>NC_080539.1:305008515-306413515 GCF_028640845.1 Ahaetulla prasina | reverse complement strand
GTTTCCCCCCCCCCTTTTTTTTTTTTTAGATTTATAGCCTGCTTTTTTTCTCCAGAAGCCGAATACGGCATTCACATCATTCCTTCCTCCAGGACTTTTCCCCTTGGAGAACAAAAGTAAAAACAAAACAAAAAAAACCCCAGTGATGAATAACAGCGGAGGAGGGAAGGGAGTTAATGATCAGGGCTCCACTTCTCAGCCCACAGCGAGCGCATGAAGAGGCGGCCTCGAGCTGCCTGAACGCGCGCCGGCATCCAGCCAAGCCGCGTAGGGAGGCTCTTCCCTGCAGGCCAATCCGCCCCTCCTGCTGGGCAGCCACCGCTGGGCGCCTTTGAGGAGCGGCCGTAGCTCGCGCGCCTTCCCAGCGCTCGCGCTCTAATCCCTCCTCTGCCTGCCGCTCTTTCCCAGCGCCCCGGGTTTATAATCTGCGTGGCGGCAGCAGAAGCCTGGAGGGTACCGCTGAAGTAAATGTCGCTTCCTGGAGATGGCGGGCGGGCGGAGGGAAACGGCTGGCTCATTCGGCCTTGAGAGGGAAAAACTGTCCCCCCCCCGTCCCCCCCACGAAAGCTGGATGCTTTTGCATCCCGGCGACGGCAGAACAAACAGCCAGACGTCCGTTTCGACCAGAGGCCAATAAGCAAAGGGTATTGCGAAGCCTGGGAACAGCCCACAGCGGACTTCAAAGAGTCATACGGACGGACGGACGGCTCAGCCTTGTTGAGGCGGGAGGATTCGAGGACGTGCGGCAACACCCCGCCCCTAATAAACGAACGGAGGTGGTGTTTAGGGGTCACTTGCCTCGCCTGCGAATTGCAAAGGCCCTCGACGGTTTGTGCAAGAATCCAGCTAGCCCCTGTTTGTCATTGCACAAGAATCTGACCACGGGTGTTGTGGGACGTCCAGGGCACTCACAGTCAGCGGCGATGCATTTGATCACAGCGTTCAACAGACTGGCTGGATCAATCGATTTAAAACACTTTCTAATCGACTCTTGAGTTCGCCCCCATTAATCCAGAAGGGGTTTCAAATGTTTATTGATTCATAAAAGGACACTGAAAGGTAAGGCTTTTAAAAGAAAAAAAGTACTGGGTTTTTTTTCCCCTCCCCTTGTTTTGAAAGTAACAGTCACAACACTTTATCATCAATAACATACGTAGGCTTTCTTCATTTGCAATTTATAGCATGCTGCTCCCATTAAACTCACAGCGCTTACACACAATGCTATGAAATTAAGGAGGAATGTGGGTCTAAGTGAGTTCTGGAAATAGTCACACCACCACCGTTTAGGCCAGACCTGGGCAAATTAAGGCCCGCGGGCCACATCTGGCCCTTTGTACGTCCCTGTCCGGCCCGCGTGAGGCCAATCATAAACACCATAAATTAAACTTTTTTTTTAACTTTTATTTTGAAAAATAAATTGCACTGGTTCAATAATTGTTTTTCTTATTTAACCAATAGACCACAGTTTCACATAACCTAATATACATATTTACAGAGTGCTTTATTCTTCTGATTATCAGTACCAGCTATTCAAAATATTTAATTTAAGTATTTTACAATGAAAGAAAGTTGGTGGCCCTCTGACACAATTCAGGCTTCTCATGCGGCCCCTGATAAAAATTAATTGCCCACCCCTGGTTTAGGCCAATAAGGGGCAACGAAAGTCAGGAGTTAAGACATCATTGCTCCATGAAAGAATAATATTGATCCCTACAGTAAAGCATGAGATAGACCACAAAACCCTAGTGAGGACAGACCAGGGGTGAAATGTAAATTTTTTTACTGCCAGTTCTGTGGGCGTGGCTTGTGGTGGGGGGTTAATGTGACTGGATGGGCGTGGCCAACTTTTTTTTTTTTACTTTTAAAAGCATTTTTTCTACAACCTCTTCGGCGGAAGAGCTTGTAAAAAATGCTTTGAAAGGGTTCTGACAATCCCAGATGAGTTGCCTGATCGCCAGAACCCTTTCAAAGCATTTTTTTACAGCCTCTTCGGCTGAAAACGCTTTGTAGAAAAAATACTTTGAAAGGGTTCTGACAATTCCAGCTGAGCCGCGTGATCATCAGAGGCTTTTTTTTTAACTTTTAAAAGTAATTTTCTGCAGAAGAAAAAATGCTTTTAAAAGTAAAAAACACCCTCTGATGATCGCACGGCTCAGCTGGGCATGCAGGGGCGGAAGGGGGCGCAGGGATTTTTGCTACCAGTTCTCCGAACCACCCGCCACCATCGCTACCGGATCAAGTGATCCGGTCCAAACCTGGAGCATTTTATCCCTGGGATAGACTCTTGATACGGCTTCAGAAATGGTTTTATCCGTTTATTTTAAGAAATGTTTGGGTGAAATTTCAATCTAAAAATAGGGCCAGTTTGGTGTAGCAGATATGCTACCAGAATGGAAACTGAGAGACTGAGTTCTAACCTGCCTTAGACACAAAGCCAGCAAGGTGACCTTAGGCTACTCATTTTCTCCTAGCCCTAGGAAGGAGTAGCCCCACAGCAAAGGGGTGGCCAAAAAATGTAATAAAGAAGTACTGAAGTAGAGGAATGCTCACCCTTTCAAATTGCACAGGATTTTCCATTCTGCCTGCCAAGCAGCTGCTCAGGAAGGCTGGGACAATTGCTGGGCTTTGGACACATGATTAGCACCTTAAACTCTGCATTTCTGGAAGCTTCTGGGCATCAGAATTTTTGAAAGAAGGCTAAATCTACAATTAAAATAAGCCAGTTGAACAGTGGACATGTGGGGTTGATAACATGGCACAAGAATTTTCTGTCAGCTCAAAAGCGGGATAGCATTTTAACTCAGCGGTAGAGATGGGTCCATAATCACCATTTATCATTCCCTATGCTCTGTGATTGTCACTTTTTAATCCTCAAATAACAACTGGGCAGACATCTTCTACAATCTTATTAATTTCTGTAATACCATTCTCAGTTTTCTTAATTATGAGTATGAAAACAACTCTCTTCCTTATTCCTGTCAACCACTTAGAGATTTGGGACATCTGTGGAGAACCTCAAGCTTCTGGCATTCAGATTAAGATCAGAATAAGAATTTTAATTCTTAGAAAAAAATATTTAAAAGGGTTTTTTAAAAATCTTTAATATAGAAGTGATTTAGAGCCTCTCTTTGGAGAATATGAGGCATGGCAATAAACAGATGATTCAAACAATATTTATTTTGTATTTCACAAGTCTCAGAAGTGTAATAATTGCATGACAATCAGTTTCAGGGATTTTGTATAACAACTATGTTTATCCATTATTTATCCATTTTTATCATTAGTGTTTTCTTGCTTGTTGCAAAATTGATATCCATTAACTGATATCTTTGCATGGTGTGCGTCAGAATAAAGGGAGAATACTACTTTAATACCACTACAGCCCATAACTGAGATAGTGCAGCTGAGGAACAGATGAAGACAGCACCATGGAGAGACAGCCAGAAAAGGATATTGTCAGGTCATACTTGTGCCTCACTTTGTTGCAACTAGGGGAAGGCTCTTAAGGCCGTATTTATTTGCCTAGAATTTCTTAAAACAACTCTCTGAAGTACACTTCCTCACACTGGCAACACCACTCCCATTTCTGAATTGTTCTCTCAGATCAAAACTCCTTTCTCTCTCAGATTCCAACAGATTTTGCAACATTTTAATCAGGGCTTCTCCATTTGCCCATTGCTACCTTTAAGGCCTAATTACATTATCTCTCCCGAGTGCATATACACAATATCACATCTAACTCAATTCAAAACAGGGTATTATACTGTTCTCAAAATACAGTTCCCAAGAAATATATTCTTTCCAGCAGGATATGCTGCAAGTATAAAGACAAAAAGTTGCATCAACACTGTTTATTGAAGCAGAAACATGTTTTGGCTCCATAACTGGAAGTACATGGTTTCAGTGTCCAAGCTCCCAGATTGCTATGCCAGGCCACATCTCTTTCTTTTTTAAATTTTTCCTGAAAATAACCCATTTGGGAAAGCAAAACAATATTAGACTTTTGATCAAATATGTATTGTAAAGGTTTCTCGCTTTGCTCATGTGCATGATTTGAGCCAGCATGAAATCTGACCCTAACATGATTCTCCTTCATCCTTTCTCTACTCAAAATGTGCTCTGTTAGGCAAACTAAAAAACCACTTACACAACAGAAATGGTATTCTTCACTACCATGCCTTTCCTGGGGTAATTAAGCTTATCTAGCCTAGAACTTTACAGGAGATGAAAAGTTCCCTAGGAAACTGGCTGTCAATCATTGCCTGCTTTGGCTCTAAAATTGTGCCTATCAGGGTTGTGGTGGTCATGCTAATGAAAACAGTCATGCCCAAGATATTACCTACTTATGCATGGGCTGCAAGAACAGACCAGAGCATCGATCAAGCTGCAATGTTGTATTCCATGGGGACATAACCAGTGGGATGCCTAAAATGGAAGTGGCTAATATATAGCTTGGTTGGAAAATTGAAATGCAATTCATCATTGCAAACCACCAAACGTTTGTGTGGTAGTATATTTAATAAATAAACAAATACCCTCTTTTATTTCCTGCCAGAATTTGTTGTCCTGGCAGGGAAGCTAATGTAAGGTATTGTGAGTGTGAGTGTTTATTTCACTAAATTATTTTTTCCCTGTAGTGCAGTATATGTATCCTGCGAGTGGCTTACATCTATTTTTGTTGCTTCATCTTTAATGAAGACATTTTGGCTTTGCTTTTCTCTGATGCAAGATATTTTAATGAGTTAGTTCTCTTTTTCCTTCAAAAAACTGTTATGCTATTTTTTCTGTGTTCTTGGGTGCAGAGCAATGAAAGGCCCACATTTTAAATAAAGCGCCATTCCCATTTGCAGTTATACACTCAAGCTTCAGCTATAGTTATCTCAGAATATTGTTGTGAGTTTGTTGAGAAGCTCTTTTAATATGCACTTTTAATAAGTGTCTCATCACACCAATTTTGCTTTGTGGGTAACCTGCATGACTTTTCGAAAACAGCTGATATGGACTTCTATGGCAGTAATGGAGGAAGGGGAAAAGGTGGTAAAAAGAACTGAGGTGAAAGGGAGCCACAATAGAGTAAGAACAATGGGAAATAAGAATGAGATTAAACCACCCATTTAGGAGACAATAGAACTAGAACCATAGAGCTGTAAGTTACTTCCGGATGTCTTCTAGTTCAATTCGCTGCTCAAGGCAGCAGCCTGACACCATCCCAGTCAAATGGTTGTCCGGTCTGTTTTTGATAAATTCCAGTGATGGAGCACCCACAACAGTAGGAGGGCAAGCTACTCCAGTGTTTGGGTTATTGGGCTTTATGACACTGATCCTTGCTTGTTCTTTAACTAAGACTTTGGGATAATAATGGTATTCACCTTTCTGCCAATATATCATTAATGGAACAGCTTGATATCACATTGTACAATCAGGGTTCAGCAGCTTTATTGGCTTCATTCTGAATAGAAGTTACAAGAGAATCTGAAGGGCTTTCAAAGGTGAGCTTACTACATGTTGATTGGGACAATCGGATCACTATGCTAATGTTGATTTGATTTTTTATTGGATTTTCTCTATACTGTTTTATGTTTCTATCATTGTAAACTGCCTGAATTTTTAGATTCTGGCAATTTTTATATAACTATGATAAATAAATCACAAGTGAGAAAATAATAATAGGGTCTGCAATCAGTTCTGAAAACATTTTCCTTAGTTTTTCTCAGTCTTTAAATGACTAGCAATTTGAACATTGCTATAGGCAAAGCTTCTGCTGTAAAAATGCTTCAATATTTATGAATGATCAGTAACACCAAAGTAGATCTTCACTTATTCTTTTACCTCTTTTCTTCAGCTAAAGTTCTTAAATGTTGATCCCGACAATTCATGCTGCAGGTAAGACTTTTCCTCATTGAATTTGCTATTGTCAATAAAAAAAACCTCTCCCTTGGAAATGATATCAACGCAGCGTGTGATATTTTTAGTATGAAGTGGCCATCTCAGGCAGTGAATGTTGGGAAGAAGATAAAGCTAGTAAACTGTTTTATGGTGTGCCATAAAAATTCACCCGGCTTCAGCCATGTATGCAGTCTTTAGCTGGGATAAAGATTGTTATCCCTCTACCAGCATTGAATATGGTTCATCTTGTAATGGGAATCCTATCTTTTGCTTGGGCCTTCATAATGTCCTGCCAGTCCTTAACAGGAATGTGACCATGCTTTTTTCTAGCCAGGTCATTTCTTTCCACACAGCAAATATAACTTTAAGATTCTTTATATTTCTTCCTTTGCTTTTGCAAATCTTTTTGCCAATCTTTTTGCCAATCGTGATACTCCTTTCAATATAAGATAGAAAATAAAGAATTTCTATGCCTTTTTTTTTTTTTTGGACAGGCCATTCAGGATCCCAGTACCAAGAAATGATGTCATTTCCCATTAGTGATAGGATAGTATTTAGGTGGTAAGACTCTAACTCTGACCGTAGTATGTAGTAAAACAGTATGTTCCAAATATCATTCAGGTATTTTCTCCATACACAGGGTATACTAATATGATACCATATTTTTGTCCTTTACTGAATTATAGTTTTACGAACGAGAATCAGTTTGGGGTAGTGGTTGAGACATCAGGCTAGAAATGGAATGACCGTGAGTTCTAGTCCTGCCTTAGGCACAAAGCCAGCTGAGTAACCTTGTACCAGTCACTCTCTCTCAGCCTTAGGAAGAGACAATGGCAAACCACTTCAAAAAAATCTTACCAAGATAACTGCAGGGAGTAGTCTTAGGTACTCACCAGAAGTTAACACAAAGGGAGGGAGGGAGGGGAAGGAGTGAACCCTCTCACCTGTCGTGTCAAATTTTATATCAAAATGATTCCACATCAATAAATACTTATATATGAGGCATGTATGCTTGGATCCAATTACCAGGCCATAATTTAAATCACTAGTGTCTACTTCTTAATTTTCCATGCTTATTATCTTAATAAAATACATAATTTGTTTCATTTGCTAGGATTATGTATCCTGCAAATCCAGGAGTGCTGAACTGGATATTTTGTTTTAGAGGCATTGCAATTCACTGCTTAAAGTGTTGCATCTTAGTATAATTTAACTAGGAATTAATGTGTTTGTGAAGGTCCTAGTGTGATTTGTTATTGCTATGGTTGTTTTAGCCTGGACTGTATGTTTTTAATTGTTTTATTGCTTTTGGATTTTGTAAGCCATTCAGAGTCGGCAACATCTGCCTATCCCAGGTTCTTGATAGGTGGACAAAAATAAAAAATTCAATCTAAACATCTGGCTGACTATGGCGGATAACTTCCATCCCCATACACATGGAATTTTATAATTTTACAGGCAAGATAAATACTTAATCAGCAGTTGCAGATTGGATTCACATGTTATGCTAAGCCATAATGTGACTTGTGTAACTTAATTTTTTCAGGTACTAGGTGCCCAAAACTGAAGGTAATTATTAAATACGGTCTTTGCCCAGGCGAGCTCAAGCAGATTTGCTCTTATGTTATTCCTGGACCGCAACCCCACCCCCACCCCCCCTGCATAGCTCTCATATAGATCTAATTTGTGTAGTTTCTTTCTACTAGTAGATTAATGCACTTGTGACATCAATAGTAGTGATAGATTAGTTAACATTAAAAGAGGCAGAAAATGTAG
The DNA here is from genome assembly GCF_028640845.1 of Ahaetulla prasina. Lineage (NCBI taxonomy): Eukaryota > Metazoa > Chordata > Lepidosauria > Squamata > Colubridae > Ahaetulla > Ahaetulla prasina. The sequence continues at coordinate 306,405,853 of NC_080539.1, read as the reverse complement.
AGTAATTTAATGGGTTACTCTAATGGGAAAATGTAGAGTAATGGGTAAAAATGGCAAAATAAGGAGCCTCGAGTAGAATGAATGGCATTAAGAGAAAAAGTGCACTATGCTATGTGAAAAAAAAGTTAGTAGAAAACTGGAATGGAAAAGGCTAGGTTGAGTGGCCTGAGGTAAGATCCTTTATTATATAACTTGTAGTGATAAGAACAGCAAGGAAAACTCATGTCTTCTGGGAGGTGCCTGAGGAGCTCTTGTAAGGCTACTGTGGAAATATTCTTTGCCTTTTTGGGCACACTTGAAATTAGATCCAGATGAGCAGATCTTATGAAGGAGGTCTTCTTGTCTAATCCCCTGTCCATAACAGGAGAAATGGTTGTCCAATCTTTTCTTGAAAATCTCCAGTGATCCTCACTACTGTGCTCTGCCACCTGTGTTTTGGTTCCATGCTTTATTATTGGAGAAAAATAATGCCCCTACCTTGAAAGATGGAGTGGTATATGCCCCCTTCTTAAGAGGCCATCCTTGGGCTTGACAGTGTTGGATAATTTTCATCCAGACTCCAACCTTCCTTTCCTTTTTAGGAGATTGTTGAAAAGATAGTAAGCCCTCAGTTCCAGAGGTCCCTGGATGAAGCAAATTATCTGGACTTTTTCAAGTTAAAGTTCAAGCTGGGTTACAGTACTAAAACAATATTAGTCACTCTAATACTGTGCTCAGGATGGGGGTGATGCAGGGGTGAAATGCTCCCGGTTCGGACTGGATCACTCGATCTGGTAGCAATGGTGGCGGATGGTTCAGAGAACCGGTAGCAAAAATCCCTCCACCCTACTCCGATGCCCAGCTGAGCCACACGATCATTACAGGGTTGTTTTTTTAACTTTTAAAAGCATTTTTTCTTCAGCCAAAAAAATGCTTTTAAAAGTAAAAAAAAAACACCTCTGATGATCACACGGCTCAGCTGGGATCGTCAGAGCCTTTTAAAAGCATTTTTTCTACAACCTCTTTTCTACAACCTCTTCGGCAGGGGGGCAGGGATTTTTGCTACTGGTTCTCCGAACCACCCGCTACCATCGCTACCAGATAGGGCGATCCAGTCCGAACTGGGAGCATTTCACCCCTGCTTCAGCTGCCAGCATCAGCTGTAGACACTTAGGTAAATGTAGGGGTCTTACACATGAGACCACCAGTCTTCTAGAAGACTGTGGCACGTGTGTAAAGAATATCCCCTGTAGCTTCTATACCATGGAGGAACCAAATTTTAGCAAGTATCTGCATAGTCTAGCTCCCATAGCCACAAAGGGAAGGAGGTGAAAGAATAGTTACCCTACTTTCTCATGTGTAAAGTCCGTCCCGGAAGATTACACTGCAGGGAAGTTTATCCATGGAGTAGTCTCAAGAGCTGGTTTCCCCAACTTCCCTTCCCATTTTCCGTTCTGTTTTTTTAAAACAAATTCCTATACTTGGAATGTTCTCAGAGTTGCCTTAAAAATATTAACAGTATTTATTGTAAGGACTCTGGGTGAAGAGTCTTCTTGGTTTCCTGTTATAAAAATAGATATGCAACAATCCTATCTTATCTTTCAATCACTGGAAATTTTGTCTATAGAATTCTACCCATGATTTGGAATGCAAATCACATTTAGTACAATTTTGGTAAGATCAAAAAGTTATTATTTTCCAAAAGGCAATATAAACATATTCTCTTTGCACAGACCAGTTTCTACTTTTAAAATTCTATAATTTGACTGCCCTAAAACATTGTGAATTTTTCCCTACTCTTTTCTTTTTCTGCTTTACATAAGTAAACTCATCCTCAGTATCTATAATATATTCATGAAAACCACTTATCACCAGTGACTTGCTAAGTGGAGGTTTGCAATCTTGCTTAACAGAAAAGAATAGTACTTTGAATGCCTTTATTTCTAATTAGTAAGAGAAACCTGTTAATATCTGTTGAACAACTCCTGCTACTGGTTCTGGGTTGTAAAATCTGGACAACCATTAGATGGAAGCAAAGTTTGGGGTGCCATTTTGCTGAAATCTAATGGTTGACTCAATTGTAGCTGTATATAAGTAGCATCCACCTGGTTTTGTTTTTCATGCACACAAATGGAATATTCCAAATGCTGTCTATAAAAATGCACTACACACTTCTTTTTTCCTTCATCAGACTTTACCTGGGTAGCATAACTAAATAATCATTTTACATACTGTAGCTTCCCAGCATCAACCCAAAATGTCATCTCATCACAGAATCTCATTTCACATAGCAAATTGCAAATTGCTAATTTGGGTGGATATTAATAAGACATCTAAACATTACAAATGAGACAAACTTATATTTTGAACATTATAGTATAGCCATGTCTCACAAACTTACTGATTCTATACAAATATTATTTAATTCTACTGTAACATTGCTTTTCTGCTATGGACTTGGACAGAGTTCCCAGTAACCACTTAATATAGTTCTACTGTATATTATTGCCTGCTCTCATGATCTTTTTTCTTTCATTAAAGTTCCCCTGAAAAAGTTTTTTCCTGCCAGCTTCTGCCCCTCTAATTGCTTCTCATTCAGCCAGCATGCATCATTATGGATCTGTATTATATTACCACGAAATCAGCCAGTTCTTCTATCTATATAGATGAGAGGGGATTTTAGTAATTGATTTCCTCTTATTATTTTTTAAAACTGTAATGAAATGTATTTTAATTAAAAATAGGAAAAAATACATTTTAGGGATAAATAATGAGTGTCCCTGCTGAGAAGAAAGCAATTACAGGCAAAAGCTGCCACAAGAAAGCTTCTAATTAAAGGCACAAGAGCTCTGAAATGCTGTCATACACAGTATTCTACCAGTTGCACTATATAGGCAGTAACTATATTTCATTTTTTTTTTAAAAAAGCAGTAATATCTCTAAATAAAACAGCACCCATACAGATTGGATTTACATGTGACACTAATGCATGGTATGTTAAGTAATTATAATGGCTAGATTTACCTCATTCTAATCTACAAACCATGGCTGAAAACAGATATTGTAAAATGATTCACAAATACCAATTTAATATTAAAATATAAATAGAAGTAACCACATTTTTGGGAGAATCACACAAAGAAGACAAACAGCAGTCTGACTAATGTATATGTCAATCAGTTATGCTTGAAGCACAGTTACACTTTAAAAAAAACAATAAGAAAAATTACTCCTCCCATCTTTGCAAAATTGTAAGCTGTGTGTTTCTTAGATTTGAAATGAAGGGAATTACCATATTTCTTATAGCTTAAGAAAGTGCCAGAACAAAAATTGACATACAATATCCATTGGTTAGTCTATCTAGTCCACTTGTCTGTTGTTTTATATTCTATAAATTAGCATGAAGACTTTCTAGTTAGAAGTTGAAAAAAATTAGAAGATTTTATTTGAACTTAGCCCAAATAGCCACTAATTAAATACTCTCTAAATATTTGGTACCTGTATTTATCATAATTCCCTTGCTGCCAATTCCTGCTGATTATGCTGGGGAGCAGAGCAAGGTATTCAAATGCCAAGACCACAGGATGACCCAAGACAAAAGGTTATCCCAGTCAAAAAGGTACCTATATTGAACTACTTTGCACCAGTCACTCTCTCTCTATACAACCCACCTCACAAGGTAATTGTAGGAAAATAGGGAATATTAGGTATGTTTACTGCTGTGGGTTATTTATAAAAAATAATAAAGGTCAGGTAAAAAAATAAATACTTTACAAATTGCAAAAGTGAAACCAGTATTGTAATTACAGTGTGACCACAAATGCTTCTGTCCACGACCAAATCGTGTTCCAATCAAAAAATTCACTTTTTTTTTGCAGCCGATTTCCCCACCTCACCATTTTGGCAAATTTCCAAAATTAGGTTTGGGTCATGACCAAATCGGTTTGCAAACAAAGTTATGGAACAAATTGTGGTCGTCACCAGAGGTTCTACTGTATGTCCTTTGTAATCTGAAGCATCCCTTGTTTTAAGTATGTAGTATTGTAACAGCACACAAATAAGATCAATCACTATCTACAGCTACTGTCACTGAACTCAGATCATCCTGCGCCAGATAAAAACAAATAGATGGCTCATGCTGACTTGCGGAAAAGCATGACTTTTTGGAATAGGGGTGCTGAAAGGATTGACGATATGTTATAGGAGTAAATAATTTTAGTTCCCTGGCTTACTGGAATGCTTTCAAACTATATTTGCAAAAGAAAAAGCTTTGCTGATTGGCTCAATCTTAAATTGTTCATCTTTGACATTTTTCATGGCATTTTTTTCTATACTGCATTCTGTATTTCAAATGCAGATTCACAGATTCTGCATCAGACTCTGTTTTACCTTGTCTCCTAATTCAGTCTGATTCTGCCCTTGATACTTAGACTCTTTTATCAAAAGTTAATATTGCTTTGGGTGACTGAATTCAAACAACATGCTAAGCTTTGAGCTTGATGGCTTAACATGTTGATTCAATCTGCGTGTATGATCTGTAAAATGTTTAATACGTTAAGTGAGATCAGCAAATTGCTTTATTCAGTACATAATAGTTAATGTGTCATGCAAATGTAATCTACACCGAATGCCCCAATCTTGGTTCTAGTCTTGAGCAGTCTTGGAATCTATTCATGTATAATTTTCTGTGAAGTGACCTGGTTTATATATCACATAAAACCATAATTTGCTTAGATACAGTTCATCAAATAAATTCCAATAGCTAGATTTATATTATGCACTAAACCAAAAGCAAATGAAGTGCATTAAGGCTTAGTGCAATTTGTGAATCCAGCCTGTGACTTAAAGCTGTCTTTGAAAATGTGCCTTAAAATAACCAATTTGAATAAATAATCCTCTGATCTTCTAGTTTTAATCCCTCTAGTTTGTTCCTGTTTATTTAAACATAATATTGTCAAGCTCGGGAACTTCTGCTGAATCTAAACAACGTTTGGACTAGTGTTGTCAGATTGTGCTTTGAACACGATAAAGCACCTTATCAATATTTGACAAATCAATGAGTTACAGTTTGCTCCATACTCAAGGGACTCAAAAACTCTCTGCAATTTGTATTATTTTCCACTAGGCGTAAATCTAGCAGATGGATGTTGAAATTCCTGCTTATTAGAGATGCAGACTATGTATAGTGATGTGGCATATTGCTCTGCAAAATGTATTGCTGACTTTGAAAATCTTTTCCCAGCAGAAAGCTTGACCCAACATGGGGAAAATTATTTCCTGCTAAAATAACTGAAGAACATAGTTCTTTGCTACACCCACCCATTCTCACACAGTAGCAACAATGTTTAAATTGTGCTATTGTTAAATAGCTATATAGATATAGTTCCATCTGTTTGCAAATGATGAGTGGCAACTTAAATTAAGTAAAGGGCTTTTCAAACCAAGTACTTTTATCTAATATAAGCAGGGTATTTGAAGAAAGTATTTTTAAAACATTGGCATTTTCTTATTGGAAACCATGTGCAGAATCCCTTACGTTAGGAAAGTTCTCACAAGCTATTTCATTTGGGTGGGAGCCTAAAATCAGATCTCTATCGTATTTATTTATTTGCATGGGCTTTTTTGCCCTTTCAATACTGTGACTCTAAAGTGGCTCAAAAGCAGAATAATATAATGCAGAATATAAGAACTATAAAACCTGTACAGTTTTTCTAAACATTATTTTCATATTCAATCTGATGCTCATTTCAAATATTACCCATGCCAAAGCAATATACAAATAACAAGGGACTGAGTTGGAGAAAGGAGGAAAACGAGGAAGGAAACATTTTACCAATCTTTCTTTCTTATCAATACTATTTACTAACAGTGAGCAAGGGAAAATGCAAGGCTTTAAACAGCTTAGATCAAGTATTTTACATATATTGTCTGATTTCTTTAAAAAAACAAGTAGCTCTTTAGTCATAATTCATTACTTGTAATTAATCATTTTACTTGTTTAAAGGGTGTCACTTACCACGCACTTAGGAAGCTGACACAAAGCTGCAGGCCTGTGCTAACAAAAAAGTTGTGCCTACAGTAGTTTATAAACTACTGTTTATAAAGAACACAATAAGTATTTTGTTAGATAAGGATCCAGATAGTTCAGCTCTCTATCTCCAGCAGCAGCTTACCAAATGCTCTGGGGGAAGCAGAACATAAAAGGTAATAAATTCGTTTTTGTCACATGAAGAATAAGCAGCAATAATTATAGTTCTATTATTTGCCTCCTACTTTTGTTATGTCATGCCAAGGCACTGTCAGAAGAAAAAGCTGGAATTCTATGCCATAGAATTCATTATATCATGATTTTTGGGGGCAAGATTATAATAATTGAGAAAGGGGAACATCTGTCTCTGTTTTTATTTTAGGGAGGAACTGCAGACATTCTTGGCAGATATACTACAATAAAAAATTATTTCCCCATTGTAATGTATGTCACTTTTAATATTGTATGTGGGAACAGCTATGATGACAAATAAAAGTTAGTAACCATAAATTCAGTCTGCAGATGCAATCAAATACTACAGTATTTTATTATATCTCTAGGTAAATGAAAAACATTCTCCATATACTGTCTTAGATCTTCTTACTATATTCCTACATGCCAAACCTCAATAAGCTCATTAAATTAGCTAACGGTGTAAAACCTGGTGGATCTTAATTTATATACTGAAGTAAACAAGTTACCTGTTCATAAATAATTCATTCAACTATGATCTATTGAATAAACCACAGTTGGCTGGGTTCACACTAATGGCAAATGGATTCAGTCAAAACACTATATGGCTTACCTACTAGAATCTAACTATGTTTATAAATTATCATTTATGGCTTAGCATTTTGCATTGAATCCAGCAGTTACAGTTAATTCAGAAAAGTATAATTAAAATAAACAGAAACCATATAGTACAGTTTGGATTGATGTAACATTCTCTTTAGTATAGACTACTGATTTAGCTGAACCAGTGAGTTTAATTTTAAAAGAAAGCGCCCTGTCTTTTTCACTTCATTTATATACTTCACCTTTCTAAACTTGATGCCTCCAGCTTTGTTAGGATTACAGCTCCCAGAATTACATGACATTCCCAAAGTGGAGAATGCTGGGTTTGAACATTTCTTGAGAACTACACCGGAATTAAGCAAACAACATGTCTACTTTTGCCTAAACATGACACATCAGCATAAATCTTCTACAATACTTGTTAGGCTTTCTTTCCTTCGACACCCAACAAGAGTTTAGACAAGAGTATTTGTTTGTGGCAGCAGCTGTAGTTAAATCAAAATTTTCTATTCACAACATCATATGCTGCCATGGGAATGCATATAATGTAATAGTATAAATTCTGAAATCGAGCTTCATTCTGACAATGAGAAGAAACTCTGAGGCATAGAGCCCCTTTCTTAAATATATCTAGTTTTGATAAATAACCTGGAAAGTCATAAGAGGCAAAGATTTTTGAGGTTTTTCTCTAGTGAGAATTTCCATTAGAATCTTTCTGAATGGGAAAAGCCTTATATAATAAGTGTTGATTATGATGGACACAGAAATAATTGTTGCGGAGGTTATGTATTTATTCTACAGAGTTGAGTTTATTTTTTTTAATGGCAGGCTTTCTACATAGCATTTTTCCAGTCTTCTAATTGCACATTAATATTAATTGCCGATCCTTGAGCATGAAAGGGAAAATATGAAAAGTCACTAATAAAGGTCAGCTTATCTCAAATCATGGTATTTTGCTGCCATCAATCAAGCATATGCACATAAACTATACAGAGGAATTCCAAAAAAATTTCTCACTGAATCTCATTAATCTTGATAATGCCAAGAATGTTTTTCCTGAGAGATTAAAAAATAAGTAAAATCTCAGAGACTGTAAGGCAAAATATTACCTAGGTATCCTCTTTAAGTCCTGTAAAGACTCTACTACAGGAAGAATCTGTCAGTTTCAGGAACAACTAAAGACAAAAAAGGCTGCATGAATGCATTTGCAATAAACTTTTCCTGAGCCTCATATAACCCTTTAAAATGTTTGGATGAAGATTCCTAGAGGTACATTTACATTTATCAGTAAATCAAATTTTAATCAATAAAGGCTGATTTTAGTTCTTGTTTTGTACTGCAATATGGAAAAAAAGAATATTAGCAATACCCTTATTTCTAACTTTGCTGCCTGTTACATGTTATCTTGCAGTTCCTCCAATAACACAATTTTTTTTTACCTATGGTAATTTTCAAAGTTAATTTATGCTTGTATACTTTTTTAAAGGGAAAATCAACAAAAAGTTTTTTGGGGGGAAATACCAAAAAGAAAGCTAAATTATGCTTGACTCAAGCATTTTTTTTTTAACCTGGAGCCACTGCAAATGAATTCACGTCACTGGGATCTATGTAAGTCTGAAAATGTTTATATTTCTTACTTATTCTCTCTGTTCAGAAAAAACAAATCAGTTCTTTCAATGCATTTCTAACATTCTGTGTGGAAAGCCATTTCAAATTTTTACCACCTGCATAAAAACCCTGGTCAGTAACCAAACACAATAAAACGTAGTTAGCAAAGCTTACAAAAACAGGAGCTAGAAATAGGGAAATATATTGAAGGATCAATGATATAAGGAAGATATGTTACCTTGGTTAAACTATGATGATGATGATTATTATTAATATTACTGATAATAATAATATAATTGATATTAATGCAAGTGTTTGCAAAATGCAAAATGCAAACACTTTGATTATTATTTCCTAAAATGATTTGCAGTCAGACAACACACTGTTCAATTGAAATTGGAATTTTTGCATGTTATAAAACAAAATAAAAACAGTACAACAAAAATAAAACATAGCAAAAGTTTAAAAATTACTAAAAAAAATAGCAGCCTATTTTTAATGATACTTGTCTAGACATTGTATCTGTATAACATATTTTGTTTATCTGGTAATTTATGGCCCAATCCATGAAAGGACTGGTGAGTCATTCTGTTCTCTATTAAGTTCCATAGAATAAAATGTGATTAACTAAAAAAAGAAATATGTATGTACCAGAAGCATTTCACATCATGAGTTATCCTCAGCAAGTTAACAATATACTGAAAGGCTGGTAAGATTAAAGAGCACCCAAAGAAGTTCATAAAAAATGTTGAAAATAAACTTAATCACTAGAGTATAAACAAAGATAAGAGCTCAACTACCAAACAGAAAAGTTTTGTAGTAGCTTTCTTAGATCCTTGAAGAAAATACTGATGTAAGCCTCAATATATCTCATTTATACATCTGTTTCATAAGAATCCATTCTGTTGGAATGAAAACCAAGCTCATAAATTCCATATTGTTTTATTTTTATAATGTATATCTCACTACTATAACATTATTAATGTAAATGCATCAAAACAAGTAAAATAAAATTAGCAAAATCATCCAGTGCTCAGGAAAGACAATATTTTGTGAACTAACTTGATAATACTAACATTTTAGCATGATTAAAAAGTCAATGGCAATGAGGAACAGATGGTATATTTGCACTGAAATATGGAAAGGGTTATTCAATATTATCAGTTAGTGCTCATGAGCTAACTCAACAACTCTATTCAAGTATTATTCCTCCTATTATAATTTAAATGTGGAGAGAGAGAAAAGATTTTTACAAGGCACAAGGAATATGAACAATGTGGAATGAGAAAAAGTTTGACAGAGAAAGGATTAAGAATTATTTTCTTCCTCGCTTTTTCATCCAAAATATCTCTTCAATATATACCTTTTCCTGGTTCAAAGAAATACCTGTGTGATATTGCAACATATTCACTCCAAGCTTTAAATACAAATTAAATGTATACTTTATGGAAAACATAGGGTACAATTCCTGTATTTTAGGCCATAAAACATCTCTTTCTATTAAAAAAAGAAAGGGCAGAGATGACAGTGCCATTCATCTTAGAAATCAATATCCATGTTTTAATCTTCACCTTTTTCTCATTTCTTTTATTTTGTTTTTCAAAATATCTTGCCCTATTAAGCATTTGGGGAAATTTAAAAGGTTGCACTTTTATCCCATGTTTATTGGTCTTAATAAAGATAATACCAAAAAAAGTTTTGGAATTCTTTCAAGCAGCCTATAAATGACACAAAGTTTTTTTAAAAAAACCCCAATAACCCCCAACTCATTTCACTAGCAGCCTTGAGCAAGAAAACTATAAAGATTAGAGGAAGGTGCTATAATGAACTGCCAGGAACACATAATAAGAGGCTATCTATGTGTCTGATTTACACCTTACCCATCCACTATATTCGATAATTACATCCAAAATGTATAATACAATTCCTTTATGGAAAATACTTTCTCTGCAGCAGTAATGCTTGCAGACATGCTGGTTAAAGAAGAACACAGAACACAGAAATGCTCTCGGTTCGGACCAGATCGCCCGATCCGGTAGCGATGGCGGCGGGTGGTTCGGAGAACCGGTAGCAAAAATCCCTGCCCTCCCCCATGCCCAGCTGAGCTGCGCGATCATCAGAGGTTTTTTTTTTACTTTTAAAAGCATTTTTCCTTCAGCCAAAAATGCTTTTAAAAGTAAAAAAAAACCCCTCTGATGATTGTGCGGCTCACTGGGATCATCAGAACCTTTTAAAAGTATTTTTTCTACAACCTCTTCGGCCGAAGAGGTTATAGAAAAAATGCTTTTAAAAGACTCCTCTGGCGATCCCAGCTGAGTTGCCTGATCATCAGAGACTTTTAAAAGCATTTTTTTATAACCTCTTCGGCTGAAGAGGTTGTAGGAAAAATGCTTTTAAAAGTTTAAAAAAAAAGTTGGCCATGCCCACCCAGTCACATTAACACACACACACACACCAAGCCACACTCACAGAATCGGTAGTAACAAATTTTACATTTCACCCCTGATACAGGACATATGATGTGCCTCATAACAACAAGAAAATTTGGGATATGATTTTACGATTGAACCACAACCCAAAGAAGCACCATAATGTAAAACCCAACCATCATCTGCTTCTCTATAGGACACCTCCAACAAATTATGGTATATATAAAACATGAGCATGAACGTCAAAATAATGAAGATTTTTAAAGTCCTATTTACAATGATGGTACTATCAGTAACAATATTCAATGGTTAACTATCAGGCACAAAGAACCATAGACACTTGCTGAGTTTCAAAATAATGAAAAGTTTAATATTACTACCTGTACACAAGAATCTGGTCAACTGATAAGCTAAACTGGTGCTAGCTAAGTGTCAACAGAATTCATTGGGAAGAATATATAGAATGACAGCTATGAGTGTTGCAAAGAGCCATGGAAAGATACATGCTCAGCATTACAACACAAGATAGAAAGACCCGCACATGGATTAGAGAACAAATGAAAGTATACGATATTATCAAGACAGTAAAAGAATTGCAATGGAAATGGGCTGGTCACGTAGCAAGAAGAACTGATGCAGGTGGATCAAGGTAGAATGGCTCTCACTTGATAAAAAGCATCCACGAAAGAGACCTAAAACAAGATGGATTGATGATATCAGCAAGTATAGTGGGCCCAATTGGCAAAAGAAAGCTCAGGACCGTATTGGTTGGAAATAGGCGGAAGAGGTCTTCATCCTGCAATGGCTAAAGTGGTGATGGTGGTGGTGGTGATGATGATGATGATATGACACAGCATTACAAATGAACACAAATAATCCTTACATATATTAAGTTGGTTCTATGTTGAATGTGGAGGTAAATGCTGATAATAGTATATTAAGTGGAATGACTTACAACTAAAAAATGTGCTCCAGGGTGTATCATCGAGCCATAGCAACATAGGCAAGGGAATTTATTCAACTTATAAAGGGCCCCACAGAAGTTTTAGAAAAAAACCTGCTATTTAGAACAGATAGTAAGTAAAAGTTACACAAGGTTTTTCCATTTGTTCAATCATGATACAGACCAGAAAATTGACATTAGCTGGAGTGACATGGCTGAATCACAATAAAAATCTGGCACACCTCATAGTGATCCTGTATTGTCCACTTTCATTTAAAACACACCATGAAACTGAGAAACAAAGTCACTGTCCAGAAATCAAAATTATCATAGGATGTTTGAAGACTACTTAAATACATAATGCAAAGCTTGCAAATTTCTGACTGAGTGGTTCAGCCAGCAATCATGAGAAGCTTTACCTTGGCTCTTAGTACATGGCCGGTGTGAGAATGCTCTGCTCATACAAGAAAAATTGATCTATTATTGAGTAGCTGCTGAATTATTACAAGTTGTTTGAAGCTCATCAAGAGAAATGCAATTTATAGTCTCACTGCAGCAGCTACCGTAATCTAGACATATGAACAGCAGTAGCCATCCAAAATAAGTGGGGAATACTGGAAGATGCTACACCCCACCACTCCACCCTTTATAACTACATCATAAGGAAGAAATGTTTGAAATTCAGCAAAAACTTTCTTTGACAACAAAAGCAATCAGAGAGGTCACAATCAATTCAGGCTGACAAAGGGCTAAATCTACAAGTAGAGCTATTGTTTGTTAATAAGAGCTAGGCAGCCCAATTAACACCAGTTCCTGTTGTCATTCTCAACTAGATCACAGTCCTCTTCCCAGAAGAGGTGGTTCATTTCGTGGGAGTCCTCCTGGCCTCTTGGTTCCTGATGAAGCAGGAGGCAACAGTGATTGGGAGAAACCTTTGCCTAGCTTGGGAGTGTGCCTTTTATAATCTTACTTGGGCCAATATGTCCTGGCAATAACAACTCACACCACGTGGTTGGATTACTAGAACATGTTTTAAGTGACACTGCTTTTGAAGGCAACCCAGCAGCTACAGGTGGTGCAAATTTAGCAGTTAGGTTACTGGAAAGAGTTCCAACCAGCACAATAAAACTCCAAATTTTCAATGGTTACCAGTATGCTTTTAGGTGTCATTCAGGTATTATGCTCTTAAAGCATTGTCTGATGCAGGACTGGGATATATCTGGAAATGTTTTGCCAGAAAATAATCTGCCCAGTCAAGAGAGTTAATAAGGGCCTGCTGAGGTTCCCTTCTCTTGTGAATTTCATGGAGTCTGGATTGGGTGCCGGGCTTCTCAGTGGTGGCCCCCACCCTTTAAAATACTTTATCTCTGGAGATATACTTTATATAATATTTTTATTTATAGTATTTTATACAGTAATTTGTTTATATATATTTGCTTCCATTTCAAAAACAAGTGAAAAGCATCTTGTTCAAGTGTATTTTCAGCTCTTAGTTGCTTCTCAGTGCCTTTGGCATCTGTTATTTTATTCACTCGGCTTTTGTATCTTATGTTTTGAATAACAATAGTTACTTACCCAGAATCTGTCAGGATTGGGGCAGGATATAAAAAGATGAGGGGGGGAAGAGAAGTATATTTATAAAAGAGACAGGGTTTTGCCCTGTGAATCAATATCCAAAATTCAGTACAAGAGAAATTAGCCAGCAAAAATATCAACTTGTTTTAATTCATATCCTCATTTAGCCAGCCAGCCATCTGTTTCACACATTTAAAGTGATATTTTTATAGCATCTTTTTTTTAACAGCTATGCCATAAACCCCGGTTTACAAAATACATTGTCAGTGGGCATGTTTCAAGTGATGGTCTGCTTAACTACAGTTAATTAATCAACTAGAGTAGGCTGAATTCATGCATGAGAAGCCTTAAGTTATAGTTTGCAAAGCACATTCATTGAGTTTACAGATCATGCTACCTATATCAACTATACTTAGCTTTGACTAGGTTCGGACAATAGGGTAAGTGGAATTCTCAAACATTGCAATACATAATCCCCTAAAATTGTTAACTGTTGTATCACAGAGGTTCTCAAACTTGGCAGTGCTACAACTGTACTGAGGCTTCCACAGAAGCATACCTCGAGGAAGGTTTACAAATTGGAGACTCACAGCCCTGGGTTGCTCATGTCCCTAGGGGTGTCCCAACCCCTGAACAAAGCTTAAGGCTGACCAGGGTCCACCATTTCAGTAGTTTCATACATAAAAGACCCCTCGCATCCTGGACATAAACTGTTTCAACTTCTACCCTCAAAACGATGCTGAAGAGCACTGAATAGAATAGAATAGAATAGAATAGAATAGAATAGAATAGAATAGAATAGAATAGAATAGAATAGAATTTTTTATTGGCCAAGTGTGACTGGACACACAAGGAATCTGTCTTGGTGCATATGCTGTCAGTGTATATAAGAAAAGATACCTTGATCAAGGTACAATAATTACAACACTTAATGATAGTCATAGAGTACAAATAAGCAATCAGGAAACAATCAATATCAATATACTGCACACTAGAATAACTAGACACAAGAACAGTTTTTTCCCTGCCATCACTCCGCTAAACAAATAATTCCCTCAACACTATCAAACTAGTTACTAAGTCTGCATTACTATTAATCTTCTCATCGTTTCTATCACCCATCTCCTCCCACTTATGACTGTATGACTGTAACCTTGTTGCTGGTAAACTTACAATTTATATTGACTGTTTCCCTATGACTAGTATTAAGTGTTGTACCTTATGATTCTTGACAAATGTATCTTTTCTTTTACCTACTCCAAGAGCGTATGCACCAGACAAATTCCTTGTGTGTCCAGTCACACTTGGTCAATAAAGATTCTATTCTATTCTATTCTAAAAGACTATAAGCATGCAGGAGCAGTTTTTCTTCTCTATAACTAACACTTATCCCAGACAGCCACATTAGTCTTGGGTCTTCTTCTTCCATGTTTAGATCAAACTTTAAACTGCCAAAATTACTTTCAGTAATAAAAAAGGATACTGGTAGTTTTTCCAACTATTTTTTAAAGCATACGCTTTTGTGAGCTACACCTTATGTTTATGCCCTTTAATAAAATTTATTAATCAGAAAAGGTGCTTGCAAGATTTCCCTGTAAAAGTATCTCTACAGTAGCCTGTTAAGGGAAGTGAAATATACATCAGAGCCAGCTTTCAAGTTCCAGGGGAATATAGGGCACAAAGCCTCCAACCTACCTTTTCCTAACTGCATGACTACAAAGAAAGGCAATCTGCACAGGCTTAAAAGACACAAACCAAAATTACAGTACAATTAGCCCTTGATTTGCGACCAAGTTTCTATTACTAAGCAACATAGTTAATGAGTTTTGCCCCATTTTAAGATGTTTCTTGCCACAGTGGTTAAGTGAATCACTGCAGTTAATTTAGTAACTTGGTTTTAAGTGAATCTAGTTTTCCTACTGACTTTGGCTTGTCAGAAAGTTGGGAAAGGTCACATAACGCTAAGACATCATAAATGCACATTGGTTGCTAAGCATCTGAATGTGTATCACATGATCATGGGGAAGCTGCAACAGTTGTTAAGTCACATTTTGCAGTGCCCTTGTATCTTCAGACGGTCACTAAACGGCTGTTAAGTCAAAGATTACCTGTATACATTTTCCAGGATGGACCTTTAGTGCTTTATAAATGCAAAGAAATTAAGCCCTGCTTTTGAGTTATGTTTTGTCTTAAGGTACCTTCCTCTAATCTTGGCACCTGGATTCCAAGCCAGCTTCAAATTTATTTGGCAAGAGTATTGTTAAAGTTCAACACATTAGAGGCTGCCACACTGGATTAACTGCCTTCCTTTTTCCGTATATAATGTGCCTTTGGGACACCACTAATAGCGAAGGGGTCCTTGGTTGAGCTTGCTTGCTTTCTGTTTCATTAGGTAACATCACAAGTGCTACTAGCATTTCAGCCCTGAGCTACAAATAGTGTTGTACCTTGATGAAGCTGTCTTTTCTTTTATGTACACTGAGAGCATTGATATGCACCAAGACAAATTCCTTGTGTGTCCAATCACACTTGGCCAATAAAAAATTCTATTCTATTCTATTCTATTCTATTCTATTCTATTCTACTGATACCACTACTAGTCCTCTTATGATATATTGCTTTGGGCAAGCATTTTATCCCCCTTATGTTTCTCTTCCGTCCCGGTTTGCGCGTGTGAATTGAGGGGTGGGCAAATGTGAGAGGGAGGCCGGTGCCAGATATCGGTCAGTGGAGTGGATCCTTGCGGGGCTAGGTGATTGCCACGGACAGTTTGCCTCTTAGACGAGGCGGAAGCAGGTCGGCCACGTTTCTCTCTTCCCCACTCGGACAAAAGCAGTCCTGAAGGGAGGGCGGTGGAGAGGGAAGCAATAGGAAATGTCGCACTCTAAAGCCCCAGCACAGGCCCCCAGGGCGGGTAGTCGCCCAAAGGTTGCCCAACGAGCCGCTGCAGCGAAGCGGGTCGAGGAAGTCACGAAGCGGGCGTCACGCGCTGCTTCTCGGCCGAGCTCCCGGGGCGGCTTGTTTACTAGCCGTCCTCGAGCGTCAGGCATTCCGAGGGAGGTTTGCGCGGGCGGGTCGCTCCGAGGTTGAGGGTGACGTCTGACAGCTCGCCTGGATCGCCAAAACGCCGTCCATGGAGAGGGCGGCGGTTCTGGCCCGCCTCCTCCGGATGCGCTTACTCGAACGTTGCTATTCAGAGGCTCCCGCCGCTTCCCGAGCGATTGTGGCTCTCGATTGTTCTCGAAAACGGAACGGGAACTTGCTCCAAAAGCCGCGCTCGGGCTGCGATTTATGAGCTTGCTCCCGTTGCCTAAGCCCGGTTTGTGGGGTCTTCAATCGCTTTGGGCTCAGGATGCGCTGAGGTGGCTGGCAAAAAATAAAATAAAAAATAAAAATAATAAAAATGGGGTCGGGTTCGTTTGTGTCTGGGTCGGTTGTTCAGGGCCGGCTACTTTGTTTTTGAATGTGACGCAAATTTAAGCAAGTGTGTTAACTCAGGAAATCGTGGTTCGGTTTTAAAAGGATAGTGCGCGGTACGAACATCGTCACTTCGTGCGAAGGTCAATGCACCGACAGTGGAAAAGAAAGGTGCGATTCTTGCCTTTCCAAGAGGTTGTTAGGACAGTTTATAAGAAAATAATGTCATAAAATAAATTTAATAAACTGACATACGCCTCCATCTACATTGTTGTAAATCTTTTTTTTTAATGGATGGGTGAGGGAAGAGAAGAGAACCATCCTTTGTCAGAAGATGTCAGAAAAAATACTGTAGGTAACAAACAGATCTGCAGTAGACGAGTTCAGAGGCTAACTGAAAAGTTTCCTTGATTACAAACCACCCACACTACACCTCAGGTCATAAAAAAGACACATAGAAGGTCTGCTAAATGTTTTGGATTTGGATTGGTATATACATTCTATTAAGACACAATGGGTATTGTATAAAGCACAACTGGCTGCAGTCATATTACCCTCAAAGCCCAAAGTGTGTGTGTGTGTGTGTGTAGGTCTTTGGTTATTCGGGTTTTCTCCCGTGTAAAATTGGAAGTGTCTTGGCGACGTTTCGACAAAGTCTCATTCGTCATCTTCAGGCTGATGTTTTCAGCTTCGTGCTTCTAGGAGCAATGTGTGATCGCACAAAGCACAAAGCTGAAAATACCAGCTTGAAGATGACAAATGAGACTTCGTCGAAACGTCGCCAAGACACTTCCAATTTTACGCGGGAGAAAACCTGAATAACCAAAGACCTACATACAAACACCCGCGAAAACATCAGAAGATAGATAGATAGATAGATAGATAGATAGATAGATAGATAGATAGATAGATAGATAGATAGATAGATAGATAGATAGATAGATAGATCACATTAAGGACTAGGGTGTTGTGTGAACTCGGTAGTTACCCTGGTTGTGACATTTCAAGTGAAGAACAGCATTTTGCACTAAACTTGGGATAGCTCCAGAGTCAATGCCTGAATTACCATACTGGATGAAACAATAACATGGTTTCTTTAATTTAGGCTCAACATCCTACATGACTTCAGCCATTGCTAACAAATTGTATGGAAAAGATTTTGGTGAGAGATTGTTTCCGAATGGTTCCTTAGAGAAGCGTGGTTGAATTTTGTGAGTAGATTGACCTTTTTCATTGTGAAAGGCTTGTAGTTTCACCCAAGAGAACAGACTGGCTGTCTTACCTAGTAAAAACTCACAAGACGTGTATACTCGGGAGACCATCACTTCAAAACATGTAGTTTTCTGAGTGGCTTTGTCTTACTTACCTTCATGCAAACAGCAATTCTTCTTTTATATACTGTGATTAGAAAAGGAACACAATGTATTATTTAAAACAGTTCATTTAAAAATACAGATGATTGTGACAAGTGTCTGTAACAACCTTCATACTTTTTGTTGTTGGTTTTGTTTTGCAAATATATTATGACTTTGATCTGTTCTGCCAGACAAGATTGCGCCTGTTGGCAGTAACTAAAACTCAAGTGCAAATGATGAAGAGAAGCAAATTGAACTATACATCTTTAGGCAAATACAACTAAAAGTACTGATGAACAGGTGTGTAATAGAATCATTTAATTCATTAAATGAAGGGATTTAATTGAGTTTTAATGAGTTAACTCATGGGAAAGAATGTAGCTTTATTTAAAATAAAACACAGCAAACAAGCCCCAAAACCTGGTATCCTAAATTGTTATACAATAACTGTAGAATACTAATACAATTGGGTCTTGGAGCAACAATGTTTTATTAACAACATCTTAATCAAACCAGTGTGTCTTGACTGCAAAAACATTTTGAATTTGGTTCAAATGTCTTGCCCTGTTAACATCTACATAGTTTAGAAATATAGATGGGGTGAGTATATAATTAAGCCTCTATACTGGATAAGGCTATACCAATTAATTTCTGCCTGTTGTGCAACAGACTAGGCAAGAAAGCTCTTCAAAAAGGTGTCAGACTTGTTTCAAAGCTATTGTTATCTGCTTGATTGTTTGGTGTTTATCCCTGCTTATCTAGGTGTAGGCTGCTGGATAGGATGGGTTCTGGTCTTTTTGTTTCCTTCTTTTTAGTGTTTCTTTTGAATGGTCTGCAAGGGTAGCTTATCCCTATGTATCTGTTGATAGCTAATTTGTCTGAATGCCAAGTTTCCAGGAATTCCCTAGTGTTAGTGAATTTAGCTTGATCCAGAATTATCTCAGTTCTAGGATGCTGTAATGTGTTAAGTTACCTGACGTTTTTTGATAAAGATATGTGGGCATCCATTTTGTTAGAAGATGTTTGTATAGGCTTGTTTCCTTTTACTGGTGGTCTGGATTGCTGCAGTGCATTTGTACTCATCTGAATAATATTCTTATATTAACTCCTTTTATGGGGGGTTGGGGTGTTACTTTGGTAATGGAGCACTTAGTATGCGTTGTTTAGGCAGGAATATTATGCCTTCGAGGTGACATCATTTTGGACACAAGCATGCATACATTCATTTCCCATTTGTTTATATTTAATTAACAATTCCAGTAGAACTAACTTTTATATAGATCTTAGGATCTCTGCTTCTGAAACTCGAAATTGATATCAGTTCAAGAAAGCACTAAGCTTTCATAATATAATTACAAAACTGGTTCTTGTATTTTAGGGAGTTCTGGATTCATATCTTCCCATTTTGGTACATTGGTTGTATTCTTTGAATTCTGTAAACTGAAAAGAACCATCAGTTCGGAAGCTGAACACAACAGATAGCATATTATTTGTGTTATCTTCAAATAGTTAAAATATACATTTTCCTCAGAAATATGCACTTGGTGGACTGGCCAGATTGCATAAAGCAGTTTCAAAAATATTATTTAGCTTATTGTTAAAGAATTAACAATTGCATTTCAAAATCATTTATAGGAACTGACATCTATTTGGAAGTTTTATGTCCGCTACCGTCTTGCCTTTTCTCTCTGGCTAATGTCTAGTGCCTTTTGTACATTGTATTTATCACCTAAAGTTGATAGGTTATTAGATATTTTTTCCTGCAAGTCATCTATTAACTATTTGGGGAAATTGTATATCTAGGAAAGAGCGAGAGTAAAGGTATTTCTAATCTCAGTCAAGAAAAAATTGAGACACAATAGATCTTTCAACTTAAAAAGCCATCAAATTTAATTACTCTTTTCTTGTTTATGGATCAGTGAATAGCATCTGGGTATGTATTCTTACGTACGACAGGAAATAGACATGCTCCATTTAAAAGATTTCAGTGACCTGAAATAATACTGTAACTCATACTTTTTGATTTTTATTTTAACATTATTGTTAAGGATCTTGGAAAAAGGAAAATGGAGCTAAGATCAGTCTTCCTCAACTTAGTGCCCTCCCGATGGCTTTTTCTTTTGAGTCAGTGCTGCTGGAGGCTGGGACACAACAGCATTATAGCAATAACTCCTATTGCTTTTGAAAATGCCTTCTCCTCCCAGTAGAAAAAATATACTTAATGCTGTCTCATGTAAGTATAGCTCTTTGTGGGAATAATGGAATGAATCCCTGATTCCTCTTATATCATGTATTAAGGAGGGAGCATGTCTTAAACATCGGCTTCTGTGAAGCAACAGTAGTGTAGTTGTAAGCTTCCCACATGCATGCTATTAATCATTGTGTGACATAGAAAGTAGGGCTGGACCCATGCAGCAGGGCTCCTTTTCCATTAACCAATTTTCTGCCTCAACAGATATAGTTCGTGTTGGCTTAACACTAGCTAACTTTGCACATGCTTAAAATAAGCAGATCTTATCAACTCACTAAAATACTTTGAAGCATGCAAAGGACTCTTTATTTTGACAGTCACATTTCACTTGAGAAATGGACAATAGTTTCATTTCTGCCAAATATTTTCACCTCCTTGGCTGCCTATAGAGGTGAATGGAGCCTGTGAATTTCTATGCAAAAATTAGAGTAGCATTGGATAAGGAGGATCAAAATCCAAAATCTTCCCTCACTAAGCAGAATCCACACATATGAAATCATAGTGTGGTTTGTTGATTATTAGTGTGATGTATTATTCCAGCCAATTGTAGGTAACCATAGCTGAACAAGCCATAGCTAGCACAATGTGAATCCAGACGTTAACAGAATACTGTCCAGGACTGTCCAGACAAGAACCAAACTCTATTTTAACTATTACTCCTCGTTACAACTCTTTCACTTTCTCATTTCTCACTTTCCAATGGAAACAAAGGTACTCATGAGATGGGGTGGGTGGGAAATCTGTATCCTCCTCCTGGTTAAACTGAGACATAGGAATAAACTATATCAGGGGTCTCCAACCTTGGCAACTATTAAGACTTGTGGACTTCAACTCCCAGCCCCCTTCATCCAGCTTTGCTGGCTGAGGAATTCTGAGAGTTGAAGTCCTCAAGTCTTAAAAGTTGCCACGGTTGGAGACCCCTGAACTATATAACAAATAGCTAATCCTTTATCTATACTGTAAGTATCAGACATGTACAAATTAATCAGATTACAGTGCCTATATTTTATAAACTAAGCTCATTTAAATTGCTGAAAGGTCCTATAGTGAGCAACCAAACTCTGTTGTGATCAGATCCCTGAAGCATACTCTGAGACAAGCCAAGAATCTCATTTAATAAGTCACAGGTCTCTCCTTCAGCCACAAGGTAACAATGCAATAGTACTTCTAAAATGGCATTTCCCTTCCAAGGATAGAGGGCTCCTGATGCAGGTATAGATTTCCTTTGTCTACCAATGCCAAATTCAACAGACTGCATATTTTAAGCTTTATGTGCTGCAATTATTTAGGGTTAGTTTACCTTCCAGCGCTGAAAAACCTACCTCATACAACTATGTTGCAAGCTGTCCTCACCCACTGCTCTCAGCAAGGTGATTTACCGGCATCTGATTTCCAAGTTAAGTTCCAAGTTAAGAATTTTTATTGGCCAAGTGTGATTGGAATTTGTCTTGGTGCATGTGCTCTCAGTGTACATAAAAGAAAAGATACCTTCATCAAGGTACAACATTTACAACACAAATGATGGTCAATATATCAATATAAATCATAAGGATTGCCAGCAACGAAGTTACAGTCATACAGTCAAAGTGGAAAGAGATTGGTGATGGGAACGATGAGAAGATTAATAGTAGTGCAGATTTAGTAAACAGTTTGACAGTGTTGAGGGAATTATTTGTTTAGCAGAGTGATAGCCTTCGGGAAAAAACTATTCTTGTGTCTAGTTGTTCTGGTGTGCAGTGCTCTATAGCATCGTTTTGAGGGCAGGAGTTGAAACAGTTTATATCCAGGATGTGAGGGATCTGTAAATATTTTCACGGCCCTCTTCTTGATTCGTGCAGTATACAGGTCCTCAATGGAAGGCAGATTGGTAGCAATTATTTTTTCTGCATTTCCCCAGTCAATTGCTTGGAATGAAAACATTGGATGAATTTGGCTAAGAAACAAAACAGCATTTCTATCATAGGACAGAATCTTACTTGTACATCCTCCCTAGTTTCATGGCTGTATGATTTGAATGCTAGTCTTTTGAACTCTGTCCATTGCATCCATAATAATTGCAGTTTAATAAAACCCTCAAGGAAAGTATCTACGAATCTAGCAAAAAATCCATATTTATTGGTTTAATTAGGATAAAAATGTGGTATATTTGTAATTATAATCCCTTCTTACTGAATGAAAACACAGAAGAAAGCTATCAGCCAGAGTGTACCAAGAAAATCTGTTTATGGCTGAGCAACTAGCCCTCATCTTCTGTATTACTCAGAGTTGGTTACCTTTGAAAGCTTACAAATCAATGCAGTGTTATATATATTGTAATTTATGAATTGCGCCATGCAACTCTATCTGTCCAAGCAGTCTGTTGCATGAAAGCAGTCTGTCTGTCCAAGCAGTTCTGTTGCATGAAAATATAATTCAGATTTTCAGATTTTCGCTGTTTCAGGTCTGGATACATATACCAGTAAAGTTCATTTATTTTTTACTTTGTTTTACCTACATCCCCGTGAAATAGTTCTCCAGCTGAGATGATGGAAAGTTCTGAAAAATCAAATGTAGAAGAGTATTTGCCAGAAAACCTTAATTTTTATTTGCAAAAATATTGTGAATTAATTTAAGAAAAAGTGCTAGGAAGCATGTTGTTTGAGAACCAACAGATGCTCTTTTCCAACACTTGCAGATGTCAGTAGCTGTGATGTTTTCTCTGGGGTACAAAAGCAGGTTCAAAAACCAGTCGCCTTTATAAATGCCTTTAGCTTTAAAGCTTTTGAACCAAAGGTAACCTGAAGTGCTTGAGAACCTCATTAGTTGTGAAGCATTTAAAGCAGCTTACCTGGAATTGCACTAAAAGAGCCCACTTTGAGAAGGAGTATGGTATTTAAGGAGTGGGTAAGGCAGAGGGTATGTCTTGGTGATTATATTTACCGTAATTGTATTTCACAGAATCCAGAATTACTCTTCAACCATACCTCGCAAGGGATTACCAACTTGAGGCAGTGGGAGGGCTCAATAGTTTTAATAGAAAGATCCTGCCAGGAGTTCTGGATCAGGTTAAAAGGGGAAGGGTGAATCTGTTCAGAAGAAAACCTGAAGTACTAGATATGCAGCTGCTTGTGAAGACAGTTTACTCATGAGGAAGTAAAGACAAGATTTCTCTCTTCCTTTAAAATAGCACAAAATCCAATGGTGATTTATATTCATTTCTTGGACAGATAGATGTAATTGAATCACAATCACAAAAGGGAGTGAGCCAACCAGAAAATGAAAGAAGTGAGTCATGAAGACATTTCTAAAGCAGGTAAAAGAGCTTGATTGGCATGATTAGGATACCTTCTCCTTTTGCAGCAGAGGTGCTGAGAGGTGCACTGGAAGCAGTCAGGCAAAAGTCAAACGAAGTTTAGGCAAAATTTAAAAGCAGGAGAAATTAGTCTTTTTAGAAAAAGGGAGCATTTTTTAAAAAAATTCCTACACAAAACTAAGAGCAATCTATAATAGGGAGGTAGGGCTAGTTACTGGGAAAGAAAGTGGCATTTGGCAAGGCAATTGTGTCCTTTTATAAGTGATGTTAGAGTAGACGTGGATTAAGGAGAGATTAAAATCCCCGCTTTACAGAGTTCCCTGGAAGACACTAT
The DNA here is from genome assembly GCF_028640845.1 of Ahaetulla prasina. Lineage (NCBI taxonomy): Eukaryota > Metazoa > Chordata > Lepidosauria > Squamata > Colubridae > Ahaetulla > Ahaetulla prasina. The sequence continues at coordinate 306,381,847 of NC_080539.1, read as the reverse complement.
GCTGAACTATCTTAAGGATTGTGACTGTAGAGATAAAGTTAAGAGGAACTAGCACGTATACCAGGGGTGGGTTCTACTATCTGCGCATGTGCAGATCGTCATTTATGACATCCAGGCTGGTGGGCGGAGCCTCCCGCCGATTTTACTACTGGTTCTATAGAACCAGACAGAACCAGGAGCAACCCACCATTGACGTTCACCCTCTTGAACTTATACATATGTATTCGATAAAGAATTATGACTTTATGTGATAAATGGCTAATGAGTACTGATCCTAACTTTTACCTTGTAATGTTGACGAAGGAGTGGTAGGAACATGCAGGCAGAAGGGAAATACTGATCCCTTTCTCCACTCCTAGATTTTGTACTCTAAATGCCACTCTGATTTTAATTCCTTTACTTCGCCTAAAATGATCAAGCCCAGCTTAAATACTTGGAGAAAATTATTGGGAGTAGAGAGAATCTATTGAGAAAAATGGTATGGTAGGACATAGGGGTTGTCCACCTCATTTGGTAAAACCTTTAAATCTTTTCCATTTACGGTTTTTAAAGAATGGATGAGAGATAAAATTGCTACGCTCTGCACCAATAAATCTATCAGTGAAAAAGTCAGAGTTGCTTCCCTCCATCAATCACCTTCCTTACTGCCTATCTACGTGAATATGTTTATTCAGCATATGAAAGCTAATCTTGTACAAACCATGAGTAAAGAGGTCATCCATTGGTCTGCTAATCCAAGGCCCACCATCTTAGTAATCCTCTCCATCTCTACATGGCTGAAACTTTTTTTTTGTTTAATTAAATGATATACTATCTAAGGACAGGAGTAAATAAATATATTCTGCAATGGCTCATTAAAAGTGGGAGTCACAATAGATGAGATGGCAGAGATTTTCAAATGTGTGGGAGAAATAGTGTGATTGTCTATATCACACTATTAGTCTAACCTCCTGATCTTGTGTTTTGAGGCAAAATAAAATATTAATTCCAGAATATTCTTCCCTATCAAGTCTAGTATCATAAGAAGCCCAAATAATATAAATTGTTTATCTAACTGATAAAAAGCCTCTGGTCTGGATGACACACAAACTGCATTTCTAGTTTAGCATGTTTTGGCAATGCATCCATTGAAGCTGGCCTGCAATTTTGGGAGGAAAAATGCCTTATATGAGGAAAAAATACCAGATAATATGGGAGTATGTGACTCTCTAGTGTGCTTTTATGTATGTTTCATTGCAGATGCAGTTGATTTTCATATCATGAAGGCAGAGTTGCTTTTTGGTACCTTTAAAAAACGTGTGGGCAAATCTATATAGTTTCCTTGCCATAGCACAAGGTGAGTTCATGCTAAGTGTTTCTAGAGGATTGTGTATGCCACAGCTTGCACTTAATTGTCCACCCAAAGCTGATGTACCCTAAGAAGAACTTCAGGTGTTCCATTCCGGAAAACTTGTTTCTTTTTTATTCCTTAGATTTTGGATAGAGTATAGCACAGCCCCCCTAGAGTTGGGAACGATGTGACTGGAGATCATGTGGTACCTTGCATATTGCTTCTTTTTTGTATGTTTTTGTATACCTGGTGAAGCTGCCTAGAATCTGTTTGGAATTGTGTGATTGAGAAACTCCGTATATAAACAAGACTTTTAGCACCTACCCCACAGATACCATAAACCCCATTCTCAAATTTCAGCTCTAAAAAGGGTTATTCAGCAACTTTATAAATTCATAGGACCACTAGATGGCAGCCTAAAAGTCCTGCTAATTTTTTTGTGTACACCTACAGAAAAATGTACAGTTAACCAATCAACCGAAAAATTGCAATGTGTGGAATAACAAGTGTGTTGTGTGATCCAGTTGGAGGCTCAATTCTCATGAAAAGAATCCCTGGAATTTCAGCTGAAAGAATCACAGCCCTTAGACCAGGGGTCTCCAACCTTGGTCCCTTTAAGACTTGTGGACTTCAACTCCCAGAATCCCTCAGCCAGCAAAGCTGACTGAGGAACTCTGGAGTTGAAGTCCACAAGTCTTAAAGGGACCAAGGTTGGAGACCCCTGCTTTAGACCTTTGTATGTTAAAGCTGTATAAAACAGTAAAAAACGGAACAAATGCAGGCATGGTTCCTCCTGGCTTCAGGAAGCAAAGTGGTTGTGTGGATGAAGCAGAACTCAGCAATAGGCATTAATAGAGCTTGAGTATTCACTGTAACTGCTCTAGCATAATGCTCCTTAAGTCACGATAAGATTCAAATTTGCATCTCATATAATAAGAGACCTGAAAATATCTAAAGCTAAAAGCAAGAATGTAATAATCAACAAGGTATTTCATAGAATTCAGAATCTAACTACAAATCTCCAGGCTGATTTTCTGATTCCATTTTGAATTTAAGAGCGGAATAGGAAAATTAGTAATAACATGGTTCTCACAGTATTGTTTTATATTGTTATACAATAACAGCTAATTATTAAGTTCATACATTGGACAAGCAAAAAGATAGATTAGCTTTAACTTAGCATGCTGTGTTAACTCAGCCTCAGTAACCAGAGCAAGTCTCCAAGTTAAAAATGTCCAAGTTTAAAGAATAGAGCTTATTGCAGAAAAATTCAAGTTAAAAACATAATTATACAGGTTACATGCACAATGATTCAAGTCCATTACACAATAGTGCTTATACAGTATTATACAATAGCATTCATTTTTAAATTAGAGACTGTGAATTAAGCATTATTGTGCTTTTCAGAGGGATGTATATCTTATGTAGGTTTTGGGATGAAAGAGAAAACTTCTGTATTGCAGAACGTCAAGTTTATTTCATGCTAAAACCAACGTTGTTGAATTTCAGAATGTGGTTCACAATGACACAGAATTTACTTCACCAACTATACTCATATTAAACCTGTGCTATTAGATGGCAAGTAAGAAATGTGCTGCAAGTTACTTCTGGTCCAAAGAGGCAGACCATTTACTTTTTACAAGGTGTAAAAGCCCCAATTAAATATAGTTGCTACATCCAGTAAATCCAGAAAGCTATAAGTAGATCTGTACACTAAAAGAGAAAACAGCTCTCTCTGAATATGCTCATTTTTTGTCTGAAAAAAGTGAGGTTCCATTGAGAGTAGAAGACACTATCATTTTTTCCATTACATTTGAACCTGAGCAGTTTTTGAAATAAAGAAATCTGAAGGAAAAAAGTCATAATAGCATGTTTCCTTTCCATTTCATAAAGAACTTTATTACTTCAAGTGACTGTATCATATTACTTTTTCTCACCCTGATTCTCAGATCTCACTCCCTGGCGTATCACCTACTATCTACTGTAAGCATCCAGCTCTCTATGAAGTGTGTGACTGAGCTGAAGCAATAGTCTGTTGAAATAATCACATGGTTGCAATCCCTCAATCACATAGTTAAAAATAAGCCACATGCTGGTTTAAAACACTGTGTGTGTCTATGTGGGTGTCTTGGGTAAACTCTATTCTGTAATGACGAAGCATTTCCATCTCAAAACACATTTTAAGCTTATAGGTAGTCCCTGATTTAGGACTGGTTGCTTAGCAACCATTTAAAGTTACAATGTACTTCCCCGTGAAGGTTGATTTGGTTCCACACTCCTGACAGCTGTCCGTTCCCCCACTTTCCCCGCTCCACCTCCACAGTCATGGGACTGCATGTTAGGTCCTTAGCAACCAGCCCACATTTATGGCAGTTTGCAGTGTCTCAGAGTCATGTGATCATGTTTTGCAACAGTTTTGCTGAAAACCAACATTTGCTTCCTATTTTTGGCAAAACTGGCCCATAGCAAACCATTGTTCATTTAATGACCACAGCAACTACTTTATGACCACATTTGCTTTATGACTACTACCTTTGCTTAATGACCACAATACAGAGTTGTAAAATTGAATGGGTGGCCTGTCCTACAACCCTCACAATCCATTACAGTTGTAAGTCAAGGACTACCTGTATTCCTTTTTTTTTTTTTTTGGCAATGACTCTCCCATCATAGAATTTTATTGGCCAAGTGTGATTGAACACACAAGGAATTTGTCTTGGTGCATATGCTCTCAGTGTACATAAAAGAAAAGATACGTTCATCAAGGTACAACATTTACAACACAATTGATGGTCAATATATCAGTATAAATCATAAGGATTCCCTACCTGTACTACTTAAAGAAAAATAACTTTAAACATCTCACACACGGATGCCCACCACTTGTGCAAATGGAGCTTCACATGCTCGCCTGCTGCTTGCACAGCCCGTTTCCCACCTGGGCTGGCATCAGGCCACAGACCGGGAGTTGGGAACCCTGTAATACAATATGCTAGGATAAAACCTTCTAATATTATAATGATTATAATAATTTGGTTGTGTAATTATAATAACATAACTAGCAAAACTAAATCAAATGAAAATTCCCAACATTACATACAGTTGTAATTACATATCATACTAAGAAACTACAGTTCGTCTGAACATGGCTTTAATGCTGATTATAAGCTTCAACAAATTTAATTCAGCAGTTTACAAGGAATTACCAAAAACAAAGCTATTTTATGGAAGTGTAACAAAATTACATATCTTTGAAATTTATAATTTATCTTACAGTGTTGCCAGAAAAAGGTCCTTCCATAGTCACAACTTCTATTACCAGTTCTTCCCAAACAGTTTGAACTAATTTTTGAAACACAAAGACCAGCATTTTTGGGGTGATCAGAAACTGGAAAGGCAGGATCAGGGCTCCCATTCACATACTTGTTTCATATTGGTGCAAACTCCCTAGAAAAGGGAAAGCCATCAAGACACCATCTCTGTTTTTTTGAGAACACATATCAAATAATAGCATCTTAGGAAGACATGTCAGCTTCTGTGCATGTTGGGGGATAGGCTAACAGAAGTTGCCTGCTGGTAATATGCTAGTTTCTCCTGATGAGGAACCAACACACCTGCATAGTCTTTCAGAAGGGAAAATGGTTAAAGTTCATTTTGAGATGAAAGCACAGCTGACAAGAGAAATAAATAAGCTCAATTAAGAAACATGATAAGGTGATCAAACAGATCCATGGCAAAGATATCATGGAGAAGCATCCTTAGGTGAACCTGAGTTATGGGCAGGGGGCTTGTGAGAATTCAAGGACGTTTCATATCTTTCTAGTTCAGATGGATATCAGGTTGAACTAGTAGTTTCTTCTTTCTGGCCAGCTGTTTGCACATCATAGAAGGCCTGATTTTCTTCTTCCTTGAAAAAGGTTGAGCAACTGATCTAAGAGGAAAAGCCTTTCCTAAGTAATAAAAGTTGCATGCCTAATACTTTTACATTCAGCTTATTTATGTTTAAATAAAAACAGATCCCTCCCTTGTCCTTCAGTTCCATAGTCATTGTTCTTTTTTTCATATTTTCAAAATTATGAGAAACAAGTTCCTCATTCTACCACAATCTGAAATATTTGATCTATTGGTATTTGGAATATCCTGGAAATAGGTTGTAGATAAACATATGTTGCAAAAAACCCACAAATAACTAGACTTTCATCCTCTTTGACCCATCATTACTTACGTGAGTATCCTCCAGCTGCATTGGGACTATTTCCAGAAACATGCTGGGAGTTATAGCCCCCACGCATGTAGAAGGCCAAATTTCAGGAAATGTTGCTTTATCTAGCTGTTGGGACATCTCATATTATTAAAGAATTGTTTGTTTGTTTTCTATCCATCTTTCATTCCAGGAGCTCAAGATAATGTTCACAGGGCTCTCTTCTGGTTTTTCTTCCCAATAATTTCCTTCAATTCTTTCATTTGTTTATAAGGTAGATTAGGGTGAAAGAAAATGTATGATTTTTTAAATAATTCTGATAAATTAATATGATAAATTGTTTATAACTTATGATATGGCTGGCTCATTATTAAGAAGCACTATGTATTTGGGGCAATTGCAAAAGTGACTGGAATAGATCATCAGTCTGATAACACACATCTAGTCATATATTTATTTGTATAATTTAAACTGTGTTGGAACAATAGGCCATTCTTCCCCAAAAGCACTACTTTGTTCAGCTGCCAATGGCCTTTGCCAGCTGAGAAGCCTGGATTACTCTCTCCCTAGAGTCCACTCAAGACGTCTAAATGAGTGGCTTCTACTGAGTTCTTAATTACATTTAGGGCTCATATTCAAGCGTGCTTAATACAAATTAATTACCTTCTAGCTCACTATAGCTGCTCTTTTGAGTGAATTAGCAAGGTGGTCAAAAGTTGGCTTCCTTGCTCATTCTTTAAACTATTACAGCATATGGAACAGGAACTTTACTTCCTTTTAAGGTTTGTGAATCTTTACTTAGGAGAATTGTACATATCTGTATTATCCTTCCCTTATTGTTATTAGATTTTGTATCCTGCCTTTTTATATATTTTGGTAAGGAGCATGGTGGGCTCGTGTGGTTAGGACACTGGGATGGAGGTTAGCAAGCCCATGTTTGAGACCTGAGTGCTCCCATGCAGTGGGGTTGAATTTCCATCCACCTGCTGCAGGAGTCATGAAGGGAACCCCCAACTGGGCATGCCCTGGGCAACGGTAGTGTTACCAGCTAATCTTTACAAACCGGAAGTGCCCTGGTGCTTCTGACACAAGTGCAGGCAATATGTTTTGATTTACTCAAGGCAGATAGATAGATAGATAGATAGATAGATAGATAGATAGATAGATAGATAGATAGATAGATAGATAGATAGATAGATAATAGACAGACAGACACCGACAGACAGATAGATGATAGATAGATAGATAGATAGATAGATAGATAGATAGATAGATAGATAGATAGATAGATAGATAGATAGATGATAGATAGATAGATAGATAGATAGATAGATAGATAGATAGATAGATAGATAGATAGATAGATAGATAGATAGATAGATAGATAGATAGATAGATAGATAGATAGATGATTGAGAGAGAGAGAGAGAGAGAGAGAGGCAGGCAGGCAGGCAGGCAGGCAGACTGCCAGAATTCCCCAGCCAGTACTGAATCTTAAAGTTGTCAAGTCTGAAAAGTGCAGAATATGTCTCTCCAGGTGTTACAAAATATGTGCCTTTTTTTATATGGGAAGAACTAGAAATGTCAAAAAGGCAGGCCTGTAGAAATTGCTTTCTGTTTGGTGGAAAAAGTAATCATCTCAATGGAAGCTTATCCGCCAGAGTTTGTCCTTTAAAAAAAGAAGGCAAAGTCATTGTATATTGGGGAAAAAGAGATAAAGATGGTATGTCATTTTTGGAAAATGTTTTTATTTTCCCTCTGGGAGAAATTGGTCAGTTGTGCTGGATAGGCATTTTGGCAATTATAGCCCTACATATCTGGAAGTCACCAGGTTTGGAGCTGTGCTAGAGAGTTATTAGCAGTTTCTTTCATGAAGCTGATTTTTTTTTTCTTGGAAAGGAAACATTATGAGTGGTGATGAGATTCATTATTTCAACTTATGTAATTCACTTCACTGGTTGTTATAGGGAAAATAGGAGAAAGGACCAAGAAATGGAATAAAAATTAGGAAATACATACATACATACATACATACATACATACATACATACATATATACATGCATGCATGCATACATACAAACATACATACATACATACATACACACACACATACAAACAAACAAACAAACAAACATACATACATACATACTACTTTGGTTATACAAAGGTTTACCAGGCAAGGTACTGTGTGACTACTGGGGAAATAGCTTTCTCATTGATTACACCTAGACTTTTAAAACTGATCACTGCTTTTGTTTTATGAGCTAGATATATATGCCACCTTTTCCCTAGAGTTTCACAGCAGCTTTCCTGAGATTCGTTTCTTAGTATTTTATATTGAAATACCTAGTTAAGAAAAAAGTGGATTCATGTTCAATTTTATTTTTAAAATTATTTTGTTCCAATACTTCTAAAAAATTTTTACATGTCTGCCACATACGGTAAAAATTCTCCTTCTGTCTTGTGCATTTCCAGCATTTATTACTATATAAATTGTCTATCTTGGCAAGTAATGACAGGATTGTATAGCACCCTATAAAACATTATATACTAGTTTCCTTTTAAGTTGTAATTTGGGTAAATTTTATAGATTTATTCCATAATTCTTCCCTCTGGAGAGGGCAGCTAAATAATATAATACAATAAATAATAAATAATATCTAAATAACATTTTATATATGCATCCTAACATATGGTCTTGGTTCTGTAGAACATTTTACATTTTGTCATTTGTTAGAAGCCTTTCCTCATTGTTGAAGTCTGTTTTTATTCTTCCAATAATCTGTAGATATATCAATCATGATACATTCCAACCTTCAACAGAAGCCTGGTAAAGATAGATTCCCCTTTCTTTAGATTGGCTGGGCTCACAAAAGTAATTTACTGATTTTAGTTTGGCCTGTTGCGTGAACCTATCCACTGGGATTGGGAAATCATGATTAACACCTGCCAAACCTAGTTTAGGATTCCCAAGAACATTTAGAACTATACAGCTAAGGTTTGTTGGCATATTAATGATTATTTGGGGTGACATTTTTAATAAATTAAGTTCTTTTATCACTCTCCTTAAAATAAAAAATTAAAAGTAGCCTGAAAATTTGGATACAATCCACTCACTGTCATTATATAAAAGGGAGATCTGATATTGTCTCTGACACTGAAGATAATAACATAACATTGTGTAGTTCCTTCCTTCCTTCCCTCCCTCCCTCTCTCCCCCTCAAAAACTTACAATAATTAAAACCACATATAAAAATGTTAAATAACAATTGATCTACAGTGAAATACTATTAATTAAAATAAATAGTTAAACACGGAGATAAAGAAGTTCCTTTAAGTTCCTTAAAGTCAACATACAAACATTAAAAGGCCTGAGAAAATCAAAACATCTTTGCCTAATGCTGACAAGATAGTAAAGTTCCAGGACCAGATCTGAACCACAATATAGGAGGACGCCTGGAGCAGGTTTATGGTTTGTAGCGGGTGAAATCCTACTGGTTCGGACCGGTTCGGGCGAACCGCTAGGGATTATGGGCATCAGTTCGCCGAACTGGTAGTAATTACCCCTCCTTGGCCCCACCTACACCCAGCCAGTCGCCGCTCACCTCTTCTGGTTGCTCGATATTCCACAGTATTCAATGTTAAATATAGCAGAGAGAATGCTAACTTTTCTTCCTCCATTCAGACTGGAACTGCTGCAGGTCCCTTTAAGGTAGTCCCCAGGAAGGAGGGGGCCAAGAGGGAACCATAAAGGGAGCAGCAGCTCGGTTCTGAATGGAGGGAGAACAGTTAGCATTTTCTCTGCCACAGATTCCAATGTTAAATGCAGCAGAGAGAATCCTAACTTTTCTCACAACGGAGCTGCTGCAGCCAGGAGGGAGGAGGACGGGTGGGGGGGGGAGCAGCTGGAATGGAGCCATTTTTTGTGAAAGGCAGGAAAATGGGGAAAGGGATTTTCTTCCCTGTCATCCATTCCTCAGTCTCAGCACAGACTGAAGGAAGGATGGTAGGCAGGAATATTCCCCTCCCCATTTTCTTGCCATTCGCAACAAGGAGTGGCTGGGAGAGGAGGAGCTGGTGAGGAGCCCCTCAATGTGAGTGATGTCAAGTTGGCACCCACCCAGTCACATGACCTCCCCCCAACAAGCCATGCCCACAAAACTGGTAGTGGAATTTTTTAAATTTCACCCCTGGTTTATAGGTAAGCACATTGTATGTGGTTTTATGTAATAAATCATAATTAATAGTATAATGTGACATAGAAGGTATATTAATGAGAAACAAATCTAAGTGGCAACCTACCCCCCCCAATTGGTTTGTTTTGTTGCTAAAAGTATAATCTGCCTTTTGTTTTATGCAAAAATCAGAAGATTACATCAATTACAAAAAAATTAAAACAAAGCAAAAGTATAACATCTGTCCAATTAAATCCATAGTTATACTGTATTCTTAAAATATTATTACTTTATATCGGTGGCATTTTAAATGAATAGTTTTGTGATTGAGATATATTCTTTGTCATTTGTGGAGGGGTCAAATACCTTTTCTTGGGGATTTTTTTTAAATATTTTGGCAGCTATGCTAAACTCTGCTGCTTACCAGATTAAGTATGGCAGTAGGGTATTTTCCAACTGGACCTCAGCAAGCTTGCTATGCAGTCCCCAGTTTCCTTGGGTTTTAGCCCTGTGGACCTTCTTAAATGAAACTGCATTTTATAGTAAGACACAATTTCATATTAATGTGTATAGGGTTTGACTGCACACAGTTCCATTGTGAATTTACTGTACACAAACTGTTATGAAAATAAACATCTTTATTTTTTTCAGTAATTCAATAATACAATATTAAAAATACAGTTTCATTCTGAGAGCATCCTAGTTTTCACGAATGCCTCAAAAACTAAGAAGATTGGAAAAATAAGACCACAATCTTCTATGCTGTCCCGCAAAAGCCATAAAGATTATTCAATTTGTTACAGCAGTATAAGTTGGAGGGTTAGAGGGGCTACATAACTAGTTTGCATATGTCTCCCATGTCAACCTTTGGCTGGAAAGGAAGCTGAACTAGACAATGTGGTTCCTCAAAATCCCACCTACTGTAGTAACTGTGCAGGCAGAAATTGGATTCCTAATTTATCCACAATAACACCCTGCAGATACATTGGATAGATTCCTGCCCAAAACTATGCAGCCAGAGACTCTTTACAACTTTTGTGAAATAACATGTAGGTTCTTGATTTTCTTTTCTAATTTCCTGGGAGTGTGAAGAATTGAAATCATTTTACATTCTCCCCTGAAACTAAAAACATTGTTCTCTGCATCCCGGTATAGAAGGGTTCCTTGAGAATGGGCTCCAATGTGAGTCCAAAAGCTTGGAAGACTAAACCTCTGGCCCTGGCGACTGATCAAGATTGGATCCTGGTGACTGATCAAGATTGATTTTGTAAGAGCTTACAAAACATTTGCTAGACCAATTCTTGAATACAGCTCGCCTGTCTGGAACCCATACCACATTTTCAAAAATCAACACAATTGAACGTGTCCAGAAATATTTTCAAGAAGAGTTCTCCACTCCTCTGAATATAACAAAATACCTTATGCCACCAGACTTGAAATCCTGGGTTTAGAAAATTTAGAACTCCGCCGCCTTCGACATGACCTGAGTTTAACTCATAGAATCATCTGTTACAATGTCCTTCCTGTTGAAGACTACTTCAGCTTCAATCGCAACAATACACAATAAGCTCGGGTTTTGGAACCCCGAGAGTTGGCATGCTAAATCTAGGAGACTTAGGGGATTTTTAACTAACTGTTTTAATCGTTTTTTTAAGGGGAGTTTTAATGGGGATGGGGATTTTAAGAGGGGGAGGGATACCGACTGGTTGGGGTTGGGGGGGAGGATGGGTGGGTGGGGAATTCCGTCGGGGAGGGTGCCAAGTCCAGCTGATGTTCGCGGTGGTAGCTTAACGGGTCCTAAGGCGACAGGGGAGGTATTAGTTCCAGTTTATCAGGGTCGGGTCATCGATACGGTAAGTGGGAGAGGCAGATATGATGGAAGGGGGGGCCACATCAGGTTCAGGGGGTACGCCCTCGCTATTTAAGAGCGATCGCGTGCTCCAGTCCCCCAGGATTTTCCCGTTCCCCGAGTGGCCAGAGTACTTGGGACCTGGGCCTTCGGCTGATGTTATGTAACGCGAGGTCCGTGGTTAACAAAGCCCCCCTGATCTCAGATCTAATTCAGGAGGGGACCACGGATGTTATGGGCGTTACGGAAACCTGGTTGGGCACTGAAGGGGGGGTTCCCCTAGTGGAGATGTGCCCACCAGGTTTCCGAGCATTCCATCAGCCGAGGGCCCAGGGTAGGGGTGGGGGGGTGGCGGTTATTATTAAGGAGAGTCTGGAACCGAGGGAGACCACTGTGCCTCAGATATCTGGGTGTGAATCCCTCTTTGTGAAGTGGGGTTGTAGGACTCAGGTGGGCTTGTTGATCACGTACCTGGCTCCTTGCTGCGTGACAACAGCCCTGCCCGAGCTGTTGGAGTTGTTGGCCGGGTTGGCAGTTGAGACCCCTAGACTGTTGGTCATGGGGGATTTCAACTTGCCATCAACTGGCGTGGCATCCTCGACGGCTCGGGAGTTCATGGCTTCCATGACGGCCATGGACCTGACTCAGTTAGTGGACGGCCCTACCCACATCGGGGGTGGCATTCTAGATCTGATTTTTGTCTCTGGCCAGTGGGCGAATGATCTGGTTTTAAATGAGTTAGTTATTGAGCCTTTGTCATGGTCAGATCATTCTCTTCTTCGTCTGGACTTTCAGACCGCTATGCACCACCGCAGGGAGACGGAACCAATGCGTTGGTTCCGTCCCAGGCGCCTGATGGACCCGGAGAGGTTCCTGACGGAGCTTGGGCCGTTTCCCGAGAACCTGGCCCATGACACGACTGAAGAACTAGTGGCGGCCTAGGAACAGGCCGCAGCTGGAGCTTTGGACCGTGTCATGCCTTTGCGGCCTCTGACCCGGCGTCGATCTCAACCAGCTCCTTGGTTCTCTGAGGAGCTGAGGGAGATGAAACGCCGGAGAAGACGCCTAGAGAGTGTCTGGAGATCCAGCCGTTCTGAGACTGACCGGACACTAGTTAGGTCCTATAGTAGGACCTACCTAGTGGCATTGAGGGATGCGAAGCGTTCGTACGTTTCCTCCCTCATTGCATCAGCAGATAACCGCCCGGCCGCCCTGTTTCGGGTGACCCGCTCTCTCCTTCAACAGGAGGGGCGGGGGGACCCATTATCAGGGCGTGCCGAGGAGTTTAACAGTTATCTATACGATAAAATCGTTCAGCTTTGGGACGGATTGGATCAAAATTGGGTAGATCCGAGTGAGAGTTCCGAGGCCTGTCTTGTTGAGGTTGTTTGGGATAGTTTTGATCCTGTGACTCCCGAGGACATGGACAGGTTGCTGGGAAGGTTGAATGCCACCACATGTTTACTGGACCCGTGCCCCTCCTGGCTGGTGCTGGCCACGCAGAGGTGACACGAGGCTGGCTCCAGGGGATTACAAATGCTTCCTTGCGGGTGGGGGTCTTTCCCACTGCCTTGAAAGAGGCGGTAGTGAGACCTTTCCTCAAGAAGCCTTCCCTGGATCCAGTTGTTTTAGGTAATTACCGTCCAGTCTCCAACCTTAGCTTTACGGCGAAGGTTGTAGAGAGTGCGGTGGCATGTCAGCTACCCCAGTACCTGGATGAAACTGTCTATCTAGACCCGTTCCAGTCCGGCTTCCGACCTGGATACAGTACTGAGACGGCTTTGGTCGCGTTGGTGGATGATCTCTGGAGGGCCAGGGATAAGGGTTACTCCTCTGCCCTGGTCCTATTAGACCTCTCAGCGGCTTTTGATACCATCGACCATGGTATCCTGCTGCGCCGGTTAGAGGGGTTGGGAGTGGGAGGCACCGTTTATCGGTGGTTCTCCTCCTACCTCTCTGACCGGACGCAGACGGTGTTGACAGGGGGGCAGAGATTGACTCCGAAGTGCCTCCTGTGTGGGGTGCCGCAGGGGTCGATTCTCTCACCCCTCCTGTTCAACATCTATATGAAGCCGCTGGGTGAGATCATCAGTGGCTTTGGGGTGAGATACTAACTGTACGCTGATGATACTCAGCTGTACTTTTCCACCCCGGGCCACCCCAGCGAAGCTGTCGAAGTGCTGTCCCGGTGTTTGGAAGCCGTACGGGTCTGGATGGGGAGGAATAGGCTCAAACTTAATCCCTCCAAGACGGAGTGGCTGTGGATGCCGGCACCTCGGTACAGTCAGCTGCAGATGCGGCTGTCTATCGGGGGCGAGTCGTTGGCCCCGATGGAGAAGGTACGCAACTTGGGCGTGCTCCTGGATGGTCGGTTGTCCTTTGAAGATCATTTGACGACCGTCTCCAGGAGAGCTTTTTATCAGGTTCGCCTGATCCGCCAGTTGCGTCCCTTCCTGGACCGGGATGCCCTATGCACGGTCACTCATGCTATCGTTACTTCTTGCCTGGACTACTGTAATGCTCTCTACATGGGGCTCCCCTTGAAGAGCACTCGGAGACTCCAGTTAGTTCAGAATGCAGCTGCGCGGGTTATTGAGGGAGCATCACGGAGCTCCCACGTAACACCTATCCTGCACAGACTGCACTGGCTACCTGTGGTCTTCCGGGTGCGCTTCAAGGTATTGGTGACGACCTTTAAAGCGCTTCATGGCTTAGGACCGGGATACTTACGGGACCGTCTTCTGCCGGCTTCAATCTCCCAACGACCGGTGCGTTCTCACAGAGAGGGTCTCCTCAGGGTGCCGTCTGCCAAACAATGTCGGCTGGCGGTCCCCAGGGGGAGGGCCTTCTCTGTGGGGGCTCCTACCCTGTGGAACGAGCTTCCCCCTGGACTCCGACAACTGCCCGACCTTAGGACCTTTCGCCGCGAACTTAAAACCTATTTGTTTCATCTTGCTGGACTGGCTTAACTTTTAAAAACTTTTAAATGGTTTTATTGGGGTTTTTAAATTTTTAGTGATTTTATAGGGTGCAATTGTATTTTAGCCTTGCCAATTGAATAAGTTTTTTAGGGGTAGTTTTTAATTATTGTACGGGTTTGCTTTGTATTTTAACTGGCTGTTCACCGCCCTGAGTCCTTCGGGAGAAGGGTGGTCTATAAATTAAAATATTATTATTATTATTAATGTGAACCGTTCCAATCTTGATTGCAGAAAATATGACTTCAGTAAGAGAGTTGTTAATGCTTGGAATACACTACCTGACTCTGTGGTCTCTTCTCAAAGTCTACAAAGCTTCAACCAAAAACTACTATTGACCTCACCCCTTTCCTAAGAGGTCAATAAGGGGCATGCATAAGAGCACAAACGTGCCTACCGTTCCTGTCCTACTGTTGCTTCATGCTTATGCTTATGTATGATGTTATGGCAAAAAAAATTGGATTCAGTTTACAATTGACTCCTGCATCACATACATTCCCCCCCATCCCCCGCCTCTCCAGTCACAGGGAGAATAAATACAGAGAAACGTCAGATCAGGTAAGCAATGATGGAATCAGGCAAACAGAGGCTGGATGGAATTGGGGGAACTGTGTATGAGTGGAAATTACTAAAGGCATGAGTGAGGGAACCATAGCAAATTCCAGGTGTTTGCAATAGCCAACCTGAAAGCTGGGAAGAAGGAGACAGAAACGCCCCCAATGCAAACACTAATGGCAACATTTACCAGTCCATTTGTTCATACCAAAGGCAGTAGGTGGTTCACTGTTAGATGTGGAACTGAATGGTATTTGAATAAAATGACATATCAATAAGATAGTTGTAGGAAATGAGTACTATATATCTATGAGCCATATGTGAAAGTGAACCTTTTCCTCTTGCAAGAAATTTCAGAAATAATGATTCTATTATATGCTGAACACCACTGAGCTCACCATTTATGTGGTGTTCTATAGTTGTTTCTCATCTTGGTTTATGGCATATCAAATAGGCAAAATCAGTCTCTCTAGACATACATGATTGGAAAATGTGCCTTGCTATTGTCTAGCACTATAGCTATACTATTGACCAAGGTAGAAGCTGAGGGTTTAATGTACCCATGATTTCATCAGCACCACTTCCTGCTGCACTGCCCAGTTCTGATGCCTTAGAGATCTCTTAGCTCAAGGTCAACATTGAGCACATGTATTGTTTTCTTTGCTGGAACGTAACCCAAACCATTAAAATAATTTATATTTCAGGAAATCAGAGTAAATATTTAAAAACTAAGCATAACAAGCTAGACGTTTTTATTGAATGCCTCTATATAAATAGGAATGGAATTTTCAAGCAAAGAGATTTGGAGACAAAATCCCATTTACCAAAAAATAAAATTAAAAAAAATGTGACTTCTACTTTGGTATTGCTCTCTTTAAGCCTGAAGTGTCCCAACTAAAGGTGTTAGTATTATATCCAATTTATTTTCAGAATTTGTGCACAAATTGTAAGATTCTTTCTAGACAAAGAAATATTATTCCCATGTAAACAAATCTCAGTAGGACAAAATATATAAAGATTTATTATACCAGGAGAAACGTTCCAGAAAGGGATTGAAATCATATAACTGTTAAGTTATTTTCTTACCCTGCACCAATTGCGGCTTAGTTAATAGGCTGGAATTAAGTTAGTGTTGGTGCAAGAAATTTGGTTTCTTAGACCATAGTCTAAACTAGTTAGATCATGGATTGCTGGCACAAGATGAACTGGAAAAATTGTATCTGGCTGAAGAATGGCAAGTTTGATTAGGAAGGTTGATTACTATCCATAATCTTTCATTTGTAGGTGTTTCTTATATCTGTCATAAACAAGGGCATAGATTTATACATTATTGGTAATCCTCGACTTAAAATCAGTCACTTAGCAACTGTTTGAAGTTACAACGGACACTGAAAAAGGGACATGACCTGAATTCAAAGTTCTGATGGCTTGTACCCTGTCACATGGTTACATTTTGGGTGCTTGGCAACCAGCCTGCATTTACATCCATCCATGTAGTCACGTGGTTTACTGTGATTTACAACATTTTTGGCAGAAAATGGCATTTATTTCAGGTTTCTGACCAAAAACTGCACCGTGGCAAACTGGATTTCAGGACCTCGATGTTCACTTTATGATTACTGCATTCATTTTATTACTGCCACAGAAAGGCTTGTAAAAATGGCTGTGATCATTAGTGACCAGCTTAACAACTGTCATGAATTATGACCAAAATTGCAGGCTCAACTATGGTCGTAAGTCAAGGACTACCTCCATGTCAAACTCTGAAGAGTTCTTTCCTTAGGCTGGGAAGAATCAATGGGCTCAGATAGTTCACAAGGTATTCATGATAATTGTAATGTATTTGAACTTTAGGAGGGAAATTTGGGCGGGAACTAACACGTTGCTGATTGGCTGAAGCCTCAGCCAGAATAGTATTTAAAGAGGGGGTTTTGCCTGTTGTCTTTTGCTGGGTTCACTATAAACTAAAGAGCTGTTGTCACTCACTGGTCTCCTGCCTCTTTATTACCCGAACTTAACAATAATGGTGAGCATTCTGGAGTTACCAGCTAAGGAGCTAATTTCAGTTTGTAATTCTATGTCTTCTTGTCTGTATTTATACTGTATTTTTATTTTGGCTTTATCATAGCCCGCAGAGATTAGCTGTTCTTTAGATAAATCAAGGGTAGCTCATTTATTTTTAAAGATAAAAACCTGGGCGCTGTAGAAAGTGGGAGTATTGCTCAAATGAGGCCCGTTGAACCCGTTGAAAGAAATAAGAAAGAATATTGACTCATAATGTTCAGGATGTTCCGTCTATATACTATTAATGTTTAGAGCATGGCAAATAAGCAAACTGAGCTTGAGCTCCTTGTACAGAAAATACAATTTAATACAAATAGAAGAGAGATACTGCAAAGAAGTTTTAGAGATATGACTAGAAGATAGACATTTTGAAAAGAAACACAAGAGAAAGAGAAAACTGTATGTTAACTGTTTCCATTCCTGCTTAGAAATCCAGAGAATGAATCTGGCAGTGCTGCTGAGAACATCTGGATTAAAATAAGTAGAAGAACAAATAGCAGCAGTACTGTTATGGCTATCTATTGCTGCCAATCTACTAAGAAAAAAATTGCAGTTCTTTTTAAAAGACACGAAGTTGTAATGATGGGAAACTTTACACCAAGTATCTGTTGGAAAAAAACTAAAGTGGAATTCTGCCAGGAAATTCCTGACTTTTATGCTGATACTTTTCATTGTCAGAGAAGAATGGAAGATGCTTGAGGATCTTCACAGTCAAATGAAAATAGCAGGGACTTTATAGGGGAAAATGTAATGCTGGAATTCTTGATTTTAAGGAAAAGTAAAACGGAATATAATCAAATGCATGTCTTGGACTTCAAAATAGCAGATTTTAAGAAACTCTGAAGTTTCTATGAAATAAATATAATCAAAGCAAAAAGAGGAGTCAGAGTTCCTAAAGAAAGAAAATATATACTGTATACTAAAAACATACAGTAATTGCAAACAATTTCAATAACAGAAAAATAAAGACAGCTGAAGAAATCTGTGGTTGCATGAAAAGCATACATAAGAAATGGAAAATGGGCTAAATTCTAAAGGAAAATGAAGGTAGCCTGAAACTCTAGAATAAATGTCAGAAGAACAAAAATTCTGAATAAGCTGAAATTAATGAAAGATGCAAGAAATAGCAGTACCTTATTTAGTTATGAAATTAAAAAGAAAACACAATCTGTATATTGTTGTTCAGTGAAGACAGCAAATGGTTTAATAGATAACTAAAGGGAGAGTTTATTGACTTGTATTTTATTCAGTTTTTCCGATAGAAATATGTTCCATCAGATAACTGAAAAGTGAGGTGAAGGAGAAGGAATGAAGCTTGAACCTTATTTTTGAATGAGTTTAAATCTGCAGATTCAGATGAACTGTATTGTAAGGTACTAGACAACTGATGGTCTGGCTGTATTATCTTTCTGTATTATCTGTGACCACATGCTAGGAAGAAATGGTTGTTTAAAAATGGGGGGCGGAGGGGAGAGAATCCAGCAAATCTGTGCCAGTCTGACATGGATATCTGGAAAGATTCTAAAGTAGATCAGAAAGAGATCAATCTGTGTCTCTTTAATTCATAGCAGTACAGTAATTAGCAGAGGGCAGCATGGATTTGTCAAGAACAAATCTTATCAATTAATGTTATCTTATTTTTGCTTGGGTATCTGCTTTAATAAATTGTGAGAACATTGTAGACATAATATAATTTGAGTTCATCAAAGCATTTGACAAAGTGTGCCATGACATGCCTATTAGCAAGTAAAGTGTGATTTAGATGGCATGACAATTAAGTGGATATACAGCTGGCTCCAAAAAAAAAATCACAATTCAAGAGAATTTTTCAATGAATCCTCTTCAAACTGGAGAGAGGTCCAGAATACATTGAGTCCCTTACTTTGCAATATTTATATTACATAATTATTCATTGAAGAGCTGGAAGGAATGCTTATCAGATTTGTAGATCATACAAAACTGGGTCAAATAGCTACTAACTCAGAATTGAAAATAAGCATGATAGGTTGGAGAACTGGACTGAAAAAAATTGAGATAAATGCAACATTCAATAGAGAGGGGAAAAATCAAGAGCCCAGATATAGAATGAGGAGTATCTGGCTTGGTAAATCCTGCTTGTGAAAAATATTTTGGAATAGTCATTGATTGCAAACTGAATAAGAGCCAAATGTGTGATCTGAGTGCATAAAAGATAAATGCAGTTTTAGACTGCATCAATAGAAGTATAATTTCCAAATCATGGAAGGTAATCATTCCACTTTATTTGCTTTAGTTAGAATAATATTATCTTGTGCAGCACCTGCAAACATCTAACACAGGTGCCTTATTGTATGAAGCTTTGGGGAAAAAAGAGAGAAGAGAGGTTCTACTTGGTGTTCATCATTCAGTAGAGGTTTCCCCTTTGTATAAGGTATCAGAAAGGTTTGGGTTGGGATGAGTATAGAGACACAACTGCACATATCTGCTTTCACTCCCCAACACCAAGGATACAGAATAATGTGCAGTAATAAGGAAGATGAAACAAAAGGCAGCAAGAGGTAATAGCCAGATGGACCCCCAAATCCATCAACCCTTCCTCAGCAAATCTGTCAGGTTCTTAATGGACTTCCAAAGCAGCATAAATGGAAAAAAAGGCCTGTAGAATTTCTGAGTGCAAGAGCTATTGCACAATGGTTAATTATCACACAGATTTCCTACTGCCACTTCTCCCACTTCGGTGATCATTTTGCATACATGGAGACCGCTTGCTATGTATAAAGGTTACATACAGTACACACAAAAGGCAGCATTCTGTATGAATAGCCAAGACTTGTGTAAATTGGAAGCTTAAGGATCAAGCTCTTACAAGTATCTGTTAGGGAAGAAAAAGCTGTGTTTTATCCATGCACTATAGTAGATTTTACATTCCAGGTCTATACATTCTCCTAAACTGACTAAGAAACTGTCAAAGCTGTTGGTAAAATTCAGGTATCATAAATAGTTATACAGAGGTGAAATGTGGGAAGAATGCCTTTAGGTATCAATTTAGACAAGAGGGAAATGGATCACTGCTTGAATTTTTAGTGAGGTGGAAGCATCTGGCAAAAATCCCCTTTTCACTGTTTTTCAGTATCATCCAGCTAAGCCCCTCCTTATCAAAGTCTATTTTCCAGTCCCCAGGAAATCACAACCCAGTTCCAGGAAGACAAAACTGTTCTCCTACACTGAGTGGGTAGCAAAAGATCCCATAACAATTTATTGAAGTTATTGTTATTCCTTGTTACTTGCTTTCAGGTTCTCCTGCAGATCTCTGATGGTACAATGCCATTATTTGGGGGAAGAGTCCAGCCTCACCTTTGAAAAGCAGCAGGACCTAATTTGGAGGACAGTTCCAAACTCCATGACTAAAATTAACCAAAATTTGAATAAATCAGAAATGGCTAGATTGATATATCACTCTATTAACACCACTGGTTAGGCTCACATGTCAGGCCTGGAAGCCTGACATCTTTTGCATTAGGCCTTCAGACCTTTACTACTGTGAGAAACTGGGAGGGGGGTTGTATGGAGCTGGGGTGATGTATAGTCATAATAACATTCCTTTCTCAGAAAGTCAAGGACAAATTGCCCTGCACCTGGAAGGCTGGACTTGGGAGGTATCTCCAGTTGGGACGACGTGTATTGGACCATGTGATGGACTTGTGGGTGTTGGGCAGCGACTTGAACTTTACTTTGGGTGGGGTAAACCTGGAAACTTTCAGATTCGGGTTTTCCCATTGTTGTTAGTTGCGAAGTCATGTTTGACCCATCATGATCCCATGGACAACGTTCCTCCAGGCCTTCCTGTCCTCTCCATCCTCTAGAGTCCATTTAAGCTCACACCTACTACTTCAGTGACTCCATCCAGCCACCTCATTCTGTGTCGTCCCATTCTCCTTTTGCCCTCAATCTTTCCCAGCATTAGGCTCTTTTCCAGTGAGTCCTTTCTCATTAGGTGGCCAAAGTATTTGAGCTTCGTTTTCAGGATCTGGCCTTCTAAAGAGCAGTCAGGATTGATCTCCTCTAGGACTGACCAGTTTGATCGCCTTGCAGTCCAAGGGACTCACAGGAGTCTTCTCCAGCACCATAGTTCAAAGGCCTCAATTCTTTGGCGCTCAGCCTTTCTTACGGTCCAACTTTATGGGTTTTCCCAGAAGTGCCAATATGACATCTGTAATAAAATGTAGCTTTGAGGAACTTCAAGCCTCGGAGTTTTATTTTGTTGGGTGTTACTTGGAACCCATCACACAATTCACACCAAGACATTTGTCAATTGCAGTATACTGAATAATCATAACGGCTAGAAACACAAATTATACTAGTATCTAACAGATCATATTATCGCTTAATACGCTTTTTAAATCTGAGTTCATATGTTAAGCTTCACCATAATGCAGTTTGTTTGGCTTTGGCTTAACATGATATACGAGCCAACCATTTGTGATCTGGAACTTAGCAGAATGTGAACACAGCTATCATGGCTTATTCTGCACATTATACTACAGATGTAATGCAACTTGTAAAAAGAACAAGCATTGTCTGCCTTCTAGAAACTGAAAAGCAGGACTTTCCTGATGGCATGGTCCCATAAATACTGAAAATCATTTAATTACAACAGCATTTTCAGTTTTTTATATCCCAGCATTTCAAAACTTATTCAGTTAGTTGTCCGTGTATTATAAACAGGTCTTTTCTCTCTCCTTCAAGAAACACAATCCAGTTTTAAGTGTATTCCAATTATAAATATTGTGCATTGGTAAGGGTAGAATAGAGGGAAAATTGGAAACTAATACCATGTTTCCCCCAAAATAAGACTCTGTCTTATATTTTTTTTGAAGCCTGCAATAAGCGTCTGGCCTTATTGCCATACACTCAAAAGCCTGATTGGGCTTTTCAGGGGATGTCTTATTTTGGGAGAAACAGGGTATTTATCAATCATAAACAGTTTTTTCATCTTGGTATTTTTGAACTACAAATTTTGGTATTTAGCTCAGACATTTAAATTCCTAGATTGATAAAATTTATATTAAAGTTAAATGTGGTTTAATGTTTTTCATGGTTAATTTTCAAATAAAGATACACTGTGCAGTAACTGTACCATCTTGGTAATTCTTTTGTCCACTTATATATATACTGTATTTCTGTTCTAATTAATTTTTCTTGGTCATTTTGCTTCTTTGTTTACTCTTTTTCTAAAATTAGTAATAATTTAAAAGTATCTCCAGTCTAAAGCATACATAGCACTTTAAATAGAGGATGTCCCAATCACATGTATGAGCCCAAAATGTACGTTGATGCAGCAATATAACCTTTATTTGATTTTTACCCGTCTATTATTTTTTAAGTAATATAAAATTAAATTTCTTATCCAGATTATTCATGCAGTTCTATTTCACTATTGTATTTGATATTTTTTTAAGAAATTAATGAATCTATTATGCTGAAACCATTTGCTCTATAATATTTTAATGTATTAAATGAAGAAACAAAACCAAAAGCAAATAATAAAAATATTAATTGACAGCAGACACACATTCACATGCATGAAATCTTGAGGAGAAATGCCATTTCCATGTCCTATACAAAACAGTATTTTTTAATAGAGGTAATGTACTGATATTAAAGAATAAAATACTTTAAAAAATCATGATGATCAACTTTAACCAAGTTTGGCCCTCACTATAGAATTTTCAAATGAACATTTTTAACTAAAGCCATTTCCCAAGCTTTTTAATATCACATATTCAACAAAATAGGCACTTTGGTTTTCCAATCTTTCACTTTCAATTAGAAAATGATAAAGATAAAGTAGAAAAATGTGGGTTAGACAGCATCACCATCAGGTAGATTTGTAATTGGCTGACCAACGGCACTCAATGTGTAGTCCACAATGGAACTGCATCTACATGGAGAGAAGTATAAAGTGGAATACCCCAAGGCTCTGTTTTAGGCCCAGTACTCTTCAACATCTTCATCATTGACTTGGATGAGGGGATACATGGGGAACTCATCAAATTTGCAGATGACACCAAGCTGGCAGGAATAGCCAACACTCCAGAAAATAGGCTTAAGATACAGAAGGATCTTGACAGACTTGAATATTGGGCGCTATCTAAAAAAAGCAAATTTAATGGTGAAAAAAGTAAGGTTCTATATTTAGGCAAGAAAAACAAATTGCACAGGTACCGTATATGTGGTACCTTGCTCAATAGTAGTAACTGTGAGAGGGATCTTGGAGTCTTAGTGGACAACCATTTAGATATGAGCCAGCAGTGTGCAGCAGCTGCCAAAAAAGCCAACACAGTTCTGGGCTGCATAAACAGAAGGATAGAATCAAGATCACGTGAAGTGTTAATACCACTTTATAATGCCTTGGGAAGGCCACACTTGGAATATTGTATTCGGTTTTGGTCGCCACGATGTAAAAAAGATGTTGAGACTCTAGAAAGAGTGCAGAGAAGAGCAACAAAGATGATTAGGGTATTGGAGGCTAAAACATATGAAGAACGGTTGCAAGAACTCGGTATGTCTAGTTTAATAAAAAGAAGGACTAGGGGAGACATGATAGCAGTGTTCCAATAACTTAGGGTTTACCACAAAGAAGAGGGAGTCAAACTATTCTCCAAAGCACCTGAGGGTAGAACAAGAAGCAATGGGTGGAAACTAATCAAGGAGAGAAGCAACTTAGAACTAAGGAGAAATTTCCTGATAGAACAATTGATCAGTGGAACAACCTGCCTCCAGAAACAGTAAATGCTCCAACACTGGAAGTTTTTAAGATGTTGAATAACAATTTGTCTGAAGTGGTGTAGGGTTTCCTGCCTAAGCAGGGGGTTGGACTAGAAGACCTCCAAGGTCCCTTCCAACTCTGTTATTCTATTCTATTCTATTCTATTCTATTCTATTCTATTCTATACTATACTATACTATACTATACTATACTATACTATACTATACTATACTATACTATACTATTTCTATTCTAAAGCATTCAAAATGTTTCAGAAATAAACATAACAATTTTCAGTTTACATTATTTTGTAGTTACATTGACTTATATGAATTTGATTTTTTATATTAATGTTTGATTTTCTCTTAATTTCAAAGCATAGGATGCTGTTGCCACTGGTTGCCACTGATAGAAGCAATGCTGTTCTGTCAGTGGCACCCTGATAACCTGAAGTACCTCTTCAGAAAAAACTTCTTAAAAATCAACTGATTCATAGCCATTTTTTAATATTTAGTACGTCTGAATTATTTCTGGCTGGCTGGATTTTCATATTGCAATAATATCTTTGACAATTTTTTCCCTTCTCTGAAACTTAGGTTTTACTTAGTATGATGTATGAAACATCATATGTATGTTATTTTGATCAGAAATTAAAATAACTGTTTGATCGATCAATAAGCAATGTTTAGCCACCAAATTCAGCTCTGTGAGGATAGGGTATATAGGCTGTGACAGCCCCTTCCATCTCTATTTCCAGCCCATCCTCTAGATAAAGCAGTTCTTCACTTTCCCAATCCTACATAGTTTAATTATTAGGTAAAGGTAAAGGTTCCCCTCGCACATATGTGCTAGTCATTGCCGACTCTAGGGGGCAGTGCTCATCTCCATTTCAAAGCCGAAGAGCCAGCGCTGTCCGAAGAAGTCTCCGTGGTCATGTGGCTGGCATGACGCAACGCCAATCATCATCATCATCATCATCATCATCATCATCATCATCATCATTATTATTATTATTATTATTTAATTTCTATACCGCCCTTCTCCCGAAGGACTCAGGGCGGTTTACAGCCAACTAAAACAACGGTAAATAAATACAATATACAATTAAAAACAATTTTAAAAAACCTATTCAATTTGGCCCAATTAATTAAAATATACAATAAAACCCTAAAACCTCCATTAAAATTAGTAATAAATATCTATTTTATGCCAGTCCTGCACAAGAGAATAAATACGTCTTCAGCTCGCGGCGAAAGGTCCGGAGGTCAGGAAGCTGTCGAAGTTCTGTGGGAAGCTTATTCCAGAGGGTAGGGCCCCCCACAGAGAAGGCTCTCCCCCTGGGGACCGCCGGCCGACATTGTTTGGCCGACGGCACCCTGAGGAGGCCCTCCCTATGAGAGCGCACAGGTCGATGGGAGGCAAACAGTAGCAGCAGGCGGTCCCGTAAATAGCCTGGTCCTAAGCCATGGAGCGCTTTAAAGGTGGTGACCAACACCTTGAAGTGGACCCGGAAGACCACAGCCAGTCAGTGCAGCCTGCGCAGGAGAGGTGTTATATGGGAGCCACGAGTGGCTCCCTCTATTACCCGCACAGCCGCATTCTGGACCAACTGGAGCCTCCGGGTACTCCTAAAGGGGAGCCCCATGCAGAGAGCATTACAGTAGTCCAGGCGAGAAGTGACGAGGGCATGGGTGACTGTGCATAAGGAATCCTGGTCTAGAAAGGGGCGCAACTGGCGGATCAGGCGTACCTGATAGAAAGCTCTCCTGGAGACGGTCGTCAGATGTTCTTCAAAGGACAACCGTCCATCCAGGAGGACGCCTAAGTTGCGTACCCTCTCCATTGGGGCTGTCGTGTCCCACTCCTCCGCTGACGGCCGGGTCAGGGAAATCCGAATCAGGCGTGCCTCTGCAGCTCTGCCAAAGTCCTAGCAAAGTCCTCAAGGCAGGCAGGAGACCAGAAAGTGACTTCAGCAAGATATGTTCGACTTTGCCTGACTCAGAGAATGCCAGAAAGCAGATCCTTTATATAGGCCATGGGGTGTGGCTCCATGACTCAGCACTTATCCAGGCCTGCCCCTCCCTTCCTTCTGACGCCGCCGCCTATCAATTCTTCTGAAGCGAGGGTCACTCCAGTCGGCAGCTGTTGGTAATTGACCTCCCTCAGGCTCACATGCTGTGGGGGAGGGGGAGGGGTCTAGTTGCTCCGTTTGCCTGGGCATGGAGCCAGGGCTGGGGCCGGGAGGTGCTTCCTCCTGTCTGGGCATGGAGCCAGGGCTGGGGCCGGGAGGCATACTAGGACATTCCTCAGTGTTCGGAAGCAGATAAGAAGGCCCCGGCTGTGGTGAGAGCAGGCAAGACACAACAGGGGCCAGTGACTCGCCCCCAACAGTCAGCAACGGCTGCAGCTGACTGTACCGGGATGCCGGCATCCACAGCCACTCCATCTTGGAGGGGTTGAGTTTAAGCCTGTTTCTCCCCATCCAGACCCGCACGGCCTCCAGACACCAGGACAGCACTTCGACAGCTTCGTTGGGGTGGTTAGGGGTGGAGATGTACAGCTGAGTATCATCAGCGTAAGGCTGATACCTCACCCCAAAACCACTGATGATCTCACCCAGCGGCTTCATATAGATGTTGAACAGGAGAGGTGAGAGAACTGTCCCCTGTGGCACCCCACACATGAGGCGCCTTGCGGTCGATCTCTGCCCCCCTGCCAACACCGTCTGCAACCGGTCGGAGAGATAGGAGGAGAACCACCGAAGAACGGTGCCCCCCACTCCCAAACCATCACAGCAAGATACCATCGTCAATGGTATCAAAAGCCGCTGAGAGATCTAAAAGGACCAGGGCAGAGGAATGATCCCTGTCCCGAGCCCTCCAGAGATCATCAACCAACGCGACCAAAGCCGTCTCCGTGCTGTAACCAGGTCGAAAGCCGGACTGGAACGGGTCTAGATAGACAGTTTCATCCAGGTGCTGGGGTAACTGTCGTGCCACCACACTCTCAACAACCTTCGCCACAAAGCGAAGGTTGGAGACAGGATGGTAGTTTCCCAAAACAGCTGGGTCCAGGGAAGGCTTCTTGAGGAGGGGCCTCACCACCGCCTCTTTCAGGGCGGTAGGACAACACCCTCCATCAAAGAAGCGCTAACGATTCCCTGGAGCCAGCCTCGTGTAACCTCCTGTGTGGCCAGCACCAACCAGGAGGGACACGGGTCCAATAAACATGTGGTGGCATTCAGCTTTCCCAGCATCCTGTCCATGTCCTCGGGAGCCACAGTATCAAACTCATCCCAGATGGTCTCAACAAGACTTGCCTCCGCCATCTCACCTGAATCTACCCGATTTTGGTCCAAACCGTCCCGAAGCTGAGCGATTTTATCATGCAGATACTTACTAAAATCCTCAGCACACCCTTGCAAGGGATCATCCCATGCCTCCTGATGTAGGAGGGAGCGGGTCACCCTAAACAGGGCGGCTGGGCGATTATCTGCCGACGCAATGAGGGTGGAAACGTAATCATGCTTGGCCTCCCTCAGTGCCACTAGGTAGGTCTGAATATATGACCTAACTAGTGTTCGGTCAGCTTCCGAACGGCTGGACCTCCATATACTCTCTAGGCGTCTTTTCCAGCGCTTCATCTCCCTCAGCTCCTCGGAAAACCAAGGAGCCAGTTGAGATCTGCGCCAGGTCAGAGGCCGCAAAGGCACGACACGGTCCAAAGCTCCAGCCGCGGCCCATTCCCAGGCCGCAACTAGTTCCTCGGCCAAGCCATGAGTTAGATCCTCAGGGAATGGCCCAAGCTCCGTCAGGAACCTCTCTGGGTCCATCAGGTGCCTGGGACGGAACCAACGTATTGGCCCCGTCTCCCTGCGGTGTTGAGTGGCGGTCCGAAAGTCCAGACGAAGAAGCGAATGATCTGACCATGACAAAGGTTCAATAACTAAGTCTCCTAATTCCAGATCATTCAACCACTGTCCAGAGACAAAAATCAGATCCAGTGTGCTTCCCCCAATGTGTGTGGGGCCACTAACTAATTGGGTCAGGTCCATGGCCGTCATGGAGGCCATGAACTACCGAGCTGCTGTTGATGGTACACCGGTCGACGGCAGGTTGAAATCCCCCATGACCATAAGCCTAGGGGTATCAACCGCCATCCCGGCCATCCCAAAGGCGAATGGAATGCTGTTACCTTCCCACCAAAGGTGGTCCCTATTTTTTCTACTTGCATTTTTACGTGCTATCAAAACTGCTAGGTTGGCAGAAGCTGGGACAAGTAACAGGAGCTCATACGGCAGCACTAGGGATTCGAACCGCCGAGCTGCCGATCTTTCTATCGACAAGCTCAACGTCCTAGCCCCTGAGCCACCGCGTCCCAGTTTAATTATTACTGACAGTTAGTTTAAAGGTTGTGGCTCACTTATCAAAGCATTAGGCTGCAATAAAGCCCCTATCTTAAGTTGAGTTTCTGGAGATTATCTGCTGCTCAGGACTCTTCCTTTGTTTCTTAGATTTTTTCCCCCCTTTAAATCTTCATCTTGTTGGTATTCTTTTTGGTTGTTGTCACCTGCTTCTTTTGAGGCTTAGCTAAAAATATGTAAAATGTTTAAAACAACCACTTAGATTAAGTCTTGGTCAGTGGAAATGGGTAGGTCAATAAAATGTAAAAATAAACATAATAAAATACAAATTGGAATAAAAGCTACTGTCCTTCTACAAGATCAACATTCTAGAAAGAGAGAGAAATTAAAAATAAAAACATGATACGTTTTTAGGAATATTCAGTGAGATGTGCACATCTTAATTCCTCCTCAAATTAGATATTATTTTTACCTATTATTTGATTTTCATCCCTTTATTATTTTTAAGTAACGCAAGGTGGAAAACATACACATTACTCATCCCTCTTCCTATTTTTCTTACAGCAACAACCCTGTGAAGTGGGTTGGACTGAGAGAATAACTGGCCCAAAAGTCACCTAGCTGCCTTTCATGCTTAAAATGGGGCTATAACTCACAATTTCCTGATTTCTAGCCGGATGCCTTTACCTCTAGACTAGATCAAACTGGTTTAGTGCAGTATTATATATCTAGACAACTGTGGTTTTATCAAAAATCCATGGTTAAGATACAGCCTGGTTTAATGTGAAACATGGATCATCAATGGAGAACAAAACTACTTTCTCTTTTTGTTGTTCAAAGTTCTTGTAGGCTTATTACAGATTACAATATCAAAAAGCTATTTTGGCAGGCAAATGGGAGAATGACAGAAGAAGGGAAATGATGTATCTAAGTGAAGGTGCCCTGCAAATTATTTTTATCATCTTTCAAGAATCCAGCAGCAATAGCTGCTTCATTTTAAGATGTCAGAGATTGTGCTGCAATTTAGGAATATTTTTTCCAGAAAGAAAATAATAGTACAGAGGAAAAATTCTAACTTTTCATACCAAGACTTACCTCACTTTTTATGCAGGAGAATTCGAAGCCACATTGTTTTAGGTGTGGGTTCAAGATCACTCACTTTGGATGAATTATTATCTTCATGGACAAATGACCTATCATGCTTTAAAACACCTTTGTTTAGAATAATTTATAAAAGCAGTAAAGGAACAGAAATCCCTGCAGAACCCTGTGAAGTACTATTTTCTAATTGGGAACAGATCATCTAGTGAAAATTAAGCTGAATTTGAATTATTCACACAAACTTTACACAGCTAATTTTTCTATCATCTAAGAGGTGGCACTGATGTTACTCTATGACATCTGAGAAGCTAAAAACAACCACGTATCCTGGATGAAATACTTAGGCTGTAAATATGTCATCATGAGACAATTCACTAGGGCAGGGCAGTGGTCCAGACCCACAGATATGTCATGAGTGCACCTGCCAGAAATATCTTAAAACACCTGCATCTTTTCCTGGGCCCACCCAGCTATCTTCTCCAGCTGCTGCATGATCTCAGAAAAAGTTGCTTGGGTTTAGGATGTTCCGGGCAAGTGTTAACATGCATGGTCACAATCACATTTTGTCTTTCAGATCTAGATTGCTGTGATGTTCTATATAACCTATTCATGACTTTGCAAAACTAAATAGAAGATGTATTATTTTTCTGGACTGAGAGTTATATTTGACTTTTGAGTGGGATGCCAAGGCCGCTTAAAAAAATAATGGGTCAGGCCAGGACAAAAACTAAATTTTATTTCATTTATAGTAAGCTAAATGTAAACTTAATTAATATGATTCATCACCAGGGTACCTCAGAATTAGATCTGGTTATAAATAAATAGTATAGTATAAATAATATACTGTTCTGTTACATATTACAGTTTGATAACAATTTTTAGAAATTCCTAGGATGTAAAAGTGAAAGATTTATTCTGTATTGGAAGGAAATATTTCTTGTCCTAAAGAACCACCATGGGAATTGCTTTCTATTAAATCAAGTGCTGAACAAATGCATAATGATATATGGGTAACAGAAAAAAAATGAACATATTTACTCTGTTAGCATAGTTAGCATTGATTAGTACCATGGTTTTCACTGAAATCGTTACTTAGTTGAGTAAAGTTGGATAATGAAATATCTTTAAGAAAACAACTATGCTCTCAGAGAGCATAAAGGACCCCACAATTCAATCCTGACCTGAGAATATTATTTTCTATTAGCCATGGTTTATTTAACTGTGGTTTACTAAATTACAGCAATAGCATTAGTACTTATACTGCTTCACAGTGCTTTACAGTGCCCTCTCTAAGTGGTTAAAGTGTCAGCATATTACCCCCAATAATCTGGATCTTCATTTTACCAACCTCAGAAGGATGGAAGGCTGAGTCAACCTTGAACTGGTGAGAATCAAACTGCCGAACCGCTACAATCAGCTGGCTTTACAAAACTTACTAAACATACTAACCCTCAAACAGGCAAACTAAATGGCTTACTTTTGTAATACATGAACCTAATAATAATGTAATAAACTGTAATAAAAAAAAATCCAAACATAGTGAAATTAGTATGTAATTGTAAATAATGTAAAGTGATTGTAGATGGGAAATAAATATATATATATTCATTAATTTAATTCTGATGCTTCCCAACTGCAACTGACTCAAATATTATCTTTTATGTTGTGCCAGAACTAACACAGAAAATAGTTCCTACTAATGATGGCAAAATTGTGATTTTCCAATTCTTTCTGTGATGTGTTCTTTAACTTGAAATCAAGCTATGTTATTTATGTTAACGTTATTAATGATGTTTGATTATCATTGTATCATTGTACATTGTACATTGCAATATGTGTGCTGGCAGAGCTACTGATATCCCAAAGATACTTTTTCAAAAGGCAACTGGACTTTGTTTTTCCTTGAAGACTTTTTGCTTCTCATCCAAGAAGCTTCTTTAGTTCACTTTTTGGATGAGAAGCAAAATGTCTTTGAGGAAAAACAAAGTCCAGTTGCCTTTTGAAAGAGCACCTTTGGGATAACCATTACCTGGATGACTGAGAATCTCCATAGACATAGCTATTGATATCTACATTGGCACTCCCCATCAAGAAAGATAAAGAGCAGCTCTCAGAAATAGGGACTTTCCTATAAATACCAGACCAACCTAAGTCTTTTACAGGACATTGAGCTATAACGGACAACAAGGGTTTGTGATAGTACAAAGAAAAATAGTCACAGCATTTTTTTACTGCAATTCTCATTTTCTCTGCTAGTGTTGGTTTTGGCAGGCAGGGAGTGAAGATGTACCTGACACAGCTGGAGAACACCAGGCAGTTGGGATAAACTTCACTGGGTGCTGTGTCTGTTATTTTTCTAACTATTCCCAGCAGGAATATCATATCTACTTTGCTATTCATCAGATCACCCCATTGGGCATGAGAACTTCAGACTACTTATAGCAAAACACTTTTAAACTACATAGGCTGAGTGAATGGAGGCGAAGAGTCATACCACAATACAGATTTGCAACATCACATTTGCAGCTTGATTTGGCTGACCTAATACGTTCTGATTGAAGTAGAGGGCTTGCAAGAATGTAAGGGAATAGTGTATTGCAAATTGACCCGAATGAAATTTCAACAAACACATTACAGTAAGGTTATGATTTGGAAATCATTTACAGTATCCCACAGCCTACAAGAGATGATTCTATAGTATAGTATGCCACTACAAGGAACCTTAATGCCCCAAACTGAATCATGCAGCCATGAGCACATAATCCTGATGTCCTGTCACCAGAAATTGAAGGAACAAGAATAAGCATGGATAGAAGAAAACAGTACATGACCAATAAAATGCAAGAAGAAACATTTTGTCACATGGAATTCATGCTATCTTGTGGGGAGTGTGTGTGGTGTGTGAAATTCAGGATTTGTAAAACCATCAGGATTACGGCTTCACATTTTACTATAAGGCTTAATCTTGCAATGTTAAGTAGCACCGAATTAGTTGTGCGGTAGTTTCAGAAAAGGGCAAAAATCGTCAAAGAAAGGCCAAAGAAAGGCTGCTGAAAAGGAGAGTTTCCCCCACCCCACCCCCCTTTCCAACAAGACCAACGTTTTTGGAGACGATGGTGATGCCTAAATGGTTGTGGCCTGGAAAACGGAGTAACAGAGTAACTACATTCTCAAAAGGTGAAAGTCAGGTTGAGTAGCTCCCGACATTCCCACCTGTAGCAAAGGGCGCGAGCTTAGCTTGCCATCCCAAAGATTCGGACCCCAAGGGCGCGACGGGAACTGGAGCCGATGGCCTAAAGTAGTGGACGCTATGTTGGAAGCGAACTCTCACAGAAGAAAGGGAACTAACCCGGGGGGGAACCCCTAGAAACCCGTTGCGTAATCGAAGGACGACAGAAGCAAGGAAGGCCATAGGGGACCGGAGGCGGGAGGGGGCCAGAAGGAGCTGCTAAAAACCCGAGGCGAAAAAACTTCCTCGGAGCAGATGCTGAACGCGGGGGTCGAGAAGACCGGGGGGGGGAGAAAGAAACGGCGCAAGAGCTTCCATTTGGAAGATGGGGCCAAAGGCAGCGTCTCCCCCACTCAGGTCCAAGGGCGGGCGGGAGAAGCAGATGGGGACCGACTGGGGGGCGCACAGCGGGGCTGCGGAAAGACAGGTTAGGCGGGGGGGGCGGGGCCGGCGCAGAGGCGGCTGCGGCTGCTGCTGCTTCTGCCGCGTCTGCTGCTGCCGCCACTCGCGTGGGGACGCCCCTCCCCCGCGCTGGGCGGCCGTGTCCGTGTCCGCAGGGAGCCGTCTGCCTGTGCTGGGACCTGGTGGCTGGTGCGGAGATTGGTTAGCGGGGGCGGGCAAGGTGCCGTTTGATTGGCGGGCGCCGCAGAGCGGACAGCCGAGGAGAGCGCCATGATTGGCCGCCGACGAGGAAGCAGGAAGGGAGGACGGAGCGGAGCTGGGGCTCGATGCTGCCGCTGCCGCTTTCGGGGGAGTTAGAGCAGAGCGGCGGCGGCGTTGGAGGCGGCGGCAGCGGCGAGGACGACGGAGCAAGGGAGGTGAGGGCACAGCGGCTCAGGGCAGGAGCCTTTCCCCGCGGCCGAGCGGCCGCCACCGCCCCCCTCCGGCCTTGCGCGCGCGGGCCCCAGAAGGGGGCGCGCCTCCTGTCCCCATCCTGTAGCCGGGCGGCGACGCGGAGGAGGAGGAGGAGGCAGCGGCGCTGTTGCTGCTGCTGCTGCTGCTGACGCAGCAGCGTGGAGCCCGGGACTCGGGCGCCCCGGGGCGTTCCAGCCGCCGGATCTTAGCCCGGCTGGGGCCTTCGCCTACCCTGGGTGGGCCCCACGAAGTCAAACGGCGGTGGCGGTGGAAGCCACGACGACGGAGCAATCCGCGAGCGCCCCGGTGAGTGAGCCAGGGACTTGGCCAGCCCGTCAGTCAGTCAGTCCGCACCGGCCGGCAGCGCGATGGGGCTCCGCCCGCCGCCAGCCAGCCTTGAACGCTCGCGTGGTGGGGCGGAGAGGGCGCCGCGACGGGGGAACTTGCGGGGCTCGGGCGGGTAATGGGAACAGGTGCCGCCGCGGCTGGGGTTAGGGGTGGGTGGGTGGGTGGGTGGGTGGGTGGCCGGCCGGGGGGAAAGGAAGCGGAGGGGGCGCGGCTTTTGCGGGACGCCCCCTCCTACGAGCTAGCGCGCTGGCTTCAACGGGCGGCCCCCGGGAAGTTTCTGCCAGGATCCGGTCGGTGCTGGCCCCTGGGCCGCCGTGGACGGAGAGCCGAGGTCTTAAAGCGTGGAGCCCTTCAGCTCCGGGTGGCGCCCCCGTCTCCTACTCTGCCTCATGTCGGTCCGCCTCTCCTCGTGTCATGGTGGGTGGGTAAGCGGTTGGACTGGCTGGCTGCGTCTCTGTTTCCTTCCCCCACCCCCCCTTTTCCTCCCCTCCGGGTATTGGTGTCTTGGCGCTGAGGATCCCGGGTTCCCGAAGGGTGCCGTGGCCCGTCGGGTCGTCCTAAGCCTGATCTGAAGGGCCCTCCGGGCTGCTCCCATCTCCCTCTCCCTCCCATCAGCCGGCCGCTAGAGAGCAGCGAGGAAATGGCCCCCGGTGGCAGGTGGGCTGAGCCTTGACTCCCGACTCCCCGGTGTCTCCTTGGATCATATTAAGGCTTCTGTCCTTCTCCCTGGGATTACCTTTGGGTCTAAAGTTATGTAACAAACCCATTAACTTTTACAATAGCGCCGAGGGAAGGGGGGCGAAATCCCTTCCCACCCACCCCCAAACAATCCGAGCCGAGGCAGGAACCGAATCTATGGGTAGCTGGGCGATTTAGGGTTTCAGCTTCTTTCTTGGCGATTTTTCTGTTTTCCTTTCTTGATGGCTTTCCTGCCTTTGAAAGGTATAGCCAGATCGGATGCTCCCCACAGTTCCGCGGGTCAGCTCTGTCTTGGGGATTTGGGGAAAGGATAAATGAGGCAGGGAGGAAAGATATCTTTAAAGTAGTATATAGGAAGCAGAGGAACCAGTCTTAATACCTAGCTGAACGTTTTGTTGGAAGAGGAACTTGGAGCCAGCCCCAGAAAGAAAGGATGAAGCTTTAAACTGTTCTTCAAAAGGGGTGTGTATATTTCTGTATGTATTTGTGACAGGAGCTCTAGAAATACAATTCTGAGGTATTTTCTCTAGAAAAAGCCAAATACTTAACAACTTGACCCTGCTCTAAGAGAAATTTATCTGTGGAGTAAAGTAATACAGTATAAGCATTTGGAAATATTGAAATATTGAAGGAAGCTTTGGGGGTCATGACAATACTAAATCCAAAATGATGCCAGAAAATATTTTTATTTTCTTATGTAGAGAATGATTTTGCCAGTGATTCAAGAGGAAAAAAAAACGTATTTAGTATTCTCCTCTGTACCATGGTTATGACATCAGCCAGAATCTCATCTTTTATAAACTGCTTTAGCTGCAGATTTAGGCATATTAACCTGGGAAAGAGTGCTTTGTGAGTAGAGATGTATCGGAATAGTTGTTTAGTTCTCTGAAGTATTCTTCCTTTCCATTAACAGTGCTTTATCACTATTTACAAATGTATATTCATTCTGCTTTGAATGCCACTGCATTCTTTCAAGTAGTGGTGGTTTGCTCACTATCATTAATATACAATCAGTTGTTTTGAAGGAAAAGGCAACCCTTATCCTTGCAATAGCAAGCAAAAAATATGAAGTAATCAATTTCTCTCCCAATATGCCAGTTGGAAATATGCCATAGGAAACTATGACTAAATTTTAATTTGGTGGCAATGAGGATACTTTCCTATACATTCTATATATAGTACAGGCAGGAAAGTACAGGCAAGTAAGTACAAGCAAGCTCTTCCGAAAAATATAAGAACTGCTGGGGGAGCTGAGCAAGTTACACTGCGCTTTGTGTGGACCATGTCTCTGAAAAGTGACATGAGGACATCAAAAGAAGTTTGAAATGAAATTGGTTATATGCAAATAAAATGTATAATGACTTTCAAAATCTGATACCAAATCAGTTTCATGTCAATGGTGTGAAGAAGGCTCACTTAAAATATGTGAAATATATATGGGGATTTCTTCTAGTGCTTCATGAGGGTTTTAGACTAATACTTAGTAAGAAAATGTTCAGGGTATTTTAATTTCGATGTTAAGAAATTGTAGTTGGAGATTTACTAGCTTTTGGAGGAAAACGTATGTGGAAAATTAGGAAGAAAAATATATTTGGTATACATGTATGTCAATAATGCAGTTAAAACAAGAAATTTCAGAAACTGCAAAGCGGCATATCAAACCTTCTGTTTTAGCTGCTTGCCTTGAGTTGACAAAATCTTGAAGCTGCTTGCCTAAGAGGAAAAAAAACATAGGAAAGAAAAGTTTTTTCCTCCCTGCTGTATTTTGTCCTAACTGTGGAAGGATAATATTGAGACTAAAAAAAAACAAAGATTGGCTTTGTATTTGCTTGCTGATTTCCATGTCTCTCTGTCTGTAGATCACATGGAAGGCAGGAGCAGGTTGTTGTTTTCTATAGCAAGGAAGTTATTTCTAGGAGTTCCTCTTTGGTGATGCTCTTTAAAGGGAGCATTCAGCAGAATTTATGAGAGGAAGACATTGATAGTTGCGTTTTATTTATCCACAGTATTTACATTTGCTTCCTGAACACTCCCAATGCATAGGATATTTCCTTATTCATACTGTTTTGCCATGATTGTTTAAGAATGTTTCTTTTTATTATGATTCTTGGAACTAAGAAATATCTGAATAAGTTTGCTTAAGGAATGAAGAACTAAGTTTGTATCTGAAACGTGGGCTTATTTATTGCCCATCTCTAATTTCTCCAAGTCTTTTTACTTACGGGATAATTCCAGGACGCCATATAAGTCCTGTGAATTGAATAGCAGAATCCTGAGGATCGTAGACAATGCAATCTAAAAATGTTTCTATGACATTCCAATGATTTCTGGAGAGCCCTTACAGAATTCTTGTATTTGAGACAATGTCTTGTATCTTAATAGAACAAAATATGTATTAATTGGGTATTTCTACTGTGTATTGTTTGTAACCTGATTTTACAGAAGCTTCTGTGGAAACATTTAAGTTTTTATGTATTAAAAATGAGACTGTGAACATTTAAAACTATACAGCACTTTGTGGCTGATGATAAACCTCTTGTCATCAAATGTGTGTGTTACATATTGTGAAAGAGTCTTGGAATTTCTGTTAGTGCTTAGAACTTGGCTTGTGAATGGGAAAAGGAGGGGTAGTATTAGAAGTATAATAATTTGTCGGTTGGGTGCTAAAGTGGCAGTGGTTGTACTTGCTTACAGCCTAGCAGAAGAGCTACACACAGACGGAAGCAGCAGATAGGACTAGTAAAAGATGGAAATTGAAGGAAAATTAATTTTAAAGCTACAGAATGAAGAATATGGAGAAAGTTTTGGTGAGATTATAGTGTTCTTCAGGTAGCTATCAAGTGGCAGTTTCTTGTAATGTCTGTCATAATGAGTTAAATATAATGATTTCATCAAGCAGACAAAGAATGCTGTACATGGTTGTTATTAGTATGCTAAATTGAGA
The DNA here is from genome assembly GCF_028640845.1 of Ahaetulla prasina. Lineage (NCBI taxonomy): Eukaryota > Metazoa > Chordata > Lepidosauria > Squamata > Colubridae > Ahaetulla > Ahaetulla prasina. The sequence continues at coordinate 306,344,406 of NC_080539.1, read as the reverse complement.
TGAAGTAAAGTGTACTAATTTGTGTAGGAAGCTGTGCAACTCACATGCCAGTTTTGAGGAAACGAAGAATTAATTTACTACTGTTTATGTCTGTCTTTTTTAACATATATAATAATTTTGTGTATATTTTCCCTGATTTGATAATCTGCGTATAATTTGCTTATGTCTAATTCCATCTTGATCCATAGTTCATTTGCTAGGCACAGGACACATGGTTGGGTATTCATGGCCATCAAGGGTGTAAATCATGAATAAGACTCATATGAAGATTCAAAGGATGTTGTGTTACGGGTAATACTTTTTAGGTGTTAACTTCTTGTCTGCATCATCTCCCCAAATAAGTACTTGAAAAAGACCACCAGGAATTGGATTTTAGGTTACTTAGGAAGTTAAACAAATCCTATAAGAAGACAATGATAAATGTCTTCCGTATGGCTGGCAGTAAAACTGCCATGTATCAAACTCCCTAGAAGTCAAGCTGAATTCAAAGGTTTTGAGCTCTTTTCTTTTTTAACAGCATTTGGTTGTTATATTTTAAATAAAAATACAATGCATCCATCCTGAAAGAAGCCTTCAATGCAGGATAGTATGATGTCCTAAGGCAGGGGTCACCAACCTTTCGGACCTCAGAGACCACTAAATTCATAATTGTAAATCCCGCGGACCACTGATACGAATTTTTAAAAAAGATAAATAGGATTTAGTTCAATATAAAAAACGCAAATAATTTTTTTATTTTCTCTCACAGTAGAACAAAATTATTTCCCCCAGAAAATGGAGTATGTGGAAAGGGGGAATTTAAGGCCTTTTCTAGCAATTGGTAGGATGTGAAACAGTGCTGTCCACTGAATGTTAGGAACAATTTGGAGTGAATAAATAAAATGCTGCATCAGAATGTATTTTGCTGCCCTGCATAGTCCGTCAAGAAAATCCCTGAGTTCCATAGGGATTTTCGTATTTTGAGGGTGATACTACTTCTTGAAAATGTTTTCTGTGTTCTTTTAACACCTTGAATCATGTATTTTATTATGTTTTTCCTAACCTTGGAGATTGCCTTAAGGAAGTTTTGCCTTGAAAGTTGTTATAAGAATATTTCAGATAAATAAATCCAGTAATGAGCTCATGGCTGAGTGGAGATTAGGACTAGAATTTCTGCTGCTCAGTTAATATCAGTAAGTTATGATAAACTGAAGAGAGTTGAAGTGGCACATTTGTGCCACATTCAGAGACTTTCTTAAATCAGCTCAGGCTGATTTCAAACAAAAATTTTCAAAAGAAGTTGATAATTTGTCATAGATGAGTTACTGCAAGGTCTGGAGGAGTTGGCCTTCCCCCCCTCCCAATTATCCATCAGCAATGATTTCCTTTGGATTCTTTGATCTAGTCAAGTACCTGGCAGTAGCCTTGTAAAGCAAAGAGAAAACTAATTTGTTTACCAAAATTTTCTGGCTTGTTGAATAGATTTACTTAAATATAGATAAAACCTTGCCCAGCATTCTGATTCAAGAGATGCATTAATCTCTCTGAGCAAGGTCTGCAATATTATTTATTTTGGCACTTTTTAAGAGGCCTTCATTGAGGCAAACATTGTGCCTGATGAATTTGACTACTGAGACAGCTAAATAAAAATGTTAAGCAGATTTTTGTATACTCTTGTTTTAAAATATAATTGAATTAACTTGTAACAAAAATGTAAGTTTGATTCCTTGACCTAAAAGCAAACTCTTAGAAGTTCTAGATACTAAAAGGGGTGCGATCTCTATGTTTTTTTCATCTAAGATGGACATTTCTGACGCTTATTTCTATTATAAATTTTCCTTTTCCTTTCTTCTCATATTTTCTTGGCAAAAATACCTCCATTTAATATGCCTTTATAGCTTGTATTTGTAGGTTATTGGCTTTAAAGCCACATTGCCCTTTAGCTTATGCAGCTGTACTGGCTGTATTCCTGCACAATGCCATGCCAGAATTTATTTAACTATGAATAGTTGACCAAGCTCTAGTGGACTGGATTGCACATAGTGCTAACCCATTATGAATGAATTTGCACAACAGACTAATCCAAATACATTATGGTTTAGCTTTAAAGGTAAACTAGGCCCACACTAATTAAATCAAGCTAACTTTTAGAGATATCTACTTTGCTACAGGAAACCTATTACTAAATTTTCAGCTCTCTACAATATAACTTAAAGACTGGAAGAAGCTGCCCTACACCGAAGCAGACTTCTTAATCTGTTTGGTCTATTTCTTTCCATGTTGAGTGACAGCTGTTTCCAACAATATCTTTCCTAGCCTTTGTTATATATAGCAGATCTTGGTTTGCAGAAAAATTTGTTTCTGTGTTTTGTTTAGTGCAGCACTAAAATTGCAAATGTTTTCCTTATTTACTAGACTTGAGCAAAACATTTTTTAAAAATGTACCAAAGCAGTTCTTTCAAATGCAAAACTTACATGATTCCTTGAAAGTTGTCCATGTCTGTTTCCACCTGTATATACTTGATTGTTTCATTGGCAGTCCCAGTGGAAGTGTAGATTGTTTGCATAGATGTGTGCTTGCACAATCCGGACAGGCTTTGAAGTAGCGCAAGCTTTAGAGGAATGCAGCTGTTTTATTATTTCAAAGAATACCTTGCATAACCATATTATTTACTTCATCCCATGCCTTCCCTAAATTATAGGTGGGTTGTGTGTAGTCTGAATAGGAAGATATATCTATTCTATGCAATAAATTGGGTACATGTACTCTGTATCGTTATCACTCCTTCCTTATGATCTTGGCTGGTTGTTATCTGGTGGCCCTTTTCCAGAGGTAAGAGTTATCCTGTTGATTTAACATCTGGCCACTGTGACCAACTTGCTTGACATTTATTTATTTACATTTTGGCTGCCTAACTCCAGTAGACTTGACTGTAAAATTGCTCAAATTCATCATTGTCTGGCTTCTGTGGTGACTAGGCACCATCTTGTTTGGTTACTTGGTTTTCTTTTTGGTCTATTGTCTCCAAGGAAATGGATAAGGTGCTCTCTAGGATATCTGCAACCACCTGAGGGCTGCAGTCTTGTCCCATTGACTCTTTTGGGCTGCTGGGGAGGTAGTCCAGGACAGGGGTCTCTAACCTTAGTAACTTTAAGGCTTGTGGACTCCCAACTCCCAGAGTTATTCAGCCAGCAAAGCTGGGAGTTGAAGTCCACAAACCTTAAAGTTACTAAAGTTGGAGACCCCTGATCCAGGAGATTCCGAACCCTTCCCTTGCACTTGAAGCTGCCATCCAAATCATGTCCTGGTTGCTGGAAGTTGTGCATTGGAGAAAGCAGACTCATACTGTTCTACAGCTACTTATGTACACCAGGGTTTCTTTATGGCTTTGAAGAAGTAAATCCATGACTTGGGAATCTGCCTAGACTCACGGATCCTGCTGGATCAGCAGCTTGAGGCCACATCCTGGGAGGCCCTTATGCATCTTTACATGTACATGATGCATCAGGTGCAATTTTACTTGGAATGAGAAGACCTGACTTCAGTGGCTCATACCTTCCATCACCATCCAACATGCAGTAGTCTATTTGGGGCTGCAAACTACCACCTACCAATTGGTGCTAGTTTTTTGGGTTTTTTTACTTAAAAAGCCCTTTATGGCTTGGTTACCATTTCAGTCATGCCAGGAAAAACAGACGGTTAATCCATTGTTTTCTACAGATTAGCAGGGCAAAGTCCAGAAGTTTTTTTCAGTGATGGGGCTGCTCCATCAGTTGGAGATTCACCCCAGCCTTGTCTGTCTTCTAGTAAAAACTGTAGGCAGAGCTTTTCTGGCAAGCTTTTGGGGATCTGATGCTATGTACTATGTGGGATTTTGTTTGTTACACCTTTATCTTTTATTCAATATTCTCATTTTGTGAGGCACAAAAATGCTGTGGTTGTGGCTGGATTTCATAAATGAATGATTTTATCTAAGATATTTCAGGCTCCTGTTAACTAGCTAGTGCTGCTGATAGAAGTTTTGAACAGAGCAGATGTCTTTAGACTTGTATTCTCCTTGTGAATGGTATTAAGATACAAACTGATTTATATGAGATGTTGATGTAAATTAATATACAGGGGAGACAGCCTTGAATAAAGCCCTTAGCTTCTAAACCTAGTCCCTTGCAGCTTTATTATTCTTTAGTGTTCATTATTTGATGCTGCTTATATATCAATTTAAATTTGTATTAAAACAAATGAACGATTAAGAATATACATTATTCAGATATGAGTGAGATGTATTTAAGTACTGATTTCCTATCCCTAACAATAATTAGAAGCAAAACAAATAACCAAAATAACTGGTTAGCTTACATTGGGCATGCTGTGTAGGTTATCAATTGATATTACACATAATACACAACTAATATTGGTTAATGAAAAAGAATGAGTTTCATCAATTTTTGTTCATCAAGTGGAGCACACTGAAATGGCCACTTTTACTTCTGCGTGGCATATTTGTCATTCACCTCCTTCCCACCACTTTGCTGTAAAGATCCAGATAAAGAAATATTGCAGCAAGGCTACCATGGGAACAAATTCCATTTTCAGCTGATCAATTGAGCTAATTGAAACTCACAACATAGACATGTGTATAACTATAATTCAAGTATACTATATTAAACCAAAGAGAAAAAGGATAAGCATTCCACTTAACATTTACTTCACAGGCATAAGTTTAAGTCAGAGCAGGATAGCCCTGTGTTGTTAGATTCTTCACTCTGAAGTGCATAGCTGTTTTTGTATTTTAAAATAATTTTTATTATTGTATTTTAAAATAATTTTAAAATAATTTTTGGTAGCTTGGATAATTTCTGCATAAATTAGTTCTACTGTTGAGTGATGATAAATGGGTAGATTATTTAACTGGATCAAATACTGCACTCTTTGGGAAAAGCCATTTACTTTTTGAAAATGTGAAAGGGTCAAATTTTTACTAAAAATTTTTGTCCACCACATACTATGGGTGTAGGTTGCTTTGTTGTAGAACACCAAATTAAATGTTTCTAATTACCATCAGAATAAAATTTAGAATCTGGTTGGTCAAGAGAATGTTGGCAGTAGATCTGGTCATAAGAGAAAGAAAAATGTTAAGTATGATAGATTCATGACTGACATCAAGAAAAATAATACCTTGATGAAGTGTTTAGCAATATACAATATTGCTAAACTTATTTGTTTCAAGTTATTTAAAACTTATTTTTAGAATACATTTAAAATGCACTGATGAGAAATGGAAATACTTTTGCTTCTTTGTTCAATAAAGGGTCACTTGGAGGCAGAGATAAGACCTGTAATCATCTTGCAGTTACATTGTGCTTCAGAAGGCTTAGCTTAGAATTGAGGAGGATCTTTTACAGATCCAAGATAAAAAGAATGCATCAGCTTGAATTGTCTGAATTGCAAAATGCAAAGCCAACCCCATCCTTTCTCTTTTAGCTCTAGAAAGGAAACACCCTATTTGTTATCTAGGCAATGCACTGCCAAAACTTCCATCTGCTTTAACTAGACCTCAGCTTCTAATCATCTTCTCCTGGTTCTGAAACCAAAGCTGGAGGTTGTCACTCAGTGGACTTGCAGCATGAAGTTTGGAATTAAGGTCACAGTCCAATGTACACCTTGCAAAATAATCTGCACTGAGTGCAGTAGGGCTTGTTTCCTATTAACCGTACAAGAGATTTCATTGGAAGGTTATTATTCTGGCATCCAAAATATAAAGCAAGCAAGATCAGCTAAAACGTTTAGGCCTAGATTAGTAGGAAAGAATAAATGCAATTATCCATTGAACAAAGGATACAAATAATTTTTTTTTGTCGAATTTCATGTTTGAAACTAGAAAAACTGTGAGATGTTAACTATTTCCAAAGAACATTCTCTTTAGGGAGAACTTCTTGTTAAAGTTAATTCCTAATTATATACTTATGTAAAAGATTGAAAAAGATTAATTGATAAATTAAGTATGGATCCAATGTTTATATAATCTTCCACCTAATGCCAAGCCTAGAACTATTACAAATTATGTCAAGATAGGTTATTTGGCAAAAAAGGATATTAGTACATGAACCGCACACACACCCCAGCAATTAAAAATAAGAAATTGATTGAAATTGATTGTATAAACAACTTTGGCCTAATCTCAAATTATATATGCATATGAGAAAGCCCCCTGTGTTCAGCACATATAAAGTTAAAGGTAAAAGTCAAAGGGGATGCATTAAACCTTGGTGAGTCAGTGCACCCATTTTGACTTCTAAAAACTTCCTCAAATTTGTTTGACTTCACATTTCCACCTAACATACCACTTGCATCCCTCAAAAGTCAAAATAATAAAGTGTTCCCTTCCATAATGGTACATATTGTCTCTCTTGGACGGCACATGGGCAGTTTTTAAAGTTTCTAAAACAGTATAGTTTTAGAGAATTGAATAGAGCCATTTTTATTGATCGTACAAAGTCCTGTACATCCCGCTTTTGAATTGAAATCAAATTGCTCAATATGATTAACAATCAAGTATTAAATTACACTCAGCCATGGCAGTCAGAAATGTAAAATCTATCCTGCCTTATAATTCTAAGCCAAGATTCTAAAGAATCATTTCTACTTCCAGTAGATTCTGGAGAGATTTGGGCTACCTGAGAAGCAGTACCCACTCGCAGGTGGAGGGGTGGGTGCCTGAGAGTAACTGTGCTCTGCAAAGGTAGCCCCAAGACAGTGGCTGTCTAGCCCTGTTAATAAAGCCTTGTTTTTACTAGGAGATCTGCTTACTAAGGCCTAGGTGTCAGACTGCTTCTTTTTTGGAGCACATTGCATTCAGTGCCATAGCTTCGCTTGGCAGTATCCCTAGCTTCACAAAGTATTTTTGCTGGTTACAGAAAATTACTTGGACAGCTATATGTGGCATGTGGGTTTGAGACTCCTGCACTACAGGCACGGGCAAGCCACCATATCCTCCTGAACGCTTGACTTCCATGGCATTCTTAACAGAAGCTCCCCTTCCAAATGTTTTAGTAACGTGTTGAAAATCTATCTTAGCATCAAACAGCAGATTTGGGATTATTTGTACAGCCCTAGTGTCTTTTACTAATACAGTGCATTTACTGGGAGACAAACTGCCAAGTGTGATCATTAAAAAAAAAATCCTGATCTTTTTTGTTGAGAGGTTTTTTTTTTCTTATAAGAGAAGTAGAAGAGGATTGATCCCATCCAGTGGTAGGATTCAGCCAGCTCGCACCCCTTCGGGAGAACCGGTTGTTAACTTTCTGAGCAGTTTGGTGAACTGTTGTTGGAAGAAATCATTAGGGCAGAGAACCGGTTGCTAAATTATTTGAATCCCATCCAATAGAAAGAAAAAGAAAAAGTGGAAGGAGCAGGGATTAAATGCCCATCTAATATTGAAGTTCTTGTTTTTGAACATGGACTCAATTCATCATCTGGACTTCAAGGAATCACATTTAATAAACTCAGAACAATGGTAAATACATGGGGAAAAGAGCCCATTGACTAAACTTCCTAAAAAGTATATACTGTGCTGCTAAAAACATAACTGTAAACAGTTCCAAAAAGGAAAGAAAATGGGAAATAGCAAAAGAATCCAATATAGCTGCACACAAAGCTCAGTGAAGTTCTGGGGAGGGGGGTTAGTCACATAAAGGAGACGGAAAGAGGGACACGTAATCAAGTAGGCACACACAAAAATAGCCTGAGATGATGTCAGAAAGGCTAAAACTCACAATGAACTGAGGTTGACCGAGGAGGCAAAGAACAACAAAATAGACTTTTCCAAATAAGTTCAAAATAAAAGAGAGGGAAAAAACTTTATTAGCTACTGAATGAAGACGGCAACACAATAACAGATTAATGAAGAAAAATAAAACTATCTTGGTTCAGTTTTCTTTAACACTGAAAATATGTGGGCAGTCAAAGCAGGATTCCAACTTGAGCTTGATAGAAGCCGAGAATACAAACTGACCTTGAATAAATTTAGATATCTCTAAGCCAGATAAATTGCATACTAAGGTACTTAGGAACTTATTGTTAGTATAGTGGAATCTTTGTTACCTTTGAAGAATCCTGGAGATTAGGTGAAACAGGAAAAAATTTAAAAGACAGCAAACTTTGTATATTTCACAAAAAGGAGAATCTATAAAACAACAGCTTCCTATTGATATATGAATATATATATTCATGGGTAGATCACTGATTGGAAGCCTCCCAGACTTGGTAGCTTTATAAATGTTTTAAAAAATAAATTACAATGTGATTTTTAAGCACTTAGGAAACATGCAATGATTATGAGATGTCAACATGTATTTGTCACGAACAAGTCTTGGCAGTTTAACTGTGTAGTACTTTTTTTTTTCCAGTGGGTAAGCGCCTCCTTTGCAGATTGTGCAAATTCTGTGTGTATAATATAAAATTTGATTCTATCGCGAATCTTATAATATCTGATTAGTAGGGATGTTTAGTGTGGCATGTCTGTTCAGTGGATTCACAACTGTCTTAATCGTACGCAAAAGAGTACTTAAAATGGAATAAGATGTTAAGCGGGGTATTCAGGTTGTGATCTTGGGATTGGATCTCCTCAACATTTTGCTTTAAAACTTACATGAAATAATGCACGGAGTGCCTATCAAATATGCAGATTTGAATGAGATAAATTTTTTAAAGAGGGGTAAAATATATCAAAGTACCAAAATAAATTCTAAATGTGCTATTGGGATTTCTTTATATGATGGGGCTTCAGCATAAAAGTTTTTAAAAGATCTGGGTTAATAAATTTAGACATAATAAGCTATGTATTAAAAACATCAGACATTGATGGTCTAAAAATTATAATGTAACCAACACAGTATATTTGTTTATTGTAACATTTATAAACTCTCAATCCCATGGAAACTTGTAACAGTTGACACACCATCTAACAAAATCATATATTCAATACCCTGTCTAATTAAAACCACAAAACTCAGTGATGTCAAAGGAATTAGATGCTCTCTAAAAGAAAACAATTGGTAGCCATTCTAAAATAGGTGCCACAAAATTTCCTTGTGTTTCAAGATATTCCATAGGGATAGTATATACTGAAAATAATGTTTCCTTCCTTCCACATCTGACAACTATCTGAGATCTGATCTGAAATCTGAGAACTAAAAAATCAAACATGTTGATGAAGATACTCAGTCATCCAGGTGGTGTTACCTCTAAATTGAGTCATGGCAACTGGACTTCTTGTTGGTTTGAAGCATTTCACTAGTTACCTAGTTCAGTTCCTTATTATGGTGACTGACTAATATGGTCAAATTATGAAATATTTTCTGGAACATTTTAGGTTGGCCATGGTATATTTTAAGCATTAGTGCCTTATTATACTGTATTTCCCAAGAATTTGAATTATTTGAATAGAATCAGGCAATAATTAAGAGACATAAGGACTGCTAGATAGTGATATGAGACATACAAGGAAAGACATGGACAATGAAGGAGATATCTGGTTTCTGGCAAGCAATACAAATTCTTTATCATTCAAAGTCTCTATCCACATTGATAAAGAATTTGTACAACAAATGAGGGTAATGAATTTTGCAGTACTTTGAATTCAGAAACATCAAGTACTTGTGTGCATAAGCAATAATTCAGCCTTGGATATTTTATATAAATCTTCATCATGCAAAAAGATTAAAAATAAAAGAAGAAATCATTTGAAAGATGAATTGAAATACCAATGGGCACAAATGGTTAGATTTGAATCTTCTACTTCGTACAGAGATATACAGAAGTAGAAATGGTATATCTGGCAAACAATAAACATTAAACAGGCAAATCTTGATTGAGAAAAAGGGAGCAGATTGTTTTATACCGGTTTATAGCTAAGAAAGCTATCAGAAAAGTCTATGAGCTGATTTGGATGACAGTGGTTTTTAGAGAACATGGATTATCAAATTGCTAAAGAGGAGTTGGTATTAGATTCTGTTCCAGCAAATTGTAACATTTGAAGCTGTCCATAGGGATATTGAGAGATAATGTGTATATTCTCTTGGGTCACAAAGTTGGTTATCATTCTTGCCAAGTAACAATAGCAGAAGAAATCTAAGTTTGAAAAATGCTATAGTTGAGCTGCTGTTAAGCCTGCACAGTGAACAAAGCAGGGTGTTCCATAACTTTCTGCATTTCTATTTTCCATCAGCATTTGGAAGCATCAATATCTAATGAGACTTTTCCTGTTCCCTGTGTTGTGGGCAGAGTATATGCCTGTATAATAAAGCCTTAAGATTCTATACAATCCTCTCTATACTTGGGTCTCATCTCCGGCATTAATTTTAATTATTATTGTTTCAGCAGACCTCTAATGCTTTCATGACACTATTCAAGGCTTGTGCTTGATTAGATGTGTCAGTGCAGAATGAGAGAGCCTTTTGGTCATGGAAAATAATCGCTGTAGTGCTTAGTGGAATAAGCATAACCAGCAAAAGCTGGCCTCACTACTGGTATACCACAGCTGTGCTGCTATGATGAAAAGATGGCTAGGTGTTTGAGGCATTACTACCATAATAATTGCTATGCCTCAAGAATGTGACACAACTTGAATCAGTTCCATTGTTGTAAACCTTTTTAGGGAATGTGGCTTAGGTGTGTTTGAAACCAAGGGCTTGAAATAAACCATTAAACTGAACCTTCCTGGTTCAATTTACTGCGTTTTAATGTGTGTTTTTTTAAATGAGTTGTCTGGACTGTCAGAAACAAGGAGGAGCTTCATGTATGGTTTCAGTGTTTCAATCGTGCATTTCCTTCAGAGTAATACCTTGCTGAACTTGATCTGTGGCTGGGTGGTAGCACCCGGCCAACTTGGGCAGGTCTGAAAAAGCTAAGCAGTATTGGACCTGCTTGGTCTTTGGAAGAGAAGGCATCAAGTAGCTTTTTCTAGGGAGTTGGGGGTGGGGGAATCCTATGGGGAAATGGAAAATCACTTTGGTATTTTTGCCAAGAAAACCACATGGACATTTTTGTTAGGTCACCAGGTACTGTGTTCAGACTGAAAACATTTAACTTGTAGGTATAGCCGACCTTCAGTAGAATAAGTTAATGTAGAAATATTTTTTTTCACTCTATTGTCACATTTGTATTCTGGAATCTGGACTGCCAATTTGCCTTATTTAGCAAGTATCGTATAATAGAACTTTAAAATGTTAATATTTGAGGGAGAAATGCCATTGTTTGATTGTTGAAGATTGCACATTTTTTAATAAGTGAACTAATTGCATAAATGTAAATTTTGAAAGAGAACATTTTTGAAGGGTTACTCGCTACCTGAATTTCTTCTTTAATTTAATGTAGGGGAGCACAGCCCACAGACCCTATCCAGCCTCTCAGTCCTTCCTTTTTAATATTTAGTCAGCTTCCTAAAGTGACATGACAGATATTGTGAATAGCAACTGACACAGTCTTTGCAGAAAATACAATACAGGTAGTTCTTGCCTTCTGTTGAGCCTAAAATTTCTGTTGTTAAGCAAGGCAGTTATTAAATGAACAGTGCCCCATTTTATAGCCTTTTTAACTTCAGTTGTTAAGCAAATCACTGCATTTGTTAAGTGAATCATGGTCATTAAGTGAATCTGACTTCGCCCATTGACTTTGCTTAATAGAAGTTGGCTGGGGAAGTCGCAAATGGTGACCACATAATCCTGGGACAGTGCAACTGTCATAAATACAGGGTAGTTCTTGACTTGCAACAGTTTAATTAGTGACTGCTCAAAGTTACAATGGCACTGAAGAAAGTGACTTGTCATTTTTCATAGTTACAATCTTTGTAGCATCCCCATGATTATGTGATCACAAGTCAGATGCTTGGCAACTGGTTCATACTTAGGACCATTATTCTAAGGTCACAAGATCCCTTTTGCAGCCTTCCGAAAAGCAATGGAGAAGCCAGATTCACTCAATAAGAAGGTTGCTAACTTAACAATTGCAGTAATTCACTTAACAACTGCGGCAAACAAGGTCATAAAATGGGGGAAAGTGATTTGCCCTGTTTTAAATGATTCACTTAACAAATGTCTCACTTAACAACAAAATGTTGAGCTCAATTGTGGTTGTAAGTCAAGGACTACCTGTATGTGCCAGTTGCCAAGTGCCTGAATTTTGCTCATGTGCTCATGGGATGTCATAACAGTTGCAAGTGTAAAATCCAGTCATAAGTCACTTTTTGCAGTGCCATTGTAATTTCAAACAGTCACTAAAAAAATGATTGTAAATCAAGGACTACATATAGGTACAATGAGTCTCCAATAAATGTAGCATATCTATTGTGCTTCATACTCTAGGTCTCCAAAGGAAAATCGGGGGACTGAAAAATACTGCATGTGTTCTACAGAATTTCTATGCAAATGTTCTGTTTATGTGATAGCTTTTAGGACAGTGTAGCTCAACAGTGGCAATTTCCAGATTGTGAACTTCAACTCCCAAAATTGTCAGCGGTGACCATACTAAACACCTAAAGAAGTCTAGAAGTTAAAATCCATGCATCTTAAATTTGGCAACATAGTTGCATGGAAAAATAATGTGAATGTTTTATATACAGAAAAGTTTTAATATGACAATCTCCTTCCAAATTATATGGCACTATTGTTGAATAATCGAGTATGCGATATTTGGCAAACTCTATATCCTGCAAATCAGAAAGATATATTTATAAATCTATACACAATGCCACAATGAGTATTTCCACCTTTATTATTTTAAGGTCTTTATATCTATTAGGATCATATTTCAGGCCCTCCAAAGAATAATGGTTTTATTATATATTGTAATGCATTTATTTTTGACAGAATTTAATTTTGAAATTTAGAATAGCTCTGATTATTACATATCTTATTTAGGTCATATCACAAATTATATAGACAAAAACCTCGAATTGCCCTTTGCCAAGCATACAAGACTGATTTGTGCTCCAGATTTCTTAAGTGCAGATGAAACATGGTTTGAAGCAATTTCCTGTGCAATTAAAATAATTCCTATCATATAAGTTGCTGAGAGTCAAATTGATTGCAGCAAGATACAAATGTAATAAATAAATGGCATAGAGTAATTTGCATTTGAAAATGTCTCAGTCAAGGGCATTCATATTTATCTTATATACTCCATATTAATAAACATTTGGAAACACTAATTACTAAGAAATAAAACTTTCTAAAAACATTACAGGTAAATATTTAGTTTCTAACTTCCCTCTTGTACTCTGACTGAAATTGATTGATTATATGCCATCAAGTTGTTTTTGATTCCTAGCAACCATAGACAGATTTTCTCCATGACTGATTGATATACTGTACAATATTTATAAACATTTACATTTTTCATATCTTTATGAAAGAATCTTTCAGTACTTTGGTTAGTTCTTTTTCCCCCTTAAAACTATATTCTAAATCAGGGGTAGTCAACCTTTTTATACCTACCACCCACTTTTGTATCTCTGTTAGTAGTAAAATTTTCTAACCGCCCACCGGTTCCACAGTAATGCGCCATGTATCGTTGTCTGCGCATGCCTCTCGCGCATCGTGGATTGGGTTTGGGGGGGCGCCAGCTACCAGCTCTGCTTGTCTGTTACAGCTGGCTGGTGTGGGGGGAGATGTGCGAGCTATTCTGGGACGAGGCTCTTTTGTTTGCGGTCGCACTATAGTGGTCGCACTTTAGTTTTACTTACGTAACATAAACTAAACTTATGCGCGGGCGATACAAATAGTATATTTTCAGAAATTTAAATCGTCACAGGGAATTTTATGAAAACCTAATGAAAATGTTTTTAAATAATGCTATGAAAATTTTTTAGAAAGTCAATTAAATTAAAAAAAGGAAAGTGCTTCACAGTATCGGACAAAATCCCTACCGCCCACCATGAAAACTGGAACGCCCACTAGTGGGCAGTAGGGAACAAGTTGACTACCACTGTTCTAAATGCTTAAATTTGCCTTGTTAAATATGCAGAAGTGATTCTTGCTTAAGTTTGGTTAAACTTATTACATATATATGCTATTGATTTTGCCATTGCTTCATATTCTCCAATTTTTAACTTCCAATCTGATATCATCAATAATATATATCTTTTCCAGAGATTGCTTTGAAATTACAAAATTTGGAATTGATTATACTGATTATTATACTGATTATTATTAACATACTTTGGAAGCAGAAAATGTTCCATGGAAGATTACACATTAGAAACTTCCCACACTACATTTCTAGATTTTGGCTCGTGGTCTGTTAAGCTTTTACAATCGTGTAAAGTCCATTTAGCGTTACGATTACAGGTTTGTGTATTTATCTTTTCCAAGCAATAAGAAAGTGAAACTTGAGGGGTGGAATTCAAAGATTACTCACCCATGCATTATTCATTGGTGTTCCTTTACTACAGCACACACTGGAGATTTTGTCTGAACCTCTCAGATAATAAACATACCCTATTAGAACTTTTCTTATGCCTGTGTCATGTAAGAAATTTTGCATAGCTGACATGGTTTTTCCATGTAACATGGATCATTGCTAAAAAAATTGAGCAGCTGTGAAATCCAGCAGAGTGCTTAGTATTTGAACTCTTTAAGTGTGGATTTTATGGGGAAATAAATTCCCCATAAAATTCTGCCTATTCTGAAATAAAATGATGGAATTTTACCAATTTGGCTGTGGACACTGAATTAAAATCAGCTTCTAAGTTCTTGTTGCTCAGTCTGTAAGTGAAAGCAAAACTAAATCAAATCCTTTGACTTAAGGATAGTTTCACTTTCACTATAGAGAAGAGTGTCACATTTCTTTTCTCAAGCTGGGGAAAGTTTGCATAACATCAGGTGTTTCAGGTTGGTGCAAAGATATCATTTGACAGGCAGCAGAGTTCCAGGGCTCTGCAGAAGAATTGCTTGCCATGTTTCCTAGTTTGGCTGCTCCTCCCAATGGACTGTGTAGATTGCAAGCTGTACTTCTGTGGTTTGTTTACAGTTGAAACATATTGCCTGAGTTAACCAGGGAGTGTAGCCAAGGATTGCTTTGGGTTTATTTTGTGACAAGGTCCCCTGTTGAATTCCATGTAGGAGCATTCCTCAAACTAAATTTGGCTGAGATGCTTATTTATTATCTTTAGCCAGAAAGAAGTGGTTTACAAAGCCAGGCTACCCAAAGGCTTTGACTTGGTATATTCACATTATTCCTTCCTCTCTGCCACCATTAGCATCCCACCATCAACAACTTCTTGTAATTAAATAGGCTACTGAATCAGTTCCCTGCAAAGCTGCTTTCTTTTTCTGGATATCTTGTAAAAATCTCCTTTAGCAAAACAATATGTGGGTCAGATCATTTTGAGTCATCCTTGTATTTTCCCCAAAGAAAGGCATTCATTTCTACCCCTAATTGCCTTGGCAGTGGGCTAGCTATTGTTCACAGAATAGAGGTGGATCTTATTTAAAAGGCAACAGACTTTCGAATGTAACTGCAATGAGTGAGGACTCTAGAAAAATGTACGTAGAATTCATAGGTAGAAAGTCATGAACTCCATATACATTGTTTAGACGCCTCAGTCTCAAAGACGCAGAAGAAATGCCCCTTCTTCTCCTTTATGCCAGAATCTCTTTTCTCCAACCGCGTGTGTGTGTGTGTGTGTGTGTGTGTGTGTGTGTATTCTGGGTATCCATGTGAAAGCAAATGATTTGAGTACGTACACGTAGATAGGAGGAACAATTAATTTTATTAATGAGATGCTTCATTTTAAGACAATCAGTAGTTATTTAATTAGTTCTGCTTTGCTTTTTGTCCAGAGACATGTCATTTCTGGCCAATTTGCATACAAGTTACACATAAGGAAATGTCAGAGATACACATTTATAACAGTGGATCTCTGAGTTTGGTTTCAGCTGGGAGTTGGCAAATTAGACTGACTTAGGAGGTGCCTTTGCCTATAATTCTTTGGCAGGGTGGGGATGGGGGAGTTCTTAATTAAGGGTGATTTTCTTTGCAGTACATATGGTGCTTTTCTTAGACTGAAACACATTTACTTAGCCTGGATCATTGTAAGTGACTTTTTCTGAGCCAGTTGTAATTTTGAACTGTTCTTAAGCAAACAGTCTACGCTGAGGACTACCTGCAATTAAAACATCTCTAGTATATGAAAATAATAAAAGCCTCTACAATAAAAATAAATTTAGTATAAATTCAGTTTAAAACAGAAGCTTACAGGCATCATGATAGCACCTGGAAGCACTCTCTCTTTAACAGCTTCCAAAAGCTCATTGATGTAAAGTAATTTTGTTCTGAAAGAAAAGGCTCTGTTCCACAGCACAGTGGAAGTATAATTAACATATTACCAAAATTGAGAATCCAGAAACCGAAACTGACATCAGTCCTTATTTACACGATTTTATCTACTCTGGAAAAGAAACTTTGCCTGGAAGGATTAGAAAATTCTATTGTTCTATTGGCATCCTTCAGTCTCAAAAGACTATGGTATCGTGCTCTGGAAACAGCATTTAGTGAGGCTAAAAAGGCCAATTCAAGAGTGGCAATCCCTTCCACACTGAGGGCAGATACATTCTGTCCCCTGCAAAGCCCCCAGATTTCACTGGTTCCGGGACTGCCTCTTTGCCTCACCCTGCTGAACAAATGTCTCTTCGAATTGAAGAAGGCCATGCTGCGTCTTTAGCCTCCAAGCTGAATGATTGGAGGTCAAGGTTTCCCAGTTGTTAATGTCCATTCCCAGGGCCTTTAGGTCCCTCTTGCACATATCCTTATTTCGCAGCTATGATCTCCCTCTGAGGCGCTTTCCCTGCACTAATTCTCCAAACAGGAGATCTTTTGGAATCCGACCATCAGCCATTCTCATGACATGCCCAAGCCAGCATAGACATCGCTGTTTCAGTAGTGTATACATGCTAGAAATTCCAGCACGTTCCAAGACTGCGCTAATTAGAACTTTGTCCTGCCAGATGATGCCAAAAATACGTCGGAGACAGCGCATATGAAAGGTGTTCAACTTTCTCTCCTGCCATGCATAAAGGATCCAAGACTCACTGCAGTACAAGAGTGTGCTCAGGACACAGGCTCTATAGACCTGGATCTTTGTATGTTCCGTCAGCTTCTTATTTAAGCCATACTCTCTTTGTAAGTCTGGAAAATGTGATGGCCGCTTTACCAATACGTTTATTCAGCTCAGTATCTAAAGAGAGAGTGTCAGAGATAGTTGAGCCGAAATACACAAAGTCATGGACGACCTCCAGTTCTTGTGCAGAGATTGTAATATGGGGAGGCAAATCCATGTCCTGACCCATGACTTGTGTTTTTTTTCAGGCTGATTGTTAGTCCAAAGTCTTGGCAGGCCTTGCTAAAACTGTCCATAAGTTGTTGAAGGTTTTCAGCAGAGTGAGCAGTGACGGCAGCATTAGAAAATAAAAGTCTGGAAATCTAAATCAATCTTTCCCAACTTGGAAGATCTCCAGTGCAGAATTTAACATCTGCAATTCCCAACCAACATGATGATCCTTGAGAAGTTGATGTTTATTGTATTTCTTTATTCATTCTGTTATTTTCAATTAATCATCTGAAATGTCATGTGGAAATTATTCCCTGCCAATGTCAGAAAATAGAATATGCTAAAGCGGTTAAATTGCATTAGGACTTGAAGAGGCCATGAAATCCAATCTAAGTTTTGCAAAAGAAGTACAGATACAGGACTTAAAACCATTCATTTAGTGGTCGTTTGCACATTTGTTTTTCTGTTACTTTGTGCATGTATAAAAATGAGTAATAGAGTTTGAATATTTCTCAAGTAGGTTTTCTACGGCCTTATTTCCTACCATCTAAAGTCAGACACTAAAAGTTCCACAAGCCCTTAACCTTGCCATGAGATTTACAGATGCCATGAGATGTACTTGACTTACGACCACTCGTTCAGTGATTGTTGAGAGTTACGATCACCTTGGAAAGGGTGTTTTACAGCCTGCACTGCACTCTTGGCTGATGAAAAATGTCATGCTACCCTACCCCATGGTCATAGAGCCAAATTTTGGGTGCTTGGGAAGTGGTTCACATTTACAACTTGTTGCAGTGTCCTACAATCATGTGACCACAGTTTGCAATAATTTTTTGCTGGTTTCAAAGCAGAGATGTTTTGCATAGTTCCGTTGCCTAAAAATGACTAGATTCAGTGACACTTACTAGTGTGTTACTCTGAATTGAAGAACAACTATAAAAGAATTGCAACCTTTACTTGCACTGCTTACAGGAGAATTTAGTACTGTACAGTTTGCCCAACCTTGACCTCGCCAAATGGGTGGACTTACAACTTCTTTTGCCTAAGATTTGTATGATGAATTTGTATGAGCTATTTTTAATGTTCATATTAGAAATTTTAATTATTCCTAATAATAAATAACATTTAGATAACTTAAGTGCATGTTGGGATAGGGCTGGGAAAACCCAGACTCCCAGGCATCCTCAGACATAGAAACGTATTCATTGACTTTTTAAGCAGGTCAGTCTCTCTAAATTCAACCTACTACACAGTGGCATTGGGTCTGGAGAAAAACAGGAAGGAGTGCAGTGTATTCTTGCTTTATTGTTCAGCTGAGATCCATCATAAAGCAAAAACAGAAAAGAATGGGTTATATCTGGTAATGTCTGGTAATAGCTTTCAAATACATTGGGATTAAGGACAACTGGTGCCTAAATTCAAAGTCAATGAAAAGGTTCACAGATAATTATTGAAAAAGTATAAATGAGGCTGCACTCAGAAGGAGGTGAGAAAAGAAAAAGAGTAGCATATTGAGGGAGAGATGGTGATCAAAGAAGATTCTTGACTACTTGATTAATTTAAATATCAGATACCTAAATCTTTCAGGATTAGTATGTAAGGTGCTGAATGGTTATTTTGTTTTGCAGGTTGGAATGCTTCCCTAACAAAGCACTGGATTGGTCAATTTGCAATCAGTGGCTAAATGAGAATTTAGTAATCCATTTGGCATGTGTGCATTTTAATACTTTTTCTGAGCAACTTATTTTAATCTAATTAAGGGAAGAAACAGATACCTCTCTTTAATCTAATTAGTGGATGTGCAGCATAATTAGTGAGGTTCTAACCTTTCTGCAGGCTTCTGGGGCCTTATTCTTGTTCCCACCATCTACCAAGCTTCTGATTTTGCTGCTATTACTGGATCAGAATGAATTCTTGAATTAAGGACGAACTCAACGAGGGGACAGAACTGCTTGGTAAAATGAAGAATTTTTTTCTCTTCTTCAAAATTTTTATTATTTATTCAAGCAGTGTGTTGGCCACCTTAATGACTAAAGCAATTTAAACAGTATGAAGAAACAGATCCGCAGCAGCAGCAAAAACTCAACAGTCAGAGAGAAAAAGAATAAATAACTAATATCAGAGAGACAGCAAGTGGAGTTGGACAATATCCTAACCCAGCGACTGCTGAAAAAGGCATATCTTCAAGGCTTTCCTAAATGACAACAAAATTAGGCCATGCAAACATCAGAAGAATCTTTGGGTCTCATAAGAAGGCACTGCATCATTGATGAGATCTAGAACATGCTGATCAGAGGTGGGTTTCAGCAGGTTCTGACCAGTTTTAGAGAACCGATAGCGGAAATTTTGAGTAGTTCGGAGAATTGGTTGTAAAAATTCTGACTGGCCCCACCCCCATCTATTCTCTGCCTCCCAAGTCCCAGCTGATCAGGAAGAAATGGGGATTTTGCAGTGTCCTTCCCCTGGATTGGGGAGGGAATGGAGATTTTACAGTATCTTTCCTCTGCCTCGCCTGTCAAGCCACACCCACCAAGCCATGCCACACCCACCAAGCCATGCCCACAGAACCAGTAGTAAAAAAATTTGAAACCCACCACTGATGCTTATATTGTCAAAACCATCATGTTAGTAGAAACAGTCGGAGAACTGCTAGCATTTAGAATCATACATTTGGAACTGACCTTAAAATTATCAAGTCAAGCCATCCATATGTGTACAGTATAGTACAATTTGGTTGCCACAATATAAAAAAGATCTTGAGATTCAAGAAAGGGTGCAGAGAAGAGCAACAAAAATGATGAAGGTACTGGAGGCTAAAACGTATGAATAATGGTTGCAGGGATTGGGTATATCTATTTTAATTAAAAGGGGCAATGATAGCAGTGTTCTAATATCTAAGGGGCTGCCACAAAGAGGGGGTCAACCTATTTTTCAAAACACCTGAAGGCTGGACAAGAAGCAATGAATGGGAACTGATCAAGGAGAGTCTCAACCTAGAACTAAGAATTTTCCTGACAGTTAGAACAATTAATCAGTGGAATGACTTGCCTCCAGAAGCTGTGGGTGCTCCAACACTGGAGGTTTTTAAAGGACAACCATTTGTCTGAAATGATATAGGGTTTCCTTCTTGAGCAGGAGTCTCTCCAAGGTCCCTTCCAACTCTGTTATTCTGTCATGGTTTTCCATAGGGTCCCTAGATAGGACTGATTTTTTTTAATAACCAATAACATTCTTGGTATTTTCTGAATTGATTTCATATTATATTCATCCTTATAAGAATGATGCTTAGGCACAATATTCAAAATGGGGACAGACCAACAAAAATACAAATTGGAATTATTAATTCCCATAAGCTACTACTTCATTGAGCTTGTGGGTTTTTTTTTTACTTCTAAAGCCTTGTATGACTCAGCACCAAGGTACTTTGCAGAACTACCTGCTCCAATGGCAGCCTATCTGAGTGGGTCTTCTGGGAAGGACGTGATGGTGATGGTGATGGAGCATTTTTGTGAAGTGAACAGGCTAGAAAGCATTATTCAATCATGGTACCCATCCTTTGAACCATTCTTCCTATAGAATTAGAAGGATTGTTGGTTACATGACAATCCTCCTAAATTTCAGTGAAATTTCAGTTTCCTAAAGTAAGAATTTTGAAGTTGCCTCTTTTAAATATCCTTATGTTACGCTCAGCTCACTTGTCAATCAGAATAATTTTGAATTTTATTTCTGTCTTCTAGAATATTAGGTTTGCCACCCAATTTGTATTATGTGCAAATTTGATAAGTATTCCTTCTATTCCTTCATCCAAATCATAAATTACCAAATTGTGGAGAACGTAACCTCTAGCATTGATTCTAATATCACCTCATTTGATATTTCGTTTCAGCTGGTGAGAAGGAATCATTGATAAGCATTCAGCGAGTAAGATTTCTGAGCCAGTTACATATGCATGTGGTGATAGTTTTACTTATTTAATTTAAAAAAGATATTTACAATTACAATCTAAATTTCATATATTCATATGGGTCTATTACGTACATATGAGATTATAAATGTTACAAGATTTCATTGTTCTTACCTGAAATATCATTAGGAATTTTGAATGGGTATGCCATAATTTTCTAAGATTTGAGGCTAAAACACCAAGATTTCATAAGGTTGTAGGGCAAGATCCTGAAATATCTAATCTAGTAAACAAACAGAATGGAGAATGATGTATTGTAAGCATCCATTTTTTCTGGCTTTGGAACAGAATTTGGCTTCTTTGAACACCATTGTTTTAACTGTTTCAATCATAAAAAAAACTATGTAGACTACAGGCTATTTGGACCATCACAAGCTTAAAATAAAATGCCTCTATTTCAATAAATTTTTTGAAGTTCAGAGCAAAAAACTGGAGTTGTTTCAAGTTTAGTTCCAGTGGAACACAGCCAATTTCTGTGCAGATTTTTGTTTAAGTTTTGGTTACAAGCTCCAAGCATTTTCCACATGCTTATCTCTCCATTCTCTAATCTTGCTCTCTTCCATTTATATTTGTTTGACTGTGGAATAACCATCCCATAAGGAGATACATCTGAAGAAGGGCCTTCTCCATGGTGGCTCCTGTCTCTGGACCATCACGCCCCCCCCCCCCAGATTAGACTGCCCCTACTCTTTCAGAAGGCCCTGAAGGTGTGGTTCTGCCAGCAGGCCTGAGGAACCCAAGGCAGTATGGAGCCCATTAGACGGCTAATATGAATATGTGTTTTTGCCGGGATAGGGAGTGAGAGTTATTTTATAATTCTATTATTTTTCTTTTTTATTATTTTTATTTCTTCTATATGGTCTTTTTTATATCCTTGCAAGTTGCCTCGAGTTGCCATGTGTGAGTAGGCAGCAATATAAATTTTCTAAATAAATAAATAAAGCATACATACTATGGGGAGTTAGTTTTTATCTAAAACTTGCAAAAAGTAAAGAAGTTGCGCAAAATTTGCGTTCAAGCCGTGGGGGAAATGCAGTTTCCGATGACCACCTGAGGAAGAAGAATAATGTATCGAGAAGGTATTTTTGCCGGTTACAATGATGAAAGAGATGTATCTGGCTTCACTTAACCATTGAGAGAAAAGCATTGAGGTATCCAGAGCACAGCAAAAGTTGGGAGTCGGTTCCACAGCTTCCCTGAGGCAACTTCGCTGCTGCTCAATTTTATAAAATAAATTAGCACCCCAAGAGAAATTTTTACGGTAGTGAGAAGAGGTAATCTCAAGATTAATTTTTGTCACAAAGGTCTTTTTCTTCCTCAAATGGTGGCATTCTGATTTACAGTATCGTGGCTGCCCTCAAGAACCCTGGCCATCTCTTGTGCATTTAAATTATTTCATGTGATCACATCCCCAATCCCACAAAATATTATAGGGCTGCTCTTGACTTAGGGTGTCAAATAAGTAAAGTACCGTATATACTCGAATATAAGCCGATCCGAGTATAAGCCGAGGTCCCCAATTTTACCCCAAAAAACTGGGGTAAACAGGGGACTCGAGTATAAGCCGAGGGTGGGAAATGAGGCAGCTACCGGTCGGGGAAACCCTCCCTCCCTCAGCCGAGAAGGCTGGCGGCTCCCCCGCCCCGCCCTCTCACTGCACCGGCAGGGCTTCCCCGCGCTAATGCAAAAGCCCGCCAAGTTTGCGCCATCCGGTATAATGTGAAAAAAAGAAGAAAAAAAAAACCTCGAGTATAAGCCGAGGTCCCCAATTTACCCCAAAAACTGGGGTAAACAGGGGACTCAGTATAAGCCGAGGATGTTTTCAGCACAAAGCGTGCTGAAAAACTCCCCAATCCCACAAAATATTATAGGGCTGCTCTTGACTTAGGGTGTCAAATAAGTAAAGTAACTCTAATTTATGTCTTGGTGTTGCATAGAATATTGGGGTCTTTGCCATCAACAGCGTCATCATCCTCATTATTATCATCCATCATAAATAGCACCTGTGTTAGAACTTTACCATTTAAATGTCTTCAGCTTGCCCTTCCTTCTTTGCTTTCCCATTCTTTTACCTAGCTTTTTGAGGTCTGCCAAGTTTGGTTGGGTGATGTCAGCAAGCTGCATTAACAAGCATGTATAGTCTATATTCAAGAGATTTATGATAATATTATGGAACCTACCAATTGGATTGGTTGAGCCCAAACACTCACCTCAGCAACTCCTATGCATTCCTGGTTTTCCTTGACCTGTTTGGGATATTTTCAAGTGATGAAATGCAGCCGATTCTCTCCGGCTCGGGCGAATCAGTAGCACCAGTGGCGGGAGGCTCCGCCCACCCGCCTGGACGTCATCACATACCCTTTTGACCCTCTGCGCATGCGCAGAAGGCTCTGTGCATGTGTGGAGGAGGTGCGCACACTCACATTTGCGAACCGGTAGCAAAGGTAAGTGGATTTCACCCCTGATATTTTCCCTAGATTTTTTTCTATTTCTGCAAAGCCTTTGGATTTACCCAAGCATGCTGATACCTTTTTCTCATTTTCAGATAACACTTTCATTACCAAAATATCACCATTGTCTCTGTATAATAAACTTTTGTTAAAAAAACATTGAGAGAGAAAGTCTGTCTTCTAGAAATTTAAAAGAAGAATCCATTAGTAAAATAGTGAGCTAATTACAAAACCTTTTCTAATTAAATTATTCCAATGTTTTCCTCTAATTCATTTATATCACAGATTATATTAATACTGAAAATAGCTTCTTCTGGGCATTGTTTTTATAACAAGTGTGCTTTACAATTAAGCCGGGATTTTTCCCCAAGAAAGCAAAATTTGTGCTTATTCAGCCTCACAAAAATCTAGTTATATTCATAGATGTACCTCAGGTGCTTCAATACAATTGTAGTTGAATAGTGTTAAACCTTTGGGACAGTTTTCTTCTAGTTGAAATAATTATTTCATTGTGTCACTGAACATATGCTATTGTTCTCTATGACATGCTTCTACCGCACAATTCATAGTGTTGCTTACATGGTCAAAAATTAAGACTTGCAAGCAAAGTAATAATTCCGCAGAATTTCAGTGCATGCAATTAAAAAAATGTCATGAGGGAAAGTGCAAGCCTATCGCCGGAGGCTTCTCTGCATGTTGTGCCTGTAACTGCTGGCTCATTTTTTTCAGTGCCTCATAGTCTGGAAATCAAACATTCCAGCTAAGGCAATTATTGGTTTTGATAACAGTATAGTGTGTCCTGTAATTTACTGTGGAGTGAGATTGCTTGACAGCAATATAATTGCTAGGATGGGGCATATGTCCACAGAGATTCAAGGTATCCATATGTTTGCGACTATAGTTTTCAACAGGGACTGGGATTTGAAGTGTTGGTGGGGGAAGTTACTGCTTACTTCGGATAGTCTTGCAGTTTTGGTTTGACTGAAAAAGTTTACCGGCAGTTACTCCAGCGATTATGAGATAACTACAGTGATCATCAGATCCTCTTGGCACTTTTCTTTTACTTCCTTTTTTAAAAAGAGCTGAGCAGCTCTGTCTTACGCATATTTTGTCAGTGCCAGATTAAGACATGGCACTTTTTCACAGCAATGCTTGGAAAATGAGGCAAACATGCTGCTTACTCAGTGTTTTGTGCACTTAAAATAGTTATAGGAACAGTCTTTGGAAGTAAGGGTATCCATGTTTGACACTGCTTCCATAACTTAATTTTCCAGACAAAATTTTAATTAACTGGAGAGAGGAATTCAAGGATCACTCTGCACTAAGAGTGAAAATGAAACTTCAGATCTGTTGCTGATAAATTTCAGTAAGGTGATTGTGCTGCATTGGCTGTTCTTGGATTCTGCTATGACTAGAGGTCCCCAATATATTCTTCTTCAAATGAACTTTGATCTTTTGTAAAATGAAGGTGCTCAATCTGAAGTTCAGAGCTATAATCAGCTCCCAAGGTCTTGGATGCAATACATAGAGCTTCTCGAAAAACCAAATTATGTCTTAAAAGGGAGTCGATGTATTTAAGTCTGAGTCGCCATGTGTGAGTAGTTGGCAATATAAATTTTCTAAATAAATAAAAATAAATAAAATAAATAATGTATCTGATTATTTGAATTTCAATCTTTGTTTTAGCCCTGCCTAGATGCCAAAAAAGTTGGCCATCCCTAGTTGGGGTTTCAAGGAATCTGTTGGCCATGTTGTTTCATTTTTAGCACTTGCACCCGATTGTGTACCAGAATTGCCTGACTCAGAACTAGACAGATAGTTTATGAAAGTAGAACCTTCATAGGTGCAGTCTAAAACATTTAGATAGTACATGAGTGAGGGAGACTTTTTTGGAGTCTTTAGTTTGTAGTAGAATAAATCAATCAATCATGTCTATTATTAAAAGGTGGTACTCCATGTAGGTAATTAATTTTCACTGACATTCTGAGGACAAAGATTTAAGTTGTAAGTAGCTTTTGGGGATCCATCCTGAATGTCACTAATGCATAAACTGCATAAATATTCTAATTCCCTCAACAGCTTTCCTTATTGCAGCTAGATTTAAAAGACTTAATTGAAAGGCACTAAAAATGGGTGATGCGTCGACATTAGCCAAATAAAATTACCAAAAGTATTTGTCTTTGTTCTTTAAACAACCTATCCTGTGAAAGGACAGCCCAGTCCTTTCACAGGTAAATATTGGTAGTGATCTTGTTGCTTGGCTAGTCTTAGAGATTCTTCTAGTACTCCTACAAAAGGGAAGGGGAAAAAGAACAGATAACGTTTCTCAGTTGCGGTTTACTCCCTCAGGGCACTCTAAATATGGTATTGATTCTCTTGGCCACAGTTTGGATTGTTTCCTCCCACACACAGGCTTTTCTTTTTACAGGGCTTAAAAACTTTTTGGATAATAAATGCTGACACTTGGTGGCCCCTTTCATTTCCAGTGAAAGGAAAAATAAAAAATTTGGACATTTTCCTTGATGCCAATAGAGGACTCCATTCTATCTTTCAGTTAATAAATGTGGATGTTTCTGTTGCTGACTGAAGACTAACTGCACTTTAGATGAAGTTTGAGACCTGTTCATTTCTGTTTCTGGGAAAAATGAAAGCAGGGTTAGCTGCCCACCCAAGGAGAAAAAAGCAGTATAGTTCCTGCATTCTTTCCTGTTATATGTGGTAGGGGAAAGGACTAAAATATTTCCATATATTTTAAAATTTAAAAACAAGCAGATATGTGCTATCTATATGTGCTCCTCCAATTTGGCAGAGATACTGATATATTCTAGAATGTTCCTGAATGAAGCTTGTATTCCTTTCTTGCTGCCTAATTCAGAGAATTTTGCAAAGACCCTAAATGGTAGGATCCACTGCTCATGAGCCACGTATTTTTACTGCCTTATTGATATTTTATGACTGCAAAAATGGAGGAAAAATAGAAACAAGAGAAGAAGAAGCAGAGCATCAATATTTATTTTTAGCAGGTCTAGATGGAATTGAAGTGGAGGGTGCCCTCATTCATCATTTTTCAATAATATATGATTGCATAACTATGTTGCGTCTACAAAACAAAGCCTTTCTCTTCTCCCACAAGTTTATTTGCTCTGTGAAAAATCAGAGACGGGGAAGAAACAAATGTCGAATTTTTCTGAGCTGGTATGAAATGGACTAGAAAAAAGTTGAAACCAAATTAATTTGGAAATGAATTCACATTACATTGTCCAGAAATAATAGTAATTCCAACACTGAAATAATAACAATTCTTAAACATAGAGAACTGCAATGGATACTTCAAAATATTTAGAAGGATTACTTTTTTTTAATGAGTGAGCAGCATTTTTAGTTTGTAGAGCCATAACTAGGAAATCCTGAGTGGTGGTTTGGAATTGGGATTGAGGGAATCTGATGTATGGTAATCAGAAAATTTAAAATTATGATATCTTGATGTGGATGTCTTAAGAGAAGAAGGGGACAGCTACTTACCTTTTTGGAGGGGAAGTGTTTTTAGATGACAAAATATACTATTCTGAATATATCTGCATTAACTGAAACCAAATTATTATAGAGTGTGTAGGGAAAAGTAAATGCAGCTAGAATAAATTCTAACTCTTACACCTAAAGCTGTAAAATTATAATTGCCTAATGCATCTCTGATAACCTGACCAATCAGTTCCATCTGTGTGGGGGAGGGTGTTTTCTTTTTCTTCCTAATACGTTCTTAAAGGTATATGCTGGTCCCACATATGTGTATTACTAATATGTGATCCAAAAGCAGCGTGAAGGAAAATCAGCATTTCTGAGTGTTACTCATCCTGGTTTCTAAGCCTGCCCTTACAGCTCTGAATGGCCATTCTCTGTTGGCTAAGAGATCTTACCCTCTGCAGATCGGTTTCTTTCCCTGGTCAGGCAGGATGTGTTCTTCTGTATGCAGGAATTTCAGAGACGCTTCTCATAGTTTCCCCAGTCCTGGTCATAAGTTCTATCTTTCTTTTGAATGCATTCTATGCAGATGATACATTGCAAACTCATTTTAGAACTTTTTAACAGGATTTTATTTAAAACATGAATATTCAAAGATAACACTTTTCACATAGATAAAAAAAGCTAAAGTAGATACTTCCCCTTTTAAAAAATGGGTTTCCCTAGTTATGTGAGAGAAATTCTACTAGTGGCTAATCCCTGATGGAAATCATCCCTACAGATGATGGTGAGATGGATCAGTGTTGGTTGAAATTAACAAAAGAATAGCATACTTCTGAATGAAGAAGGAAGGCTTTGGGGTTAGTCTTATACTGTATTCAAAATGGTGTCCTGTTCTTTTCCCACAAAAATGGTGTCCTGGTTATGCGAGAGAAATCCTGGAACTAGATAATCCTGATGGGAATCATCTCTCGGAAGATGGTGAGATAAATCAGTATTTGCTGGAATTAGTGTAGAGTAACTACACTAGAGTAGTTACTAGTGTAAAGTAGCATACTTCTGAGTAAGGAATGAAGTTTTAGGTGTTTGGTCTTTAGCTAAATGTAACTGTCAAGTTCTGGTTTGAAATGAAGACATGTTTTTAGGATAGTTGAAATCCTCATTTGGTTAAACGCCTTATCCCTTGCCCCCAAAGATCCATATTTTGTATAGAGCACATATGTTCTAAGTATCAGTTGGTGTATTGCGTGAGGAAGCATTTATCTACTTCTGATATTAAGACATTTTCCTTTGTGTTCTCAGGGGTGGACATTGATCCTATGACGCATGCCCGGAAGAAACAGCTCTTGCTTCTGAAGTACTCAGCTGGTTCTGCTGGCCAAGCTTTGTCACCGATTGACGGTGAGAGAATGGATAGGACTGAGGTGGAGGGCAGCAAGCAAGGAAACGGTACTGAAGGGCAGAAAGTCCAGACTAGACTTGCCAATACGACTAAAAGCAGGAATTTGCAAGAACTCCGAAAGACATATCCCTTAAGGAAACGCCTCAGCTCCTCTGTAGATAAAAAAACTTGCTCTGTGCTACTCACTAGACTAGAGGATGTAGCTGGATCACTGTCAGAGGAGACTCCAAGGGTGATGCAAAGAGGTCTTGCCAGTTGCATAGATGACTTCAGACCTTCCTGCCTTCCAGAACAAGTTCAAGTAGCAGGAGCAGGGAAACCAGACTCTTCTATAAGCAAATGCCAGCTGTCATGCCTTGGGAATGAGGAGGAAGGGCATAATGTCTGCCCCTCGGAGCCCAGAAAACGGAGACTAGCCTCCTTGAATGCTGAGGCAGTGAACAACCTGCTCTTTGAACGGGATGACAACTTATTATCTGGCAGGCGTTTTCGAAAAGATTCCCCCCAGATTAGTGGGATTTGTTGCACTAATAGCATATGTTGCAAAGCTCAGGGCTCATGGCCCTTGACAGAAAAACGAGGCACTAAAACAGCGAAGGGAAAGAACCAAACTAAATCAAGTCAGAAATGTGCTCCTTATAACCAGTCCCTGGGCAGTGGCTTTGAAGGGAAAAGACGGGAGGACAAAGGAATTCCCTACCATCCTGCCCCAAAGAGATTGGCCAGTCTTAATGCTGCAGCTTTTCTGAAACTGACTCATGAGAAAGACCAACCATTAAAGCCCAGAAGTAAATCAACTGGAGAAAGCAAGATGGAAGGACACAGTTCCAAATCAAAACTCAAATGGGCCAAAGCCAATGGAAAAAATTGTGTTAAATCTAAAAAGGAAATATCCTCTGTCAAAATAGAGGGTCAACGTAGCTGGCAAGGTGTCTCTGAGGGTGCATTTAGAAAAGCAGTTCATCAGGATTCTCCTAGAATCTATGGGAAAACGGAATCCATCAGTTACACACCATCACCTAATTCTTCTGAAGGCACAGAGGGGGGTTTCTTCCACAGACTGCCTTTGCTAATGGGTGGGCAAGCTTCCATGAAGCCTGAATATGGAAGACCTGGAGAGAAATCTCCTACCCCCAAGCAGGAATTTCATCAGCCTTCCTTCCCAGTACCTCAGTTCCATCCTTTGCCTGTTCCAGGCAATCATCCAGATTGTGGCTGTCTCTTTGAATCGTCTGATTTGACGCCGTTGAATGGATTTTATGTTTATTATGGCCAAAGTGGATATAATAGTTACACTCATTGCTCGATATACCCGAAGGATGAGTTGTCACAGGCAACGGGTTGTGAGGGGCTTTTGGTATCTCCTGGTTCCTTACCGTCTGATCCCTCCTTTCAGCCATTTCATTGGTGTAGCTCTCCATATTGTTGTGGAGAGGGACCAGCAATTAACAGCTTCAGCCTTTGTGGAGTTATGCATGTACCAGAAAGCAGAATTGGTAGTGGGCATACAGGGCGGAATGGCTACCCTTATAAGATGCCTTTTGCAGCAGGTAAGTCTGCAACCATTTCCTTTTGTTAAAAATGCTAATATTTACGGGCAGTTGAGTCTTTGAATAAAGTTGTATCCTTGTTGCCAGTACATGATATGCTTGCATTGCCTGGATGATTGGATGCTGGGATACCATGCTGGCCTTCAGCATCTCTGAACCTGAATTAGAAAGTCCATGGAAATTAGGTCATTTTTTTTTTATTCACAGACAAAGTTAGAGGTTGGAGATACCAGTTGTGTCTTCTTGAGCGGTGGTGGCTCAATGGTTAGAATGCAGCACTCAGGCTAATTCTGCTGACTGCCAATTGCCAGCAGTTCAGCAGTTTGAGTCTCACCAGCTCAAGGTTGATTCAGCCTTCCATCCTTCCGAGGTTGGTAAAATGAGGACCCAGATTGTTGGGGGCAATATGCTAACTTTGAAAATTGCTTAGAGATGGCTGTAAAGCACTGTGAAGCGGTATATAAATCTAAGTACTATTGCTTGTAGCAGCCCAGTTGTTCCTTTCAGAGATCTTACGCTCAATCCTCTTCTGGGTTGCATCAAGTTTGCACATGGGACATTTCTTACAAATGCATCTCCAATTGTTGCTTATGGAATGTCTTGTTTAAGTTGTAATCCAAACCTAGTGTTTGGCCTGTATGTAGTTTCCTTAAGCAAGCAACAAAGGCTTAAAAAAAGGCAGATGTAAAGGGATGCAAGAAGTAGGATAACCCAGAGGAAATGGCTGCTTGATGTTTCTGTTCTTCCCTATTTCTGACTGAAGCTGTGCGCATGACACGACTGATTCATGTTACACATAATATAATACGGATAGAGATACTTGTTGGATGAGTACTGTGCTGTTGTTCTTCCCAACCAGGTATTCTGCAGCTAGGGTGAGAGTGGCTAGCAGTTTGGGGAATTACAGTCCTAACAACTCTGCAAGGCAAACTGATTGAGGAAGCTGCTGTAGAAGGATGGAATATGTGGCTACTAGAAAAAATGTGGAAATTTTTCAGTCTTTCCTTCTCAACAGGGAGCCTTTAATTGCAGATATTTCCTCGAAATTCTCAAAGTTGATGATCCAAATCTGGAGATCACCATGTGTGGGAGGACTGGTCTACACAAACAAATCAGTTGGTTTAAATCCAGAGGAGCAATCTTTTTGACTACTCACTTCTTCCATTTTTTTTTAATTTGTGGGACAGTCTAATTCTTTAAATGTACTTAAGCCTCTCTGAGGGCTTATCACAATTTGTGTGTGTGTAATTTGTATTTCTTATCAAAAATTGTACCACCAGTTTTGGGTGACTTGCCCCAAATTTCTGCAATATGATGCTAGGGATTCTGAAATTTATGGGCCATGATATAGCTCACAAGTTTTCTCTCCCTGAGCTCAACAGTTCTCCAAATATAAATATATCATTTTCCAACAGCAGTACCCACAGTGTAGACACTTAGAAGGAACACTTGCTGTCCATCAGCCCTAGACAAGATCAGTTTAAACATGACTGTTTAGTTTTCCTTTCAACACTCATTCAACTCCCTTAACTGTACTAAAAAAAGTCTTTTATTTCTACATATCTCATGTCATGGTTCAGCTGCCTGCACAAGCTACATGATGTCAGCCACTTTAAAGTACTGTAGAAAGAATATTGTTCCCGTTTCTGTGCATAGCTCTGCAAAGTCAGATTGCTTAATATACAGGTAATCTCAATTTACAACTACAATTGGGACCAGAGTTTCCATTTTTAAGTAAGGCAGTTGTTAAATGAGTCACATCCAATTTCATGACCTTTTCTGCCAGTGAAGTGAATCACAATCACACTTGTTAAGTTTATAAGGGAAGCCAGATTCATTAGCAGATTCAGCCAGCTTTCCTTATAAACTTTGCTTGTTGGAAGCTGGCTGGAAAATTGCAAATGGTGATCACATGAACCCAGGATCAATCCAACCATACAGAATAATAGAGTTGGAAGGGCTTTAATGCATCTTCTTCACTGTTCATCAGATATTCTTCTAATTTCCTTTTTTCTTCTTCCACCATTTGGTATGCTTGCAACAATGCTTCTTGATAAATAGTCTGTCAATATCTCTGCGTATATGATAGGAATGATTCGTTGTAATTATTTTTCATGTCTTCCTATCTGGGCTTTTAGTTCAGCTTAAATCCAGTCCACCTTTCCAGTTGTATATCGAATAACTGGAATTACCCGGTGTTAATCATTTGTGGTATTTCTGCCACTGAGCTTGAACATTAAGATCTTATTCACCCTTCTGATGTATTCACTACTGATCTTCTTGACTTCAGTGTGTTTGATGACGTCAGCCTGAAGGATGCACAAATATTTGTAAGGATCTTCACCCAGACTCTTGATGTTACTTCCATAGGGCATCTTGAATCCTTCAGTTGTCACTATTTTTTCCCTGTGAACGGTAAGGGTGGCACATTTTTCTAGTTCAAATTCCATTACAGTATCTTGGCTGTATATTTGGGCAGCAGTTGCTGAGCACCATTTCAGATGGTGTTTTTCCATATAGTTTCAGATTGCCCATGTAAAGGAGGTGGGATAGCCTGCTGATGTTTTGAAGTGTGGTAGCCATGACCTGACTTGTTCAGTATTATTGACAAAGGAATCAATGCAGAGATGGTGATGATAGTAAGTCTTCTTGAAAGATTCTTCTCCATAGTGGTGGAGACAGCAGCCAGGCATGGATTGTACTTGTCTGTTCAGATTGAAGGACTGAGTCTGTCAGAGTTGTTAAGTCCCGCCCCTGTTGTTAAGGGCTTCCAGCTTTTGACTCAGTCCTTCAGACTGGATGGACGTGTCTCTGGCCATATTGCTGGTTGCTGTTTCTTCCTTAGCTAACACTGCTAGGAATTTCAGCTTAATTGTGAGTGACAGGGCTGATTCCACTCTTTGGTGGATCATGCCTTTTCCTTGCAGCTAGCTTCAGCTTGCCTGCGAACAGGATATCCCAGCTCCCTGCTTGATTTCCATCGCTGCTTGAATATTCTCCAATGAACAGCAGGCATTCCAGATAGCGTGGAGCTCTGCACTTCCATGGAGGCTGGGGGTTTGACCTTATGGCTTTCATGCTCCCCGCAGCTGGGAAGAATTTTGCATGGAGCTCTGCACACCCTGTGGTGATCGGGCAGCCATTTGGCCCATTCAGCTGGCAGAAGCCACCTGACAACTGATTTGACTGATGGAGTTTGCGCTTCTATTTTGCCTGCCTATGATCTAGAGGGGACAGCCCTACTTCATTGGTTTCCACGGCTTGGCGGCGGCTTTGGACACTGAAACTCAGCCGCATGGATATGGAGCCTTGGACGTTCTGTTTGCCACCATAGGAGCATCGCGCTCCTCAACTTCAGAACGGCCGCCATTTTGAGCTTTGCTCTCAAATTCCTATTACTGCAATTGCGCTTTACAGCATAGGAGCTTTGCACTCTTCAACTTGATGGCAGGCACCATTTTGAGCTTCACGCTCAAATTTCAATCAGCGCAATTGTGCTTTACAGCTGAGCTCCATGCTTCAGCCGGAGTTTCTGACCCTTGCTGCCTTAATTGCTGGCATTTAAGCCTTGGATTGTGGATTAGGCCTTACCTTTTCCAGATTTCAACAGAGAGTTGCACCCTGAGTACTTGGTACTGCACCACCTTGAGCGGCCATTTTGCACGCCTGGCCATTGTTGCTACCATTGCAGAGGCAGACTTCACATTCAGAACTGAAAGGGCCTTTGCAGAGGCCAGTTTATATACTTCGGTGATTGGCAGGTCCTAGGCGGGCTTGTTTAAAAAGAAACAAGAAGTATAGAACAACATTAAAGCAGGCAGTGCCTTTCTAGAGAGCTTGACTCTGTCTCCCTTGTTTGGAGTAGGGGTCTCACCCACCTAAACCTCTGTCCAAATCTAAGAACGGCTGGAAGGCCGAATCAGCCCAGCAGACGGACTTGGTTCCGGTGGACACATGTCCAGGAACTTCTGAGGCCTGCGATTCGGTGGACAGGGCCACGGGCAGCAAGGGCTCGTGTGCCCACCACAAGCCCTGCAGCCTCAGTACGGCTTCTAGTAGGGATGAGAGGTGCAGGGATCAAGCCTTGCAGAAGATCTGCAACAAGGCCAGCAAGCATGCACCCTCGGGCGTAGTATTCAGGGGTGAGATATGCTCTTCCGGCAAGAAGCTTCCCCTGGAAAGGTTCTCTGTGGCGACCCCTGACCAGGTCTCTCTTCGAGACTGCCCTTTATCGATTTCTACAGCAGGATTGTGGGGACCCACTATTGTCACAGCGCATCCTCCTGTCGGTGATGCAGTTTCTGCTCCGGGCCGATCCCTTGTCCATCCCTCTGTCCATGCGCCAGTGGTAGCCCAGACTTCTCAGGAGCACCTTCAAGACTTTATCTTTCCTGACAACATCCAGCAGATTATTGCTAAGGCTATTCAACAATCGCTAGCAGCTGAGTACCATCAGCCCAGCAGGGTGCCTTCTGTGATGTACATCGCATCTGTTTCTCTTGTTCATGATTACCAGGATAATTTGCTGTCCTTTCCAGATCTGGAATCCCCAACTCCCTCCCACGAGAGCCACGCATCGCTCCTTGAGGAGGTTGAGTCCTGGGAGCCAGACCTTTCTGACGACGAAGGTCTTTCCCCAGAACAGCCTGCGTTCACTGGTCTTTTTCCACTGGCCATATTTAAATCATTGCTTTTCAAAGCATCCAACGCAGTGTAGCTGCCCCCCCCCCCCGGCTATGGGGGATGCTCCTCCACCTTCTCACAAGGAGTTGAATCCTTTCTTTTCAGAACCAACTAAGCCTGTGGGCACTATTCCACCGCCTTGCTTGTTCCTTGATGTCGTCCAACGGCAGTGGGCATCGCCCAGATCGGGCCCGGTTCCTTCTGCTGACAGGTGTTTCTTTAACATGGCACCGGAACCGGCAGCATTACTCCAAGTTCCAACGGTGGATGCTCCAGTAGCTGCCTTGATTCCAAACACCTCCATCCTGGGTGACCAGGATGAAGGGTTACGCCCAGAAGAATGCTGGTCGGACCAGGTCCTTCAACAGGCACACCAGAGGGCAGCCTGGGCAATTTGTTCTGCCACTACGGCATCGTTCTTCAACAGGGCAACCTAACTCTGGTTGCACCAGTTACAGGACAAATTGCCTCCTGAGGACACCAGACTGCAGCAGGATCTTAACAAAATCATTGCTGCAATCCAGTTCTTGGCCGACGCCATGCTCAATTCTACCCGATTCATCTCCAAATCCATGGCATCTGCGGTGGTGGCTCATCGCTTGGCCTGGCTCTGGCATTGGCAAGCAGATGCCCATCACAAGTGGCATCTGGTTTCCGCTCCCTTTATGGGGGACAAGTTGTTTGGGCCCGCCTTGGAGCCTTTGTTGGTGGAGACAAAGGAAAAGCATAAAATTCTCACCACAGGGGTGATTTTTGATTTTTTCCCTTTTTCCGCAGGCCTGTTTGGGGATCCGATTGGGGGGCAGGACCATCTAGTTCCCAAGGGTCCTTCGGGCCTAGACAGAGGGGACACCAGGACAGGCCGCCTCGGGGTAGAACCTTCCCAGGCAAACAGCCCTTTCAAGGGGAGGAAGTCATTCATTCCGCTGCCACCATTAACTGCATGTCCGGCCCTCCCATCGGGGGCAGATTAGCTCTCTTTGCCAACCAATGGCAAAGTTACATCAGATACCTGGGTCAGGGTTACGGTAAAACCTGGTCTATCCCTTGAATTCCTCTCCTCCACCACCCCGAGGTTCTTTATTCGCTGCCCTGTCTCTAAAGACAGACACAAAAAGGTCTTCATTGATTTGGCTGTGCAACACCTGCTGGATATTCAAGCTATCCAGACAGTACCTGAGGATCAGGCGGGACAGGGGTTCTACTCCTTCTTATTTCTCGTTCCCAAGTCCTTGGGTGGGTGGAGACCTATTCTTGACTTCAAGAGGCTGAACCAATATCTTGTGTATAAACAGTTCAAAATGCAGCGTCTTCAATCTATTCTGGCTAGAATCAGGAGGGGCGACTTCCTCACCTCTATTGACCTCACTGAGGCATATTTACACATTCCTATTTGTTCTTCCCACCGTAGGTTTCTTAGGTTTTATTATGCCAGTACTCACTGTCAGC
The DNA here is from genome assembly GCF_028640845.1 of Ahaetulla prasina. NCBI lineage: Eukaryota > Metazoa > Chordata > Lepidosauria > Squamata > Colubridae > Ahaetulla > Ahaetulla prasina. The sequence continues at coordinate 306,308,146 of NC_080539.1, read as the reverse complement.
ATCATGCGTTACCCTTTGGGCTTTCTTCTGTGTCCCGCACCTTTACGAAATTGCTAGCCGCCATGGCAGCCCATCTTAGGGCCATACCTGTCCATGTCCAATGTTATTTGGATGATATTTTAATCCAGTCTTCTTCGAGGCAACTTTCCATCGAGGATCTCCAAGTAACTATTTATTGTCTCAGGGAGCACGGTTTCTCCATTAACATGGAAAAAAGCCACATTACCCCTTCGACCCAATTACTCCATCTTGGGGCTGTGCTTGATTCCTTAGAGGGCAGAGTATACTTGTCTCAGGAGCGGCAGGCCAGCCTCAGAGAGCTAGTTTGTAAGGTTCAGAGAAAACGTAAGGTTTCCTTGGCGCTGCTGTCAACACTACTAGGCAAAATGGTTTCATTTCACCCCGTGGGCCCGCCTTCAAGCAAGAGACCTTCAATGCAAGAGACCTTCAGTGGTTTCTTTTGCCTTTTCAAAGGCGGGCAAAGGCATTTCTCCAGCCAACGTCCAGGTTCCTCCCCACCCCACCCCCACCCCCGTCAGCTGGTAGAGGTTGCCAGCCACATCCAAGGGGCAGCTGTTCCACGAGCCTCAACATCCGGTGCTGATGATGGATACCAGCCTCGTTGGCTGGGGGGTGCATCTCCAGTCACAAGTTGCCCAGGGCAGATAGTCGAGCCGCAACCTGCAACGAAACATCCACCTTTTTTATCCAAGCTTCCTTCTTGTTGTATTTCATTGGTTTGTCCCATAGATGTGGCCAGAATTGCATTATTTCTTCTTTGTTAGGAGTTGGCTAGTTTATTGCAGTCTTTCCATTGATAGGAACTTTTCCGATTTAATTGAAATGGGAGATTCTGCCTGTAGCATGCAATCTGAGCTTCATATCTGCTGATTTTCTTGCCTATGGCTGTTATGTTGCTTTATTACTTTACAACGCTTCCTTGATCTTTTTTGTCTCTTGGTGTTATTTCTTGTTCAGGTATTATTTGGTCTTGTTCTTCAACTTCTTTTTCTTCATCTATTCTAGCTTATTTGCATATGATCTTAGCTTATTATTTTCTAGCCTGATGATCTGTTTTGGTGATGCACTGTTTGGCTTTTTTTTTTCTTACTTATTGATTTTGCATCTAAGGTTTTATAACTGCAGTTCTGCTGTACATCAATTGGTTTGTGTTTTGCAGTGAATTGATGCTTATATTTGATACTACAGTGTTAACATCTTTTAATAGTTGTGTAAGCTATTTTTTGTAACAGGTTTAATGCTGACAAGCTTATTCTGTTATTTTTGTGCTGTTCTAGATCGTTAGTTATTCTTCATTTAAGTTCTTTTTGTTTTCCCCTTGAAGATTTTGATCTTTCTGAGGAGAAGGTAGAACAGAGGATGGCTGATTTGGGAATGTAAATGGTTCAGTAGTGATGCTGGCTTTATTATTATGGTTGGTCACATTGTCAACCAGACGTTTAGGCTGGATTTGATTGTGTGTGTGTGTGTCTACCTATCAAATCCTTCCCAAGGACCTAGGATTTTTATTATACAAATTGTGACTTAAAATTATGCATGTGAACATAGTAGCCCATATTCTCTTTTTTCTTGTTCTAAAAAGCAAATTGCTTGTTTACAAAAAACGAGAAACAGGAAAGAATGACAAAGAAGCCTTAAAAATAAATACACAGATGTTACTAGCCCATCTACCCACACATACTTAATGTAAATGAAAAAGAAGAAAACTTCTTTAAATACTTCTCTTTCTGGTGCTCCTGTTCACAGTTTGCTAGGCAAGTAATCATTTTCAAATCTTACTGACAGAATGGCTGGGATCTAAGGATTCTTCCTCAAAGAACCTAACCCAGTTGTGCCAAATTGCTCCAAGGAGCTTATTCTTCAAATTTCAGAATTCACATGGGTCACTGAAGTTGAAGTCCATCAGACCAAGAGGACATTAGGTTGGAGAAAGTTAGTAGATGCTTCTTCAAATGTAGAGATTATATCATTTTAGATTGCATAAATATCCCTAAGTACTAGATAGCTGGGTTGCTTCAATTTAAAAGCAGATTTTGAGGCATCTCTTAGCACTGTAGTGAGGTAACCTCAGGACTAAACAAGTGATGTCTGAGCTCTTTAGAGTAGAATCCAATGTTGTATATTGATAACTAGAGCAGATGGCCAAATCTTGGCAGATTCTGAGAAAACTAACCAAATTCTGATCTTGTTAGTTCTTGGATAAAAGATCACCAATCTCTAATCTCTGTAGAGTTTAAGAAGGCAAAGGCAAACCAGCTCCATATGTTGCCATAAAACCAGCACGACTGTCTTCATGTAATCACTGAGCGTTGAGTTCAACACAAGGAAGGTTTTATCTTCAGTATCAAATAAAGTAAAGGGCTCCAGTGCTGTTGTATCCATTTGTTCCTCTTGGCTCCCTGTACTGTGGTCTTCTCAGCAGGCCTGCTCTGCCTTCAGCTGGAATTGCTGTTGGTTGAGCAATTAAATTCCTTTTACACACACCTTTTACAGAATGTCCTTTTATATTCTTGTATATTTCTGAAATCAATTCCTTCCACTACTTATTCAGTACTATTCTTTTATATATCTGAAAACATTTATTTATAATAAACATAAGTGCCAGTTTCATGTAATGGTTAAGGCGCCAAACTAGAAGCTGGGTAATTTAGTTCTGCTTTAGGCATGAAGTCAGCTGTAGGGTGACTCGCAGCCCTACAAAAACAACAGTGGCAAATCATTTCCAAAACTCTTGCAAAAAAAAACAACAACAACCTGCAGGAACTCATCTATGACTGATTCAAAAACATCCCCCTCCCAAACTTGAATATAACTTAGCTACAACTTTCAAAGACTTCTAAGTATAATACTTACAGCATTGAGATGCTTCCAATTTTACTCCCCCATCCCAAGAAAAGGTTGTTTACTTTTTTTTAAAAAGTTCATAACCCTCCCAAACTACATTAGAATTGTTTTCTCCTGTATCATAAAAAAATTCCTTTAAAAATAAAAATCTAACTTCCCTGCCCTATCATCCTTCCCCACCAAGAAAGTATATTTCAATCAAATACAAGATGATGAGTATAATCATCATCAAAAGCCCTTGTTTTTCAGTTGCTTGGAAGACTCTTAAACTTTTATATTCCCAGCTTTAAACTAAGTAAAATAAGTTATCTTATCCTCAGCCAAACTATTAATCTTACCTAGCTATGGACTACCTGACTAGTAGTAGGTCTCCAGAGGTTCAGATAGGAGTCTGTCAACTCTAAGTAGAAACGCTGGAACTAGCGTCCTTTCCTATGCAAAGCAGATTGTCTATGATTGTATTATATACTCCAAAGGTCCAAAGAGTAAGTATTAAAGTCTACCAGGTGGATCACTGAATTGCTGACCATTGAATCACTATAGAAGCCATAAATGACAACTAATGATACCATTTTCCCCAAAGGCAAATTTTCAGATATTTATAAAATCTTAAAAACTGTTTTAATTATCATTTTATACTTCATTGATTTCTATTCACTCTTTATACAGAGGATATAAAAAGTCTGCACACCACTGTTAGAATGCCAGGTTTTTGAGATGTAAAAAAAAAAAAATAAGTAAGATAAATCACTTCAGAATTTGTTTCTACCTATATCATATTAGCTGTACAATTCAATTAGAAAACAAACTGAAATCTTTAAGGGGAAAAGTAACAATTAAAATGTACAATAACATGGTTGCATAAGTGTGCACACCCTTAAAATAAAATTTTGTTGAAGCGCTTTTTGATTTTATGACAGCACTAGCTGAATACCCGTGCTCCGCTACAAAACTGTGCGATCAGGCTTGAGAAATCGACATTTAGAGTTTGAAAATTAATGAGTAGTTATGATCGGCCTCTCTTCTCCCTTTCTCTTCCTCAGGCTAGCCCTACAGAAGCCTCTCCTGTCCTGTCCACTCCCCTTCTCTCCCTCAGGCTTGCCCCATGGATCCTCTCCTCTCCTGTCCTCTTCTCTTCTCTTCTCTCCCTCAGGCTGGCCCCATAGATCCCCCCCTATCCCCTTCTCTCCCTCAGCCTTGCCCCACGTAAAGTCTCCTCTCCTATTCCCGTCTCTCCCTCAGTCTTTCTAGCTCCTTCTCTCCATGAGGCTTGTCCCACAGAAGCCTGTCCTATGCTATCCCATTCTCTCCAGAGTTATTTTCAAGTTGGGAGGGGGAGTAGAACGTATTAGCACCAGAGCGTGTTATAATAATATAGGAAATACTAATGCTTTGATGGTCATTTCAAAAAATCCTTTCTTAGTGAGCATCTAGAAGCCAAGAGGAACATACGTGGCAAATTTCAAGTTTGTAGGCTTTATGGTTCTGGAGATTTCAGGATTAATGCATGAGTGGTTTTTGCTTTTACATATATAGATTCAGTCTTTTGGAGCTGGCATATCCTGTCTTGGGAATCTTTGCCCACTCTTCCTTGCAAAACCGCTCCAAATTTGTCAGGTTGTGAGGACATATCCTGTGCCCAGCTCTCTTCAGGTCACCCCACTGATTAAAATCCGGGCTCTGGCTGGTCCATTCCAAAACTTTGATCTTCAGATGAAGCCATTCTTGTTGATTTGGAGGTATGCTTTGGGTCGTTGTGTTAAAAGATGAAGTTCCTCTTCCTCATCTTCAGTTTAGAAGAATTTTGTTCCAAAATTGACTGATTTTTGGAATTGTGCATAATTTCCTCTACCTTGACAAAAGTCCAGTTTTAGCTGAAGAAATGCAGCCCCAAGCCAAGTTTCACACCATGCTTCACCTTGGTCTCATCAGAGCATGACACATTTTCCCACATGCTTTTGTTAGATTTGATGTAAGTTTTTTGCAAAATGTAGCCAGTCTTGGATGTTTTTCTTTGTAAGAAAAGGATTCCATCCTGCCATTCTGCCTCAGACATATGAAGAATACAAGAAATTGTTGTCACATACAGTACACAACCAGTACTTGCCAGAAATTCCTACAGCTCCTTTAATGTTTCTGCAGGCTTTTTGGTAGCCTATCGGACCATTTTCTTCATGCTTTTTCATCAATTTTAGAGGGATACTTTGGTAATCTTGGTAATCTCACTATATGCCGTATTATCTCTACTTGTTGATGACTGTCTTCTCTGTATTCCATGGTATATCCAGTACCTTGGAAATTGTTTTGTACCCTTTCCTGACTGATACCTTCCAACTTTTGATGCTTTGTAAGCTCGTTGCTGACTGTGACTGTTGCTGTAAGAGGCAACTGAGTATCAGAAAAAACCTACTAGAACAGCTGAATTTTATGTAGAGTCATCAGAATCACTTTCATTGATGGCAAGTGTGTACTGACTACTATTTAACATCAGTTTGAATATGTTTTGTTGATTTTGTGCACTGCCACATCCCTACTTATAAAAGGGCATGAACACTTAGGTAACCACATTATTCTAGTTTTTTATTTTTATTTTTTTCACCTAAAAGATTTCAGTTTATTTTTCAATTTACTTATATGTACAGTTTATATGTTTTATATTGACTCAGTATACGTGAGTCCTTCCTTCCTTCCTCTTCTGTTTGAGGAGAGACATGGTTTGATAGGTAAACATGTAATTTGTACAGTTGACAGCCAAGTGTCATTTTCAGCATCTCCAATTAAAGCAGGGATTTAGCACCTGTAGTTCTAGGGATGCATATTGCACACCTTGTCAGCTTCTTTGAGCACTGCCTAAACCGAAAGTAATATCAACTACCGTACAGTTCTCCTAGAACAGTGGTCCCCCAACCTTTTGGGTACCAGGGACTGGTTTCATGGAGAGAAGTTTTTCTGAAGACTGGAGGGGGCGTGGTTTCGCATACCCGTGGATGGGGCTTCACTTGTTTGCACGATCTGGTTTCTGGCATGCCACAGATTGGTGCCGGTCCACGGACCAGGGATTGGGGACCCCTGTCCTAGAGTCCTCTTTAGCAAAAATTACTAAGGTGAAAGGGATAGAATTACAAACATTTCAGCAACTGAACTGTTTCCCATTTAGAATCTAATTATCCCCAATTTATTAGGTTAGTTTATTTTGTATATCCTTCCTGTGATCCCAGGGGAGGCAGATCTTCTCACTGATAACAAAAAAACTTGTGAGTTGGTGGTTTGAATAACCATTTTCTAAATCTCAGTCTTTAAATAAACTATTAAAATCTCTATAGTCCATCCAAAAGTTATTGCCAAATTATAGTTTTTAAGGGGAGAGAGTTAATAAATGCATGTTGAGTAATTGTATTTGTGCATTTAACTAATTTAAAGTTAAATTCAACCGTGCCTCGGCTCAAAAGTGTCTGAAAAGATGATATCCATTTGTAGAGTAAAGGCATTTAGGTAGAAAGGCTAAGGAAGGAGTTATAGAAGAGCCTACTGTGCCATAGAGAACAATAGACTGGCTTCTGTAGAGCCAATTTAATATGTAATCTGATTCAAAAAGAACACTTCTGGTGTTTGCATAAGTGGGTTCCATTGATGTGTATTTTACTTCTTTTGTTGCTTATGTATAGAATTCTAATTCAGACTATTTAAAATACTTCTCTTATTTGCTGTGTTGGAAAATTCCATACCAGTATCTCTAGTACAAAAGCTACAGGACTATATAATTCTAATAGCGGTTATTTAGACAATTAGTTGATAAAAGAGGTATAATTTCTTCTCCTCAGAATGGCAGGTGCCTCTGTGGACATCATTTTCTGGCTGTGTGCAACCATGCTGTGAGAACAATTTTAAGATTGCAGGAAGGGATAACTAATTCAATTAAACTGCTGGAGGATTTTAGGTAGATCAAAGCAATATTTAAACTAGGACTGTGGGAAAAATGGGTATTATGACTTACTCATTTTGCAGAAGGATACTGCCGTTCAAAGAGAAGCATATGGATAAAAATTGTGTGACTAAACTTTTTTTTTATCTGTGGAATTATTGATTTCCCAAAATCCTGTCTTGCACTGAAGAGTTAATAGCTATATAATTCATTTGTAAAATTATATCAGTTTTACTTAGTTGGCTATAGCTAAGTATTCAGAGCTGAGATCCTGTTTAATGTTCTGAATAATGCGGAAGCATGTTTGTAACCTAATCAACGAATGCTTTCCCTAGAAAAAAGATGAACTTGCTACATGAAGAGTTGTATCGTTCTTTAAACACAAAAGGTTCATGTGGTAGTAGAGTAATTTGTGCACTGCTTCCAGCTTTCTGTGACTAGTAAACAGTCGCTTTATAGGGAAGATGGACAGCATAAAATAAAGGTAAAATGAAGGTAAATTAAAATAAAAATAAAAATAAAATAAAATAACATAACATAACAAAATGGTAGCTAGAGAAATTCCATCTTTGTTGGATCACAAGCAGAAAATTATTTCTTCACTTTTTCTCCCTGAGCTATCGGGTCCTTCAAGCAACAAACCAGTTTGAAGTTATAACATTTGTATATTTTTCACAAGCACCTTTTCCCTGATATTACACCTTTCCCCAAATACAGGTAGTCCTTGACTTACAACCATTTGTTTAGTGACTGTTCAAAGCTACAGTAACACTGAAAAAAATGATTTCGTTTTCACACACGTCCATTGTAGCATCCCCATGGTCACATGATCAAAATTCAGGTGCTTGGCAACTGGCATGTATTTATGACAGTTGCTCTATCCCAGGGTCATGTGGTCACCATTTGTAATTTTCACAGTTGGCTTCCGAATAAGCAAAGTCAATGGAAGAAGCCAGATTTTCTTATGGACCACATGATTCACTTAATATCTGCAGTGATTCACTTAACTGTGGCAAAAAAGATTGTACAATGGGGTGCAACTCAGTTAACAACTGTCTTACTCAGCAACAGAAATTGTGGGCATGGCCAGTTCAATGTCACTCCTGTCTGGGACACCTATGGGCCCAGAGCTCTGCCAGTGGAAATGGGCTCCTGAGCTCTGTTTTCAGCTGCCACAGGCTCCTGCAACCCTCTGCCAGTGAAAACGGAGCTCGGGAGGTCATTGTAGCCGAAAATGGAGCTCGGGAGCCCGTTTTCGCTGGCAGAAGCACTGCGGCCTGGTCCTTCACTGTTTCCAGGGTGGTGCCACGGGCCAGATCTAAGTACCCCGTGGGCTGGATCCGGTCCCTGGGCCTTGAGTTTGACACCCCTGCCATAAGAGGAGGACTACCTGTTCTGTCTCCTACTTTTTTGCAAGCATATAAAGTTTCCTGCCTGAGCAGGGGATTGGAGTAGAAGGATCTCTAAGGTCCCTTCCAACTCTGTTATTTTGGTATTTTTTCACAGTGAGTTTTGCTCTGCAGACAAATTCAAATTCACTTGAAGGTTTGAGAAGTGCAGATTGGGTAGGTTCATCTAAAAAATACAGACTGAAGCTATTTTCCCTTCATCCTTATTTGAGATATATGTGTTGTGACCCAGGCCCAAGTAGGTAGTAATAAACTCATTCTGTGAAAAAACAAACAAACTTTATTCGAACAGCTGGGAATTACTTCATTCCCAGTGTCGTTCAACTCAAAGTAAAACAAATGCCTCCCAACACAAATTCCTCAGTTATCTTGCAAACCTTGGTCCATTTAGGCAAACTGCCAAAGGCCCTTCCTGGGAAATGTCCAGAAGCCACAAAAACAAAGACGTAGACGAAGCAGAAGATGCAGCTACAACATTGTTTTCCGGCAAAGGCCAAACGCTGGTGCTGGTCTGTTTTAAGCCTTATGGGAGGGGCCAATCATCTCTTGGCCCTACTCCCGAGTTGTCTTCTCTGCTTGAGCTGCTCTTGCCTTCTGGCAGCTCTTCTCATGCATGCATTAGGAACAGGCTTCTCCTGTTCCTCTGCCTCACTACTATCAGTCTCTGGAGGCTCTGGAGTCCGCACCTCACTTCCCGATGGCCCTGGCCTCACCTCAGCCTCATTGCTGTCCGACTCTGTTGCCAGCTCCGTAGGCTGCTGATGGACCACAACAATATGAAACATCCCTTTCCAGAAAGAAATAGTATATCCCATTCCCTGCTTGAGATATTATGTATGCTTTGAGAACATCCCAGTCATGTTCCGTTCTTTAGATCAAAATCAATGGCAATATTCTTTTTTTTAAATAGTTGTAAGGATTTCACGGATTTCAGCAGAGACTTGGTTTTATCACAGTTTGCATGTCAATGAACTTTCTTGCTTTCTAGAGGTTATACAAGGCATTATTGATTTTTATTGGTAGTAATATCTCTGCTCATGTAAAAATGTTTCACTCTTCCGGGTGAAGGATGCTTCTTGTGGAATTGGTCAGGTGTAAGCCACTTTCTATCTGTACTCGTTCTTGCCATTCAGATTAAGATGATGACTCTTATTCTAAACATATTTTATAAAGTTTGCATACTTCAGGCCACATTCTGTGTCTTGAAAATCATGACCAATGTCAAGCATTTTTTACTTTAACTGTTTATGTGAAGATATCCTTCATATTAGCACTGCATCAGGAGCTACTTCCACATAGAGCTGTACAGTGATCTAGATTTGAAAGAAAAAGGGGACTTAGAGCACACATGGAGATGCATGTCTCTCACCTGTTGGCATTTCCTTAAGATAATCTGTCTCTTCCTGAGTTGCATGAGCCCATGAAAAAGAAGTTTTGTTATTTTAAGCAAGTACAATACGTAGGAATGTGTCCTCATGGACATCTAAGTCACCTTTTCCCCATTTAAATCCAGATCTCTGCACAGCCATATTGAACTGTTTTGATTCCCAGTTCCATTATTCCCCTGCTCTAATTTTTCTTGAGATACTGAAACTATTTGATAATTATTTTTGCATATTGTCAGGAGAAAAAAAAAGATTTATCCCACTGTTGATTAAACAGAAATGTGGTCATTCCATTTTGCTAGTATGGCAGGAATTGAGGGCATGGTTTATAATGGTGTGTAAAATATTTCTATTTGAAACATTCCATTTTGAATTCAAAACTGTTCTTTCAAGTTAAAAATCATTTATTTTGCTTTTGAAACAAGGTCTTTTAATCCTTTTGAGGTGTTTTGAAACACTTTGTTTTGATGCTTGGAATTTAAGAGCGAGTATTTCAAAATGATTTGTGTATAGAACATTTTGCACATCCCTAGTGATTTGTATTTCAAAAACATGGATTTTATAAATGATTGAAAATCTGAAAAAGACATTTTCAAACAAATTTATTTGCTCCAAGTTCCAAACTTTTTGTGGAGTGGGAAGATACGGAAATGGAAAGCATTTTTTTCCTCAAATACTGAAATATAGGCTAATAGCTCCCTCTGGGACTCATGGTAGAAACTGTATAAGTATTAGGGAGGTGAGCCCCAAATACTTCTGATAAGTATAGGAAGTTTAAATGAAATGGCTTCTACATTGTTTTTCTTTCTCCTATTCATCAGGTGTAGCACTAGAACTGCAGATTTTTATTTTGTGGAGGAGACTTTCAAGGAAAATGATGTCTTGATTCTCAAGACTGAAAATAAGATTTGATAATTTAGTATAGATATAGATGTCATACATTTTGTATACTTAGAATGCTGAGTTAATTATGATGGAAGCCAACTGACAAAAATACTACATATTCATATGGCCAGTAGATCACTTTGATGTCTGTTCTGGAAATTCTCAAATGTGAGACTTGAGTTCTGGCTATAATATGGTTGTGGTTAAATGGTGCTTTTCAATGTTCCTCTTGGGAATTATTGCAGAAATTGCGAAAGGTTGAATCTTGGTCTGAAAAGCAAAACTTGTATTACTTGTTCACCTCTTGCTTATCTTGTAGATAGCTGCAAGTCCCTGGACCAGCTGAACCTCACAATCCCAGTGGCAGGACATCCCGTTTCACCTGCCCATCCTCTCTCAGGATGTCCGGTACCCAGTGTGCCACCAGCTGCAGAACCTGTTCCTCACTTACAAACGCCAAACTCAGAGCCCCAGACTATGGCCCGTGAATGCCCGCAGAGCTCCAAACCACCCAGCGGCTCTAAATCTGGCCTCCGGAATACCACTAGCTGCTTGCACGTATCTGACAGCAAAACAGTTGGAAGTCACCTGCATCCAAAGCAGCAACGCATCAACCGGAGGAGAGCCACAAATGGCTGGATACCCATTGGAGCGGCATCTGAGAAGGCTGTCTATGTTGTGGTAAGCATTCTGCAAATGACTTTTCTTGTTAGCAGGCGGAGCTGAGAATGAATGTATATATAAAAAATAAAGAAACCGTTTTATAGTAAAGAAGCAAAACGATTTAGGTTACATCAGGATTGTTTGTGACAGAATGTTTTATTGCCTTTTGGTGTAGGAAGAAAAGAATCTTACCTTTACTGTAATCATTGCAATCTAAATCTTAGCTATTTGGGACAGGAGCAGAATGCCTTGTAGCAATTTCTCAGCAAAGATAGCAAGGCAAAGAGGCTAGTCATAGCTTGTCTGACTTAACAGTGTTGCTCTGATCATTTTTAAAGTATAATTTCTTTGAGAAATATATTGGAAGACTTTTCTAGAAGATATTTAAATGACCTTTTTTTAAAAAAAATCAGAAAAATAATAGATTTGTTAAAAACTAAGTTAAACTGGAAATCTATAGATTATACTTTTACGTATGTGCATTTGTATAGGACCGTGATGGCAAGCCTATGGCAAGCATGCCACAGGTGGCACGTGTAGCCATATCAGTGGGCATGTGAGCTCAGCCAGTTGATTTTCAGGCCTTCTGAGCCCACCAGAAGTAGGGAAACAGGCTGTTTCCTGCCCCCAGGAAAGAGGCAGGAAACATGGTGGGGAAGGCACAGTTTTCTCTCTCACCTGGCTACAGAGCCTCTCTATGAGTTTTGGGAGGGCGAAAACTGCCTCCGCCCCCACCCCCACCCCAGAGTCTCTCCTGAGGCCGGAAACGGCCTGTTTACCAACTTTCGGTTGGACAGGAAGTGATGTTTTTTGCTGTCTCCAGCCTCCAGACCCTCTCTAGGATGTGAGAGAGAAAAACAGGCCTACCGGGCCATCACGTGCCAGGAGCAGTGGGGGAGTCGTATGCAGGGGGGCGGGACGCATAGAATTATGGGTGTGGGCATGTGACCCCCCTCTCCCCTCCTGGCACATGATGGCAAAAAGGGTAGCCATCACTGGTATAGGAGAAATAAATATTAGGTGCTGGAATGAAGTATACTATACTTGTTAAGGAAGCACTGTATCTCTTTCAGAGTGCTGTTCACAGCAAAGTCTTCAAACATCGGCCATCTTTCTTTAGGCAATAAAATAACAGTCCTAATATTGGAAGCCAGTTTGGTCTAGTGGTTAAGGCATCAGGCTACAAACAAGGAGACTGAATTTAATCTATTTTAGGCATGAAACACAGCTGGGTGGCTTAAGGCGAATAATTCTCTCTCGAGCCAACTCACCTAACTGGGTTATTATAACAAAATTAAGAGGAGGAAGGAGTATTGGATATGATAGTTGCCTTATTTATAAAAATAATCTTGTCTGTCATGTCAAAAACGCAGGGACTAGAAAGGGGAAAATTATTAATTTAAATTTAAAAAGATTAAAATCTTTAATAAAAAAAGTATATGGTTCTAGCCCAACCTCATTGGGCCTCATTGATGGCAAGGATATGCCCGAACAGCAAGTCATTCTGTATGCACGTCAGTTCCAAGGTTATTATAAATTCCTAATATTATAAATTTATAGTAATTTATAAATATAATTAGAGAAATACCGGTATAGAAATATACTATACAAATATAAATATTTGTAAATTATACATAATTTATAAATATATATTATTATAAAAATAATAAAGGCAGGATGAAAAAATGTTTTTAAAAAGCTGAACCCTAAGAAGGTAGAATTCCTGTTTAAAAATTTACTAAGGCTTGGTGATTGTCCACAACTACATCTTTACCAAAAAAAAAAAATTGCTGCAAGACAGATTCTAAAACTGCACCACTAGTATTCACCCATGTTGCCACCAAATACAACATTGGAGTTACTATATATTCAAATTCTGTAAACATTTCAAAATGGCTTATGAGACAATTAGTTGCAATCCCCTAAATAATTGATCATTTGATGGACTTTAATGGAGTTCTGTAATCTGCACTTGGAGGCAAGTGCTTCTCTACTATAAAACCCTGCAGCAGCAGCCCCCAACCTTTTGGGCACCAAGGACTGGTTCCATAGAGAGAGGTATTTTCACAGACCAGAGGGGGTGTGGTTTCACACGCTGCCAGCATCCCATGGATGGGACTTCACTTGTTTGTGCGACCCGGCTTCTGGCATGCCATGGCCCAGTGCCGGTCCACGGAGCGGGGATTGTGGACCCCTGCCCTACAGAATAAGGTATTCTTTAAAATCACTTAGAGGTAGTCCTTGACTTAGGAAGCAATTGGGACTGAAATTTCCATTGTTAAGCAACGCGATTGTAAAGTGCAACCACATTGTTTAGCAGCAGCAATCCCTGCAGTCCTGGTTGCAATCATTAACCAATTCCCATAGTCATTAGGCTGTTATGGTCAGCATAACCGTCTCACCCCACTGGGACTATCTGTCGTGTCCCACTCCTCCGCTGACGGCCGGGTCAGGGAAATCCGAATCAGGTGTGCCTCTGCAGCTCTGCCAAAGTCCTAGCAAAGTCCTCAAGGCAGGCAGGAGACCAGAAAGTGACTTCAGCAAGATATGTTTAGACTTTGCCTGACTCAGAGAATGCCAGAAAGCAGATCCTTTATATAGGCCATGGGGTGTGGCTCCATGACTCAGCACTTATCCAGGCCTGCCCCTCCCTTCCTTCTGTTGCCTCCGCCTATCAAGTCTTCTGACGTGAGGGTCACTCCAGTCGGCAGCTGTTGGTAATTGACCTTCCTCAGGCTCACATGCTGTGGAGGAGGGGGAGGGGTCTAGTTGCTCCGTTTGCCTGGGCATGGAGCCAGAGCTGGGGGCTGGAGATACTTGCTCTTCTTCAGCCTGTCTGGGCATGGAGCCAGGGCTGGGGCCGGGAGATGCCCCCTCCTCAGCCTGTCTGGGCATGGAGCCAGGGCTGGGGCCGGGAGGACATTCTTCAGCGTTCGGAAGCAGATAAGCAGACCCCGGCTGCAGTGAGAGCGGGCAAGACACAACACTATCCTCCCCACCTGTGTTGGCAGAGGAGGCATGTTGCGGACCCCCTTAGTCAAGGAATTCAAGCTAGTGGGGTCCAGGAGAGCAGGGCCTTCTCTGCCTTGGCTCCTGCCCTTTGGAACATATTTTACTTCTGAGGTGAAATCAGTTTTCACCCTTCTGACCACCTGCAAGACCTGGCTCTGCCAGATGGCTTGGAGCTCCAATGAGGGAGCATCACACTGGAGATGATTAATAAATTAACCACACACAATCCTACACACACACCCTGCCACTGGGTATCCTGTTCCTTCCCTCCACATCTTTTAATTTTATTTTAACTATGATTTCCATTTTTATTGTTTTAAAAATATTTATCTGTCAGGATTTTAATGTTTTAATACTGTAAGCCATCCAGAGACGTTTCAATACGAGTTGTGGGGAGCGAATAAAATAAATTAAATAAATAAATAAATGTCAGTGCAATGGGGCTGGGGGTGGAGGGTACATGTGGGGGGCAGACACATTCCAGTGACCAGTGACCTTTCCAGCTGGAATCCAAGAAAGTGCCTGGGACAGTGACTGGACAAAAGTTTCATGGGAATAGCCTCATTTATTACTCTAGCTAAATCCATGCATTTATCTTTTATGTCATGAATGGCATAAGATTCCATTCTGCACAGATCTAGCATTTACTGATAGACGTTGGATACCAAATTGCCCAAGAAGCCAGCTATATATCTACAGGATTATAATTTGTAAAAAATGGCCAGGAGTGCCAAATGCAAATATAAATGAGAAAATCTGAACTGAGAAAACATTGCAAGGGCTGAATTTCAGAAGAAAGAAGCATAAATAGAAAGCACATTGAATACAAGTAGTCTTCCACCTACATCTGAACCAACAAATGGGCCTCGGAGTTCTGGCTTTCCAACTACCGCCATGGTCATGTGACTGAGATTTGGTCACTTGGCAACTGATTTGCTCTTGCAATCAATTGCATCACCTCATGACCACCATTTGTAACCTTCCTTACTGCTTCCCAAGAAAGGCAGTTTTCTGAAGAGTTGAGTGAAATGAAATGACTGAAAAAAATGTTTAATTGTGGCCAAAAACCAGAAACCACAACCAGACTTTGGTAAGAGCTCATGTTTTGAGACCCCTTCAGTGGCAATACAAACGGCAAAGTTCTCCTCTGTGGTTATTGTGTCCATTGATTCTGTCTAGCAACTATGTTCAGAGTGACCCAGAAACTTTTAGGAGAGGATGAGTAGAACAAACTCCCTGCAGACACCACCACCACCACCCCGCATAAATTAGAGAATTTCCTTGCAGATAAAGTAACCTCTGTCTGCTCTACTTTGGATGACGGATGGGCAGAGAATGAGGTTTTGCTTGGTTTTGCAACTTAGAATACATTTGATCTTGTGGAGTCCAGCCAAGGAAGTCAATTGAATCCTCTGAAATATTGAATCTGCCTCCTGCGTGTCCTTTCTAGCTTGTTTGAGTGGCATGGGGAGATGTAAGCAGCTACCTGCCTTAAAAAAAGGGTGGTAGTACGTTGTCTCCCATTTGGACACAACGGGAAAGAAGTTAGAAACTTGCCTAGTTTCTAACCTCTTTCCTTTTTCAAACCTGTGGTGGAAAATTAGCAACAAGAGATTTGTAGATCAGGGGTCTCCAACCTTGGTCCCTTTAAGACTTGTGGACTTCAACTCCCAGAGTTCCTCAGCCAGCTTTGCTGGCTGAGGGACTCTGGGAGTTGAAGTCCACAAGTCTTAAAGGGACCAAGGTTGGAGACCCCTCTTCTAGATGAAATCTTTCCATCAGGACTCATACTTGATCATGGGACAGAAATGGCATTGGCCGCCGAAACTTCAGTGGTGGTGATGGGAGCACATCTCACATCAGTGTTTCATATAAAGCCTGTCCGGAAACTGGATGGGAGTGATTTTGAAAAAAACCGTTATTGACATAAACCTTAAAATAAAAGTCTTTATGGGGTTATTTTCTCCAGTTTGAGAGTGACACCTCTCCCCCACTCCCCCAGAATTTGATTCTTTCTTTGAGCATCATTTTTATTCCAGACCTTATTACTTTGAATATCAAGATTGGTATCTTATTTCTCACAGATTTCTTTCGGCAATTCCATTTTATTTTGTAACCACACCATTGTAAACATTCTGAAAACTTATTTTCAGAGGAATTCTAAAAGCACAGGAAATATGGTGCAACATACTTTTTCTGGCAACACATGGAACATATTAGAAATGTACAATAGCAGTGAGAGAGGGAGAACTTTTATCTATGGACAAATCTATATAAAAGTGTGCATTTAAGTATATACTATAGCTAGAGTTGGTATCAACTTTTCCATTTTGAAACTTCTAACTATAACACACATTTTGTATAGATCTTTATTATGTGTGTGGGCAAAGAAATGTAATAGCACAAAAAGATTTCATTTATCTAGGATTATCCACATATGTCCACACATAGATATTTTGTTACAGTGCTTATAGTGGACATATTTTTTTTTCCTTCTGCTCAATTCTCAGAGACTGCCTGGATCAGTCCTGCATTTTCTTGGCAAGGTTTTTGTGATTTAGCCTCCTTCCTTAAGGCTGAGAGAAAGTGACTCACCCAAAGTTACCCAGCTGGCTTGGTGCCCAAGGTGGAATTAGAACTCAAAAGTCTCCTGGTTTCTAGCCTTGAACCTTAACCACTAACCATACTGTCTCTAGTAGAACAAATATCTGGCAACAATTCTTACATGGCAAAACTTATTTTCAATGTACATCTTGGGAACCAGCAAATAGGGATGTAGCGGACATGGTCCTTCAATCGTTTAACTCTTTGCAGCCAAGAGTGGTTCAGTATCAATGGTCACACAATAATGATTTCTACACCAGACAGGGTAAAAATCGATTAATGGGGTAATAGCCCTACAGTCTCCCACGGAGCCAGGCATGAAGAAGCTCCCCTTTTGTCCAGCCTTAGTCCTTAAAATGAATCTGAACTAAGTAAGGTAACTTGAATATTTCTTCTCAGTAATCGTTACCTTTCATTTGAGCAGCATGTTTTGCTTCTGAAATTAACCCGCTGGGAAGAGAGAAGTATCCTGCTGTTTTGTATGATCCGTCTTCTCCACGGGCTCTTTAGCAATAAAGACACCCTTTTTTGGCAGGAAGCTGTCTACTTGGCGTAGGTGGATTAGTAGAGGCTGCTGGTGTCTGTTTCTCAGTATTGTTTTTGCAGACTCACTCCTTTTCTTGGCGCTCTCTCTTGTCAATATTTGTAGAATGAGCCACAACCAGCTGTTCGTAAGAGCTACCAGGCCGTGGAAAGAGATGGAGAAATAATTCGGGTTCGGGATACAGTCCTTCTGAAATCAGGGCCACGGAAGAAATCGATGCCTTACGTGGCTAAGATATCTGCCCTGTGGGAAGACCCCAAAACAGGTATTGAGCACAAAACATAGTTGCCAATTATACGATGGATGTTAGTTGTGTAATAATGTATTTGTTTACAAAAGATTTGTGGACTTGGGAGTGGGCAGTGTGTGTGTGTGTGCCTGACAATCTTTCTGCATATCATTCCCTGTCTACCAAAGGCCCAGTGTGACAGAAATCCCTAGAATGTAAAAGGCAGATAAATGATTCAGACAACCTATCTGTATCCATGATGGTAATACTTGCAAGCTTGGGTCAGGTCAGGAAGATCCAAGATAAGAAATTAAATTAACCTGGAAGTCCAGTTGGTAACCTGTGGAGCTTTCTTTCATTTACATCATTACTTCAATAAGTCAATTGATGCCTATAGACATTCTCAGCCATCCAGGTCATGATTGTCCCAAAGGTGCTTTTTCAAAAGACAACTTTTTTCCTTGATGATGTTTGCATCTCATCTGAGAAGCTTCTTCAGTTCTGACTGAGTTTGGATGAGAAGCAAAACATCTTCAAGGAAAAACAAAGTTCAGTTGCCTTTTTAAAAAGCATCTTTGAGAGAATATAATTGATGGTGATCCCTAATCATTAGCCCAATGGGAAAGGAACAGCCTATATCCCCAAATTATCTTTATTTCTTATTTTCTTTTCTATGGCATCATAGTCTTTGTTTAGTTTTTACTAAACAATCAAGCAAAAAGAAATCCAGTTATCTTCTGTTTCCCAGATGACATACTACAGAGGATGTTAGCCTAATTAGAGTTTCAAGACATTCCTGCTGTGGAAATATTTTGTGGGAGCTGCTGTTCTGATGTCAACTTGGCAAAATCAGTGCAGCTCTTTTTTTAAGTTGGCAAATAGGTGCCTTATTACTAAAATTAAAGGCATTCAGAGGCTTCTGCTCTGAAACGAAGGCAAGAGTAATCAACTTTGTCCTTGAATTAGATTATGTATGGGCAAAACTGCCTATGTCTCTTACAACAGATAATTACATCCAGTTGGTCAGTAGTCACCCATACATCCCACACACCCCAAAAATATACTTCAAAGTGGAATCTTTCTGAAGCTTTTCAGCTTACTTTATTTTCTGAGAATCTTTAGACACTGGTTCTAATAATTAGGGACGTACACCCTGGAAACAGTTGCACTGATTTTGCCAAGTTAATCAACTCCCAGAAAATATTTCCACAGCCAGAATGTCTTGAACCTCTAATTAGGCTAACATTCTCTATAGTTTGTCATCTGGGAAATGGAAGATAACTTGATTTCTGTTTGTTTGATTGCCATATGGTTGGACTAAACAAAGGCCTTGCTGCCAGAGAATTGGAAATAAGAAATAAAAATATTGGGGGGGGGGGGCTATAGGTTGTTCCTTCCTCATTGGTTTAGTAGTTAGGGATCTCCATCAGTTGTATTATTGATGAAAGTGGATGGGCCATTTTCAAAATGCTTTCATTGAAGCCAGTTAGACTATACTTGCAACACAGTACAAGGGAGTGTACTGTTAACATGCAACACAAGCAGGCAGTTTGTGGTGCTGAATTTGAATCAGTTCACGATGTTTACAGATTCTCAGAATTATTTCCACATATTTTAAAAATGTAAACATGCCTAGTAAAGCTAGGGGCAAAAAAAAAATTAGAAAGTTTGCATGGGGCACTCAGTTCACATTAACATCTCTTTCAATTGCAAAGCAGGCTGACATTTCTATGGATTGAGGTGGCATGATCTCTCTTCTTTGTGCATCTCACACATTGGGTGATGAGTCTTCAGAGAGTCAGTAATGGAAATTTCTAGAACTGCAGATGTTTCTTTGGAAGTTTAGCATCCAGTCCACATCTGCTTCCATTAGTTTCCTTCTGACACTATAGCCGTGATGACGAACCTTTTCCAGACCGAGTGCCCACAGCGCGCCCTGCCCCCCAAAATGCAATGTGCGTGTGGCCCACACACATGCACCCCATCCCCATGCATGCACACACAGTCCCACGCATACCCCACACTCATGCACACTCAGGCCCCCTGCATGCATCCCACTTCCCATGTGCATGCTGGTCCCCCGCACACACACCGCCCCCTGTGCATGAGCAGCAGAGACCCAACGACCAGCTGGCCAGTGGAAGGCATGTGGCAGAGCTGAACTGGGATTGACAGCTCACGTGCCCACAGAGATGGCGTTTGCCATCACGGCACTATAGCATCATCTGGATTCTTCCCTTCTCAAAAATGTGCTTAGTGATTCAGATGTTGTTTTACTATTTTTGTTTGCTCCCCTGCATCTTTCACTGAGATAAGCTTTTGAAGGAGTCCTCTGCAGATGTGGGGCAAAGGCACACTTCAAAAACTATGCTAGCAAATTGCTTCCTACCAACAACCATTCTTTCTGACTGCTAAAACTAAGAGAGGTTCATGTCATAGAAAGCTGTCTTGATTGTTAAATAGGCTTGAAAAACACTATTTACTCAAGTGTCATGCTCTGTTTACGGGAGAAGGTCATTCTCATATCTGTTTGGGCTTCAGAGATAAATGGCATTGGAAACTATGCCAATCACTTCAGAATCAATAGCTCCAATGTGATCTTCAGTGCTAACCACTCTTATGGGTTCAGACTCAACCTGTGTGCTGATCTCATACCATTATTTTTTTTTACTATTTCAAGCAACTTACTGAATTTTCCATTCCAGTCATTTGTCCAGTGATCTTCCTGGTTAAAAAAAGTCTTCAGTACAAAGTCCCTCTTTGATACCATAACAAATGTGTCCTCTTTTGGGCCTCATTCAATTACATCATTTGAAAGGATCCATTTGCAATAGCCCTCTCCTTGCCTTCAGCTTTGATAGAACCTGAATGATTTTCTAACAGAGAGATTCAACAGTCCAGACAAGTTGCCAAGAAAATTGGTTAGTTAGTTTACTTTATTGTCATTGCACATGGTACAACAAAATTAAATGCCGTCTTCAGTGTACATTATAACTATAAAAATAAAAACACAAACATACATCCTTTACATTCTATATCACTGAAATTGAAAGCCCAATAAAAGCATGTTCTTCTCAGTCCAGGTCATCCTGTTCTTACTAAAAGTTGCCAGGAACTTCCTCAACTCTTCCTACTACGGCTCCTCTGTTGAAGGATTTTTATATAGATTAGTATAGGTCCTGTTTCTCTATTTTTCTTCCTGGCATTGTTATCTTTCCATGCAATGTGACCAGTGGCATCATTTAAGGACCAGATTTCAATATGAATTCTACCAATCTGCCCCATTGGACATCATCACTGATACTTTCAAACTTTGCCTGCATATGTTAATTCGAATTCTGAGGATTATCACTATGACAGTTTTTCCACTTAACCAGACCACTTATTTCACTCTTTCATTTATCTCCTGACTCAATAGCATTTGTTTCCTGAATTACAAATTACTTTGAGAACATGCATGAAATTTAAGGGTATTAATATTATCTTCTCCTTGATACCAAATTCTTGATACCAAATTCTATTATTGTAGATGCTTCTCAAATCTCAGGCTTACTAAATCTAAGTGTATTGAAGGAGAGGCTGTTACATCAGATTCCTGGGTTTTTATTATAATTTGAGTATATAGCACAATCTTTTTAATGATTTATTTGTCATTCTCCCTTATTCTTCATGTTAAGGTTCTTGAGATCTTCCAGAAGTTTGCAGTAAAGTCAGCCACATATATTCTAGTCTTCAAAGCTTTTAATTCAATAGTTTCTTTAGAGATGATAAAAGAAATAGATTTAAGAAACTGAAACACTTCAACATGATAGAAAAATCTAGATGATGATTCTTCAAAACTTCCTGCCTTTACTAAAATTGGTTTGTATTAATTTGTTTACAACATGCCTGTTCTCCCATTACAAAAGTTACAACTCAGGAAGTATCTTTTAGTAGATCTTCTTTTCTTTAGTTTCTGAGGTGTACCATTACTCATCTCTGTCTTCTCATTATCCATATATACCTGTCAGAGACAATTGCTGCTCTTTTTAATCCATCTTTGAAAACAGATCCAGAGAACCCTTCATCTTCTCCATCTCTCAGGCTTTGAGATGTCTTATTTGCATTCTGCTGTATCGTTTCCCTTCAGAGGGGCAATTCTAGATTCACACTGACCAGAATACTCTGGAAAAATGCTGTAAGCCTTCCCCAGCTGGCTCAATAAATACCGTGACTAGTGGATTATGGTAGTTTCTATTTCAGGATTTAGTCCACAAAGCTTTCTGCATTTAACGGTTCTCAGTTATAACTCCCACAATCATCATCTGAAAAGATGACTTTGTCATCTGTGCAGCTTACACTTCATTCTTGTGCAGGGTTGAATCTTCTTGGAGGATTCACAACTGACATCCCCATCATAGTTGAATTACCCACTGCAAAAGCTTCCTAATTAATGAATATGGGTGTCACCTGTTTGCTCCTATTATGTTAATCATCTGGAATTCTTGGCATTTTTCAATTATGTACAAAGTTCAGTCCTGTGTTTTGGAGTCAGTGGACCAGCTGTTTTTGTATATCAACAAAAATGTAGAACTCGCTCCTCATTCATGTTGCAACTAATCTGGGATATCAGTATTTAATCCACAAGACATTGCCTAACCATCCCACAATAAATAGTTCTCCTGACACATGACAAGGAAAGGAAGTAACCCAACAACCCTTCAGATAGCAGCATGGGTTTTTTGCAGTTCTCTTTCCAAGTAAGGACTATGTCTCACAACTTGTCCGAACAGTGCTTATACTAATAAAGAGGGTTCTTTTTCTATTTGTATTTTGGCGATTGGAACATTTCAGTGTTCATCACATCTTACATTTAAATTCTGCTTTTTTGTGAAGTCAGCAAAACTTTGCTTATATTTTGTACATATGTATTTAGCAACCATTTTGCCTACCATATAGAAGTGATCATTTCTTGCTTGGTGTTTTCTCCTTTTATCAATGATCTCGTTGCCTCTTACTCTGTTAAATCATCATTTCATCATTCGTCTCTTGTCTTTTCCTGTTTGATTGCAAAACTCAAACAACAGTTCTGTAGCTTCTTAACTTTAAAGTTGTTAGCAGTGACCTCAGCTTGCACTCCTCATTCCTTGAGTATTGATCAATTCTGTTTCTGATTTAACAAAGAATTTCGTTAAAAAAAATTGCAAAACTCACGTCAGCCTTTTTTTCCAAACTAATTTCTTTTGCTGTCCAAGCAAACACAATCCCTTTGAGTAATCCCTTTGCTTGCAGACATCAGTCAGATTTCGGCCAACTATGCTGGTTGTGCTGCTTTTATCCTTCCTCTCAAGTGCTTCTGTGATGTGAGGAGCCCATGAAGAGTTTCTCAGTGTCATTGCAAATGATTTTCCAATTGAGTGACTGTTACAACTCTGCTACATTTAATGAGGGTGGAAAAAAGCCTCTGATCCAGCAAGTCTTCTTCTACAGCCTTTGCCTCCTGGCCAAGCAGTGGTATACTAAGTCTTGTTCTGGAACCTTTCTTATTCTCTCACTGTCTGTATTTTGCAAAATCTCGACCTAATTGTAGCTTTCTACATCATAGAAATGTAAAAACTGCATATAGCCCTCACCATCCTATTTGCAGCTCCAAGAGCTATTCCCTCAGTAGAAGTGGGAGGATGGGTGACTATTCTGAACCTTTTTCTCATGCTCTGAGCTTGGGGAGTTAGATTCCATATAAACAGCAAGAGGTTGTGGACTGTGTGGCCTTCATTAAACATTATTATCTTGATATTAGAACTTCATTGAGAGCAATGGTCCACCTTTTGTTCAATTACTCAAATGTGTGTTGCACAAGGAACTATGAGAATAATAGTTTGCTTATACAACCCACACACCACCTTTGCTCAAGTAGACTGCACTTTTTTCCTGTTTTGTTTTTCAATCTGGGGAAACTGAGATAGGAGAGAACTTCTGACTAAAAACATCCCCTGCAGCTCTCACTAGCTACTAGTGCTGGTTATGCATGGAGGCATTTCCTATATGTATGAATGCATTAGTGAGCACTATTCAAGGTAAGCAGACTATCTTTATGTTCTACTTCATGCTGGTGTGTTAAGCGTATTTAAAAAAGAAAAAAACTACTTTATTCTTTCTAGGGGAATTGATGATGAGCCTCCTGTGGTATTATAGACCAGAGCACACTCAGGGAGGCCGTAATTCTAGCATGCATCAGGTGAGTATTTGGCCATGATGATCAGGAATGGAAGTCCAGGACATTAAAACGAGTCAGCAAAGGCTGCTTGATGTGATGGTTCTAATGTTTCTAATCCTTCTTCAACCGCTTATTTGCAAAGAAAAGGAGGGTCATTTTATGTTCCTGCTTTAACAAATGCTTAGTCTTTATTTTACAGTTGGGCCACTTGTTTCTAGATATGGGAACATTTCCACTGTTTCATAAGCCAGAAAAAGTAGCAAAGACTACATTAAAGACTAACACATTTATTGCTTTCAGTGTTTCTGCTGTACCAAACTAACATAGCTGCCCTCTGGAATAAGTCGAGAAGTAATTTGAGTGGCAAGACATTTAAAGACTTTCCATTACCTCACCCCAAACATTCATAATTTTATAAACAATCCTAAATTATGCTGAAAGTGTCCTTTTATCTTTGTGAATTTGTTACAGAATAGTTCTTGTTCATATTTTAAAGTTGGCTTTCCTTCACTTTAAGACACGAAAAGCTAGGGAAGCATTCACTTTTAAAACTGCAAGGTTATCTTTAAAGGCTGGATTTTTTACAGTGCTACTTCCCCAGATTAGTGTTTTATAGTACAATAAATGCAGAGGTTCTCTATCATTATGGTAATTTTGGTCCATCTATATGTCTATAAGACTTCGTAGCAACAAAAAAAAAGTCTCTCACCTCTCCCCAACTAGCTATTCCTATTATTAACTGTAATTCCAACTACAATGATCCTCTGATAGGATGATCCAACCAGCTTTGATGCTTTCAGATCTAAAATTTCCTAGACTAACCCAGTGAAAATATGAGTGCTGTTGCCTTTTAGTTTAAAATTGAGCTTTGAGGGAGTGAAACTTTGAAGAAAAGTTGAAGTTGAAGAAAAGGCCATAATTGATTTGAAGTGTTGTCAGGTTGATCCCAGAAATTAAAATATAAGAGCTACTTGAAAATGAAGTCTTCTTCTGGTCAAATTATATAAGCGAATGAATAGGCAGTTGTGGGCTGTGAAATGTCCATGCATATTTCTGAACTGGCAGACTTCCATTTTAGCTAGATACTTTACATTTCATATAAAATATAAATGCTAATATATAATCTATTTCAATTAAATTTCTTTTTTAGCTCCCTCAAAGAAGTGCTGTTTAAAGTGTTGCTTTTTCATGCACTCATGAAATGCCTGGTATAACAATTATATAACTTAATGTATTGATAGGTTGTTGTAGATTCTCTCATAGATTAATGTGAATAAGTACCGGTACTTATCTGCCTCCTTTTCCCTACATCTAAGGAACTAAGGTGAGGTAGAAATTATT
Source organism: Ahaetulla prasina (assembly GCF_028640845.1). Lineage (NCBI taxonomy): Eukaryota > Metazoa > Chordata > Lepidosauria > Squamata > Colubridae > Ahaetulla > Ahaetulla prasina. Next base: position 306,283,091 of record NC_080539.1, on the reverse strand, counting down.
AGTTACTAAATGTATACATTTAAACTTCAAAAAACTTGATGTGCTATTAAGTGCTGAGATAGGACCAGGTTCAGGGTTCAAATCTACCCCGGATGTGAAAGTGGGTAACTTTGGGCCAATTGTTATTTCTCAGATCAACTTATCTCAGGATAGTTCTTGTGAGAAGAAAATCAGAAGAAGGAATGCTTTGATGCTGCCTATAGCTTCGAAGTAAAAGCAGGATATACATTTACTAAACAAACAAATATGTTCATTGTTGCTATGTTATAACATAGAAGTCAACTAATTGGACACTTAGTGCAATATCTCATTTTTAAAAAACAGAGACTAATATTGCCTTCAGTAGCCTTGACATATCTTTTTTGCTTTTAAGCCACCCCTGTTAATAAAACATTAGAATCCCTGTGGCCTTCAGACAGTAAATATATTCTTTGATTAAAATGTGCATCTCGGCGATGAAAAGTTTGCCTCACTTAATGTAAGGGCTCAGAAGATTACACTCCAGAAGGTAAATGAAAAACCCACACTCTGAATGCTTTATATGTGACTTGAAAATGTAACCATTAATGTTTAAATCATCACATGTTGGTCTACTAATACAATCGACCTACTTCTTGGTAGAACTGGGCTTAAACTGAAAAGCATATAAAAATAAGATATATACTTTAACACACCACAGACAAAAACATGTGGTAGAAGAGTGTTCTTGCCAGACTCTGATCCCCTTGTACACTTTCTTGCAGAATGAGATCTTTGCATCCCGACACCAGGATGAGAACAGTGTGGCCTGTATAGAGGAAAAGTGCTATGTTCTGACCTTTGCAGAGTACTGCAGGTAGGTGGCGCTCTTACCATGCTTGTTTTATGGTCTCTGCTCCATCAGAACAGTTCCGGAAGACTGTTTGTTTGTTTATTATTGGTAAGGTTTTCTCTCTCCCTATCTCTCTTGGTAGTTGTGGTTTGTTGGGCATCACAGATAGTTTTAGTACGGAGAGAGGATGGGGGAGGGAGGGAGGGAGGGAGAGATGATCCATAGTCTAACATGTTATAATCAAGCTATTGTGGCATTATCACAGATGTCCTAATGAGATCATCTTGGCATTTTTTCCAGACATTTTTTGTATGTGCCTACTAGCATATGCATACCTAGATCACTAAAAGGATTGATCTATGTTTTGTACCAGTCTCAGCAAGGATTGCAGGTTTAGTAATTCAGCATATATGGAAGGCCCCAGATTGTCTATCCCTGCTGAAGACATAGCAGTAAAAAACTTACGGAAGCACAATTGGCCTTTCCAGTCCAATTATTTGGCCTTTGAGCCAGATGTATTGATTTTGCTGTATTTTTATGAGTTTTGATATTTTGTATTATGTATTTGTTTAGCAACATCCACTGTCATTTGACAGTGTACAAGAACTACGAGATAATTAAGTGAATTAATAAAATGTACCAAATCCAAATGTCTTAATAAATACGTTTGTGCTTTTGATCTTGGAGTAGGGATGCACGGGAAGGAACAATGGGATCATGCTGTTATTTTTCCTCACTTTTTTCCTCAAACGTTTTGCCAATACATCCTGAGCCATCTTTTGTAGATCTGGAACCCACAGCTCCAAATCTACAAGGAAAAGAACAATGTAATCTACTGTGGGAGATAGGTTTTCATTGCCTTTTATTATATTGCAAGATTGTGGCACTACGGTGGCACAGTGGTTAGAATGCAATATTGCAGGTTAACTCTGCCCACTGCCAGGAAGTCAATCCTAACCAGTCTTCTATTCTTCCAAGGTCAGTAAAATGAGGACACAGATTATTGGAGCAATATGCTATCACTATAAATTGCCCAGAGAGTGCTGTAAACCACTAAAGAGCGGTATATAAGTCTAAGTGCTATTCAGTGGTGGGATTCAGCCAGTTCGCACCACTTCGGGAGAACCGGTTGTTCACTTTCTGAGCAATTTGGTAAACTGGTTATTGGAAGAAATCATTAGGGCAGAGAACTGGTTAAATTACTTGAATCCCACCACTGGTGCTATTGCTATTGCTATTGTTACTGTACAGTAGCTTGTAGACCATATATAGCCCTTGGAAGCCTTCTGGGTGGCCCACCACGGTTTCCAGTAGCCTGTCAATCCACTGGTTGATGGGCAAACAGCAGAAGATTGCTGAAGTCCCACTGTCAAGTGATTTGAAGGTGTATCACTAAGTGAAAGGAAGGAGGAAGGAAGGCTCATGGCTCCCTTTTTCATCATATAGCTTCCTTGGGGCTCAGCAGTTTTTTGGCTTGGGCCAGGAAAAGGATTTTTCACCATGTGCACATAACATGTGTGAGAGCGTGCACAGCCTCCAACTTGCCACTAGGCAACCATAATGGCTAGAATCGAAAACAGAATCTTTGCATTGGAAAAATAAATAAAAGTAAAATTTGATAAACCCCTGAATGAATGAACTGTGGCCAACTACTATCAGAGTAACCAAGAATGCATTAGCATCATTACCTGGCTGTCTTGCAGATTTTGTGCCTTGGCAAAGCGTCGCGTGGAAGGGATTCCAGGCAAGAAAACGGCGATGGTTCCTCCTTCTGAAGAATATTCCACCCCTGCCCATCGCAAGGTGCCAGAGGACACGGATCCGGAGTTGGTTTTTCTCTGTCGTCATGTCTATGATTTCAGGCATGGACGCATCTTGAAGAATCCACAGTAACGCCACTGTGGCGTCAAGTGAGCAACAATAGCAGGCTATTAGGCAGGCTAAGCTCTTTGTCCATGTAGGAGCCTCCTTTGGTGGAGTGCTGCCCACAGGCACTGCATAACAACCCCGAAGCACTCAGTCCTCTACATCTGGGAGCAGATTTCCTGTTAAGGCAGATCTTCAAAGCACAGCACTTCATATAAAAAGCATAAGTGGAAATATATATCTATAAAGAAATGTGTGTCTGTATATAGATATAGGTGCTTGCTTCTGTAAATCTATATCTATATATCTGTACAATGAGCTTCATATACTGGAGGGAGGGGGGAAGGGAGGATAAAAGTGGATAAAAGCCAGTAAACTGACTCTAGAGCCAATCTTGTTGGGGATGAGTAGAACACACTGAAGGAAAACTTCAGTGTAGAAGTGAATCAAACTATAAAAAGGTTCCTGATGTCATGTCCTTCTAAAAAGAAGAAGGACATATATCCTTTTGTTTAGTATAATATTGAAAATGGAGATGAGACCTTGTTTTGGGAGCCATCAATACACTGAAAGTCCTTCTCATATTTTGCATACATACTACTTGAGAAGGACCACACTCAAGTATTTTGTGTGATTGCCCAGTCAAATTGTTGCTTCAAAGCAGAACGTGGGAAAGATGTAATAGATCACCTCACACCATTATGAAAAGCTGCATATCCTTCTAAGATTGAAACTCCAAGCCAATTGCTTAGCATTAACTTACATTGACATCTATAGGACCTATTTCTGAATAAATGCCATAAAAATCAGGATATCAGGAAACAGGCCCAGCCTTAAAGATCATGCTTATTGGGCACAACTATGGTGAGGGTGATAAGGTGGCACTTGAAAAGTTCTCAGAGTTTGAGACATAAATAACAGCTGCTACAATACTGATCTCTTCTCTCCACAAACTTAGAGAGGCCTGCCTATTTTAGGCAGAGGTAATTTATTTTATTTTTCTTTCCACATCCCATTTTCTTTACTCTCATATACAGTCCTCATAGAACCTGGATTTGCACACTCATCTAACTTGGGAGGGCTAGAAGCCAGAGTTAAGAAACAATAGCATAGTGCATAGTGCTTGAGTGTCAGTCTTTGAAACAGGCATCGTAACCCAACTGAGTCTGTTTTTGCCTGTCTACCTCTCTTCTCTCCCACCCACCCCAGAATATCAACACTGACATATGAACATGCCCATGACGGTGAGACTCTGGCTTCCAAAAGGAACTGGCCAATGAGAGGTTTGCGTTTTGAGAAACTGCTACTTGATTCTCACAGATATTTCTGCCTCTTGCCTTACATGTATAGCTCTTAGAATACTTTAGTTTAGCTTTAACACAAAGCTGTTTCAGTTAATTCTAAAGCAAACCAAAGGACAGCATAAGAAGAGTCCACCCAATCAGTCAACACCCAGCTGGGAATCCATTTGTAGATTGCACTAATTCGAAAGGAGAATCAACACTGTATTAGTCCATGTACCTGCTGACAGCCAGAGTTGCTCACCTGAACTAGGGACCTATGTAGTTGCTTTTTTTTCCCCCTTTTGTAAGGGGTGAGGGAGATTTAATTAGTGTTCAGTTATTATCGAAGCGTTCCTCGGCTTTAATATTGTTATCTTTTCAAGTAGAGTTAGCACTATAAAACTTCTGACCCTCAGGCTAGAAGCAAGAGTTTGGCCACCAGTGCTCTATATCTGTTCTGGAGAAAGTAGCCCTACCATATTCAGCTTCTTGTGTGTTGACACAAATGGTACCTGCAGACTTGCTCTACATACCAAAGAGGGGAAACAATGGGGGGAAAACTGTGAAAAAGTCTAACCGAAGGTGGATAGCAGAAATCAGGTGATGATTGCATTCCATCAGGAATGGGTATATTCCTGCTTGGAGGAGGAATCTTCCAACCTAAGGCTGAGCATGAATTTTCCAAGCTTGCTAGTGTCAAAGTAGCGGCTTCCTTTTTATCAAAACCGCTGCTTGGGCACATAGAAGGGCTCTTTGTTAACTAGGGCTACAAAGCCTATCTTGTGACCACACAGGTATGTGGAACCGAAGATTCCCTACAACTTTTCTTCATGCAGGAAAAGCAACCCTGGAGGGGGAACTGATGGATGGAAGGGGTAAGCATTGGGGAGCAGTACGATATGCTCTGTAGCCATGGCCTGTTCTTCCATTTGCCAAGTCAAGGAGGGAAAGGTAGAGATAAAGGGACAGTTCTTCAATGATCTGGGTTGGAGTGTGTATGAAGAGTTGCCTAGTCTGATCTATGCAGAATCAGATTAGGATTCTTTTTTTTCTTTCTTTCTTTCTTCTTAACTAGAAATGGGAGAGAAACTCTAGTGCCAGAGAGCCTCTTCCCAAAAAGATATTTTAGAATTCATGATGTGGTGGCTGGAATCCTCAGCATGGTGACTTGAGACCCAGATTCAGGGCAATCTTCCTGCCCTCATGAAAGAAAATGAAATTTAGCTTCAGAAACAGAGCAACTTTGTAAATTCCTGATTTCTGTTGCTACTTCCTCCCCTCTCCTTTCTCTGGCTTCTCCAGGCAGGAAAGCAACAGTAGTTTAAAAACAAACAAAATTGGAAAAAACAAAATAGTTATCTACCCAATTCTGAAATAGGTTTGGAGCCCCTTTTCTGGAGAACAGAAACCCAAAACCTTCCCTGCTTCTGATAATTGTCAGAATCTACTTCAGGCCAAGAATATTGTTTTAAAGATTTGTGTAGTTGTTTTATGCTGTTTGCAGACAGCATGTAAATGATTTGAAATGTCTTATCTTCAATGAAAATATTTCATGCTTTTTTAATCTATTAGATATGGAAATATTTTTGAAACTGAAAATGCAGTCAGTAGAATTTAAATTGAAATGTAATACATGTAAAATATATTTTAGTTGATAATTTTGTAAAATGCACTTTTTGTGTCTCTTCCCTTGTTTCCCAGATCTGTATTTCAGTGTTTACAGATGGAATGAGAACATTCCCTATACTCTCCTTCTGTGAAAAAGATATATTAGAAGTAATTCTTAAAAATAAATTTGAGAAATTGTATTGACTTAGAAAACAAAACCAAAGCCATTGTCTAGTTTTTATTACGGGTACTGTATGGTATTAGTGCTACTGCACAGTAACAGGAAAAGACATTGCTTTTATTTTATTAATTAAATGGATAATCCTGCCATACATTTGAAGTGGCTCACAAATAATGGTATATAAAATATATTTATTCTTTAAAGTTGGTTGAAATCCACCATGCACATTTTCATCACACAATATTTCATATTAGGAGGGAAACTCTTTGCTTGATGTCAGCACCTTTCTACCATCTTCTCTCTGGTCCTTGGAGGAAAAACGTATAATAAATGTCAAGCTCTCTTTGCCCAAAGATTCCCTATTCTTGACTTCCGAAATAGGGGAGGGGCAAGGTAACTGCAGTAATAGAATAGAATTTATTGGCCAAGTGTGATTGGACACACAAGGAATTTGTCTTGGTGCATATGCTCTCAGTGTACATAAAAGAAAAGATATGTTCATCAAGGTACAACATTTACAACACAATTGATGGTCAATATATCAATATAAATCATAAGGATTGCCAGCAACAACTTATAGTCATACAGTCGTAAGTGGAAAGAGATTGGTGATGGGAACTATAATCCTGAGCCTGAGCCTGAAATTAAGAATCCTTTTCTTAATGAAGGATTCTTTTAAGCTGCAAGCAACAGCCCAAACTCCGAGATCGGAAGGTTACATTTTGAAGATTGAACTTGGAGAGAAGCAACTCTACTTCAGTTCTCCAGTGAGGCTGTGGCATTGTCCAGACATGGGTTGTTACAGTCGGATCTGCCTAGAGACTGAGTCATAGTTTTTTGGCCACGCCCCTTGCTCCTTCCTCTCAGGCCCAGTTTCAAATCGTTTCGAATCTGTCTGAGAGAAACATCTCTCGGCAGATTTGGCTATTTCAGCCCATTTCTGTTCAGTTGCCTATTTGGTATTAGTTTTTTCCCTCTTGGTAGCATCCAATCTCTTGGTGATGGGTCCTTTTAGGTCTCTTCATCACGAGGACTTGAAGCAAAACTAACAGCAAGCACATTCCCATAAGGGTTAGTGTTGAAGCAGACAAAGAAGTCAGGTGCTTGAATAAAACATTGAATGGGTCCTTGGCTCTGTTAAGAGACTTCAAAAGCATTTCAAGAGCCTTGCTTGTGAATGATAGCAATACATTACAGGTTTTCTGTTAGAGCAAGTGAGCAGTGCAAAGCAAGAAGGGATGGTAAAATACATTAAACATACGTTAGGGCACTCTTTTGTTGCAGAATGCCACTAATGCAACTTTTCCCCACTTGCTAGTGCAAAAATACATCAGCTGCATTTCTACATTTTAATTCTGTTATCCAGGACAGTTAAAACAAGATTTTCAGAGACGGACAATTAAATGGTAAAGAAGTGCCATCTGGTGGCAGAATAGCAATTTGGAGGAGCATCTCAGTCTTACCCACTTAAGGAGCCGATAAATTGAGCAATCATTGCTTGACATGCTATGCTTCATTTTTAAAGGCAGGAGCCTTCCTTTGACTTTGAATGGTGGGGCCAGGATCTGTGTATCAAAGGGAGGTGGAACAAGGTCCAAAACTAAATTTATTTTTCATTTAATTAATTCAATGTAGCTAAGGTAAGTGTTATGTAACATAAGTAACGTCTATGAATGCCCTTCATCTTGTCAATTTTAAAGTTACAAAGTGCCATCAGCTTTGCAAGAGAGGGGCCAGTTCTGCAGTCCATACCCCAGGATTTCTAGAGGGGACCTGCTACTATTACACCTCAGATTGGACAGACCTGTTGTGTGAGGAATTAATTCTAATCAGAGGTGTGAGAATTCAACACATGCACAAAATCCCTTTAAGTTGTACTCGGGATAAATAATGCCCCATCTGATGGGCAGATTTTTTTGCTGCAATTAGTGTATTATTGAATAGAATGCCACTAGCTATTCATGGATAGTGAGCCAACAGGAACAGAAATAAACCCCTTGCCTTTGCGTGAAAGAAATGACGCCACCCTCTAATTGGATGCCTCTCAGATGCTTTGGGGAACACCTCATCTTCCTTAATCTGTAAAAGGCAGAAGGAAGGAAGATGACCCTGCTGCTCGGTGACTTCAAAACAGGCTTGAAACCTGTCAGATTGTTGCTTTTGTCTTGAGAAATCATTGCCAGTATTATGCAATGATACTAATCATTACCAGTATCATGCAGTGAGTGGGCTGTGATTAGGGGAAGAGAGAGATTCTCTTGCTCTTCTCTGGGGAGAAAAGGGATGTGGACATAAAATTTAAAAAATATGTGATTTTTTTCCCTGAAGCACCAACCAAAACATCTATCCCTAACATTCCATTAAACCATTTCAGGATGGTTACGTTTCAATAGAAGCAACAATCTAGGTGTTTCTTTTAAATAAAACTCGGTGTTACACTGCAACAACAACAACAAATACAGAAAACTCTAATTCTGTTACTATCTAATGGTTACCCAGATTTCTGTAGCCTCTCTGTCCGCCTGAGCCCTGGTCTTCCTTGAACTCAAAGACTGAGCCATCATCTGTCTTGGTGGGATGAGGCAAGGGGGAACAGTGGGCATAGATGAGAAAAGGAAGAGAAAATTTACTAAAATGCTAGCTGCATGGATTTGATGCCTTACAAATGCAAAATTTTCAAAGTAATTATCTTATTTTTTACCCAGCAAGAACTGAAAGTCCAATCCGTTCAATGAAAATTTACTTTATTAATATTTTAAATATACCTGTTCTAAAGCTATATTTTTGGTGTTAAAACTTAATCTTGCAGAGTACGGAATATGAATTTTTTCTCTTAACCCCTGTGTTTAAAAATTAATATATACTGCACATTTACCATGTTACATTTAGGTATTTTTTGTCTGCTTGCCAAAAACAAAGAAGGAAAAATTAATCATCTCTTCTTTGATAAAATGACAAGATTAAGAAAAGAAAGAACAAAATCTTATCAGTCTGGCAGCCAGCACTGATATCCTATAGCAGTGATGGCTAACCTTTTCCGGGCTGAGTGCCCAAAGCGCGTGTCCAAACCCCCCAAATGCAATGCGCACATGGCCCCTGTGCATGTGGCCCACCCCTTCACATGCACGCAAGCCCCACTCACATTCCCCGCCCCCCGCACACGCATGGCAGAGACCCAAAGACCAGCTGGCTGGCGGAAGGTGCGTGCGTACGCATGGCAGAGGTGAACTGAGATGATGGCTCGCGTGCCATCCAAGAGGGTGCTGAGTGCCACCGGATCTCCATCACAGTCCAATAGTATACATAAAGATCAGTATCTAATAAAACAAAACATTCATCGTGACTATGGAGCTTCTCAGTTGTCCAGGTCATGCTTGTCCCAAAAGTGCTTTTTCCAAAAGGCAACTGGACTTCCTTGGTTTTTTTTCTTTTCTTTGAAAACATTTTGCTTTTCATCCAAGAACTGAAGAAGCTTCTTGGATGAGAAGTGAAATGTTTTCAAAGAAAAAAACAAGAAAGTCCAGTTTCCTTTTGAAAAAAGCACCTTTGAGACATTCATCGTGAAGTATGCATGCTTTAGACATGCTAAAGTGATAGACTGAAACACTGTGACAAAGAGGACTTGAACCAACAAATTTGAATGTACATTTACAGCAAATGTGCCATGCACTACATTCATGGTATCCAAGAGCTGCGCAGCTTGCCCATGCTAAAGCTTAGCAGGCCAACCATTGTTTGCATTTTTAAATGCCAATGCTGTCTTTACAAATGAAAGTGTACAAGAGAGAATGTAATCATTTGAACGGTTCACTTGGATGCTAGGCTGCTGGCCAAGCCAACAGATAGCACCTCTGTTCTTGGCAAGACATCAAACACACTGTCCCAGGGAGGTAAACCATGATAATACTATAAGCCGCTGACAATGCAGGCATTACAAAGTTTATTAAAACAAAGATAGTGTTGCCTCTGTCCTGTCTGAGCAAACTAAACATTACTGTAGTATCACAGAAAAAGGAAGCTGAAGCGGAGGGGTTGGGCAGGAACTTTATGTGCTTGCTTTTTTATTTGGCTTTGTTTAGTTAAGAGCCATCCATGTTAACACTAGTAAAACATATTAGAGAACATTGCAGTTTCAAAGGCCATGAACATTTAGTTGCAATAGGTTTTGTTGTTTATTTATTTATTTCGATTTTTATACCGCCCTTCTCCCGAAGGACTCAGGGCGGTGTACAGCCAAGTAAAAATACTATATAAACATTAAAAGAAATTAAAAAACGTATTATAATGTGGCCGAAATATTAAAACAATTTAAAATCTTAAAATATAAATAACCCCAATAAAATTTCAATCCAGTCCCGCTTATTTTTATTTATTTATTTATTTATTTCGATTTTTATATCGCCCTTCTCCCGAAGGACTCAGGGCGGTGTACAGCCAAAAGTAAAAAACAAACAATACAATATACAATTTAAAATACAAATTAAAAAACTTATTTTATAATTGGCCTAAAAAACTTTAAAATATATAAAACTAAGACCCCATTAAAATTTGTAATAGAAAATTTAAAATTTAAAATCGATAAAATTTAAGCCAGCCCTGCGCGAATGAAAAGATGTGTCTTCAGTTCGCGGCAGAAGGTCCGAAGGTCAGGTATTTGGCGTAAGCCCGGGGGAAGCTCGTTCCAGAGTGTGGGAGCCCCCACAGAGAAGGACCTTCCCCTGGGGGCCGCCAGCCGACATTGCTTGGCGGACGGCACCCTGAGAAGTCCCTCTCTGTGAGAGCGTACGGGTCGGTGGGAGGCATGCGGTAACAGCAGGCGGTCCCGTAAGTACCCAGGCCCTAAACCATGGAGTGCTTTAAAGGTCGTAACCAAAACCTTAAAGTGCACCCGAAAGGCCACAGGTAGCCAGTGCAGTCTGCGCAGGAGCGGTGTTACGCGGGAGCTACGTGAAGCTCCCTCTATCACCCGCGCAGCTGCATTCTACTGAAGCCTCCGAGTGCACCTCAAGGGGAGCCCCATGTAGAGAGCATTGAATAAATAGGTGCGTTTTCAGCTCACGGCGAAAAGTCCGAAGATCAGGCACTTGACGTAAACCAGGGGAAGTTCATTCCAAAGCGTAGGAGCTCCAACAGAGAAGGCCCTTCCCCTGGGGGCCGCCAGCCGACATTGCTTGACGGACGGCACCCTGAGAAGGCCCTCTCTGTGTGAGCGTACGGGTCGGTGGGAGGCATAAGGTAACAGCAGGCGGTCCCGTAAGTTGTTATTAAAAGAAGTTTTGATAATTCTTTAGTGGCTGACTTTCATTGTTTCCCCACAGGAGTTCTCTGGCACCCTAAAAAGATTGTTTGGAAAGATCCTCAATCTAATGTATAGTAAAATGATTTAGCATATAAAGCAGAGGTCTCCAACCTTGGCAACTTTAAGACTTGTGGGCTTCAACTCCCAGAATTCCTCAGGCAGCAAAGGTTGGAGACCCCTGATATAAAGGGTTTTTGTCAGCTCCACTAGATAAATGAGTCCATGAAGTCAAGTCCATTGGAAGGCTAACATTACTTTCATTCCGATTGGCTATAACAACACAATCTTGCAAATGAGACTGTGCCGTACCTTCTCCCTTCCTTGAGCTCAGCAAACTAGTTAGGCATCTGTGTCAGCTGTTTCCCAATGTTGGAATTTGAATGTTCTGGATTCAAAAAAATGTTTCATCCCTTTCAGCCAAGCCAACAGCTTCTGCCTACCTCTATTGAAGATCATCTTCTTTACTCTCAAATGCAGTTTTGAGAATTTCTAGACCAGGGGTGTCCAAACTTGGCAACTTTAAGACTTGCAGACTTCAACTTCAACTCAGCAAAGCTGGCTGAGGAATTCTGGGAGTTGAAGTCCACAAGTCTTAAAAGTTGCCAAGTTTGGACATCCCTGGTCTAAACCATATAAATTTCAACTTCAAATCCAAGCTTCAAATCAAGCTTGGATTTCCTGCTGTAAAAAGCCAATCATAAAAAAAGGACTGAAGAATAGGGAAATTATATTAATTACGTTATACAAGATTATTTCAGTAACAGAGAAATGAAAGAAACATAAGCAATTAAGTATGTGAGCTGGAGATATTAGGAAGTTTTTCAACATTGAAGAAAAGGAGTACTCAACAATTCATTCAAATATTCTCTGTTCTTGTTCTGTTGTTCTCTTTTTAAGTTATGTATTGTTTTATTGTAGCAATGAGAAACAATATCTTAGTAAAGACCTTCTTTGGGGGGGGAAAGGATAACGCTACACCAATGCAATTATTAAACGCCGAGGAAGAATTAGAATTTGGACCTCTTTTTTTTAGCAATACACACTTGTATGTACACAGTGAAGTTCAGAGAAAAAGACATACTAAACTAATCTTTAAGAAAGAATGTTTACTAAAATATGCATTCTTCTCTAGGAGATATGACCCAATTGAACTTTGGAATGTAATGTTTACAATACAATCTATACTTTATTTATTAGCAAAGCCCCTAATACTTTAACTAAGACCAGTCAAAGTAGTCCAAAACAGCATGCAAGCTATCAACTTCTCCAGAACTTTTAATCGGGCAAGATTAAAAATAAATCTAAACCTAAAAAATAATATATCTTTTGCCCAGGTTTTTGTTTTTGTTTCAAATGATACCGGTGTTTAAGAATGATATTAAATTACAGGAATGGCAAAAGGGGATTAGTAAATTTGTATGGATGGGCAAAAAACCAAGAATAAAATTAAACAGCTATAGAGACTAAATTGATTCTGAACTTAATAACAGCCGCAAGACTTTTGATTGCTCAATATTGGAAGAAAGAAGAATTACCTACAATTGAAGAATGGACTCTTAAAGTATCAAATCTGGCAGAAATGGCAAAAATCTCTGCTTACTTGAAAGACTATACACAAGAAAAATATATTTTAGAATGGAAAATGTGGATTGATTATATTCAAAATATCAGATAAAAAAATATCAAATAGCATATGAGTAAATTTAGGAAATAATTTGTATTAGATATATTTTTGAAGGAGAGGGGAATTGAGAGTGTGAATAAGCGTGGAGAGACTAGAGATTATAATTTAGGAATTATTTTAGATTATGATTGTTAGTTTTGATACCCTGCATTTTGTTCTGGGAAGTCGGGGTGGGGTGGGGGTAAAGGGAAGGAATTGGGGGTTGAGGTTAGTGATGGAGTGATGGTTAATGTACAGGGATTATTGAAGATGTATAAATATAATTAATGTAGGGTCGGGTCTGACCAGTTGCCATTTTAGAACGGTGGGGAGGGAAAAAAGAGAGAGTAGGAGGTAGGAAAGAGGAGAAGAGGAAGGAAGAGGGGTAGAAGAGAGAGAAGAGTGTAGGGTGGAGGGAGGAGAGGAGGTAGATAAGAGAAGGAGAGGAAGGTTTGGAAAGTAAAAGAAGGTAGAAGAGGGAAGAAGGTTAAAAAGGGTGATGACTGGGCAGGCCCGACTAATTGTATATAACTGTACATTGGATGAATTATTTGATAAGATTGTAAAAATAAAACTTTTTTATAAAAAAAAATAAAAATAATAATATATCAAGGAACAAGGTGGTTGTATTTGACAGGAATAGTCCCTCTAGAGTAAATAGGTAAATTTGTGTAACTTGGTATACAAATTCTTGCTTTGCGTAGTATTGCTTACCACAAAAAGGAATAGCTTAAAAAGGAATGTATTTTTTATGCCTTCATAAAATGTCATCTTTAAATAATAATGTTTTAGCTTACATTTTCACAGATCGTAGTTTCTACTGCTTAATTTAGCCACAGAGAATTTAAGACCAAATCAATGAGACACAAAACGTTGTTTTCCATTTAAAAACAACAACCCTTCACTCTCATTCAGTACATTTACATATATCGTACCTTCTATAACTGCTTACTTTTTTTATAACCTGCCTGAGTCCTATTAGTATGGTTTCATTATTAACATGAAGGCAATAATCAACATTATTGATTTGAACTTAATAACAGCCGCAAGACTTTTGATTGCTCAATATTGGAAGAAAGAAGAATTACCTACAATTGAAGAATGGACTCTTAAAGTATCAAATCTGGCAGAAATGGCAAAATCTCTGCTTACTTGAAAGACTATACACAAGAAAAATATATTTTAGAATGGAAAATGTGGATTGATTATATTCAAAATAAGTATCAGATAAAAAAATATCAAATAGCATATGAGTAAATTTAGGAAATAATTTGTATTAGATATATTTTTGAAGGAGAGGGGAATTGAGAGTGTGAATAAGCGTGGAGAGACTAGAGATTATAATTTAGGAATTATTTTAGATTATGATTGTTAGTTTTGATACCCTGCATTTTGTTCTGGGAAGTCGGGGTGGGGTGGGGGTAAAGGGAAGGAATTGGGGGTTGAGGTTAGTGATGGAGTGATGGTTAATGTACAGGGATTATTGAAGATGTATAAATATAATTAATGTAGGGTCGGGTCTGACCAGTTGCCATTTTAGAACGGTGGGGAGGGAAAAAAGAGAGAGTAGGAGGTAGGAAAGAGGAGAAGAGGAAGGAAGAGGGGTAGAAGAGAGAGAAGAGTGTAGGGTGGAGGGAGGAGAGGAGGTAGATAAGAGAAGGAGAGGAAGGTTTGGAAAGTAAAAGAAGGTAGAAGAGGGAAGAAGGTTAAAAAGGGGGGTGATGACTGGGCAGGCCCGACTAATTGTATATAACTGTACATTGGATGAATTATTTGATAAGATTGTAAAAATAAAACTTTTTTATAAAAAAAAATAAAAATAATAATATATCAAGGAACAAGGTGGTTGTATTTGACAGGAATAGTCCCTCTAGAGTAAGTAGGTAAATTTGTGTAACTTGGTATACAAATTCTTGCTTTGCGTAGTATTGCTTACCACAAAAAGGAATAGCTTAAAAAGGAATGTATTTTTTATGCCTTCATAAAATGTCATCTTTAAATAATAATGTTTTAGCTTACATTTTCACAGATCGTAGTTTCTACTGCTTAATTTAGCCACAGAGAATTTAAGACCAAATCAATGAGACACAAAACGATGTTTTCCATTTAAAAACAACAACCCTTCACTCTCATTCAGTACATTTACATATATTGTACCTTCTATAACTGCTTACTTTTTTTATAACCTGCCTGAGTCCTATTAGTATGGTTTCATTATTAACATGAAGGCAATAATCAACATTATTGATTTGAACATGTAGTAGAAATATACAAAAAAGAATAAGTGCATTTAATTATAGGTAGAAAAAGAATGAAAAACAAAGATCAACAAGCATCAAAGTTCAAGTGAATTGCACTTTTTAATTGTAGCAAATCAGCTTATTTTGGACCCTATCTGCTAGTATGCATAAATAACATATAGATTTATGTAGATTACCAAATTCAATGCAAAATTCTATGTAATTCACATATACTTACACTTCTAAAATTATAAAACCTTTAAAGTAAATCCATAACTATTTATATCGATAAATGTTTGCTATCAGAAAAAAATGCAACTTTATAGTATGGAAAGCTGACAGCCCAGGGTTAAAACCCAAGTGTTGCTCCTGTTCTTAACCCAGTTCCTGCCTACCTAGCAGTTTGAAAGCATGGAAATGCAAGATAAATGAGTACCACTTCAGTGGAAAGTGGGAAGCATTTTGTGTGCTTTGGCATATAATCCAATCTCTGAATACAAATACCTAGTTATAAGAATACTTTGAATTGTAATGGCTGTAAGAAGAATACAAATAAGGCATTTGGATGATAAAACTGCTTTTTTATATGTAGAAATTTAAAATGTAAAAGATATAAATGCAGAACATCTCCTGGTTTGATGATTCAGATCTATCAGAAACTAGTATGTAAACTTGAAAGGAGGTAAGTTAAGAGCTTTCATGTTATTTGAGAGATTTTAAAGAAAAGAGATGAGGAAGTCTTATAAATGTTCCCAGTGGACAAAAGTCTGTGATTCTCGAGACTTTTCTGAAATACAATACCAAATATCTCTTAGAAATATGGAGAGTACCTGAGTTGGATGGAGAGTACCTGAATTGTGATTAAGATGCAGCTTATTTTTCTCAATTATCTGAATATAATATATATCATCTATAAAGAAGCATCCATGCATCTTAAATGGATAATTTAACTCAGTGGAAGATAATGAATATTAATAAATCAATGAATAATAACAAAGTGGAAAACCAAGACTGAAAATGGCAATTTCTGTTTTTCTCTGGGACTCCAGACAATGTACATTTTAACCCTACAAGAACAACGTATGTTGGGCTGGAAGGGAATCCCTGGCACAAAATCATTCAGTGAATTTCCTACTCGAGAATCTTAGTTAGGTTTCACTGATCCAAGTTCAAAAACTATACTAGCTCTCATAAGATAGGATCACCGTGATATAATCTAGTAAATGAAAGTCATTTTGTTGTCTGTTGAATTTGCTGTTGGGTTGCAATTCAAAGCTGGAACATCAGCCAGGATGATTTGGGTTTGTCCTTCTATTTCTCTTTGATCAGAAATTCATAATAATACTAATTGCATGATAATCAGTGCCAAGCTTCAGCTGGAGGCTAAATAGTGATTAAGGAAGTGTCAGAAGAATTTCAGAAACGTTAAACCTGAACTAGTCTTATTTCTAAATATAAGGTTCAAAGTTTGTTACATTTAGTTTTTTGTTCTCTACCTCAAATTATCCTACTCTGGACACATTTATCTGAAGATCTACTTCTCTGGAAACAGCCTAATGCTGATAAAGGTAGAAGGAAAGAGAAGACGACGACAACCAGTAGCAAATTCAGCTACAGTAATGATGAGGGTACAGTTGGGAGATTTGAAAGACCAGGTTGGGGACAGATCATCTTCAATAAAATCTATCTATGTCAGGGGTGTCAAACTCAAGGCCCATGGGCCAGAGGTGGGTTTCAGCAGGTTCTGACCAGTTCTGGAGAACCGGTAGCGGAAATTTTGAGTAGTTCGGAGAACCGGTAGTAAAAATTCTGACTGGCCCCACCCCCATCTATTCTCTGCCTCCCAATTTCCAGCTGATCAGGAGAAAATGGGAATCTTTGCCGTAATGGGGTGGGAATGGAGATTTTACAATATCCTTCTCCTGCCATGCCCATCAAGCCACACCCACAGAACTGGTAGTAAAAAATTTTGAAACCCACCAGTGCCGCGGGCTGGATCCGGCCCACAGGGTGCTTAGTTCTGGCCTGTGGGGCCGCCCTGGAAACCGCGAAGGACTGGACCATAGTGCCTCTGCCAGCGAAAACTGAGCTTGGGAGGGCCACATGCAGCCCTCCCAAGCTTTGTTTTTGTTGGCAGAGGGTTGCAGGAGGCCATGGCAGCCAGAAACAGAGCACAGGAGCTCGTTTTTGCTGGCAGAGCACTCAGACCACCACAGGCACCCCTGAAATGAGTGACATCAAGCTGGCCATGCCCACCCCCACCCCCGAAGTCAAACACAACCCTGATCCAGCCTTCAATGAAATCAAGTTTGACACCCCTGATCTATGTGGTCACTAGAAAACAACTTGATAGCACATAATTTTAAAAAAAAAACTAACAAAGAATTTAGCTCCCTCTCTTGGGCTGGTTGTCCTTTGTTTTTGCAATGATTATGAGAAAACTCTCATACTCAGCATGATTTTAATCACCATTTATCAACAATGCTACATGTTCTCTGGCTTATCTCAGGTATTTCTAGTTTATCAAGGCATCAAAGATTATTATGAATCATCTGTCAAGTGAACTACTTTGCAATACTAGGAAGCTAAGGAAATGCGGAGTCCATGGGTTGCTGTTTTGTCAAATCTGTGTCTTTTTCTTATTTATTTTATTTATTATTTTTTAAAATTATTTTTACAAATAACTCAAACAGAAAACATATCCAACACACTTTCCTCCTATTTTCCCCACAGCAACAGCCCTGGCCCAAAATCACCCAACCAGCTTTTATGGCTAAGGCAGGACTTGACCAAACCATGAAGACATCATCTACGAGGTATCAAATTGGACAAAAGTAACAAGTGGAACCCCCATAGAGTTCTATCTTGAGGCCAATATCATTCAACATTTGTATTTGATAAGGGAGCCCATTCAATTATTATACACATTACTAAATTGCAGGTGTGGCAGAACAAGTATGCAACTTAACCTACACAGATTGGAAGATTAGGCTGAGAGGAACAAGATTGTATTTCCTTTCACCAGAAGGAAATACAAGGAGAAAAAATATAGGGCCTTAATGAAGGATTCATGGCTTCAAAGCACTATATCATAGAAGGCCTGGAGGATTGTCATTGATAATCAACTGAAATAAACAGTGTGAGATAACTACTAGAACAACTAACACAAATATTAAAAGAATGGTATCAAAGATACACAAGGTCCCTATTCCTCTTTATTCTGCACACTGAGAGATTGGAGCAGCTTCAGAGGAGGGTGGCAAAGATAATACAGAGACCTGAGGAGTTGTCTTATCAGGGCAGGCTAGAAAATTCAGTCTAGAAAAAAAGAAGTACAGGTAGGCTGAGGATAGACTGCATATTATTTTTTAGGAACCTAAAAAATTCCTGAAAAGGTGTCATAGGAAAGACAGTTAGGAAGTGTATCCATAACCAAAGGTACTAAGCTCAATTGCATATACATTTAGATTTGCATACACATTCAGATTTCATTAAACGATGAGCAAACACATACATACACACATACAAAACACCACGATAAGGTATATACAACAGTGGAACAGTGGAAAAACAGTGGAACAATTTACTTGCAGATTTAAATTGTTTGTTTATTTGTTATTTATTTAACTTATATGCACCCATCTCATCTAGGGGCAACTCTTAAATGGCTTACAATCAATTAAAAAACACAAGATGAAACATTTAAAACAATAAATAATAGCATTAAAATTGAGTTAAAATTAACAATTTTGGGTGGGAGGGAAGAGAGCTAGGGGTGCACAGGAAGGAGGTAGAGGTTTATCTTAGTCCTTTAACTACCGCCGGAATGACACCTTTAGGGCCTTAGGCTAATTGCCAGAGCCAGGACTTCAGGCCCTTTTAGAAAGCCAAAAGTGGAGGTGCAGCTCTTCCCTTGGGGGCACAATGTTCCAGAGGGCAGGAACCATGACAGAAAAGGTTCTTCTCTTGGTCCACACCAACCGGAATTCTATGGCCCTTCTACCAGTGGGGATGGGGTGGCCAATTCCATTGGGGTGAGATCATTCTTCAGATATTGTGGGTTCTCAGTCTCTGGATTTTTTTAAAAAAAGTGGTTGGGTACCGTAGTCACCACTTAGAATGGCTGAACTGGTTTTCCTGCACATTGCAGACCGTTGGATTAGATCGGTGTTTCTCAATCTTGGTAACTTAAAGATGCGTTACCTTCAACTCCCAGAATTCTCCAGCCAGCTAAGATTGAGAAGCACAGAATTAGATTATTATTATGGTGATTTTCAACTCCACAATTCTATGATCAGTTTTCATTAATCTTGTAGGTTTTTGTTTTGTTTTGCCTTGGTGAAACAACAATTCAGCCCATCACACCCTCTCTTGACAATGAATGAATCTCCCTATGTACTAACTGAGGAATACTTCCTTTTGATGGGCCGCTTTGAGTATTCTTTTGTTTGTGGCCTGATCTGAAATGCAGCAACCTGTCTTTCAGAAAGTCCAGCCCAATTGAAGAAGTACAGCCTTGCTTATTTTGCCCCCGTTTGCTTGGATTGTTGTTTGTGCTGGAAAACACATGCACAAACTAGTCTCCAAAGTATCTCACAGAGAAGAGGAAATAAGCGTGCTTTGGGCATCTTTCAATTCCCAGTAAAAGCCATTTCGTGTGGTGATAATGAGGGCAGGGCCCCCCCATAGTCCACAGGAGGCATATTGATTCTTCAAGCTACTCACTATGAAACTCCAAGAGAAAGAGCAGTTCTTCAAAGGTCTGGGGTTTCAGGACAACAGCTGTCACTGCAGTTACAACTTCGGTGTTTTTCTCTGCAGGAGGGAAAAGGATTATTTCTTCCATATTGTTAACAATCTCTCTGGGCTGCCCAGTACTTATTAGGTAGTTGGTACCCACAAAGCAGAATTGTATTAGCAGGGTAGCTGCCTCTGCTGTCACTTTGCCATTATTTAACGGGAGCTGTCAATAGCAGCTCAGCAAGGAAACATCACAGATTAGCTGCCCCCAGATTGTATGAAGCTTTCTTGCATACAAAATAAATTTGGAATTTTAAATCATAAGAGTACTTTGGGCTAGGGAGACACCTTTTAGTGCCAATGAACACCTTTGATTCTTTGAAAACATGCCATGAAAGTTCTCACAAAGGGTTGCCTTCAAGAGTCACCAAATACCCATGTAGAATCACTGAGTCAAAAGGGGGCCATTCAGACCACCGAATGCAGCGCTCTGCCCAACGCAGACAACTCAGGAAAACATCCCAGACAGATGGTTGCTCAGTCTCTGCTTGAATACATTCAATGAGGAGGAAGCTACCACCTGTTTCGGTAATTCATCTGATTGCCAAACTGCTCTAACTATAGGAAAGGTTGTTTCCTAACATTCAGTTGGCATCTGCTGACTTTTTCCCGAGTAGGTGCTGTTGGCATTTATCAAAAAGCAAAATGGATCATCATTCGGAATATTCCTTACTAGCTCAGCTTTCCTTCATCATTTTTCACTTCTTAGTGAATTGCAACTCCAACTTATACCTTACATTTAAACTTAGAAACTAATTAAAATTTAACATTTGAATGTTAAGACTCTGGTGCTATGCTCTGCAGTCTGGTAGTGTCCCATTAATTTTTCTAATTTAAAAACCATAATGATTCATATATTGCGAAAAGGGAGCCTGGCAAGCAACAAGAAAGGTATCCATGGACACGACTCCTAACTTGGAATTTAATGGAATTCTATGAAGCATGAAAGTAATTCCTTATTTCCCCCTTATTTCTGATTCTGATATGTTTTTAAAAATGAAACCAAAGTGCTTAAACATAATAAATGCAAAAAATTAAAATGATTAGTATTAAAAAAGCAAAACAACAAATAACTTTAAAGGCAATCTAGTCTTAGAAGAGTTACTACACTGTAAATGTCTTCAAATATTTTCCAAAATAATGCAGTTTATGGGGTCGTTTCTTAGGAGAGAGCTTCATGATTGAGGTGCTACTGTCACCAAGAAGGGCATTCTCCTGGCAACTCACAGTGAGTCCAACCTATCTCTAGATGGGTCTAGGACAACTTGCCATGGCCAACTCTCAGCAGGATAACTTGCTGTGGGACAAGTCAATATTGTATTAATCAGTTCATTTGGTTACTTTCATTATTGGTGATCACATTTTTGTCAAAATTATTGTAACTCTTGTATTTCTGGATTGACTTTCTTTATTTTATTATTATTGGCCACAGTTGCATCAAAATTAATGTAATTTTTGTATTTGCTGAATTGTTCCACAGTGAGTTGTGCCATGGTGAGTTGGCCATAGCGAGTTGGCCGTGGTAAATTGTCCTATTCTGTTCAAGGATTCTGAGCAAAGCTTTCCCAGCTGATCTTATTGGGGGAGGCATTTTTAAAATGACTGGGTCCTAAATTGCTTAGAGTTTAATAGGTCTAATAATATAATAGGTTGACTAAGGTCAACATTTTAAATTAAACTTCATAATTCCCAAGTAGGCCTTGTACTCCTTTCAAGGGCTGATTTGATATAATCCCATTTAGCCACCCTACTTAACAATTGGTAATTGTGTTCTGGCCTATTATGGATTGCAGCAATCTGAGTGATTATTAAGATAAGTAAAGTCATCCAGATGTGTGATACCTAATGCACCAGCCAAAACCGGACCTATGTTTTCCTTCTGGCTAAAGCTGTATATGTATCTAGCAACAGATTACTATCATGGGGAATTTCCATATCACCTTTTCCTTTAAAAGGAGAGGTACATTATCTAGAACAGGTTACCTTCAAAGCACCCAGTCCTGAAAGCACCTATTCAACATTTATCTCTATTTAAATTCATCTCTGGTCTGTTTGAATCCTCATTACAGCCTCTTGGAAACTGTCAAGTCCAGGCTTGTCTCTCCTGATTCAGGTGAAAAAGACAGAATTAAGTGTCAAATGCATACTAGACATCAAACATGACATCTCCAGATGGCCACACCAGCAGCTTCAAATAGAATTACTAATTTGTGTAACTAAGTTGAATTCAAAAACAGCTACAGTTCCACAGTCTTGAAGACACTCAGCATTGGTGGGTAACTGATTGTCTACAACAGGGGTGTCATACTCAAGGCCCAGGGGCCGGATCTGCAGGGTCATTCTGGAAAGTGAAGGACCGGCCCGCAGTGCCTCTGCCAGTGAAAATGGAGCTCAAGAAGGCTGCAGGCAGCCTTTCCGAGCTCCATTTTCACTAGCAGTGGGCTACAGGAGGCTGTCGCAGCCAAAAATGGAGCTCTGGAGCCCGTTTTCACTGGCAGAGCGCTCAGGCCACTACAGGTGCCCCTGACACAAATGATGTCAAACTGGCCATGCCCACCCTAGCCATGCCAACTCCGCCCACCTGAGGTCAAACACAATCCTGAGGCGGCCCTTAATGAAATCAAGTTTGACACCCTGGTCTACAAGATCCACAGTTGGAGAGAAATATAGGTTTTTCTGTGGGGGGGAGCATTGGTGGATGCCTTACTGCATGTTTTTGGTACTCCATGAATACTATTTATTTATTTATTTCACATTTCTAGATTGCCCATTTTCCTCAAAGAGCAATATGGATGCAGTAACACTGACAGGAAATAACATGGACAGTATCTTCACCAAGTCTGAATATAAATGAAGAAGGAAATCTGATGAGCTTCTGAATGTCAAAATTGACCATTACACAATACTGATTATTTCAAAACATGTATATAAATACAACAGAATTAAAAACACTGTGACAGGTAACAGTGTTTCACCCTCCATTCTTGTTTCAAAATTCAGGTTTCCTTCAGAAATTCTAATATTTGTGACTAAATTTCAAGTTCTCCAGATTGGTCATGTGTTATTACACAAAACAAAACATACAACCTGGCATACAGAAAAATAGTTTGAAAACTCTATTTGTATTTTCTTGATTTGCTAGAATTATTTGGCGAAATAAAACAGCATTATAACCAGCGGTGGGATTCTGCCAGTTCTACCCGGTTCGGGTGAACCGGTAGCTGGGGCTGTGGGAGGCTCCGCCCATCCGCCCAGATGTCATTGCGTCCTTTTTTTTTTTACTCTGCGCATGCGCAGAAGATTCTGCACATGTGCGGAGGTGGCACACACGGAGGTGGTTGCTCACATTTGCGAACCAGTTGTTAAAATAAGTGAATACCACTCCTGATTATAACCATGCTGACTTGGGAATCCTGGGAGCTGAAGTCCACATCTTTTAAAGGTTGAGAAACTCTAAGCTAGAGGATCAGATTAAGAAAGGATGTTACGTATTCACTTTTCTGTTTATTATATGAGGCTGAAGGAAAGAGGAGAGAAATTGAGCTATAATTGAAAATAAGTTCTGTGTTCTCATCCAAATCTGCCCTGCAGAAGTTATGAATGCTCTAACACTGGAAATTTAAAAAAAAAATGTTGGATAACCATCTGTCTGAGATGGTGTAGGGTTTCCTGCCTGGGCAGGGGGTTGGACTAGAAGGACTCCAAGGTCCCTTCCAACTCTGTTGTTATTATTATTATTATAAATAATTGCTTGAATGAGATGGCTAGAATAGCAAACATATTTTATCATAGAAACTTCAGAAGTGGTTTATTAGAAATCATTATCCAAAAGCAAGGAACAACATGAGAAAAAAGATGTCATTAGTGTAAAATCATTTGCTATAGTCGCTGGTGCAGCTAGAAATTGGTCTTGTAGCTGGCACTTATAATCCAGCAGCTATGTGGATGACAAAAAATTTGTGACAGATGATTGGCCTATCAGTTTTAAAGCACAAACCAGAGGTGGGTTTCAGCAGGTTCTGACCAGTTGTGAAGAACCAGTAGCGGAAATTTTGAGTAGTTCAGAGAACCGGTAGTAAAGATTCTGACTGGCCACACCCCCATCTATTCTCTGCCTCCCAAGTCCCAGCTGATCGGAAGGAAATGGGGATTTTTGCAGTAACCTTCCCCTGGAATGGGGTGGGAATGGAAATTTTACAGTATCCTTCCCCTGCCACGCCCACCAAGCCACACTCACAGAACCAATAGTAAAAAAATTTGAAACCCACCACTGGCATGAACATCTGTGCTGATATGCAGATGACCCATCAAGACCGACTTCACCTGATATACAATCCCTGTATCTTAATTTTTACATTTGTATTTTTGTATTTTGTTTATTTATTTATTAAGAAAATTTAGAAAATATGGCCACCCAACTAACTCACGGTAACTCAGGTGGTTTATACAAATAAAATTCCAGTGCAAAAGCCAATAAATACCTACACATGCACCTTACTTTCCAGGTGACAAAAATGAAACCAGCAACTTGATGAGTTCCATATTACCCTGGGGTCCTCAGACCTGTGGGCCAATCCATACCTTTAGGGCTTCTTGAAATAATGTCAAAGTAGTAGGCAATCTTATTTCAATAGAAATGATGTTCCAGAGGGAGGGAGCCACCACAAAGAAGACCTTCTTCTTGATCCCACCAGAGGGACCTCCTTAAGAAAGTGGGCCCATAACATACCCTGCCTGGCCACTTGGGTGGCTTGGGTAGATATAATTAGGAAAATATGGTCCTTCAAATAATCTGACCCCAAGCCATGTAGGACTTTAAAAGTGACAATCAGCACCTTGAACTGAACTTGGAAGAAAATCAGTAGTCAGTCCAACTCCCGCAAAAGAGATGATGTCTACAAATCTAGATTTGAAAAGAACCATGTAGATTATTGAATTTTGAACCAATTGAAGCTTCAAGACACTTTTCAAGGACTGGAGAGTGCATTGCAGTAGTCAAGACAGGCGGTGACTAGGGTGTGAGTGACTGTGAGTAGGGATTGTTGGTCTAGGAAAGGGCATATCTGATGCACAATCTGCAGCTGCACAAAGACCCTTCTATCCATAATTGTCACCTGCTCCTTGAGTAGGAGTTGTGAGTCCAGGAGAACCCCAGATGATTCACCGGGTCTTTTTGGGGCAGTGTGACCCCCATTGAAAACCAGAGATGGCAATTCTCCATCTCTAAAGAGTTCCAAACTCAGAGCCATTCTGTTTTGCTAGGGTTCAGTTTTAAGCTTGTTGCTCCCTATCCAGCCCTTAACAGCCTCCAGGCACTGTATCAATTAACTCACCATGTCATCAGTGATGATATCTCAGCCCAGGGTGGTGAACGATCTCACACAATAACTTCATGTGTATGTTAAACAGCAGCAGAAAAAGTACAGGATCTGCAGGACCCCACAAGTAGAGCAAAGATGGACATGCTACCTCAGTGGTGAAATCCACATTTTTATACTACCGGTTCTGTGGGTGTGGCTTGGTGGGCGGGGCTTGGTTGGCATGGCAGGGGAAGGATACTGCAAAGTATCCATTCCTACCCCACTCCAGGGGAAGAATACTGCAAATCCCCATTCCCTCCCCACTCCTGGGGCCAGCCAGTGATATTTGCCAGTTCTCCAAACTACTCAAAATTTCCGCTACCAGTTCTCCAGAACCTGTAAGAACCTGCTGGATTTCACCCCTGTGCTACCTCCATCCAGTTCCTGTCAGATATTGTCAAAAAATGGTGACCAATGCCATTTCCATGCCATAGTCAAACCTCAACTCTGACTGGAAAAGGTTTGATCCAGTAACCTTAGGTACTGCTGCGCAACCATCTTCTCAAAAACCTTCTCCAGAAAAGGAACTTTGGAGACAGGATGAAAATTATCCAATAGGTGGAGTCTAGCAAGGGTCTCTTAAGAAGTGGATCACACTCCTTAAAAAGCTGGGGCATTACCCCTTCCCAAAGGGAAGCATTGATCACTGTGAGAACATATCCACATTTCACTTCGCAAGAAGCTTTTATAAACCAGGAGAGCATTGATCTAAATACAGGGCACATATCTATTGTTATTTTTCTCCCCAAATATCTGGTGCTTAGAGAACTACAGTATAACAGTCTTTTACCCACTGATGAAAACTTCTGATATATCAGAATGTGCTTTGGGATTTTTCTACAAGTAAAAAAATGATGTGCAGAAAAATAAATGGACACATTTAATTTGGGTCTTAGTGAGTGGCCATGGCCGTGATGGCAAACCTATGGCACGTTTGCAGGAGCCATCTCTCTGGGCACACCAGCTGTCGCCCGTTGCTCTTCTGGGTTCTGGCGCACACATGCGCACCAGCCAGCTGGTCTTTGCACACACATGTGTGCCAGAAACAGGAAAACCAGGTGACCAGCGCACATGTGGACGCTGGAAACCGTAAGCTCAGCTTCCCGTGCGCGCATGCGTGCCGGGGAGCTACTCTTCCGGTTTCCGGCAGTGTCGTGCGTGCACGCCAGGGAGCTGCTCTTCCAGTTTCCAGCAGTCCCCCGTGCGCATGCTCCCCTTTTGGCACTCAGTGCTGAAAAAGTTCACCAACACTGGGCTATGGTTATGAAATTTCAATGCAGCAAAACGTCTGCTGTCTCATATTGCTACTTCCTTATTCAAATACACAGAATTTATGCACAGAAACACCAGGGAATGAAATGATCACAGTGACTTCCTGTTTTACAAGTATTCACAAGGGACCAGTTCTACTTTGCTTAATGTAACAAGTATACGAAGTGTGCAAAGGGCAGGGAGAGCTCTGTTTCTGATTCTTTGTCTGCTGTACAGTTCTTATCAATTTGTTCAAAATGGCATGTAAAGATTTTGACTAAGACCTTGATTAGAAAGTTACATATAACTTGACCTCCTAAAGCTTCTTAATGTCCAAAAAGCAATATACAAGCCAATTCCAATAAAAGTGATTAAGAGGGGAGGTGGGCGATCCCTTTGTCCTTATGATCATGGCTTGAAAAAAGCTGTTTCTGCTAACTCCCAGAGGTCTAAAATCCAAATCCACTGGAGACCACTACTCACTGTCACAGAGATCATCTGTAAGAAGCTCTCTGGATGATCTCAAGCCCTCTCTTTTTCCAGTGAAGAATTCAGAAAGACAGTTTGCAGACAGAACTGCAGCCTATTCTGATAGCAATTTATGAAACAAAGTCAAAAAGAAATAGTTGGATGTGTTGGAGCTAAAGTTGTCAGTATGAGGTTGAAGATAAAACACTGAACATTTAATACGTATTAAAATACATTTTTTGAGAATCACATTAATGTGAATGTTCTGTAAATTGGCATCAGCTTTATTTCAGACTCACACTGCTTTTATGAATAACAGAAGGTGTTCCACTAGAACTTACCACAAGGTCCAAGGCAGGAGTGAAATCTACTTACCTTCCCTATCAGTTCGGAAGTGCACCCATGCCATCATTACATCCAATTTTTGACCCTCTGCGCATGCGCAATGGGTTAAAACCAGGAAGTAATGACGTCTGGCTGGATGGGCGGAGCCTTGCACTGCCGCCGCTACCAGTTCACCGAACCACCTTCCACCGGCGCTACAGGCTCATGCGAGCTGGACAGAACCGGCAGGATTTCACCACCGGTCCAACGAATGCTTCTGAATAATCTTCAAAGCGTGCAGCAACCTAAACATGTATTTCTAGGGCATTGAATAGAGGAATAATGGACAATTTCTGAAGCTGTCAAAATAGAAAGAACAGAGTATAAGGACCTGAGAGAAAAGAAAAATGCCAAAGTAAACTTTAAAAAAAAAACAGAATGAAAAAAGTCATTTTTCCAGCTCATTTCCTTGCCGATAGTAACAATATGCTTAACCGGGGAAGACTTTAACTTCAAACAGTGCTCTTTATGACCTCGGATAGTCATTCTTATGTGACATCTGTTACTCTGGGAGTTGAAATCCATACCTCCTCAAGCTGCCATGGTTGAGACAACATTACAATGTTCTTCCTGTCTAAGACTACTTCAGCTTCAATCACAACAATACATGAGCACACAATAGATTTAAACTTAATGTGAACCGCTCCAATCTTGATTGTAGAAAATATGACTTCAGTAACAGAGTTGTTAATGCCTGGAATGCACTACCTGACTCTCTGGTCTCTTCCCAAAATCCCCAAAGCTTTAACCAAAAACTATCTACTATTGACCTCACCCCATTCCTAAGAGGCGTGCATAAGAGCACCAGCGTGCCTACCGTTCCTGTCCTAATGTTCCCTTTGATTGTATCCAATTCGTATGGTTATTTCATGCTTATACTTATATATACTGTTGTGTTTAACAAATAAATAAATAAATAAATAAATAAATAAATAAATAAATAAATAAATAAATAAATAAATAAATATGCTGTAGAGGCTTGGGTGGGTCTTCCTTTTTCCCTTAAAAGTTTGAGCATTGCCAACTAAAGAGAGAATGCCAAGGTTTAAGCAGAGAAAGCACAACTCTCTAGTACAGCATTAGCATTCAAACAGACCTATCATGTCTATTTGCCTGTTCCGTCCCCTCCTCCATCCTATTGGTTTCTATAGCAACAGGAGGTTACTGATACCAGATCCTACCTGAATATAATAATAATAATAATATGCGTACTTTCTATTTCCCAAGATTAAGAAAGATGGTTCCGGACAATATGTACCTCTCACATTTGATCAATACATTATTATGTTCAAAGGTCCTCCTGCCCAGAGTGGGGGAGGATTTGCGTTATTCTGAAGTGTAATCAGAATAAAATATGACTGATAAACACCTTTACTTGAAAAAGCACTGCTCCTGCCCTTCCTTTTTAAGCATGACTCACTCCCCGATCATTGCCGTTTTTTGAGTTGATACCCAGATACTTATAAAAGGAGAAATTGATGGGCCGATGACAATTTCTCATTCTTCTTCCTGCTTCTGAATCGCATGAGCTCCACAAAAAATGCCCAAAAGAAGGTAACATAAGGGCAAAATATATATATACAAACATGTACAAGATAACAGGTATAAGTATAAAAATGAACATGAACATAGGAAATGAGTACAAATAAATGGGGACAGTAGGACAGGGACGGTAGGCATACTGGTGCACTTATGCACGCTCCCTTTACGGACCTCTTAGGAATGGGGTGAGGTCCACGGTAGATAGTTTAAGGTTGAAGCTGTGGGGGTTTGAGGCTGTAACAACTGAGTCAGGTAGAGCATTCCAGGCATTGTCCACTCTGCTGCTCAAGTCATATTTTCTGCCATTGAGTTTGGAGCGGTTTACCTTGAGTTTGTATCTATTGTTTGCCCGTGAATTATTGAGGTTGGAGCTGAAGAAGTCGTTGACAGGTAGGATGTTGTAGCAGATAATTTTGTGTACTATGCTTAGGTCAGACCTTAGGCAGCATAGTTCCAGGTTGTCCAAGCCCAAAATTTTGTAGTTAGTAGTACCTAACTGGTAGAGAGTAGTACCTACTCTCCTAACTAGTTGTCCATCCACAAGACAGAAATCCTGCCCGTCATGCCTCCAGCAACAGTTGTGTATTTTTAATGTTGTTATATCAACAATTCATGGGATCCTAATTACTCTTTGAAACTAAGAATTACTGGTACTTATACTAGATGCCACCCAAAGAATAGAGGCAAGGGACAGATTGGAATTCCCCCCAAGTGTCAGTTCCAGAGCTTACCATGGAAAATGGATGGATGAATGAATGAATGAAATCTTTGGGGGATGGAAATCTTTATACAACTTTGGGCCAACCTTCATTGCTGTATTTGAGAAAGCTTCTTGTCTTCAGCATTGTTGTTGTTGTTAGTTGCGAAGTTGTGTCTGACCCATCGCAATCCCATGGACAATGTTCCTCCAGGCCTTCCTGTCCTCTACCATCTTCTGGAGTCCATTTAAGCTCATGCCTACTGCTTCAGTGACTCCACCCAGCCACCTCATTCTCTGTCATCCCTTTCTTCTTTTGCTCTCAGTCTTTCCCAGCATTTCTTCAGCATTATCTTCAAGCAAACCTGACAATCTCTCCATATCTTTCTAAGTCTATGCTTCCATGAAGTATTCTCACCTAAGCAGTTCCTGAATTCATTTAGAAGGGACAAGAGTGAGCAAGACATATAATTAGTGCTAAAGGCCTTAGTCCAGGAAACCTTCTAAAAAACACGAAATGTTTTGTATTGTGCTTGCAGCAAATTACTATTCTCTCCTTCTTCATGTTACTTGCTCATGATGGCAGCACTCCAGGGCAGGCAAAACTTCTTCTACTTTCCTTTATCATCCTCTTTGGACAATCTGGGTTCTGAGAAGTAAAGGCTTACCTCATAGAGCAGTAAATCTGCTTTACATTTCTTTAGGATTTGTCACATAAGTTGGAGATGCTTCTTTATCTTGGCATTAAAAATGAATCCCAGGAAAGCAAATTTCCTCTGTTCCACATGAAAACTTGCCCTTAAATGCTCTTAAGGGAAGGACAAGATGTTAGCAGCTAAATGCAGGTTGTTGATGGCATTATTTTCAGACATATCATCTGACGCTGATTCTACTTTTAGCTGCCAAAATAAGGCCTGTTTTGATTCATTCTGTCAGGGATGAACCATCAGGGCAAGCGTGCAATCAAAGCCACATCTTGACTTTTTTAAAAAAAACTCCTTCTTGTGAATGGCCTTGACAAGCTCTGTGAGAATGAATAGTTGGGAGACCAAAACATTCTCTTCCACATCTTCTTACACCTTAGAAACTTCTCTTGTGATTGTGCAGAAAAAGGCTATCGTAAAATTGCAAGAAAGGAGGGGAAAATTGACAATACAAAATTAGTTCTACCATATATAAGGGTAAATCAATAGATACAATTTATATAGACTTCTGTAAAGTCTTCGATTCAGTGGTACACAGCAAGCTATTTCTAAAGCTAAAATCTTATGGCATTTCTGGATTCCTGCATAAGTGGGTAGCTGCATTCCTATCAAACAGGCAACAAGTAATCAAAATAGGGAATGCGTTATCTAAGTTTTTTCCTGAACGCCATCACTCTGCTAAACAAATAATTCCCTCAACACTGTTAAACTATTTACTAAGTCTGCACTATTATTAATCTTGTCATCGTTCCCCATCACCCATCTTCTTTCACTTATGACTGTATGACTGTATGACTTGTTGCTGGTATCCTTACAATTTATATTGACTGTTTCCTAATATGATTTGTTTGCTTATTTGTACCCTATGACAATCATTAAGTGTTGTACCTTATGATTCTTGACGGATGTATCTTTTCTTTTATGTACACTGAGAGCATATGCACCAAGACAAATTCCTTGTGTGTCCAATCACACATGGTCAATAAAGAATTCTATTCTATTCTATTCTTTCCCCTAATGAGCAAGTAATGATTAGAGTGCACAATTTGTCCTAAATAGCACATAATATAATGGGATTGGCTGTCTTATTATAAGAGGAGCTGAAAATTCCTTCAGTCATACCATCCCTAAATAGTCAGATAAAAAGCCCATCCTGATGGCTTGATTTAGGTTCTGCTGACATCATCCAGTAAATGGCTAAGAAAATTTAGTCTATGGTAGCTTTTGACAACATAGTCCTTTTCAGAAATAATGGATCAAAATTCAGATCATTTTATTATGATATACAATTTATGCTGAAGATAAAAAGATAAATGACATGTTCTTGTAGATGAATAATCAGGGGTGTTTATCTATCCACTTCCGTCTGGCTCATAGTTAATGTTAGGTTTTTTCCCCTAGCCCAGAACGTCCTTAAGTAAAATAAGACATTTAGAAAGATGAAGGAGCACCACTCTCGCAAAATGCCTGATGATGCCATTCCAGAAGCTCATCTCCTCCCAGTAAAGTGGGGAGCCAAACAGGAGGCAGGATAATCTCCATGCATTACAGAAGGACATGTCTCAGCATGTTGGTCCTCTCAGTCCTACCTTCTACTTCTCAGTTTTTCCCACACCTTATTTGTCTAAGAACCAGTTGTTATGAATTCAAATAACATCACTTGGGACAATATGGAAATGCTAACCCTTGCCTTCTTTTGGGTACGCTTTTATAATTTCCCAAACTGGTCTAAAACCTGAAATTTCCTGGTGGATCCTCTTCCAAATAGCATCCAGATTTGATCTTGCTAAGCTTTTTTCAAGATAAGCCAAGATGATCAGGCCAGGGCATCATCTATTGTGACTGGCTATGGGACATGGTTTTGCTGACAGGTTACAACTGAATTGCCATTTATGCTCACATATCTGTAGAAGCCTTCTTGAAGTCTTCACAGCTTCATCTCTAGGAGATGAAGTTTCTCGTAGGTTACACAATTTATTTTTTGAACTTGGATCTGCCAGTTAGGAAGAAAGTGTTGTTGGTGAAGATTTAATGCTAGCCGGGAATTATGGGAGCTGATATAGCTCTGGAGAGTGCTCTGCAGTTGCATCAAGCATTGCCTATGCTCTCAAGCCTACCTTTAGCACACAGCCTAAAGATGCTGAATGTGACACTTGCTGCCAAACATTTCCATCATGCACCAGAAAAAAAAGCAGCCTGATGATAGCCTTCAGTACGGAGAATAAAACATTAATTTTATACCGAGGAATGTCCAGCTTCGTTTTGGCTGCCGAGGCTTAGCTTTTAATTATTCAGAAACATGTTATTGTATGCAGGCTATAATTTTCATAGACAAACATGCACACACCAACTGGAAGTTTTCATCTGAATGGAGCTCCAGCATCCAATGAAATTGTGTTGGCACTCATTAAAATTGCCAACTATCAGCCTTTTTTTTTTCCCCCGGTTACCTTGTGTTTCCCTTAGCCGAAATTCAGTTTAGTGCTTCCCAAACAGGGCAAACCTTCAGGTATGATGAATTATGATTCCCAACATCCCCTGATAACAGGCGCGGAGGATAGGGGCTGAAGTTTGATACAGACCCATCAGATTGTCACTATACATCACTATAATATATTATTTATGTCTTTTCCTATATTGATGCCTGCAATGTTTGGAAAGGAAACAGAAATAGTGCAATTTATGCAATTCTTCTAATGCACACACGGTTAATAACTCGTCTTATTACAAGACATGAAGAAAATCTATGTGATCGCTAAGGGGCAACAAGACTTGATGGCATGTAATCAGTTACTCCATTATAGGACCCATGGATAATTTGTTCTGATGCAAATTTATAATTCGGGCCCTCTCCTACACACATAAGCCACAATTATTTCATCCTACGCATATGATCTCACTGGTGATGACAGCAAATGTGTCTCTTTTAATCACAGAATTAATAAATTTGTAAATAAAACTGCTAGTGGCTTTTGATATTTGCTTTGCAACGTGCCAGCTTTTTCTTTCTTAAAATTAAGCTTTTTAAAAATTAAAAACAGATAATGCAGGAATGCCGAAAGCAACGCGCTATGCCAAATATCAGTTGTGCTCTATCTTAATAACTATATCGATGTTATTATTTGTGCTTTTTAAAACAAATAAAATCCTACCGTTGCACTTTCACCATTTCTCAAAGTAGGAGTTTAGCCTCACTCTCAAACAGTCCCAAAAAGCCCATGATTTTCTTAAGCCAGTTTATAATCAAGTCATGGTCATAAGCATAAGACAGGAGCAGCTTAAATTATAAATGCAGTTATTTATTAGTTATTTAGTATTAGACCATGTATTCTTGTTTTTGGCTTAGAGACGGCTGTAACCTGATAGGTCTGGCCTGGATCTAAATTTTTTTTTAAAAAAGTTATTGATTCCCAAACAATGGCTGATTCTCAAGAACCTGATGCAGATAAGGTAATCCTTGCTGCCCTGTTTAGTGACCATTTCAAGTTACAACGGCACTGGAAAAGTAGCTTTATGACTTGTCCTCACACTTATGGCTGTTGAAGAGCCACATAATCAAGACTTAGGTACTTTACAAGTAGTGACAGAGTCACCTCGCAATGAAATGGGCAGCAAACAAATTTAATAAATAAATAAATAAGCAAGCAGAGTCCTGCAGTCATGTGATCACCATTTGCACACTTCACAGCCAGAGTCTGACAAGCAAAGGCAATGAATATGGTGTCTCATGTAACGACTGCATTGCTAAACACAGTTGCTAGTCTCAATTATGGTTGTTAAGCAAGGACCAGCTAAACTGAGCTGAGCAATCCTTGATCTATCTTTCTACTGCTTTCCTTGCAATTAGAGAACCCGAAATAATTATGGTTTGTAGAAGTAAAATAGCATTCTAGCTGAAAGAGTCAGCCCAAATTAATGGTAAGCAATCAACTGATTCCTAACTTGAAAAATGATTTTCCCAGAAAAGTTTACTTGGCAAAATCAAGCATAGTACATGGGAGTATAATTTGCACTGAGATACCCTCACACAACAATGTTGTCTTTTATTTATCATGTAGACTTCTTTATTGGCCAAATGTGATTGGACACAAGGAATTTGTCTTGGTGCATACGTTCTCGGTGTACATAAAAGAAAAGATACACACACTTTTTAGATTAATCAGTACTACTATTTTTCAGACTAATTTTGCCAAATGCAAAATCTGATCATGCATGCATCTCATAGGCAGTTTACACTTAAATATATAGAAATTGGCTTTTATAATGGGGCACAGATCTTTTAATCAGATGATTAATAACCATGTTCTTTTGTAGTCTGCTTTTAGTTTATTTAATTAACTACTTAGGGTCACAAATTTCTAATGAGGTTTTCAGACCAGCAAATAAGCAGTAGTATTCATTATCCTCCTATTAAGTCCTTTACAAATAATATTTAACCATGTGAAAATTATGTTGTGCGGCTATGCTTTTATTAAGCATTAAAATCTCTGCCACTTGCACATGAAAATGCTAAGTCAGGGGTGTCCAAAGTTTTTTGAGTGAGGGCCAAATACAGAAAAATAAGCAAAGGCCCGGGCCACCGGGGGGGCTAAAAATTTTTGTACCAGTTCTGTGGGCGTGGCTTATTTTGGGGTGTGGCTTGGTGGTCATGTGACTGGTGGGCGTGGCTAACTCCTCATGTGACTGAGTGGATGTGGCTATGGGCATAGAAACCTAAATACATAGAGACCTAAATACTGACAGCGGCTACCAGTAATCCTCGGCTTGCAACCACTCATTTAGCGACCAATACAACAGCACTGAAAAAAGTGACTTACCACCAGTCTTTGCATTTATGACCTTCGCAGCATCCCCAGTTACATCAAAAGTCAAGCTTTTGGCAACCAGCATGTATTTACTGGGGATTTTCCGCCGTCCGTCGCGAACTCTCTTCCCACTGAGGGAGACACAGCAGCCAATGGAGGGACTCCGGGGAGGCCCAGGCGAGGCCCGCACCGCCTCGCAGCCACTCAGGTGTGCCACGCTCCCACCCAGGCCAGAAAGGGACGGGCTAACTAGGGGCGAGTGGGCGGGCACCGCCCTCCTCCGAACGCCGAGTGGCGGCGCGCGGAGCGGCAGGCGCGCGGCCAATGGGAGCGGGCGAGCTCGGCGCGTCACAGGCCGGCACACGGGCCCGCGGCTGAGGTAAAGCGGAGCGTGGCGGCGCGCGGCGCTGCTTCGCGGCGCATGGAGGCGATGCCTTGCCGCGACCAGCGCGTGGTGGGCCCGCGGGGTAGAGGCCGGGATGCCGGCGAGCGGCGAGGGCAGGCCTCGCAGCTGCGCCGCCGACCCGGCCGGGCAGCGGTGACAGCCTGAGCCCGGACAGCAGCAGCAGCAGCGCCGACGGCAGCCGATGCTGCTGCGCTGGCGGAACGGCTGCTGTGCGGGCGGCGGGCGCCGAGGCCACGGCCACGTCGGCGGCGGCGCGTCACGACTGGCCGGGATCGGCGGCGGCCCAGCTCAAACTCCTGCCCATGAACGACCAGATCCGGGAGCTGCAGACCATCATCCGCGACAAGTGGCGCCCCTGAGTGCGTGCAGAGCGCCGCCCGAGAGAGGATCCAGCGGGGCTGGGAAGCAGAGCGCCGCCCGCCTGGCTTCCGGGGCTGCAGCCCCGCGTGGGGACGATGGCCGTCGCCGCCCGCCCGCCTCTTCCTCTGTCTGGTGGGCCGGGCTGGAGCCATGGGCGTCCTGGGCGCCCCCTACAGCCCAGTGGCGGAATGGCCGGCCCGCAGCCCCGGGTGGGCGGGGATCGCCTCAGCGGAGCCACTCCGCATCTGCAACCGGGCGAGCAGTGGCTTCCTTGGGGGCCAGGACGGGGGCCGCACCCCACTGTCCACCGAGAATTTGCTGTGGGCCAATAAAAACTGACCCGCGGGCCGCAGTTGGCCCGCGGGCCGTAGTTTGGACACCCCTGTGCTAAGTACTAAAATCTGTGCTAACAATTTGTGCTCCCTGTGAAATTCATATATTTATTTTCATTTTGGAAAAATAAATCTAGGCCTTGATCTGGGGAAATCATGAAAAATATTTTGAAATTGTACTACTAAGGGCTTTCTCCTTCTCCTTCTCTTTCTCTTCTGTTGTTCTGTCTCAGTCTTCAAACTTGTGGAGAAAGTTCTAAATTGCTGAATTCACACCAATTATTTACGAACAATTATAGCTTGGACCACATTTTGTCCTTAACTCAAACCAAACAGATTATATTCTGGTTTAGCATAATATGTGAACTCCATATTCTGTTTTATGAGGATGTGTCATTTTATAAGAGGACTCCCCAAAACATAGTTTATCTGGATCGGCATATCATACACGAATATGGTTTGCTTGCTTAGCATTTTGCATGAATCTAGCTAGCCATTGTAGCTTGTCACCTGTTTGGAACCCTCACCACATCTCTGACATCAACACAATTGAACGTGTCCAGAAATATTTTACAAGAAGAGTTCTCCATTCCTCTGAAAACAATAAAATACCTTATCCCACCAGACTTGAAATCCTAGGCTTAGAAACCTTGGAACTCCGTCGCCTTCGACAAGACCTAAGTTTAACTCACAGAATCATCTATTGTAATGTCCTTCCTGTCAAAGACTACTTCAGCTTTAATTGCAATAATACTAGAGCAACTAATAGATTTAAACTTAATGTCAACCGCTTTAATCTAGATTGCAGAAAATATGACTTCTGTAACAGAATCATCAGTGCTTGGAATACTTTACCTGACTCTGTGGTCTCTTCTCATAATCCTAAAAGCTTTAACCAAAAACTTTCTATTATTGACCTCACCCCATTCCTAAGAGGACCATAAGGGGCGTGCATAAGTGCACAAACGTGCCTACCATTCCTGTCCTATTGTTTTTTTTCTTTTCTTCTTCCTATATATATATATATATGCTTATACCTCCTATATTTACTCATATATGTGTTTATATACTATATAATCTTTTTGTATGATACCTACATATATTGTTGTGATATTGTTGTGACATATTGTTGTCAGCCGCAGCTGACTGTTGGAGGCGAGTTATTGGCCCCAAAGGATAGGGTGCGCAACTTAGGTGTCCTCCTGGATGAACGGCTGTCGTTTGAAGATCATTTGACGGCCGTCGCCAGGAGGGCCTTCCACCAGGTTCACCTGGTTCGGCAGTTGCACCCCTTCCTTGATCGGGATGCCTTGTGCACAGTCACTCATGCGCTCGTTACCTCCCGCTTGGATTATTGTAATGCTCTCTACATGGGGCTCCCCTTGAAGTGCACTCGGAGGCTTCAGTTAGTCCAGAATGCAGCCGCGCGGGTGATAGAGGGAGCCTCGCGTAGCTCCCACGTAACACCGCTCCTGCACAGGCTGCACTGGCTACCTGTGGCCTTCCGAGTGCACTTTAAGGTTTTGGTTACGACCTTTAAAGCGCTCCATGGCTTAGGGCCCGGGTACTTACGGGACCGCCTGCTGTTACCGTATGCCTCCCACCGACCAGTACGTTCTCACAGAGAGGGACTTCTCAGGGTGCTGTCCGCCAAGCAATGTCGGCTGGCGGCCCCCAGGGGAAGGTCCTTCTCCGTGGGGGCTCCCACACTCTGGAACGAGCTTCCCCCGGGTTTACGCCAAATACCTGACCTTCGGACCTTCCGCCGCGAACTGAAGACACACCTTTTCATTCGCGCGGGGCTGGCTTAAATTTTTTAACTTTTATAAATTTTAAATTTAATTGATTTTAAATTTGTTATTTATTTTAAATGGGGTTTAGTTTTATAAATTTTTAAAATGCTAGGCTAATTATAATAAGTTTCTTAATTTCTATTTTAAATTGTACATTGTATTGTTATTTTTTACTGCTGCCTGTACACCGCCCTGAGTCCTTCGGGAGAAGGGCGGTATAAAAATCAAATAAATAAATAAATAAATAAATAAATAAATAAAACAGGTCAGGACTACCATATCTGAATTGCATAAATCTAAATGGCCACTAGATGGCACCATTTTCTCTGCCTCTAGCAGAGTTTTGCATTCTACAGTATATATAGCCTTTCTGTTAACAAAGTCTTAACCATAAGCTCTCAGAAAAATCTAATTCTCTAATAACTGTTATTTATGACGAGTTACATTTTTCAACAGAATTTATTTTGCAAAGCCTAGTAAAGACAAGCTAAATCTCCATTCAGAGTGAAAAATAATTTGTGGTTTACAAATTTCTACTTTAAAATATCCACTATGTCTAGTCACACACACATTTAGAGAATACCATGTCTGAAATTAAAAGGTGTTTTTTTTCTTTTTATGAATTATGCAGCATTACCTAGTTCAGAATTGCTGAATAATGTTGATGTCAATACTTTTTAAATTATAGTAGTCCTCACTAAACAAATGGTTGTGACTTGAGAACTAGAAGTAATTACAAACATCTTCTGTAAGATTGCTCTTAGGAAAAGCTTGACCACAACTGATTAACACAGGTTATAACAGTGATTCCCAAACTGTGAGCCGCGGCTCCCCAGGGAGCCGCGCTATCGTCATGGGGGCGCCGCGGAATATCTGCGCCCGCTGGGTCCGGCGCTGATGCGCCATTTCTGGGGCGTCTGGTGCGCATGCGCAGTTGCAGGTCGGATTTCCGGGGAGCCGCGGGCGCGTCTGGTGCGCATGCGCAGTTGCAGGTCGGATTTCCGGGGGAGCCGCGGGCGAAAAAGATTGGGAACCTCTGGGTTATAATGATAATGCATTTACTCATCCAGACAGTAATTAGATTACAGAAAGTTCTTCCAAATTTGTAACCAGAATAGGTAAGGACTTTTGAAACACCTAGCATTTCCTTGGGCTAATTGAAAATGTTTCATCTTGGAT
Organism: Ahaetulla prasina; assembly: GCF_028640845.1. Taxonomy (NCBI): domain Eukaryota; kingdom Metazoa; phylum Chordata; class Lepidosauria; order Squamata; family Colubridae; genus Ahaetulla; species Ahaetulla prasina. Next base: position 306,244,059 of record NC_080539.1, on the reverse strand, counting down.
TCTTTAATTGAAAGAAAAAGAGGATTAGTGCTTAAACCACGGGTGAAATGCTCCCAGTTCGGACCGGATCGCCTGATCTGGTAGCAATGGCGGTGGGTGACCCAGTAGCGGAGACCCAGTAGCAAAAATCCCTGCCCCCCCCAATGCCCAGCTGAGCCGTGCAATTATCAGAGGTTTTTTTTTTTTACTTTTAAAAGCATTTTTTCTTCAGATGGAAAAATGCTTTTAAAAGTAAAAAAACTCTGATGATCATGTGGCTCAGCTGGGTGCTAGCCAAAAAATGCGGGGAGGGGACTCTGTTTTTCCTCCCAGCAGGCTTCCCTGAAAGAAAGCCTGCTGGGAGGAAAAACGGACTCCCCCCCCCTGTTTTTTGGTTTTTCTAGCAGGCTTCAGGTAGGCTGGGAGGAAAAACGAGGTGTGGGGGGGTTCATTTTTGAGAGAGAGAGAGAGAGAGAGAGAGAGAAAGAGAGAAAGAGAGAGAGAGAGAGAGAGAGAGAGAGAAAGAAAGAAAGAAAGAAAGAAAGAGAGAGAGAGAAAGAAAGAAAGAAAGAAAGAAAGAAAGAAAGAAAGAAAGAAAGAAAGAAAGAAAGAAAGAAAGAAAGGACGGAGGGAGGGAGGGAGGGAGGGAGGGAGGCGGGGAAGGAAGGAAGGAGGAGAGGAGAGGAAGGAAGGAGTACAAACGTGGCATTAGACGCAGCTTCAGAGGATAATCCAGAGCTGGAAGGGACCTGGAGATCATCTAGTCCATTTCTGCTCCAGCAGGACATTGTTAGTGAGTTTCTGTCTTTTGATCCCCCAGTCACATGGTTACATAGCCACGCCCACCCAGTCACATGACCTCCCGCCCCCACCAAGCCACGGCCACCAAGTCACACCCACCAAACCGGTAGCAAAAAAAAATTAGATTTCACCCCTGGCTTAAACCCTATCACCTTGAAAAGTTTTTCTATCATACAATTCCACAATTTCTTCGTAAGTCAAACCTCCTTTGAGTTCTGAGTCCAGTTCTGGGCACCAGAACAAACTGGAATAGATACAAGTTAGAACAATGAAAATGATCAGGGGCTGATCATGGTAATAGAAGTGACTGAGGAAGCTAGAGATGTTTAGAAAAAAACACACACAACTGAACAGGAGTAATATCACACTTTTCGGACTGCACCTGTTATGAATATGTGAATCTGAAGTTCTGTAAATGGTTGGATTCAACTATTAAACCTTAGAAACATTCAAGTTACTACATTTATGAAGTAGATTTCCCATTCTGTAAAATAAGTTCAATTATCATTAGCACCTTTTCAGATCCATTCAAAAGCAATCAGCAGAACAATCTGATTCACATACACATCTCCTATCCTTGTGTCATAACATTCATTTGCTTCCTGTACTGAACTGTTGACCATGAGATAACCATAACCTTTTACGTGTCAGTAATTATTAATGATCCATAAGAAAAGCTGTCATCTTATTCAAGGGTTGCTTTACTCAAGAGCCTTCACTGAGAAACTGAGAAGCATTTGGAATAAATTTATTTTTAAATCTGGTGTGTGTGTGTGTGTGTGATTGCTTTTGAATGGATCTGAAAAGATGCTAATGAAAATGGATCTTGTTTTCCTAACCTTATATGATTATATTTTACTGTATTTCTTAAGTCAAATGTTATCATTAGTTAAAGGGACGCGGTGGCTCAGGGGCTAGGACATTGAGCTTGTCGATCGAAAGATCAGCAGCTCGGCGGTTCGAATCCCTAGTGCTACCATGTAACGGGGTGAGCTCCTGCTACTTGTCCCAGCTTCTGCCAACCTAGCAGTTTCGAAAGCATGTAAAAATGCAAGTAGAAAAAATAGGGACCACCTTTGGTGGGAAGGTAACAACGTTCTGTGCACCTTTGGCGTTGAGTCATGCCGGCCACATGACCACAGAGATGTCTTCGGACAGCGCTGGCTCTTCGGCTTTGAAACGGAGATGAGCACCACCCCCTACAGTCGGCAACGACTAGCACGTATGTGCGAGGGGAACCTTTACCTTTACCTTATCATTAGTTACTGTTACGTTCATTTTGATGTTTTTGTGTATATCCAATACTGTGTGAGGAGATTTAGAAGAGGATTTTCTACCACTAGTGCTTTAGAATTGTGAGGATTCTATAAGATGCCTTAATGGAAACCCAAAGGTGCTTTTTCAAGAGACAACTGAACTTTCTGGTTTTTCTTTGAAGACATTTCACTTCTCATCCAAGAAGCTTCTTCAGCTCTGATTGGATGGTGGGAATGGAAGGATTTATACTCCTTGCAGACAGCTTTTCCATTCTTTTAGTGAGTCATTAAGGCCACCTGTGTCCTCAGGGTCACCTGAGTAGTTCAAATGGGTGTGGGGCTTTCTTGGAACTGCTGAAAGGACGATTCACTAAAAAATAGGTGTCAAACTCACCATGTCATGTTGCTGTCACATGGCATTTCCTGACATTTTCCCATTCACAGAGCTGGAGTGGGCGTGGCCTGCATGTGACGCATCCAACCCATGGGCCGCCAGTTTGACATCTTACACTAAAAGAATGCAAATGACCAGCTGTCTGCAAGGAGTATAAATCCTTCCATTCCCCACCATCCAGTCAGAGCTGAAGAAGCTTCTTGGATGAGAAGTGAAATGTCTTCAAAGAAAACCAGAAAGTCCAGTTGCCTCTTGAAAAAGCACCTTTGGGACAGCCATATGTGGATGACTAAGAATCTCCATAGATTTCAGGGGAACTTATTCAATTTATCTTATTACTGTAGTTTAATTGGCTCCTCCCACTCCCACCCCAATTTTATTCCTCTTGATTTTCTTCTCTCTGTTTTTTCTTACCAGCCTCATGCTTATTGTTCTTTCTGTCCCTTTCTCTTTAACTGGACATACCACAGGCACCAGCACCTCTTTTCTTTGTTTTTAAGAGTTTGGGTATGTTGCACCGCAATTCTATAGTGCCATGTTCTACGTTTCCATATTGCTTTTTTTAAAAAGGGGATTAAGACAATATGATAAGGATGAAGAATACTGAAGCTCTATTTATGTGATGGGGGCTCCAGGATTAAGGATCCTAACTTTTGCCAGGTGATGTTGCCCTGCTGGTACCACTGTTGCTAAGCAATTACAAATGAAACAAAAACAAACATATTTCAAGTAAAGCCATACAGAGAAATCTGGTAGGCATAAACATTTATCTTATTCAATACTTTAATGTTAATCATTCCCATGTATATCACTTACTCTTGAAAACAGTTTTGATTTATAGATTTTAATCATTGCCGTCAAATGTAAAAATATACTGTATAAAAGTGCAATATGTGCAGCCACATCTAACTTTCAACTTTGGCGAAGAAAGGCACCAGAAAAAAGCAAACAAACAGAAGTTAAGGTTGTTCTTAACCAAAGGACCCAGAAAGAATAAAGAACAAAGCAACTGAGTACAAGCCAATTTTAATCTGACACTTGTGTTTGGTGTTCAAAATATACACTCTTTCACCACATAAATCAACATGTATACAATACACACATAAATCAATATATAAATAACATAAATACATAAATCATATATACAATATACACATAAATCAAAATGTATACAATACTCATTTTGAATGAAGCTAGAAGATAGAACTACTTATTTCTCATTTGATTTCCTCAGGAAAATAAATCAAGAAAACTGCTGCTGGCCATCCTTTCACATGCCTTTTATCAGGATCACAGGATTATATGGGTTGAGCTGGGGATCCAGTCTTGGAATGGGAATGAGAAGGCAGCCATGTTCAATCAATCAGAATAGAGCTGGAAGGGAAAAATAATTGCTACCAACCTGCCTTCCATTGAGGACCTGTATACTGCACGAATCAAGAAGAGGGCCGTGAAAATATTTGCAGACCCCTCGCATCCTGGACATAAACTGTTTCAACTCCTACCCTCAAAACGACGCTATAGAGCACTGCACACCAGAACAACTAGACACAAGAACAGTTTTTTCCCGAAGGCCATCACTCTGCTAAACAAATAATTCCATCAACACTGTCAGACTATTTACTGAATCTGCACTACTATTAATCTTCTCATAGTTCCCATCACCAATCTCTTTCCATTTATGACTGTATGAATATAACTTGTTGCTGGCAATCCTTATGATTTATATTGATATATTGACCATCAATTGTGTTGTAAATGTTGTACCTTGATGAACGTATCTTTTCTTCTATGTACACTGAGAGCATATGCACCAAAACAAATTCCTTGTGTGTCCAATCACACTTGGCCAATAAAAATTCTATTCTATTCTATTCTATTCTATTCTATTCTATTCTATTCTATTCTATTCTATTCTATTCTAGTCCAGCCCCCTGCTCAAGTCATAGACCCTATACCATTTCAGACAAGTGACTGTCCAGTCCCTTCTTAAAAACCTCCAGTGATGAAGTGCCCGCAACTTCTGAAGGCAAGCTCTTCCATTGGGTTAATTGTTCTCACTTAAGTAAGAAACTTAAGTTTCTCCTTAATTCCAATTTGCTTCTCTCCTTGATTAGTTTCCATCCATTGTTTCTTGTCTTGCCCTCTGTTGCTTTGGAGAATACGTTGACCTCCTCCTCTTTCTGGCAGCCAAAGTAGAACAGGTATTTAGTTGTGAGATCTTGTGGGATAGGAGGCTTGGCTTCTTTCTCTGATAAAAATAGTTCCCAATATGGAGTCGTAATTCCTCATGGAGGGAAGCATAAATGAAAGGATTGAAACAGGCTGAACTCATGGAAGCCACATGACATGAAACTTGGATGACATTCACATATCACTTGTTTAGAATAGCAAACTCTTCATCCATATCTCTAATCAAATTAACTACTTGGAGAGGGAGCCAACAAGACCAAAACACAGGCCTGAAACAGGGGTGAAATATAAAATTAGTTACTACCAGTTCTGTGGACGTGGCTTGGTGGGGGGTGGGTAATATGACTGGGTGGGCGTGGCCAACTTTTTTAAAAAAAGCATTTTAAAAAAATGCTTTAAAAAATGCTTTTAAAGGGATCAGGCAACTCAGCTGGGATCGCCAGAACCCTTTAAAAGTAATTTTTTTACAGCCTCTTCAGCTGAAAAAATGCTTCTGAAGGGTTCTGTCATTCCCAGCTGAGCTGTGCAATCATCAGAGGCTTTTTTTTAACTTTTAAAAGCATTTTTTTGGCTGAAGAAAAAATGCTTTTAAAAGTAAAAAAACCCAAAAACCTTTGATGATCGCGCAACTCAGCTGGGCAGGGGGGCAGGGGGACACACAGAGATTTTTGCTACCGGTTCTCCAAACCACCCGCTGCCATCGCTACCGGATCGGGTGATCCGGTCCAAACCGGGAGCATTTCACCCCTGGCCCGAAATTACCAGCATCTGGAAGGTAAGGTCTTTTCTTTTTTTGTAGTCCACTTTTCTTGGTTGTGACATACGGCTCCTAGGATCTTTCTCTTCTGTAGATGATTAAGAAATGGCACAGTAAGAGAACAACATGGCCGAAAGTAGAAGCATGTAAGAGAGGAGGAGCATCAGGCAAGACTACAGCTGTCTCTCTATCTTCCAGTGCAATCAGTTTTCTTCACAGATAATCATGTCATGGCCAATGCTGTTGAGATCTAAGTAATAGATATTGAAATAGGCTAGTAGAGAAACCACAAGAAACAAGAGCCAAATAGCAGCCACAATATAGATACAAGACTTGCATCTCACCCTTTGGCGAATGGGATACACAATTACAATGTATCGATTGACGACAGTGGCTGTAAGTGACAGGACAGACACAAATACGGTTGTCCCTTGCATCAGGGTGACAAAGTAGCACATGAACGCTCCAAAAAGCCAGCCTCGGCTTTCAGAGGCATACAGGGCGGTCAGTGGAATGCAGAAAATGCACATAATCAGGTCAGCAGCTGCCAAGTTCCCAATAAGGAAGTCCGTGGTGCTGTGCGGCTTTTTGGTGAAGCTGATGAGACAGAGGAGGAGGAGGTTCCCTGTGCAGGCAACTGTCACCAAGAGAGCGTAGAGAGGAAGGAAAAGCGGCTTCAGCTCAAAGAGGAGATCCAGGCCAGTGAATAAGTGATCTGATCTATTAAAACAGGAAGCATTCAAGAGCTGGGAATGGACCGCCATGTCAGAATCTGATTGTGAGGATCTTTTACATTAACAAGAAAAGGGGGAAATTGTTAGAAAGAAAATAAAAAGAGAGATTGGCATTGTTCATCCTTGTGGAAATGCTTGACTCAGTGGTGGCTTGCTACTGGTTCTCCCCGGTTCAGGAGAGCCGGTAGCAGAGATGTTGAAGTGAATGTGAACCGGTTCGCTCCGACCATCACCTGGGTCCACCCGCCCGCCCCTGCACTATACCTACCTTTATTCCTCTGATTTTAGCCCAGCTGAAAGGTGTGGCAGAGCAGATTGCAATGCCTCAGCTGTTCAGCCAGTCAATGCGCTTGTGCGAAGGGCAAGTTTGGTGTGCGTGTGAGCAAAGTGAGCACTTCTGCGCCAATCGCACACAAAGCACGTGCGCGAAGCGAACTGGTGGTAACACCGGTTAGAACCCACCACTGGCCTGACTCTACTTATTCGGTCTGTCACCAAGACATGGGGAAGTTAGAAGTGTAGAAGGGAAACAGCATATTAATAATTAATAATAATTAATTAATAATTAATTTATTAAATACTGGCAGCAACAAAACTCCTGAGGTTAATACTCTCATCATAATGAAAAAAGCAAAAGAGGACAAGAAGTTTCAAAAATTAGAACTGAGTTGAACGGCTACTTTAAGCATGGTTTGTAGATTAATTTTTTCTTAAAATATGACACAAGCTCAGGAGTTTTGCTGCTGCCACCAAACTCTTTCCTGAATTAGACATTCTTTAATTTTTGTTCTCTATTCATACAGTATTTGGATCTGCCTCCATCTCTTTCAGTGTTATCTCTATATCTGTGTTAATGTGACTAGGGAAAAGATTGGGAAACTATAGAAACTCAATTTACAGACAGACAGACACACTGAGGGAAAGAAAGAATATAGCCATTTTGACATTTTGCTCCAGTTTCCAAAGCTATCGTGGGGGATTGGTTGGTCGGGTGGCTTGTAGAAGGAGTCGGTGAAGGTCGTGAAGAAAGAAAGGACCTTCGGCTGCTCCCTTCTCACAATTTGTGGTGCTTTTTGCTTTTCTTTTATTCTTCCCGAATCGACGGGATGGAGGGAAGCTGGAGTGGGGGCTGAGAGAGGCCAAAAGTGTTTTCATTCGCTGAGACTCGCCGTGTTGGAGCTGCAAGGACGAAAACTCTCCCTTCTTAACACAATCGCGGCTCCAGTTGGGTTTCCTAAGAACCGAGGAAAAGCTGGGAAGCAAAGCTCTGGAACTGTCCGTAGCTTGTGGTGCTGAATCGAACCGCTGATCCTCCTTTACCTTGCGAAATATAGAGAGAGCGATAAATCTCCCCCTCACCCACCAACCGCCGCCTACTTGGACAAGGATTTAAACGATCTCCCCTCCCCTTCTCTTCCCATTTCATCTTCTTACACTGGAATATATTCTGCCCAGTAGTGGATTTCAAATATTTTTACTACCGGTTCTGTGGGTGTAGCATGACTTGGTGGGCATGGCAGGGGTAGGATACTGTAAAATCTCCATTCCCACCCCACTCCAGGGGAAGGTTACTGCAAAATCCCCATTTCCTCCCAATCAGCTGGGACTTGGGAAGCAGAGAAAAGATGGGGGTGAGGCCAGTCAGAATTTTTATTACCGTTTCTGTGGGTGTGGCTTAGTAGGCGTGGCATGGTTCGGTGGGGGTGGCTTGATGGGCATGACAGAGGAAGGATACTGTACAATCTCCATTCCCTCCCTAATCCAGGGAAAGGATACTGCAAAATCCCCATTTCCTCCCGATCAGCTGGGACTCGGGAGGCAGAGAATAGATGGGGGCAGGGCCAGTCAGAAATTTTACTACCAGTTCTCTGAACTACTCAAAATTTCTGCTACCAGTTCTCCAGAACTGGTCAGAACCTGCTGAAATCCACCTCTGATTCTGCTCATTTTGGAGAAAAAAACACAACAATGTATGGCATATAATGCTTCCAAGGAAGTTAGGATCACTTCATCCAAACTTTTTCTCTAGCCTGGTGCCGTCAAGAGAAACTGATTTCTGTCATCCCATCATGGTACTGTTAGCTATGAATGACAGGGGCTGCAATCCCAAAAGTTTGGAAGGCATCAAATTGAGGAAAGTTGCTTTCTATCATGCTAATAACTTACATATGCAGGCAGTTCTCAGTTTATGATCACAATTGAGCCCAAAATTTCTGTTGCTAAGCAAGATAGTTGTTAAGTGAGTTTTGGTCCATTTTATGACCTTTCTTGCCACAGTTTAGTTAATCACTGCATTTGCTAAATTAGTAGCATGGTTGTTAAGTGAATCTGTCCTCCGCATATGACTCCAGGACACTTAACTGTCATAAAAATGAGTCAGCTTCCAAACATATGAATTTTGATCAGATGACCATGGGGTTGCTGCAACAGTTGGAAGTGTGAAAAATGGTCATAAGTCACTTTTTTCAGTGCCTCTGTAACTTCAAACATTCATTAAATGAACTGTTGTAAATTGAGGACTATTAATATTCTTCTCTCCCTATGAACTACTTCTGTAGATTTTGTTTTTGCAGTAATGATACATGGCAAAGTTTTAAAGGTACATTTTATGTGCAAGCCGTCATTTTTTAAAAACCCTACTGATTTTTGACATATTAAAATACAAATGACTACCTACTAACATCACTTTTCATTGCCAAATAAGCCTTCAGCCATTATAAAAAATTTAGCAAGCTTCTAGGTAGAAAAATAAAAAGACAAAATACTTCTCATTGTAAAACAATTAAAATCATTTTGTAAGCCTAAAATCTAGATTTGGCAAACAGATGGAATAGATAAGTGGATTTTAGAGATTTTTGTTGGAAAATCATAACTCATGTCTAATAAAACATTAGATTGCACTGAAGTTTGCATCTACCAATATTTAGCATTCTCTACATTATATTTTTATTTTGGAAGTTTTCTTCATAATCAGTTTCACAGATTGTGATTGTATGCCCGCCATCAATAACAGAATTACAGACTTGGAAGGAACTTGGGAGCATAATCAGGATAATTTTATGTTTCTATTCTGAGGTTTATAAATGAAAATGCAGAAAAGCTGTATTTATGTCCCTGCGTGTGTGTATAGATTTTTCTCATGTACACGTGACACAAATACATAGAATTGCAGCTTCCTTGTATTCACATATCCGCATGTCTTTTTATCTTTATATAACTAATTCCCCAATTCTGCTGGTTTGGGGCACAGTTCCAATGGCCTATAGAGTTAAGGAGAGAGATTTCTCTAATTTCCTGACAGAACAATCAATAAGTGGAACAACTTGCCTGCAGAAGTTGTGAATGCACCAACACTGGAAATTTTTAAGAAGATGTTGGATAGCCATTTGTCTGAAATGGTGTAGGGTTTCCTGCCTCAGCAGGGGGTTGGACTAAAAGACCTCCAAGGTCCCTTCCAACTCTGTTATTATGTTATGTTATGTTAGGTTAGGTTACGTTACGTTACGTTACGTTACGTTACATTACGTTACGTTACGTTACGTTAATTTAGAATGGAAATATGAGATATGTGCTATTTTTATTATCTTAGTTGTTGTCATTTTATTGTAATGTGTACTGTTGGTTTGACAATTTACATAGGTTAAGATGTTTGCCACACAGCACTTGGCTTTGATGGAGTTGTTTATAAGCTCAGTTAAAATAGTTAATATATAAATTAACTTTGTCTTTACACAAAAGGAAAAAACAATCCAACCTATCAAAAACAGCACTACAAAAAACAGATTAGAAACACAAGTTAAAATAGGGAAGAAAATGGTAAGTGAACATCTGTCTACCCTAGACGAGTTCAAATCACTAGGACCGGATGGATTACACCCCAAGGTTCTGAAGGAACTGGCAGACGTTATCCCAGAACCACTGAACTATATATTTCAAAGATCTTGGAGCACAGGGGAGCTGCCAGAGGACTGGAAAAGAGCTGATGTAGTTCCCATCTTCAAAAAAGGAAAAAAAACAGATCCAGGAAACTACAGACCTATCAGCCTGACCTCAATACCGGGGAAGATTCTGGAAAGGATAATCAAGCAACGAATCACCGAACACCTAGAAGCAAACAAAGTAATAACCAAAAGCCAACATGGGTTTGTCAAAAACAGATCATGCCAGACTAATCTTATCACATTCTTTGACAAAATGACAAAATTAGTAGACCAGAGGAATGCTGTCGATATAATTTACTTGGACTTCAGTAAAGCATTTGATAAAGTAGACCATAACCTACTACTAAATAAAGTAGAAAAATGTGGGTTAGACAGCACCACCACCAGATGGCTTCGTAACTGGCTGACCAACAGCACTCAATGTGTAGTCCTCAATGGAACTACATCCACATGGAGGGAAGTATGCAGTGGAGTACCCCAAGGCTCTGTTTTAGGCCCAGTACTCTTCAACATCTTCATCAACAATTTGGACGAGGGGATAGATGGGGAACTCATCAAATTTGCAGATGACACCAAGCTGGCAGGAATAGCCAACACTCCAGAAGATAGGCTCAAGTTACAGAAAGATCTTGACAGACTTGAACATTGGGCGCTATCTAACAAAATGAAATTCAACAGTGAAAAAAGTAAGGTTCTACATTTAGGCAAAAAAATAAATAAATGCACAGGTACCGTATATGTGGTACCTTGCTCAGTAGTAGTACCTTTGGGAGGGATCTTGGAGTCCTAATGGATAACCATTTAGATATGAGCCAGCAGTGCGCAGCAGCTGCTAAAAAAGCCAACACAGTTCTGGGCTGCATAAACAGAGGGATAGAATCAAGATTACGTGAAGTGTTAGTGCCACTTTATAATTCCTTGGTAAGGCCACACTTGGAATATTGCATCCAGTTTTGGTCGCCACGATGTAAAAAAGATGTTGAGACTCTAGAAAGAGTGCAGAGAAGAGCAACAAAGATGATTAAAGGACTGGAGGCTAAAACATATGAAGAACGGTTGCAGGAACTGGGTATGTCTAGTTTAATGAAAAGAAGGACTAGGGGAGACATGATAGCAGTGTTCCAATATCTCAGGGGTTGTCACAAAGAAGAGGGAGTCAGGCTGTTCTCCAAAGCACCTGAGGGTAGAACAAGAAGCAATGGGTTGATCAAGGAAAGAAGCAACTTAGAACTAAGGAGAAATTTCCTGACAGTTAGAACAATTAATAAGTGGAACGACTTGCCTGCAGAAGTTGTGAATGCTCCAACACTGGAAATTTTTAAGAAAATGTTGGATAGCCATCTGACTGAGATGGTGTAGGGTTTCCTGCCTGGGCAGGGGGTTGGACTAGAAGGCCTCCAAGGTCCCTTCCAACTCTGTTGTTATATTATATTATATATTAAATAAATTTTAGTAGTGGTCTTGTGGATATGGAAAACAAATCCAAACAGCATATGCTTAACATCTACTACATCAAAGTTTTTCAAACAGGTTACTAACACATATATATTTGATAAATATAAAATATATATTTCCTGAATAGTTTTTTCCTGGGATTGTTTTCCTGCAGCTGGTTGTATATTTTACTTATTAGATCCTTATAGTATTTTAGAATATGATATTTTGTCTCAAGGTAATGAAAATTGGTTTGATGTATATAAAGTATTTATTTGTCCTTTAGAGGTAGGGTATATATTACTTTGTGAAGATATGGTTCCAAAAGCAGGATATAGATTTATTGAATTTATGGATGGATCAGATTGATTAAATTAATGGATCCTTAAAACCTCTGTTCCTCTTCTTTACTTTTACTTGATCTGTCCATCAGATCTAGACTTGGATGTATAAGAATCAAGCTCTAAGAGTGTGTCAAGAGACACATACTTCTACTATCATTCAAAAAAAGTGGACTTTCATCATTCCCTTTGTCTTGTGTATTAGCACAATGTCATCCACCCACTTTGAAATGGAAATTCGCTTCAATTGCAAAGCAATCGGCCTTCCAACCCTTCATTGACAAGAAAAAAAAAGAATACTTTAAGATAATCTCATTATCTTATCATATGGCCCTGCAACTATGACTATCCAGTCTACAGTTTATGAGAATTGTAATTAGAAAATCTAAGGAACATAAGATTATCTAGCCTTGTCAAAGCGAAACAAATCTATTTTCATTTATTTCCTTGTCTGTTAAGCAACCTCCACTCTGACAGTAGCACTTGGAGCATCTTGCAGAACATATTAGACTAACAGTGTTGGAAGGGCTCTCTGAGCTTGGTTGCCAGTTTAGGCCACTATTGGGCTATTGAGCTGATCAAAGGAGGACATAGAGTCTGCCAATATGAAGATCCATAGAAGCAGGGATCTCCCACTTTAGGCAGGACCTGAGGTGCGACTATGGACAGAAACCTGTTGTGTCTCGCCCAATCTCACCACAGCCGGGGCCTTCTTATCTGCTTCCGAACATGGAGGAATGTTCTAGTATGCCTCCCGGCCCCAGCCCTGGCTCCATGCCCAGACAGGCTGAAGAGGAGGAAATATCTCCAGCCCCCAGCTCTGGCTCCATGCCCAGGCAAACGGAGCAACTAGACCCCTCCCCCTCCTCCACAGCATGTGAGCCTGAGGGAGGTCTATTGCCAACAGCTGCCGACTGGAGTGACCCTTGCGTCAGAAGACTTGATAGGCGGAGGCAACAGAAGGAAGGGAGGGGCAGGCCTGGATAAGTGCTGAGTCATGGAGCCACACCCCACGGCCTATATAAAGGATCTGCTTTCTGGCATTCTCTGAGTCAGGCAAAGTCTAAACATATCTTGCTGAAGTCACTTTTTGGTCTCCTGCCTGCCCTGAGGACTTTGCTAGGACTTTGGCAGAGCTGCAGAGGCACGCCTGATTCGGATTTCCCTGACCCGGCCGTCAGCGGAGGAGTTGGACATGACAAGACCTCAGAGACAGTCCAACACATAGTGGCAGACAGGAACAGCATACACTGAACAGTAAAATCAAGTAGTTGGCATTGTGAACAGGAATATCTACAGAGTATATGGACTAGGCCCTCCCAGGTCCAAGTGGAGATTCCACAGGTAGTCATGGAGAATATCAGGTGTAAGGTCCTAGGGGACTTCCAGATTCAGACATATAGGCAGGTTTTGGCCAATCAACCAGACATTGTGGTAGTAGACAAGAACCAAAAAACCAAGGTGCCAAGGGACAGCAGCAACAGGAAGGAGTATGAAAAGCTGGAGAAGTACCAGAACCTGATTGTACTCCAAAGCTGGGAAAGGGGCTGCAACAGCTCCTGGAAAAAAACATCAGTGCTCTCTATCCAGAAGAGTGCAATTCTAGGAACAGCTAAGACAGTGATGGCTAACCTTTTCTGGATTGAGTGCCCAAAGTGCACATGCATGCCCAAACCCCCCAAATGCAATGTGCGCATGGCCCCCGCGCATGTGCCCCACCCCATGCATGCATGTGTGGCCTTCTGCATGCAATCCACCCGTGCATGAGCGCACGCCCCTCCGCACACACTCTGCCCCCGCGCATACACGTGAACCTCCCTGCATGTGCCCCACCCCCCATGCATGTGCGGCAGGGACCTGAAGGCCAGCTGGCCAGAGGGAGGCACATGTGCATGCATGGTGGAGCTGAACTGGGGCAACGGCTCATGTGCCAACAGAGAGGGCGCTGCGTGCTACATCTGGCACATGTGCCATAAGTTCACCATCACGGAGCTAAGATATTGCACAAAAATCCCAAATTCCCAGGCCCCTTGTAGAGGACTTAAGATTGTGGAAGACACATAACACCCATAGAGATGATAAGGAATGTCTCTCTCTCTCTGTCTCTCCCTTCCTCCCTCCCTCCCCCCCCTCTCTCTCACACACACATATCACAAGATATGTTTGACTCTTCCACTAAATTTGCTGTGATTTTATTGTTCTCGAATTCATTGTCTGTGAAACAGTTTGAACCAAATTGAACAGAGGAAAAGCAAAGAGAAGACCTTTGAAAAATGCATTCCTTTCAGTGAAATGTAACTGGAAAATTCTTACTTAATTGCAGGAATGGACAATGGGCAGGTGGAAATCCATGCTTATATTTCTTTCTGCCTATTTTTTAACCCCAAAATAAAGTTAGTCAGAATGGAAATACATTTATCAATTAAACATTTAATTTGTGCAGCTTTCAGATGAAGGTGATTTCTATAGTAATCCATATTCTTTAAAAGCAATCAGCATTTCCTATTGCTTTTTTCATTAAATTGTATTAAACAGCACCTTAGGAGGAAATTGAAAGCTTTCCTTTCAAGTCAATCTTTATCACATGTGTACTTAGGAGGATAAATAGCTGCTAAGTTTGAAGAGTACAACTGCATCAGCATGTTTATCTAAAGATAATTTGGCATGATGAGCAAATAACAAAATAGGCTCAGTTTATCTAAACATAACAGCTAATTGATGTTGTTATTAGAAAGTTGTCTCCTTTCATGAAATACCGAAACAGCACACAATGTTCTCATGCCTTCTTTCCTTTTTATTGTATAATATAAAGAGCACTACTGTTTCAATTTTCAACTATTTGCCATTTATACAAAAAGCAATTATTTATTAGAAGATATTTGTCAGCTGCTGTACTCCGGGAAGATTCTGGGAATTTTTGTACAAGAAGCATTAAAGAAAAAGCAATCATGAAATACAAAAATTAAAAACTATTCACTTTTAATGGTCAGAACCATTAATCAGAACCAAATGCACTGTGGAATAAAAGGGTCTTACGTGCTTTGTAGAATATGAGGAAAGAAGATAAAGCTTAATTCCGGTAGGGGGAGCAGTGGTGGGTTTCAAAAGTTTTTACTACCCATTCTGTGGGCGTGGCTTGGTGGGCGTGGCAGGGGAAGGATACTGCAAAATCCCCATTTCCTCCCGATCAGCTGGGACTTGGGAGGCAGAGAATAGATGGGGGTGATGGGGCCAGTCAGAATTTTTACTACTGGTTCTCCAAACTACTCAGAATTTCTGCTACCGGTTCTCCAGAACTGGTCAGAACCTGCTGAAACCCACCTCTGAGGGGGAGGTATTTGCCAAAGCATGGAGATGACAATGGAGGAGGTCCATTGTCATGCCCACTCCCCAGAAGATCTCAGAACAATGTAATGGGAGGGTAATAATGACATTAAAATAGAAATCAATAAAAAGGAAGCCGTGGGGTTCTTTAAGAAAATATTCTTGCTCAGCTGAGATGAAAGCAGAGTGAGTCTTCTGTTCTTCTGCCTGAGGCTGACTGTTGCCCTTCCCTGTTCTACAGATCTTTATTAGGGATTGATACATATTAGTTAAATAAATCAGAATAATTTCCCTCGCCTCCCCTTGCAACAGAACAATGGACTCTTCAAAGAAGATGCACGGGTTTCAACATGATTAATATTTCTTAGAATCAAATAGAGGGCATAAGCCTCACACTAATTTTGCATAGCTCTCGGCCTCTTTTCTAAACCCCGTTGCAAGGTATTAATTCAGAACAATGGTGAGATTTTACTGTCTGGTTCCTGGGAATGAAATGAGAGTTTCAAAAAGCACAGGACAAGGTAGTGGAAAGTTGTTCCCACTTCTTTTTGTTCTGGCCTTATCTGCTGCTTGTTTCATTCTCGATTACTTGCAGCATGCGCCCCCTGCCACAGGTAATCCCAGTAGGAAAATTAGACCCTGTGAAACTTATAATTAAATGTTTTTTTAAAAAAGGACAAAATGGAATCACAAATGGCTCCAGAAAGAACATATCGCCATCCAACATGAGCTCTGACCCAAAGCTGAAGACTATAACCAGGTCTTTTATTGGCTTTCTGATCTCTGGATGTCATTCCAAAGGGCAGGTGCCATGACAGAGAAGGCGTGTCTCCTGGGCCCTACAAGGTGACTCTGCTTACATGGGACCCAGAGCATGTTCATCCCACCCGATCACCCTGAATGGCCAGAAAGAACTGGAAACAGGCAGTGCCTCAAATAGTTAGGCCACATGGCATGAAAAGCTTTACAGCTGATAACCAGCACCTTGAATTGCACCCAGAAGTCAACCAGTAACCACTGCAGCTTGCAGAACCGTGTCATACCGGCATACCCAAGCACACCCATTGCTGCTCATGCCACTGCATTCCGGACCAGCTGTAGTTTCTGAGCATCTTCATGGGCAGCGCCATCAGAGTCATCCATTTGATGGATTCCATGCTTCAGAAATATCTTTTGATGGATGTACGTATAATGAAGTTAGGCAGAATCTTGACATCTTTTCCTAAATAGTTAGCAGGCATTTCTACAATCACTATGGGTAGTCCTTGACTTAATTATTGTTCAAAGTTATGACAGACGCCTCCAAACCCAGATTTGGCTTCCCATGGTCACATGATCACATTTGAGCCAACTGGCAACCAGTCACATTTATGGCCATTTGCAGCATCCTAGTGTCACGGGGCCACAATTTATGATGTTTTTGTTGGAAACCAACATTTTCTTCTGGTTTCTAGCAAAAAACGCTCTATAGCAAACAATGGGTTTGTTTAATGACTATAGCGTTCATTTAATGACTGCTGGAAAAAGTCAGGGATGGCCACACATGACCTACTTAACAACCGTCATGACTTGTGACCAAACTCACAGGCTCAATTATGGTTATAAGCCAAGGATTACGGTTAGTTGTAACTTCCAAAAATAATAGACTTCTGAACATTTCTGGTAGGCAAATATTTGGTGGGCAAATATCAGGACAGTTGAGCCTGTTTACCAGACTTTCTAAAACTCTTGGCTAAATATCAAGGATTCTGAAGGTACAAAACATCCATCAACAAAGATCCACGTGGGGATTTTGATGGATGTTTCTTTTCGATCTGTGTTAATTGCGGTTATCAGTACTAACCTTATATCTTAAATCGTATCCCGCTCATCATTTGAATGAGTCCCAGTTGACTTGCCAATAAAGATAACAATTTGTGAGTGAATTTGGAAATTGCTTAGTTAATTGCTCTGTCATTTACATTTAGCCAGAAATCATGCACAATTGTAATTAGTACTGTAAACCAGTGATGAAATCTGGTTTACTACGGGTTCGGTGACTGCGCATGCACGCACAGCACGCATGTGCAGTGAGCACCAAATGGGAGGTGTGTGCGCAGTGCATGCCAAAAGGAGGCATGCGGTAAGTAGAACAGCGGGGGGTGGGGGGGGTGGAATCAGCTGTGGCATGTGATCTTTTTTTTTTACTTTTAAAAGCATTTTTTTACAACTTATTCCACCGAAGAGGTTTAAAATGCTTTTAAAATTTTAAAAGAGGTTTAAAATGCTTTTAAAAGTTAGAAAAAAAAGGCTCTGATGATCGCATGGCTCAGCTGGGCATGGGGGGGGGGAGGGATTTTTGCTACCAGTTCTCCGTACCACCCACCGCCATTGCTACCGGATCAGCTGATTCGGTCCGAACCGGGAGCATTTCACCCCTGCTGTAAACATCATAAGCATTTAGAGTACTTGGGGCATAGCAACCTTCATCTATTCCTTTTTTTGCTTACCTTTTCAAATGTCCTTCACACAAGCCACCTATAGTAGTGTTCTTACAATTATTTAGAGAGCTTTCCATTCTACCATAATGTTCTGATTATGGAAATGAGAAACACAAAGGTGCCAGGGTGTCTTTTTCCTTTGCCAGTTTCTGATTCATGTAAACTGCTCAATATTGACTGGTTCACACGAATTCAAGCAGCAGCGAGTTTCCCATAACTAACATAGTTACTGTCCTGTGGGTGACCTGCCTTTTTTACATTAACACCTGGACCTTTAGTGCCCTCCTGCTTCGGTATCCATCTTACAACTCTAAATTATTTGGCCTCACAAGAATTTCTGAAAACAGTGAAAGGATTTTGAATATAGAAGGTTATGATTTATTATATGGTTGGCATGCATATTTATTGTATGATAAGAAAGTAGATAAAGCTTTTAAGAATCATGTGTTGAGAATTTCTCTTCTGCGTGTCTGGAAAAAATATTATTATAAGTTAAATTATAAAATTCCTATATGGGCAAGACCTCGGCACGCAGTAGAGAATATAAATATAGAACTGATTACTTATAAAGATCTTTATATAATGAGAGGGGAAATCTACAACCAAAATCTTTGGATACATTAAAAGAAGAAGGGAGGAATTATACTTGGTTTCAATATGGACAGTTAAAGGCTAGATGGAAAGAAGATCAGAAAATTGGTATTATTCAAAATGAAGAAAATTTGGTTAAACAAATTAGAAATCAAACCCAGGGTCATATAAAGAGATTGTATAATGTGTTGATAGAAATAGATTCTGAAAGAGATTTAATAAAGGATTGTATGATAAAATGGGCACAGAATATTCAGGAACCAATAATGCTGGAAACATGGGAAAAAATTTGGGTTAGAAATGTTAAATTTACGCAAGCACAGAATTTAAGGGAAAATTTTTATAAGATGTTTTATAGATGGCATTTAGATCCTAAGA
Source organism: Ahaetulla prasina (assembly GCF_028640845.1). NCBI lineage: Eukaryota > Metazoa > Chordata > Lepidosauria > Squamata > Colubridae > Ahaetulla > Ahaetulla prasina. The sequence goes on along the minus strand of NC_080539.1, from coordinate 306,225,456 downwards.
AATTATCATGTATGTATGCAAGCGAAATGTTGGAGATGTAATTGTGATGATGCTACAAATTTTCATGTATGGTGGACTTGTAAGAAAATTAAGTCTTTCTGGATAAGAATTTGGTGGCTTATGCAGAATGTTTTGAAGAAGATAAAGTTCCTACCGCAATTTTTCCTTTTGGGAATAACAACAGACTGTACAGTGATTGAGACTAAATTGATTTTGAACTTAATAACAGCAGCAAGACTGTTGATTGGACAATATTGGAAGAAAAGAGAATTACCCACAATAGAAGAATGGATATTGAAAGTTTCCAATTTGGCTGAGATGGCTAAATTCTCAGCCTTCTTGAAAGACAGTACTCAAGAAAAATATCTAAATGAATGGAAGAATTGGATTGATTATATTCAAAATAGATATCAGATTAAGAAATTTCAGATTGCCTTTGAATGAAGGATGTTGTTTTTAATTTTAATGGAAGAAGTCAGGTTATGTGAAAGAGAAGGATTATAATTGTGTTAGATTTTAAAAATTTAATGTATGACTGTTTGTTCATTGAACTATACCTTGTGTTTGCTCCGGGAAGTTGGGGGGGGGGTTTGGAGGGAGGGGGGAAGGAGGGGGGAATGGGAGGGGAAAAATGTAATTGTTGTTGTAAAACTTTTTCAATTAAAAAAAAAAGAATTTCTGAAAACAGTGACGATTTAAATATCGGATTCACATAGAAATAGCCAGAAGGATCTTCTTTTCTAAGGATTGGTCCCATGCACCTGTGTGCAGCATTCACTGCACACAGGTGCATGAGACTAATTCTTAAATAGTCAGGGCAATCACCCCACAATTTTTGTTAAATATTTTTGGGTAAGTATAAGCTATATGGACACAATGACATTAGCGAAGAGGATGAGTTTTTCTTAAAGTTTGTGGATTGGGGTTTCTTTGATTAATAACATAAACAATTGTTTATATGCTTCATTTTTGCTCTTTTCCACCAGCCAAAACGCAACTATTTCTCTGTGGAGAAATAGTTTTGTGAGTCATCTCTATTCTAAAATATTTACCAAATCACCCCAAATTCATCTACACAAGGATATATATTTTCACTGGATGGAGACAGAAAATATCACAATCAACTTTCAAACAGTCTTAATTATACAAGTAAACAATATTTAGATTACAGACAAAGCAAAATCAAACTATACAATCCACTATTAATATTATATTACCAGATTCAGAAAATCCAGATAGGCTACATTTGAAATCAATTCAGTAAAGAAATAATATGTAAACTTCTCAAGTTTTCAACATTTTGTCTAATACATTTGGTGAACTTTTATTTCCTGATCTCTTTTGTAAAACAAGGTAAATAACAATGACATGCATTTAAACAGACACCAGAACTTCCAGTTGAGAATTTCAGTGCAAAAAAAAAACAAAACCCAAACAAACCCCCAAAGTGGGAGTATCGTATTACTTTCCCGATATAATTATGTGCTGCCTTAAAGTTAAACCAACGCAAATAATTGTTGCACTCTTTTTAAAAAATAGTTATTTTTCTCCTTTCTCAGACCATCAAGGTGGCGTGTAGCCTCTCAGGTTTGACTACATAACTTTGCCAATTGGTAAACAATGAAATTCAGATAGTTGCTGTCCTCAATTATTTCCATATACAGCTGTTAACAATAATTTCCATGGAAATAGAAAAGAAAAACAAAAAAAGCAAATTTTCAAAAAGTCCTCAAAACAGCCTATAGTAAGACAGCAAACCAATGATAAGAAGAATTGGATGCAAAAACTATAAAGGCTTGGTGATAAAAATGGGGGAGATAGAAAAACCAAAGCTATGCTATAGCATTGAATGGGAAAATTACCTCCTAGCGGTCTTCCCCCTCCTCTTTAAAAAAAAAGTGAAATGGGAGGATTACTACAAAAACTCGTGTTTCTGTTCTGCCCTTATATCAAACTTTGTCTTCATTCAACTGACAGCTCCGGTTTTTTTCTTCATTATGCATTGTCTTTTACTTTTTGCAGCAAAAGAAATAAGAGGAAGAAAAAGGGTTAATAATTATTAGCCCAAAGCAAAAAAAATAAATAAATAAACGTTTGAAAAGATGGTATCAATCCTTAGATAAAATGAATGATGAAAAAAGGAATAGCTGTAACAGAAAAAAGCTACACAAAGTAGCACATTTTTCCCCCACCTAGCGTTTCTTGTGTTTTTGCTAGGAAGTGCTTATTCCACCGAAGGACAAAATTGCAGTGGCGTGGTTCACCTTTAGCCAGAAACAATGGCGGTAGACATTTTTCACTTCCCAGGGGAAAAGCTACAGGTCTTCGGAGGTGTTTTTGTTTTTTTTTCCAACTTGGGAAAAAGATACCCGTGGGTAAATCAGGGGAGTTGCGAATAAGGAAATTATATTCTGCGAGGAAAGTATTGCTAAGAATTTTTCCATAGATGACCGTTTAAGTGCAAAACCTTCTCTGCATTTGAGGCAAGAGGATTTAAACCTGTTTGCCAGATTAAGTTATTCTACCACGTTTTGTCATCTTAACAAATTACACACCACTTCATTTAAATCTGCAACAATTATGAGACTTTAAATCAGAATCTGTACATTATAAACTTTGGTGGAGAGAAAAAATCCACAAACACGATCCTTCTTTTGGTATTTTGACCCAAAGTGCCAACAGCCATCTGCGCGAGAGGCAAGGTCCGAATGCATTTACTGCTCTACGGGCGTAGGTTCTTCATCTTCTCCAGCCTCTTGCTTCTCAGGAGGAGCGCCAAGGGGGATGAGATACTGTATCTCCTCACTGCTGACTGCCACCTTCTCTGGTTGTAGCCAACGTTTCAAGTATTCCAAAGTACTGAGAAGAAGCAGAAGAGAAAGCTTAAAAGAGCAGTTCACAGTAAATAAATAAGACAGGCATGGACAATATGGTGCCTCCAGGCACCAATAAAGGACTTTAGATTAGTGTATCAGGCTTCCTGCACCAATTTTTAAAAACAAGCAAGCAAAACTGCAATTAACTTGCTAGTATACTTCAGCAGATCAGGGTCTGACAAAGATCATAGATAGATAGTTTCTTTTTTTAAAAAAGATGGTTTGTGACTGTCCATATCAACCATTGTTAGTAGGCAAATCTCCCAAGGCAGTTATTTTCTGAATTTAACCATGAGGTTCGCTTCAAACCTCGCATGAGCCTGTAGTTGAGAAAGACTAATGGCCCCTGAAACAGTCAATGATTAAACTATTCATTCATGTATGCAAGGGCAGAATCTGTTTCTGAAAAATTCCTTCTCTGAAAATTCCAGTAGAATCCCCATTTGGTCATGCTGAATCAGGGTGAAATGCTCCCGGTTTGGGCTGGGCCGGCTGATCCGGTAGCGATTGTGGTGGGTGGCTTGAAGAACCGGCAGCAGTGTTGGTGCAAGGCTCTGTCCACCCGCCTAGTCCCATGCGCAGAGGGTCCAAGCCATAAATGTCACAACTTTTCCTTAGAGGGCAGCTGCTCCAGCCTTTTGATTATCTTAGATACCATCCTCTGAACCTTCTCTAACTTCTCTATCTCTCTTTTGAGATGTAGTAACCACAACTTCACACAACATTCAAAATGCACATTATTGATTTATACATAGGCATTATGATATTAGCATCTCTATTTTTCAATAACATTTCTTATTATCGCTAACAGGCTGTTGGCCTTTTTTTTTTTTACAGCAGGTGCACACTGTGTGTTGACACTTTTATTGAACAAGAACCAAAAAATCTGTAGCTGAATCTTGAAGCTACAAATACAAGCACAATTTATTTGACAATCTGTCTCAAGAAGGATCAATTGAATGAAGATTAAATTGAGGCTGCCTTGTCTGTCTGTTGCCACTAGCATCTGACTTGATAAGGTCAATAGCTTTATCCAGCTACTGTCAATAGCCGACAATAATGCAGCGAACATTTAAATATAGCTAACATTATTTAAAGCGCTTTTCTTAAGCCGAAGGGACTCTCGTAGTAGATTCCAAAAACCTCAGACTGAACTGCTTTCAGATCAATCCTACAATTTAAAGAAAGAAGATGTAAGGAAAGGGATTAGGAAGAATATCATGGACTCAGTTGCCCGAAGGCATGAAAGAGAAGCATTCTGATCTAACTACAGTTAGCATCTATTCGCAACTAGTACTGCCTTGGCTTTTTTCCTAACCCTCTCTTTTCTTTCTTCACTTGTCAAGATTTCTCTTTTCTGTAATTGAGAGCAAGCTTCTCTTTCTCTTTCTCTCTTCCTTTAGAGAGAGATGGCTCCCTTGAAGATTCTCCTTAGTGGCAGTAAAATCCAAGCTCTTTTATGATTTATATTATTAGGACAGGAGTCTGGGTCTGGCAAACATTTTTTTTCCCAGGGGGTGGTGATGCATACGTTTTCCCCATGCAAGTCTTTAAATGTAATTTTCAAAGAAAAAGGGGTGGGGAAAGAAACCACTGCTTGGATGCAATTTCCAGTAGGGTATGTCTTTTTTAAACACTGTGGTTCATAGACTTTTGATTAAAGAAAGACAAACACTAGAAACAAGACAAGCACTGAGACCTGACAAACACTATCAAGGCTTTGCTTAAAACTAATGTTTTTACGCGGCTGCAAAGTCTCATAGGAGCAGAGTCCCGACTTTTGCTCCCTATGGAATCCATAGCAGACTGTACACACAGAGAGAGATAATGACAACTTAATTTCTTATTTAAATAATGTTTCTGCCACAAATGTTCAAAGAAGTATACAAAATGTCAACAGTCAAATCAAGATACTTCTCCCGTAGGACTTTAATTTAACAAGCCAGTAGAAAAGTGAAGAAGAAAACATTCACTTTTGAAACCAGATTTCCCAGGTAACAGGGGCACAGTAATTGCTTAGCAAAATCAAAGAGAAATGATAAAACTGGGTTTTTGCAACAGCTTGCTCTTTATTTCAATTTTCCTGAACAAAAGCTTCAGGATGTGAAATGCAAGTTGAAAATGTGCAGGTTTTACCCAACATGCATGGTCTAATTTATTATTCACTAGTTCAGGAGCATTTTTCCAAACCCATACAGGAGAAAGAAAAGGGTGCAATAAAATAAATCATTTATTTATTTTCTTATCATATGCTAGTGCAGTCTCACTGGCATTTGAAAATGCTAGCCAGGCTTCTAACCAAAACTGAAAAGAAGAAATATCAACCTAGCTGAACTGAGAAAGAGCAGTAAGGAAAAGCAGTCAAAAAGAGTCAGAAATATAGAAAAGCAAGCAATGTATTCAGGAAAGCTGGGGGGGTGGGATTGAATGGGGTAGGAGAAACAGGGATATGTGTTTTTGTATAATATGTAAATAGAAATATATTGCTATATACCAGGGGTCTCCAACCCTGGCAACTTTAAGCCTGGAGGACATCAACTGCCAGAATTCTGGGAGTTGAAGTCCTCCAGGCTTAAAGTTGTCAAGGTTGGAGACCCCTGCTATATACAGAAGTGGATATAAAAGTTATTATTTTAAAAAAGAAGACCTTTAAAAGAAGTGCAGAATAGCATGTACTGCATGTGCTGAGAAACTGGAATCTTGAAACTGGAAAAAAAGGAGGAAACTAATCCTACATGGAAAGGCAACAACACTTACCCAGCTAATGAAGGATAAGGATATTTTGAAAACAAACCTCAGAATAGTTAAAACAGTATTCTTCAACCTTAGTAATTTTTAGATGATAAGGCTGGTTGGAGAATTCTGGAAATTGAAGTCTACACATCTTCACATTGCCAAGGATGAGTAAAAAACATTTAACATGAGTTAAAAAAACATTTTTTTCAAAGGTTTTCCAGTAATTGAACATTGAGGAAAAAAATGAAAGCAAGCAGGTAGTTTTGAATTACAGATTTGTAATCCATAATTAGGAGGATGTTGGACTGCAAGAAAAACCAATCAATCACTTGCTAGTCACTTTAAATGAACAGCAAGCAGAAACTTTAATGTTTGGTACCTGTGTTACAAGCAGGCAATGAACGAAATAAAATTCTTTGATTTGAAGAAAAATAGAAGGGGAAGTTTACAGATAAGGTTGACAAAGAGGACTAAAAAAAATCTTATAGGAACATCATTTTTGGTTGGAATAAGTAAGAAATTAGAACATATTTGTTGAATTCCATTGGCGCTCCTTCTAAGCTGACTTTTATCACTAAAAACATCCTTAGGTGCATCAGAAGCCCCTACAGTATAAATAAATGCCTCAGAATATCCTTTCTCCCATAATACTTGTAATTTCTATAAGACAAATATTTAAGAGGTGTTATGTATAAAATATTTATTACACAAGCATTACCTCTCATCAGAATCCGTTCCCTCCATATAAAAGTCAGATTCGGACTTCTCCTGCAGAAACCTGTCCCAACTTTCTTTCTTAGCCTGAGAAAGTGTATGCAGAATATCTTTGGATGTCACTTCCTGAGACAAACCCTTTATTCTCATTAATCTTCTCTCTGAGGAAAGAAACAAATTAATAAAGGAAGAATGCAGCCTGTAGAGAAATGAAAACCAGTGGGGCAGGTTAAAGCAAGCAATGTTCAGTTCAACTCTTGAGGTTTTGTATAAATTGTAACCATGTTAATAGTGGGTATACTCTGACAGATTCTTTTAATGTCAAAGCTTCATCTCAGCGCTTTATTTAGTTGGGGACTGGATAAAAAAATATCAGCATGGACCAAGTCATTGTTTTAACATTTTTCTTTTACTGCCTCAAATCCAAATCAGAATATACTTTGGGAAACCTGTGCACTGAAGTGGCATTTAAATTTTAAAGAAGAAAGGTTAAAGGATCACGGCTCATGATTATTCCTACAAATATTTCACATGAGAAAACAGACATGATTACATGCACAGCAGGCAGGAAAAAAGTGGAACAGAAATCTTTATATTCTTTATGAATTTCATCCTCATTAAGATAATTGGCTGATAGATTAGATTTTTTTTTAAACACATAAATTGTTGAAAAAGATCACTTCAGTTATATTTCTCACAGAATTTCATCAAAAAAAACAAATTAGATAAAAGAGGCAGTGATTCTTCTTTAAGCATCTCAGTAAAATCTCAGGTAGGAAGATATGCTATACTTTAGTGTCATAAATCTTAAAAATAAAATGGGAATCTTTCTGATGTCACAGACTATCAGACAATATCAAAAAAATAACAACATGGAAGTACAGTACATCACTTATGCAACTGATGAACCTCACAGATGTACTATTTAAAAAGTGCATCTGTATCAGGCTTAAAGACTTTGACCATAATCCTTCAAAGCATTATTTTTTTATAGCTTGGCAACTTTAAATGATGTGTCCATTTCAGCTCACAGAATTCCTCACTCAGAATGCTGGCTGGGAAATTCTAGTCCACACCTGATTAAGTTTCCAAATTTGAAAAACACTGCTTTACAATTATACACAATATGTATCAAATGGGTAGATTCACAATTCTCTATGATCCTCCCAATAATATTGTTATTTGTAGCTGGAATTATAGGATTCAAAGTCTCACACATCCAGGTTGAAGAAAGTACAAACTCTTGTGAATAAACCTAGATTAGAAAATACTTTGATACTAACCTAAAGATGCCAAGTAGAGCTCTGAATCTTTCAGTGGTACCCAGGGCTTCTCAGTCACTTGCAGAGAGGGGCCAGTTACTTCAATCTGATCCTCCATCACGTGAACATAAGAATCTGCAAAGGAATCTGCAAATGCATTATTGGACTCTTCATTCTGATCTGGATATGGCAGAGATGAACAGATTTCAGTCCAAAGTTCCTGGCTGGAAACCGTAACTAGAGAATCAGCACTTTCAGTCATGATCATGATGCAGCAATTCTGGGGGGGGAAAAAAAGAAACCAATGTGTGAGTTACCAGGTATATAACATCATATTGGCATATATCCTTTTTTTTTATTTTGGGACCACAAGAAGAGTAACTTTAAAAAAAAGCAGATGTTTAAATTTTCTCAAAACTCTACCCATTTAAAATTCTTGATGTCAAATTATCTGCTGTAGCACATACCTTAGTCCACCTGCTATCGATTCTTCTTGCTAAGTGACCAGCCCATTTCCATTTCAATTCTTTTACTCTTTTGATGATATTGTATATTTTCATTTGTTCTCTAATCTATGTGCAGGATGGATGCCAAGCATGTATCTTTCCATGGCTCCTTGCGCCACTTGTAGCTTTTATATCAATTGTGAGGTTAGTGTCCATATTTCACTGGCATATGTTAGAATAGGTAGCAGAAGTACTACCATTACTACCACTACATTTGTACCTCTATAACTGTCTGGTTCGGTTCTGCAACCCAACAAGAAAGACACAGACTTCAGAGGATAATTAGAACTGCAGAAAAAATAATTGCTACCAACCTGCCTTCCATTGAGGACCTGTATACTGCCCGAATCAAGAAGAGGGCCATGAAAATATTTACAGATTCCTCACATCCAGGACATAAACTGTTTCAACTCCTACCCTCAAAACAACGCTATAGAACACTGTACACCAGAACAACTAGACACAAGAACAGTTTTTTCCCCAAACACCATCACTCTGCTAAACAAATAATTCCTTCAACACTGTCAAACTATTTACTAAATCTGCACTACTATTAATCTTCTCATCGTTCCCATCGCCAATCTCTTTCCACTTATGACTGTATGACTGTAACTTTGTTGCTGGCAATCCTTATGATTTATATTGATATATTGACCATCAATTGTGTTGTAAATGTTGTACCTTGATGAACACATCTTTTCTTTTATGTACACTGAGAGCATATGCACCAAGACAAATTCCTTGTGTGTCCAATCAAACTTGGCCAATAAAAAATTCTATTCTATTCTATTCTATTCTATTCTATTCTATTCTATTCTATTCTATTCTATTCTATTCACTACTACTGTAAATAATAACAACAATAACAACAAACAACTTTGCAAAATTGCGAAGAATGCTGGCATTGCTCTCACAGAGCAATTTACAGATTCAATCTGAACTTTAAATTGATATGCACCCACATTTATCCTAATATACCATCTCTAGGCATAGCACCAGAGCAATATTTATAAACCACAACAACTTGTGTGGACCTCAGTTGCCAAACTGACCAGTTAGCATATGAACCAGCATTCCCCAGTCCACACATCTTAAAAGTTGCTAAGGTTGAGAAACACTGCACCAGAGGCGTCCAAGGCAAATCACTACTGTAACTGTAGGTACCACAGACTGACAAAATCAAATGCCAGCTTCTTATAAAACATTAAAAATAAGATATATTTATGAATTATGGCAAGCTGTTAAATGCTTTCTATTGAAAATTTAGGAAAGTTTGGAGTACTTAATGATATTCCTTGCCATAAAATTGGAAGGGACGCTTTAAGCAGGGGTAAAATCCAGCAGGTTCTGACAGGTTCTGGAGAACTGGTAGCAGAAATTTTGAGTAGTTCAAAGAACCGCCAAATAACACCTCTGGCTGGCCCCAGAGTGGGGAGGGAATGGAGATTTTGCGATAGCCTTCCCCCAGCAGTGGGGAGGAAATGGGGATTTTGCAGTATCCTTCCCCTGACACGCCCACCAAGCCACACCACGCCCGCCATGCCATGCCCACAGAACCGGTAGTAAAAAAATTTGGATTTCACCACTGCCTTTTAAGCCATCGATTTCAGCTTCTGTTCCATGCAGAAATCCAATTTGGAGATCCCCAGCAGATTAGATTTTATTTTATTTTATTTATTTATTTGTCAATCATATATAAGATAACAGGTAAAAGTATAAACGTAATTTGGATACATGAAAAGAGTAAGTAAAAAGGAATATTAGGACAGGAACGGTAGGCATGCAGGTGCCCTTATGCACACCCCTTACAGACCTCTTAAGAATGGGGTGAGGTAATTACTTACTTATTTACTTAATTACTTAATTAATTAAAGATGGCTGCATTAAGCCACCTGAACATCCCCAAGAAGAGGAGTTCCCCACCTCCCTCGGAGATTTGGTTCTGCTGTGCAATTCACTCCTACAGGGTTGAGGTTTTTTTTCCTAATTTCCAAGCTACTGTCCTCCAAATGCGTTTAGCCATTCCAAAAGTCCCAAACCCACTGACCGGGAATGCCGAGCTTTGCGATCCAGAACAGCTGGAGACTTTATTGCTATCCTGGAGAAAGTATTGCTATAAAAGCCTTTCCGCTTTTTTGTTTTGTTTTTTTTAAATGGCTTTGAAAATTAAAACCCTGAATGACTTGGGCAATTTAAAAAACGAAAAAAAGAAAACATGATAGAGAGACACCGCGTGCCCCACCTACCAAGAGAGGTGCATTGCCGAAATAGCACTGATGCGCCAATCTCGAGACACAGAAACGGAAGGCCTTCGACAATGATCTTTCCGGGTGATCTCTGGAGGGATCCCTCCCGTTCTGCACCGCGATGGGTTTTTCCCCATCCCGCCACCCCTCCCCCAGCCCACTCCGACTTGATCGGCAGCTTCCTACCTGGATGCGTAAACCTGCCGCGAGTCAAACCCCGCCAAGGGAAGGAACTGAGCGAGCGGATCCCTCTCGCCTCCACGCTGGCCAATGGGCGAAGAGAACGGGGACGCAGGTAAGAAAAACCATCGAGCCCCAACAATTAAAGATGGATCGCGTGATCGATTGGGATTCCTACTTAATTTCCGGTTCCGTTATAGCCTGTTGCGCCGTCGCCCATGTGCGGGGCAGGAGTGCTGAAAGACAGACCTCAAAGGAAGTGTTTTTCTTTGGGGGGGTGGCATTAAATCCGAGCGCTATCCCCACAGGTAAGGAGCAAGCGTATTCATCCAGGGAGACCAGGCTTATGTCACAGGAAAAGCGAGTCTTTCAACTCGCAAAGGAGCTTCACCGTCGCTGGTTTTTTTGCTTCAGAGCCCGCATATGGAGACGGCCAAGAGCAACGGAAGTGTGGTAGACGTCATGTTTTTAGTCTAGCTCTTTAAAGTAGTGAAGCCTCTCCTCCGCGTAGTTAAAGGCGACATCTTGGAACCGGGCACTACTAAGGGCGTTTGCGTTAAGTGCGACACGAACCGTAGCTTGTGCCTCTTCTCCCTCTTGGTGTTGTGCAACGGACTGGAAAGGGTGGGGATGTGGAGAGGGTAGGTTCACTGCGTTTGCACAGAGGAATCCTCCCTGTCACTTCGTGGTGGTGGGTGCTTTGAGAGGTCCTGACCGCTATGAACCCGCTAGCGAAGGGCTAGTCTGGCTCAGTGTGCGGTGTGAGAGCGAGACAGAGGACTAGCTTAGTGGAGTGAATCGTGGGCATGCGTAGCAGGAGAGCTGCAGCTTCGAATTAAAGCATGTGGTTTTGAATTTGCTGTGCTAAAATCGTGTAGTTTCCCCCCCCCCGCAGGAGGAAGGCCTGAAGCAGCCTGCCTCAAACTGGACAACTTTAAAAAAAATGAGTGGATTTCTCAATTCCCAGAATTCCCCCAGGATGGTTGGGGGATTCTGGGAGTTGAAGTCCACCCAAGTCAAAAGTTGCTAAGTTTGAGCCACACTGGCCTAAAGAATACCATCAAAGGCAGCAGATGGAAGTTTCCTGGAGAGGGAGCAGAGGTGGGTTTCAGAGATTCTGACCAGTTCTGGAGAACCGGTAGCGGAAATTTGGAATAGTTCAGGGAGCTGGCAAATGCCACCTCTGGCTGGCCCCAGAGTGGGGTGGGAATGGAGATTTTGCAATATCCTTCTCCCAGGAGTGGGGAGGGAATGGGGATTTTGCAGTATCCTTCCCCTGGAGTGGGATGGGAATGGAGTATCCTTGCCCTGCCACGCCCGCCAAGACACACCCACAGAACCTGTAGTAAAAAAATTTGAAACTCACCACTGAGAGGGAGTTGAGGAGGAGAGTCACCCTGGAAGTCCTCTGTTGTGTTGGAGGAAAACCGTGAAAAGCTCACGTTTTATGTCAGGAGAGGGATGCCAGCGGGAATTTGGCTTCTAAAGCAGATCTAATAATTTAAGCAGTTTTGGAAGCTGAGGCTGAAAGGCAACTGAATTCTTTCTGTATAAAGACAGAATGATTTTGGGGAGGGATTCTGCATGTTGATGACTAGCTAGAACTTTCAAATTATCCTCCAGAGCTGCTTGGCATAAAAATAGCTATGTTTGCATTTATAAAACTGCACAATACCTGCTGAAGTAGAATGGTGCTTAAGATCTTTTATTATAATAATGCTAATTCTAAAATTCAGATTTGAATTCTTACGTTATGACCAACCAAAGGATTCCAAGTGAACAAGCTTCTGAATTCAGCCACCCTCTGGCAACGTGAAAAACTCTGCTTACTTTTAACTTTAGCAGCAAATGTGTTTGCTATTTATGTATGCCTCTGGGCATCTATTCTTAAACTTGGCTGCTTTCTGGTTGATGTAGGATTTTGTTTCTATAAAGTTTTATTTAAAAATGTTTTGCTTCCTTTTTTTAAAAACCCACTATGACTGGCTAGGAAGGATTGGAAACATTTATCTGCAATGAGCTATTTGCTGCCTTTTTCTGCTTTGCTCATGGGACTGCTGCCGACGAGAACCATGGCTTGGACTTCAACTGGGAGGACACATGCTGAACTGATCAACAATCTTTATAGTGAGTATAAATAGCAGTTAGGACAGACTTCTAAAACACTGCTGAAGTACGTGGACATTTTTCATAATTAACAATTCTAGTAGCATGGTAAATTTGACAATTAAGAATCTCTTTTAACAACTATATCAAATGGAACAGCACAACACTGAAATCTTAAATAGACTAAAGCAGGGGTGTCAAACTCAAGGCCCGCAGGCCACACCTGACCCGCAGGGTGCTTAGATCTAGCCTGTGGGACCACCCTGGAAACAGCGAAGGACCAGCCTGCAATGCTTCTGCCAGCGAAAATGGGTTCCCAATCTCTATTTTCAGCTGGACAGCCTCCTGCAACCCTCTGCCAGCAAAAACAGAGTTCAAGAGGCCCACTGACATGAGTGACATCAAGCTGGCTATGCCTGCCCTGGCCATGCCCCCCCCCCTTCTGAAGTCAAACAGAACCCTAATGTGGCCCTCAATGAAATCGAGTTTGACACACCTGGACTAGAGGGAGTTAAGTGGTAGACAATCCACCCTTTCTATTCTAAGGTGTACGAGTTCTTTCCCACCAAGGAAGTTCCAACTATGTCAGGCAAAAAGGCTTCCTATTTTGCTTTACAGTGGCCAGATACATGGTGATGGGGTGCCTTTCTGTTTCCAAATAATTAATGTTGAAGATAATATGTAAGACGATAATATGAATAATGGCACTGATAACTGTATTATCTATTTATTTTTATTTTTTTTATTTGCATTTGCATTTATATCCCGCCCTTCTCCGAAGACTCAGGGCGGCTTACACTATGTTAAGCAATAGTCTTCATCCATTTGTATATTATATACAAAGTCAACTATTGATATTTAATTAGGGTTAAATGATCTCAGTTGAAAGTTGTTACTATGTTTTGTAATGAATTCTAGTTATCTAAGGACTACACAGAAAATAATTTTATGTTAGTTCTAATATGAAATAGAGAAAAAATCTGAGGCTGAATTGTAATATTTGTAGGGTACTGGATTTCAGATACAGATCATATTCCTTGGTATATAGTTGATGGATGTTAAGAAGCTAAGAAATTAAGAAAATAAATTATGTTCTTTGATTTATAACTAAGATAATTCAGTTTTGTAAAATATAACACAAGCTATATACCAAGGAATATAATCTATATCTGACCTGTAGTTGCCCTGAGCTGGTTTCCATTTGGGAACAGACTTGAGTTTTATACTGTATAATAACTTGTATTCATTTCTCTATTCCTATAGGAAATGGTGTGATTAAATCCCAACGTGTTCATGCTGCGATGCTGGCTACCGATAGAGCCCACTATACCAATTATTTTCCCTATATGGATTCTCCTCAGTCAATTGGTAAGATTGCAGACTATTGTCAGTTAAAAAAGAAATATTCCATTTGCAGTATTAGAGACCACATTATGAGTTGTTTTCATGCTTAGAACCTCATGTCTTTTCCAGGCCATTAAAAAGCATGGTTTCATTCAAACTATTCTACAGGTAATAAAGGTAATATGAAGACTTTTTTATTAAGTATATTTATTTTGTTTTATCAAAAAATAAAATACAAAACAGAAAAACAAAGCAAAACAAAAACATATGGCCAGCACTAACAAAAAAATGGTGTATAAAAAAAGAGAAAAGGATGATCCAAATATCAAATAAATTTAATATTTAACATACAGAATCCACCCCAGCTGGATGTTGGAAAAAAAGAGAAAAAACAGTAAATTCTTCTTCCCTTTTACAAATATATGTATATATAAAAAAAAAGAAGAAAAAGCAGCTAAGCTAAACATTACACTAATCTTCAAATCATTGTATTAACTGTTACTATTTTTGGTGTACAGAAAGTCCATAGTTTCCAGTTTCTTTATAGTTTATTATTGTAGCTGTGGTGGCACAGTGGTTAGAATGCTGTACTGCAGGCTAATTCTGCTGACTGCCAGAGGTTCAGTCCTCACTGGCTCAAGGTTGACTCAGCCTTCCATCCTTCCAAGGTCGGTAAAATGAGGACCCAGATTGTTGGGAGCAATATGCTGACTCTGTAAACCGTTTAGAGAGGGCTATAAAGCACTGTGAAGCGATTTACAAGTCTAAGTACTATGGCTATCGCTGATCAAAGCAGTTAATTTTACCATCTCTGCTAATTCAGTCAATTTTAAATCCATTCTTCAACAATTGACATCCCTTTTTCTTCCAGTGCTTGGCAAGTACAATCCTTGCAGCCGTAATCATGTGAAGGAATAGCATCCCAAATTGTTTTTCAGTTGGCTTGTCCATAATACCTAAAAGAAAAACTTTGGTATTTCATTAATATTTGTATCTTAAATATTTTCTACATTGTCATTGTTATGCTTTTCCAGTATGTTTTTACATATTTGCAAGACCACCACATATGATAAAACGAGCCTGGATTTTAACTACTTTTCCAGCAGTCTATTTATTAGAAGTCCCTTTATAGTGTACATTTTCGCTAGTCTATCTGAGGTTAAATGCCAATGATACATCATTTTATAAAAAATGTCTTTCAAGCTATAATTTATTGTAAATTTTAGTCCATTAGTCTATATATTCTCCCATTTATCTAGAGATATGTTATACATAATTGGTTTGCCCATTTCACCATACAATCTCCAAAGTATTCATCTTCCAGATTCATCTTAAATAACATTTTATAAATTTTAGCAATCAAGTGATCACCTCCAGAACATAAATTAATATGAAAACTTTAAACAAGAATCTTAATTCAGGAGTGTCCATAGTTCCTGAATCAACTTTGGGCAGCTCCAGAGTTGTTTCTGAAAGATCTAAAGATCAAGTGGCATTATTATCTGCCACTGATAATGAGATGAAAATATACACCTCACTATATGAAATGAAAATCATACAATAGTATTGCGTACCTTAGGTGGGGCTTCAAAGAATTTTTAAAAAGTCCCTAAATATGATTCAGTGAAAAGCCTGAGCAAACAAAAAAAAATCCTGCCCTTTATAGCCCTTACCTGTTTAAAAACTATTATACCTGCACTAAGAGGTTGCTTACCATCTTACACTTTTAATTGCCTGGAAGGATTGAGAAAATGAAGGGTTTGTAATATTGCTTGAATGATGATTCTTAGCATGGAGAAAAACCCACCTTATTGATGGTTTTATTTCAGGATACCAGGCTACTATCAGTGCACCTCACATGGTAAGACACATGTTTATATTAAAGAGTATATGAAGACATTCTTGCATTGAAAGATATTTACTCAGTAAAGCAGAGAGACCACCAATGTGAAGCTTTATAGCTTTGAATTACCAGTTTATTTCCATGCAGCTTATTCTGGCATTGCCAAGAATTTTGATCATGGGACCATGGGACTGCTGCAATGGTCATAACTCTGAAAAACAATCATAAGTCACTTTTTCAGTGCTGTGGAAATTTTGAATGGTCACTAAAAGACCTGTATAGCTATGCTACAGAAATCGGTCTGCCGGGACTCAAATTAGTAAGAACTAACTTGTTTCTTTTTTTGCCTGAAAGAAAAATGGCACTAGAATATAGTAAAAAAGAATTGTCATTTCCACCTTAGTGGCATGCAAATGTATTGGACTGCAGCCTTTTCCTTTCTCAGCCCAGCATATTGATGGTGTGATGTAATGGAAATAGTCACTCAATACATCTCGCTCAAGAAAGGACTGAGCTAAAAACTGAAAATATGTTATGTAGAAAATGTGTAATGTTATGTATAATGCTTGTTTCTACAGCATGCTCACGCTCTTGAGCTACTGAAGGATCAGCTAGTGGAAGGAGCGAAGGCATTAGATATAGGATCAGGAAGTGGCTATCTCACTGCTTGTTTTGCTAGAATGGTAAGCAAAAAGCATTTTTAGCAAAAAAAAAATCAGTCTTCTTGCTACAGATGAGTGTTTTTTCTAAACGGTATTCTGTCAACCTGAAATATCTGCTATCTGACTTAAACTCTGAAAAATTAAATGGAAAATACAAGAAATTCATTTGTATCTCTCTGTGCGTGGACAAAACCCCATACTGAACATTCTTTAATTATTCCACTAGTTTCTGGCAATATAATTTTTAGAAGAGATAAACCAAAAGTGAATTGTTCTGAATATGGTGGAATTTAGCTTTGAGGTCAGATTTATACAAATTACACATTTTTGCCCTCAAATTGGAACTGGAAATGAGATGCAATTCTGAGACAGTTGCAAATAAATTGCTTGTGAGTGTAACTTCCAATTACATAATCAAGCAACGTTAAAAAATTCTGAAATTCTATTTAGAATTGGATCTTTACTAAACTCATAATGAATTATTTAATTCTATTTTCTCTATAATAATGAATTTAAAGTAGTAATAGAGTTTGAAGTATACATGAATCCTTTTATAGGTGGGCCCCACAGGCAAGGCAATAGGTATTGAGCACATAGAAGAATTGGTTCATGAATCCCTTAGGAACGTCAGAAGAGATGACCCAAACTTACTTAGTTCTGGACGAGTGAAACTTTTAGGTAAGTTGTCTATTTATTGCTGTGGTGCCAGTACTGGTTTGATAGGTGCTTGCTGTTTTCAACAGTAGAGAAAGCATTGTAGAAAGATAATTCTTAAAATATATTTTTCAAAGCTACAGGGTTGAGTTGTCTCTAAAGAATTATCTCTATATAATAATTATTTTTATGGTAAATACGACAATCTGGATGTTTTGATACTCACTGCTTCCCATATGACTTTTTTTCATTTTCCCCAGAAGTTCTTTATTGGATCTTTCTTAAAGCTCCTTCTAACTGGAAAATAAGAGACTAAATTATAATACTGGAATACTGAATGGAACCTTTTCTCTAGTGATATCCAAAGTGTGATGTTTCTATTTCAAAATAGATCCCCTTTTTTTCAGGAAAACTTTGTGTTTATGAGGCATGAGGCGTGACCCTGACGATTAATTAGGTTACATATATCTTGTTCTTTAACTGTCATTTCGCTCTGTTGTTCTTGTGTTTTTGTATTACATATAGTAATTATATAGTAATATAGTAATTCTGTAGTTTAAACTAGACACTAGATTAGTGTCACCTATGGTTTTCATAGAAAATGGATTGTGAATGAGAAAAATCATTTTCTTCTGCTTATAAACCACATTCTCTCTCCACAGTTGGGGATGGTAGGAATGGACATCCCGAAGAAGCCCCATATGATGCCATCCATATTGGAGCAGCTGCACCCACTGTGCCAGTGGAGGTAGGATACAGAAGGATCCGTCTCAGCGCCATTCAGTAAACAATAATCTTGTTTTCCAGCATCCCAATATGGGTTATTGGAAGATTAGCCCTGAATAATATAAACTTAGAAGAATACTTCAAATATAGAGGGTTTTGATATTTCTTTCCTTACATTATGAGATTTAAACTTTCATGTTTTACCAAAACAAACTGTATTTTGCTAGATATCTGCCAGAGAACCATTCAGGAACTAAGTATGTAGAACAAATTGAGTTAAAAATAAATGGCAAGGTTCCCATTCTCAAGAAATACTTTATTTTCACTATATTTCCTAGGATGCTATTGTTTAGCTTAATTTTTTTTTTGCCTTTAATTTGCCTTACCATGTTTACTGATATTTTTTGTGTATTACCAGTTGCTGAATGAACTGAAACCTGGAGGACGACTGATTTCGCCAGTAGGGCCAGAAAATGGAAACCAGGTTATGATGCAGTATGACAAAACAATGGATGGCCAGATTGTGGAAACGCGTCTGATGGGTGTGATATATGTTCCTCTGACAGACAAAGAAAAACAGTGGCCTCAGTAAAATACTAAAACATTTTTTTTCTTTTGTAAAATTACCTCAGAATAGTGAATTGGTGTCCTAATTGGCTTTTGCTAGGCAAAGTAAAGATACTAATACGAGAATGGAATCTCTTAACAAAACCACTATAGAAACTAGAATTATCTCCCCTTAAGCAGACAAGCAGTGAAATCTTAGAAAACGAAATCTCAAATAGAGTTTGAGCTCATTATAATTTTGCCAAAATCACTATTCAAAATTTTTACTCCAAAATGATGATTTCAGAATCTCTTTGTATCTTTCTGATATGTTACAGTTTTAATTTTCCAACATTAAATGCTCTGAATATATTCAAACTGCAAGTTAAGTTCTACCGTATTTTAGCTTCATGGAACTTGCTTTCCCAAAAACATGCATGTGACTGGGTAGCAGGTGTATTTATGTGAATTTACATAATACATATTATGTAAATATGTATTTACATAATTTACAGATATTTCAGTTTAATATTGATATTCTAAAGGGTTTTATTATGAATATTGTAACTCTAAGATTTAACAATTATTCCTTTGAATTAAAATTAATAATAATTAATCAGTTTAGTAGTTGGGAAAAAAACAAAAGACTGAGAGCTCCTGCTTTGCTTCTCCCTCCATTCTTTCTTATTTATGCTCTACTTTAATCACAATTATTTGTTCAATCCAAAACCGGAAAGCATGATTTAGTATTAATTTACTACTCAAAATCTTCAGTATTTATATAACACTAAACAGCTACCTTTGGTAGTATTTTTTCACTCACAGCCAAATATTAACATTGGGTTTTAGGAAGAAAGAATTATTGTGTGATATAATAAAATTTAATTATTTCTTTTTCTCTAGGGATGAACTTTAAAAGATTTAAATAGTGTATAAAAGACATTTTGAAGATCTATGAACTATGTTTGGAAAAATTGATGTTTGCAGTACATTATATATGAATGCTCATTTTTCCTCTTTGAAAGTAACATTTGACCTGTAATTTTAAGAACTTGGATGGAATTTGGAAACAAAGCAATGGAAATTAGTTGATTCAGGAATAGCAAAACATTTCACAATTATCAATAATTCTTGTGTATACCAGCGTAGAATAAACAATGGATAAAAAGCTGCACTTTCTCTGGCTTTTATAAATGTGATAAATAGTTTATTTGTGATTTAATATTTTGAAAGTATTTTTCACATATTCTGTTAATGCAGAAAACAGTAACAATCTTACCTATTATCAACAGTGTGATAATATTGGATCTGGTTTTAGGTACAGCAGAACAAGTCGTGACCGAAAAGTAAATAACTGTACGTAATAGCCTACTTTTCTGTAGTCTTTACATATTTTAGCTGAAGTTATACTGAACACCTGAAGGCACTTTGTGCCCAAAAGCAAAAGTATAAATTAGAATAAGTAAAAGCTCAGTAGACAAATATTTCCTTGAGACTTAAAGATCAGTAATATATGCCTATAACTAAAATATTTTGTGGTGGACCAATAAAAAACAAGAGTTGAACTTGATGACCTAAATGGCTCCATGATTCTGCGTAGATTTAAATAAATTCTAGTATTTCTGTACTCCCAATTCTTTGACAACAAAGAATTCGGTATAATTTTCACCATAAACTAGACTGCTGAAAGGAAAAATGGGAGTAGGGAATGAAGATTTTCATAATGTGACTGCAATCTCAGTTGTGATATTGACAATCAATTCTGTTCACTGTCCAGAGACAACCTTAATTCTACATACCTACATATTTATCATGTTACACCCTTTTGGGACAAGAGCAATAGTGTGAAAAACAGAAAAGTAAGAAATAATGAAAAAGGAAATATGACTGAATTTGTTTTACACCTATACCATCCTCTGTACTTTTCTATATTTTTTTCCTTACAAATTATTCTTGGTTCTACCTACTATGTCCATAAAACACTATACACATTGCCTTTTGTTGTTCACAATTCTTATCTTTCGCACTTCATCTTCCTCTCAATGTAGTCATTCTTTATATTGCTTTCCAACTGAACCCTCATTCATTTTCTGTACAAGGCCAATTACCTCAACAAACTCATTTTATATCAGTTACTCATTTTTATATTCAATCCATATTCATTTATTCATTCTTAACTTGCATCCCTCGTTTCCTATTCAGTTCATTCAGTTTACTGTTACGACATACCCAGCTCTCATTTCTATATAACAAAGTGGGCAGATATACATTCCTATGCACAGCTATTTAATTTCAATAAGCATTCATTTTTTTCAGACAAATCAATTGTTACCATTTTTCGTTGAGACTAGAACCTGGATCTCCCTATGTTTAGTTAATTATCCTAATACTCAGTTTGTTTGTGTATAAAATTGGCCATCAGAACAATTCATTTACTTTATTGCTGTTGTTAGTTGCAAAGTCGTGTCCGACCCATCACGGACAATGTTCCTCCAGGCCTTCCTGTCCGCTACCATCCTCTGGAGTCCATTTAAACTCATGCCTATTGCTTCAGTGATTCCATCCAGCCACCTCCTTCTCTGTTGTCTCCTTCTTCTTTTGCCCTCAATCTTCCCCAGCATTACTTTCCTAGTGGCCAAAGTATTTCAGTTTCATCTTCAGAATCTGGCCTTCTAAAAAGCAGTCAGGGTTGATCTCCTCTAGGACTGACTTGTTTGTTCGCCTTGCAATCCGAGGGACTCACAAGAGTCTTCTCCAGCACCAGAGTTCAAAGGCCTCGATTCTTTGGCGCTCATTCATTTACTACTTTTGTAAATATTACATAAGGTAAAGGTAAAGGTTCCCCTCGCACATACATGCTAGTCGTTGCCGACTAGTGCTCATTTCCGTTTCAAAGCCAAAGATCCAGCACTGTCCGAAGACATCTCCGTGGTCATGTGGCCGGCATGACAACGCCAAAGACGCACGGAACACTGTTACCTTCCCACCAAGGTGGTCCCTATTTTTTCTACTTGCATTTTAACTGCTAGGTTGGCAGAAGCTAGGACAAGTAACGGCAGCTCATAAATAAATGATTCCTTATTTATTTCATTGATTCATTCTATTTGCTGTTTACTCCCTTTTCATTACAATTTCCCATACAGCAAATTATAAAGCTTTATTATTGTTATAGTCCAACATACAGAGATGAGGTGTAATCATTAGAAGAAACATAAAAATATAATTACAATCAATACAAAGTGTTAAAGTGTAATACAAAGTATAATACAAAGTATATAATCAATACAAAGTATTAGCACTTATATGAGTTATATAAAACACAGTTAATCTATGAGACATAAAAAGTTAAGATAAAAAGGAATGGTAATGGTAGAAGTGGACCATCTATATCAAGTGAGAAACTGTACGCTAATAAAGGAAACTAGATGCACAATGAGTCTACTTTATGTTAGAGTCTCAAGCACAAACCAGAAGTCATCATCTGATAAATTTTGAGGGCTGATGCATAAAATGACAGCACTTCCTATTCACAAGAAGGCTGCTGACCTTCTGAGTCCATCCTCCCCATGTCTTGCAATAGATTTTTATCTCTGCCACCTGTGATAGCTCCAGACAAGTGAGATTCATATGACACATTAATAAATTAAAATCTGTACTAGATTATCAGCTTTAATCGTATCTGCAATATACAGTATTTCTTGCTAATGCAATAGTAAAAGCAGCAAGTCAGTTTTGGTGCATTTGGGCCACTGTGCTGCACTTGCAAATAAAGCCCAGTTTTAATTCAGATTAAGCTAACTCCCATCTCAGACACACCAACAGCTAAGCCTCCTAAAACTGACCCCATCCCATTGCGTTCACAACCCACTCACAGAAAAGGAGTGCAAGACCTATTTCACAGACAAAAGCCAGGAAAAGCTCCAGGCCCAGACAAGATAACTCCTTCTTGCTTAAAAGTCTGTGCTGACCAATTGGCCCCCATCTTCACCCATGTCTTCAATAAATCACTAGAAATGTTATAAGTTCCTTCTTGCTTCAAACGCTGTACTATCATCCCAGTGCTGAAGAAGCCCCCATCAAGGAAGTGAATGACTACAGACCAGTTGCTCTAACATCTATAGTCATGAAAACCTTTGAAAGGCTAGTGCTGTCCCACTTGAAAATCATCACGGATCCGCTGTTAGACCCCTTGCAATTTGTATACCGAGCAAATAGTTCAACAGATGATGCTGTTAATATGGCTCTGCACTACATTCTACAACATCTTGAATGTCCAAGGACCTATGCAAGGGTCCTCTTTGTAGACTTTAGTTCAGCATTCAATACCATCATTCCAGACACTCTTCTAACAAAGCTAAACCAGCTATAGGTACCTGAACAGACTTGTAAGTGGATCACAAGCTTCCTAACAAACAGGAAGCAGCAGATGAAGCTAAGCAGAATCACATCAGATACCTATACAATCAGCACAGCCGCCCCCCCCCCAAGGCTGTGTGCTCTCCCCACTTGTCTCTATATACCAATCACTGCATGTCCAACGATCCATCTGTTAAACTACTGAAGTTCGCAGATGACCACAGTGATCGGTCTCATTTGAGACTAATGAATTCTCATACAGACGAGAGGTTGAACGACTAGCCTCGTGGTGCAACCAGAACAATCTGGAACTGAACACATTCAAAACTGTAGAAATGGTGGTAGACTTTAGGAGAAACCCTTCCATCCTTCCACCTCTCACAATACTAGATAACACAGTATCAACAATAGAAACCTTCAAACTTCTAGGTTCTACCATATTGCAAGATCTAACATGGACAGCTAACATCAAAAACATCATCAAAACAGGACAACAAAGAATGTTCCTTCTGCGCCAACTCAGAAAGCTCAAACTGCCCAAGGAGCTACTGATCCAGTTCAGTTCAGGAATTATTGCGTCTGTCATCTGCACCTTTATAACTGTCTGGTTTGGTTCTGCAACTCAACAAGACAGACACAGACTTCAGAGGATAATTAGAACTGCAGAAAAAAATAATTGCTACCAACCTGCCTTCCATTGAGGACCTGTATACTGCACGAATCAAAAAGAGGGCTCTGAAAATATTTACAGATCCCTTACATCCTGGACATAAACTGTTTCAACTCCTACCCTCAAAATGATGCTATAGAGCACTGCACACCAGAACAAGAAGACACAAGAACAGTTTTTTCCCTGAATGTGCTCACTCTGCTAAACAAATAATTCTCCCAACACTGTCAAACTATTTACTAAATCTGCACAACATTAATCTTCTCATCGTTCCCATTACCCGTCTCCTTCCACTTATAGAATAGGATTTATTGGCCAAGTGTGATTGGACACACAAGGAATTTGTCTTGGTGCATATGCTCTCAGTGTACATAAAAGAAAAGATATGTTCATCAAATAAACAAAAATAATAATAAATAATAAAAAAATAAACAAAATAAACAAAAAAAAATAGTTCATTATGACTAGCTTTGTTGCTTGTATCCTTACGATTTATACTGATATTGTTCCCTGATTGCTTATTTGTAGCCTATGACTATCATTTAGTGTTGTAAGTGTTGTACCTTGATGAAGGTATTTTTTCTTTTATGTACACTGAGAGCATATGCACCAAACCAAATTCTTTGTATGTCCAATCACACTTGGCTAATAAACATTCTATTCTATTCTATTCCATTCTACTCTATTCTTTTTCCAACCTTTCCTTACTTCTCTTTCCCTGCCCACCCCACTGCTTTCCTATTTGCTTTTGTATTTTGTATCTTATAACCTAATAAAATGTTTAAATTTGGATCTGAGCGTTGCTTTGCTCGGTTCATCGAGGGTCCAGCAACAAAACAAAACGACATCCCTCCATAATCTCTACCGCGTTTCTCGCGGACCGCACGTTCGTTCCGTCGCCTGCTTTATTCGTCAGAGACATAGAATAACGTGATTGGGTAAAGACCGAGCCTCGGTCGCGTGAGGGCGGGGCTCCACAAAGCCACGTGGTTGGCTTCTCCGCCTCTACTCCTCAGCATGAGACCCGGACCGTTTTGGAGATCGTCGCTCCGTTTTTTCTTAGCCCGGCTGAACGCAGAGCGCGGCTCCTTGGCTATTCTAGCCGCCCTTGTGCCCGGGAAGAGAATGGAAAAGAAGCCGATCCCCGAGCCTCAAGAGCGGGAAAGCTCTCCTCCGGTGGCGAAGAAAAGGCGGCTTTTCAAGGGGCAGAAGAAGCGGCCGGGCCCGCTGGAAGAGGGAGAGAAGCGATACGTGCCGCCGCCAAAGAAGCGGAATACGGGCGTCAGCTTCGGAGAAGCCCATTTCGCCGAAACCAGCTACTACTTCGAGGGCGGACTTCGCAAGGTGCGCCCCTACTACTTCGACTACAGTACTTACTGCAAGGGGCGCTGGGTGGGGAAGAAGCTTCTGGACGTCTTCCACTCGGAGTTCCGCGGTCGGCCCATCGAGTACTACCTGGCCGCGGCCAAAGCCGGACGCTTGCTTCTCAACAAACACCCCTTGAAAGACCTCAGCGTCGTACTCAAGGTGAGGAGGCCGGGCGTCAGGCCAAAGGCCGAGAGCTCCTGCCTGGGACCCAGCCCACGCGGCCAGCGTCCCGTGGGAGAATGCGGTCGCGCAGAGAGAAAAAGCCCAGTCAGGCAGTGAAGGTATAGCCGTAGCCAGCTTTCTGGTCTTCTTCCCCTCCCCTTTTTCAATACGAATATGGCTTTTGCAAGTATCGTAAATTATTTTTTTAAACGAATACCTAACCCTATACGTTTTGCGGTAACAGATATTTGAAAGAAAACACAGGTAGATTATAGGTGTGCAAAAATAACCTCATCAGTGCTTGAGTAGTGTGGTTTGCACCACCGTGAGGCCCTCAACTATTACAAATGTGTCATGCCATGAGTCATTCTGGGAGGACAGCTGCCATTTGTAATGTTCCACAATAAAAATCAGTTTTTGCATCTCGGAGATACAGTTTCAGGGCTGATTTCATACAGAGGACTGTGGCCTACAATTTGATGATGGGTTATGTTTACCAGAATAAAAATCAGTGCCACTCGATTGTTAAGAGTTCACTCTGAATGCAGACATATTCTTTTATGGTAATTCAGATGGTTCTTTTGAAAAATTATATGGAAAGCTACGACCATAACTATTGAAACTAATTGTTCCAGAAAATCATCTGGCTAAACTAATTATAATAATTGCTTTGTTTGCAGAATAATGACTTTCTGGAGAATACCGTACATCGCCATGAACCTCCAGTTACAGCACAAACGATTGAGTTTATAGAAGATAATGATGAAGTTGTGGTTGTAGACAAGCCCTCATCTGTACCTGTTCATCCTTGCGGTGGATTTCGGCACAACACTATCATTTTCATTTTGGGCAAAGAGCATAACCTGAAAGAGCTGCATACTGTTCATCGGCTTGATCGCCTGACATCAGGTGTCCTCATCTTTGCCAAGTCTGCAGAAGTATCCAAGAGAATTGATGAACAAGTTCGACAGCGGCAGGTAAAATTGCTTTTGTTAATGATATCTCAATATTTATAATATGCTTTTCCAATAGCATCAGAACACATACAGATTTAACCATCCTTAAGGGTGTAAGTAGGTTAATGTGAGAGAGACTCCATGTTCAGTGAACTTCATAGCTCAAACAAAAATTCTTATAGGACTTCCAGGCCAGAACTTTAACCTCTCTTTGTGTCTGATAAATTCCTGGAAGAGATTCTGTTTGGTATAGGGGTTGAGGCACCAGGCCAAAAACTGAAGACCATGAGTTCTAGTCCTGCCTTAGAACCAAGCGAACTGGTTGACTTTGGACACGTCACTCATTCTCAGCTCTAGATAGCAGGCAATGGCAACTCAGTTTTGGAATCTTGCCAAGAAAATAGCCAAGATCAGTCCAGGAAATTGCCAGCAGTCAACACAGGAAGGAAGGAAGGAGAGAGAAAGAATCTGGAAATGGCTAAGAAGCCATATATCTGCATTACATTCCTTGATAGATGAGCTGTAAATAATAAATTCTGGAAATTAAAATAATGTTCCTTTAGCTAATAAACAAATGAATATCAATCTCTCTCTTTGGAGGTGCTTTAAAGCCAACTGAAGGTGTTTCAAGCTTGCTTCCTGTCCACCTTAATGCTGATAACACTTTTTAGCCTCTGTACAGAACATGGTGAGTAGATTAATTAGATGTCAAACAATTTCTCCCTTGTAGATCCAGATGGCTCTGACTGTTTTAGCCTTTAGCATTTAGGCCGGGAGATTAGACTAGCCCTATTGATATGATTTTTATGATTGGAAAGTATTGTTTTCCAAGCAGCCATGGGCTTTAATTTTTGTACACCATCCAGATTCATTATTGTGAGATGGATGGCCATATAAATTACATGTACAAATAACATTCTGAAATACACATCCCTTCTACATTCTAAACCCCGATCGTTATTTTTTTTTCTTTCCCCGTTTCTTTTAGCTGGAGAAAGAGTATGTATGTCGTGTGGTTGGAGAGTTTCCAGAAAATGAAATGATCTGTGAAGAACCTATCTTGTCTATGTCTTACAAAATGGGTTTGTGTCGAGTGGATCCCAAAGGCAAGCCATGTAAAACCGTCTTCCAGCGGCTCAGCTACAATGGCAAGACTAGTGTAGTAAAGTGTTTCCCATACACTGGCCGTACCCATCAGATCCGTGTCCATCTACAATTTTTGGGGCATCCTATCATCAATGATCCTATCTATAATAATGAAATTTGGGGTCCTGAAAAGGGCAAGGGGGGCAGTGTTAATAAAACTGATGATGAATTGCTTCAGTCATTTGCGGAAGAATATGTCTCAAAAGAGAGTCTGGGAATCTTGGACATTGTTGAGGAGGACCTGAAAGCAGTTTTAGCAGATAAAAAGCAGGAAATTCCAGATAATGGAATTAAGCCACTGCAGGTCACTACAGCAATTGATCATTCTGACAACATTGAAGAATCAGAAAACAAAGAAAAGACACTTTCTCTGAATTCTGCCCCACAAGCAAATGTGCATAAAACTGAAACTGGGGAAATGTGTTTAACTGAGTTCCACAATGAGATGGACCCACTATGTGAAGAATGCAAAACGGTGAGGCCTGATCCATCACCCAGAGAGTTAGTGATGTATCTCCATGCTTTACGCTATAAAGGAATGGAATTTGAATATTGTTCCAAAATGCCTGCTTGGGCCCAGGATGACTGGGAAGAGACTTGAATCTTATTTTATAAAGTGAAGAGCGGGTGAGAAGCTCTCTGCAAATGGAATGGAAGAAGAGTCAGTATATGCGAAGAAGCTGTTCCAAAGAATGCATTTTCTTTTTATTGCAAGAAAGCGATTATAATTATTTGGAGAAGCAATATTTCTTACCAAGTAAGAATATACAAATAATCCTTGAGTTACGACAGTAATGGAACCTGCCCATTACAGTACTGTTGGAATTGGGATAAATGAGCCCCATCCTTGCTCATCTCAATGCATTTGGGAAATGAATGTGTGGGTCATTATGTGCGCATGGGGTGCCTCAGGGATGACCCTGGAGGGATTAGTGCAGGCATAAGCCCCCTGCCTTGGGCCTTCCAAGGCCTCCCCCCACCCCTGAGATACCCCATTCTCCGCTTCCCACCTTTGGGGTCCTCATAACCCATTGGGCCTCTATTTCAATGCCCTATATGTCCGTACTCTGGTCTATTTTATTGTGACTGCTGCTCAGCTGCTCTGTTCCTTAAGAGAGCTGCATAGCCTCTCCAATAAATTAACTTAATAAAAGGGCTCATTAAACAGCTGCAATCATAGTTAACGTGTCTTATGGGGAGCTTGTACTGCCTATTTCATTGCTTTTAAAAAGCTGTGTAATAATAAAGCTGTTCCGGTTTCCTGGGAGCAATCATTGGTTCTAAAAATCTGATGAAACTGAGCTCTTTCTAATAAATATACACATTAAACACATCTGTTGCTAATTACTTGTACAAAGTTGGCGTGATTTAAAATATCTGAAGCATCAGTTCTTCATATGTGGGAAATGCCAGCCAGTTAATTACCAATTTTGTTTAATACATTTTGACTAATGGAATTTATTAAGAGAGTGCCAAAAGTTTAAAAAATGCACCCTGTTCTGCAGGCAAGAAGTGTAACTACAGATCCTCACTTTGGCAGGAGGAATACAATGAGGTATTTTTCACAAGTGTTCTACTCAGTGTGATCATTCCAACATAAAAACAGGACTCCCATGAAGATTTCTATTCATACTAGTGGCTGTGATCACTTTCATAAATAAGATGGCAAAAATGGATTTCAGAAATCTAATTGATTTAGCTCAGTAAAACTGAAAGCAGGCTGGAAATCTCTGGATGACTAGAAATAACATTCAGCTCTGCAAGCACAAAGGTAAGCATAGGGAAAAACAGTGTAAACTACACGGGTATATGCTAGTAATTTCTGACTGTGTCACGAACTTCACAAGATAGAAAAATTAGGACTACTCAAGTTCAAAAGTAAGTCGGTGTCATTACAGAGGTTGGGTGTGAGTATTACACATTTGTTCATTACACATTGGTAATAACTTACAAAATGAATATCACTTATTCTCAGAAAAATATCGTTAGAAGATTTGAGTATTTCTAAGTATATAATGCAGATTAATAATGATACTAATAGATTGGGTTCCGAACTCCTGGACCGTGGCCTGCTATTGGGCCATGAGACGTTTAGAACTGGGCTGCAAAAGCAATGGGCAAGGATGTTCGCACATGCATCACCACTTGCACAAGCAATGCGTGAGCATGTGTCGGGTGAAATGCTATTGGTTCGCTCCGATTCGTGCAAACCAGTAGTGGCAGTGGTGAAAGGCTCCGCCCATCTGCTCGGACATTATTACTTCCTGGTTTTAAACAGGAAGTAACCTGTTTTTGACCCTCTGCGCATGTGCAAAAGGCTTTGCACGTGTGCAGAGGGTCTAAAATTGGATGTGAAGATGGCACGTTAGCGGAGCGAGTGTATGGCGTGTGCACTTCCAAACCGGAAGGGAAGGTAAGTAGGTTTCAGCCCTGGAGTGTGTGCTCCATTTGTGCAAGTGACAGGCCAGCCAGTCACACAAAACCATCCTTCCTACACACACCAGTCCACAAAGCCGGAAAGGTTGGGGAACTCTAATAGATTATTGAAAATACTTAGTCTATGGGGGGAAAACTTTGGGAAATGAATATGATTGCATTTTATATTTTATATATTAGTGAACAAGGATATTTATATTAATTCCACATGTATTCTACAAAATGTACAGGTTGATAGAATGGTCAGGCTCCAGGATTCCCTGTTTCATGATCACAATTCACTGGTGACAATAGTGGGAAGAAGTTATTTTTCTGCTCTTATCACAGATAATTGGGTGGGTCATATCTTCCTAGGGAGAGAAAATTTAGAGGGCCATCTGCAGCAGCATTCAAGGCAACCTCTGACAAAGTTGCTCAGATCTGCTCTAAGTTGGATTCTGACTAGATCCTATGGACTTGACTAAAGCATTATCTGAATGTATTATCTAGAGGGAGTTTGTTGATCCCAAGACAGTAAACAGAATCCTTGGCATTGTAAACTCAGCTACTTGTACATTGATTCCATGTCCATCCTGTTCTGTTAGGCCTGACTGAGAAGTGTCATGGCAGTGGAGCCAGAAAGTGGTTAATTAATCCTTCAATGAAAAGGTAGCCTTGATGATAGATGATACTGGGTAATCATCCAATTCCTAACATCTCAGTTTTGGAGAAAGTGGTTGAGCTGCAATTTCATAGGACTGTGGGGAAAATGGATTACAGTATCCTACCCTTTTAAGTAAAGATTGAGGCTTAGGTGTAGAAGTAAGGTAGCAGTGATTGCATTTCTGTTCATCTCTGAAAGGCTCAAAATGGCGGTGGCCACCCCTGAACTCTGAGCAGTTGTGCTGTGTCCTGGGTTCCTTTAGTCAAGCAGTGGCATTTGATAGGATCAGAAAGTGTGCCTTCTCCAACGAAACAGTCTACCCACCTTCCCAAAAAATTGGTCCAGACTCTTGGCTTTCAAAAGGCAATGAAGATTAGCTGCCCCTATGGGCATTGAGCCAGGATCTTGAGCAAGTTTTTTCCACAAAAATAAACTAGTTAAGACAGAGGTCTTCTAACCCCTCGCATCCTGGACATAAACTGTTTCAACTCCTACCCTCAAAACGATGCTATAGAGCACTGCACACCAGAACAGCTGGTATCCTTAAGATTTACTCATTTATTTGTTCCCTATGACTATCATTAAGTGTTGTATTTTATGATTCTTGATGAACGTATCTTTCCTTTTATGTACACTGAGAGCATATGCACCAAGACAAATACCTTGTGTGTCCAATCACACTTGGCCAATAAAAAATTCTATTCTATTCTATTCTATTCTATTCCATTGCTATGCTGGCTGGAGAATTCTGGGAATTGAAGTCCACAAGTCTTAAAGCTGCCAAGTTTGAAGACCTATGAGGAAAGATACCAAGCATGTAGAATGAGCTGTATTTTAAAACTAAAAATGAACCTTAGATCTACTAGCAAGAGCTCTCTCGAAAGAGGAATCCCAAACTCATAAAACTCTCATGGCGTTTAAATAATTCTAAAAGTGTTTTGAGAGGTTTTATGGAGATATTGATCCTAAGCTGCAATAGGTTCTGTTTAGAGGTTGATGTTTGTGACTTGACTTTCAGTTTTGTTGTAAACTGTACAGAGTTGTTTTGAATTGGATAAATCAATCAGCTATGTTCTAAAAATATAGAATTTATTTACATGTCTGAAAGATGAAATATGTGCACTCTCAGTCTTTGAAATACTATTGTCAAGGAAAAATTGAATAATTAGTCCATATTTTCCTAGAAAAATAAATGAATAAATGCCTGGTTTCCAGTATTCACCTTTCATCTATAATTATTTTTATTGGTGAGGGTTACTTGTAGTGTTCATTTCTATTAAATTAGCTGTATAGTAACAGCAATTAATTCAAATCTGTTATTTTTCGAAAAGCATATATATACAATATAAAGATGCGCCTGCGGCTTTGTAAAAGCTGATGAAGCAAAACAAACACAACGACGAGGATGGGATTCGAACCCACGCGTGCAGAGCACAATGGATTAGCAGTCCATCGCCTTAACCACTCGGCCACCTCGTCGCGGAAGCCAAGGTTCTCTCCAACCTTATAAGAAACGATTCCTACCAATGACTCTCCTATTCATTTTTGTTCTCCTGTAGGCTTTCGCTTCTAAGCGGCAACAAATCGGTATGTAGTATTTTGTGCCGATACACGACAAACCGCCTGGATTCTAAAAATTATTTGCTGGGATTTTTGCTATTCCTCCTTCTCCCCCCCCCTCCCCGCCCCCGCACATTACTTCTGCGTAAAACACTGGTGGCCCACATGGGGGTGGAGCATGATGTACGTCGAGAAGAAACCGCCATGATGGAAAAGAGCCTTCAGGCGCCTTAGAGGCGACGGCGCATGCGTGAAGCCTGGCGGTTGGTTTGAATCCGACGGCTGGTGGCGGTCTCCGTGTTTGTATCTGTGGCAAAAAATGGCTGGGAAAGTCGACCGAGCCTGACAGCGGAAAAAGGGATCTGCGGGAACGAAGCCTTGGTTGCCCTAAGTCACCGGTGTACGGTCGGGACAGGCGCGAGTTCGCGATTAGGTGAGGCGGGTTGGCGGCTGGTTTTCCTGAAGGCTCGTCCGAGCCAAGCCCTTTTCCTGAATCTTTCCCCCCCCCCCTTCCTCCGCCCCAAGCCCTTTTCCTCATGACTAGCCGTGGAAAGCAGCAGGAGATCCGCCTCCATTTTCTTAGGAACTTCTAAAACCACGGGTCTTCGCTGGCTGGGGAATTCTGGGAGTTGAAGTCCTCCAGGCTTAAAGTTGCTAAGGTCGGAGACCCCTGTTTTAAACAACCCCCTTCCCCCCACATCTTTCCCTCCCCTTTTCTGTCAAAGATTTCTGCTCCTCAACTGCCCGCGCAGCCCACCCCGCAGAGGAGCAGTAACACCTGCTCTTAGTGGGAAGAGAAGTGGGCTTGACTTCAGCCTGAGAGAGAGAATCCTCCTCTTCCTCAGAGAGGCTTGACCGTAGTTAGTCTCTCCTGCAGTCTCAGCCTCTGGCCTTACCCTGCGTTTCTTCTGTGCGGGATTCTTCCTTGTCTTTTGAGTCCCTTTTATGCCAGGTACAAGTTCCCGGGCAAATGCCGAAGAGCTGCGGTTGTCTCTTTTATCTTCTACTCAAAGGTTTCCCCAAGCAGCCCCTTTGGCCATTCCGGGTAGGAGCAGAGATACTTAACCGTGGTGGTCCTCCCTCTGGGGAAGGCTGCTGCTCTCCAGATGGTCCTTCAGTGGCCGGGCTTCCAGATTCCCTTCTGGGAACAAAGTTCATTGCAGCGGGAGTTCATCCCTGGTCTCGGGTTCACACTCGGAAGGGAGCCCATTCAAAGCACAGGTAGTCCTTGACTTACCAACAGTGCGGCCATCTCCATGATCATGTGATCAAAATTTGGATGCCTGGCAACTGGTTCGTATTTATGACCGCTGTTGTGTCCTAAGGTCATAGGATCACCTTTTGCGACCTTCTGACAAGCAAAGCCAGATTCACTTGATAGATGGGTTATTAACTTATCAGCTGCAGGGATTCACTTGACAACTGTGGCAAGAAAGGTTATAAAATGGGGCAAAACTCACTTAACAAATGTCTCACTTAACAACAGAGGTTTGGGGCTCCATTGTGGTCATAAGTCGAGGACTATCTGTACTGTATCGATCCATGCTTCAATGATCACTTTGGTACTCTGTGTTCAAAGGCAACAAAGCTTATTTGTTAAAATTCAGTTCCAGTAATTGTTTCAGTATTTTAGGTTTTCTCTCAGGATCTTGTTTGCTAGGTCATTGACAACCAAAAATATTTTCTCATTTACATTGTATTATACAAGGTATGTTTATATTGTTTCCAGCCTGGAGAAAGGTAGCTTGTGCTTTGCCATTATATTTTGATTTACTAATGTCCCATTGTGTTTTGACTAATATTGCAGACACCAGAGGCTTCCAAAATGGACACGATATATGCTGAGATGAATGAGGAGAAGTAAGTTAGCTTGTAGTGGAGACCTTTTCTGTGATGAATTTTTCTATGTAGTTCACTATAATGTGGTTATAGCTGCTTCTTAAGTTTTAAATGCTGTTTTTATTTTATCTTTTGAAATAGTAACTATTTTTATTGTATGCATGTTGTAAATTTAATATATACACGTACTCCTATACATTCTGTTGGTAATAAATGGATATTAGCTTTCATATAGTTTTCTTTTTTCCATTATTTTAGTGACTTTATAGAGGGCATAAATAAAAGAAGAATTTCATCAGTAAGTATAACTTACCGGTATATTATCTAAAAGTAATAGTACTCTTAGAATAAGTGTTATAAAAAAAACATTACTTTATAACATGAACAATTTATCAAACAGATGTTGAGACTGATGTTCTTTATATTTTTGTCTGATGTTCTTTATATTTTTGTCTAAGTCGAGTTAAGGCACCAAGCTAAAAAGCAGAAGACCATGAGTTCAAGTCTTGCCTTAGACATGAAAAACAGGCTTGGTGACTTTGGGCTAGTCACACTCTCTCAACCCAACCCACTTCACAGGGTGGTTGTGGGGAAAATAGGAGGAAGGCATGTTGGATATGTTCACCACCTTGAGTTATTTGTAAAAATAATAAAGGCAGAATGTGTGTGTATTAGCATGTACTACTTGGATATTAGCTGAAATGTTCAGCTTATTATAAGCTTACTAATAAGATGTGAATTTATATCTTGTTTTTGATGTGTATCATGACCTTCAGGACATTTCTTAAATAGTTGAAGCATGTTAGAATCCACTCTTTGAATTTTTCCAAAATGGGTTGCTATTTTGATTACAATAATTGAACTATTTAAGAAATATCCTGCAGGTAAATGCTTTCAGTCTTGGAACAGAGAGAGGCCAAATAATAGAGGTAAGCTATAGTTCTATACTATATGTTAAAATCAATGTACCATTATGAAAACAACTGCTTCCTTCAGAAATTAACTTGGCAATGTGAACACTATTTTCTGAACTATATCTTCTTTTTAGATTTTAAAAGTTCCCCGAACATCTCTTTCTGACGCAGACACAGGAAATGAACGTACTGAGGTAAGCACTAGCATTTGTTGATTGGAAGAGAGTCTCATTTTAAAAAGAATGTGACATGTTTTATGTGGGAAAAATCCAACTGAACATAATGAGATATAGTTCCAGGGAAGTTTATTTAGGATGAGGTTGTAATGTTATGGGAATATTCTACAATGTTATTCCATAATATAACTTGGATTGTATTCTACCACCCATCATGGTCCTTAAGCACACATCTTGATTGCAGTTATTTGTAAAACTCTGTTCTAGTTTTTTTTTTGTTTACATTTATACCCCGCCCTTCTCCGAAGACTCAGGGCGGCTTACAATGTATAAGGCAATAGTCTCATTCTATTTGTATATGTTTACAAAGTCAACTTATTGCCCCCCCAACAATCTGGGTCCTCATTTTACCTACCTTATAAAGGGTGGAAGGCTGAGTCAACCTTGGGCCGGGCTCGAACCTGCAGTAATTGCAGGCTTTGTGTTCTAATAACAGGCTTCTCTATTGCCTGAGCTATCCCGGCCCTATAGAAAATTCCCGGCCCTATAGAAAATTCTTTTGCTATAGAAAATTCAATTTTTCTCCTGAAAAATGCCAAACAGAAAGAGCATATAATTTTTTGGCTTATTTCAGACTCCAACCACATCTAGAACACAGTGAATCATTTCCAGTTTTGGAAGATGTGCCTCTAGACAATGACAGGCCACTCCTAGAATAGTCAGAATAATGTGTTATAGAATAAAAAGTAAACATTGTGTTTTGCCCATTCCTGATGAACTTTACTGCAAATACAGCGGTGTTACATACAGACGTACGTGAGTAATTTGCATATCAATTGGTCAATTCAGCGGTGGGAAATTTAAAGCGTTGTTAGTAGCTGGCTTGCATGCCGGAGTTCTATAAAGAGCGAGGCTCGTCAGCTGCTGAGCAGTTCGTATTGTGATTTTGCAGAGCTAATAAAGGGCTGAAGGTTCCTGTCATCTCTTCCTTGCTTCGACCTAACAAGCACTTTTATTTGCCAAGAAAAATTTGGAATATATTGCTTATCAGGCCCCTCACTTGAGAATCAATTCTATTAGTGTAGAATTGTGCTGCACAGCACATTTACATGCCAAGACCAAGAGGAAATTAAAGCATGTTCATGGTTTTTGTTCCATATTTCCGTGTGATTAAATATCACAGATACACTCGTCCTTTAATGTATGCTTAGATATAAGCAGTAAGTTATATGTCATGTTACCCATTTTGGATTTCTAGTCAAAAGAGAATTTGCCTTTGAATTTAATTTGTTGTGCATGTACAGGAACACAATATTGAGAAACGTCAGAAAAACTCCAGGCGGGTGAGTTTTGCAGAGACCATAAGGTGAGTTTGTTGAAAAAGCATTTCAATTATAAGTGCATTCTTGAATATAAAAAGCAATATATGATAGCAGCTACAGAATATTCTTCAAGAAGTTATACTGAAATCTTTCAATTGTTTTAAATATAAATATTGCTTAATTTAATACAAAAAAAAGGAATCCTAAAGAAGAAACTCTTAAGTACTAAATAAGAAAAAGTCTTCATTTACAGATATTTAATGATATGTAGTTAAATTGCTAACATTTAAATCATTTAATACTAGCAATTCAAAAGTAAATAAAGTATATAAATTTGGATATGCAGTCCAAACATCTTAACTGTTAAAAGCAGATTTTCTGAAGAGTCTCCAGTTTATGCCCAGAAACTACTTGGTAAGAGCAACTTTCCAGGCATTGAGTAGAATCAAGTTTGATACAGAGTACAGGTTACTTCAAACTCAGGGCTGACTGCAAGATTGGGTAATACAGTACAGCTGTGAAGCTATCTGGAATTCAAGGAGAAAACATGGATTAGAAGGTGTTTGGTTTACAAGTTGCATCTGTTAGCACTTCATTAAATAAAATAAACCTTTTTCACATTTAAAAGTGCAAACTTCTTTATGAAGTTGCTGACAATTGCAGTTCATTTCCAATCACCTTTTCTCCTTGAAATCTGAATAGCTGCACAGCTCTATTCAAACTTTTTTTTTGCTGTATGTGCAGTAGGAAAGAAACTAGACCAAGATGGCTGACTGAGGATCCATTTCTAAAAAAAAATAATCTACCATCTTGCAAGCAGCTAAGATTAATAAATATTTGAATTATTTTCTTGAGAGCTAAAGAATAAGAAAGGAGTATATCAAAGTTTTCAATGTGAAATGAAAATTTCATTTCAATGTGAAATGAAAATACTGTTGTGTTAAAGATAGTTTCTTCTAAATTTATATTTTAAGTATAAATTCTAAATGTATCACTGTTTTTAGGGTCTTTCCACATGATCCTCAAACTTTTGTTGAATTAAATTATGCAGGTGAGAATTTTTTAATTATTCTTAATTAGTACATATGGATAAAATAGATGTATTACATTACCATGATTACCATGTTTCTTATAACTGATCATTTTTCACAATGTTCAGTTGTAGAACCTTCAAATGAAACAAGAAATCAAAATCTGCTAAATGAGTAAGTTATTGAATGAATAGAATATCAAATAATTTCTTTTAAAATGGCCCATCACTTTCTTTTCTATGAATTTATACTAATATTGGGATTGTTTGTTTAGTACATTTAATAAATTCATCTTTATGTTGTTAGTGTTCGAGTTCACAATTCTAAACTTGTTGACTAAATGAACTGATCCATACTTGCAACAGAAGATTTTCATTAATAAGATGTTTTCAGATCAATATTTTAACAATATCCATGATTTTGTTATTAAATGTTAGATTTCTTAGGAACATCCTACTAATTCCAGCATTTATAATTTCAAATTATACTTCCTGCTTGTTTTGCTTAATTAGCCTTTTAATAAGTTAATTTTAAGTTGGGTTTTTTTCCCAGAAATGAAGAACCAGAAGCTACCAAGTATGAGATAACTGGTAATTTTTATTTTATTACTTTTTATTTATGCAGGTATTTCAATTTATATGGTCATCCAATCAATAAATATTCAAAGCTTTATTGATAGCTGTGCTTTATAAAAACATAATTGCTAAGTAGTTATATAAAACTAGGGGCCGGAATAGCTCAGGCTGTAAGGAGCCTGTTATTAGAACACAATAGCCTGCAATTACTGCAGGTTCAAGCCCGGCCCAAGGTTGACTCAGCCTTCCATCCTTTATAAGGTAGGTAAAATGAGGACCCAGATTGTTGGGGGGGCAATAAGTTGACTTTGTAAAAATATACAAATAGAATGGGACTATTGCCTTATACACTGTAAGCCGCCCTGAGTCTTCGGAGAAGGGCGGGATATAAATGTAAAATTAAAAAAAATTAAATAAATAAAATACATTGAATTTATGACAGAGAAGCTTCTGAATCCTAATAGGTTCACATCAAATGATTATATGATAAGACTGTTAAAATCTTATGAAGAAAACTGCCAGTTTTCTGAATTTCAGATAAACTGATATAAGAAAAAATGGTAGAACAAATTGTACAGAAGAAAAGAGCTAAATCAAGGGTCAATATTAGACAATGCATTAGCAATAGCAAATAGCACTTAGGCTTATATTCTGCCCTATAGTGCTTTATAGCATTCTCTGAGCATTTTACAATGTTAGTATATTGCCCCCAACAAACTGGGTCCTCATTTTCACCATCCATGGAAGGCTGAGTCAGCCTTGAGCAGGTCAGGATTGAACTCCTGGAGTAAGCAGTGAGTTATCCCAGCAGTGCTGCATTCTTACAGTTACGCCATCACGGATCCACATATAGGGAAGAATGTATCCCTAAATGAAGGTGAAGGTGAAAAATAAGACTTGAGGACACGGGCATTTGCAAAGAGAACAAAAAAAGTATGTTAAGTCATCATGCAAGTGACACAACTTGCTGTATTTTTCGGACTATAAGATGCACCGAACTATAAGACGCACCTTAATTTTGGGGGAAGAAAACAGAAAAGAATTCTGCCTCTGCCTGCCAGCATCAGGATCAGCAGCGTCCTCCTTTCCACTCAGATTTTTGATAACAGATCATTTTATCTGTTTAAAACAAACCCTATCACTTTACGCACATTTAACTGGAGTGGGTGGGGTGGGGGGAGAAAAGGGACTTGGCCCTGAAGGCTCCACTCTTGAGATGCCCCCGTCTTCTTACCTATAGCCATAGGCGTTGAAAGCCTGGCTTTCTTGCAGCAAGGCCCGATAGAGACGCAGCATTTCAGTCCTTCTGGCTGCTGCCATCTCGTAAACATGGTGCTGGGTTTCCCGGCAAGCCCCCTGCGCCTTTGCTGCCTCAGTTGGAGCCTGATTCCGGAAGCAGCCTGGGGAAGCGTGGAGGTAGGGACTCGATTGGCGAAGTGAGCGCTGCGCAGGGGCATAAGGCAAGGCACTGCCACCCGAAAAGACTGTTGCCGCAATCTCCGCCGCCTGGAACCACTCGAAAACGCAATGCTCTTTTTTTGCCTCCACATGCCCCGTTTTTGGAATCAGGGAGAAAAGTGTTTTCTGGCTGCAGCACTGGCTGGAACTGCCTGCCGCCTGAAACGCGATGCTCTTTTTTTTTTGCCTCCGCACGCCCCTTTTTTGAAATTAGGGAGGAAAGTGTTTTTGGGTGGCAGCGCCTGCCATGCACCCCCTGTGCTGCCACCCAAAAACACTTTCCTCCCTGATTCCAAAAATGGGGCATCCCGAGGCAAAAAAGGGCATCACATTTCAGGCGGCAGGCGGTTCCTGCTGGCGCTGCCACCCAAAAACACTTTCCTCCCTGATTTCACAAATGGAGCATATGGCAGGCGCTGCCATCCAAAAATTCTTTCCTCCCTGATTTCAAAAATGGGGTGTGTGGAGACAAAAAAAAGAGCATTGCGTTTTTGGGCAGTTCCAGGCATTAGAGATCGTGGCAAGAGTTTTCAGGTAGCAGCGCCTTGCCTTACGCCCCCTGTGCAGCGCCCGCTTTACCAACCAAGTCCCGATCTCTGCGCTTCCCCAGGCTACTTCTGGAATCAGGTTCTGACTGAGGCAGCAAAGGCACAGGGGGCTTGCTGGGAATCCCGGCACTGTGTTTACAGGATGGCAGCGTCTAGGAGGACTGAAGTGCTGCGTCTCTATCAGGCCTTGCTATGAGAAAGCCAGGCTTTCAACGCCTATGCCTATAGGTAGGAAGACGGGGGCATCTCAAGAGTGGAACCTTCAGTGCCAAATCCCTCTCCTGCCCCCATGAAAATCATCCCCTACCTCACCCCACCTACTCCAGTTAAATGCACAAGAGTAATAGGGTTTGTTTTAAACAGATAAAAGATCTGTGCTGCTCTATCAGGCCTTGCTATGAGAAAGCCAGGCTTTCAACGCCTATGCCTATAGGTAGGAAGACGGGGGCATCTCAAGAGTGGAACCTTCAGTGCCAAATCCCTCTCCTGCCCCCATGAAAATCATCCCCTACCTCACCCCACCTACTCCAGTTAAATGCACGAAGAGTAATAGGGTTTGTTTTAAACAGATAAAAAGATCTGTGCTGCTCGTTATCAAAATCCAAGTGGAACTGAGGATTCCCACCACCTGGAACTGCTGGAAAATGCAATGTGCAGAGGCCGACAACCTCCGAAGGGGGGTGGGGGTGGGCAGGGCTACATCTGGTGTATAAGACACACCCAGATTTTCACCCTCTTTTTGGGGGCAAAAAGTTGTGTCTTATTCTCCGAAAAATACGGTATATATTTATTTTGGACATCATGACTTCTAGTCCTTCATATTATGATGAAGAATAATAAAGGCAGGATAAAATTAAAAAATCAAATAATCATCTCATTTGCCTGATTATGCATATATCAGTGTGGCTTTTAATGAGTACCATTGCTTGGAAACAGAATGGAAACCAAATGGGATACGAGATGGATACTATAAAGAAACAGTATCTAGAAAATATAATCTTTTGCCAGCAATAGGTATGGGGAGAGAATAGATTGATTTTATTAAAAAATTATATGGCATGTTAACATAATGCTAACCAAAAGGATTTAATCCTATTTTCTTTCTCAAAGGGATGAACACTTTACTTCATGCTCCTATCCACACGTTGCAACAGATGGAGGTAAAATACACTAATTTTTAAATCTATGTAATCTATCATATCAATTTAATACAGTACAGTAAGGTTTATTGGAATGATAAAAACATCTATAAATATTAGTACAAGTTTTCCAAAAAAAAAGCTAATACTGCTTTTAGTAATTCCATGAGTTGATGGAGAACTACCGTGTCAACGTTCCTTTCATAGTTGCTTATTACTTTTGGCAGCAACTCAAATAATACTTTAAGCTCTTATTTAAATGGATGCTCGTTTATTTCATTCAAATTGCTTGGACAGAAGATTTAACTAGAGAGCTGTGGCTTGCAAACTACAATGCCTGTTCATATATAAGAGAAATACAAATTTAAACATTTTCAATATTTTTTTCTGATTTAGATTCAACACTGATTTTTAATTCCATATCATTTCTCTGCTTTCATGTAATGTATTTCTGCCAGTAAACATATCTTGAAGATTTTCTCCTTTCTTTAAAATAACTTTATAAGAATGACTATTAAGAGCATTTGGAATTTGGGATGCCCTGAGTACTTATTAAAACTTTCTTTTCTTTGAAACCTGAGGTATTATCTGTGCATTAAATATATGTAATTGATCTGAACTATTCTGGAAATGCCTCTCTTTTTATCTTCTTTTATTGCAGATAACAATTGCTTAGTTTCAAAATTCAGGATTCTTTCTTTTTTGGAATAGTTGTCAGTTTAACGGAATCACATTTGATCCCAGAATTATCAAACCATTCCCATTTTTATGAAATTCAAAAGATGAATTTAAAATTAGTGTATTTTAATTTATTTATAGAAAGGACTGAGCTTTGGTTTTCAGTATAACATAGGTTTGTAAAATATAGCTTAAATATAATTAATAGTTAAAATGTCAGCACTTTCTTCTTTTTTATAGTGTCTTGATGCCAACCCTAGCCAAGAGTTGAACATCATGGATAGAACACTGATTTTTTCAGAACAAAATGAAATGGATATGACATCTGGTCACACAATCTTGATTACCCATGACACTAAAGTCTGTCAAGAAACTGACGAACCCAAGAAAATAAATTTTGAATCATTTTTGTCTCAGATAAAATCTGGGAAAAAAGCTTCACAAGTTACTGAAACCTCCTGCTCATATAGCTCTGTACAAATGAATGAGAGCAATTTATCTCAGCAGAAGACAAATATTGAAAAGACAGACAAAATTAATTTAGGTGATTTTTTGGAAA
The DNA here is from genome assembly GCF_028640845.1 of Ahaetulla prasina. Taxonomy (NCBI): domain Eukaryota; kingdom Metazoa; phylum Chordata; class Lepidosauria; order Squamata; family Colubridae; genus Ahaetulla; species Ahaetulla prasina. The sequence continues at coordinate 306,183,519 of NC_080539.1, read as the reverse complement.
ATTTAAGGTCCACTAAATTGTTTGCAGCACCCTTTAATGAGATTATCCCTTCAGGTGGACCAGCTTCAGAAAGAAGTACTTATTCTTCCAAACAAAATGCATGTTCTCATTTGCAAACAGGAAATTGCAACGTAACTACTGTCTTTGGAGGACTTGATAATAGGCAACATGGTGAAACCTCTGCTCCATCTATTGAAAAAGCCATTTCTGCTTCAAAGCAATTAGGATGTTCTGAAAGTATGGATTTAATTACTGCCAATACAGAAAGACTTTTGCCATCTGGAACTAGCACAAGTAGCATGATAAATCAACAACAGAATCTTGGAAAGGATAAATTAGTTACTCATAGCACAGTTAGCTGTACTCTAAGGACTTCAAATTATCAGCTTGGTATTCAGCAAAACACAAACATGCCTCACAGTGAAATAAATGCAAATAACAAGGAAACAGTTATTAACCACAATTCTGCTGTCAAGATAACTAACAAGGACACCTTACCCTCACAAACCAGTTTTGGAACTATTACAGGACCTCCTGTCACTTCTCTGCCTGTTCTCCATGGTGATAAAACTGATTTCTCTGAAGATATGGAAATGACCAAGAATTGTACAGGTTTAATCTGGGAAGTTCATTCTAAAGGAACAGATGTTGATGGCTTAGTTCAAAAACAGAGAACTGATGTTTTCGAGCTAATGGACAGAACTAATTTTAGAGAGATTGAGATGGACATTACAAAAAACCCTGTTTCCATGAATTCTTATCTAAACAGTATGCACCATTCTAACATAGTCAGTAAAATGATGGCTGCAGATCAGCAAAATGATCATGGTAACATGGAGCTTTTAAATCCAAGAGTAAATCTTAGCTCTGCAAGAAACATAAACTTAAATACAAGTCAAGTTTCCACGAATTTTAAAAAGCGGGTACAGATTCCATTAGTGCCATATATTACCAGTGGTATCACTAAATGGACTAATTCAGCAATAGAAGATAGTACAATTAATAGAACAATTGGGCTTTCAAACAATGCAATACCTGAACAAGAAATTACCTTCGCTTCCAGTGAGAATATGGAAATAAGTAAAGCTGTAGGATCCTTAAGACATAATTCTCTGAAGCCTGTTGCATTCCAGGATATACCACAGCAGCTGACAAATGCTAGTAGGAAAAGCATAACTGAATCAGATTCTGATAAGTTTATGGCATTGCCTTTGTGTGAAGACAATGAAATGGAGATTACCAAGAGCTGTACGGTGCCAGTAAATTACAACATGCTGCGGCATGATAGAACCACTGAAGTGTTTCCCTTAGAATCTGTAGGCAAAACTATTAATATATATAATGATATGGATGAAACTAAACCTATAACATGTATAATAAGTCAGCATGTAGAAAATTCTGGTTCCCAGATTATGCAAAAGCCAAATAAACCTGGTAGAGCTAGGCCAACCAAAGATAGGACTATTGTGTTTTCCCTCAATGATGGGAATGAAATGGATATTACCAGAAGCTACACAGTAGCATTAAATCATGATGCTGTCACTTTTGCAGAAGATAGGCCTGTTCTATCAACTGTATCTTCAAATAAAACCATCCTATCGACATTAAATGATGATGTGGAAATAGCTAATCCTGTGGCAAGTGAAATTCTTAGAAGTATATCTGACTTCCTTAATGTGCCAAAGCAGAGTGCGGGAACTGGAAGGAAAACAATTGAGTCAGATAGTGATAAGTCTGTTGCATTTCCTTTGAGTGCAAACAGTAAACTACAATTTAGGAAGAACCTTACAGAGGCAGTAGAAAGAGCTCCTCAAGAACAAACTTCATCTTCTGAAGAGAATATCAACATTAATATACCAAATAATGTGGCAGTAAATAAAAGTGTGTCTTTTGCTCCTTCAGATAAAACTGTAATGTTTGTGCATAATAATGACATGGAAATCACTAAGCCAATAAGTACGACATCTATCAAAGATACTGGCTTTGAGACTTTGCAGTCAAAAAACAAAGAAAATTGCAAAGCGATTCTAGTAAAATCAGCCAAGAAAGGAACTGATCTGTGTTTACTGGATGAAAATGAGATGGAAATGACAAGAAGTCATACAGTAGCTGTCAACTATGATATCCAACTTTCTAAGGCGGCCCCTCAGAAATTGTTTTTAGATCCTGCAAATGAAACCAGTTTGTCTGTACATAATAATTATGAAACAATAAGTAAACCTTCAAGTTTTGTTCCTACAGAAAACACCATGATTATGAGCAATCATGATATGGAAATAACATCTTTACCAGCTGAAATTTTCAAAAATAGTCAAAAACCTTTGCGACAGAAAAATTTAAATTGTGAGTCTACTTTAGTAGACCCAGTTAATATTAGTGTTTTTGCCCAACGACATAATGAAATGGAGATTACAAAATGCCACACGGTGTTAGATAACCATGATGATGTTTTCCATAAAGAAAAGATTCTGCAAATATCTGTTCAGAATAATACGGATACTGCAAAATTTCCTACAATTGCCAAAAATCCTGAAGAAAATTTTCATAAGAATAAGACTGAACCAGAAAAGAATGCTGAATGGGAGTTCTCTTCAAATCAAACAGCTAATGACCCAGTAAATACTAATATGCACACCGTATTGTTTGATAACAAAACAATTGAATATTGTCAGGTTGCTAACCAAACTGAGCAACTTTTTCCTTTCAATGAAACGAATGCATTCACATCTTATCAGGATGGCACAGAAGCTACTAGTTTGCACTCTGATACTATAAGTTGTGGGAATCTGCAGAAATTTAAGAAAGAGGGGCTAGAAAGAAATATGGAACAGAATCACGAGGAAAAGACAAATGATCTGGAGTTTATAAAAAAACACACTGTTACCAACAAGGAACGTAATTGCTACATGCTGTCTGCTGAAAACCAGATACCAAACACTTCCAAAATGTCAAACGAAAAAACAGTTGCCTTTTCAGATGATTGGCACATGGAGATAACTAGCAACTCGCAACTTTCAACCGGAATTGAAAGGATATTTATGAGTGATAGAAATGAATGTGAGTTACATTCCCTTGCTGTTTCTAATGCAGAATTCTCTGCTTCAATAGTTGATCGTGAAAAGAAATTAAATATTGATAAAATTACATCTGAAAAGTCCATCGTCCAAGCGCAGCAGAACATTTTGAATACTAAAGAGAGACTAGAGCCTTGCACGGCTAAAATTAATCATATGAAGGAAACTGTCTCAATTGTAGATTCAAATAAAGAGAACGAATTGATATTTCCTATCAGAAAGTCTTCTCTAGTGCCAATCCTATCTGATGAAATTGCTCTGGGTTTAAACAGAGAGAAAAACCTATTAGATGAAAGCAAAATGGAAAAACATGACCTTAAAAAGTTATCTCAGTCAAGACAGTTAGATGATATTGCTATAAAAGCAATTGATGTTCTTCCATATGGTGACAAAATCGGAAAGAAACCTGAATGGGGAAGCTTTTCAAAAGATCATCATAACAATTTGAAATCCAGTCCCATAAATATACTTCCGATGGAAGAGCCAGTCATTTTAAATAAAGGATCTAGTGTTATCAGCAACTGTCCAAAGTTACAAGATGTTGAGAAGAAACCAGAATGTGTTCTGTTCTCTTGTGATGCTGAGTCCAGTCTTGGTGAAGAATTGCCCAAACTGATAATGAAGCCTGATTGCTCCTTGAAGTTGAAAGAAGACAGAAGAATTGAAACCAATGCAATGGCTTCTAAAGTAGGGATAAATACAAGTTCTACTGAGGGTATTCCTCTTAATGTAGCTTTAAATACAGATAAAAGTAAAATAAGAATAATGCCCTTGGCTATCTTCCCACCTAAATTACCAAATAAAAGAAAATCTGCACTTTCCAACATAGAAGCTCCTGCTGCCAAATTGGATAAAAACTCAGAAATTCAAGATTCTGAAGTCTCTTTACTTACAAAGAGTTCCTCAGGCAAAATAACCCAGAAATTGTGTCCTTTTTACATAGATGAAGAACTGCTTCCTTCATATGCAGAGGAAGTGGATTCTAATGAATCTTTATGTCATGAAGTGCCAGGAAAAAGTCCTGACGAAAGGTATGAAAAAATTATTGTCAATAATGAAATGTTTGAAACGAATCAAAAATCAAAGAGACCTATAGATCAAGAAAATGAGAACATTCAAGGAGGAAAAAAGCTCAAGAAGGATATGGACTGGAATGATATTGCAGAACAAAAGCAGGTTGGTAAAAGTTTACTATTTTGATAGGTTCTTGCAAATCTGTGGGTTAAAAAATAATTACCTAGCAATAGGATTTTATTTTAAAGAAGATCAATAGTACCTACAAATCAGCTAGGTAATATTGGAAAACAGATTATTTATAATGCTGGCACCTGTGCCTTGAGAATAAAAATACTCTAACAAAAATGGTGATAATGAATAGGTTATATAACTGAAAAAAGACATATAATTTTAAACTAAAGATGCATAACCTGTAAAATATTTGCAATATTTTCTTGTGATTTGATATTTTATGAATAATGGGTATTTTAATTTTAGATTCTTCATAGCACAGAGGTACCTCAGAACGACACAGAAACTGATGAAAATAAACATATTCCAGAAGTGGTGGCCACAAAATGGGAAAAGAAACAAAGCAGCAAGAACAACCTTTATGATTCATTTAAGGTTGATTCAAGTTGCAATAGTAAGATGTCTTTCAAACTAATGATTTGAATAACAGATTGAAATACTGTTGAGACATTTTGCAGTATTGTATATGCCATGGAAATTTCTCCTTCAGTTGGCAGAAGATATTTGGGCTTATTTCAGAGGTAGCTTATCTACTAAAATTGCTCATATTATTCAGAAGTAGTTCACTCTAAAGATGGTTCTTGTTAGGAATAACAAATCTTTAGGTTCTATACACAATTCCTCTATATGTGGAATTTTGCTGCAAAGTAGCTACTGTCCTGTGGTCCTGCTCATTCATAAAATTACTGCTGTACTTGTCATGCCAGTTTCAGAATATTGATTACCATATCAGATACTCCATACCTCCCAAATAGATACAGTTCTAAATAAAGAGCTTCAGGTAATTTTTTTTTTTATTGGAACCTAGCAGGAGAACAAGGGAAGTGTTTGTGGCTCATGATTTTTCAAGGAATCTTTATTGGAGATACCAATAGTGAGGATGGCACAGACAGTCAGAAAGTGGGGGAAGAGAATGGAAGACGGATATTGTTAACTTTTTTAAAGTTATCTTAACTTGAACCCAAACAACATTCTCTCTAGCAAATCTGGATTTTCTATCTTCTATATTGTATTTTCAATAATATAATATCAGTCCCTCTGTTTCCATGAATCTGGGTAGACAAACTAATTATTGGGTTTCCTTACGTGGGTGGGCTGAATTATTGAGACCACGTTTTGAGGAATTTAAGGGCACTGAGAAGGCTTAAAGGCTGTTTTATTTTTAAAACTGGGAAGGTTGGTTGGTTGGTTCTGCCTGCTCTGTGGATGTCATGACATCAGTGACCATGCCCACTATGGTCTCTAAAATGCAAAGTGGAGATTAAAAAAATGTTTACCATCACTGCCATAAGTTGGCAGTTATATTTTTTACAAACATAGGGTGAGAAACTAGATGACTTTTTTTTTTTTTGCAAAAATTTTTTATTTTTCCATAATAATTCCCACAATTTGACCAGTGTACAATACAATCACTTATCCAACAATCAGTCCTATACTCAAATTATACTCAGTCAGGGCTGCTCGACTGCCACTCCCCCCTTTAATCCTTTCTTCCCTTCTCATCCTTCTTAAACTTCCCCCACCACCTTCTCCTCGCTTTCCTACTTCCCCTCCTCTTTCCCACTTCTCACTACCATCCTTTCTAACCCTCTATCTTCTCCTTCTTCTCCTCCTCCTATCCTTTCTTCTCCCTCCCTTCTTTCCTCCCTACCCACCTACCTACCTACTTTCTTCCTTCTTTACTCCTCTTTCCTTACCCTTTCCCTTCGGGAGTGTTTGCCGAGCAGTCCCGACATTACACCATTCCAACTTGTTTAATTCTACCATTATTCCTGTACAATGGCAACCAATCAATTTATAGTCTTCCCTTCCCGCCTCCTTCCCCGAGACTTCCCAGAACAGAATACAGGGTATTGTAACTAACAAACATAATCTAAAATATAACATAAAACATATTCCATTTCACACCATCACACTATCAATTCCTTCTTTCTTAAACTAATACATAATAATTCCTAACTTCACTCAAAAACTAATTGATATTTTTAATCTGATACTTATTTTGAATATAATCAATCCACTTCCTCCATTCCAATATATATTTTTCTTGTGTACAGTCTTTCAAGTAGGCAGAAATTTTGCCATTTCTGCTAAATTTGATACTTTACTAATCCATTCTCCAATTGTAGGTAAGTCTTCTTTCTTCCAATATTGTGCAATCAATAATCTTGCAGCAGTTATTAAATTCAGAATCAGTTTTGTCTATATAACAGTGCAATCTGAGATTATTCCTAATAAAAAGAACTGTGGAACAAACTTGATCTTCTTTTTCAAAATGTTCTGCATAATCCACCATATTTTAATCCAAAAGGCTTTAACTTTTTTGCAAGTCCACCATATATGATAATAGGTAGCATCCTCACAATCACATCTCCAACATTTTGCTTTCACATTTGGATACATACATGACAGGTTTTTAGGATCTAAATGCCATCTATAAAACATTTTATAAAATTTTCTCTTAAATTTTGTGCTTATGAATTTAACATTCCTCACCCAAATTTTTTCCCATGTTTCTAACATTATAGGTTGTTGAAAATTTTGTGCCCATTTTACCATACAATCTTTAACCAACTCCATTTCTGAATCAATTTCAACCAATACATTATATAATCTCTTTATATGCTGTTGACCTTGATCTTTTATTTGTTTTACCAGATTATCATCACTTTGCCTTATACCAATTTTCTGATCTATTTTCCATCTAGATTGCAATTGTCCATACTGGAACCATGTATAATTTCTTCCTTCATCCTCAATTTCTCCTAGATTTCAACTGTAATTCCCTTTTTCCATAGTCAAAAGCTCTTTGTAAGTGATAACTTCCATTTTTTGTAATATATTTATATTCTCTATCATATGTCTGGGGATGGTCCATATTGGTATCTTTCCATCTAACTTATATTGATATTTTTTCCAAATCCTCAACAACGCACTTCTGACCATATTATTCTTAAATGTCTTATCAATTTTCTTGTCATATATTACATATGCGTGCCATCCATATAACAAACCATAACCTTCTATATTCAAAATCCTTTCCTCTGTTAAATTAATCCAATCAGAAATTAAAGTTAAAACAACTGCATCATAGTACAATTTCAAATTAGGCATTTTTAAACCCCCTCTTTCCCTAACGTCTTGCATTATTTTTAACTTTATCCTCGGTTTTTTACCCTTCCATACAAATTTATTAATCCCTTTTTGCCATTCTTGTAAATTTGCATCTTTCTTCAAAATTGGAATCATTTGAAACAAAAATAAAAATCTAGGCAAAACATTCATTTTTATAGCTGCCACTCTTCCCAACAATGATAATTGTAACTTCTTCCATTTCTCCATTTCTTTAATTACTTTTCCCCACAATACCTCATAATTGTTTTTATATAATTTTACATTCGATGCTGTAATGTATACTCCTAAGTATTTAACCTTTTTAACTACTTCATATCCAGTTATTCTTTCTAATTCTTCCTCTGATGTGTATTCATATTTTTAATTATCATTTTGTCTTCTGTTGATTCACTTTAAACCCAGATACCTTACTATACTGATCAATTGTCTCCATCAAATATACAGCTGAATGTATTGGTTGAGATAAAGAAACAACCAAATCATCTGCAAACGCTCTTAATTTATAATCTTGATTTTTAATTCTAATTCCTTTTATTCGATCTAAACCACGTATCTTACTCAATAATATTTCCAAAGTTAGAATGAATAATAATGGTGACAAGGGACATCCTTGTCTAGTCCCTTTCTCAATCTTGAAAGATTCTGTTAATCCACCATTTACTATTATTTGAGCTGTTTGCTTTTGATATATAGCCTTAATTGCTTGAATAAAATAATCCCCAAATTGCATTTTTTCTATTACTTTAAACAAAAACTGCCAATCCAATCTATCAAAAGCTTTTTCGGCATCCAAAAAGAGGAATGCTGCTGAAACCTGGCTGTTTCCTTCCAAATATTCAAGTAAATTTACAATTTGTCTCATATTATATCTCATCTGTCTCCCCTTAATAAATCCTGATTGGTCATTATGAATTAATTGATTCATCAGTGGCATCAATCTATTCGCTAGTATCTTAGCAAATATCTTATAATCAGTATTTAAAAGCGATATTGGCCTATAATTCTCTGGTTTAACACCATCTCGATCTTCTTTAGGTATTAATGAAATAAAAGCTGTCCTCCATGAAGGAGGAGCTTCTCCTCCCCTTTGTATTCTGTTAAATAACTCCTTAAGTGGTACAATCATCTCATTTTATAAATTTTTATAATAAGTAGTTGTCAAGCCATCTGTACCTGGTGCTTTATTCGCTTTAAGCTGCTTAATTGCAAACACTATTTCCTCTGAAGAAATTAATTGATTCAACTCTTCCCTTTGATCTACTGTAATTTCTAAAATACCGTGGTCCTGTAAATATCTATCTATATCTTTATCACTAATCACATCTCTAGAATATAACTTAGTATAATATTCTAAAAAAGCTTTTTTAATCAAATTTTGCTGATATACTTCCTTACCTCTATATTCTATTTTATCAATTATACATCGTTTCTGTTTCTTTCTTAATAAATATGCTAACCACCTTCCAGGTTTATTAGAATTATTAAACAAATTATGTCTTACATATTGTAAATTAGTTGCCACCTGATCTGCCATTAACATATTAAATTGACCTCTTAATATATTTATTGACTCTTTTGTTTTACTATCTCCTGGATTGCCTACCAATAACTGCTCCTTCCTTTTAATTTCCTCTTCTAGTTCTTTTCGCCTTTTGTGCAGTCTATTTCTATATTTATTATTCATCTCTAATAAAATTCCCCTCATATAAGCTTTACTGGTGTCCCAAACTATCTCTATAGGTGTCCCTTTATCCATGTTCAAAGAAAAAAATTCCTTCATTAGAGTTTTACATTCATTTACATTTTGTTCATATTTAAACAAGTTCTCATTCATCCTCCACGACCTCCTGGCCTCTTTTTCCCGATCTAACTCAATCCATACCGGGCTATGATCAGACAAGGTTCTAGAACAAATTTTTGTCTTCTTCATGCGTAGCTCATTAAAGAACGATCACCATTTTCACTTTGAAGTCAAATCCAAAACTTAAAAAAAAAAATAACAGGGAATTGATTGATTACTTGCTTTTATAATTAGAGCTCTCCTGTTTCTGTTCAGTCCGGTATTATCTTCTTTAAGTTAAAATTGGTCCCGGAAGTTGGTTGCGGCAATTAGGTCTGCCGGAGCAGGAAAAAAGCCTCAGATCTGGAGCACTTTGAAGTTCTGAGGGGGCTTAACCCTTCGAGCCCCCTGGTATCTTCCAGGAGCTCTAGGGAAGCTCTACCTCTGCTTCTTTTTGCTCACCACCGCTTCTTCTCCCGAAGAGGGGGGTTTCCGAACTGCTGGACAGCTGATTGTCGCTGTCTTAGCAGTCCAACATGATCCAGAGGTTGGTGACCAGAAAGATCACCTCCATTGCCAACGGAGCCAACCAGGAAGTAGAAACTAGATGACTTTAAATTTAAATACTTGCAGAATTATTTCTTCACTCTCACTATTCATATATTCATATTGACCCTACAAATAAGATGTTTCTTCTAATTTATCTCAAAGATTATCAGAATATTAAATGAGAAAAAAAAAACCAGAACTTTGTGCCAAATAAAGTAAAAATTAAAATCATTTAGGCTGTAAACTGATGCTGATTGTTACTGATATACCTTTATGTGAAATATTTTTCTCACATCTCTCACCGACTTTTTTTCTTTCTAGATCAACAAAACATTGAATTGGAGACTCAGCTTCTCATGGACAGTATTTGCGAACAAAATTTACAAGAGGTATATATTAAATTATACCTTTCTCTTTCAAAACATATATTGATAGCAGGTTTCTCATAACGTTTAATTAGCTAGATTTTGTTTTTCCTGTTTTGCAGAAATTGTGTCTGTTGACCCATTATCTTAGATAATGCTTTTATACACTAAATTAATTTTTATTCTTAAATTTTGGTTATAGCTTAATGGGTATATTAAAACTATAATTTAAAATTTTTTTGAGACATTTGATTTCAACTCCAAACTAATGTTTATACTTAAACGTTTCCATTTTAGAGATTGCTGGAAGGTACTATCACAGTTCGTGAATTTTTCACACTTCTCCAAGTCCATGTTTTAATACAAATGCCTCGCCAGAGTCACCTTCCGGTCAAGGTGTGTATGTGTAAACGGTCCTAGCAACTATGTTGCAATACGAGTAAGGATTTGATTTTACTACTGAAACAAGCCTAGTGCTTTATATTAGAGATTATTTAAGATTCATCAGTATGCATATTGTGCTTTATAGGTCTCATTCAGCCATTATAAACACCTTTTGTAACATTCAGTTCAGCCAAAGTTTAATTTAGTTTTATGCAAATTTGGCTTATGGAATTGCTGAACCAATAAAGAAGCAATTACTAGTGCTTCCAGTTCAATTTTGAGCATATTGGTTTTCTCAATTCTAAATAGGAACATTCTAATTCTAATTAGACTCCTTCTTAAGAAACTACGTATGTTTTGTTTTCTCTATAGCACACAGTCAACACATCATCTATGCCAGAAGACAAGATTCTCAGCCATTGCATCTATCATCCCAAATTACAGGTTTATAAGGAAGATTATCAAACTCTTCACACAATAATAGAAGAGTAAGAAACTTCCAATTTTTTTTCAGACGTTACTTGTATTAACATCTACTACTTGAAACTTGATATGAACTGCAATATTCCTGATATCAGTTGATCACTTTAATGTGTGCATTGTAATTCTTTCAGAAATACTTACGAACTGTTATAAAAAAGATTACAAAGTAGAGCTGTGCATTAAATGGAGACTGTTTTGCTCTGGACACAAATAAAGTTCTACTTCTATTCGTTTTGGATTGACCATCCAAAGCCTGGAATGTTTTGATTTTTGCAGTTTATAGCCAAAAGAATATCCAAAGGGATCCTGGCCGATTTGATGAGATGAGTACTGCAAGGCTGATGCATGTCAGTCCCTGTGTCCCCTCCTGCTCTTTTTCTTGGCATCTGCACCAGTTCACCTTCCCCACTTTCTGACAGTGCTTTTCTTTTCCCGCCTCAGCTCAGGCATTGCCAGTGTGCCAGCACAGCCTGTTCCACTGACCTGCCTGTACATTGAGCTTTCCAGCAACTTTGTCTTCTCTACTACTTCCGCCTTTCTTTTTGTTTTACAGGCGTTGCTTTTACAGCCAATATATTAAACAAGCACAGGTAATCCCTGATTTACAATTACAACTTGGAACTGAATTTTAGTCACTAAGCAATGTGGTCATTAAGCGAGTCATCATATGACCAAACCCGATATTACAACCATCTTTACTGCAGTCCTTTAGCAAATCATGTGGTCATTAAATAAATCGCATGGTCCTTCAGCGAATTCAGCTTTCCCAACTGACTTTGCTTTTTCAGAAGCTGTTTGGGAAGTTTGCAAATTGCGATCATGTGGCTACAAGATGATGCAACCATCATAAATGTGACCCAGTTGCCCAGCATCCAAATTGTGATCATGTGACCATAGGGGTGGTACAATGGTCATAACTTTGAGGGCAGATCATAAATCATTTTTTTCAAGGCTGTTGTAACTTCAAACCATCATTAAATAAATGGTTGTAAATCAAGGATTACCTGTATATTAACCTGTTCCTTAATTCAGTGATTTAAGTAGTAAGAACAGGCTTCCAGACCCCTAGATTCCTGCTTCTCCTCAGCTGCTGCCACTGATGTCCACATATATCATCAAAGAAACGTTTTGGTTTTGGCTTTTTTTTTTTCTGGAACATATGTATTTCAGTCCAAATCCAGAACAAAACAACCCTCTATTCTGTCTGTTTACAGAACAAAGTGCCCCAAAACACATGTCTCAGTTTGGACATAGACCACAAAACTCTCTTTTTCTGTGTGTGGAATATTTTGTGCATAGAATAATATCTCTATTAGATTCTGGGGGTTTCTGCATACAGAAAGACAATATCTTCTCCACAGGTGGCCCTTGACTAATGCCATATTTTATTACTAAGCAAAACAGTTAAGTGAGTTTTTGTCCATTGTACATTTCTTGCCACAGTTGTTAAGCTAATCACTGCAGTTGTTAAGTCAGTAACACAGTTGTTAAGTGAATCTAGCTTCTCCATTGACTTTGCTAGTCAGAAGATCACAAAAGTTGATCACATGACCCCAGGCGAATACAATGGTCCTAAATACATGCCAGTTGCCAACGTCTAAATTTTGCTCATGTGACCATGGGGATACTGCATGGTCTAAGTGTGAAAACCGGTCAGAAGTCACTTTTTTCAGTGCCATTATAACTTTGAACGGTCACTAAACAAATGCTTATTTGAGGACTACCTGTATATTTAGCTTTTTTTATCCCATAGTTGCACTTCTAATAATGTCACTAAAGCAAGGATAGGAGAGCAAATCTGAACTGTAAATTATTTACTGCCTATGGATTGATTGCTATGCAGCACACTATGGCTTTAGACAAAATCCCCGAGAAAAATTGAACAGTTGCAATGCAGAAACTGGACATTTATTTATTTTTTTTAAAAAATATCCCATAATCACAAATGTGCTGCCCTCCGAAAAGCCTGCTTTCTTGCTGTATAGTAGACGTCCAGTAAAGACGCCTTTGTAAAAATCCTCAAAATTAGAGCTGACTACAAGAGTAATGTAATATGTCTATTAATAATCATCATGGTTCTGTTCTGTGAATAGTTCTACAGTTTTTTTGTGTTTAGACATGTAGACAAAGCAGAAGTGAGTGAAAATAGAGGTAAGTATCATTAAACATTATGAGTGCAGTCCACCACATCTCTGTGACACAAAGTCGAGAGATCCAAATAAGCATTTCTTGGAAGCATTAGAAAGCTTTATGTGTATAATTAAATAGAGAAGAGCCCCCAACAACTTTTTCAAGCTGTTTATATTAGGATATCTGAAACCTTTCTTTAAAAATCCCTGAAAATGTTGCAGGGCTACTGCAGGAAAAGCTGATATAGCCACCCTTTGTTTTACTGGATCCCAGCCAAGTTATTTCTGCTTTCTATAAGCAGACTAGCACAGATGTTTGTTTGTATTTCAGATTAAAACTTCATGCAGCTGACCAAGATAAACCTCTGGTGAATATGAATAAAAGTTTTTGGGAAGTAATGAAAACTTGTTCAAAGGAAGAGGTATTGACAACTGACTTATTCTGCTTAATTATAATGATTGGGATATATCAATAACTTATCTTAATTTATGAATATTTGGTTATTTTTCAATGGCACTTTGTATAGAAATTGCTTAAAAATAGTTTTATATAAATGAAATCAATATGTAAATGCTCATTCTTAATTGATAAATGGGCTATTCTTTTAGGTTGAATAATTTTAAATAAAAATTTAAAATGTGTCAAGACATTTTATTTTCAGTAAGCTTGTTGGAGCACTTTACTCTTTTTCCAAGGCTATTGTAACTTCAAACTGTCATTAAATAAATGGTTGTAAATCAAGGATTATCTGTATATTAACCTGTTCCTTAATTCAGTGATTTAAACAATAAGAACAGGCTTCCAGACCCATAGATTCCTGCTTCTCTTCAGTTGTTGCCACTGATGTCCCCATATATCACCAAGGAAATGTTTTGGTTTTGGCTTTTTTTCTGGAACATATGTATTTCAGTCAAATCCAGAACAAAACAACCCTCTATTCTGTCTGTTTACAGAACAAAGGAAGTATAACTTTAATTGAAGTAGATGACTAAGTAAAATTAGTAAAGGAGGAGCTTTGATAGTAGAAGGGGAACATCAGGGCAATAGCCAGCTGAAGAATAATGTGAACATAGTGCCCAAATCAGTATAATTAGTTACTGAAAGCCTTTGAAAAAATCTATACCCAAACTGTACTATTCTCAGACCTCTTTTTAGGCAGAGTGGTATTATAATGCTCTGTAAATACTAAAATGAATTCCTTTTTCAAAGGTATTAAACATTTTAGAACATTTAGAACATTTCATTATTTAGCAGATGAGAAATTTGGATGCTTTTAATAGGACTTGTAGAAGCAGATGCCTTTATCAATTCCACAAAAGTCTTCCAGAAAAACGCTACTAAGGAGATTTTTTAAAATAGGATAGAGATGTTGAAGTGATAGGTAGCATGATAGCAATATTTCAGTATTTGAGAGGCTGTCACAAAGAAGAGGGGGTCAACCTGTTTTCCGAAGCATCAGAAGGCAAGACAAGAAACAATGGATGGAAACTAATCAGTGAGAACAATTAACCAGTGAAACAACTTGCCTTCAGAAGGTTTGGGTGCTTCATAACTGGAAGGTTTTAAGAAGAGACTGGATAGCCACTTGTCTCAAATTGTGTAGTGTCCCCTGCTTGAGGAGGGGATTGGGCTAGACCTCCAAGGTCTCTACCAGCTCTATTCTGATTGATTGATTGAAATGAGGCTGGGAGTATCCTTAGAAATTGAACAGAAGATTATGATGGACCTCTTGTTTCCAAATCGTCTATATGATAAAGTTAATTCAGGAGATTCCACCAATTCAATCAATACTACATTTGGGAATTCAAAACAAGTGTTTTGGAAAAAGGTGGATAAGAAAAATTGTTTCTGATAGCTGTTTGATGTGACCAACATTTGAATTCAATCCATTGTGAGTGTGGCATGCTGCTGATGAATTATCAGCAAAGCTAAGGAAAGTTTAATTTCATTGCAGCTGAGTGGTTTTGGTGCTGAGCTGAACAAAATGAAATCCCGTTTCACCAAGAAAAGTAAAGTTCTTGCACACAGAGGAAAAGCAAACTTATATGGGAAATTGGTGCACCATGCAAAGGTAAATTATTTATGGTAACCAATGAGATATAACTGTTGAAAATTTTAATTATTAAGAATTCTATTTTTGTATTTTTGCCCTCCTTATAAGTTATCTTTTTTCCTTTATAGTGTAATTTTATAAGGTAGTCTGAAATGTAATAGCTTGTTCCTAGAAAAACAAGCAAAAACAAACATTGTGGTTTAACATTTGTATAATCTGAGTTGCTGACTATTCCAAGATGAAATTTATATCTGAGCAAGGATTTGAATTCAAATTACCTTGTCCCAAATAAAATGTAACTTGAGTAAATTGTAAATTTATTTGCAAATAATATGTAATATAGCTCAATACTCCTTAATTGGAATTAGTATTTTTTAAATATCTTCAACAAAGAATAAAATAGAAATGCACAATTCATGTAGATGAATTGCACAATACAATTAACATCTAAATTTAAACTTGCAATGATATATAATGTGGATGACCTACTACAATTATTTACATTATTACTAGCATTGTTCATTGTTAGCTTTTCTCTTCCCATAATAGTACAAAACTCATTTTAATCTTCTCTAAATAATGTAACAAAAAGTGTAGCAAATCCTTTGTTTTCTTAATTTTTAATATGTCAGTAAAAAGTATATTAAACAATGGACATTACCATTTTCATTTTGCATATGATGAATAGAGTGGAAACTCTGATTATACAGCCATTAAATATGTATGTGTGTCAGATCTGTCTTTTGCTTGATACATCACTCCACAGTTTATGTAATAACTGAATATGATTACATTTTTTATTTTGGGATTAGCAAACAAACGTTATTAGATGGTATTAATCAATATTAAATTTAGATTTACTATAATATAAATATTACATTACACATAAAAAGTATGTTCTTTATTATATAAGCTGCAATGTGAAAAACTACAATCAAGATTAGCTAAAATGGATGAACTTCTGAAAGAAATGGATAGCTGTCTTTTTGCTCTGGAGAAAGGTACAACTTTGAAAAAATTTTAGACAATTCAGACTTTATAGCAAACTTCTGTTGCAATAAAAATTACAAGAATTTGGCACAATGTATGGTTTCCATAAGGTTTATGGCCTAACCTTTGTTTATATTTTCTTTATGAAATAGAAAAGACAAAAGAATCATGGCTATTATATTTAGCTGGTTCAAAACTGAGCAATTTAGACATACTGTTTGTTCAACACCAAATAGAATGAGCAAACAAGTGGGAAGAAGAATAACAATAGATTTTGAAAGACTTTGATTCTTTATAAATTTGATGTTTTAATCTCACCCATTTGTATTGGATCTTATAATTAGTCTGGAATTTAAGCATGACAAAAATACTGTTTCTGAGTTTCTGATCACTTTATCATTGATAGGCTACACAGATTATCCACAAGTTCAGCACTTAGTTCAAATGAACTATTTTACTAAAGTTGCACATACTATGGCAGATAATAATGAGGAAATTGAAAAATCATGACTTCAGTTTATTTAATCTGCATTGTGATATGCTGATTAATTTTCATTGTGTCTCATGATGCTGATATGATAGGTGGGTAGGTAGACTGACCGACAGAAAGACACTACAATCTGATTTTTTAAATAATTCATCAAACTGATACTGTTTTTAAAAGATAAAGGAATTCAAGAAAAGGATATGTGTAACTAGATGTGATCTGTAAAATGAATGTTTTGATTATATTATCTTTGGCTTCTCTGAATATTATTAACGATAGGTGAACTACCTTATTTATAAATGAAACTTCTTGTGAAATTAGTTTCTTATCTTGTCTGGTATCAGAAATGCAGGAACTAGAAAAGGAGAAATTATTAATTTAATATTTAAAAACTTTAATAATATATGGATGTATATAATTCTAGTCCAATACTAGGCCAAATTAATGGCAGAGATATTTCCGATCAGCAAGTCATTCTGTGTGCAAGTTGGTCCCAGAGGGCACTATAAAAGATGGATACTTGTCTGAATAGTGGCACATTTGCAGTGAATATCCTCATCCTCAAGGAGAAACTCCCATTTTCCCATGTAATCTTTAGTTCTAGAGAAACCAATGTGCAGTCTGTTTAAACACCTCCAGACCGTCCACTCCTTCTCCACATCTCCAGGTAGCTCAGCTATCCAGTTACTTGAGATTTCCATCTTTTTAATCTTTCTGTTTGAGGTGTAGTAACGATTTCTGTCTTAAAAAACTTTGATTTCAATCTTTTTATAGAGGGTATTTGGCCACATAATGGCTGTGCCAGATCACATAACACCTTTCCTTAGTCCAGGTCTCATGCCACACTCCTAACATCTGGTGGGGCTATTCACACCCCACCCCCCCGATACATAGTTTATCAAGAGGGGTGGGGTGCAAACACCCAGTAACTATGTAACACATATCGCTAGGCTCCCTATCTATCTGGTAGCATGCACAAAGTAGCCTCAGACAGGGAAAGCATATTATCTTGACAAACAACAATGCAAGGGCAGTCATTTGCAGAGTAGTAGAGTGGGCACTTAAGTGGTTCTAGCCAACTTTCTAAGGAGATTATTGAGAGTAGTGTTCTTTTGCTTTAAATTGCAACAATGTCTTTTAAAGGTTAGTTTTTGATCCGATGTAACACCACAATAACATCACAATGTACCAGACTCACTCCATCCCCAATAATATTAAGCCTGCATCTGACCTGCCTGTTTTTAAGATGGAATGCACAAACATTAAGTTTTTGAGGGATTGTAAACCATTGTTTACTAAAATTAGTTTCTATGTTGCAGTGATATAAGTGTGCATCAATCCTCCTGAAACCAATGCAATATGATCACTAGTTGGAAGTCTTGCTTTTTTTAATTGGAATTATATCAAACTGTAGGTGCAATATAGTAAAAATAAAAGCTGTATCTATAATTTATACTTACCAGAGCATTTTAGCATTTTTGTTTAGTTACTAAACTACTCAATTTCTGGGGTATAAACTTCAAAATTGGAAGCATATTAATTTTACAAAATGCATTTTCTACTAAACTCGTTGATAGTTTTGGATACATGACTTTGTTAAACATTACCTGATTTTTAGAAACTGCTACTCTGGATGATTCTGAGTTGGTTGCCAATTATGCCACGGAGGAACATGAAACCAAAGTAAAACATATTGAGAGAGGTAAGTAGGCTTTTTTAGTTAAATAAAAGTTAGTTTTAGTTAGATAAAAGATTCAGAATTAATTTTCAATAGATGAGGGTGACATAATAGTGTTCTTTTATAAAAACATTTCAGGCAAACAAGAACATTGGGTTCCATTACTACTTAAAAATAAAGATTATATTATTTTAATAGTATTCCTCCTGTGTGATTATATGCCTTTTATAATTTCTTAACAGAAATATTTTAGTTGAAATTATTGTTTGATTATTTTTGCTGTTTTAATCTAGTCTACATATGATAAGAGTGTAAACCATTCAGAATCTCTTGATTATTGGAATCATATAAACCTGATAAAGTAAACTGTGATGACATTCCTACATAGAGTTTATACGGGGAATATTTGAAGTACATGAAATCTACTGATACCTGTTTGCTAGCAGAGTATGCATTGTTAGCCAGAGTTTACCTCTCTTACTCTTAACTGTCCAAATCTCCAAGCCTGGTTAACACAGAAGCAAACACGCTCTGGAACTGTAGAATTAGGGTTTATTCAGGCCGGAGCCCTGGCACAAATTGAGTATGTAACAATAGTCTGTTGTAAAGTCAGCGCTGGGAGCTACCACCTCCCAGTACTTTTTGAAGGTGGGACCATACCCTCAGCCCCACCCACTCAACCACCATTCGTCGTCAGCATCCAGTTCCTTTACAGTAGGCAGCTCGGTCATCTCCCATCATCTGGTGCCCCGGTCTATCCTCTGGCCTGTAGCCTACTGCCACTTCGTTATGCCATTGCATCCGGCGCCAGCCAGCTGGGTTCCGGGAGGCCTCTGGTCAGCTGTGCATGCGGTAATGTCGCCATTGGTGCCATTGCTGCTAAACCATGCTGTACCCGGTAGAAGCTGAAGCTGTCCCAGCTGTAAAACTTGTCGCTGTCCGAGCCACTGCCTGGCAAGCCGCCGCTCAGCTGTTCCTGCTGCCTCGCTCTCCAATTCCTCCCTCCCCCCACCCCCCCACCCCAGGTATGGCAAACGGTTTGGGGTTTGACAGGCAGCTCCCCCTTCCAGGACCACACCTGGAAGACAGTAAGCACACATATATTAATCACGGTCGCTTGTCATGGGTGCCTGGATTCCATCCCTCCCCCCTGGTTTGTGGAGATAGGTTCTGTGGTACTTTTGGAGTAGTCGGGGTACTCTGCCACCCAGACTCCTTCTCTGCCACCCAGGAGGCCTCTATAGGGGGTACCCTTTCCACCGCACCAGGTTGAACTAATTTATTTCTGACTTAGCTGCTTTATATTTAAATATAGAAAAATTAATATTTCCTTTGAAATGTTGCAGCTCTGTTGAGTTTGTGGATGGTCTATTTCCTATTTGCAAGAACTGTCATTTCACATTGTCTTCTGAAGTTAAGTTGTCCTAGCAGATCTTTCAGGATTTGGTCCCCCTGCCCACCCTTTAATAATCACTCAGAATATTTTTTGCAGGTGACTCATACAATTATGAAGTAAGGATAGGCAAGCTATTTTATTTATGTTGTGTCCCTTGGAGTGGGGAAAGTGAAATAATCTTTTTCTTTTCAAGTCCTGGAGCTGCTTAGGATGGGACACTTGTTCTTAGCATTGCACAAAATTAGCAGGCAAGAACACAATTGCATATTAGCATCACCTGCTTTTGAGGGATTGGAGAATGGAATGGAAATTACAGCTGCGTGGAAGTTCCAATAATTTTATCTTGGAAGGAAAAATAGAATTATTTGGGACTAGATGTGTTTAATTAGAATAAATAGCTTTATTTATTAGATTTAGAGATTAGATTTTAAAAGTATTTTTCTTTAATTTTAGAACTAGAAAATTACAAATCCCAAGAAGATAATCTTCAAAGGTAATATTTAACACCAAAATACCCCATATTTGCAACCTATAAAATATGTCGCCTTTCAACACCACTATTTTATTCACATGTTGCATTTTTGCAGAGACCAATCAGATCTTAGTGATAAAAAACAACAGATAACTTCTGAAATCAACCAGCTTCAAAGAGACGTAAGAAGTTGCCAAGAACTTACAGAGAAATACAAGTAAGTAAATTAATTTCTTGCAATTTCTTTCTTCTTACATTTCTTGTAATGCCATTCATCCTCTAATTAGACCTGTCCCAATATATGCTGTCCAGTGGTGAAATCTGAACCAGTTTACTACTAGTTTGCTGGCTGTGCATGCGTGCTGCATGCGCATGCACAGTACACACCAGGCACCAAATGTGAGGTGCGCACACGCAGTGCATGCCAAAAGGAGGCATGCAGTAAGTAAAACAGCATGCGGGGGGGTGATCAGCTGTGGCACGCAATCTTTTTTATACTTTTGAAAGCATTGCTTTTAAAACTAAAAAAAAAGCCTCTGAAGATCACCCAGCTCAGCTGTGATCGTCAGAGACTTTTTTTTTTTACCTTTTAAAAGCATTTTTTTTTACAACCTCTTTGGCCGAAGAGGTTGTAGAAAAAATGCTTTTAAAAGTAAAAAAAAAAGGCTCTGATGATCGCGTGGCTCAGCTGGGCATGGGAGGGAGGAGGGGGATTTTTGCTACTGGTTCTCCAAACCACCTGCCACCATCACTACCAGATCGGTGATCCAGTCCAAACCAGGAGCATTTCACCCCTGAAGCTGTCCCTTTGGGAACTTAACTGTGATCACAAAATGGTCTCAATTGACAGAGAATTGTCTAAAGTTTTATTCGATTATTTCATGACTACTGTTCATTTTCATTGAGGGATGACAATATAATTACTCACTCTAAAAAACTATTTGATGTTGATAAAATAGTCTAGAAAAATAAAACTCATGAGTTTGCCAATAATAGTTAAAAGACAAAGTTCTCTGTTTCAGTATTTAGGTGGGGATGTGAATATAGGCAAGTCTCTACATAGTTTTGAAGTTAACTGACAGTGTTCATTTTATGTTATTTTTATTTTATTTGTATCCTGCCTTTACTATTTTTACAAATAACAAAAGGCAGCAAATATATTCAACACACTTTCCTCTTTTCCCCACAACAACAATCCTGCGAGGTGGGTTATGCTGAGAGGCCCAAGGTCACCCAGGTGGCTTTCATAACAAAGGTGGGCCTTTAACTCATCATCCCTCGTTTTCTAATCAGTGCCTTAACCACGAGATCAATCTAATTGATTTAATCTTATAATTAAAGAGACACTGATATTGCTAGAAGTTCTCTCTTAATTTGTGGAAGTCTGAGTTTCTTTTGGAGCTTCTGCACAAAACTTTGACTAAAGAATTCTGATTCCTTCCTGGAATGAAGATTCCTCTTCCATTTGGAACCTATTTTTTAAATCTTTTTTCTCCCAAAGAAAAAAAGGATTTTAAAGAAATACAGAACTGATTAATATTAGCAGCACTAGCAGCCTAGTATAGAAACACTTCACTTTCCAAAAGTGGAAAGATTATTAATAGCAAATATTAATATATGTGTATATCTTGTCTTTCTAATATTTTCTCTTCAATTAATCTGTGATTGTGTAATGTTTTCTTCTTGCAGCTTCTCGGAGTGGGTAATAAAGGAATGGAATGATCACCAGGCAGTATTTACTTTCCTTTATGATTCTATTGAGCTCACTGTGGGATTTAAACAGCCCTTAGGTAAGCTGCAAAATAGCAAGAACTTTTACCAGCCTTCTATGGCACTTCTATAAAAACTGTTTAAAATTATTTGAATTTAACTGTTCATTATGTACAAAATATTTATTTCACAAAATATATTATTTCACAATACATTATATTACAAAATATATTACATTATTATATATTATTATATATTATATTACAAAATACATTATTTCACAAAATAGTGGTATAATGTACCACTATTTTGTGAAATTGTGTTTTTTACTGTAATGGAACATTTTGCACTAGAAGGATAGATTGTACTGAATGATCAGAGGGTGTCTAAACTGGACGGCTTTAGGGTAGAGGCTGACATAACAAGTTGCCTCTCCATATACATATTCCTCAATATTGGAAATATGTATAGGAGGTTATCCAGTTTATTCAGAAGTGAATAAACCTGATTCACACATCACCCTAAGTCATACTATTTGTAATACAAACTATACATTACTAGAAATGGAGTAACCTCATTTTGAAGATGTGCTTCACACTGTGTGTGCTTTTTTGTAGATGATGCTACTTTCCAAAACAAGTTCTGCTGGGAGGTTGTTAGTCTGAATTTTGAAACGTTATTGGACGGTAAGATTGCAATATTTTATGATCTTAAGGAATACACAGAGCTTCATGAGAAACATATTGTTGAAATGGAAGAAACTAGGAAAAACAGGCTGGTATCAGGAATCTTTGCTTTCTAATTTTAATTTCTTCTGCAGTATATTCTTAGCATTAGGAAAATAATAGCCAAAGTTGTGAGGAAATGAAAGATTTTACAAGTAACTAATAATGCACAGGTTCTTGGTAAAACTATACAAAAGAGACATGTGCATAGTGTATTAATGATTAAAACATTATCTGTTATTTTATTCAGTTGTTATATTCCACCAGGAGTCACTGTGTTAGATGGGCAGCCACATAAATGTGATTAATAAATAAATAAAATAACATGAAATGATTTAAATATAACTATAATTTTTGATAGTTTTTTTACTTGATGTTTTTTCCAGAAACAAAAGCTGCGCCTACTGCAAAACTAGTGCATAAGCTTATCTTTCAGTTTATTGACAGTCAAAATTCATGGCAAAAGAAATGCCCAACAGTGTATCAACTTTCTCAGGTAAGGAACTAATTATAAGGAAGTCTAAAATTTGTACACTAATGTAGAATAAAGCAGGCATGACAGTAAAACTCTTAAAACTCCTCAAATTTATTATTTTACTGGTTCATGACGCTTATGAGATAAACAAAGACGTTAGAAATTTATAGTGAAGCTTATACATTCTTCGGGGAAAAAATCTGGATATTACTGGGTAATGGGTAACTATGGGCTAACTAGAGTATTATTTTTATCTTAGTAGCAGTAATATTTAGCTGACTGATTGCCTTTAGTTATTTAAAAAAGCGAAGTAATGCAATTTTTTCTTAGTGTCTGCTTTATTGTTGTACATGCTGCTTTTCGTATAGTACAGAGGTCCCCAACCTTTTCGGCTCTGTGAACCGGCAGCGGGGTGGGGGTGGGGGAGGGAATGGTTTCAGGCACACACCTGCTGCTTGCACAAATGGAACCTGTTGCTTCCATGGCTCAGTTCCCAACAGGCTGCTGACTGGTACTGGGCCAAGGACTGGGGGTTGGGGACCCCTGGTATAGAAAAGCCATACCTTTCTCTGCGATATATTGAGCCATATATTACTGGTAATGGGTTGGTTCCAGCCACTTGTTTTGCCAAGAGATAACTGCTGTCAGGAGAATTGAAAAAGGATAAGTTAGGAGGGAGGGAGGGAGGGTTAGCCAATTATTAGTACCCAGTGCCCTGCACCTCTTCTTCAGAACTCTTGGATGAGAAAGGAAACGTCTTCAAAGAAAAACCAGAAAGTCCAGTTGCCTCTTGAAAAAGCACCTTTGGGAAAGCCATGACCTGGATGACTGAGAATCTCCATAGACATATTTTCTAGAAAATCTATGTGTGTATTAGGATGTTAAGATTACTTTTATTTTGATTGTTCAACCAGATACTGCATGATCTGTCTCTCGTGGTGAACCGCTGTCAACTTCTGGGAGAAGAGATAGAATTTCTGAATAAATGGGGTGGAAAATTTTACTTGCTGAAGACTGAAGTGAATGACACAAAGTAAGTGCTTGTCTAATCTACTTCAGCTTGTATGCTTTGTGCATACAAATAATTAAAAAAAAACTCTTCCCAGTTTGTAAATACATATTATATTTCAGCCAAATTACTCCATAGTTTTATGCTTAACTAACAACACTGAATTTTTACAATGGTGCATTTTAGAACAAGAGGCAGATTGGAAGTGATTACAGGCCTAGGGCTGGAAACAAAGAGGCTATGAGTTCTAGTTCCTGCCTTAGGCACAAAGTGAGCCAGGTAAAAATCAGTCACACTCCCTCAGCCTTGTACAAAGGCAATGACAAATCATTTCTGAAATTGCAGCCAAAAAACCTGGATGGATTTGTCCAGGCAATCATCAGGAGTCATAATCCGTTTTGCTGAAGGTTGGAAAAAAAGTTGAACATTTTTTGGTAAATAGAATTCAAGGGGCATAATAAGGAACAAAAATGCACAGTTATCCAATTTGGTATAAACTTTACAAAATCCATAAAAATGCAGTAAATAAAAGAACAGAGAAATATTCAAATAGTGGATTCCAGAACCAGATTAAAATAAATAGTAAGCAAAATACAAGCTAAAAAAAGTCATGAACATAAAATTTGACAGGCAACTTAAAAACAAGCACATCCAATAGGCAGATCTGGCAGAGAGGTTTTTTAGTAGTAAAGAGTTGAAAGAAGCTCTTAATACTCACAAAATTTATGTATGTGGGCTTACTGTGAGAAAATAATAAGGGGTTTTAGTAACAGTTTTAGTTATTTATGATAATGATACTTTGTATACCACCTCTCATTGAATTATTATAGATGGATATAATGGGATGCAGCAATGAAAACACAACTGAAACAATAATATATTAGAATATCTGCAAGGTATATTTATTAAGGAACTTTATTAAGTTTCTGACCATTTATGGCTCTATAATTTCATATTATTTAAAATGTCTCCAGAAATAAAGTGGAAGCAAACAAAGATTCCTAAGAACTAGCAATTAATTTTTTTTAAAAAAGACACGTACATAGTCCATTGGTTATATCTGAAGTTTCCAAACATTTTTGAAGAGTAGCCTATTTATAACACATTATATACCAATGAATCCAGGATGTTATTAAATCATGGTAAGCAGACATGTCATTCTATTCTAGGAGAGGCACAGCTGATAACACCATCTGAAACCTGACCATTTGAACATTCAATACAAAAACAATGTAAAGTCGTCTGTGAGAGAGAACAAATTGAATATATTCATGACATCAGACCTGGACATTTTACAGCCCATGGGCCATATCCAGCACTTTGGTCGTCCCTGTCCAGCCCACAGCGGAGGTGGCAGCAGAGTGGGCAGTAGTGGCCCTCCACAACAGTCCCAGTTTCTCATGTGGCCCCTTGGTAAAATTAATTGGCCACCTCTGAGGAAGTTACTGCAAATAGGCCAAATTCATCTTTACTTATTATTGATCAAATTATTAATTTAGAGTCCAGTTCAGATTATCACTATACCATTTGGTTTAGGTGAAAGATAAAGTTATCCATCCATGTTCACAATTTTTCATTCTAAATCTGATTGCTTCTCCCAATTATTTCATATGACTGTGGAATTTTGCTTGGTTAGTAACATACATAATTACTAACTTTATATATCTGTTTGTTTTTTTTCATATGTAGTGTAAGCCTTTTGTTCTCCAGTTCTATGCCTCTTGCAAAGTTTGAAGTCGAATTCTCTTTATCTGCCAATTATCCAACATCTCCAATAGTTTTCACTATCCAAAAATGCACAGGCAATCTTGGGTGAGTAAAACAAAGATGAATGTCTGGGTAATGATATATACTTCACTTCTGTGAAAAAGTTTATCAGAAATGTTGTCTTAATCAATTTGTATATATGTATTTTCTGTTCTCAGCCAAGAGGAAATTTCTGTGGTTTTGTCCAGCGTTCCAGTGGGAGCCAACTATTTGAAGAGAATGGTCAATCAGATTGGTTGTAATCTACTCCAATATCCTTCAGCAATTCCGAAAAATAAAAGAGCAATTGTCCAGTAGTTTGTTCTTCTTCGGGGGAAAAATATGTCAACTATCAAGCATGTAGTACTAGAGTGATTACATCTTTGTTTAAACTATAGAAAAGCAGAAATAGTTAGCCTTTCCTCTACAAACTAGTGCAAAACTGTAATGTGGTTCCTCTATTGTTTTTTTTTCTGTATCTTTCCAGTAGTGCTTTGTGTTGCCTTTTATTTCTGAGAGACTATTTTATAATAGAATAAAGTATATATTGCAGTTGATGTAATTTCGAAACATATACTGCAGGAAAGGGATGCTAAGATGAGTAAGAGGAGCTATCTATAAGGCACTTAAATAATTGAACATTGGATACAGAATAGTCTCCAAATTTTTTAGAAATGATCAAAGGATGTATTAATTTTTTATTCCATTATACTGACTGAGGAAAGTCTTCAGTTTTGGTGAAGGCAGCATTATTAACATGCATCTTTGTGCAGGCTCATTTTGAATCTGTATTGTTGACATTCTTACAACAAAACTTCTAGGATATCTCCCTTGTCTAATATTTTGTTGGTGGACAAATTATGTTTATATGTAAAATATTTCATATTTAAATGTTTTGTGATGTTTGAGTGTTTTTTAACTTTAGTACTTTGTCAAAAAGAAAAGTGTAATAAAGTTTATAACAGTACTTTTACCATCTTGGTAGTGATTTAGAAATGAAAAAAACACTGCCAACATTTAAATTCAATATTTACTTGCTGTATTTTATTTTTAAATTTTACAATATTTTTTATTTTAATAAAATAAATTTTTTACATATTTTATTATTATTATTTTTAAAAAACTATTCCCTCTAAATTGTGAATCACCATTTTGTTATTTGTTTAGAATGTTTCTGTTAACATTTAGAATGTTGGGTTCAGCACTTTATTCACACCAATTTTATGAAAAGAGAAAAAAAGATTTTGTAAAATAGAATTGAACTATGCAAAATGTGCATCCAGATAAAAAAAGGTTAACAGCATGTGTAATAGAATCATTGTGGTCCAATGTTCAATAATATTTATACTTTTTATTATAGAAAACAAATAGTAGATTAATGTAGTATAATATAAAACTTTGCATTTCTCCTGTTCAGAACCATACACACATCTGAAACATAAGTAAACAAAGATTTTTTAATTTCTTTTTTCTTAAATATGTTTTTATGCACTGCTTTACTTCCTGTGTTTTCCTCTTATTCATGTCTGGTTCAGATAATGCTTTTACCTGTTTTCTTCTATCTTTTCTATTTATTACTCTGCCAACCTGTTTTCAAGAGTTTTAATATATACTAGGATGTTACATGTCCCTAAAAATAAACCTTAATGAAATTTAATTGACACTTATTTAATTTGAATACACTGAGTATGGAAAAACAAGGACATCAGCCTGGCAACTATATGTAGATTAGTCAGTACAATTATTTTTCTCATAACTACATAGAAAGCAAGTTGGGCCATGAAAAAATTAGAAGGAAAATCAACTTGCTTGAGCTGTAGTGTCAGAGAATACTCCTATACAAACAAATGCTAGAGTATATAAAAGATATCACTGAAAGGCAAAATCACAAAATTTCAGCCACGTAATGTGATCAAACGAATTGGAAAAGGCAATTACGCTCAGTCAGAATATTCAACAGTAAAAGGAAATGAGGCCACCAAAAAAATGGTGGCTACAAATCATCAAAGCTGACACCAGCCAGAGCATAAAAAAACTGAAAGAAGCTGTACAAGATTGGAAAATGTGCATACAGTCAGAGAATCACAAGAATCGGTCACAATTGAGCAGATAGTATCATTTAATTTCTGTGCGGTTAGACTCATAGCAGACTGCAATATAAAATAGTAAAAAACACAGGCAGTCCTCAACTGATGATCACCATTGAGCCCAAATTTTCTGTTGCTAAGTGAGGCATTTGTTAAATGAATTTTACCCCATTTTACAAACTTTTTTGCCATAATTGTTAAGTGAATCACTGCAATTGTTAAATTACCGTAGTAGCACAATTGTTAAGTAAATCTGGCTTCCCCATTGACTTTGCTTGTCAGAAGAGTGCAAAAAGGGATCCCATGGCCCCCGGGACACTGCAACTGTCATCGATATGAGTCGGTTGCCAAGCGTCTGAATTTTGATCACATGACCATGGGATGCTGCAATGATCATAAATGTGAAAAAGAGTCATAAGTCACCTTTTTCAGTCCTGTTATAACTTAGGTCACTAAATGAATTGTTAAGTTGAGGACCAAGGGCTACCTATGGACATCAGAAAAGAATACATTCATAGAAAATCAAAATGAAAAAAACAATACAGTATAAAATAGGACATAATATTGGTATCAAGCAATCATGTTCCTCCAGAAAAACATGATCCTCCAGAAAACATGATCCTCCAGAAAAATTCAGCCTGCACTAATTCCTGAAATTTCAGTGATGGGGACATCTAGCTCCTATAAATAATTTTTTATGTTTTATTTTCCCTAGCCCTTTATGCACATGCTCATTTCTGCTTAATAGGAGTGATCTATTAAGACTGCTGTTTTGTCCAAAGAATTTGTTGTAGTGATTATTGTGTGATATAATGTTGATGTTACGGTGGTATAAAAATATTGTTATCCCACCTCTCGTTCAGGACCTCAAGGTGTCCTCAAACTACTCTAGTTATTTGATAATGATTGAATTTTGACTAATGAAGCAAGTGCTACTTTGCAGGCTTAATGTATAACACAATAGGCATTCTACTTATTTCACTATAGATTGCATCAGAATGTAGTTCATGTCTCTCTCCCCTCATCCCTTTCCTGGAATGGAAGAGAGCAAGATGCCCACGGGAAGGAGGGTGGAGTCTTCTCTTAATCTATTAACCACCTCTAGAAAGCCATGCTCTGTTGGGGCCTCAGGCCAGTTGGCAGAGTTTCCAGGCCTTTTTGGAAGGCCAAAAGGGAGGATCTGAACCACACCTTTGGCTGTGATGTTCCAGAGGATGGAAGCCATGGCAGAAACTACAATAATGCCTTCTGTAACCATATCGCACATACTGAGTTTGTAATTAACAGTATTCCAAGTGTTTCAGAAGTATAATTGTGGAAAGCTAAGTGTTTCCTTACCTTAAGAAGATGGTTCATGTTAAAAGAAATAATCACACACTGTATTAAGCCATAGTTTATTGAACAAATCACTATTAGTTGGGTTTCTGCAAGTTAACCACATACTATAGTCATCCAGTCATAGATTCCTGGTTCTTTAAGAACTTAAATTGGTGTTTTTCAAACATGGCCATTTTTAAGGTGTGGCTTTCATAAGGTGCAGTATTCCCCAGTCAGCAAGTTGGCTAGGAAATTTTGGGAGCTGAAATTCACACATCTTAAACCTTGCCAAAAGTTTGAAAAACACTGGCTTAAGCAGAACTATAAGGCATATGAATCAAGTTGCATCCACGTGCATTTCACAAGAACAGGTTTATTCAGCAAACTCCAGCAGGGGGCAGGGGAGGGCAGGACATAAGAGTAAAACAGCCAATTTGATCTAATTCTAGGATTTAAGGCATGGGGCTAGAAACCAGAAGACTGAGTTCCAATCCCACCTGAGATACGAAAACAGCTGGGTGACTTTGGACCAGTCATTCTCAGCCTAACCCACCTCACAGGGTGGTTGCTGTGGAGAAAAAGAGGAAAAAGGAATATTGTAAATGTTGGCTACCTTGAATTACATATAAGGTAATAAAGGGAGATAAAAACCTAAAAAAAATGTTGAGATCTAAGTAAATAACATTGTCTTAATTCGCACTAGTTTGCTTTGTGCCATCACCTACTGCAATTTTCCAAGGGAAAAGATAAGATGTTCAATTAGGGTTGTAAGACCTGCCTACAGTCTACCGAAGTAACTAAATACTAAAATAACTAAAGTAACTAAATACGGGAAATGCACTTGCTTTGATAGGGAATATCCTCTTACAGACCGATGACCAATCCTCATTCCAAAATCTCCATGGGGAGGCAATATTTGGGGCGGGGGGGGGAGGAAATTCTTCAAACAAACAGGTATAAACGTTCATTCTCCTCCTCTACATTCTCATTAATACATCACGTATTACTCTGCTTCACTTTCCCACCTACAGTTTAAAAGTTTCAGGAAGCTGTACGCATCCAGGTACAAGATGCATGGATAATCAATCACGAAGAAAAAAAGGTTCGAGTTGAAGTTGGCATTTTGAAAATTATGGCTCTGTAGATCAGGGGTCTCCAACTTTGGCAACTTTAAGCCTGGAGGACTTTACAAAATTTACAAAACTGGCTGGGGAATTCTGGGAGTTGAAGTCCTCCAGGCTTAAAGTTGCCAAGGTTGGAGACCTCTGGTCTAGATAACCGAGCTAGACACCACGAATATAAGGAGAGAATGCCAATGAAAGTAAACTATAAATTAAAAAAAAAAATTGGAAAGATACCTCTCCGGCAGATCAAACCCTTTCCTTCCACACCGCCAAACCCGCTAGAAAATGCGCATGCGCAAAGGGGGGGGTTGTTAACTTGTTTTTGGTCTAAGCCGCGTTCCGCAGGGATGTCTGTACGCCTGTGCGTCGGTCACGTGACCTGTGGCGGGTTAATCTGAACCGGGAGGTGGAAGAAGCAAACGAGTCTAAGCGGGTTGGCTTCTGGGGGCGCGCCGAAGGATCCCGGCTGCGCCAGGCCTTCGAATGGCCTAGCGGCGGCTCGAACCACAACTCAACCGAAACATCGAGCTTCGTTTATTTTCCACACGGAAGGCGGCTGTTGGAGGCCGGAGGCCGTCAGGAATCGGCCGTCTTGTCTCCCTTTGGGCCTCTCTCGCGCGGTGTCGGCAGAAGAGAATTGGGGGACAGAAAGGTGTTGCTTGGGGAATTTGTAAATCGTGGTCTTAGTTCCGGTCAGGAATAAAACGGGGGCTAGAAATAATATTTTTAAAAAATATTAATCTCATTTTTACTCCTGTTTAATGTTAATTAGTGCAATATGCCAAGAAATGCATAACATTTACAGCGTTTGTATTTGTGGGCTGTCTTCCAGATACGGTTACTTTTCACATAAGAGGATATGACCATAAAATTAAAGGCCAATTTTAAAAAGCTGTACAGAGTGACAGTACTTTTGTGCCGTTTGTTCAAACTGCAGTTGTTTTCTCTCTTGATAGGAATATCGGATATTTTGTGCCATGGCTATGCAAATGCAATGCGATGAGAGCATAGATATCTCCACGGAGGAGGAAAGCTTTGGTCCTCAGCCTATTTCTCGTTTAGAGGTATGGATTACTAACGCAAGTTAAAACAAGTCAGTCCTAGAGGAGATCAACCCTGACTGCTCTTTATAGAAGGCCAGATCCTGAAGATGAAACTGAAATACTTGGGCCACCTAATGAGAAAGAAGAACTCACTGGAGAAGAGCCTAATGCTGGGAAAGATTGAGGGCAAAAGAAGAACGGGACGACAGAAAACGAGGTGGCTGGATGGAGTCACTGAAGCAGTAGGCGTGAGCTTAAATGGACTTCAGAGGATAGGAAGGCCTGGAGGAACCCATGTCCATGGGTTCATGATGGGTCGGACATGACTTCACAACTAGCAACAACAATTACTAACACGTATTACTGTAAAACTCTGTTGGAGTCATATCTTCAGTCCCATCTTATATTCTTTATTGATAGTTTTCCTGTTTACTGTTTTAGTGCAAGTTTCAATGAAACCATTAATTGTAGATTTTTAAATTTTTTGATGAAATAAAGCTCCTTGCCACCAGTGCTGATATTATAAAATATCTGACTTGACAACGGGTGATTTGTTTCCTTTTTATGCAATCTTTGAAATTTTGAGAAAAGGAAGACAAATTGTTACCCAAATCATTCTAATTTCCAAATCTTAGTGTTATTGAATTAACTTATTTTAATAATGTATTTTTATTTTTAATAATGGTTTTATATTTTTATAATGACTGTTTTTATATATTGTTTTATTGATTATTGTAAACTGCCCAGAGTTGCTTCTGTGAAATAGGAGGCCATATAAATGTGATAGATAAATCTTAAATGTATTTTTGTTACTTATTGCTTATGCACAAAAAGGAAGACAGTGTTAAGTATTGATTCATTGTGTAAAATATTTTTTTTTAAATGACTAGTTTTATTTTTAAAAACTTAAACTATATTTTTTACTAAAACTACTTGCTGAAGAATTTAAAGCTGTCTTTTTATTTAAATTGATGGAAATGATAGAAATGAACAAAGCTGATTATAAATGTCAGCTGCTATCTTTGCAGATTGCAGGATCAGATCTCATTCAGTGGAGCTCACTCTTAAATTAGAATATTAGGTTGTTTAGTTTTGTTACCTATTACATTTGGATCATTATATCTGATATGTATAGAATTCTTTGATTTCTACATTAAACGTGTTATATAACAATATATTTGTTTCTATAGCAATGTGGAATAAATGCAAATGATGTGAAGAAATTGGAAGAAGCTGGTTTTCACACCGTTGAAGCTGTTGCCTATGCACCAAAGAAGGAATTGCTCAATATTAAAGGCATCAGTGAAGCTAAAGCAGATAAAATCCTGGTAATCATGCTTTGCTTTAAAATGTTCAGAAAACATGTACATCTGCAGTACTGAGTATTGTTTGTATTATCTTATTGACTGATTGATTTGACTTATATGAGCTTCTGCTTTATATAATGATTCTTGGTGTCTCATAACAATTCATAAAATAGAAATTCCCTCAACTCCATCCTAACCTAATGCTTAGGGGAGAGCCAGCTTTCCACAGCCCTCTAGAAGACTAAAAGGATAGGGATCCCTCAAATCTCAGGTAGGAGGCTATTCCAAAGGGCCATCAAGAAAGAGCATCTCCAAGGTCCCATTAGGTAACAACATTTGAGAGAGAGAACCTGGAGCATGCCCACTGTATCATATACTTTTTGCAAGCGGTTGATTTAAAGGATTATAGGAAAACGTGAGAATTTTAACACAATACAAATGAAATAACTGAGTTGTAAAATAAAACCAACCTTCTGATTTCACTGTCATTTGTAGGCTGAAGCAGCAAAGTTGGTTCCAATGGGATTTACCACAGCTACAGAGTTTCACCAAAGACGCTCAGAGATCATTCAAATTACCACTGGATCCAAAGAACTTGATAAGCTTCTTCAAGGTACAACATTTGATTTATAATTGGTCATGAAGTCATTATTACATGTTATAAATCAAAAGTAGATGACATAAATATACACGGTGGTTTTGGATTGTTTCTAGCATTAATATAGGAAAGAGCATATTTTGAGGTCCCATAAACCTTCAATTTAATATTTATATTACATTGCTACGTAGACTTAACATAGTGAAGTTTACTTCTGGAAAAAATAGTAGAAGACCATTGCTAAAAAAAATTGTACAGATTGTTTCCCAAGCTAAAGTCCTCATACTTTAATTTCTCCTAAAAGAGTTGCTACAAAAATAATCTCAGCATCCTGATAAGGTCATATGAAAAACATCTAGTTGTTGAATAATATTAAATAGTTTTCATAAATCAAAATAAAAAAGCTGTTGTGCAGTATGGCTGATTTACATAATAATGTCCAGTGTCTGAATTCTGTTCATTATGTTTCTTGTAAAAGTATTTGAGTTTCAGAAGTACATTTGTTCAATATGGGATATATTTGCAGAAATAAAGATTTTCAGATCTTTTAGGTTTGATTTTAAATGTCTGATACACAATCTCATGAGCATATTTGTATGTCTACAATTATTGTGATATGCCTGAAATTTATACTTCTTGTCCAGGTGGAATAGAAACTGGGTCAATAACAGAGATGTTTGGAGAATTCCGCACAGGGAAAACTCAGATATGTCACACATTGGCTGTAACCTGTCAAGTAAGCAACGGAGACTTTTCTTTGTGTAATACTGTGCAGAAAAATCTTTAGAATTTTTTTATTCCATATATTTTAATTACTTGGTTCTCAGGACTGGGAAGATAATGCAGTAAGTTTAGAATTCTGTAGTCATTTTGACCAGGAAGGCTCAGTTAGATGTTTGGTTGAAGACCCTGATTTGGAAGTCTTGATTTCACTGAGGTGGAAAATGCTGCAGTTCTTTAAATATCCCAATCAGGCAGGACATCTTTAGATTAAGCACAAGGACATTCTAGAAGCTGAAAGCTAAATGAGATTCTTGATAGCAAATCCAGGACTGGGAATTTGTAGGCTTGGTAGATGTTCTGAAAAATTAGATTTTTAAAAAATTTATACTAAAATAGAAAACTCTTCTTAATTATTTCTACAACTATAATTTCCACTGATAGGCCCTCTTTCCACAGCTGGATTTATTTGCTATATCATCATTCAGCTAATGGTCCTTAAAATGAATTTAGTTGTCCTCAATTATCTTTAATGTTTTATCGGGTGAAATGTGCCCCATAAAATTAATCAACTAAATAAATATTTATTGTGGTATTTATAATGTGGCTATACATTATTAGTTGGTTTACATATATTTTAGTAGTTTGTTGTCATTTAATGTTTATCTGAAATTGGCCTCTTCAGTTACCCCTTTCCTCGTTTTCCTTTTAACAAACCTATTAATAAATTCTTTCTTTTAAGAATTGCAAACAAAATAATATACTTTGGTTTGTTTGGTTAGCAGTTTGTATTTCTAGGTGATAATAAGACAACTCCCCAACAGCCTGATATAATGGATTATAGCCAATGATGCGTGTTCACTGACAGGGCAGATTCATTCTTTCTCATATACACACTTCCGATGGGCCCTGCTAGATTGGCAGATCCTCTGCAGCAAGTTTAGAGAAGGGATGAGTAACTGGATGGGGAGAGAGTCACCTTGCATAACACTGGATACAAAATGTTGCGTGGAATATCCATACCGTAGAAAGATGCAATCTTGCAATTTAGTTCACTTCTGTAAACTGAATTGGTCTTTTTTTTCCTAAGCTCCCTATTGATCGAGGCGGTGGTGAAGGGAAGGCCATGTACATAGACACAGAAGGCACTTTCCGCCCAGAGCGCTTGCTAGCGGTGGCTGAGAGGTCTGTGCTTCTATCTGGAAATTATTGGTGTGGGCAGTATTTCAGTCACATGCATTTATTTCCACTCCTGTAAAATTTATCTATTTTTGCCTTATTTCCCCAGATATGGTTTATCTGGAAGTGATGTTCTTGATAACGTGGCTTATGCTCGAGGATTTAATACAGACCATCAAACCCAGTTGCTTTATCAAGCATCTGCTATGATGACGGAATCAAGGTAAAAAGTCAAGGAGACTTCTCCTTTAACAAATTAAAATAATTATATGTAAAAGATGTCCAATTTAGGATACGCATCATTTTATACAAGTTGGAAAGATAATGGCATAAAAACCTTCTTTGGTTCTTTCCCTATAAAAGTTCTTATAAAATTGCTTTTCAAAACAAGCTGTGTTTACCACAGGTTTGCCTGCTTCTAGGAGTCTTAGCTAAAGACAAAACAATATGTATTACAATGGTTCAATAGAAGCTTTGTTAACAAGTTGCATTCCTTTGGTAAATAAATTGCATACGCTTTTTATAACCATATGTTGAATTGAATGAAAGTGCCTTCTTTTATTATTGTTCCACCTACGTCATACCATTTTCTGATATTTATTCTAACATATGTGAGAATATTTTTTAACCGATTACAACCATATTTTATCTTTAATCATTTCAAATAGTATCATCCTAGATAAAGCCAATTTGGTGTTGTGATTAAAGGCAGCAGACTAGAAACTGGGAGATGGTTAATTCTTGTCCTGCCTTAGGCATAAGCCAACTAGGTGATCTTGGACCAGCCACTTTCTCTCAACTTTAGCAAGAATGAGGCAATAGTGAACCAACCACCTCTGAAATCTTGCCAGGAAAACTGGAGGGACTAATCCAGGCAGTGTTCAGAACTCAAACAACTGTCTCAAAGGCCCACATGCATTATCTTGGCAAGAGATGATGGACAGCTGTACAGAGGCTGCTTGTCATTATTAGGCATGCCTGCTTTACAGAACTTAATGTGAAACTTGAATGGATACCAAGAAAGAAATCAAGGTGGTTCTCACTGCTTCAGTTGTCAGTTGGTTTGGTTTTCATCCTGGTAAGGCTATAAATATTGCTAACGTGGCTCTTTCTCTTACTCAGGAAGAGCAGCAGGATGTACAGGTAGTCCTTGAGTTATGTCCACAATTAAGCCCAAAATTTCTGTTAGTAAGCGAAACATTTAAGTGAATTTTGCTCCCTTTTTCTGGCCATAGTTGTTAAGTGAACCACTGCAGTTAGTGACACGGTTGTTAAGTGAATCTGGCTTCCCCACTGACTGCTTGTCAGAAGGTCGCAAAAGGCGTTGCCAGGACCCTGGGACACTGCAATCATCATAAATAGGAGTCAGTTGCCAAGTGTCTGAATTTTGTTCACGTGACTGTGGGGCTGCTGCAATGGTCGTTAAGTGATCAGAAGTCAGTTTTTCCAGTGCCATTGTAACTTGGGACAGTCACTAAATGAACTGTTGTAAGTTGAGGACTACCTGTATCCCTTTTTTTGATACTTAACATATTCAATTGAAGCATGCTAAAAATTGGCCAGACAATCCAGAAAAGCAAGCATGTTCGGAGGGCAAGAATTAAAATCAGTACATGAAAACTGTTGTTCTGCTCTTTTCTTTTAGATATGCGTTACTGATAGTGGACAGTGCCACAGCTCTTTACCGGACAGATTACTCTGGCCGAGGCGAGTTATCAGCCAGGCAGATGCATTTAGCGAGATTCCTGCGCATGTTGCTTCGACTAGCAGACGAGGTACTCATTAGTTCCACTTGCAATTTTTTGCATAAAGACCCTTGTAGCAATGTGTAGTCCCAAGCCTACACTGGGGATTTTTCAGTTACTTATTTTGGTTTTTTTAAGGGGGGGGGGGGAATCTACATTTTACACATTAAACCAGACAACTTAATTGCTAGTTATGTTTCTCACCTGCACACTTGTCCATGGTGTGCCATGGGGCAAATTAGCTTGCACCATCTGACTAGCAGCATTCGCATTAATGACATCTTCTGTGGCCTCTTCTGCCTATCTCACTTCATGTCCAGACAGGGCTACGTTCTTGCACAGCTACCCTTTTCCAACGAAGCAATACCCATTTATTTACTCAACAATAATGCTTTCAAACTGCTGGGTGGGCAGGGCAGGAGTTAGAGGTGAGTGATAGGAGTTCACCCTGTCCTGTGATACTACCAGGGCTCAAACCACTGGAGTGTCAACCATTTCTGGTTGACAAATCCAGCATCCTTAAGCCACCGTGCCTCTTTCCTCCCCCCCCCACCAGTTTATAGTGAAGAAGCTGAAACTGATTGTATGTTTTTTTTCACAACAGTTTGGTGTAGCAGTTGTGATCACAAACCAGGTGGTAGCACAAGTGGATGGAGCTGCAATGTTTGCTGCAGATCCTAAAAAACCTATTGGAGGGAATATTATCGCACATGCTTCAACAACCAGGTAGGATGGCAATGCTAGCTTTAGTGAACAGTTTTCATGCTTTCATTTAATTAGAAATTTTGTGAAAATTAGAGTGAAGCTTCAATGTGATGTCAGATTTTGCAGAAACTGAAACCAGGTTTTGTTTAAATAGAAATTGGTGATTTGTAGCTTCTATTCTAACTCAAGATAGGTAACATTTCGGAGTGCTTTTTACAAAGAAAAACGGAGGGGGGGGAAATACTTTAAATAGATTAAAAAGAATATAAAATATACTCCTATTGAATATCTCTTTAAAAGTCTGCTTATTTTATAAATCACACTGGTTCAAAAAATCCAGGTGTGCGTTAGATTTACCTTATAAAAGAAATTCCAGACTTTAATTAGGTGGTAGTGTTTGACCTCAGTTGGAGAGAGCTGGTGACTACAGTTAAGAGACAATAATTATAGAGAGGTACATTTTGTTTTGCAAAAAAGAATAAAAAAATGAATTACAACAAATAACAGATGCTGTAGAAGTAGAACAAAACGTAGAATCTTTGTGCTTCCTGTAACTCGTTTCCACCACAAGGTGGCCTCAGATCCACTCTTTCTATAGACTTCATAGATTTCAGAGGATGTTCTAGAGATGATGAGCCTCAAGAATTAGAAGCATGTGAACAGTAGTCATAAAGTTCCAAAAGGACAAAAAAGATTACAGTCTGCTTACATGATGGAATTGCAGAAGATCTAATTAAAAGTAATCCTGATTATGAATACTGTATAGTAATTATAAGCAATTTTTATGTGATGTCTTCAAAATGTTCAATTAAATATTTGAAAGTGAATGGAAAGTATCTTACCTGCAAGCTTTGGAGAATACAGTAATTAACTATGTAGAAAAGTATTTTTAATATGTCGGAATTAAGTAGCCAATGTGCAAATGGAATCAGAAACTCTGATCCGAACCAGTTTTATATAAATAAATATGTTTACATTAACTAAGATAGGCAAACAGGAGCATAGTCCAGTAAATCAACACAGCAGTGTTCTTACCCTTTGTGCAAGCCTTCACTGCTCCAGCTATTAAATTTTAAATATCTTAATGTGAGATATTTTTTTTAATGCTCTGACAAGAAATAACTGTTTTTCAGCACCTAAAATAGTTGAGAAATTCAACAATAAAGTATTGAAGATGAATTATAAATATAATAAGAGAAGGAAATTAATCTGTTTAAGCTTTTTAACAGACTGTGTAGTGGGTGCTGGAATTGAATTCATGTTATTTAGTGAAGACAGTGAAAACATTTTTCCCTTCTTTCAGGGTACAATAAAGCATTTTAACGTGTTTCCCTGAACATGTTTTGTCTTTTGCCCCAGAGCAAGATGAAATCCACACACACACGTGTTTCCTATTGATTGAAATAAATTATTTCATGAACTTCAAATAAGATTTCCTTTCCAGCTGGATGAAGTCCTGAATAACAACTTTAAGGGCCGGATTTCACTAACCTTTTTTGGCAGATTCCCACATGATTGATTAATGCTGACAGAAGCTGATATCCATAGTCTCTGTAGTCAGCATGATTTAAAAGAAGTTACAATTTAAGGTTACATCAAATGTTTTTCTTCTATGGAAAACTTTTTAGTCCAATCCCTTCAGCATAAGTCATAGGGAAGTTTGCAAGTCAAAGTCAAAATGTTCATCATTTTCCCATTTGTGGCAATCTTCACTAGGGAACAGATTGTGTGAATGGTAAAAGAAACAAAGTTAAAGTTTTATTGATCAAGCACAGGAGGAGTAATTACTATGATTCTTTGGACCTGATTATATCGTATACTGGACTTCCAATTTGTACCTTCTAGAAATATAAAGCTAAGTTTGAAATCTTCAGCTAGCAGCATAATGAAGAAAACTACAAATTTATCATATGATATATTGTAAAACAGTAGTTGAAAGCAAAGAAAAAAGTATATTTAATATGAATGCATATTTGTAACATGCAATAAGTTCATACGTGGATATTATTATGACTTAATAGAAGGCTTATTTAATTGCTTCTTTAGCCCTTTCAGCTATTCAAATACACATGAGCATTTTGGATAATATTGTGCTCTGCTGTTGATGTTCTTGGCATATCAATGTGCTGTAGGCACAGCAGGCCAATTGCAGACTTTCTGTAAGAAACCAACTTTATTTGATTGATGTCACTGGGACAGTACTTAACTGTAGCACTTGGGAGGAATAAAAGAAAGCAGCAAAAAATACAAGAGACTAGTATTCAGCATTGGATTTGGTTTTGTAACTGTTAACAAAGATAATGAAGTAGGATTTTTTTTCCGTTTGTCACATTAGCCTTTTCCTTTAACTCACTTACCTATTTTACCTACTGTTTTGTTTGAGTTTCCAATAGTATATGATGGATGAAGAAAACCTTAAAACACTAATAATTAACTGAACGTTGCCCAAAATATTCTCTGATTGATAGAATGGCATATAAATTGAATAAATGTCTAATGTTTTATTTAATAGTTTGTTATTTTTATTTTAATAA
Source organism: Ahaetulla prasina (assembly GCF_028640845.1). Lineage (NCBI taxonomy): Eukaryota > Metazoa > Chordata > Lepidosauria > Squamata > Colubridae > Ahaetulla > Ahaetulla prasina. The sequence goes on along the minus strand of NC_080539.1, from coordinate 306,143,271 downwards.
CTGCATTAATTTGTCTGGTTAGGCTTTACTTGAGAAAAGGTCGTGGTGAAACTCGGATATGCAAGATATACGATTCACCTTGCCTCCCTGAAGCAGAAGCCATGTTTGCTATTAATGCTGATGGAATAGGAGATGCTAAAGACTGAAGAACTTGTCTCTGATTTGTTGTGCAAAATTGGGCCAAAGGGGTATTTCTTTCCATATAATCCTATTCTTCATGAGACTTCTACTATAGAACCAGAAGAAACCATCATAAATCGTTATTGTGGATAAGCTATAGAAGACTCCCGGACTATCTAAAATATATCTGATAATTTACTAAGATCTTGTTGTTGTTTAGTGCAGTAAAATAGTAACAACTCTGAGAAATAACATTTACAAAATTTATGCAGTTTTTGTATATATCAAGTGTGAAACATTTAACACTTTCTGATTTTTATGACTGAAACCAAAATAAAATGGAAGAAATTTGATCAGTAAAGGAACTATCTAATAAAATTAAAGCAGCAATTGTTGAATGGCTAGCAGGAAATTTTCTTAAATTTGTATAGTTTTCTTTTTCAAGGACAAACTAGAAGTTGTATTTTTTATATACATGCACACACACACACATATATATACTTGTACAGCTGTAAATTGAGATATTGCATCAGCCAAGAAAAGCTAGCTATTATGCTGTTATAAGCAAAGGTAAACATTTTAAAGGTATGTTCTATGTCTTCCACTTGTAAATATTTTCCTAATTATAATGATTTAATTAAAGTTAATCATACTATGATTGCAATTTTGACGATTGCTTTTTGGGTTTTGATTCTTATTTATATTTTGATACAAAATGGTGAATGATTAATGTAGGAAATCTCATGTAGGGATGTAGGAAATTTTTATCAACAGTATTATGCAAATAATGTAACTTCCATTTGAATGTTTTACTTACAGTTATTTCCACAAATGTAATAGCTCCTTACAGGTGATATAAGGTAGAGAGAAAAACTAGAAAACACCCAGAAAAACCAGAGCAGCTGATTTATTCAATTTAGCTACCACCTGAAAAAAACTGGGCCATTTTCATTTATAATGGTACCTCAGAACTTGTCATTAATTGGTTCCAGGAGGTATGGCGAATACTACAAGTGCCAAACAAACCATGTGACTAACACATGACTTTTGTTTCGCTGTTGGTAGCAAGGCAGCCAAAACCAATAACTTCTAGCTTGCGCACCAAGTACTGAACAAACAATGAGTACCAGGACAAAATGTTCACATCAAAATGCAAGAAGTACCAAATTCAGCAACTTTCAGAGCTAGTGAGTACTGAGGTACCATTGTACTTTTTTGGGGAGAATCAACTGTCAATTCGCAAAGCTTTCCTGTTCTGCTCCTGAGTTGCCATAGGCAGGGGGATGGGAATTACACCTTGCAGCTGCACCAAGAAATTCATACCTCAGTCAAAACAAGACACAGCCTAGCCAGCCGAAGTCAAGGCCATCTCCATGGAGATTCAAAACAGCTGGAGGGAGTGACTTCTACAACCTGCAAAATTGCTTTGTTGGGGAATGTGACTGGTGACACACTGGGGGGAGGGGGAAACAAGGTCAGAGGCAAGGTGCGAATTGCACGAAGCCAGAGCTTCACCTAGGTAGTGCTGACATGGTGCTCCTAATAAACAACTGGATTTTTTTTTTCTAAATGGCTTGAGACTTAATTTTATTAGGCCATTGGTTGGAACCCTGACATCAAGCCAGCTCTCCCAAAACTAACCAAAAATGACCTGGACCCTTCACTTGCTCTCCGATACCTGGGGTGTGTGGAGAGAAACTCAGACTACCATGAAAGAGGGTGGAATCTCAGAAGAAAGCCTGCCCCTGGCAACCCAGAAGGAGGCAGATCCTACTCCCATCCAGGGAACTCCAGGAACCAGCAGCCCAGTCAGAATCCAAGTGTAGCCATCTGAGATCATGGAAACAGAGACACCCGGGGTGTCCGCCTCAGCGATGGAAGCGGAAAGAGATGAGTATGATTCTGTTTTCAACGTTTAATCCTCACTAGACACATGCTATTTGCCTTTGTTAATCATTGACTGGACATTATATAGCCATACGTCAGTACTGCAAATGGAAGCACTCACAGGTCTAATAGTGTTGAGGTCCACAACCATTATCAGCATCTTTTGGCAGGGGTTCTGCAAAAACTGGCTTTAATGCCAATGTGCACATTGCCAGTCCACATTAGAGAGATGGGCCAAATTAGGAAACTACAATAGTACTACTGTATCTGAAGCCATCTCTGCTCCTCTACAAATATGTAATAGAGATGCACAAGATCAACAGAAAGTCTTTTTTTTTTTTTTAATACAGAAATCTTGTTGGTCTAGTGGCTAAAGGCACCAGGCTAGAAAGGCAGACACTGCGATTTCCAGTCCCATGAAAGCCAGCTGGGTAACATTGGGCATCACCCTCCGCTCAACCCACCTCATAGGGTGGTTGTGGGGGGGAAATAGGACGACGGTATGGGTTATGTATGCTACCTTCAGTTATTTTAAGCATAATAAAGGCAGGATATAAATAAACATGTACTGAAAATACTTGTTTGAATATCAACTTCGCGCTTAGAATGTATCCAAAATTGAAATTTAGATGTAGTTATCTGAATGCTGAATATTGGGTGTCAAAAGTTAGTGAATATGCTCTAGGCTGTAATTTTAAAATAAATTATTACGAAGGCTTAAGGACTGCAGAAGTTTCTGGGGAAGTCTGACTAATAAACTCTCCCTGGACTGAGCATGAGTGTCCGTTGTTTTTTCTCCAAACAACACAGTAGAAAGAGAGATGGAGGGGAGACAGCTGACCCAAACAGCTTCAGTACACTGGTTTAGTTAGTAGTCACGAACATCCCATGCTGCTTTGTGGAGGTCAAACACATCTGCTGTACATATTCAAGAGAACTGGCAACGCAGTGGGCTGTACAATTAGCATGTTGTACAGAAATTTAACTGCTCCCTAATATATGGGAGATGCGAGGAAACTGCTGTGCCAGAGGAACTGAGCCAGGCTCTCGGTTGGAGGAACAAATGGGTAGCCTGTGTTATTGAGAAATCTCTCATTTTTGGAAAGAAAATCCACATCTTGTAGCAAATTTGTGGGAAGAGAATTGGCTGAAATCATCACTGTGTGTGGCCACAGAAGTGGTTTTCAGAAGCATATGCTAATCTTTTCCATATGTGAACATAATTTGTGTAAAAATAGAGATTGGTGCTTCATGTCAACAATCTGGTTTTTACCAACAATTTGAGGGAGAGTTTAATGTATGCTTACATATGACTAATGTAATGGATACCCAGACATGCAGCTCATATGTAACAGGTGTGGCATTGGACAGTCTGGAAAATGCAATCTGCTGCTTTATATGTTGTTTACCTTTCCTTAATGTTCTGTTGCGTAATATTTTAAGAATTTTTAGAGGTGTAGATGATAGATTAATCCACCGATTTAGATAGATGGGGTGGGAGGAGACTTTACATTTAAGCACCAGGTAACAATATACAACAAATGGAGAAGCATTACAGTGCTTGGAGACAATCCTCAGCTTCTATTTAGTGTTTACTGAAAGAACAAAAGCTCTGCAATGGTTTTACTGGTATGTTGCTTCTACATAATAATCCCTATTCATGTTTAATATAAGTTTTCCTAGGGACTATGGCACTCATTCTCAGGGTCATCAGTATAGTTTCGGCATTAGTTTTGTAGCCCTTCCATGCCAAAGCTGTTAAAACATTTTAATGAGTTCAGTGAGCTGGCCCATTGGCGACTTTAAATTGCGACTGGACTTTCGAACCGCCAATCCACACCGCAGGGAGACGGAGCCGGTTCGCTGGTTCCATCCCAGGCTCCTGATGGACCCGGAAAGGCTTCTGACGGAGCTTGGGCCATTTCCTGAGGGCCTAGCCCACGGCTCAGCTGAGGAACTAGTCGCCGCCTGGGAAAGGGCGGCAACGGGGGCTTTAGACTGCATCGTGCCTTTGCGGCCTCTGACCCGGCGCCGATCTCGACCAGCTCCCTGGTATTCTGAGGAGCTGAGAGAGATGAAGCGCCGTAAAAGACGCCTAGAGAGTGACTGGAGGTCCAGCCGATCTGAATCCGATCAAACACTGGTAAGGTCTCATATTCAGACCTACCTAGTGGTGATAAGAGCGGCAAAACATAATTATTTTTCTGCTCTTATTGCATCGGCAGATAACTGCCCAGCCGCCCTGTTTAGGGTGACCCGCTCCCTTCTTGTGCAGGGAGCTCGGGAGGACCCCTTGCAGGGCCGTGCTGAGGATTTTGGACAATATCTGTTCGATAAAATCGCTCGGATCCGGGACAGTTTGGGCGCTGATTAGGTAGATTCGGGTGGGATGACAGAGGTAGTTCTTGAGAATGTTATCTGGGGAGAGTTTGACACTGTGACTCCTGAAGACATGGACAGGATACTGAGATGGCTGAATGCAACCACATGTTTATTGGACCCGTGTCCCTCCTGGTTGGTGCTGGCCACACAGGAGGTCACGTGAGGCTGGCTCCTGGGAATTATCAACACCTCTTTAATGGAGAGTGTCTTTCCTACTGCCTTGAAAGAGGCAGTGGTAAGGCCCCTCCTTAAGAAGCCCTCTCTGGACCTGGCTATTTTGGCAAACTACCGTCCTGTCTCCAACCTTCGCTTTGTGGCGAAGGTTGTTGAGAGTGTGGTGGCATGTCAGCTTCCCCGGTACTGTTCTGTTTCCCTCCCCCCTATACTCCCAGCAAAGAGTCAGCCAGAGGCCTTCTTTTCTAATTCATTTACATAGATAAATGTCCTGGCCACGTCTACCCACGGGCCTGCCAAGTTTCTGGAGATAACGAGGAAATTACAGATAAGGCCAGAATTACTCACGAATATATTCTTCCCTCCATTGATACAGTTTGCCCGCGCAAATTCATTGCTTTGTCCAAGACAAAAAACCAGGAAGTCCCACCTCCTATTTATAGTCTCTGCAGATGTCACTGCATGACAATCATGACTTGGCTTTATCCCAACGCTGCTTCTGCTGCGTGCGCCGGTCACGTCTGCGCAGTCTTGCATCACTCCAAAACTGTTCTTGGGGCGTTGCCAAATCAGAAGAAGGCTCCAGAGAATCAGGCCTTGCCGGCCCCTCCTCCTCCCTTTGAGTGGGTGCCAGGGAGGGAGAGGGCTCAAGAGAAGCAGGTCTTCTCCCTCACTTTCTGAATCATCCGAGTCCAGGAGTCCAGGTCCAGGAACCTGGGTCACAACAGGTACCTGGATAAAACTGTCTATCTAGACCTGTTCCAGTCCGGCTTCAGGCCTGGGTACAGCACGGAGACGACTTTGATCGCATTGGTCGATGATCTCTGGAGGTCTCGGGACAGGGGTTGTTCCTCTGTCCTGGTCCTATTAGATCTCTCAGTGGCTTTTGATACCATCGACCATGGTATCCTGCTGCGGTGGCTGGGGGGCTTGGGAATGGGGGGCACTGTTTTTCGGTGGTTCTCCTCCTACCTCTCCGACCGCTCGCAGACGGTGTTGGCAGGGGGGCAGAGATTGACCTCAGGGCACCTCATATGTGGGGTGCCGCAGGGGTCGGTTCTCTCGCCTCTCCTGTTCAACATCTATATGAAGCTGCTGGGTGACATTATCCATGGTTTTGGGGTGGAATATCATCTGTTCGCTGATGACACTCAGCTGTACATCTCCATCCCAAACCACCCCAATGAAGCCGTCAAAGTGATGTCCCGGTGTCTGGAGGCCGTGCGGGTCTGGATGGGGAAGAACAAGCTTCAGCTCAACCCGTCCAAGACAGAGTGGCTGTGGATGCCGGCATCCCGGTACAGCCAGCTTACGCCATTGCTGACTGTTGGGTGCGAATCATTGGCCCCCGGGGGGAGGGTTTGCAACTTAGGCGTTCTCCTGGATGATCGGCTGTTGTTAGAAGAACATATGACGGCCATCGCCAGGGGAGCTTTTTATCAGGTGTGCCTGATTCGCCAGTTGCGTCCCTTCCTTGACCGGGATTCCCTACGCATGTCCTTGTCACTTCCCGCCTGGACTACTGCAATGCTCTCTACATGGAGCTCCCTTTGAAGAGCACCAGGAAGCTCCAACTGGTCCAGAATGCGGCTGCGCGAATGATAGAAGGGGCACTACGATGCTCCCATATAACACCTCTCCTGCGCAGTCTGCACTGGTTGCCGGTGGTCTTCCAGGTGCAATTCAAGGTGCTGGTTATCACCTTTAAAGCGCTCCATGGCACAGAACCAGGGTACTTACGGGACCGCTTACTGCCACCTATAACCTCCCATCGGCCTGTGCACTCCCATAGGGAGGGCCTCCTCAGGGTGCCGTCAGTCAAACAATGTCGACTGGCGGCCCCCAGGGGGAGGGCCTTCTCTGTGGGGGCTCCTGCCCTTTGGAATGAGTTGCCTCCTGGGCTGCGTCAACTCCCCAACCTCCGGTCTTTTAAACGCGAGCTCAAGACCTTTTTATTTCACCGTGCGGGGCTAGCCTGACGAAATTTTTTAGTGGGGGTTTTATGACGGTTTTGTCTTGTTTTAACTTTATTAGGCCATTTTATAATCAGTTTTTTAATATTGCTTTTAATTTTGTCCATGTCTATGTTATTTTATCTGGCTGTAAACCGCCCTGAGTCCTTCGGGAGAAGGGCGGTATAAAAATCGAATAAATAAATAAATAAAATTGGTTCTACTTTCACGAGCTAGTCTGAGGTCTGAAATTGCCAAGGGTTACTTGTACTTGGATTTCAGCTATGGAAGAGAGTTTTGTAGGCATGGAGTGGTTTCTGTTTCCCTACAAAAATACTGCATTGATCAAATATACTATTGTAACATAATGGTATATTTCCTTACAAAAAAGAAATGTTCAAGTCCAGGTCATTTCTTGGTGATTTCACAAACATGTTCACGAAAAAGCATAACAAACGTCCACGCGAGCTTAAAAGGGCTGTGGATGTCATTATTACTTTTTCTTTGCTCTCTTGGTAAACTCCTTCGCAGAACAGTTCTAAAGTAGTCTTAAACTGAGGAGATGCAGAGTCTCCTAATGACAATCTCCGTCACAGCTGAGAAGCTACTGCGCTAAATCCTCCCAATGCTGGCACCAGTCACGTGTTCTATATTTTTACATACTGGATCTGTCTGTGTGGATCTAATAACAGAAGGAATGTATAAACATAAACATGCACACATCCTTAAATTGCTTCCAGACTGTAGGATTTAATGCAGCTCAGCTTCTTGGTTTTGAGAGCTGGTGCTTCTGTATGACATGGGCAGCTGACACCAAACAAAGGGCACCAGTAAGCCACCAGCAGTGGCACAGCCAAACTCCAGGCCCCAGCTTTTTTCAGAAGAGAGACGTACCTCTGCTTGGCCCTCTGGCTCTTCCTTCCCTTCCCTTGCAAATCGCCAGCAAAGAGTTAAGGGCCGCCCGGTCCCAAGGTGGAAAAAGCGGCTGGAAGGGAAGAAACAGGCAGTCACGCAAGGGGGGCGGCTTCTCACGGCATTGCAGCAGTAACCCTGCTATCCATCTTGTCACAATCCAGGCCCTTATGGCAGGAATAATCTACACTGACAGTGGATTAATCTTCCCTCACACACACAGACATACACACGCAACTCCCAAGGGTGAAAACCGGAAAGCAGGGAGGTGGGGTGGAGGAACAGCTCTTTCCTCCATTGGCTCTGAATCCTTCTGAAGTAGCAGTTAGCAATGATGCTTGGGTTTTTTTATGCTGTTTTATTTTATTATTATTTTAGTTTTTCCTTCCTTTGGCAAGTCTTCTTTTTCTTTGGCAAGATATCCAAGCCTCTGTACTGACCCATAAATACATTGAGGGCAATTCTTTAGAGGCATGGGGAGGACCAAGCTGGCACGCCTTTTTCCTGGAAGCTACCAGCAGGTGTTCAACAATCCGATGAAAAGCTTGTTATCTGTAGCTATTTTTGGAATGATAGGAGGATGTTGCCTTTTAAGCAAAGTGCCTAAATTATTCTTTGCTTAGAGATGGACATTTGGTCTTTCTCAACATCCTGGACTACAAATCCCAACACTGCTTAACAGCATGTTCAATGAGAAAGGACTAGGGGTTTCATCTGGAAATGGTGAGAAACTGCAGTTGATTTTTGCAGTTGCAGGTTCCCTTGTGTCAGGAAATACTCTAGGACACACAGGGTGCAACTCGTTTTACTGAGGCAGAGCTTAAATAGGTATGCTAATTTAGGATTGAAAATATATCCAGAATAATTTTCAAAAGACTTGAGACCATTCTCTTCCTCTAGGATTTGCCAAAGGACTATCTTTTGGTCAGATCAGATGGAGGTCTTTTTTTTTTTTAGTCTGGGACTTATTTATTGCTGAAGATAAAAGAATACACTCCTATCCCATCTCTAAGAAAGGCAATTTCTGGAATAACTACCGGTATATGTAAGTATGGAATTGATCAAATTTGGATTTGAATTTCTATGTCTTAACAGTATTTCAGAAATGTCACCTTTTTTTTTTCTTTTGAATGTACTCTGCAGCATTAGGCTGCAAAAATGCAGATGCTCTCAAGATAGCAACAAAGGGAATGAAGTCAGAACTAAAGAAGCTTCTTGGATGAGAAGCAAAACATCTTCAAAGAACAACCAGAAAGTCCAGTTGCCTCTTGGAAAAGCACCTTTGGGACAAACATGACCTGGATGACTGATGATCTCCAGACATTTAGCAAAGCTCTTTGCTTTCTAGAGACAATTACCTTATCCCATTTTTACTGCAGATAAGTTTATCTCTGTGAGATTTAAAAGTAACCATCACAGTAATCTATGTGGTGGTTGCTAGGAACTGAAAACAGCCTGATGGCACATAATCCATCACAGGAACCAGGACTTTGATATTATCAATTGAATAGGTATGTATCCTTTTCTTTTCCTTTTTAAATGTGAGGCCAGCCAGCAGTATAAAGGATGGAGGGATATGCATCTGAGGAGAAAAATTTGAAAGAATGGAATCCAACTATTTATGAGAGTAGACTGGAATGTTTAGAAATGATTGGTTGTCTGTTTTGTAAATGCTGCAAGTGTAAAATATAGCTCAGGTAGTAGAGAAGCCTGTTATTAGAACACAGAGCCTGCAATTACTGCAGGTTCGAGCCCGGCCCAAGGTTGACTCAGCCTTCCACCCTTTATAAGGTAGGTAAAATGAGGACCCAGATTGTTGGGGGGGCAATAAGTTGACTTTGTAAAAAAAATATACAAATAGAATGAGACTATTGCCTTATACAGTTTAAGCCGCCCTGAGTCTTCGGAGAAGGGCGGGGTATAAATGTAAACAAAAAAAAATGATGGTGAGAGCACACTTATGTGATATGGGTGGCACCTCAGTGGTTCAGGAAGTTGCTGGAAGGCAGAAAAAATTGCAATGTTGTTAAGCTAAAATCGGCAGAATGCAGGAAAAAGAATCTCCAGAGATGGTAGGTAAATAGAGGCACAGATTTGGGGAAGAGATAGAAAGCTCTTCCTAGACTTGCTGGCTCCAGGTTAACATTAAACTAGCCCTCAAAGGCCACACTGTGGGAGGGGGGACAAAACAGAGGGAAAACAAACGGGTTATGGTGGAAGCGGAAAACTGGCTCTGAAGTACATATAAAACCACAACTTTAGGTGCGGAAGGCAGAAGGAAATATGAAACAATCAGTCTCTGGACTCACCAGGCTGTGAACATTGGGAATCACATGGTGCCTAGTCTGGATTGTATGATGGATGGAAGAGATCCAACTTCACCGATGCCTCTTGATGACTCCATAATGTATGAATCCTAGCACCGTTTCCCCGAAAATAAGTCATCCCCTGATAATAAGCCTGTTGAACTCATGCGCTAAAATAAGCCTCCCCCAAAAAATAAGCCCTAGTAAAGGGGTGGGCGTGGCCAGCACAGGAGGCAATCCTTTCCTTCCCCGGTCAGCTAATGGCAGCTGGGCCCCTTAATTGCAACCTATGGATCAGCTGAGCTGATCAGGAGCTGCCACTCGTTCTATCTCTCGCCAGCAGTCTTGGCGGGGTTTGGAAGCTGCAGAGGCGGAATCTGGAGGAGAGAAAGAAAGACTTCTGCTGCTTCTACTTTTGGCTGCATGCAAGGAAAGCAGCAGGAGCAGAAGTCTTTCTCTCCGCCAAACTCCGCCTTTCTTTCTCTCCCCCTAAACTCCACCTCTGTGGCTTCCAAACCCCACCTAGAAGCCGTTGCAGAAGCAGGCAGGAAAAAGGGATGGCGAGGGACTCCATAGAAGCCGTTGGAAGTGGAGAAGAGGCCGAGGCCAGCTGTCTACTGCAGAGTCTTCTGGCTGGTTGGCCTAGAAACTGCAGGGGCCCTCCAGCCGGGCACCCTTCTCTACTTTGCCAACAGCTGGGGCAGAGAAACTGCGAAGGGCGAAAGGAGCCACAGCTCCACATAGGGAGTTTGCGTGGCAGCAGTGCAGCCAGGACAGCGGTGGCTCTGGGAGTGCTCTTCCTGCTCTATGGTGCAGCACATGCACAGCATCTGGCTGGAGTCCCTCGCCATCCCTTTTTCCCGCCTGCTTCTGCAGTGCTGGGATGGTGGCGGCAGCCCTGGCCCTGTATCTGGCCCAGGCCATGGCTTCTCTGCAGGTACTGGTGGTGGGCACTGGCGGCATCGGCTGTGTGCTCAAGGACCTGGTGCTCACCGGCTTCACCCACATCGGCGTAGTGAGGCCTTGGAGGCGTGCGAGCGGGTGTGTGTGTGGACTGGCACTCATGCAGCTTGGCGCCTTCAGGCTGTTTGCATTCCACATATCCCATGGGAGAGGAGGGGCTTGATGGTTCACGGAGGAAGCCTCTCTCTGCTGGACTCCTGGCTGTGTGTGCACAGGCCACCTTGGGCCTCTCAGCAGGCTGTCTATAGGGAAGGCTCGGTGGGCCTTGGAACCGTTGTGGGCCAATGCCATTCATGCACTTCTGAAACATTGATCCTGGGATACCGCTTGGTTGATGAGTGGTGCTCTGCCCGGTTGGAGGGGGGGTTGTACTCCACCTCTTGGAGCAGGATTCTGCAAGGCTTGTTATGCTGTTGCATGCACGAACAGCAGCACCACCGTGAGGTTTGACTTACTAGTAGAGTCGCAAGCGGCAGGATGCCAGCTGTGCCAGTATGATGAAGCTCATGGCAGTGCTGCAGTTCATGCGTGCAACGGTACAACAAGCCTTGCAGAGTCCTGCTCAGGGGCAAACAGCAGGAGCCACAGCAGCACAACACAGACCATGCTCGACGCCTCCTGCACCTCCAAAATAATAAGACATCCCCCCCTCCGAAAGTAAGGCCAAACCCTTATTTCAAACAATATAAGACAGGGTCTTATTTTCAGGGAAACACAGTATTGTTAATTTCCCTCTTGTGTTTATGAATTTTATGTTGTTTCAAAGTCTTGAGTATTGCGTGCATTGTGCTGAGTTAATAGTTTAAGGATATCAGTGTCTCCCCCACCCTCTACAGCAGGGGTGCTTAAATCTGGCCCACGGGGCAGGCCTGAAATAGCAAAGGACTGGCCTGCGGTGCCTCTGGTAGTCCCCACACCCCTGTCAGCCTGGACAGCCTCCTGCCTCCTCCTTTTGCCCGCAGGGTGCTGCAGGAGGCTGTCTAGGCCGAAAACGGCCTGTGGAGGAGGCCTGCATGACCCCCCTTCCCCTGTTTTGGTCAGCACGAGGCTGCAGGAAGCATCCGTTCTGTCTCCCCACTGGCCGGCCCATGGAGAACTAAAATGCTGATCCGGCCCTCGAAGAAATCCATTATGACACCCCTGCTCTACACACACACAACTGAACCTTTGTAATGATTCCACAGACTGACCCTTGGTTTGTGTTCGTAATGTTGTGCCCACGTTTTGTTGATTGTCACAATGCAATGAAGAAATTACTTTAATTCTGGTAGCATGACAATAATTGCTGACAAATATCAATTTTAGAAGCTTTCATTTCTACTATCAGCAAGCAAAGAACATCTTGCACAAACTTTCCAATATTAAACAACATCAATAATACAACCCACTTGTTCCTGTGAAATGCCAGGTTTGGCAGCAATTTGCCTTTGAACGATCTATTAACTTCTTCAGTTGTTTATCAGTTTTTCTTATGTAAAAGTCATTGGTTGTTGTTACAGGTCATCCACTTTGTTCTTGATTACACAATCAACTCTTCCTGGTTCACCATATTTTACATTTTTTGACCAACACAAAGTACTCCACATTTATATTACCATAAACAACCTCACTTTCAACTGGAATGAATTGAAGGATGAAGAAATTCATCAGCAGTCAAGAATTCAATCATGGTATGTAGCTTAAAGTGCACTGATCCATACTCACTGAAAACTTTCATTTCACAAACACTAGCAATACAGCTTTTTGTCATAGAAATTTCCTGACAACTGAAATTAAAAAACAGAAAAAATGTCAGAATTTCTAAATCATCAATTTTGCCACGTTAGAAACTTAGAGGCATTACTTTTCATTCAACTCTTGCATTTTCTCAGTGTCATTTTAGAGACCAATGTTTTTATGGTTCCATTTCATTGCTAAATTGGAGCCTGATCACACATCTTCTTGCTGCTATTTGTTTTTGAGCACTCATGACATTAATTTCATGAACATTTTAATGGATTCTTAGTTCCCTTTTGGGCAAAGTCTAAAGAGGACAGAAAGGATGAAATATAACTTCCATTTTCCCTTGTGTTGGAAGCAGTGACTATTGCTCTTAAATCTGTCATGTACAAAATTTGTTATTCCTTCACTTTGTTAAAATTACTTTTATTTGTCCAGATTTCCAAGTAGCAATAGCATATACACTAATTCATCATCCCTTTGCATTCTTTAAAAAGTTCACAGGATGGAGGCACTAACCCTCCAGCCAATATTCTATAATAATTATAGTTGTTTACAATTATTAATAGATACGACCATAAGATTCCATAAATGTATTGTCCATCTTTTTTATTTTAAAAATGCTTCTCTTTTGCATTGAGTAGTTTGTAAAGGGGCGGTTTTTTGAACCTTAAGGTACTGTTTGCTTTGCTGGGGTAAATACAGATTTTTATTTTGTATCTGTATGATCCATGCCTATCATTAAATTAATACCAGTTTTAGAGGAGAGAATATAGAGATGTGAAAATATTGAAAGAATATAGGTGGCCCTCCCAAAGGTGTTTTTTCAAAAGGCAACTGCACTTTGTTTTTCCTTGAAGACTTCATTTCTCATCCAAGAAGCTTTTTCAGTTCAGTCACTCAGAACTGAAGAAGCTTCTTAGATGATAAGCAAAACATCTTCAAGGAAAAACAAAGTCCAGTTGCCTTCTGAAAAACCACCTTTGCAAATAACCATGACCTGGGTGACCGAGAATCTCCATAGATATATAGGTGGCTCTCTTTTAATGACCGTTCATTCACTGATTGAACTTGTGATTTTGACAGGTCCTCAACATTCCATCCATCAGCTCCCAGAGTCGTGATTAAACTTGGCAACCAGTCTGGACTTCCAACCTTTGCAACATCCTGAAATGGTTCTGTGGAAACCAAGAGGTCCTCTTGTATCCATGCATACCTGAGATTTCTCACAGGCACGATACAGTCCAATCCAATGTGATTGTCACGTGCTCATCCCAAGAGGAGGCTAAAGCCTCAGTCAAGCCATGCAACAGGGCATGGGAACAACTCCAAGCTAATTCTGAAACCCATTTGGCTCATCAGGAATCTGGGGTTGACTGATCAAATAAGCCTTTCCTCCTTGAGGCAGGAGCAACCACAGAGAATATCAAGGTTAACAGAGAATTGTCTGTCCATGATAAGGAACCAATGGTAACATTCCCAACTCCCAATCACAGCACCACTAACTAAGACAAAACCCAGAACTATTGTGTGACCCCCACTGTCAATAACCTGCATCAGTTTGATGGCTGCTGTAGTAGCCATGATCATGGTAGAATGTGGATATTCATTAAGATGAAGAGACGAATCAAAATTCTCATTCTGAAAACCATTTATGAGAAACAAGAAATTATTTTAAGGGATGAGTTCAGAAAAAGAATGATTCAGAACAAGGGGCTGTATGATAATAATGCAAGCAAATGTATAATAATGGCACAACTGGAAAAGACAGCAAATTTTCAAGACATTAACAGTTTTAGATATGCAGATAATACCATATTATTGGTTGATAATAAAAAAGAGTTAGAAGAGTGCATCATGATTGTAAAAAACAGAAAGTGACAAATGTTAAATATTAAAGAAAAATAATGGCAGGCAGTATGCTTACTGAATTTACAGTAAGTTCCTGGCAAAGCAGTATTTGGAGGGGGTTTGAACAGAGACACTACTCGGGTATAATCCTATTTAGGTCTTCGGCCACTCTTGTATTCTAGGGTGCAATTTATTTATTTATTTATTTATAATTTAATTTCTATACCGCCCTTCTCCCGAAGGACTCAGGGCGGTTTACAGCCATATTAAAATACAAATATAAATAACAATTTTAAAAACCAATTAAAACCAAATATTTAATGGCCAAATCAACTAAAACGGTCAAAGACCAATTTAAAACCCATTTAAAATTACAATAAAATATTTGTTAGGCTAGTCCCGCGCAATGAAATAGTAGAGTCTTCAGTTCACGTTTGAAGGCCCGGAGGTCAGGGAGTTGGCGTAACCCCGGAGGCAGCTCGTTCCATAGGGTCGGTGCTGCCACAGAGAAGGCCCTCCCCCTGGGGGCCGCCAACCGACATTGTTTGGTTAAGCCCCAACAGCACTGTTCATTATATCCTCAAGAAAAAACTCCAAGCACCCTCTGGAAATCAGAAGGATCCATAACATGCCTAAAGTAGACTGATCTACAAGGTCAGTGCTACCTGTGGATATTCATTGCACTGATCAAGGGAGCCAGAAAGTGCTCTTGCCATAGCAAGATCCAATAACTCAAGAGTATAATCCAATTGCAATAGGTGGCCCTATATGTGATTGAGGCCCAATTACCTTGGGCATGCTCACGGTAGTCATAGTGGTTATGAACTCAAGCTGATTGTTTCCCACCCACCCCCCAGCTTTGAGAAGTTAGATGAAAGTCCTCCAGTACTATTGGGATACTCGGCTGCAGATCCTAGGCAAAGGCCAGGACTCAGATAGGGAGTGATAGTGGATAGTGGATAGTACAACAGCAGCCCCAACTTGTCACTCCATGAGCTGCTGCAAAAAAAATTATGATGATTCAATATTATAGGAGGCATATGTTTAAAACTGTGAAAAGACTGGCATCAGTTTACTTACCAGATGCTTGTTTCCTGGCCGATTTAACATATAGGTCTGTAGTCAGTTATAACCACATTGCTGTATTCTTTTCAGACATGTGATTTCTCTAAAAGTATGGTTTTCTCCTGAAGAAAAATGTGTATGTTTATAGATCATTATGCTTATGCCAATTCTGTATTTCTTCTCTATTTGTCATACTATCTGGGTTGAGTCACTTTTAATGCACTTTGAACCCTTGCGCCCGTTTAGTTTTGTAAGCAGAGAGCTTTGTTCTGACACTGTATTTTCCAGTGCCCCTTGTTTATCAGACCCAAGAAGCTGTATTTAAATCACCAAACCCATGCAAACACTTCCTGATTGATAACCTATGTCCTTCTACAGATACTGCTCGACTAACCAGCAGCCACTTAGTGACCATTCAAAGTTATGATGGACCTCCAGAGATCTACTTACAACCTGGTTTTCAAATTCTGAAGGCTCTCCACTCTCACGTAATCATGTTTTGGTCATTCGGTAACCAGCCCACATTTACAGCCATTGCAAGTGTCCCACCGTCATGTGACCAGAATTTATATTTTTTTTGCCAAAAATCAATATTTTACTTCTGGTTTCTGGCAAAAATAGCAGAATAACAGAATAATAGAATGACAAGAGTTAGAAGGACCTTGAAGGTCTTTTAATCCAAACCCTTGCTCAGGCAGGAAGCCCTATACAATTTCAGACAAATGGTTGTCCAATCTAGCCATTATAGGTACAATGGATTTCCAATGTATTTTTTGCCAGAAATGAGAAAAAATGGATCTGTTTAATGACCACAATGTTCAGTTAGCAATCATCACAAAAGAGTAGATAAAATCCACTATCATATGGTGACCTGCTGAACAACTGGTTACACGTCAATAACTTCCTGGATAACGAATATTTTGAACATATTTTGCCAAAAATATATATATATAACCATTAGCTGGCAGGAAAGAATTTGAGCTGAAAGGGTCAAAGTTTAAATCATGAATTAACCTACTGAAAAATCACTCTGGTTTTTGGGGGCCAGAAGCAGCACTGCCCCCACATCCTTAACTACAAAAGGGGTCACACCCTGGGCCATTAGCAGAGACATGAGCTCATTCCCTGAACCTGCAGTACAAGATGAATAGAATTGCAACTGTCAATGAATGATCCTACAAGTGCACAGGTGGCAGCTAGGAACAGACTAAAACCAGAAAAAGATGACATGCCAGTTCTTTTCTAGAAGGGTCATACTTAGCTTTTCATTATTTCATCTCTTCTATATGATTTTAAGATATCGAAATGGAGCCCTAATTTTATGCCTAACGTAATTATATAAATATAATTTATGCCTAATCTGGCTTCTTTGCAGAGATACTGGTGATTTGAGAAAAATAAAAATATAGAGCCCAAGTTCTTTTTCTCACTGAATGCTATGACTATACTGTATTATGTATTTACCGTGATAGCTGATAAATTAGTTATAGGCATATCAAACTGGAGGCCGGAACTGGCCCACGGGGTGCTTAGATCTGGCCTGAGGGGCCGCCCTAGAAACAGTGAAGGACTGGCCCGCGGGGCTTTTGCCAGTGGAAACAGAGCTCATAAGGACTGTGGGCAGCCCTCCTGACCTCCATTTTCACTGGCAGAGAGTTGCAGGAGGCTGTCACAGCTGAAAACGGAGTTCAGGAGCCCGTTTTCCCTGGCAGAGCACTCACACCACCACAAGCGCCCCATCATGTTGAGTTGGCCATGCCCCCCCTACCCACCCACCCCAGGTCAAACACAACTCTGATGCAGCCATCAATGAAATCGAATTTGACACCCCTGACCTAGTACATGAGTGAAAAAACCCAAAATATAGAAATTACTTTTGAGTTTATATTTATTTTACTATCTTGAATGATTTAGATAAAGCCACTTCCATCTATAGGCCCAGGAGAATACCTTAATCCCAATGTTTTAAATTTGTAAGGTTTTTTTTAAAAAACCCTCATTTATTTAAAATCAAAAATCTTCTAGACAGTTGTAGATTTGGCTCTTCTGTAAAGCATAAACTGACAGCACCTCACTTCCTCTGCCCCAAATTAAATCTAACCAAGAAGAGTTTCTTCAAGGAAATGGAGGAAACAGATCCGACTCAGAATTTCAATGTGTGATCATTAGAGACCAGTTTGGGTTTATTTAATGCTAACATCTGGCTGAAAAAATTCTGACTCACTTTTTGCTGCCCAGATATGGGAGCTTTGGGATTATTGGTTGATTAATGGGAGGCATAGCAAACTTTATCCAGGAAAGAAAATGGTAAATTAAAGCCATATGTTTTGGAAAGAAGTTGATTTTTAAAGGCTCCTTCCTAATCTGGACACCATGTAGCAGTTGGAAATATATTGCCAATATCAACGATCATTACTATTGGTTTTATTACTGGATGCTAAAGATGAGCAGAAGTGAAGCTGTCAGGCTGGCTACCTTGCAGACTTGTTATGAGAATGCCATGTGCTGACTTTAAGAGACACAGCTTCTACATAAAGAAGAGACTCACTGTTGTCCAGATCCCACTTTATTCTGGGAGCGATTAAGGTGAACATCTTATAGGATTTGTCCAGTGACATCTATGTCCCAAGACTTTGCTGGGGGGACCATCTGAAACCCGGGCCAGTGAAGAGAGGCTCTTAAGGCTTTGTGGGGAATGGCAAAGGATCATGTGGCAATGTGCAAGTCCACGATGCAAAGTAGTTGGCAGAGCTAGGATTTCCTCTTGGTCATTTGGGTGTAGGGGGGATGCCTTCGGTTTTGCTTTGGTGGGCTGCTAACAAGAGTTATTGAATTGCCATGAATTGTGCCAGCAGTACAGTACAAGAACAATTATTCTGTTCTGGAAGGAATATTCCTTTCATCTAATTTAATGAAAAGAACGAGTAGGGGTGACATTATAGCAGTGTTCCAATATTTAAGGGGCTGCCACAAAGTAGAGAGGGTCAGTCTATTCTCCAAAGCACCTGAAGGCAGGACAAGAAGGAACAGATGGAAACTAATCAAGGAAAAAACCAATCTAAAACTAAGGAGAAATTTCCTGACAGAATAATTAATCAGTGGAACAATTTGCTTCCAGAAATTGTGGGTGTTCCAACATTGGATGTTTGTCTGAAATGGTGTAAGGTTTCCTGCCTGAGCCAGGTGTTGGACTAGAAGACCTCCAAGGTCCCTTTGAACTCTGTTATTCTTTCCCATCTAAAGTTCCTTCAGCCAGTTCTCCTCTTCAAATAATATCTTTCATTACTTTATCCTCTGTTATCTTGCTCCTCTTCTGTGCCTCCACTCATTTCTTCCTTGTCCTTCCTTGTCCTGATTTTAATTCCCTATATCTTATTTCAAGAAGAGTCTGTGCATTTGACTTCATAGAACCACAAGAAAAAAGAATTACCCACAATAGAAGAATGGATATTGAAAGTTTCCAATTTGGCTGAGATGGCTAAAATCTCAGCCTTCTTGAAAGACAGCACTCAAGAAAAATATCTAAATGAATGGAAGAATTGACTATATTCAAAATAGATATCAGATTAAGAGATATCAGATTGCCTTTGAATGAAGGATGTGGTTTTTGATTTTAATGGAAGAAGTCAGAGAAGGATTATAATTGGGTTAGATTTCGAAAATTTTATGTATGAATGTTTGTTTATTGAACTATACCTTGTGTTTGCTCCGGGAAGTCAGGGGGGGAGGGGGGTTTTGGAGGGAGGGGGGAAGGAGGGGGGAGGGGAAAAATTCATTTGTTTTTGTAAAACTTTTTCAGTAAAAAAAAAGGGAGCACAAGCTTGCCTACCATTCCTGTCCTACTGTTTCCTTTCATTATATCCAATTAATATAGTTATTAAATACTTATGCTCATATATATGCTTAGATATTATATAGTTATTTTCATGCTTATGCTTATATATACTGTTGTGACAAAATAAATAAATAAATAAAATGTTATATCCCTTGAAATCGTTGTTTTTTTTTTTTTTTAAAAGAACCACCAGTACCAAATTGCAGGAATCGCCCTTCCAGAAAGCAGGTGGTGGCACTGGATAGGCATAAGTGCAATGCCGGCCTCACCTTCGCTCTGTAAAGCAGCCCAACTGCCCTGGGTGCAATTGACTGAGATTCCATTCCCAGCCTTCTTGGTTTCTATCCCTGAGATGCAAGCGGTACTTGTTTGTCTCAGGCAGAAAAATATTTTGGACCAATTCCTGGCAAATCCAGACCATGATGAATTACCATTGGTTTCTTGATTGCCTGCCTGACCATCTCCTCCTGGCCAATTTCAGTTCGAGTCTTTCCTGGGTCAGGGTACTTTTTCACAGCCAGTTCTGCACGCAATGCTTGGAGGCAGGAGAACTCCCCAATGCACGCACACTCTCGGAAAAGAAATACATGGGGGCAGAACTCCAAATTCTCCCCCCCCCTTTTCTCTTGCTCCCAGGCAGAGCTGGCAGGAATTAAGAAGAGCAGTGCTTTGCAGCCTGGAATGGATTGGATTACACTGTAACAGGCTGTTAGCAAGTGGAACATTTCTCGCAGAGCTGGGATACTGGTTTGCATGCATAACCTTTGCACAAGAATCCAATTTCCCTTCAGTTCCTTTAATATGCTAAGGTTGTCCATATTTATTAGTTATGAGGAGGAGACTGACAACATACACCTTCATTGCCTCTTATGTATCATTTCAAGAATGCTGCTGATACTCTGGTATGCTACCTAATGGGCAAGATGGGGAACATCTGTACTAAAATTAAAACCGGAGTTTTAAAAATTAAGAAAGGAGTGCTGATGTCCCATAAGAGATTAAATTGGGGATGAAAGTTCTGCCTATTTTCAACAGAATTGTTACCTCCTGAAAAAGCAGGTTTCAAACAAGATTGGAAAAGAATAGAATGCGATGGCTTCTGGATTCCTTTCCACACCATTCAGTAACAGTATGTTTGTGCTCGGGGTGTGTGTGTGTGTCCGTGTGTCTTTCTGTGTAAGGAAGTTATCGTACATTTTGTGTTATGTTGAACCTGTGTGTGTTTTACTTGTGCATGGGGAACTACACAGCTGACTTGCATGTGCTCTGTTCTGGGTGCATGACCAGGAGGAAAGGGAATTAAAAATGGAGTAGTCACTGCCCAGTTGCCCTTCTTATAAGAGTCCACTGGATAAATGTTACTCTGGATTTTCTTTTTCTCCACAACTGCAGTCATATCCGGTCATTTTCAAACTCAGCTTTTTTTTTTTTTTGCTTGTTTTTCCTGCTGTGCCACTTCTGTACTACTTTTTGCCTGGTTTAGAGAGATGTATCCTGCTGACTGATTGACAGACAGTCAAACTGGATGTCTTTTTCCCCATTTTTTCTGCTATTGCACTGGAGAGAATTTTTAAAAAAGAAAACAGCTCCAAAACATTTTATAAGTTTGAGAATTTATAACTTAAATCTTGGAGCTGTCAAACTTCAAACTCTTAAAATGGTTGTCAGACAGCTGGCAAATATCTTTCTAGAATAATAGGGTGAACCTATATCCAATGTACCTAAGTTAAATCCTTGTAGTCGTAGGGCCCTGTGGCATTCTGATCTAGCATGTTTGTTAAAGGCTCATTCACACAAACAGCATAAATGGAGTGCAGTCCATGTAGAACAGTGTGGAAATTAACTCAGAGAATCTATTTCTTATGCTAGGAAAAATTCCTTTTCTCTTTAAGGCTGAGAGCAAATCATTCTCTCCAAGAAGTTATTTTTTAATACGTGAAATAATAAGCTGTCTTGGAGAATAAAAACAGAAGGTCAGATTTTCAAGAAGAATTTAGAAGGCTTGGATAGAGACCTCACTCTTTGCTTTACTCAAGATGTCTCAAAGAATCGTAGCAACATCACTATAGCCAGCTGAGAGAAACCAAAGTGGAAATAACTCCATGTCAGACAAAAGCTGCAAACAAAGCCCATCGTCTGAACTCTACTTACACCCTATGAATGCTTATCAAGAGCAGACTGCCCCTTGTTGTAAGAGGGCCAGGACTGCCCTCATTATTATAGTCCAGACATTGTGCTTCCCTTGCAATAAAGAAGTTAAATAATTGGCAATTAGTTTGCTCCTTTTGTTTAGCTATATTGTTTTCCATAAAGCCTTGGGCAGAATACATTTGTTAATCTTTAAAGTGCCACAAATTTGTTGTTTCAGCCAGAACTAATTTCACATGGCTGTCCTTCTGGAAACTGTAAGTTTAATTACAATTGAGTGTCTATGCCATTTTTTCTCTCAGTTTCAGAGGAAACAACCAAATTGCTGCCCCTTTTTAATCTAAAAAAGCTTTTTCCCTCTTCTTTGTACTGGGAAACATCAGTGCTGTACCTTCATAGTGCTACTTCTATCTTCTGCTGCTTATTGAGCTGTCCTTATCAATACTCTTTAGTTAAAAACAATGTTATGAGTATAAAATGAGAGTGAAGTAGGTGAGTTAGTATTTCTGTCTTTCTGTCAGTCTTTCTAATTCTTTCTCTTTGGATTGGCCAAAAAAAAGCGAAGTAAAAGAGAAGGAGAAAATGTTTTCTCTTAAATGGACAATATTGTACGGGAGAGATACTTGTGGAAAAGGGCAAATAATCAGTTTGTAATAAATCCGACCTGTTAACGCTGAATGGGTTCTTTCGTTCACTGCTTTTGTTTTTTTCCTGACTGCTGGCCCTACAATCGATGAGAATAAATATGACCGATGTAGTTTATTATGTAAGTTTTATATTTTAGGTTACATTTTTGTTTGATTATGGGTTAAAATTTACTTTTTGATTTCCAGAATATAAAATGTTTAAAGAAAATTTCTAAATCTTCTTTCAAAGATATATCTAAGCATGTTTTTTTAAAAATGCTTTAATTTACATTTAATTAAAACTAGGCTATAGGAATGGCTATATAAATGCAGAAGAGACTCTGAACACATACTTTGCCTTAAAATATGGTTGACACTGTATGAAGCTCAGAGGCAATGTACAGTGATGAATGCCACTTCTATTATTTATTCTTATTTATTTATTGAAAGGTATAGTATCCCTGTATATGGGGGGTTCATTTAGCTTTCTCTGTAAATATTGTTGAAAGACCTTTCCTCTATAAAGCCATACTGTTCTATCCTTCTCTTACAATCACTATTAGCATAGCATAGCTCTGGTTTCTTCTTCCCAAAAACTTGAAAAGAAGAAAAAAATCCACAAGTTTAGCATTGCTGTATTCATTATTTCAACAATGTTTTATTACTCTGAGAAATGGAATTTTCAGGCTAATAAATCAGATTCAATTACTTAAATTGAAGAACTGTTATCTTGCATTTAAATATATATAGCCATTCATTTTACAACTGTCATCACTAAACCATGCAAATGACTGGTTTCCATCAGTTTTATTCTGTCTGATTTTATTTTTATAGAGAGGCAACAGAAGGAAAGAGCACACACTGAAACACTCCAGTTTAAATTAAACAGCTGTTATGAAAAGGTTCTTTGGGGCCGTTTCTAATGGGCTGTTCCAAGTTAATAACTATCCATTCAAATGGCTACCGAGTGAGGGGTTGCAATCATCAATACTAAGAGCAAGGCTGTGAAATTAACTGTCTTGTATATAAGTGAAGAGTAAATAATTCAGAGCAATACTTGTTGAAGGTCTCCAGGCAGGAATTCTCAATATTCATGAAGAATTCTGCACTGCTCTATTATTCTTACTTTTTTTTTCTTTTGTTTCTATTCTTACAGCCTTATAGTTCACTACCTGAACTATAAACAAACCCTATATTAGGGAAAGATCTCAGAAATAAGGGCCACCAATACTTTAATTTGTTTACATCAGTCAATAAGTAGCCACCATTCCTGGACCAAAACATTTTTTTAAAATTATTTTAATTTTTTAATACTATAAAATCTAAAATTAACTTCTCTGTGTTGCTTGAACTTCTCCTTCCATAAACAAAAACCTGTTTGCTCATTAGAAAAATGAACTGCTAGAACTCTTTACCTAGTCTTGGCTACATCAAATCAATGGATCTCTTACATGTATATATATATATGTACGCAGCTTGAGTCACTTGTAGATTTAACTGCATTTAATACTAGTGCTGAGATTCTGTAAATGGATGAAACTAATCAAGGAGAGAAGCTACCTAGAACTAAGAAAAAAATTCCTGACAGTTAGAACAATTAATCAGTGAAACAATATGCCTCCAGAAGTTGTGAATGCTACAACACTGGAAGTTTTTAACAGGAGATTAGACAACCATTTGTCTGAAATGGTACCGGTATAGGGTTTCCTGCCTGAGCAGGGGGTTGACCTAGGAGACCTCCAAGGTCCCTTCCAACTCTTGTTATTCTATTCTAAATGTGATCTGTGCCTTTGATCCTAAGCAAAGAATTCTTCTATATATCATAGCTTCTCCCTTGTTTTGTCTAATCAAAGTTCCTGGTTACCAATGTGAAGACCCACAGATTTTTAAGCTGGGCTATTGTGCTACATTATGTGATTTTACTTTTACCTCAGAGTGATGTAACTATAATTAAGCCATGGTTTATGGTGGCCAACCAGCATATTGTTTGAAACTCATAGAACACCCCACCCTCTAAGTAAATGGACCCCAAATGTTTTTTTAGCAGATGTTTAAGTGGTGATTTTTCACACATTCTTCATCCATTTTGGGAGTATAACCTTTGACAATTCCACACATAACTCAGTATAGTCCTCAAGCCAATGGTAGAGCTACATTCTGGGCTTAGTGCCATGTGCAAACTCAATCCATTATAATTTAGCAAACAAGCAAGCAAATAGTACATGAATCTTAATGATAAACATGGAACAGCAAGCATTTTCTACACAATCCATTGTATAAGCTGGCCAGAACCTTTTTCCTTCCATACAATGAGAATAATATTTTACCAAACAACTTTTCAATTCTCTTGTATGGAGACCAAGCTACCTTAAGTCATATGGACTGGAGTCAACCTGGTTGAATTCCTACATCAGACTCTTGTCTCCAAATCCAAAATCTGAAAAGCTAGTATTGGGAATGATGGGGCATAGAAGCAAGTCTAAACATATTTACAAGCTTCAAATCTTCATCCAAATGAAGTTTAGTTAAAACCATTCTGAACAATTTGATTCACTGAATCAAAAAGCAACCTTCCAGCTTAGTAATACTACCCAAGTATGGCCTCTCCTATTATTGCTGGTTTTGCAACTGCAAGCAGGCAGCAAAAGGTTTACTGCATATCTTATAAGCATATAACAACCTGTTGGCACAGAATAAATTGATCAATGAGATATGCCACACTGTGAGATTTGGAAGTAAAGTTTCAGGCCAATTTCAGATCATCTTCACAACTTTCAGGTCTTGTATGTTTTCCATACTTTGCATATTTTTTCTATCTCACTTCTCTGGATGGAATCATATGATACAGTTAAAGTGTAAGAAAGCTAGTTTTAGACATGTTTGCACAGTGCAGTAAGTCATAACTTATTTAGTTATAGAACAGCATGTGGTGTGAATCTAGATATTGTAGTTTATAAATTATAGTTACGATTTAGCCATGGTGGCTAAATTTAAACCATACCGTGGTTTAGCACTATGTTAATGGAATCCATCTCTCCGAATTTAAAGGGAGATACTTTGGGCAACATCTACAAAATATTACATGTAGGTAGCATAAACAGGCTACTTAAATTATTTTTAGTACAAATTCCAACAGATGTACAAACTGGCAAATGTCAGCTTAAAAGATTTTAATTACAATCAATACCAACAGCAACACTGAACAAAGCTTACAACTTTGTAGGAAAAAAGAAAAAAAATCACTGAATAAACAAAATATGCATCTATTTATTTATTTATTTATTTAATCAAATTTGTATACCGCCCTATCTCCCGAGGGACTCAGGGCGGTTCACAGGCCAATAAAAACATATAAATACAAATTAAGATCACAATTAAAAAACTTATTCTAAAGCCAAATTAATTAAAATGATATAAATACTAAAACCAATTAAAATCAATATAAATTTAAAACCTAGTCCAGTCCTGCGCAAATGAATAAATATGTTTTAAGCTCGCGGCGGAAGGTTCGAAGGTCCGGAAGTTGACGAAGTCCTGGGGGGAGTTCGTTCCAGAGGGTGGGAGCCCCCACAGAGAAGGCCCTTCCCCTGGGTGTCGCCAGACGACACTGCCTAGCTGACGGCACCCTGAGGAGTCCCTCTCTGTGAGAGCGCACGGGTCGGTGAGAGGTATTCGGTAGCAGCAGGCGGTCCCGTAAGTAACCCGGCCCTATGCCATGGAGAGTTTTAAAGATGGTTACCAAAACCTTGAAGCGTACCCGGAAGGCCACAGGTAGCCAGTGCAGTCTGCGCAGGATAGGTGTCACGCGGGAGCCACGGGGGGCTCCCTCTATCACCCGCGCAGCCGCATTCTGAACTAACTGCAGTCTCCGGATGCCCTTCAAGGGGAGCCCCATGTAGAGAGCATTGCAGTAATCCAGGCGAGACGTCATGAGGGCGTGAGTGACCGTGCATAGGGCATCCCGGTCTAGAAAGGGTATTGTTTCAAATTCATATAAATATGCCTAAAAATGACATTTTCCTACATCAATCCCATTAAATGAAGAAATTTTGCACACAAGCAGTACTGACAGTTAAATAGCACTTGTCTCAGAATTTTCCCTAATTCATGAATAATATAGAACCTTTGAAATTATTCCAGCATGGCTTTAAAAAATTTGTATTTACACAGAGAGAGAGAGAGAGAGAGAGAGAGGGAGGGAGGGAGGAAGAGAGAGAGGGAGAGGGAGAGAGAGAGAGGGAGGGAGAGAGAGAGAAGAAAGAACAATGATAATAAATATACTGATTTTCAGCAATTTAGAGCAGCCCACCCACACTGGCCATCAAGACCAGTCTGGATTCATTCAATAGCAACTTGTTCTTGGTACATCTGAAACTCCACACTCCACACAGGAAGGCTATTTTGTTAAGAAACTTGCCCATATGAAAAATCAGGAGTCTGGTCACATTTTTTTGTGTTTAACCTTTGTTATTAAAGGCATAAAGCATTAAGACAAATAAATCAAAAAAGGCACAAACAGGAAAAATTGTTACATGTAGTTAGATTATTATTTTTTTGGAATAGTATAAAATATTGAACATAGTATCCTTTTTTTATAAAAAGTTTTTAATTTTTTCTTTTCTTATACACATATTGTAAATGTACATTCTCTTGTCCATAAATAATCATACATATTTTTTCTAAAGAAAGCACAAAGATAAAACATTTTAATTACATTCAAGGTTGCTCTTCTACCCTTTCTTTTCCTTCATTTCACAACAAACCCTTTCTCCTCTTTCCCGTCCCTCTCTCCTCACCTTTCCTACTTTCTTCCTCCTCCTCTCCTTCCTACTTCCCCTTCCTCTCCCATACTCCTCCCCTTTTCCTCCTTTCTCACCTTCACTCCTACTCTTGTCCCCTATCCTAACTTCCTCTCCTTCCCCTTTCTTCCATTCCTCTCTCTCCCTCTCCTCCTCTATCTTACCCTCTGTTCCTCTCTTCTTTCTTTCTTCTTTGTTGTATAATATTTCCCTTATTTGGTATCCGAGCAATTCCGATTCTGTAATAATATATACTTTCTTTTCAATTTTCCATTTTACCCAATCTATCATTTCATAATTGTGCATTTATATTTATAATTTAAATAATAAATAATAAATAATAAAAAATTTATAAAAATTTAAATAATAAATAATAAATAATAAATAAATAATCTTCTTTCTTTCCCCCCCATCCACCTTTTCCATTTAATCTGGCATTATCTGGGTTTCTATTTCTTTTTTGTTATTTCCCTCATTTAGCTTTCTATAATTTAAATTATTTATCTATCCTCTTTTATTCGTATCTCTTTTCTAACCATACACTTTCCCATGTCTTGAAATACACCGATTCCTCTTTACTTTTTATTCTTAATCTATTCATTTCCGCACAGTCTAAAATCTTTTTTATTACTTCACCTTCTGACGGGATTCTCTCTGTCTTCCAATTTTGCGCAAATACAATTCTTGCTGCTGTTATTACATGTATAATTAAATACATATCTTCTTTGCTATATCTCTCTGGCAAAATACCCAATAAAAAATCTCTGGCTTTAATTCTATAGGTTTCTGTAACATTTCCTCTAACCATGTCTGTATTCTAAACCAATAGTTTAGTATCTTTTTGTGCATGTGCAAATTTAGACATCCGTCATGGATGATGAAAACATAGCATTTACCCGATCTATGGTTTTATGTAAAGCATTTCAGATTTGATTTTGCTGGCAACTCAGAGAAAGCAAAAATCTATTGTGGGTAAAGGACAGACCTCATAAATTTCTAGGCATGTAGCATTCTGTACATATATTTGTTTTGATAAGCATATGTCTTTTAATAAAACTTTGTTAGTCACAAAAGGTGTTACCAGGCTCCTGATTCTTTGGCACCACAGAATATCCTAGCTCTCCTATAATACACAGTACTAAGAGCCAGTCCTAAGCAACACTCATAAATAAGCAGTGCTGCACTTTCCAAATATGAACAATATTCAGAGATGAAGCACACAAGATTTCTTTCACTTCCGATATAAAAATGTCATGGGTGACATGGCTCTAAAAAGGATGGCACTGCTAAGGAGCATTCATAAATGCAGTAGCTCATATTCTACTATTTTACCAAAAATCAAGGACTCTTCTTTGAACTTCCATAATCCCTTGCTACTGGCCATAC
The DNA here is from genome assembly GCF_028640845.1 of Ahaetulla prasina. Classification (NCBI taxonomy): domain Eukaryota; kingdom Metazoa; phylum Chordata; class Lepidosauria; order Squamata; family Colubridae; genus Ahaetulla; species Ahaetulla prasina. The sequence goes on along the minus strand of NC_080539.1, from coordinate 306,115,146 downwards.
TCACTGGGGCTGACAGAAATGAGATTCAAAATGTCAAGAGGACACTATTGTTTGTCCCTAGAAAACACTACTGTATTCATCTGTTTCTTTGGCTGTGTCCAATATGAAGCCCATGTGCCTCAAATATCCATAAAAGCTCTGTAGGTTTAATTTGAAAAAGGGGAAAAAACATCAGGTAAAATGAATACTAACTTGCTTGATATAACTCTATATATTTGCTTAAAAATTCTCAGCATTTACAGAGAACAGTGTAATAAACATAAATTAAATAAGCATAAGCCTATTATGAATACAATTAGTAATTTCCATTCCATGCTACCAACTATCACAGGGACTTTTTCTAGATGTGTTTACATTGCAAATATACCGTATATACTCGAGTATAAGCCGAGTTTTTCAGCACGTTTTTTGTGCTGAAAAACGTCCCCTCGGCTTATACTCGAGTCCCCAGTTTACCCCAGTTTTTGGGGTAAAATTGGGGACCTCGGCTTATACTCGAGTTTTTTTTTTCTTCTTTTTTTCACATTATACCGGATGGCGCAAACTTGGCGGGCTTTTGCATTAGCGCGGGGAAGCCCTGCCGGTGCAGTGAGAGGGCGGGGCGGGGGAGCCGCCAGCCTTCTCGGCTGAGGGGGGGGGGGTTTCCCCGACCGATAGCTGCCTCATTTCCCACCCTCGGCTTATACTCGAGTCCCCAGTTTACCCCAGTTTTTTGGGGTAAAATTGGGGACCTCGGCTTATACTCGGATCGGCTTATATTCGAGTATATACGGTATGTATGTATACATACATGACTTGTGGTTGATACGATAGTTGAAATGCAGTATTGCAGACTAATTCTGCCGACTGCCAGCAATTTGATCCTGACCGGCTGAAGGTTGACTCAGCCTTTCATCCTTCTGAGGTCAATAAAATGAGGACCCAGATTGTTGGGGACAACAATATACTGTCTCTGAAAACTGCTTAGAGAGGGCTATAAAGCACTAGGAAGTGGTATATAAATCTAAGTGTTATTACTATACACACACACACACACACACACACACATATATATATGTAGGTCTTTGGTTGTTTGGGTTTTCTCCTGTGTAAAATTGGAAGTGTCTTGGCGTTTGGTGTTTCGACGAAGTCTCATCTGTCATCTTCAGGCTTCAGCTTTGTGATGAATGAGAGTTCGTCGAAACGTCGCCAAGACACTTCCAATTTTACACGGGAGAAAACCTCAGAAAACAAATATATGTATGTATACATACATGACTTGTGGTTGATACGATAGTTGAAATGCAGTATTGCAGACTAATTCTGCCGACTGCCAGCAATTTGATCCTGACCGGCTAAAGGTTGACTCAGCCTTTCATCCTTCTGAGGTCAATAAAATGAGGACCCAGATTGTTGGGGACAACAATATACTGTCTCTGAAAACTGCTTAGAGAGGGCTATAAAGCACTAGGAAGTGGTATATAAATCTAAGTGTTATTACTATACACACACACACACACACACACACACATATATATGTAGGTCTTTGGTTGTTTGGGTTTTCTCCTGTGTAAAATTGGAAGTGTCTTGGCGTTTGGTGTTTCGACGAAGTCTCATCCGTCATCTTCAGGCTTCAGCTTTGTGATGAATGAGAGTTCGTCGAAACGTCGCCAAGACACTTCCAATTTTACACGGGAGAAAACCCGAACAACCAAAGACCTACATACAAACACCCATGAAAACCTCAGAAAACAAATATATGTATGTATGTATGTATATATGTATGGTTTTGTTTTTAGCCACTGAAAATTGAAAAAATTAACTTTAAAACCCATAACTGGCAAAGTTTAGGAGATCTAGAAAAAAAAGGCTTAGTCTCAGACAAAGTCAGAATAATGTGTGTAATACATATTAACTTGTTAACCTGTTCCTTACAAGCCACAGAACAAGAATAGCCACCCCCTTCAACAGGTGCAACTTATTTGCCTAATTACTTTACATTAAATTTACATTTTAATTACTTTACATTAAATTATTTGCCTATTTACTTTACATTAAATAAATCTCTTAGAACTGAGCCGCAGAAATCCAGATGACCACTATATGGTGGCAAAGAAAAAAAGATTCTTTTAATGCTATTTGGTGGGTATTCTGATTTTTTCGGCCTAGACCTGGCAGCCCTAATTTAATGTAAATTCTTGGAAGACCCCATGCCTTTCAAAGGCATTTTTCCAGAATTTCAGGATGGGGGACTTAGCTTAGGCGGACACCCCCCCCATTTTTTCACACAATGACTTTAAGAGAGAAAGTTGAACTGAGAGAGAATGGCAAAATCATCCAGTGCACCTCTAAGGCTGAGTATTGACTCAAATACTATATTTCACTGGTTCAACTTTATTCACATTTACTTTGAGATACAGTAAAGTCTTAATGCACTTAGTGCAGAACTGACTTCTAAGCAGACAAATAGAAATCTGCAAAATAGATACATCCAGGACAAGAAATACATTAATATATTTACACACGATCTTCCAATTTTTAGAAAATAAATCTGGTCAATTAATTATAATTAAACACAACCTTTTTGTGTATTTTTAAGAGAAAGCCAAGTACATTCTGATAATAATTACACTTAGAGCAAGAATCATTATCCAGTCTAATCCCTGGCTAATATGCTGTGATGGTTTTTCTTTACCATTTCCAGATGATGGGCATCACTCCAGTAATAAATATGCTTACTTACTGTTTTTACCAGGCTGCGTAATCTTACATGCAGAAAGAATAACTTACGTTCATAAGGTGAGCCATTTTTTTGAAAGTTTAGCACAAGCCCATCATATATGTATCTATTCCTATTTCATGCCTTTCTTCATTGTTTTTGTGCCTTTGAATCTGTCTTCACTCCTGGTGACTGCCTGGACAAATGCCTGCAGTTGGGTTACCAAGGGTTTTTGGAAGTGGTTTGCCATTGACTCTTTCCTAGAACTGAGCGAGAGTGACTGAACGTCACAGCCTGATGCCTTGGCTTAAACCATTACACCAAATTGGCTCACTGTATGCCAATACACACATCCTATTCCTAAATGGCATAAATCCAGAGTCTTCGGTTAGCAGGTGTAAAAAGTCCACAATAGGAAGATGAAAAAGGCAAACAGAATGGAAAAAGGGATAAAGTATTAATGGATAGATGGATCTCTGAGATGTAACAGCTATTATTACTCCTGCAGGAATCCATATAGTATACATTAGCATTACAAGGGATATTTAATAAAACAATTGGATAAACCCAACAAAAAATAAAACTCTCATTAAACCAAACAAGTACTAGCAATGCAATTTAATCTGCTGCATGTCAGAACAACAAAATATGAAATAGCAGTATTATTGTTCTATACAATATTCTTAATTCTGTGATCAGATTTCTGTAACTTAGCCATTAATTGTGCTTGAATTGTACACAAGCCTGGTAGCAATAGCAATAGCACTTAGACTTATATACGCTTTATATAAGACGCTAACACTTAGACGCTTTATAGTGCTTTTACAGCCCTCTCTAAGGGGTTTACAGAGTTAGGATATTGCCCCCAACAATTGGAATTTTCATTTTACCTACCTCGGAAGGATGGAAGGCTGAGTCAACCTTGAGCTGGTGAGATTCAATCTGCTGAACTGCAGCTAGCTGTCAGCTGAAGTATCCTGCAGTACTGCCCTCTAACCACTGCGCCACCTCAGCTCTTAGAAAGCTAAGGGCTACAAATACTGAATTCCAAACTGCCTAGGAGGCCTTTTGGTGATTAGGCAATTTTGGCCTTTTGTGGGCTGAGGTTATGGTTGGAATGGAAGTAGTTCCTCTTTTCTATAAAATGCAAAAATGATAAATGTGGGGTTTCAATAAAACCTGTGGCTGTTAAGTTCCTCACATCAATTTCAGAAGTTTCATCTTTCTCCAACAATAATTACTGGAAAATTATTTGCATCTTTTAATGCAAACTTCATCTACCTGGGGCTCTGCAGATACGATGAACTAAACCTCAAGACTGCCCCCTTTCTTTGAAGTTGTAACCCAACACACTGAGAGGGCACCAAATCGAAATAAATAAATGTATACAGTACTGTTCCTAGTACTTGACAACCATTGTTTTTATTGCTTTGCTGGTGATGAAATACATTTTAAAGGATTTCAGATTTATCTTCAACAGTTCCCCTCTTTACCTTTCTATGTTCAGTGAAACATTTGTCACTCATTTTCTGCTTTACATGGAACATCAGGTATTAATAGTGAGTCCCCTGCAGATTTTACTCAGCTAGTTATTGCCAGTTATAGGGAGTGATGCAAGATCCAATCTGGTTCGGTCACCAGGACAGAAATAAACTGTCTGGTAATCGACCAAGTTTGGAACTTGCAACATTATCCTGGGACTTGTATATTTGCCTTCATTTGCTCATCTCTGTTTCAACGCCATTTAGCCAGTGCTATCTGAAGGCATCTGAAGGCATCAAAAAAGCACAACAAAGAATGTTCTTTCTGCACCAACTCAGAAAGCTCAAACTGTCCAAGGAGCTGCTGATACAGTTCTACAGAGGAACTATTGAGTCTGTCATCTGCACCTCTATTACTGCAACCCAACAAGAAAGACACAGACTTCAGAGGATAATTAGAACTGCAGAAAAAACAATTACTACCAAACTGCCTTCCATTGAGGACCTGTATACTGCATGAGTCAAAAGGAGGGCTGTGAAAATACTTACAGACCCCTTGCATCCTGGACATGTTGTTTCAACTCCTACCCTCAAAATGATGCTACAGAGCACTGTAAACCAAGACAACTAGACACAAGAACAGTTTTTCCCCAAATGCCATCATTCTGCTAAACGGATAATTCCCTCAACACTGTCAGGCTATTCACATTAGGCTGCATTGCTATTGCAATTGGTCTTCTCATCATTCCTGTCGCCCATCTCCTCCCACTTGTGACTGCATGACTGTAACTTTGTTGCTTGTATCCTTGCGATTTATATTGATATTTTTTCCTAGTATGATTTGATTGCTTATTGTACTGTATGATGTCACTGGGTGTTGTACCTTGTGATTCTTGATGAGTGTATCTTGTCATTTTATGTACACTGAGAGCATATACAGCAAAGACAAATTCCTTGTGTGTCCAGTCACACTTGGCCAATAGAGAATTCTATTCTATTCTATTCTATAGGTTACCACCTTTAAAGCGCTCCATGGCTTAGGACCGGGTTACTTACGGGACCACCTACTGCCACCGTTTGCCTTCCACCGACCCGTGCGCTCTCACAGAGAGGGACTCCTTAGGGTGCCGTCAGCCAAGCAATGTTGGCTGGCGGCCCCCAGGGGAAGGGCCTTCTCTGTGGGGGCCCGTACCCTATGGAACGAGCTTCCCCCTGGACTTCGCCAACTTCCGGACCTTCGGACCTTTCGCCACGAGCTTAAGACCTATTTATTTATCTGTGCGGAACTGGCATAGAATTTCAGTTGTTTTTAGGGTTTTAAATTTTTAAATTAGGTTTTGGGATTTTAAAAGTACTTTTAGATTGGGCTAATTTAAATAAGTTTTTTAATTAATATTTTATTCTACTGTATGTATTTGATTGTTGTTTTTATTTTGCCTGTACACCGCCCTGAGTCCTTTGGGAGTAGGGCGGTATAAAAATTAAATAATAATAATAATAATAATAATAATAATAATAATAATAATAATAATAATAATAATCATAATAATAATAATAATAATAATAATAATAATAATAATAATAATAATAATAATAATAATAATAATAATAATAATAATAATAATAATAATAATAATAATAATAATAATAATAAAAATATTATTAATAATAATAATTATTATTATATTCTATTATTCTATTTCTGCAGTCATGTGGCCAACATGACATCATGAAGCTCTGTTACCTTCCCGCCAAAGTGGTACCTATTTATCTACTCGCATTTGGCAACAGGTTGACAGGAGCTAGGGAGAGGACGGGAGCTAACCCCACTGCATATCGCTTGGGTCTCGAAGCCGGGCTGTGGCTTTCTAGCCGACAAGCCCAGCATCTTAACTGCTGAGTAACCCCAATGCCCCAGGTATTAATAACTAATATATTTTCATTAAAAATTACTTCAATATCTGTGGGATCTTTTTCTAGTGATATTATCCTTATATTTCAATCCAAAAGCAAACATAAAGTAAATCAGAATCTACTGATAGATTGCTATATAATTTGCAATAGAGTTGCAGGGGAATTCAGCTCCCAGTAATATCATAATAATAGTAACAAGTAAAAATACAAATACTACAAAGTTCTCCCCGCAATGACTGGTCGTATACATAACATTATTTCCTCAATGTTTCTCAAATACGTAGTGGTTACTTTTGACCAAGTGTTTCTGCATCCCTACTTGTTAACTTTATGGTTGAACCCCTGAACTATCATAGATGTATATATGCAGATTCCCTCATTTAATTTATGGTCTGCGAGATGCAGTAGATTTTAAAAAGTAGCCTTTTGCTTCTGACTCATCCTCATCTACTGTTTTTCATTTAGAACTGCCTAGTGATCTCAGGATTCTGAAAAGATTTACAAGTTTAAAATCTGTTTACCTCTGATGAAAGATATCTCCTCAGGGCATATGTACTTATTAGATTTATATCCCGCCTCTCCAAAGACTCAGGGCGGCTTACACTATGTTAGCAATAGTCTTCATCCTATTTGTATATTTGCCTTCATTTGCTCATCTCTGTTTCAACGCCATTTAGCCAGTGCTATCTGAAGGCATCTGAAGGCATCTGAAGGCATCTGAAGGCATCTGAAGGCATCTGAAGGCATCTGAAGGCATCAAAAGCACAACAAAGAATGTTCTTTCTGCACCAACCCAGAAAGCTCAAACTGTCCAAGGAGCTGCTGATACAGTTCTACAGAGGAACTATTGAGTCTGTCATCTGCACCTCTATTACTGCAACCCAACAAGAAAGACACAGACTTCAGAGGATAATTAGAACTGCAGAAAAAACAATTACTACCAAACTGCCTTCCATTGAGGACCTGTATACTGCATGAGTCAAAAGGAGGGCTGTGAAAATACTTACAGACCCCTTGCATCCTGGACATGTTGTTTCAACTCCTACCCTCAAAATGATGCTACAGAGCACTGTAAACCAAGACAACTAGACACAAGAACAGTTTTTTCCCAAATGCCATCATTCTGCTAAACGGATAATTCCCTCAACACTGTCAGGCTATTCACATTAGGCTGCATTGCTATTGCAATTGGTCTTCTCATCATTCCTGTCGCCCATCTCCTCCCACTTGTGACTGCATGACTGTAACTTTGTTGCTTGTATCCTTGCGATTTATATTGATATTTTTTCCTAGTATGATTTGATTGCTTATTGTACTGTATGATGTCACTGGGTGTTGTACCTTGTGATTCTTGATGAGTGTATCTTGTCATTTTATGTACACTGAGAGCATATACAGCAAAGACAAATTCCTTGTGTGTCCAGTCACACTTGGCCAATAGAGAATTCTATTCTATTATTCTATTTCTGCAGTCATGTGGCCAACATGACATCATGAAGCTCTGTTACCTTCCCGCCAAAGTGGTACCTATTTATCTACTCGCATTTGGCAACAGGTTGACAGGAGCTAGGGAGAGGACGGGAGCTAACCCCACTGCATATCGCTTGGGTCTCGAAGCCGGGCTGTGGCTTTCTAGCCGACAAGCCCAGCATCTTCACTGCTGAGTAACCACAATGCCCCAGGTATTAATAACTAAGATATTTTCATTAAAAATTACTTCAATATCTGTGGGATCTTTTTCTAGTGATATTATCCTTATATTTCAATCCAAAAGCAAACATAAAGTAAATCAGAATCTACTGATAGATTGCTATATAATTTGCAATAGAGTTGCAGAATTCAGCTCCAGTAATAAATATGCTTACTTACTGTTTTTACCAGGCTGCGTAATCTTACATGCAGAAAGAATAACTACGCTCATAAGGTGAGCCATTTTTTGAAAGTTTAGCACAAGCCCATCATATATGTATCTATTCCTATTTCATGCCTTTCTTCATTGTTTTTGTGCCTTTGAATCTGTCTTCACTCCTGGTGACTGCCTGGACAAATGCCTGCAGTTGGGTTACCAAGGGTTTTTGGAAGTGGTTTGCCATTGACTCTTTCCTAGAACTGAGCGAGAGTGACTGAACGTCACAGCCTGATGCCTTGGCTTAAACCATTACACCAAATTGGCTCACTGTATGCCAATACACACATCCTATTCCTAAATGGCATAAATCCAGAGTCTTCGTTAGCAGGTGTAAAAGTCCACAATAGGAAGATGAAAAGGCAAACAGAATGGAAAAAGGGATAAAGTATTAATGGATAGATGGATCTCTGAGATGTAACAGCTATTATTACTCCTGCAGGAATCCATATAGTATACATTAGCATTACAAGGGATATTTAATAAAACAATTGGATAAACCCAACAAAAAATAAAACTCTCATTAAACCAAACAAGTACTAGCAATGCAATTTAATCTGCTGCATGTCAGAACAACAAAATATGAAAAAGCAGTATTATTGTTCTATACAATATTCTTAATTCTGTGATCAGATTTCTGTAACTTAGCCATTAATTGTGCTTGAATTGTACACAAGCCTGGTAGCAATAGCAATAGCACTTAGACTTATATACGCTTTATATAAGACGCTAACACTTAAGACGCTTTATAGTGCTTTTACAGCCTTCTCTAAGGGGTTTACAGAGTTAGGATATTGCCCCCAACAATTGGAATTTTCATTTTACCTACCTCGGAAGGATGGAAGGCTGAGTCAACCTTGAGCTGGTGAGATTCAATCTGCTGAACTGCAGCTAGCTGTCAGCTGAAGTATCCTGCAGTACTGCCCTCTAACCACTGCGCCACCTCAGCTCTTAGAAAGCTAAGGGCTACAAATACTGAATTCCAAACTGCCTAGGAGGCCTTTTGGTGATTAGGCAATTTTGGCCTTTTGTGGGCTGAGGTTATGGTTGGAATGGAAGTAGTTCCTCTTTTCTATAAAATGCAAAAATGATAAATGTGGGGTTTCAATAAAACCTGTGGCTGTTAAGTTCCTCACATCAATTTCAGAAGTTTCATCTTTCTCCAACAATAATTACTGGAAAATTATTTGCATCTTTTAATGCAAACTTCATCTACCTGGGGCTCTGCAGATACGATGAACTAAACCTCAAGACTGCCCCCTTTCTTTGAAGTTGTAACCCAACACACTGAGAGGGCACCAAATCGAAATAAATAAATGTATACAGTACTGTTCCTAGTACTTGACAACCATTGTTTTTATTGCTTTGCTGGTGATGAAATACATTTTAAAGGATTTCAGATTTATCTTTAACAGTTCCCCTCTTTACCTTTCTATGTTCAGTAAAACATTTGTCACTCATTTTCTGCTTTACATAGAACATCAGGTATTAATAGTGAGTCCCCTGCGGATTTTACTCAGCTAGTTATTGCCAGTTATAGGGAGTGATGCAAGATCCAATCTGGTTCGGTCACCAGGACAGAAATAAACTGTCTGGTAATCGACCAAGTTTGGAACTTGCAACATTATCCTGGGACTTGTATATTTGCCTTCATTTGCTCATCTCTGTTTCAACGCCATTTAGCCAGTGCTATCTGAAGGCATCTGAAGGCATCAAAAAAGCACAACAAAGAATGTTCTTTCTGCACCAACTCAGAAAGCTCAAACTGTCCAAGGAGCTGCTGATACAGTTCTACAGAGGAACTATTGAGTCTGTCATCTGCACCTCTATTACTGCAACCCAACAAGAAAGACACAGACTTCAGAGGATAATTAGAACTGCAGAAAACAATTACTACCAAACTGCCTTCCATTGAGGACCTGTATACTGCATGAGTCAAAAGGAGGGCTGTGAAAATACTTACAGACCCCTTGCATCCTGGACATGTTGTTTCAACTCCTACCTCAAAATGATGCTACAGAGCACTGTAAACCAAGACAACTAGACACAAGAACAGTTTTTCCCAAATGCCATCATTCTGCTAAACGGATAATTCCCTCAACACTGTCAGGCTATTCACATTAGGCTGCATTGCTATTGCAATTGGTCTTCTCATCATTCCTGTCGCCCATCTCCTCCCACTTGTGACTGCATGACTGTAACTTTGTTGCTTGTATCCTTGCGATTTATATTGATATTTTTTCCTAGTATGATTTGATTGCTTATTGTACTGTATGATGTCACTGGGTGTTGTACCTTGTGATTCTTGATGAGTGTATCTTGTCATTTTATGTACACTGAGAGCATATACAGCAAAGACAAATTCCTTGTGTGTCCAGTCACACTTGGCCAATAGAGAATTCTATTCTATTCTATTCTATAGGTTACCACCTTTAAAGCGCTCCATGGCTTAGGACCGGGTTACTTACGGGACCACCTACTGCCACCGTTTGCCTTCCACCGACCCGTGCGCTCTCACAGAGAGGGACTCCTTAGGGTGCCGTCAGCCAAGCAATGTTGGCTGGCGGCCCCCAGGGGAAGGGCCTTCTCTGTGGGGGCCCGTACCCTATGGAACGAGCTTCCCCCTGGACTTCGCCAACTTCCGGACCTTCGGACCTTTCGCCATGAGCTTAAGACCTATTTATTTATCCGTGCGGGACTGGCATAGAATTTTAGTTGTTTTTAGGATTTTAAATTTTTAAATTAGGTTTTGGGATTTTAAAAGTACTTTTAGATTGGGCTAATTTAAATAAGTTTTTTAATTAATATTTTATTCTACTGTATGTATTTGATTGTTTTTATTTTGCCTGTACACCGCCCTGAGTCCTTTGGGAGTAGGGCGGTATAAAAAGTAAATTATTATTATTATTATTATTATTATTATTATTATTATTATTATTATTATTATTATTATTATTATTATTATTCTATTCTATTATTCTATTTCTGCAGTCATGTGGCCAACATGACATCATGAAGCTCTGTTACCTTCCCGCCAAAGTGGTACCTATTTATCTACTCGCATTTGGCAACAGGTTGACAGGAGCTAGGGAGAGGACGGGAGCTAACCCCACTGCATATCGCTTGGGTCTCGAAGCCGGGCTGTGGCTTTCTAGCCGACAAGCCCAGCATCTTGCTCAATACCTTGCTCAATAGTAGTACCTGTACCTGTGAGAGGGATCTTGGAGTCCTAGTGGATAACCATCTAGATATGAGCCAGCAGTGTGCAGCAGCTGTTAAAAAAGCCAACACAGTTCTGGGCTGCATAAACAGAGGGATAGAATCAAGATCACGTGAAGTGCTAGTACCACTTTATAATGCCTTGGTAAGGCCACACTTGGAATATTGCATCCAGTTTTGGTCGCCACGATGTAAAAAAGATGTTGAGACTCTAGAAAGAGTGCAGAGAAGAGCAACAAAGATGATTAGGGGACTGGAGGATAAAACATATGAAGAACGGTTGCAGGAACTGGGCATGTCTAGTTTAACAAAAAGAAGGACTAGGGGAGACATGATAGCTGTGTTCCAATATCTCAGGGGCTGCCACAAAGAGGGAGTCGGGCTGTTCTCCAAAGCACCTGAGGGTAGAACAAGAAGCAATGGGTGGAAACTGATCAAAGAAAGAAGCAACTTAGAACTAAGGAGAAATTTCCTGACAGTTAGAACAATTAATAAGTGGAACGACTTGCCTTCAGAAGTTGTGAATGCTCCAACACTGGAAATTTTTAAGAAAATGTTGGATAACCATCTGACTGAGATGGTGTAGGGTTTCCTGCCTGGGCAGGGGGTTGGACTAGAAGGCCTCCAAGGTCCCTTCCAACTCTGATGTTATGTTAAAAGCCCTCAGATCTTAACTGCTGAGTAACCCCAATGCCCCAGGTATTAATAACTAAGATATTTTCATTCAAATTATACACACATCTGGTAATAAAGCATAATCTCTCTTTTTTTAAAAAAATCAAGCAAATAATATGATATGAATCATACTTTTGTTTTAGCTCTAAATCTTGCTTAAAAGCAACAAAAAAAACCCGAATTCTCAGAAATCTATGCAAAACACTGCTTGTCTGTAATTACTCTGCCAAAAACAAGCCTATCAGAACACTTGAGCAATCGTCTCTACTTGGCAAGACATCTGTGATCAACAAGTTATAGAACTGGCAGGCAATGATCAAATAATATTGTTTCTTTCTTTGTGAGGAAGGTAGGAGAAGGAAATGATGGGAAAATATTTGAAGTTGTAAAATATTAAACTGTATCACCCCATTTTAGACAGTAACAATGATTGCAAGGATTGGCAGAAAATTTTGTTGCTAAGCAAGACATTTCTTAAGTGAGTTTTACCCCATTTTGACCTTTCTTGCCACAATTGTTAAGTGAATCACTGCAATTGTTAAGTTAGTTACGCGGATGTTAAGTGAATCTGTCTTCCCGCTTGATTTTGCTTGTTAGAGGGTCACAAAAGGTGATCACATGACCTGAGGACACTACAACTGTCATAAATGAGTCAGTTGGCAAGCATCTGAATTTTGATCACATGACCACAGGGATGCCACAATGGTCCCAAGTGTGAAAAATGGTCCTAAGTCACTAGAAACGGTCACTAAATGAACTGTTGTGAATCAAGAATTACCTTTATAACAGTGCGTCATATGGTAAATATTTTAATAAGAATATAGTCAGTTCTCCCAGTGCCCAATCATCTGCCCAAGGAGGCCCAGTAGGACCTGGTTTATATTAGGTTTACCTGCTCTAGCCTGTACACAAGTCTACTTAGTATACTTGTATCCCATTTCATAGAGAGGAAAAAATGAGGCTGCTAGTCAAAAAAAAACTGCAGGAATCTCAGCAGCAAAGCCATGGCTCTTGGCCTGTAGGCAAAGCTTCAAGTCCTCTTCTTCCTTTGCTGGTTTTGGTCACTGCTCTCCAGTCACGAAAGCAGCAGCCTTCCAAGGCAGCCAAAGGTGCCTGGCAGCGTCCAGCCACTCTCCCCGCCCGCCCTTTGCTCTTGCTGTGGGGATTGAGGCCTGTCTGGCAGGAAGCGGGCTTTGGAAAGCTGCACGCATTCCTGACGTGCTGGTTCGGCCTGCTCTTGCTATTCTCTCTGGAAGGGAAGCAGGACATGGCTGCGCACAGGGGACTTTGGGACCATCACAAAAGGGGGAGAGGAGCGGGAGGAGGAGGAGGAGGAGGAGGAGGGAGACAGGCTCGCCTCGGCACACACCCCCTTAGACGGCTTATAAAATCACGACGGACCAGCCGTTACAGCAAAAGCCGGGGGGCAAAAGGAAAGCCCCCGCGCCCTCGGGCTCAGAGTCGTTGCTTCTCCCGCAGGCATCTCGGGCGCAGAGAAGGAAAGGCGGGGGCATACAAGTTCCTCTCCCCCTTATTAGAAACCCAAAGGGCCACAACGATGGCGCAAAGCGAGGACAGACGGGGCGGGGAGCCCGCCGCACTCTTCCAAAGCGCCTTGCAGCTGGCGTTGCTGCTGTCTTGCGCCCTCCTGCTGTACTTCTGGGCGCGGAAGCGGTCGGCGGCTCCGGGCAAGCCTCTTCCCGGTCCCGTCGGATGGCCGCTGGTCGGCAACGCCCTGCAGCTGGGTCGCCTGCCTCACCTCACTTTTTGCGAGCTGGCCGAGCGCTACGGCGACGTCTTCCAGCTCCGCCTGGGCTTGCGCTCCATCGTGGTGCTCAACGGCGAGGCGACCATCCGGCAGGCGCTGGTGCAGCAAGGCGGGCCCTTCGCCGGCAGACCCGACTTCCCCTCTTTCCGGATTGTCTCCGGCGGGAAGAGCGTGGCTTTCGGACGCTACACCGAGCGCTGGCGGGCGCAGCGGCGGGTGGCGCAGGCCACGCTGCACGCTTTCTCGACGGCCAACGCGCCCAACAAGCGGCTCTTCGAGCAGCACGTGACGGCCGAGGCGCAGGAGCTCATCGACGGCCTGGCGAAGCTGAGCCAAGGCGGCCTTTACGTCAACCCGCTGCCGCTGCTGACCGTGGCCAACGCCAACGTGATGTGCGCCCTTTGCTTCGGCCAGCGCTACAGCCACTCCGACGTCGAGTTCCGCGAGCTGCTGGGCAGGAACGACCGCTTCGGCCAGACGGTGGCGGCGGGCAGCTTGGTGGACGTCCTGCCCTGGCTGCTCTACTTTCCCAACCCGGTGCGCAGCGTCTTCCGCGACTTCCAGGCTATCAACCTGGAGATGCTGGAGTTCGTCCGCTCCAAAGTGGCGCAGCATCGGCTCTCTTTCCAGCCCGGCTCCCCTCCCCGTCACATTAGCGATGCCATGCTGGGCCGCATGGAGCAGGGCCCCGGGGGCAAAGAAGGGCCCCTCGGGGACTACGTGGAAGGCACGCTGAGCGATCTCTTCGGCGCCGGTCAGGACACCATGTCGGCTGCTCTCGCTTGGCTGCTGCTGCTGCTTCTGAAACACCCGCGGCTGCGAGAGCAGTTGCAGGCGGACCTGGACCGCGTGGTGGGTCGCGAGCGGCTTCCGACGGCTGACGATCGCGCCTCCCTGCCTCGCCTGGAAGCCTTCCTCTACGAGACGCTGCGCTATTGCACTTTCGTTCCGGTCACCATCCCGCACGCCACCACCGCCGACGTGTGCCTGGACGGCTTCCACATCCCCGAGGGCACCGTGATCTTCGTCAACCAGTGGTCCGTCAACCACGATCGGGTCCGCTGGAAAGACCCGCACGTTTTTGACCCGACCCGGTTCTTGGACGTCCAGCAGGAAACTTTGGACCGGGACCTCGCCTGCCGCGTCATGGTGTTCTCGATGGGCAAAAGGCGCTGCATCGGGGATCAGCTCGCCAAGCTGCAGCTCTTCCTCTTCACGGCCATCCTTTTGCACCAGTGCGATCTGACGGCCAACCCAGCCGAAGAGATAAGTCCCACTCCGTGGAACAGCGAGCACGGGCTGGTTCTCAGGCCCCTGCCCTACACCTTATCGGTCACCAGGCGAAGCACTTCCCGGGCCGAGGAGGACAGGAGCCGGAGGAACACCGACACCGCCTGCCCTTCTTAGCGCCACCCGCGACCTGCCTTGCAGAAGCGTCTTTAATTCTGCAATAAGCGCCCTGGCGGGAGAATCGGTTGACTTTCCTTGACTTAACGTTTCTGAAATCAGCGTCTTTACTTATTCCGGGTGCCTTTACCAGCAGCGGGAACTCAGACATAGGAAGTCCTCCGTCAAAGGAAATTTCAGCTGGGCTCGTTCCCCCCCCCCCCCGACTATTAACTCTGAAAGTGATCAAAGCAGTTGAATTGGTGTCCCCTTCTCTATATCCTAAAAAAGCCTTCTCGGTCTGATGCTGCTGCGCTTGCTGTGCTCAGTTGCAACTGCTTCACTATGAGCTGTGGGGAGACTGCAAATTTGATTTACAAATAAATAGCAATGTAGACAATACTTTTTTACTCTCTTTTATCCCTTGCCCTACTCTGTAAACTTGGATAGAGAATAAGATAGGAAATTAATTGTATGCATTCCTTTTCCTGTCCAAAATATCACACAAAATGCAGAATTTTCTTGCATACAATCCAGCCCAGCCTTCATCCATGTTTTTTTTTTTTTTGGTGGGGGGGAAACCATAAGTAGAAAGACCCAGGCTTAAATGATTGTTCAGTTCACACAGTAGGAATAGAATAGATTTAATCCACTTTTCGCCTTCTGCAAGTGATTGCAGGGATTGAGGAAAGAATATGGGTTAACTGGGTTTTTTGGAGTTGGCCAACACATAAATTTAGATAAATAGCTAATATTAGAATTGAATTCTATAGTGAAAAGATGTTCATGCATATTCATTGGTTGAAGTGTGAGTAGAAACTACAGGTAGTCCTCAACTTACAACAGTTTGCTTAGTGACCGTTCAAAATTACAACAGCACTGAAAAATAGTGACCGGTTCTCACACTTACGACTATTGCAGCATCCCCATGGTCACATGATTTACATTTGGATGCTTGACAACTGACTCATATTTATGACCGTTGCAGTCTCACAGAGTCGCATGATCACCTTTTGCGAACTTCTGACAAACAAAGTCAGTGGGGTGATTCACTTAACAAATGTGGCAAGGAGAGTCGTAAAGTGGTGCAAAACCCACTTAACAAATTTCTCACTTAACTATATAAATGTTGGGCTGAATTGTGGTTGTAAGTTAAAGACTATATGCATATCTACTTATTTGCTAGCCAAACATTTAAAAGTTTTGTACAACAGCAGTTTTTAAATTTGAGTGCAAAGTAGTAAAAAAGCCTAAACCATTGAATCTTAAAACATTTCATTATTCTGCTTGAAGTATTATTTTCTTAGGTTGTTGTATGATAATATTCAAATCTCAAATTACTTTGCACTTTTAAAACATGTGATTTAATGTCCCTGAATAAAGTTTTTTTTTTCCTTTTTCACAAATGTTTACAGGTAGTCCTCGACTTACAACCATTCTTGTAGTGACCGTTCAAAGTTACAACAGCACTGAAAAAAAGTGACCGGTTCTCACACTTACGACTATTGCAGCATCCCCATGGTCACATGATTTACATTTGGATGCTTGACAACTGATTCATATTTGTGACAATTGCAGTCTCACAGAGTCGCATGATCACCTTTTGCGAACTTCTGACAAACAAAGTCAATGGGGTGATTCACTTAACAAATGTGGCAAGGAGAGTCGTAAAGTGGTGCAAAACCCACTTAACAAATTTCTCACTTAATTATATAAATGTTGGGCTGAATTGTGGTTATAAGTTAAAGACTATATGCATATCTACTTATTTGCTAGCCAAACATTTAAAAGTTTTGTACAACAGCAGTTTTTAAATTTGAGTGCAAAGTAGTAAAAAAGCCTAAACCATTGAATCTTAAAACATTTCATTATTCTGCTTGAAGTATTATTTTCTTAGGTTGTTGTATGATAATATTCAAATCTCAAATTACTTTGCACTTTTAAAACATGTGATTTAATGTCCCTGAATAAAGTTTTTTTTTTCCTTTTTCACAAATGTTTACAGGTAGTCCTCGACTTACAACCATTCTTGTAGTGACCATTCAAAGTTACAGCACTGAAAAAAGTAACTTACGACCGTTTTTCACATTTACGACGATTGTATCATTGCCATGGTCACATGATTAGAATTTGGCCACTTGGCAACTGGCATATATTTACAACGGTTGCAGTGTCCCGGGTCATGTGATCACCTTTTGCAAATTTTCTGACAAGCAAAACAATGGGGAAGCCAGATTCACTTAACAACTGTGCTACAAACTTAATGTTGTGCCTGTGCCCCCCCCCGAGCCGGCCCTGCTGCCAGAAAGTGACTTGGACAGTGAGGGGGAAGGGCCGTCAGGACTTACCTCGGGAGCACCGGCTTCCCTGGCTCAGCTCCAGGAGCCAGAAGCAGGCCAGGTGAAAGAGATAATGAGGCCTCCATCCCCTGACTCTTCCCCCCCCCCCGGCCACGCCTGCAGACCCATCCGACAGCAATCAGACATGGTTGAATCCTAGGTTTCATAGGCAGGAGAGGAGGGAATAACAGAAGCAAGGGTGAGGTAGGCCTAGGAAGTGCTGAGTCATGGAGCCACACCCCACAGGATATAAAAGGTATCCAGAGCTGCTGTGTCTCATTGTAACAGGCATATCCACTGATTGATTAGAGCTGAAGTTTGTGACTCACCAGCGTCGTGGAAAATAATGAGGGCTCCTGGCAGACGCTGGCTCTTTTGTCGCCAGAGCTGATAGTGCCGGCTAATTAAGCCATCATTCGGACGGAGGCGGAGGAGGACAGAACACTTAGCTACAATGATTCAATTAGTAACTGTGGCAAGAAAGGATGTAAAATAGAGCAAAACTCATTTAACAACTGTCTTGCTTAGTAATTGAAATTTGGGCTCAATTGTGGTCATAAGATAAGGATGTATATTCTTATACAGACTAGCGAAAAAGACTATGGTAGAGTATATCTAAGACATTGACCTAATTTGTATACCATACATCATACATCACACATCACACATTGGTTTGTTTTATTTTGGTTTAGCGTGCTGTGAGAACCAGTGGATCATGGTTTATTCAAACTATGGTTCAACCAATCATATAATGAGCCAACCCAGTTACAAAGTTGAGATGGAAAAGAATTAGGAATTATTTTAGAGTAGTTAGACCAGTGGTGAAATGCTACCAGTTCGCACCAATCTAGGCAAACCGGTAGTGATAAAAGCTACCTGTTGGTCGGAAATACTGCTTCAGACGAACAGGTAGCTTTTATCACTACCAGTGATCAGTTGTGCCGTGCTATTTATATTTGCTAGAAAGCAGGAAATCCTGCTTTCTAACTAATCTAAATCACGTGCCACAGCTGTTCCCCCCTGTTGTTCTACTTATGTTGTTAAGCCTCTTTTTTTCACGCAAAGCGTACATTTGGTGCGCACTGCACATGTATGTATGCAGTGTGCTTTTGGTGCACACTGCATGCACATATGTGCAATGCGCTTTTGGTGCACACTGTGCATGCGCAGGCAGTGAACTGGTGGCAATCCACAGAGGTTTTTACCTCTGAGTTAGACCATTATTTATTATCTGTCTTACTGGGAGAACTGTTCTAGCCTGAAAGCTAAAATGCACATGCACACATAAACACTTATACCTGGTGTGCACGTGCACTCATGATGCAAACAGTGCTAATTCATTATTTGGGATGTTCCAAGTTTAAATCTAAGCAATCCACTAAACAATTTGACAGGGTTTCTGCTTACTCCTTACTGCTCTCTTTCTTACATATATTCACAGGTAAGTGAAGAAAACTGTAAAAACTTTTGTCAGAAGAATTACCTAGATTCTGGAACAAGTCCTAATGCTTCAAGTGAGACTTATTCAAATGGAAAGGTGCAATTTGTAAATTCCCAATGTAAGAATTTTATTTAGAGTCCAAGCACAAATATTGTATTAATCCCTCCCCTTCAGTTTTAGAAGAAGCCTTATTAAGGCAGCTTCTTGTTGTTAATTGCGAAGTCGTGTCCGACCCATCGCGATCCCATGGACAATGTTCCTCCAGGCCTTCCTATCCTCTACCATCCTCTGGAGTCCATTTAAACTCACACCTACTGCTTCAGTGACTCCATCCAGCCACCTCATTTTCTGTCGTCCCCTTCTTCTTTTGCCCTCAATCTTTCCCAGCATTAGGCTCTTCTCCAGTGAGTCCTTCCTTCTCATTAGGTGGCCAAAGTATTTCGGTTTCATCTTCAGCAGCTTACAGTAAAGAATTAATTATAAAATTGTAATAGAAATAATGCCAGATAAAATTGCATCCTCTTCTTCCAGTAATAGAAGTCAATAAAAAGCTTAACAATTCTAACCTCCCTAAAGTTGGTTTACCATTCCAGTTTTATCATTATTCAGAGATTACTGGTGGGAGTAACATGGTGTAGAGTGTTGCAATAACTTGAACATACTAGCAAAAAACCACAGAAGGACTCTGTTGTTCTTTGGAGCCAGTCCAATAACAATCCTCTGAGCAATTGTATCTGCCTAACTCTGGAACCTGCCTGCCAATGTCTTTTTTTTTCCAGGCAGTTGCAGAGACATTGAAGCTTCCCATGGGTGTTCCTCTGTGATGACGATGTGTCTTGAGTCAACTCTCTGGAGCTACCACTGGAGAGAACATCTGTGTCCTTTTCACAGTGGAGAAATTAGGAATTTGAATCAACATGTCAGGCATTTTTGGCATGCAAATCATATTATGATAAAGTTTGGCAGCCAATGATCATAAAGTGAAATTACATTTCCTTTTAAAAGGTCAAATGGAATACTAATACTAGTCTTTACTTCATATAGAATATCACAGAGACAGATTAGTTAGCAAGTGTCTAAATAAACACATCCTTCAAAAATACTAAAGTGGGATTGGAATTTCGTTCCTGAACAATATTTTACTCTGCTTGTTTTCTTCAAATGGATCTTTCACATATTTTGTAAAAATTGATCTTTAGCAGAGTATGTTCAGGGAAATGGTTAAAATACATCGATGCAAAATGATCCTGCAATTAATGTATACAGGCAAATGCTGAAATCATCATTACTTTATCAACAGATATGCCTGCCAGAGTGGCTGAAACGGGAGGAAAGGGACTGCTTTTTCCTGAATACTTCCTTTCTGAACAACAACAAAAAACTCTGATGGTTTCAAAGCAAGAATAAAAGCTGAACAAAAGAATTTTTAGCACAAAGTTCCAGAAAACAAACTTGATAACTATTGAAAAATTTGTAACTGGACTCTTGTTATCAGTGTACAAATTCTAAATGGGAATTTAGCTAATAAAATGCATGTTCTGTTATGGGAAATAAAGCAGTGCTCACTTTTGCAAAAGTACATTACATCATCCAACATAGAAATAATAAAGAAATAAAAATTAAGTGGTAAGAATGATCAGGCAGAAATTATACATTAGGATCTCTTTAAAAAGCCTGTGCTCCAAAAGGCTTTTGCAGAAATACAGGTCTAGTCTATGGAAAGAAAATAAAGGCTTGTAACAGGTCAGGTGGAATTTTTAAAATGCTCTCGTTTATTAGAAATACTACCACCCAAAGTAAATTAGAAATGTTGGTGGGGAAAAAAGTGACTAGAATAGAAGCAATCTCAATCTCATGACTGGTTCATTAGTTCAAGGTATATTTCCAAGACGAAAAATACACCATGATTTACAATGAAATCTGAGTTTTAAAAATTAAGCTATTACAATGTACTGTAAACTTCCAAAAATATCTTTACATTTTTGTATCTTGAATTATAAGGAAAATGTTTGGCATAATCAACAAGTGAGTAGTTTATGGTCTATAGAAGGGATGTGAAACTGACGGCCCGCAGACCAAATGCGTCATGCGCAGGCTATGCCCACCTTAGCTCCATGAATGGCAAAAACGTCACAAAATGTCACACGATGGCAATGTGATGCCACGGGTTTGACACCCGTGGTCTATAGTATATCCCTAGGATATTTATGATGATTCGTGTGCAATATTCCTCAGCTCGCCATAATGTAATCTATTTTTCTGAAAACTCTATAAATACCACTCTGTGCCATGTTTCTATAGAGTACCCAGTTCTGACTAATCAAGATGAGTTATTGTTCTGTTACGGAGAAAGAGGAAGATTTTAAGGCAGCAGGATATGCTGATCTCCACGTTCAATCTTGCTATTTTGTTTTCCCGAATTCAATGTTTTATCACCTGATGCTATTTCCTAAACAACGTGAAGAGCATCTACGGATTCCCATTCAAGAACTGGTCCACATTCCGTGGAATAAAGCCAAAGCCCAGAATTGGTTCGTTGTTTTTGGAACAACAATGGCTTGATTCCACTGATAATAGCCTGTTGGAAGCTAATTAAATCCAGATTATTCTAGAAGTTTAGGGTGTATTGTGCATCAGGGTTGCATTGCATGATTTTAATTGCAATTTAAGTTTTAACTTTCACTGTTTTAGTATTGTATTGTATAATTGTTGAGAGTCATGAGGAAGCCAAGACTAATAAGCTGTGGTGTATAATTTTTATAGTTTATTTATAGTTTTTTATATTGTCCATCCAATTGTGATCAGAGCGTCATAGTTGGATAGATATGTAGCAGCATTAGAAAGGCAAATGTCACTGAGATAGAATTTATCTCCTGTTTCCATATACTAGGATCAAGACAAATGGAGGGGCTACAGTAGATATTCTGTATCTTTGCGACAGCCACACTACATACATCAGTGTTGTTAATTATGGATATAAACAATGAGAATATTTTTGAAATCATATTGGTTGTTTATATTATCTTAATCAAGTTACAGATTATTGTATTGTTCAAAAGAGCTTTTTTTTAGGAAGTCCAAAGGAAAATCAATGAAAGTAATATCTTTCTTTGTCTAGGGAGACAAAGTCATCCAGATGCTTTTTTAAGAGGTAACTGGACATTCTGGCTTTTCTTTGCAGATGTTTAGCCTCTGATGAGAAGCTTCTTCGATGAGAAGTGAAACTTCTTCAAAGAAAAGTCCAGTTGCCTCTTGAAAAAAGCACCTTTGGGATAATATCTTTCTTCTTCTTCCAATGCAAATATCCTATGAGTAGAACCCCATATATTGGGCCTTGGGATCCAAGCTACAATCACATATAGAATAAACAGTGCACATATTTTTAGTGTTTTAACTTTTATTTCAAATAAAATTGTGTTGAAATTTAAATTACTTTACAGTCAATTCATATATTAACTTTTTTTAAAGCACAAAAGTACGATTAGGAAATTTTTATGGAGACTTTTTTGCTGTCTTTAAAGAGATTCATAGTAAATATCTCAATGTCAGTAATTCAATATTTTTTTTCTATTACCATTTTCACCTTAATTTTTCGGAGCCTACAGTGGGGAGGCAGTGCATTTGTAAAGTATTCCCCGCCCTTAATTTCACAGTTAATCAGCAAAATTAGTCACACATTCATGTTTTTTCCTGACAGAAGGCTGCTCAAAATACACCTTCTAAAGAAAAAGAATCAGTACTTTCCCAAGTTCTCTCCTCTGTAATTGCATCTCATTCAAGATACTTAATTACACAGGCATCTTTTGAGGTTTGGAACACTAACTAAAACATTCTTCTCAAAGCAAAGGAGTAGATACAATTATAAGAAAAAGTTTCCTTGCATTAATGCAAATTATGTAGACACTGTAGCCTGAACAACATATCAAGCTTTTTCTTCCAGCCTTCAAAACTCTAAACTAATTCCACCTGACTACATCTTCTCCAATGCAGTTATTCTTAGGGGAAAGGCTGTTGGAGTCTTAACTACATGCAGAAAGCAATCAGTAGGCAATATTCTGCCTACACAACTACTGTTGAATTTAGTCATATCAAATATCTTCTTTTAATCAAAAATACCATCCATTCACTGTTGACTAGATCTAGAATTTAACACTTATAAAGATAATAGTTTGCCAATCCAGCATCAAGGACTGATACTTTTAATTTCCTAATGTCATTGCCTTTGCTGTTGTGACAGTTACTTTAGAATCCATCCTACATTAGTTTGGTTGTATGCAATGTTAAAATATTTGTAAGGCAATCCAAGAGTATCATATAACACAAATGCTTTCACACATTTGTAAATTAATAGTGTCAACAAATATGGAATCATTCAAGGTCCTAATTCAGAAGAATTCATATGGAATGTGAAAATGTGGCAAAATCAGCAAAGTATACTTCAGTCCAGTGCAAAACCCATACATATTAACTCAGTGGGAAGTCTGAATGAGTCTAGACATGGGTAGTAGGATATAGCACTGCAGCTTTCTAATATAGGGTTTTTCTCATTTTTTATAAATGCTTTTTAGACTTTTCTAAAAAGTATTAAAAGGCAACACTTTTGGTCATTAGATAAATTCTCACATTTTTATACTTAAAATGTAAACTGTATTCCCATGAATTAGAAAAGCAGCCGCAGCTCATCCATTGTCATGATTCCCAAAGAACTAACCTGGGAATGTTTGACTGCCTTAATAAAGACAAAATGTAACTCTAGAGACTGCAGAACAAAGAAAATCTATATGAAAATTTTTAAGATGAAATCAGGAATTCTTTAGTTGTAGTCTGCAGCCTGCTGCTAGTCCTGGAGTCTTTTGGCTTAAAGGCAAAGATAACCAAGTATATATATAAAACCAAGGATGGTTTCTGAGGATTGAGGATGGAGTCTTTATCAAACCAGGTTGTAAGTCTCTGACCAACTACACCACCATTATTTTTCTCTAAATGTTTGCCTGCTACATGAGGTTTTTACAGGCGCTTTGTCTCAGGCCATGACTGATTATTAGAATGTATTAATTTTGATAATGAGCCTGGTTCTAAAATGGTATTAAAATAGGCAGCTGACGCTTTGATTAGTTGACATAAAACATTTACACAACTTGCCATTCCAATAATATGCAGTGCACAAACATGTACCAGTAGACTGGTCAACTTCTTAAATGTCAGGTATTTGCGTGTTCACTTTGGCTACAATCTTTAAAGCAGAAGGAACAGTTAATTAACTGCAATCACAAACCAGCCAGTTATATAAAATGATATAAAACATCATTACACAATGAGATATAAGTTCTCCTAAGTCAAAACAGAAAAATAAGCTTTGGAAATTATGCAAATGGCAAGGTTATATCTCAAAACTCAATTCTAACATAGAATAAAAATGCTAAATAAATGCAGAGTTCTGAAAGCAAATATTAACAAAGCTAATTGACATTGGCATGGGCTGCTTCTTCTCTGCAAACAAGGCCACAGATTTAGCAAGAGATTCTTCAGATCAATGTTTCTTAACCTCAGTGACTTTAAGAGGTGTAGATTTTAACTCCCGGAATTCGCCAGCCAGCATGTTGGCTGGAGAATTCTGAAAATGCCTCTTAAAATTTCCTAGGTGGAGAAACGTTGCTTTAGATGAACATCTCAGTGCTTCAATCAGAATAAAATTTCTGCATCAAACAGAAATTGCTTCTGCACATTTTGAACCTAATACTGAAAGGATTTGCATGAAAAAGCAATAAAGTATAGGTATTTTTCTTTCTTCTCAGCAAGGAGAAGATTCTTTGCCCTTAGAACATGCCACACATTTAATTTTGTAAGACTTCGAATTGAATATACTCTGCACCTCGTTAGAATATAAAACAAACCAAGGTACAAAAACATGGTATGTTCCACAAGGAATTTCTCCTCCACCCAACAAAATGAGGATATCAACAATAGCTGGCTATATAGAAGCCTGCATGGGAAATGAAGCTGGGGGAATTTGGTCTTACATTACCGGAGTAAAATAAATATGTTTTTTTAAAATATGAATTATTATATTAGGGATTCATATGTCTTGTAAAAATATTTAAATATTATACTTCTTCAAATTTAATTTTGGGAGCTCCACTAAACAATGTAAAGGTTATTATTGAAGATATGTAAGGAAATCCACTTGTTTAAAAGCTTGCAGCATATTCTCAGCACTTGGTCATATAAACATTATACTACTCCCCCTGCAAAAATTTTTATAAGTTTTATAACCTTAACAGCATCACATTTCTTTGTAATCTAAATGAACTTGGGCTTTACATTGTTGGTTTGGAAGCATACAGTACTTATAAGATAGGTTCTAGATGTTTTTGGTTACAAATTGAAGAAACAGGGAAAACCCATTATTTTGGACTAAAATACTGTTTTTTGTTCCACTTTATTTTTAAAATTAAAAAAACCAATATAAGGGTAATGGAATATCCATCTTTATGAGAAGGGATAAAATTCCTGCAAGTTGTTTTTGATCTCATCGTACAGAAATGTCCAACATGGCAGAGTGTATTAAACCTCATTGTAATAATATAGCTATCATTATTATGAAATGATGGTTTCAAAAATATCTGCCAAAAATCAAAGTACACATAGAAAACAGTTATATTGCATTCTGGAAAATTGTTTGGTCTACAACAATTGGAAACCCAGTGGTTACATAATTCCATCTCATCTTCACTAATGTTATCTATGTTACATACATCTCTGACTCAATTCAGCTTATTAGCCTATAGAATTTCTTCACATATATGTGGTCCCTCTCTTTTTCATATTTTTTTTCAATATAATTTTCTTTCCATGCTGTACACTTTAATAAACATATGATCCCCAGAATTGCAGAGAATGTACTTTCTCTGCAATCCTGGAGGGGAATGCATTGTTATGTATTTTTAAAGCCCTGCAATTGAAGCAAATTCTTCTTTTTTGTGTTGTGCTTAACAGTGTTTAATTGTTCTTTCTGGCAGTAATGTTATTTCTTTCAAAAAATATTTAAGAACTAGAAGGAGGACCTCTCAGTCTCTGGACGTGCTGCAGATGGGTGATCTATGCTATTCCAAGAAAGGATGGCACACCAGGCCCCAACCTTTACCCTGTCAACTAGTAAACAAACATTAATAAAGTATTTGAACATTAAAAGATTAATAGGTTTGCACTTCAACAGAATATTTTTCATTGTTATGATGGATAATAACTCTAATTTCCTGAATAGTAACATACGGTAATTTAATTAGCATTCTTACTTTTATATTATTAAACCACACCTAAATTTGCATTTTATAAGTCACATGGAACAGCATCGGTAGATTTTACCATGTCACTCCCTCAACTTTTCAAATATTTGTGTCATATGCCACATATATTCTTACACATAAAACCAACAAACAAATGAAATAAATAGCAGACATAGGAATTAATATACTATTCGGCAAAGATAATCAATTTTCCCCAAAGGCCATGATCTATTGGTTCATCCCACATTAGATACAACTCAGGCAATATATTAACAATCTTTCATGATATTTCTTTAAATTAAAACAATCATGGAAGAAACTCAGAGCTATGATACTAGAAGGGGAAAATCAAAGCATTTCCTCACTAGATGTTTCTTTTCAGTCAGTGGCATTCCAAACTACTCTTTGCTCTCTAAGAACAAAATATAGTATAAGCACCCAGCAGATGTTTCAAATGACATGAACAAAGCACTTAGGAGCCCCTATAAGGAGTAATTTGATCAAAAGTAAAAACAAGTGAAAGGGATGCTATATTGCTATAAATAATTCTACCTATTTTATGATGCTATCTCAATTTTCCCAGAAATTGTTGAAAAAAAATGTATGTACTGGAGATTTCTGGATGGGTATTACTCCAAAGGCAGCATGGAAAAAATACTAATGGATTTGCCAGCATCTATTCTACAAACGGGTAAACACAGGCGTTAATTAGGATCTTCTTATTTTGTAATAAGGGAGAGCGCTGAATTACATTTCTTTAACTATTTGGTATTGCCGGTTACAATCTTTGAGAAAGAAGTGGTGAAACAGTAGATTCCTTTCCCCCCCCCCCGCTGTGTGGTTTGTTTTGAAGCCTAGTTTGAGCCATAGTGAGATTATTTTTATACTGGAATTTTCTTCACTGCTCATTGTAGGACGCAGTATTTAGGACCATCTCTTCCATTTCTCTGCTGCCTTCTGCATCCTAAAGAATGGGAGAGAAACATTTATGAATCAATGCTAGGAAGTAATTTATGATTAATTTTATGAGCCATGCAGTCCTGAGGATCCACAGTCACGTAATTGAGAACTAGGTGCTTGGCAGCTTGTTCACACTGTTGCCAAATTCCGTCCAATTGCCATTTGCAATCTTCTCTGTCGACTTCCCCAGAAAGTCAACGGAGAAGCCAGCAGGGAAGGCTGTAAGCTGCTGCCACCTGCCAAGAGGACTTCCTCTGGTTTCAGGAGGCTGGCTGAAAGAGCTTCCTGACGATCCTCAGCAGAAATACAAACAGACATGTAGCTTAAAATCTTTCTCTCCCTGCCTCTACAGAGTTTTCCACAGATGCAGGGAGCGAAGGACCCCAAACATTACCCAGACACCTCAGGGAAAGCTGATCTACATGGGAAAGACAAGAATATCTATAGTAGTATTAACATACAGTAGTCTGAGAAGAGCCAGATTTTGGAAATACTGCAGAAGCAACAGGCTCTTATAAGAGAAAAAGAGACTAAAATGTCACAAGCTGTCCCAGGTAAGGCAGGGAGTGGGGGACAGGCTAGAACTGAAAAAGGCAATTTATAATTCATGGAAGACCATCTCAGGGATGATAAGATTTTGTAGGGCTCCCTCTCTCCCAACTTATGAAGAAAGACCGTCCACAAGCAGATAAATTTTGCTGACAATGTTTTTAAGGCAGAATTAAAAAAGTCCACTGCAGATATTCAAGAGAAATAAGAAGTCTTTTCCTGAGTAATGTTTCAATTATAGCATCCCATTTGCCCTTTTTCTAGCCGAAACATTTTCTTAGACCTGGAAGCTTTTGTTTTTCTTCCAGAGGGAGCAATAGGAAGAGAAAACTACAATTAAAAAGAAAACATTCAGCCAAGTGGCGAATAGGGGAAAGGGCCTCCAGTGACATGAAGTATTCAGGCCAAAGGGCATAGCACTTCTTCTAACATTTCCTTTCTTTTCTTTTTCCCACCACCCCTCATCCCAGTGGATTGCGCTGTAAACCCTTAACTGTTTTCAAAAATGAATAAAAACCGCTACCTCTTTTGTGATAACTGGTAACTCTGAGGCCAGAGTCAACCAATGTGCAGCTTTAGAATTATCCCCCAGTTCCTTGTAGCACTGTAAAAGGAGGAAAAGAGAAAAATCAAAACAATGGGATATTTTTCTTTTTTGCAGCTAATAAGAAATATGTTTACTTGTTTCAAACATTAATATTGTGCAAGTGGAAGAATCGTAGCCTTTCCTGATCGTTGCAGTACAGAGCAGCTAGGCAACACCTTTATCTAACATACATTTACCCCAGATACAGTCCACTGAATAAAATAGAGCAGGGTTGTTCAACCTTGGCAACTTTTAAAACTTGTGGACTCCAACTCCCAGAATTCCCCAGCCAGTTGGATAACCCTGAAATAAAGCAGGCAAAGGGTAGTGTATTGACTTTCACAACAAGCCCACGTTTGTCAGAAAGAAGTTTAATTTTCAATCCTTTTTAGGGCCAGCTTTTCTTTATGAAACCTGTTGCTTCTTTCTCCGTGTACTTTATTGCACAGATTCTCAAATAAAGGATCACAACCCCTGGGAAGATGCATAGAAATTGGGATGGCGACTGAGGGTGATTGGCCATGTTTACTGTGTTGCTAAAGATAACACCAAAGCTCCCTTTTGATGGCATTTGCAGCAACAGCTCCTGCAGCAGCCCTTAGTTCCAGCTGCATGCTACCCAAGGCCATATGGGACTGAAACAGGGGTGAAAACCAGCAGGTTCTGACAGGTTCTGGAGAACCAGTAATGGAAATTTTGAGCAGTTCAGAGAACTGGCAAATACCACCTTTGGCTGGCCCCACAGTGGGGTGCGAATGGAGATTTTGCAATATCCTTCTCTCAGGAGTGGGGTGGGAAGGGAGATTTTGCAGTATCCTTCCCCTCCCATGCCCACCAAGCCCCACCACGCCCACCAAACCACGGCCACAGAGCCAGTAGTAAAAAAATTTAGATTTCACCACTGGACTGAAGCACTTTTGCCTAGTCTGAACTTTCTGTTTTTTTAAGGACACCTCTTCCTTGGCTTCTTCCTGAGGGAGGCTTCAGGCTAGGTTTAGTCTGCAGGCCCATTTCAGGCAGCCTAAGAGTGCTGATCTCCCATCAGGAGGCACTGTTCTCATGCATTCCCAGCTGGGTCACTGCTACACCAGGCTCCCACTCTGCCTGGTAAATCAACAGCTGTCTTGTCCAGACAGAGCATAAACCATGTTAGGCATTTTGCTTTATTCATAGACTAAAACCGTCAACATCTATCTAATGATAAATAAATTCATACAAATGATTGCTTTTAGGGATCCCAACACTAAAAAGATTGGAAACACCCCTCCCTTGCATTCTCACACATGGATAAACCGCTTTATCATACAATTTTATAGAACAGAGACATTTTGAACTTCAGCTGAAGAAGTTTTAAGAAGAGAATGATGATTCAGCAGAGACAGACTTGTTTGGATTGTAGCTTACAAGTTACAGGTAGGGAAAAAAAACCAAAAGCATCTTTCAGATTTATATGTGAGTCATACTTGAATTACAAAACCAGCCTTATGACTTGAAATGTTAATATTTGGATTTATTCTTTGGAAGGTTATACCTGAGAATTTGTCTACCAAGATGTTTTTCTACACTGAAGATGATAGACTCCTGTTCAAGAAATAGGTCATTCAGAATAAGTAATATTTTCCTGCAATTTTGTAAATATCTATTTATAAAGTGCTTCAAGATGCAATTCACATGCACCAACAGTCTACCACAACTCAGAATGTATCTCTGCAATTACCCTATATAGGCAAAGGTATTTATGAGACCTTACAGTCTGACATCCTCATTTACATGCCCCATTAATATATATAAATAAGGGAGAATTCAATCTGGAACTCTGTTGAGACCATATTTAATATTTGCTTGTAAGTATACCATCAATGGTTACAGAAGAATGTGATTAATAATACATTTCTAAAAAGGTTATATTTGTTGTAATTCATCCCAAAGCTATAAAATACAAACCATACATGCATTCCTAAACAGGTACATTCTACTGTACAGCCTAGAACAACTTTAAGACTTGGCAACTTTAAGACTTGTGGACTTCAGCTCCCAGAATTCCTCAGCCGACTTTGCTTTTCTGGCAGAGGAATTCTGGGAGCTGAAGTACACAAGTCTTAAGGTTGCCACGGTTGGAGACCCCTGGCCTAGAACATAACTGTAGGCAATTTCACGCTCCTTCAGCCCAACACATCTCATATTTATTATTGTGGGAAAAACAGGAGGCGGGAACATTAAGCATGCTGCCTTGAATTGTGTCAAATAAAGGCAGGATATAACAACAACAGCCCCATTGTGCTCGATGGGCCTTATCCCCAATTAATTGCACATAACAATAGTGTTAATTAAACCCTACTTTAGATATCAGGTATAATGTATACACTCCTGCTAACTGGATGAATCATGCAGCAAATTGTCACCATTTACTGAAGTCAGTTAAAAGTCAATTTTCTCCTTAGAAATGAAACACAGCCATGATAATTGCAATGTACATAGACTGTAGCTTTTGAAAAAAATAAAATGACATAACAAACAGAAAAATAGTTGTAATCCTCCAAATTCAAATTAAAAATGATGCTAATTAGAGCTTGGAACATAAGCCACTCAAAATATGACACTGCAAAGAATTGAAGTACAAAGGATTTTTATATGTTGATTTCTTTTCAATACTGAAAATAGATTGATTAAAATTAAAAAATATATAACAATTTGTAGTCAAGTTTTATTATAATTATTGCAGAAAATGTTGAAATTTGTACTGATTAGGATTTGAGGGCAGAATGATTTTACAAGGAGCTGTTATTACCATAGGATGGAAGATATTCTCTCATATACTCTTGGATTATTCTCTACTTGGTTTAGTTATTTGAGTTTCAGTTGTGTAAACTCAAACTGATGCAAGAATTTTAACACTTGAAAAATAATGTTTCCATTTGTGCAACCAAGAATATTTCTCAAATCCTCTGTGCACATGAATAATTTATGACAAAAATACAAGCACCTTCTCAAATACACTTAATTCAATGATTTTCAACAAATATGAAATAGTTTAAAAAAATAAATACGTTTATCGGGTTTTTATTGCTACTGCATTAATTTTAATGTCTCAACACTGAAATCACCTCAGGTTTTAAATTAATCTTCTATATACCAATCATAGCCAACTTTTACTTTTAGATACTTTAGAGGTTAATTTCCTGAATATTTAGCTACTTGTAGAGGTGGTCCTCGCTTAACAACTGGGGCTAGCAACTCCATCATTAAGCAACACAATTATTAAATGAGACATCATGTATCGCTGACAGATTTATGTCTTACTTCTGCTATAGTCATTAAGCAAATTACCTATGACTGTTAAGCAAGACAAGCAGAATTGCAACTTGCAAACTTATTGCCAACTTCTTCATTGACTCTGCTAGTCAGAAACCAATTGTAATGCACATAAATGGTGATCATGTGACTCTGGGATACTGGAACAGTCATAAAAGCCCACCAGTCGCGAAATGTTTTAGGTCGCTAAATGGCTTAGGACCTGGGTACTTACGGGACCGCCTGCTGCTACCACATGCCTCCCACCGACCCGTACGCTCCCATAGAGAGGGACTTCTCAGGGTGCCGTCCGCCAAACAATGCCGGCTGGCGGCCCCAGGAAGGGTTTTCTGTGGGGGCGCCACACTCTGGAATGAGCTTCCCGGTTTACGTCAAATACCTGACCTCCGGACATTTCGCTAACTAAAACACATCTTTTATCCGCTGGGCTGGCTTAAATTAGTTTTAAAAATTTTATTAATTTTAAAATGGGGTTTTAGTATGGAAAATTTTAATCTCAGGCTAATTTAATAAGTTTTTAAATGGTATTTTAATCTGTATATTGTGTTGTTTTTACTTTTGCCTGTACACCGCCCTGAGTCCTTCGGGAGAAGGGCGGTATAAAAATTAAATAAAATAAATAAATAAATAAATAAATGTCCAAATCTTGATCATGTAACTGCAGGGATGCTAGAACAGCTGTAAGTCGGAGGACCAGTCATAAAGATACTTTTTCAGTGCCCAGTTGTAACTCTAAATGATTGCTAAACAGAGCAGTTATTAAGTGAGGATTACCTGTATTTAAGTTATTTGCATTTGAACGTTATTTTTCATGCCATGGAAATAACAGCTGTACGCCACTGAGACAGTTTGCATGAAATAGGTTTCAAGTTTAATTTTTAACGAGGTCAGTTTAAATAGATATTCAGTAGTATGATTTAAAAATACCTGATATTATTACAGTCAGAAATAATGGGAATAACGAACCAATGGCTTGGTGATAATCCTAGTGAGGTAAATTCATTGAGTATAAGGTTGTTTGATGCATTTAACGTGGATGCACATTAACACATTACTAGACACACTCTTCACCTACCTTGGCAATATATATTCTTCCCACTTTTGAAAAACCAGGGTTTAGATCTTCAGCCTATAAGATGGGCAAAAAGAAAATAAAGAGAGTAAAAATCATCACTAAAAATAGTGGGCTTTCAAATACTTTCGATATACATCTCTTATTATTTAATTTCCTTTCCCTATATATAAAAAACAAAGTTTGAGTAATACAGTACCATTTCAGAAGTGGAAATCATGTAGGCTTGTTGTAGTAGAAAAGAAAGATCTTGTACATTTTCATTTGTGTCATACTAATTTTGAAGCGCCACCAAACTCTAACTGGCAAAACCGTATCATTATAGAGACACAAATGAGCAACATATCAGCTGATGTGTACAGAAATACATTATTTGCTATGGACTTTCAGAGAGGAATATAGAAGTAGCAAATCTGAAAGTGAGTGGAAAAAACTATCACGGTAAAGACCAAAGAAATGGCAAGTAGACCAGTCCAATGGAACCTCTCCACATAAACAGAGGATTGGAGATTACCCACATATGCACCAGATGGCTGCTCCTCATGAGGAGACTGCAGGAGTTTGAATGCTGGGAGATGAAGAGATTAGCCATCATGCTCACAACTACAGCAGAGCCTTTTAAAATGGGCTCTGGATTTGCTACTCAGTGGCTAAGATGCTGAGCTTGTCGATCAAAAAGTCAGCAGTTCAATGGTTCGAATCTCTAGTGCCACATAACAGGGTGAGCTCCCGTTACTTGTCCCAGCTTCTGCCAACCTAGCTGTTTGAAAGCACGTAAAAAAAATGCAAGTAGAAAAATAGGGACCACTTTTGGTGGAAAGGTAACAGCATTCTGTGTGCCTTTGGCATTTAGTCATGCCGGCCACATGACCACGGAGACGTCTTTGGACAGCACTGGCTCTTTGGCTTTGAAATGGAGATGAGCACCACTCCCTAGAGTTGGAAATGACTAGCACATATATGCGAGGGGAACCTTTACCTTTACCTTTATCTTCCTAAATACTTTTGGAAATTATTGATTTAATTATCTTAAGACTAATAAAGATCTTCAAAATCAGTTTGAAAATTCACCTGGTAAACTTCCCTTCATTCTTGAATAAAAGAAAAAAATAACCACAAGGCTTGGAAATAAATGGCAAAAAAAAAGGAAAAGATTTTGATCTAATAAAATTATAAACAAACTAGGGATTAGACACATCTGGATTATTTGGATTTTCACTATAAGATTTTAGAAATAATTATATAAATAAATAGTCGTCCATGTGAACTACAATTGTTTCATCTATTCTAAATCATCTCATAAATTGCTCCCTAGAGGGCACTTAAAGATTCCAAGCAGAAAAGGGGGGGGGGAGAAACAGGCTTGCTGTTTTTTTTTGGTTAGTACTAGAATTTAAAAAATAACACAAAACATTATGACATTTGAAATACTCCAGGATTTGGTTGGTTTGACTAAGGCTAAAATAAGACATATTTCTATAAATCTCTAGTACCCCTCTATAGATATTTTACTGACACCAGGACTGAAAAGTTGACGATTTATGGATTTGCATATAAATAAGGAATAGGTTATGAGAAGAAGAGATGTTTGTTTGCAACCTTTCAGGGGCTGAAGTCTTATTTGTTTATACTTGTTGTGATAAAGATTGGAAGTCACCTTTTAAAAATATTTATTTTTCTCATTTTCTTTTTCTTTCCTTGCATGTATTAGTTTTTTTCTGCATTTAGCCAGAAACTTGCTTTTTCTTACCATTTGTTTTGTATGTTTTGATTTACTATTGTAATCAATAAATAAAAGAAATATGCTACATATTACTTGCATATTTTTGCTATGTATTACTTGCATTGTACATTAATTTAAATGTGTACAGATATCAATAGATTAACACTGCCAAACCTTACAAATTTAAGGTCCCCTGTGTCTTGTCTATGATGTATAACTTCAATAATTAAATAAAAAATGCTATGGAAAAGAAAAAAAATGAAAGGAGATCTAGTATAAATAATGAGCTTTAAGAAATGAGCCTAGGAAAGCAGAGGAATGCAAAAAGATCAGCCAGAAAAACATTTCAAGCAATAGACAATAGAAAAGAAAAAGAAACTCAGATAAAAAGAAGAGCAATAACCATAACAGAGGCCCTTGTAGTCTACACAGAAAGAATATATAAGATTCCAGAGAATTTGAAAGTAAGTAAGGAGTGATACAGCAACCAATAAAGCAAATTACAATCAGCTAAATTTTGACAATGTCATTAAAAAAGAAAGAATGAAGATCTAGATAAAATATAAACATGAATCCATTCATCCACTCATAAAATATAAAAATGAATCAACTCAATCCACAGATCAACTAATTTACAGTATCATCTACCTTATCTACAACACCTACAATTTAAGAACGTTGACTGAATTAGTGTGAGTACCTTGAAAATAAAAGATAAGAGATAGAACAAATATTACAACAATTGATTTTTCTAAGCCTTTCACTAGGCCTTACTGAATACTAGAACAAAATATTTCAAGTTGTCAATATGTCATAATGCGAAATA
This sequence comes from Ahaetulla prasina, assembly GCF_028640845.1. Taxonomy (NCBI): domain Eukaryota; kingdom Metazoa; phylum Chordata; class Lepidosauria; order Squamata; family Colubridae; genus Ahaetulla; species Ahaetulla prasina. The sequence goes on along the minus strand of NC_080539.1, from coordinate 306,080,005 downwards.
CATGAAGTTAAAGTTATACACATCCAAATCAAGTAATTTACACACAGAGCATAGTGGCATACCTTATCTTTGTTCACATATGCCTGGCACGCACATGTAATGAGCCAATGATTGTCACTGGCATATAATGACAATGTCCAACGTTAGTACCTGTTACTTAAGGCTTCTGCAAGACTATTGCAACTAATCAGTTTGAGTTTTGTTCAGTCTAAATACCTTTAAAAAGTTTTGCAGTGCATCTTGGACAGTGGCTAAGGGAGGTTCTTCATATAAAGCAGAAGCAGTTTTCCTTTCCAGCCATCCCAAATGAGCAACCTACAGAAAAACAATTAAGTAAATTTCATAAAACTTGGCAAGCAACCTGGTTCACTTTTATTTAGCAGAAGGTTTCTCATGAAATCAAGGAACACGATTTGCATATTTTTTTTATCCTCAGAAAATTCTAAAGGTGATGGCAAGTTTGTTTGGAAGTATGCCAGCACATTTAACAAAGTGTTCAAAGTGTTTCTTTAAATGCACCTATTTCTTTAAATGGACAGAGATAGATACCTATATCTCAACAAGAACTGCCACATGTTTAAGAATGGATTGGGCCGCTACTTTCTCCTGCTAACAATCTTTTATTCAAGAAGTTAAATATCAAGACTACCCTTCCTTCTCTGACATTATATAGCAAATATGTGGGCAATATATGCTCCTTTTAATCAAAGTTAAAGTCACACTGAAATTCTGCTTTTAATACACATGTCCATGAAAATGACAGTAGTGGTTTTCATTTTTTGTTCCCTTGAACAATATAAAGAAGATGATATGCTTTTATGTAATAAATGCCATATTTATTTGCAATAAAAGGGTAGAAGAAAAATGCATGTAAAGGATTTTACAAATACACTGCATGCAAAAGCCCTGGAGTTCTCGGTAAGATCCTAATCATATCCACATGTTCTCAAAAGACAGGAGGTGATTGTTTTTATGGAGCAAAAGCATGAGAAAAGTAAAAGCGTAAAGCCGTAAAGAATATTTTTTAAAAAAATGTAAACGATCAAAACATTGAAGTTCAAAACTGTCTAGGAATTTTTCTTTCTCATCGCTTGAAAAACTTGCTTTCATGAGTAAATATTGTTTTACTCTTTTTGCATTTAATTAGCAAAAAAAGGAGAGAAAATAGTAAACAATTATCAGAAATATTGCTAATTCAGAATGCACAAATAATACATAGGAATTAAAAAGTACTACAAAACCATCCACAGTGGCAAAAAAAAAACCCCACCCTACTTTCACAAACATTTTTTTTAATTCTTAAAACTGCAAATAAGAATTACTAAAATGTTTATCAGAAGTGGCCTCTTATGGCCTACATCAATTTCAACACACTCTCACAATATAAAAAATTTACTATATCATGTATACAATTTATATAAAGTAAATATTGGTCGAATACAGCATCAAGATGAGTAGAAATAGTACATCGTTTCATTATATAGCTCACTGTCAGCTAACATAATTGATTTTTACCTATTTGTAAAATTAATATTGTATTTGGGTAATACATTTGTTTGCATATAACTATATTTCACTCATATTTACGCAGATTTGTGCTTTGTTCCAGAATATGCATTTGGTTCTTAAACTTATTAAAGTCAGCAGACTTTAAATCATGTATCATTACTGAGTGAAGCATGTTTTTGCCAATAGTTAAGATTTCATTTAAATTGTTTAAGTGATTTAGATGTTCTTGGAACCCTGAACATTGATAGATTATGAGACAAGTGAGTGTTAATGTGTTATCATCATGAAACATTGAACATTCATACTGCATGCTGCAAGGGATGCAATTTAACTTTTCTTCAACTGTTTGCTATGATGCATCACTTCCGTGTTGTATCACATGGCCAATTACAAGACAAAGAAGATTTTTTAAAAAGACACTACACAATGGTTTTTCCTTTATGTGCCAAAACTAGGCTGCAACGTTTGTGATACTGACGCACTATTGGTGCAGAACTACCCATATCTCTAACATGGCAAATTCAAATAATTGAACCCTGAATGAAACTGAACACTTCTGTGATATTTCTATCAGTAGCTAAGAATTGATTACCAACTCCAGATGTTTAAATACAGAACTTCCCTAAGGCATTCAATCTTTTATTTTCTGCATGCAGGCAAAATTATTTAGTATGATGGCTTCGGATTGAAAAACAAAAACCCATAGAGATGAAAATAATTTACCTGGTAACACCACCGACCTAGGAGATAATAAGACATCGGATCATCTGGTTTCAGAGCAATGGCTTCATCAATATGTTTCTAAAGCAAAAGCAAAACAAAACCACACAGGCAAAAAAGTTGTTTCATTTGTAATAAATTAGGACATAACATTCAAAAGATGAAATTCAGTACAAGCATTCAAGAATTTCAGGGAGAATTGGTTACTAAATTAAAGCAATTGTTCTAGCAAATATAGTACTTGCTAATGCCCTACTCTACACTGAAGAGGAAATGGAAACATTTTACTCAAATTGTATCCCACAATCCCTTAGAGAAAGGAAGGGATTTTCAGACTTCCAGGGAAGAAATGGTGGACTGAAGAAGGCTCCGTGAATAGTAGAGTTTAAGACTGTGTCAGAATGAAGAATTGTCAAGTAGACTGGTTCTTCCTTCACTAAGCTTTGCTGGAGAATTCTGGGAGTTGAAGTCCTCCAGGCTTAAAGTTGCCAAGGTTGGAGAACCCTGCTCCAGATAGCCCATTCTATTACCTTGTCCATAGCTGTCTGATTCACTCTCTCTCTCTCTTTCTCTCTCTCTCTCTCTCTCTCTCTCACACACACACACACGTGCATTTGGAGCAAGACAAGAACAGGGTGGAATGGATGTCAGAGTTTTTTGATGTTTATATTTGTAATATAAAGTAATATTTGCAACTCGTTCTTATTCCACTATTGGAGTGTTTCCTACAAGCCCCCCAAGATGTATCCTCACTTTCTTCCCTGGAGTAAAAAGCCCCTTGAATTATTCAGTAAAAAAATCTTTTGAAAAAGGCAGTCCTACCTACCTTAAAGACATGGCCAGCTTGAATGCGCTTTTGTATGCTTTCATGTTCTGAACATTGACCACACAGAATAGCATACCTAGAAATTACAACAAACTTCATCATTAGTACAGTTATGGTTTTGTATTTATTTTTCTGGTATAGAGGTGAAGTACTTAATCTAAGGGGAAGCAGTGGCTCAGTGGCTAAGATGCTGAGCTTGTCGATCGAAAAGTCGGCAGTTCAGCAGTTCAAATCTCTACTGCCACGTAACAGGGTGAGCTCCCCTTACTTGTCCCAGCTTCTGCCAACCTAGCAGTTCGAAAGCACATAAAAAATGCAAGTAGAAAAATAGGGACCACCTTTGGTGGGAAGGCTACAGCGCTCTGTGCGCCTTTGGCGTTTAGTCAGATCACATGACCACGGAGATGTCTTTGGACAGCGCTGGCACTTCGGCTTTGAAATAGAAATGAGCACTGCCCCTTAGAGTCGGGAACGACTAGCACATATGTGCGGGGGGAACCTTTACCTTTTACTTAATCTAAACCTAATATCCTCTCTACAAAAATAGAGACATCCTATCTATCATTTTGATGGATGGATAGCAATCACTAAAATGTAAGGTTACTACAATTTCCTTATTTAGTAAAAAAAGAACATAGCAGAAAATTGATAGAAGTAGTTACATTACGTACAACCTTCAATGTTTATTTATTTATTTGTTGAATTTTTATGCCACCCATTCTCCCCTGTAAAGTGACTCTGGGAGACTTACATGTTATAAAACAAATAGAAAAAATAATTAAAATTCTAAAACATTAAAACTATCCAGATTATGATTCTAAAAACTATAGTGAAACCAAAACTGGGAATGGGGATGAGGTCTTCTTAACCCGTCAATTATCTCCAGTGGTGAGCGCCCCTCTCAGGACACCAGGCAACTGGCAAAGCTACATTTTAATGCTCTTCTGGAATGATTTTTGTTACCACAATTTCTTTTATAGAAAGGAAAATAATTTCTACCAGTAGTAGATGTTCTACAAAATTTGATCAATGGAATGAAGGAAATATAAATTTGTTTTTTGTTTTGTTTGTTTTGTTTACATTTATACCCTGCCCTTCTCCGAAGACTCAGGGCGGCTTACAATGTATAAGGCAATAGTCTCATTCTATTTGTATATTTTTTTACAAAGTCAACTTATTGCCCCCCCCAACAATCTGGGTCCTCATTTTACCTACCTTATAAAGGGTGGAAGGCTGAGTCAACCTTGGGCCGGGCTCGAACCTGCAGTAATTGCAGGCTCTGTGTTCTAATAACAGGCTTCTCTACTGCCTGAGCTATCCCGGCCCAAATAAGTCTGATATCTGAAGATAAAGTGACAATTGCTTTATCAAGGTAAGTCAATAGCACTAAGTTCAAAGTTTTAAGGTTCTTAAAGATAAAGTTCACAAATACAAAGTGTTATTCTTAGTCGGCCAAAGGCAATTTGCCTATTGCTAAATGAAATAATGTCCACAATGGGAAAGAAAAATCAAATGGGGCAGTGCCAGGATAAGACATTTGGAGTCTCATTCCATTACACAGTCTTACAATTAACCATCATTCCTTTTGTAATTGGATTGGAAGAAAAATTCTTCCCTTTTAATACTGACCTAACCCTAATCCCTTACAGCAACTAAATAATATTGAAAACTCAAACTGAGACAAAAGGTCTGAAAGCAATAGTAACAACACTTAGACTTATATATTGCTTTACAGTGCTTAGAGAAAGTTCAAGAAATCATGTTAGATTTTAGCTCCTTTTCAAGAACTCAAATATTACTATGCTGATCTAATAAAGATTGTTAGAATAATACTGAAATTTAATATGGCCACTAAAAATAAGCTTTTTACTAAATTGTTTAGAAAAGAGAATGCCAGGTCCTACATGAACTCTTAGCACCTCCAAAACATTAGTTCGTTACTGTCAAACTTGTTGTGAAACCAGAGACAAGGATAAGTCTATTCTCAGTAGTAACAGTCTAACACAGGGGTCTCCAACCTTGGTCACTTTAAGACTTGCGGACTTCAACTCCCAGCTTTGCTGGCTGAGGGACTCTGGGAGTTGAAGTCCACAAGTCTTAAAGTGACCAAGGTTGGAGACCCCTGGTCTAACAAATCTTACTATACACCAATGTGCCAAGACAATCACTCTTTATTGCAATTCATTATACACAGAGATGCCCTTGAACACCACCTGAAAACTTCAGCTGGTGCAGAATATGGCTGCTCAGATACTCATTGCACACACAGTATTGTCACATGAAATGCCTGGAATGCACTACCAGACTCTGTGGTCTCTTCCCAAAATCCCCAAAGCTTTAGCCAAAAACTATCTACTACTGACCTCACCCCATTCCTAAGAGGTCTGTAAGGGGCGTACATAAGAGCACCAACGTGCCTACCGTTCCTGTCCTAATGTTCCCTTTGATTGTATACAATTTCATATAGTTATTACATACTTATGGTTTTATATATATGCTTATATATCGTATACTTATTTCATGCTTATGCTTATATATAATGTTGTGACAATAAAATAAAATAAATAAATAAATAAATAAATTGTAGACTGTTGTTTGGATTGTCAAGGAGGAGGAGCTGCATTCCAGAGGAGCAAGAGACAGCAACATTTAGATCAGGGGTGTCCAAACTTGGCAACTTTAAGACTTGTGGACTTCAACTCCCAGAATTCCTCAGCTTTGCTGGTTGGTCCACAAGTCTTAAAGTTGCCAAGTTTGGAAACCCCTGATTTAGATAGTTTGGTTGGGAGGAAAGGGGCCAAGGCAGTCCCCCATAGAAATTCTCAGGGTATACCTTTAAGGATAATAGTTTGCTTTAGTTGGGCAAGATTTCTGTCTATAGATAAAGAACAATAAGGGAAGCTGTTTTGAAGTCATTCAGTGTGTCTTTCTTGGTTCTTGGAGCATGACACATAACAACATGGCTACTGAAGCTGCACTGGCTACCACTTCGTTTTCTCACTGCCATCACCTAAAAACTCCATGTGACTTTTAGGCTGGGTATCTTCGAAACTTCCCGAGTAAATTCAGTCCACCCAATGTGTGAATGAAGAGACAGCTCCTGCGAAAGATCTCCTCCTATTAGCAGGTACAACTGAGGCACAGAAGCAGACATTCTTGGAGACTACAATACTTCCCTCCTTTAGGAAAGCTTATCTCAGATGCTAAACTAGCTCATATATTCCAGAGAATTATTGAATCCTGGCTATTTCCAAGAGATCTCTGGAAATGAACAACTGAAATAACCTCTGTGGCAGTGGTGGCATTGTTGTTTTACTGCTTTGTGGTTTATTTTATTGTATTATTAGCTATACTGCCCTATGAACTTATCTATACATGTCTTAGCATTCTGGAATATGGTGCTTTTCCGATAATAAATACATAACTAACTAAATAAGCAAGAAGAATTCAACAGTGTAAAGAATAAGGGAAGCAACACTGACAAAAATACACAAGAATTGTTAGTTACACAAAGGAATATGTGTGAAACATTATTTAAATCCTGGAAAGAAGGTAAAATTTTGAGAAATATAAAAAAGAGGAAAATGAATCACAATTAGATTTGGCAAAAGTCGGTTACTAAAGCCAATCTCAAAGTGTAGTTGTGGTCTTCCTATGGCGCTGTTTCCTATTGAGCTATTTTCTGGTTTGACCTACCTAGTGTGACTGTCAACAGTGCTTCAGTAGCGGCAGTTTTGTAAAATATTTTCTACCTCAAAGCTACAATCTTACATGTATTCAGGAGTAAGCCCAGTGAAACTCAGTCAGATTCAAGCATAGAAATCAGGCTACAGCTCACGTTTTCTTTCTTTTTCTATTCCTGCTTTGAGATACCAGGCCAAGCCAGGAAATCAGGAAGTATCAAACAAAAGTAAAACCCATGCTCTGCATAGCAACAGCAAGGGATATCCGGGGCAACAAAATGAATCAGCCTCATGGGCTAACAAAGTCAATACCACACATTATCTCACTGGTTCAGATAAAATTTCACTTCTTGGGAAATAAACTGGAAAGATATTTAAAGTTCATTAGTCTTGTCTTTCTTTTCTCCCCTGCTGCTATCCCACAGCATAAGACTGATGGTTCAGATCTTGGAGCAATGCCGTGTGTCTCCAAAGTGAACAGATTCTCATGAACTTTGGCCAGCTGAAAAAACAGAATCAGTCACCTAGGACTATAAGGAGATACACAGTCTTGTCTAGATCAGACTTCATGGTGAACTATATATCTTGCTTGCTTTTTTTTTTTTTTAAACACAAAACAGAATATTTATATCCCATTCTTTTAGCCAACAGGTGGCTGGCTAACCATCTAAAAGTATTTAAAATAAAGCTAAATATTACATTACAAAATAAAATTTAAAAAGTTCTTATTATAGCAAGACTATTCAAATGCAGAATTAGCAACCTGCAAACCAGGTTTTGGGCAGTTAAAAGCAACACAATGCAACATAGAAGGTCATGAACAAAAACATAGCTGATCTTATCTGGCTACTTCTTAGCCAAAAATATATTCATTATGAGGATATTCCAAATTTAAATGACCAATTTTTAGTCTCTATTTTTATTCATTACCCATCTGAACAGTGAGTTATTCATTACCAATCTGAAAATCCACAAAATACTTTTCTAATGTGTGTTGAGTACTATAAATCATACTCTGGAGTGGCTTAGTACACAGAGAAACCAAATTGGCTTTTATGACACTTTTGAACTATAAGTCATAATTTATACGATTTTGAGGTCTCCTCCCTTTTTTGTTTCTATATTTAGTATTCTATTTTTTTAATTTTCCCCAGGAAATATAATGTTTGAAGAACCAACAATTGAAAGCTATGGAAGATACACCCTGAGAACTTTTCCATTTGTGATTCAGCCAGGTTTCAAGAGTTAGAATAATAATAATTTGTTTTCATTCATGTCTAAAATTTGTTAATATTCTATTTCAGACTGTTAATCACCTTGAGAGCCCCAAGGGTAGAAAGGTAGTTTATAAACTGGGTTTCAGCAAGAGAATCTTATTTGGAACATAAAGAGAACACTGGTTTTCAATAAGCCTGGATTTTCATAGGAAAGCCAGTGCTGAGGAATAGGGAGGAGCAGGCTGACTTATCACTTGCTTCAGAAGATCGGAACTTTACACCCAAAACAGACCACAGAATGACTGAACCGATGAAACTGCAACATCTGTTAGAGAAGGCTTATTTCTTTTACATTCTTTGTAAGTACATCACAAGTAGGCTTTTGATAGTTGAAGATCAACAATGACACAAAGTCTGAAAATCTCAGCAGAACAACCCACTATAAAAATGGCACAGATAAAACAAATAAAACAGGAGTGAATAGAAGAAGCCATGGAGTGGGGGGGGGGAGCCACAAACATTTCCAGCCCATTTACTTTGTTATGTGATTTCTCTTCTCTCTCTGTATGAAATTTCCCATGCAGGAACCAACATAGATGTCTATAGTCTGGAGGTTTTATCAGAATCATGAAATATGCATTGTGATGCAAGCTCTATCTTTTCTTGTCTCACACCTTTCATTGCCCACATTTCATCGTCACAACATTTAATCGTTTTGCCATGGAGCCAGTCACTTTTTAATGAAGTGGACATTATAAAATGTCCACCATAAAACTACAGATGAATGAGAAACATGATTTTCCAACGTCTTGCTTTGTGCAGATGTGTCAAGGACAGTAATTTCTAAGCACTTACAAGGATACCAGAATCAACATCCAACTCCAAAATGGAGCACAGAATGACATCATGACTAAGAGTATAGGAAACCATAGGCAGAAGACCCTGTTCAAGGTCCTGGGGACCAGGTGTGTTCTCACCCATCCTTCCAGTGAATTGAATATGACAAAAAAGAGTAGGAAGAATATTGCAAATGAATAATCGGCTATGGACAAGGTATTGGTTTTGTTTCTGAAATCATTGTCTGAGTTACCTAGATGATGGAGCCCTGGGATGCTATTTGTACTCTAGTAAGATGTCAAAAACTGCCCTTAGCCAAAGTATCATCAGGTTAAACAGAAAGGCTTCTGTCTATATATTAAAGTTCAAATTATGAAAAACAAATAAGATGATTTCGAAACATGTCAATAGCAATAAATAAAAACTGATAGCAATTTGGGGGATTATCTCCAGAATCAGTATCATCATCATCATCATCATCTACTAAACCTACATGCTGTCTTTCCCATAACTCTGAGCATTTACAGTTGTTAAAATATTTAAGAAAAAGATTAATATATTTTAAATTCAAACTCACAAAAATATAAGGATATTATTTAGAAGCAATTCAGCCCTGGGAGGCTTAAAGTGCTGCAGTGTTTCTAAATAAACATCTCTATTCTTCTAAAGCAATACATCCCCATAACAGAACTCCATTTAGCCTGAAGGCAAGCTGAGTCCTTTTGTACTGCAGACAGCTTTGCAAGCTTTCAGTAAATATTTTGAAAATAACATGAATAACCTGATGTTGTTACATCTGCATCTTCGTCTCTCAAGAGATTAGTAAAATCCCATAATGTTCTAGCTGAACTTCCAGCTCTTCTTAAAACATCAATTTCTGAAGCCAAAGCAAATATGCAATCTCCCATTTTGGTTTTTAAATCAGACAGTAAGTTTTTAAGGAATGCAAAGGCTACAAACATCCTAACGTAGAAAGGGAATTCAATTTCCCACCCCCCTCTTGCTAGCTTTGAGAACGTACATATTGACAATTCAGCAAATTAGGCAACTGCTATGAATTTCAGAGTTGTCCCAGAGTTTTGACCCCTTTTGCATGTTTCTCTTTCTAAACTACATGATCAAACATTACAACTAATATACTGTAGTATCTTACATAAAAATCAGCTACCACACTTGTTTGAAGACACATTTCTCACGTGTTGCATTGCACAAAAGGAACATTGCATTTAGAAATAATATCTAGTCCAGGTAGTTCTTGTTTACTGACAATTGGGACCAGCAATTTCTATCATTAAATGACCTGGTTTAATTTTTCTTCACCTTTCCTTTGCCCCAATCCTCTGCCCTTTGGAAAGCTCACTCGGATATTGGGATAATCAGTAAGAGGTGAATTAATATACTAATATTAAATTCATTGGAGAGGAAAGAATTACAACAGAGTAAGCAGGCACACAATGGGGAATACTAAAGTAATGTGTGGCTCCCAACCCAAAGATGCAAATGGAGAGCATGCAATTCTGGGGCTTACGATTGGTTGCCAAGTACCCAGATTGCAACCACATGACTGTGAGGATGCTGGGATGGCCAGAACTGAGGACTGAGTCACCATCATTTATTCAATGCCATCGTAACTTCAAATGGTCACTGAGTGAATGGTTATAGGTAGAGGACTATCTGTAATAATAATCAGGACTATCAGTGAACTCACAGACTCTTCTGTCAAATGAACAAATATTCACTGGAGGGAGGTAATTTCATCTTGCATAATTTAGAATACAATAACCCTTGATCTGGACTGCATTCCAGTTAAAGGGTTTTTTTTCTAAATAGCTTTTCTCTTCCGTTAGCTATATAAAGTAAATAATTACATACCATTGGTGACACTCAGCATTTTGATCTCCTAACTGCAAAGCCATTTCGGCCTCTTCTTTGCCTGCAATATAACCCAATTTTTAAATTTTCGTCAAAGGGAGGTTTAACATTGTATAAAATCTTACATATTTATTACCTAACGCTGGGGTGTCATATAAAATGCCTAAAAATCTGTATGTTTTGCAGTGTGCCACTTTAGCAAATACTATCTATATAAGGATTTAGCTATCATTATAGCTGTCAAAGCCATAAGAATCCTGCTGCTTTCTATTAAAGTCAAATTCTTTGGTTTCAAACTTCGCTTTTAACATGTATAAAACTATCAAGAGAAAATATTGAATGTAGGCAAAATTCAGCCTGCAGAAGAGCTGGGATTTTGATTTAAGTACAAAATATACACCATTTCTATTATGAGAAACGATTGGCCAATTAATGGAGACAGCATAAGAAGCAAAGGAAGCTGGATGACTATGAGATAATCATATGTTCAGAAATCTGAAAAGTTGCCAACAGATTGGCCAAGAATCAGAAATGTGAGCTAGCACAAATATACAATATATTTGAGCAAAGGTAACTGAAGCATTGTGAATCAATATTGTTTTCTGTTTATCCAAACTCTTTTCAATCTACCTGTTTTTAATGTAATCTATTGTTTTTATAACAACACGAATAAACTTCAGTAAAATGTTATTTCCAGAAAATGTTTTCCAGGTTAGGTGAATAACTTTCTAGTTGAATTTAACTGATAAAAAAAAATCCACTAGTTTCTTCTTACCGTCACATGCATACGATTTCTTCTCCTCTGTGTCTTCTGTGATTTCATATATATCACTGTAAGCTCGGGCCAGACGCCAAAGGAAATCCTGCTTGTCACCATACTGTAGACAGAATGAATACCAGTTTATATCTTCACATTTCATTTCTTCTACATTAAGGTAAATGGCACTTATTTATTTATTTTATTTATTTATTTATTTTATTTAATTTTTATACCGCCCTTCTCCCGAAGGACTCAGGGCGGTGTACAGGCAAAAATAAAACAATACAATATACAAATTAAAATACCATTTAAAAAACTTATTTAAATTAGCCTAAGATTAAAAAATTTCCATACTAAAAACCCCATTTAAAATTAATAAAATTTCCCCTTAAAACTAATTTAAGCCAGCCCCGCGCGGATAAAAAGATGTGTTTTTAGTTCGCAACGAAATGTCCGAAGGTCAGGTATTTGACGTAAACCCGGGGGAAGCTCATTTCAGAGTGTGGGCACCCCCACAGAGAAGGCCCTTCCCCTGGGGGCCGCCAGCCGGCATTGTTTGGCGGACGGCACCCTGAGAAGTCCCTCTCTATGGGAGCGTACGGGTCGGTGGGAGGCGTGTGGTAGCAGCAGGCGGTCCCGTAAGTACCCAGGTCCTAAGCCATGGAGCGCTTTAAAGGTCATAACCAACACCTTAAAGTGCACTCGGAAAGCCACAGGCAGCCAGTGCAGCCTGCGCAGGATCGGTGTTACATGGGAGCTACGTGTAGCTCCCTCTATAACCCGCGCAGCTGCATTCTGGACTAACTGAAGCCTCCAAGCGCACTTCAAGGGGAGCCCCATGTAGAGAGCATTACAGTAATCCAAGCGAGAGGTAACGAGCGCATGAGTGACCGTGCATAAGGCATCCCGATCAAGGAAGGGGCGCAACTGCCGGACCAGGCGGACCTGGTGGAAGGCCCCCCTGGAGACGGCCGTCAAATGATCTTCAAACGACAGCCGATCGTCCAGGAGGACACCTAAGTTGCGCACCCTATCCTTTGGGGCCAATAACTCGCCTCCAACAGCCAGCCGCGGCTGCAGCTGACTGAATCGGGGTGCCGGCATCCACAGCCACTCCGTCTTGGAGGGATTAAGCTTGAGCCTGTTTCTCCCCATCCAGACCCGTATGGCTTCCAAGCACCGGGACAGCACTTCAACAACTTCATTGGGGTGGTCCGGGGTGGAAAAGTACAGCTGGGTGTCATCAGCGTACTGCTGGTATCTCACCCCGAAACCACTGATGATCTCACCCAACGGCTTCATGTAGATGTTGAACAGAAGGGGCGAGAGAATCGACCCCTGAGGGACCCCACAAGTGAGGCCCCTCGCGGTCGACCTCTGCCCCCCTGTCAACACCGTCTGCGACCGGTCGGAGAGATAGGAGGAGAACCACCGATATACGGTGCCTCCCACTCCCAATCCCCCCAACCGGCGCAGCAAGATACCATGGTCTATGGTATCGAACGCCGCTGAGAGGTCTAATAGGACCAGGGCAGAGGAATAACCCCTGTCCCGAGCCCTCCAGAGATCATCCACCAATGCGACCAAAGCTGTCTCTGTGCTGTATCCGGGTCGGAAGCCGGACTGGAACGGGTCTAGATAGACGTCTTCATCCAGGTATTGGGGTAGCTGTCGCGCCACGGCACTCTCTACAACCTTCGCAACAAAGCGAAGGTTGGAGACTGGACGATAATTACCCAAAATAGCTGGGTCCAGGGAGGGCTTCTTAAGGAGGGGTCTCACCACCGCCTCTTTCAAGGCGGCAGGGAAAACCCCTTCCAACAAAGAAGCGTTGATAATCCTCTGGAGCCAGCCTCGTGTCACCTCCTGAGTGGCCAGTACCAGCCAGGAAGGGCACGGGTCCAGTAAACATGTCGTGCCGTGAAGCCTCCCCAACAACCTGTTCACGTCCTCGGGAGCCACAGGGTCAAACTCATCCCAAATGGACTCAACAAGACGTGCCTCCTCTCCAGTGGTGGGTTTCAATTTTTTTTACTACCGGTTCTGTGGGTGTGGCATGGCTTGGTGGGCGTGGCAGGGGAAGGATACTGCAAAATCCCCATTTCCTCCCAATCAGCTGGGACTTGGGAGGCAGAGAAAGATGGGGGCGAGGCCAGTCAGAATTTTTACCACCGGTTCTCCGAACTACTCAAAATTTTCGCCACCGGTTCTCCAGAACTGGTCAGGACCTGCTGAAATCGACCTCTGACTTATACCATATAGCATATTGTTTCAGGGTTAAATTATAATGCTTTGTGAAAATTTGTATTAAAAGGTAGACATTGTAAAATCAATATTTTTAAAAAAAAACTCTTCCACTTGTTAGAAGTACAAAAACATGCTGGGCTCTTTTATATCAAATATAAGAGAAAAGTAGAATTACTCCAGTTTCTGGGTGAGGACTGGCTTTCTGGGTAAGGAATGATGGCAGTTGAAACTCCCTGTGAGCAGCTCCGCCAGCGAGGATAGCACTGTGGTGAAACTGCCAACCAGGAGCCATATTTTGGCTGATGAAAATCTCTCCAAAGAGAAGGAGAGCTCTGGGGATCACCTAATTGTTCTATGGAAGAACTGTTCTTCATGAGGCAACTACAGGGATTTAGTTTCTACTGGTCAAACACTAATTGAACAGGTTGAGAGATGAGGGAACTACAATGTGCCCTTAAGCCCTGTGAGGCCTTAATAGATATTTGACGAGCAGAAGCCCTGCTTTCTTAAACACCTTAATAATTAATTACTTTACAACCTAAGAGAAAGATTCCAAAAGGCAAATGGAAGATGAGACTCTCAATGAGTGCCTTATTTTTGAAATTACGAACGGGAAAAATATTTAGTGGATTTTGATTTAAAAACAAAAAGCTTAACAAGTTTGTGATCCAAGTAAGTTTTAAACAGATAAAATTTTTAAAAAACTTAAAAAACACATTTTAAAAATGTGATTAAAAAACAACAGAAGAATTTTTTTTCCTGACAAAGTATCTTTTAAAATAGCAAAATTAATTAGGCTAAAAGACCAGAACCCCTTTGTGGGAATGCTGATTGTTTATTTAAGGAAATAAATAATTTGTGCATTTTACAAAACAAGAAGATAAGCATAATACAGATGTAATTGTACTTAAGGAAATTCCATAGAGGAAGAAAATAAATTGAAGGTGAGATTCCTTCTCTATAAACAAATCTGGGATTATTATCCTTAGTTAACTATTTTTCTTATTTATATTATAAAATGTAACATATAGCCTTTTTGGAAATATAGAACAAGCTTGGATATAACTTTGCAGTGGGAAAAAAGTCTGACAGCTTTGCTATTGACATAGAGATGTTCAAATTTCACTTTTATGAGCCTTAGAATATTTTCTATTGAATTATTTAATATACAAGAAACAAATTTACTTCAATATTCTTAAATTAAGCCAAAACTCAGCCACACTAAGGATTCTAATTGCTTAAAAGAGCAATGGTTAGTTTGCATTTAGTTGCTTGGACTCATTATTGATGCGGTTGAGGTAAGACTTTGCACAACACTTGTATTCTTCGCTGCATGATAATTCACACACCTCCCCCCCCCCCCAAGAATAAGCAATTAAGAGTTACCACAAGTTTATTGTTAAGCAGTAGCTGGAAACCTTCTCTCTTCTCCTGGTCAGTCCCTCTGTGTGAGCTATCGGCTTGGTGCAGTAACTGAGCAAGCTCTTCTTCTGAAGCAATGTCCAAACTCAGCCCTGCTTCATCGTCATTGACAAGGTCCAAGGAATCTCTTCTTCCAGTTCTAACTGTTTCACAGCTGATTTCATCTTCTCCTTCATCACTCTCTTTATCAGATTCCCTATCATAATCAGATTCTGCATTGGCCGTAGTATAGCTTTAAAGAAAATACAGTATTTATACTTTCATGTCAAACACATGAAGAATTTAAAAATCAAGTAACCAATGTCTAAATTCATATTCAGCAATAAGCCAGAACTTGGGGAATTCACAGCAAGTAAGCAGTGTGTCCCACTCATTCTAATTGGCTTCTACCACTTTAATATACCATTAAACTAACAAGAAAGTAAATATTATTTGAACTTTGGTTATTGGCTTTTTGTATTTCTTAAATAAAGATAGCAAATCAAGGCATGCTCTTGGCTTATGAATCCTGGCATCTTAAAGAGGAAGTGAGTAACCCAGTTTGAATATCCATTAAATTTTCAGATGTTGGCCCAAGCAGAAAGAGCCAATGGGCACAAATATGTGGCATATATAAACATGTAACTGATTCAGTCATCAAGTCTTCTGGAAACTCATAGCTGTATGGAAATGTAGCTAATATGTCAAAGGTAAACCTAAAGATATTAAGCACTAATAACCTCAAAACCTGAAATGGAACTATTATTTCTGAGCCACTATATGCATACCCGATTACCACTCTGATTCCCATTGAATATATGACAAAGATATATCAGAAAAAAAAACACCTAAAGTATCAGGGTTCCTTTCTTAATATTAAATGTTTATATTAACATTAATCTTAAAAGACAGTTTGATGTAGGTTAGAGACAGTGAAGTAGAAACTGGGAAACTAAGATTTGTAGTCCTGCTTTAAGCACAAAGCCAGCTGGTAACTTTGGACTGTTTGCTCTCTCTTAATCCTAGGAAGGAGGCCATTTTCAGAAATGCTGCTTAAATTATCCAGATTGAGTCAATGAGAAAAAAACCCTTCTCATAATTCTCATTTTCATCCTTACGCTTGATGTTTTGACAGCAAATGCAAACTGTCTACTGCTGCCTTTATCTTCTGATCAGCCAAATTACACTTAACTATTCCTTGCTCTAAACTAAAAGTTCCTTACCCCCCTTCACTTTCTCCATCGTCTGTGTTGCCAGCTCCTGAACTGGCTGTGAAATATATTGAGCTGGATCCTGTGGAATCGCTTCTTTCTCTGGGATATATAAAACGCCTCCGCCGAATAACCTTTTGGCTTTCTTCTAGATGGGACCTGCAAAGTTAGAGATAGTTGGCATAAAACACAATGAAACTTTATAATAATTGATAGTTCATTTCTTTTTGCCTACCAAAACAATTTTTGTTATTCCATTTAATACAATTTAAAATGAGTCCAACTCCAAAATAGATATATATACAGTATATACAAAAAATGTGTGCTCTGCTATTTACCCTTTAAAAATTGGAATATAACTTACAAAATATAAATTATTAAAATGTATTTATAAAAGTTAAGATACCTATAAAATGGCCATAGTGAGCAAATAAAATTAAACAGGAAGGGCACATGCTTACATAAAAAGAAAAATCTTCAATTGGCAGAAAACAAATATAGGAAACATGATCTAACCTACTGGGACAGGTTGCTACCACCGAGAAACACCTTTGAATATTCTAGAAAAATTGTCTCCGAATATTTTTTTAAATAATAATTTGTCTTCATAACTGTATTCTCATTATACTATGGAAAGAATTGCTCCCCAAAAATGTTGATCATGGATTAAAAGCATGTCATCTGTTCTCTGAGCCTCTTGAGCATCAAATAAAATCTAGCTTTTGCTCAGACTCTATGATATGTTATACTTGTATCATGAGTTGGAAACTCCCTGGAGATCATGCTCTGCATTTCATAAACATGCTCATCATCTGCTGGCCACCAAAAGTTAGTTAATTTAAGTAAAGTAGGTCATTTGCAATTCTACACTTTTCTGAGCAGAAACAAAATTGAGGGGAATAACTTCTTCAAATTTCTTCAGGGAAATAAACATTCTCCAATAACTTCCCAAAGGCATAGTAATGACAGTATGATTGCAACAGGAAAAGCCCAATGGGAAGCATTACTTCATGGTTTTGCCCCTAAAATTGTAAATGGAGCATAAGAAGCAAAGAAGCAGGCAGACATCCAAATAAAAGAAAGGATAAGAACAAAAAGCTGAATTCAGCAAAGGCTATTAAACCCAACATTATTTGGAATCTTCTTAAAATTGTGTGTACAGCTTTAAAAGAAAAACGTCTTTTTTATACATCCTTTCTCTTAGAAAAGAGAGTCCCCTATTTCTTACACTGCTACAAAATGAAGCAATAATTGTAACTGATACAACTGTTGTTCTGACATTCAGAATTATTAGGTTGTTCTTTCTTCTTCTAAAAAATAAAAATAAAAAATACAAATACAAAGGGAGCATCAGTGAGGTTACACTAAAAAACTAGCTGTTCTGCAGATAATAGCAAGAGTAATCCTAGTGATCTCACATAAATCTTGACCAATAGTCTCTGGATTCTGCCGCCTGGAATCTTCTGTAGCCTGGAATCTGGGAAAAACAGATACACACCTGACTTCTCCAATAATTCCTCCAGCTAAACTCTGTAGGCTGTTCCGTAATTCTTGCACCTCATGTCGCAACTCTATAAGGCTTCTGAGCACAAAATCAAGACGGTTTAAGACTTCAGCCTGCTCTTCATGTGTTAGAAGAGATGTACCGGTATATGGAACACTATCACCACCCTCCACTGGTTCTGGTCTCATCCATGGAACTAGCATGAGAAAAATAATGACCAAAAAGTTACTTTATCTGTACTGCACAAAACTGGCTAGTAGTTACTTTTAAAATTTTTAGATAGGTGGACAAAAACAGAGCTGCATACATGCATTTGATCGATTGGCCCTGAATTCTAATTTTATATCATTATTTTTTAATCTACTGTAAACAAATATCAGTTTAAATTTCTGTGTGACATACTTCTGAGGCTGATGGGGTACAAATACCTCTATGTTAGATTAGTATAGGGACAGCATTGGGTTCCTGTTCATATACTGACTGCGGTATTCTGAGGAGGATCTCTTGGCACGCTGATTATCTTGTTGCAGAGCTGGCACAGGAGCTTCCCTGGATATTAGTCTTGAGGGACCTCAATTTTCATGCCTTAGGAAGAGTATCTGGCAGGGCTCAGGTTTTCCACAGTGACCATGGACTGTCCTAAGCAATCCTGGATGCCACACACAAAGCTGAAAGCTATTGAATCTTCTCTTTATTTAGGAGGATTTGTGTTGGCCATTGAGAGTCATTACACTGATACTGTGAGTACCACACTGATTACCAACACATTTCTAAATAGCCTGGCTCCTAGGTTCTTGTACTGTCACTTTCTACAGGTAGAACTGACCTGACCTGTCCTACACGTTTGTCCAAGAATGAATGCTCTGTGTTACTGTTCATATATGCTAAGGAGCCTGGAAAAGCTGTTTCACAGCTAGCGGGCATTGCCTTATGGAGCACCTTCTTCTAAACAGCAGATTAGCAACAACTGGCTTCACTTCAGAAGTCATTCAAAATCATTATTTTATCTAAAATGAGTTCTTATATCTATTTTGCTTATTTTCACAATATTTTTATTATGTTTTAGTTATACAATTTTATGCTTATAAGCATATTAATTACCAAAAGTTTTAGGACTCATTCAAGCAGCAAGAAAGGGACCAATTTCACAGATAAATACAGACATCTCACAAAGAGACCCAGAGAAATGGGCCTGAACTGAGAAATCAGAGCCCAACTCTAGCTTTTGGAATGTATCTTATAATAATTCTGATAATACTGAAATGCAACAAGTTGGTATCTCAGTAAACAGCCTTTAATCCTCTGGCAAGAGGCATGGAAGAAGAATATGCATTAAAGATATAAATAGAAATGCTTTGTTACAGTTCTAATTCTATAAAAAAAAGTCCCGTTTGCACTGTTGAAATTATTTTAAAATAATCAGAATAGAATTCATGATTTTGTTTAGGAGAACAAAGGGATTATGGTCTCAAATCGTATCTACGCTGGAATTAAGCAAAATAATATGGAGCACTGGCACTGAATTTCAAATTCATTGAGGAATAATGATTTAATATAATCTCTTACTACCAGTTTGGTCTCATGGTTAAGACACCAGGGTAGAAACCAGAAAACTTAGGCATGAACGACATCACACTCAGGTGATAAGTCAGCCATGAATTCCTGTCACAATTAATGAATCAATACAGAGTTGATTCTTAAAAAAAAAAGCGGCCCTTGCATTTGTGGAAAAATGTTATGAAGAAAAATATATCTTATTACTCTGCGAAAGTACAGTCTTGAATAACTAAAAATGCAAAATAAATTAATCATCAACTTACCCCGATTATAAGGCTGAAGCGTTTCTGCCTGTTCATGAACATACATGGCATTTTGCTGACAATGTACAACTGGATATATTGAGTTGTTTTTCTGACTGGGCTTCTTTCTCTTCTGTTCGTAGAAATAAAAGATGAGACCTATTCCTGCTGCTGCTCCAAGAACTATACCAAGTCCCACACGAATGACCCCTGATTTGAACATGACATCTAAAGTAAATTAAATAGAAAGAAATTAGCCCATGCAGGACAAAGACTGACATCA
The DNA here is from genome assembly GCF_028640845.1 of Ahaetulla prasina. Lineage (NCBI taxonomy): Eukaryota > Metazoa > Chordata > Lepidosauria > Squamata > Colubridae > Ahaetulla > Ahaetulla prasina. The sequence continues at coordinate 306,060,136 of NC_080539.1, read as the reverse complement.
TATCATATTAAGAGTAAACCGTGTGAAGCTAAAATTACTCTTAAATATTTTTAAGAACAGCACATGGCAACATAAATGTCATTGTCTCAACTATATTTTTTTATTTTATTTTATTTTTAATTTACATTTATATCCCGCCCTTCTCGGAAGACTCAGGGCGGCTTACATTGTGTAAGGCAATAATCTCATTCTATTTGTATATTTATATACAAAGTCAACTTATTGCCCCCCCAACAATCTGGGTCCTCATTTTACCTACCTTATAAAAAACGGAAGGCTGAGTCAACCTTGGGCCTGGTGGGACTCGGCCTGCAGTAATTACAAGCAGCTGTGTTTAATAACAGGCTTCTTACAGCCTGAGCCACACCGCGGCCCAATATACTTGACAGTATATTGCTTAAAAAAATAAGTACAATAATAAGTACAATAATGCTTTGTAGACTCAATAGCAATTCCTTGCTTAATTTCACTATAGTTAGATTTTTTTCTGAGAAGGTATCAGAACATTTCTTTAAAATGTAGACTTCACTTACATAAATGCTTGAAGACACAGGAGAGAGTTTAAAGACCCTGGATACTGAAAATAATGTGACTAGGTACTTCCCAAGATGTACCACTTCTGGAAAGTTTTGTATTACTTAATTTTTGCAAACTGGAACCTGACCAAGCATCTTCTCCCTAAACCACTTACAAATTTCTCAAGGGATGGCTGACAAATAGAAATGAAAGCTTCCACCTTAAGGCTCTTGTGGGTTTTGCTGCCCATCTTAAGGTTCACTCTGCTATATTCATCATTATGTCTAGTCTTATGAAGAGAAGCACTAGCGGTGACATGATAGCAGTGTTTCGATATCTCAGGGGTTGCCACAAAGAAGAGGGAGTCAAACTATTATCCAAAGCACCTGAGGGTAGGACAAGAAACAATGGATGGAAACTAATCAAGGAGAGAAGCAACTTAGGACTAAGGAGAAATTTCCTGACAGTTAGAACAATTAATCAGTGGAACAACTTGCCTCCAGAAGTTGTGAATGCTCAAACACTGGAAGTTTTTAAGAAGAGGTTGGATAACCATTTGTCTGAAGTGGTGTAAGGTTTTCTGCCTAAGCAGGGGGTTGGATTAGAAGACTTCCAAGGTCCCTCCAACTTTGTTGAATTAGTTATTAATTATCTATGTTCCCTATTGCTTTGGATCCATGTAATAACAAAATTATTTCCCACATCTTAAAATTTTTATGTCTTATAGAAACAGTTGCATGAAGTCCAATTTATGTATTGTAAGTCAGGTCTTATATACAAAACTTGGAAGCCTCTGCACAAGAATGGGACCATCCAATTAAAAAGTTTTATGCGCTTCCCTACAGTACAAAATGACAAGCTGAGCAACAATTTACTATTTCCACTTCAAACAAGGATGCAAGACCTATCTTCAGAGTTTGAAACCCTTTTGAAGAACAGCATCCATATTTTTGTTTGCAGCCCAAGTTTTCTTAATGAAACCAACAGTACACATGGTGTCACATGCCGGAGTATATTGCCCTTTTCTATGGTCAATGCTCATAGACAAAATCTATCTATGTTGTCACTTGGCGCGGAAAAACAATTTGATGACACACAATCCATCAATCATGCTCAATACAATCTTGTGAAACAACGGGACTCAACAACTGAAATCCTTGCGTCTGGCTTGGCAAGGAACGAAATGTGAACAGCCCCAGTCCCCGAATATGTTTTGACATGGAAATTCAGATCTTGCCCACGCGGTTTAGGAGAAGTGAAACTCAAAGAAGCCGCTAGCATGGAATCACCTTTCGCTTCTTAGCCTGAAAGGAAACCTGCCAACACCCACCGCACCCACGCGATGACTTAAGAGATAGCGGGAAATAGCGCAGTGTGGCACTCGCTTTAGAGCGAAGCGGAGCGCACGTGTCGGAGGAATCGCTGGCACCCAGCGCCTCTCCCAGGCATTTGGTTCTGCATTTCCGAGGGAGAGGGAGGAGCCGTGTCAGCCTGTTCACAGGCTGAAAAGCAAGGTTTCTAATACCAAAGATGCTTTTTTTTTCTGGACTTTCTGCTTTTTCTTTGAAAGTTGCCTCTTGAAAAAGCACCTTTGGGACAACCATGACCTGGATGACTGAGACTCTCCATAGACAAGGTGTCCCATGTCGCCCTCGCGCTATTCGCCGCCCAGAACACATGCCTTTCTGCCCAACAAACGTAGAAACGATTGGTAGCAGTGCAATCCCCAGGAACCTCAGTGAGATTTACCCTCGAAGGCAGAGCCGCATAAAAAGGGCCTCGTGGAGAAATAAAGCCGGCAGAGTCAAGTCAAACAAGCGGGAGCTACCAAAGAAAACAAGCGAGACTCTCACCGCGTAATTTAAGTATTCCCAACACCGCTTCGCTTCCTGCGTGGTAGGTTCTCAAGCGGCCACCGTCCACCGCGTTTTCCCCCCCTTCACCTTCCTGCTCTGAAGCCGCACTGCTCCCTTCCCCATAGTCGCGTTACAATGATATCATTGCCCTGCCCCACTGTTGGGCTTCGCCTTTCAACTTTGCCCGGCTCTTGACAAGCCAGTTTTTTTTCGTCTCGATATAAAAAAATAAAAATTAATGGCGCGGAGAATTGACGCAATTCACGCCTCTGTTTCGTAAATCCGTTTGTTTCAACGCACGTGCCTAAGGAGCCAATGAGGAAGAAAGGAGAAAGTGGGAAGGGCGGGAGAAGTTAATGTGCTAAATCTAGACCCACAGCTTTTGCGTTCCCTTTGTAGGTTTTATACGCTTACACTTTTGCATTACTGTATCTGTATTTAGGGCTGACTTAATACCCGCAGATTTATGAAGGCCTATGCTGAATTTGAGCAGCTGATCTGCAGCTAATGAAAGCATGGGTCTTTCCATAAAATTTGTTAAGTCAGAAAAGGTGCTAACAGATTCCTGTATTTGAAGGAGGAAGAGTTTTTACATAAGACCACTTGATCACATCAGATGTCCACTTCAAGTTTAATTAAATAATAAGGTCTCTCCAAATTGGGAAATCTTAAGGTTAAGGTAAAGGTTCCTCTCGCACATACATGCTAGTCGTTGCCACTCTAGGGGGCGGTGCTCATCTCCGTTTCAAAGCCGAAGAGCCAGCGCTATCCGAAGACGTCTCTGGTCATGTGGCCGGCATGACTCAACGCCAAAGGCGCACGGAACGCTGTTACCTTCCCACCAAAAGTGGTCCCTATTATTTTTACTTGCATTTTTACGTGCTTTCGAAACTGCTAGGTTGGCAGAAGCTGGGACAAGTAACGGGAGCTCACCCTGTTACACGGCAGCACTAGGGATTCGAACCGCTGAGCTGCCGACCTTTCGATTGACAAACTCAGCGTCCTAGCCCCTGAGCCACCGCATCCCTTTTTGGGAAATCTTAAATAATAATAATTTATGCAAGGTGATCTGCCTCACAGCAATAGTTTCGTTATATATATATATTCTCCCCTCTATGAGTTGTATGTGTCTTCTTTAACTTTGGATACCAGAGGCCTGGGTGTTTTAAGGATTCTGCATATTAGCTTAGCTGCTTCTAGCACTCCTGGAATCTGTCGCAGATACTTTCCCACCTTAGGAGTCACAGCTCCAAGTGCTCCTGCCACTGACCTTTATTTTCCACATCCTTTCTAGTTTCTCCTTCAGGCTGTGGTACTTTTCCCATTTTCTCATACTTTTTCTTCCTGATGTTTATTAGATTTTTATCCCATATTTATTACATTATAAGTAACTCAAGGTGGTGAACATATATTGCAATAAAATGTAAGTAAACTTTTGTTGGCTTTTACCAAATATTTGAACAAATATGCAGGTTAGTGTATACCCAGGGGTGAAATGCTCCTGGTTCAGACCGGTTTGGCTGAACCGGTAGCGATGGCAGCCAGTGGTTCGGAGAACCAGTAGTGATGGCGGCGCAAGGCTCCGCCCACTCGCCCACTCGCCCAATTGTCGTTGTTTAACCTGTTTTTTACCCTCCGTGCATACGCAGAAGGGTTTGCGCATGTACTGAGGGTCCAAGAGCACACGTGATGCACAGCATGTGCACTTCCGAACCGGTTGGGAAGGTAAGTAGATTTTACCCCTGTGTATACCCAATCAGGATCTTTGAAACAATTACCGTACACTGCTTAACATAAACAATAAAATTGGACAGTGGTATCATGCACAACCTGCTTTACAATTCTATGGCCAAAAGAAAGGTGGTAAAAATAGAATTACTGCCTGTGTATAAAGCAGATTTTAGCTTTGTTTTGAATGAATAAACAAACATGTTATTTATTTGCCATTCAATATGTATCAGTGTGAGTGTGCGCTCTCCATCAATTGGTAGGGTTAGGGTTGGAAGACAGAAGACACAAGTGATAATAAATATAGCAGTGCCAATTTAGTGTGGTGATTAAGGTGCTGGCCTAGAAAGCAGAAGACTGTGAGTTCTAGTTCTGCCTTAGGCACTAAAGCCAGCTGGGTAACTTTGAACCAGTTGCTTTCTCTCAGCCCAACCCATCTCACAGGGTTGTTATGAGGAAAATAGGAAGGGGAAGGAGCATTATGTATATCTGAGAAAGAAGTTTCCTTTTTAATGTTCAATGTAGTATTTAGCACAATGTTTTCCAAACCTTTTTCTTCATTACCCAAAACCATTTTTTACCAATGTAGATAAAACATTTTAAATCATTGTAATTGGATAGGGATTTTGTGTATCATTACTGCCCCCCCCCCAAAAAAAACCCCACTTTCATCCTATTTTGGGTAATTTATCCATGATTTAAATGTGACTGAGGCAAATAAAATACATGTCATGAGATAATTTTTTTTGATTCTTTTACTTGTGCTGCAAGGACAAGTTTATTTTTGAAAGATTTTCTCATTACCAAATAGTAGTTGCTTTAAAAATGGCTTTGTTTCATGCTCAAAGCCACAGTTTAAGATTGAGCATTCCATTTAGTGCACTTCAAAATCTTGTTTTGGTCTGTCAGGTCTTGCTGGTGATGCAGGATCATTTGGTGAAAGCAAGGAGAATAGATTTCATTAGATAGACCTGTAGAGCTGAATGGGAAAAGGAAATGATTCTGAGGCCAAGACTTCAGATTGTTATTTGTTGTCCTTTTGTTATCAGTGCAGGAATAATAGAGGATCAAGGCTGTGGGAGTTTACAGTTAGGTCTTAAAGGATATTAAAGATCGTATCTAGACCAATAAATCATAGCTTAGGTTGTACTGCTAGAATTTGGATAGACTTGCTAGCACATCTGCGTTTGTGAAAGTAATATCAAAACATAAAGTTAAACCATATCCATGTTTTCATGATCCTTGTGGATTTCTTATAAAATTCTTGCCATTAGAATGCGGGATTTCTAGTAAATCAAGTGTGTTTGGCAGATAGCTTTGCATAAAGTTAGCTTTAAGCTATTCTGGTTCTAAAATTTGAGAGGCTGGCATTATGACCTCAAAGAATTCTCACAAAGTGAGACAAAACATGTATACTAAGAATAATCTTGTGAATATTTCATACACTATTTTTTAAACCCTGTAAGCTTGGAAATGAGACATCATTAAAATTTAATGGTAGCATTCTGGGTGATCAGTCCTTATTTCTTCCTTGTGGGCCTTTTTCTGGTCACATTTTTTTGGACTTGTATTTTTTCCAACATCTCTGGATGACATATCTATTGGATAATGTGTGATGTACCTTAAAAGTATGGACTGCGCACAAGTTTTAAACAATCCACTCCCTGTTGTTCCTTCAGTCAGATCCACAAATGCTTTTAGAGCTGTTTACCTATCTCTAATTTCCAGAAAGCATCCAGAAAGCCATTTTCAAAGCTGTACCTAGTCCTAGAGCATGTTTCATCCTTTTGTTTCATATGCAAATGTTGCCAAAGCAAAAAAAAGTCAATAATTACATGGGATACAATTAGTTAAGATTAGTTAAGAGGTTAAATTATTCTTGTCACAATGTTTTTATAATTGAGAATTCATACATCTCTGAGCATTAGTGTGACAGGACTGGTTGGGGTGGGACATTTGGTTCCAGCTTGCAACGCAGCAAATCTTTGCCTCCTAGATCTGTTACCTGTTGTGATGCTACATATAGTAACAGCAGTCCCAAAAGTGCTTTTTTCAAGAGGCAATTGAACTTTCTGGTTTTTCATTGAAGACGTTTTCACTTCTCATCCAAGAAGCTTCTTCAGCTACATGACTTGGATGACTGAGAATCTCCATAGACATATAGTAACATCAGTTCTTCAAATGTAATATTTTATTTGCAGTTGCCATAATGCAAGTACCAAATAACTAGCAGTAAATCCTTTTCAACAGAAGAGAATGTATGTAGCTCAGGGTTGAATTGTGTTGTCCTTGGTACCCTCTGAGTTTGGTTGTTTGCTTGCAAATGTTTTACTACCCAACAAAGTAACACTAGCATTTGTTAGTTAAAAAAGACCAGAACACATCCCCTTCAGCAGCCAATGCCCGGAATAAAGAGAGATTAATATCAAGGCAATAACCAAACAGAAAAAAATATTCCAGTCAAGGAACTACTAAGGAGCAAACCACATTCCCACCAATGCTGGCAATGCAAGCTACTGTAAATAAAAAAGGAACCAAACTCCACATTCAATAGCACTGATGATTTTACCTAGTTTGTACTTCTTTGCAAGTCACTTGTCAGGCAAGGAGTGTGCACAGTTTCCCTTGCCTTCCATTTAGCTTTTTGTAATTGCAAGTTCCTGGTCAGCTATGCCTGCACATATGTGTGCTCCCCAATGGGCAATTTGTAAAGACCAAGAAGGCCACTTGGAGAGGTGCTAATGGTTAAGTTTTCATTGTTTGGTTTAAATGTAAGTACTTAATTGTTTTTTGTGCTTATTAAGTAACATGATGTTCCATATCCATTGAACTGGTCAAAGAGAACATCACAATATTTTAATTAGCTTCAATAATGTGTATGGGTTGTACATAATGTAATGAGTTGACATCTTGCATTATTGGAGTTTTTGAACTTTAGTTTTTGGGTTGCAAATGCTTATTTTCCATCCTAACTTTGTAACTTTATTCATGCAGGACTTTTGGAGAAATGAAGTTTATTGATTGGCTGGGATTATATATGCATGGATAGATTGGTTAGCTATTTGTCCCCAAATTTTTCAAAACTCCAATGTCTCACATTGCCAAACAGAAGCTGTTTTCATATGACAGCTACAAAGACCAACAGTGCATTCCTAAGAAAAGATGCAGCTGCTTTAAAGACACATATACAGGTACTATATTTGCATTTCTGCATAACCTGAAGCACCTTTTTCAAATTATTTCCAAGATATAGCAGAATCCCAGTATTTAAAATTTACAGGATGTTACAGGAAAGACCATATTTATTACTTTATCAGTCAACAAATCCTGGATAGCCAGTTGAAAATGTTTCCTATACTCTTGCATACAAATAACCATGCTTGAAACTAAGGTATTTCTACTGTTTAAAAAGTTCTTGGAAAGCAACTTGAAAGGAAGTATAAACAACATTAAATCTGCTTTAAGTATTATTAGATTTGGAAACTACACCCTTCTTTGTCCAAAGACTTAGCTTCTAGACTTCCTAATAATACTAGACTTAGCATTTGCTTACTTGCCTGCAGCGCTAGATTTAGAAAAAGGTAAGTAAGCAAGCTAAAGCTTAGGGCCTCACAGGATGAGAAGCCTCTGAAAACGAAACAAACTTAAGTTTGATTATTTACATATTGAATTTTAATTTAAAGGTATTTATAATGCAAATAAAACAAAATATGAAAAAATTAACTTGTTCTGAGATTCTTTTTTTCCAAATAAATAAGAGCTTTATTGGTATTTTAATTTTTCTTTCTGGTAGGATAAATCATTGTGACCTCATAGCAAACAATCACCATAACTTTCTTTGCAAACTTCTGTAGACTTCTGCACAAATATCAGGATGGGTGTCTTAGGCCAATGTTTTTCTTAAAAGCATCAGATGATTTACTCCTCTTTCTTGAGCTAACTATTTGTGCTGTTTTACCCCCTGTAAAAAATAATGAAATAAAAATAAGAACAGCCATGTTAAGATTTTTCATGATAGGAAGCCTATCCATTGTTATCCTATCCATTGTTATCCCTTATCATATCCCATCACAAAGCCAAGGTGCCATGAACAAGAAGACAGAGTCAGCTAAGCATGTCTCCAAAATTATTTCCTCAATTTAAGTATGATGTAAACAATAAAAGTTCCCTTTTGCAACAAAAAATGATGACAATGTCAGGAAGAAGCCAAATCAAAAAATGACACTAAGCCCACTGACAGCCTTCATTCATCAATGGGAAGGGTGTGCTTTTGAGGACTCCTGGCAATACCTGAACTAGTTTTCTTGGCAAGATTTTGGAAGTGATTTGTTACTGCCTCTTTCCTAGGACTGAGAGAAAGTCACGCAGATGGTGACTAGAACTCAGACTCTGGATTTCTAGCCTGATGCCTTAATCATTATATCAGATTGGCTTTTAATCAATGGAAGGCTCAGAGTATTTAATGTTGCAATTCACCTACATCTGGAAAAAAAGCATTGATTGATCTTTGATTAAGTGCTGTCAAGGTGTTAATCGATCCTTCTCCTGGCCTTTTAGGTCTCTCAGTTGTGCATTCATTGCTTTTGTATTTAAGCACATCCAGTTTACTATTCATTATCTTCTTCTATTTCTTTCCACCTTTTCCAGCATTATAGATTTCTTTTTTATTTGATATATTTTGCTTTTATTTTTTGTCATCTCAAGGCAGCATACATACTTCATACTCCCATGTCTTACTTTCCCCACAACCCCGTCGCTGAGATCGTAACTGGCTCAAAGTCACCCTGTTGGCTTTCATGTCTAAGAGAGGACTAGAGCTCACAGTCTCCTAGCTTCTAACCCTTTCTTTCAGGAGACTTGGTTCCCTGCATTATTTCTAAGGCTCATTTGACTTCAGTTCTTATCATGGCCACATTTTTATAATTTTCTTTGCAATAATACAGAAGACGTTTATAACTTTCTTCTGGGATGTTTTTTCTACTTCAGTTTAACCTACAGAGCTTGTTATTTGTGCTGATCTCCCAACCAAATATAACCAGGTGTGCTCCTTCTTAGTATTTAGACATCAGCCAACACCAACTAAGTGCTACTACCTGGGTAGGGGCACAGAAGTGACTGTAAAGATATGAGAGAAATTGAAACAAATGATGAAGGCAAAGCTACAAGTTCCACTCTGGTCCATGAATCATGATGCTGCATGGACCAGAATATTGCATAGACCAGCATGAAGAGTGAAGCTTACGATGAAATGGCATGATACCACTTTCATTAATTTAACTAAAATGTAAGATCAGGGTTGACTCAGCCTTCCATCCTTCCAAGGTCAGTAAAATGAGGACCCAGATTATTGGGAGAAATACGCTGACTCTGTAAACTGCTTACAGAGGAGTGTAAAACACTATGAAGCGGTATAAAAGTCTAAGTGCTATTGCTATCCTACAGAAGCTTCTATCTGCTTTTATTCCACTGAATTTTCCTCCAACCCCCAAATTTGGTAGCCATCATATATGTTTCAGAATCAGGTATTATAAAATGAGATGCATAAATACTTCTAATTACAATCACTTAGAAATAGGTGCAATAAGCATTCAGGAACATAATCTGTTAGGTGCTGAAGTGCCTAATGATGGTAAACAAATTTGATGGATAGGGGATGATAAAAAGGTGCTATAAAAGAATATAAATTCAAGTAATACCCACTCATCCCTTTACAAACCATTCTGTGGATGTTCACAGAAAGATGAATAACATGCAGAAATGCAGATAATAAATATTTATTTGCTGACCGCCTGTTGAAATGTTCCTTATTCTGGTAAATCAAGCTCTACAAACAGTGGAAACGCCAAGAAAAGGTTGATTACTGTACGTGTCGGCTCAGTCTTTTCTGGCCACAGCCCAGCATTCCCACAAACTAAAGCCGACCCCGCTGTACACAACCGAAAAACTTAGCTTATGGCCAACACTTCCGTGCCGGCCCCGCCCTTAGGTAGCTCGCTCTTCGATTGGCTGTGGCGGAGGAGGGCGTTAACCTGATTAGGCAGGATGTCACGTGTGGGACTGGACTTGGAAAACAGAAGGCGCTGGAGTTGCGGCGGCCACCTTGAACACCCTGGTGGGCGCTGAAGGGATCATGCCGTACGTTCTCATCAGCACGCAGATCCGCATGGTGAGCGATTCGGGACTGGGCTGCATAGTGAGGGGAGAAAAGAAAGCGCGAGAGATCAAGCATGCAGTTATTTTTGGAATGTTGAACTTTTGCTGATTGGCTCCCCCCTCCCCCCCAGTATCAAGAAACCCAGTGTGTATGTGTGTGTGTGTGTGGGAAAGATATCCAGACGCCGTGGGAGCTGATACCTTCATTTGGGTAAAAGAAAGAATAAAATAATTAATTGATTTCTGGAAATATTCACCTGGCTGAAATATATGGACACCCGCTTCTTTCCTTGGTCATATTTATTATTTATTTATTTATTTTGTCGAGTACATATTAGATAATATATATATATATATATATATATATATATATATATATGTATGTATGTATGTATGTATGTATGTATGTATGTATGTATGTATGTATAAGCATGAATTGAATACATAAAGTGAATACAATTAAAGGGAATATTATGACAGGGACTGTAGGCACGCAGGTGCTCATATGCACCATATGCATATATATATAATACTTACGCAGATATGTTTTGATACATATTGGTCTAGCGCACTTCATGCCTGGCTTAAGTATTGGACTAGAGACTTGGGGAATGATTAAATATCTGAAGTCACTTTGTGTAATTTGCATGCAGTTCTACAGCTGGATATTGTTTTCTTTTTTCATTTGCCATTTGCTTGCATGAATGCCATTCATAGCAATAGATGATGCTCCTAGGTTGGGAGGATCCACCTGTAACTGCTTCTAGACCAATGCCTTTCCCAACGTGACGCCTTCTAGATGTGTAGAGACTACAGCTTCCAGAAATGGAATTGGGTGGAATTTTTGGAAGTGATTCTGGTGGCCATGAGTTTGGGGAAGATTGCTCTAGAAAGTGTCAGAGTTGCAATTTCTGGGTTGATTAATCTCTTTCTTGAAGGAAAAAGGATCAAAAGTCAATGCATTTTACACAGTGCTTATGTGTCTTTGGATACGCTTTTGTGGCTCACAGCTATTTCATGGAATCATGGTCTGACTGGATTATGACACTATTATGTGGTAACATATTTGTTAGATTTGCCATTGTGTGAACCTATCCATTTTTTCTGGAAAACAAGAACATCTGATCATAGTGGATTTTACTTTTATGTGCATTTCAAGATGTGACTGGCCATGCTTATATAGATTATCAGATCAGTACAGTGATATGTGGAAAAGTCCATAAATTTTAACCTTACAGGTATGCAGAAAATTGATGGTCAGTTACATCTTCTGGCTACTTACATATTAGTTTGGAGAAAGGGATACAGAGGCTGTGGAGATTCATCATCCCATTCTTAGGAGAAAATTCCTAAGCTAAACAAGCAAAGTCCTTTTTCTCCAATGGGAGCATGATATAGGGAATTTTTTTTTTCAAACTTGGAAAATTTAAAGATGTGTGGACTTCAGTTCCCCAAATTCTCCAAGCAATATCCACAGGAATAAACCATGTGTCAAACCATATGCTCAGGGATCCTGCATTACCTTTTAAAAATATGCACAAAAACTGAACTTTTGTGGATTTTCAGCAAACTTGCAACCAATGAAGGGAGAAAGGGAAATAGATGCATTAAGTTTCTTGTTCCTCTCCATCTAACACTTTCCCCCTTTTCTGGCAATAGGCTGAATGTTGAGCGATTATATTTACATCCACTACAACTCCCAGCTACTGAAACTAATTTTTTTTCAAAGAAGACGATGCTCCCAATTGCAAAAGGTCCTTCCCCTGCTATAGAGGGATCTGTGCCAGCCAACTCTGAATATTGGTTTGAAATGTATGTTTAAAAAGAACAAAAGCTAGGGGGGAAAAAACCCAAATTAGTTCAAAAAGATTGATTGAAAATATTCCATGCTGTCTCATGTTCAGCCTGCAGGGGGAGCTATAACAATGTGTAATTATATGTACCTGTGTAGTCTTGCATACAAATAGCTAGACTTGGAATAACTTTATTGTCACTTGAAATGTACATTAATCGGCATATATTAAATTTTGTTGCATACAATTCTCAAAGGGTCACCATCTCTAATAGACATAAACATGACAAAAATATAAATAAATAAACAATTGTTTTCGTAGGTTTTCACGGGTTTAGGTATGTAGGTCTTGGCATTTTTGGGTCTTTTCCTGTGTAAGGTTGAGAGTATCTTGGTGACATTTCGACGAGAACTCACTCATCATCTTCAGACTGGTGTCGAAACCGAAGACACCAGCCTGAAGATGATGAGTGAGACCTCATCGAAACATCGCCAAGATACTCTCAACCTTACACAGGAAAAGACCCAAAAATGCCAAGACCTAAAAATAAACAATTATGTATATACCCACATATATTATATGACACATAGCTCTAGGTAGGTAAAAGTGACTATCGTATTTTTGCTAACCTTTTGCCAATAATTTTACTTTGATTTTACGTAAAGGAAAAACCATTCCTTGTGTCCTAAAAGTGAAGTCTTGTGGTTCAGAAATTAAAATAACTCTAAAAAAAGGTGGACTGTCAAGTGCCTGAATTTTGATCATGTGATTGCAGAGGCACTGCAAGAGCCATAACCTCAAGGACTGGTCGTAACTACCGTTTGTTTAGTGCTTCTGTGGTTCTGTGGAAAAGTGACCTGAAATTGTATCATAAAAATTTGACAGCAAACGTGTTGATTTTTATGGGTATGATTTTTTTAGGACATTTGTGGAATATGTAGGTGTTAAGAGTGGAATGGGAAGATTTTGCTCCCAACAAACTCCCACCCTTATCATCATTTAGAGTGATAAAAACAAAATTGCTACCATAAATTGGCCTCTTTGCTGCCAAATGGTAGTGTGATCTTAAAGCTTTAGTAAACTGCATTTGCACTGCCATGCTTTCATTTATTTACTAAATAAATACATACTTATGTTCCCATCTATCTACCAGAAGGAGCCCCAGGTCTGATTTTAATGAATAGACAAATTCCTCTAGGTGAAGTCAACTGATCAGACATCTTGATTCTAAAACATATAGGGTGTGCTTAATACACTGAGATCAGAAATTCCATCAAACTGGATGCTAAGGGAGATCTTTGGGAGCTGCTCTCATGTTCTGAATAATGTCTGACTAATGCAGGGGTCTCCAATCCTGGTTCAGCTGGCTGAGGAACTCTGGGAGTTGAAATCCACAAGTCTTAAAGGGACCAAGGTTGGAGACCCCTGGACTAATGTATTGTAGCATTAAAACTGCTCCATTCACCTATTTTTTAAACAGGTCTATGCATTCGTGTATATATTCTCTCTCTCTCTCTCTCCCCCCTCTCTCCCTCTCTCTCTCTCTCTCTCTCTGTGTATGTGTGTGTATGTATGTACACAAATAATGAAAACTTTTATTATATAACAGGTATGTTGATTTGAGTTGCCTTGGTTTTCCTTTTCAATGTTATACAGAACTTTGAATGGAAAAGCTAAATAATGCTTGTGATATTGATATCATAAATTGTACCTAATTTTGATAGAATATCTTGTTTCTTTCTCTTCTCTACTTTCAATACTTTATTTAAGTAGTAGAATGTTAGTAATCGTTAATTATTTTATGTAGAGTTGTGGTGGCTCAGTAGTGTAAAGATGCTGGAGGTGCTTTGCTCCAATGGTTCGAGTTCTAGCACTGCGTGGTGCAGTGAGCTTCCGTCACTGGCTTCAGCTTCTGCCAACCTAATAATTCGAAAGCATGTTAATGCAAGTAGATAAATAGGTACCACTTTGGTGGGAAAACATTGGCGTTTTGTATAGTTGTATGAATCCAGCGAGTGCCAGACCTTCCCCAATGCAACTCCCGAATGCAAGGTGACATCAGTGGAGGGAGAAACCCCAGAAATCACTGCAGAATGCTGTTGAACCTTTTTGAGTGTGGAGCTAGTCCGCCCCTTTAGTACACTCTGGATAGTGTGCAAGTATGAACTGAACAGTTTAACAGTTGTCAGCAGTCAAGCAACTACTTTGTATTAACACTATAGTCTCCCGGTAATGTAATATTGTCACACATTAAATAAATCAAAAAACATTTTATATAAATACTATACTGAAATAATACAATGAGATATATGAAGTCTTACAATAACACAGTAAAAATAAAAAAATAAAATGCACTGCAGTAAATTTGGATATACTAATATGGGCAAGTGTGCAAAACTGAGGGGTAATATGCCCGTCTCAACCTGAGGATAAAAGTATAGTATTAGAGATTTTCATAAACCATCTTGTACTGTGGTTTCTGCCAAGTATCATTATCTGGTGTTCGAATTTTGTAAATAGATAAGAGGTATAATGAAATAATGGCATGATGCTAATATTGTTTTCAATTCAGAAGTGGTCATTTCTCTCTGCAGGAAGTTGGACCTACAATGGTTGGTGATGAACATTCAGATCCAAACTTGATGAACTATTTAGGGGCCATTAAAAGAAACATGTTGGGAAATCATTTGTAGGTATTCCTCTTTTTGCTTCTTGCTTACATCATTGTTTGTTAATCTGTAATTTTGATAACACAAGAGAGCTTTCCCAAATCTGATGCCCAGTTGGGTAGAAACCTTTCATTAACAAACTATATATTCCTTTGCTCTGGAAAATTGTGTGCATTCTTCAGGATGGATGGATAATTCTGATGCATCTAAGACATTTCTTGAGCTTTTCATCCATCATTTAAATTAAAGCCCAAGACAGAAATACTATGGTAGCATCCTATTTACTCTAATGATATGTCAATGAAAATTTCATCCAGGTGCAGTGACCAAGCCATTTCCCCTCAGTTCTTTTCTTGCTTCAACCCCCATCATTATTCCAGATTGGGCCTGTCTTCCAACTAATAACGTTGACCTCCTGCCACTTTTATACCATCTGTTTTCTCTATATTTATGCAACTTCAGAGATTGAAGTGCAAAATGTTATCCTTTGAGACATCTTAAATAAATATGAACATAAATATTCATCTTCTTAATTTACAATATAGTTGTTTTGGCTTAAGACATCATGTTTAAGCCAGGCATTGTGATTTATAAAATATTAACTAATATAATAGTTCAACTCAGCCAGTTGTTCTTTATTGAATGAACTATGAATGAAACAGCTTACTGTAGTACATAATAATAATAATAATAATAACAATAATAATAATAATAATAATAATAACAACAACAGCAACAACAACAACAACAACAACAACAATAATAATAATTTAATTTTTATACCGCCCTTCTCCCGAAGGACTGAGGGCGGTGAACAGGCAGATAAAATAATACCATATATTACAATAAAAACACTTTAAAAAACTTATTCAATATGGCCTAAAATTTAAAATACAATAAAAAATATAAAATAAACCCCAATAAAATCCATATTGATTTATCAAATTCATATTGATAAATTGAATTTGTTTTCAGGGCACTATTTATTTCTGAAGACCTAGAAATGAAATGTAAAATCAGTTGAAAGCAATGTTTTAGGATTAAAGGTGAGAAATAAGGAGTGCATTCCTTTCCTATTAACTTTTCTCCACAGGGATTAGAAATAAAATATGACAAAGAAAAGAAATCACAAGCATATTTACTTATATAGTGCCAAAGCATGTATTTTATAAGTCATTCTAAGCTTCTCATCATGTTGTTGTTAGCATCCTTTGCCTTTCCATTGTTCGTGATTTCAGAGCTTTTACATGCAAGCAAGCTTAAAAGCTCAAGTGTAAAGTTGATGTGTAAATAATGATAGGTCTTACTTTGAAGATGACTCTTCTATTTGGAAGATTGTCAGATGGAATATCTCTTCGAGGGTATCTGCTCTTTGAAAAGTTGTGCAGGCCAGTGGAAGGGCAAAGGGCCATGAATATACCCCTGGATAGTAGTTTAAATAGGTCCATGAGGTTTTTTTTTTCAGCTACTGGGGCAAAATATGTTCTATTTTAATGTTAAGTTTTTTTATTTATTTATCAAATTTAAAACCTGCCCATCTCCCCACACAGAGGGACTCTGGGCTGTGGGAAAATAAAATCTCAAAACACAAAAACTGTATATAAAAATTATAGAAGAGGCAAAGATTGTTGGAATTAAGAATTAAAAATGGTGGAGAGGGGGAGACTCTTCAAAGTGCTAACCAGCCTCACAGCTGCCTGCTGCTCAGTGAGCCCCAAGCAAAATGGGAAAGCCAGGTCTTTAGGCATTTTTGAAAGGCTAGGAATGTGGGGGCCCACTTCATCTCTTGGGGAACAAGTTATAGTAATTATGCATATAGGAAAATTAGCATAAGCGTGTTTTAAATAAATGTATGCTTTTTTTTTTCTTGGCTTATATAAGGAGTTCCTCCTGAACTCTTCTTCCAAATCTTATCATCAAATATCTTTTCCTCTGCAGTTTTCGCAAAGGTCTTTGGCTCATGTGTCTTTAAATACTATTCAATTTCTTGTTAGTAAGATGCATGTTTGAGTGCATTTCTCAACAATGCCGAAAATAGTGTCATGCCATAAGCTTTGTCTTTTCGTATTTGGGTGCAACATCATGATGCCCATGCAAAAAGTGCAGGGTACGTGTCCCAATGACACAATGCTTTTTGTCATTCCCGCCCTTGCCATTCATAAGCCTCTGCTACTTGTTCTCCTTTCCCTTCTTGCTTTACAGTGGTGACCGCCTCCTTTTTCACATAAATAATCAGAAGAGGGGAAATGAACAGAGCCTCAGGGATACCTAACATTGTGGCTGCAAACTCTGCATTTTAAAAATACTAGCCAGAAGGGTCAGTTCACAGATGAAAATAGAAGTACAAATCCAATAAAGCCCTGTAAAATATCAAAGCAAATTAGGATAGAGCTGTATTTGTAACAATGCCATAACATATAAAACTGTTATAAATAATATAAATAATCAGTTGTTGACTAATTTGTTTATTGGGACAAAGTATATAAAAATGGTCAAGCTTTTAATTCTCCAGAAATCTTCATAAGGGTTTTGTGAATAAAGCTGTCTCTAGGCTGCATTGCTACTTTCCAAAACTTGTGTGATCTTGTATTCACCAAGCTTTAAAAAATGTAGGGCATCCAAGACCCAGACCTTAAACTTTGATCAACATATTAAATTTCTGTTCAGCCTCCTTTACTTTCTAGTTTTACAACTTTGTTCTTAGAACTGCAACATTCAATTTACATTCTCATCAATATGGACACAAATTATTTGAAATTGTTTTTTTTTTTAAATCCATTTTTTTATGTCTTGTTTACAACAGCTGGGAATATTATGTGAATGATGCTCCACGGATCGTCTTGGACAAGCTGGAGAAGTGTGGTTATCGAGTGATCAGCATGACAGGAGTGGGGCAGACACTGGTGTGGTGTCTTCACAAAGAAATGACAGAGAATTGTGCTTTTCTTCCTCTCCAAAACATTGCTGTAAACCACCCAGCATAAGCTTGAGATTGCATTGCTCATCTTCAGGCATTTTAAAGTGAGACTTTATCAAAACCTGGCTTTAAAATCATAAGCATTGCTACATCATCATAAGAAGCATCATTCTAAGAAGCTTCACAGCTCTGGGCTGGAACTTTCCTGAAGAGATGAATCCTTATTAAGCATTATTTCAGATACCAATCTGAAACTGGCAGTATTAACTGTTATCTCCACTTTATTGAACGACAACTTGGCATCAAATCCACTATATCAGTAACAGTCTCAGGTTAGATCAGGTATGACATAGCAGAGAAGAATGTTCATGCACAAAATGGCTGTTTATATTGATAGGGACATTACCATACAAATTTACCTCTATAAATTACATAATGTGCTTAAAGTATATGTGTGTCCCCATTCAAGAGTGTGATTAGAATCTTGAGATTGTGATATGTGGTTTTTCTGTTATCTCTATATGGTATGTGTTAAAATAGTAGAAAAGATTCTTTAAATAGTTCCGTATAGTTTTTAATTGTACCAATTTGCCTTTTCATTGTTGGGATTGTTTACACTATGTCTGCTGAAAACCATTCCTAAGTAGCTCATAAAATAATAAAAAAATAGTAAAATCAATCTAATATATCTCAAACTGTTTGTTACCAGGCAGTTTTAAAATGCCACCAAAGCCTGTAACATACCAATTTACAATCTCGAGCAAAAGTCTGAAATGGTGAGTATCCCAAAGGGTACACTAATATATACAACTTGTATATTGGCAGGTAATGGGACTAATACACTGATCTAGTGCAGCATCTTTCCCTCATTCAAGGAGCTATATTAGTTTCACATTGTTTTATTGCTGAACTGGAAGTGCCAAATAATTAACACTCTTTGTAACAATTTATTTTGGTTTAGATTGCATTGTCAATACTCATAGTTGGTTCAGTTTCCTTGTGATGTAGATGGCTATGAATGACCACCAGTGCTATTTAGAGTTCTAGGTAAGAATTGAGAAAATGGGTGAGATCACAATTTAGCCATGAAATTGAGCTTGTAACCAACTTTCAACCAAATGAATTTCACAGATTTATTACAAAGATAAAAATAAGGTAACTACAGAACTCTTTTAAGCAAAAGGGTATGCTATATCTAACAAATACGTGGATTTATAAAGAATATGTTAGAGTGAAGAGCACGATGGTCCTTTAAAGTCAGATTTGCCATGAGTTGCGATGAGTAGAAATCACTATCATAAGAAATGTGTTATAGAGCTCATATTGCTTCAATGAGTCAGGAAACGTGATGAACAAGGAAGGATATGGTTTTTGAAAATGCAGATTTGCTACTGCTGTATAAATTCCAGATATCAGGGTAATTTAACACCGAAAAACTTGAAATAGATTTTCACTTTATAGATCCCCTTAATCGGGGTGATCAGTTATTCTTCCAAGAAATCTACAGTAATTTTGAAGTTTTTCCTTCAATAGTTTTTATTGATTTAAGAATTATAAGCAAAAATGCATGCCAATGCCATTTCCCCTTCTACTATGTACAAGACTCTTCTTCATCTTCCTGTTTCATCTTTTCAATCAGCTTCTGCCTCTCGGAAGCTTGCCGCATGCGCATCATCACAAGGCTTTCATAATCCCTCTCAGAAACGACTGAATCCTGTGGAAAGAAGTGACTGCAGTCAGTTTCAGAAGCTCCATTAGGTCTTTCATACATAATTATGTTATTCTAGATGAACTACTGAAAGCATCACCATCACCACACAAGAGTACCTTTCAAATGTCTATAGAAATACAGAATTTACAGTTAGCACAGCTATATTACTACTAATTATTGTATACTGGCAATTTAATTGCCTCTCAGCATGAAATATTCTTAGCATTTTCAGCTGAGCTTAGTTTTTATAGATATTAAAATTACTCTTTACAAACAAAAGAAACTTTGCACAGTACATAGCATTATTCAGGCTGGAAAGTGCTAAAAAGAAAAATGTTTTATATTTATATTTTATATCCCAATATGCTTAATAGTCATATAAATTATTCAAAATTAAGTAGCTTAAGATCCCACATATTAAAACATGGCTTAGAACAAATTATTATAGATTATGTTCTAAAGATTCTATTTACTAGGTATATTTCTTTTTAGAAAAGCTTACAATTGGTCTACAGAACTGGTTTGTTAAAGCATTGTCGTATTTGTTGAATGTACAGTCCTTGATCATCTACATTTCTTCAGTAACCATTTGAAGTTAAGCATTGAACAAATGGTGGCTATAAGCAGTCCTCAAGAGTTTTGCCATCCCAGAACCCCCATGGTCATATGGGCACTGGGCAACCTGTTCACATTTAGAACTGGTTGCCAAGCATCAACTGATACACTTTGAAACTTTTCTTGCCAGCTTCCTCAGAAAGAGCCTCCCAACCTGTGGTGCTCCTCTCAGACACCATCCCTGACCTTCCCTCACCTGCACAGCAGCCCTTGCACACTCCCTGATCCATGTGGTGCTCCTCGTGTACCCTGCCTGACTCATGGAACTTCTCATGCACCTTAACTATTTTCCCTGAGCAGCGTCTCTTGCACATCCCCTCGCTCCCTCCCCCACCCAGCAGAAACCACTTACCAGCCTGCTGGTTTGGAACTTGCAGAGTCCCCCACCAATTTTGGATGTGGGAAGCAGGCAAGAAGTTGCCTTGCCTAAACTGTGGGAATCAGTTAAAATCAGCAACCGAGATTGCAGGGATTGTGGTCACTAAGCAATGTAGTCGCATTTTAAGACTGCATTACTTGGTGATGGAAAGTCCAGTCTCCATTGCCATCATAAGTCAAACCAATCTGTTTGTATGCCTCCAAGTCTGAAAAGTTTTTGGAGCATTTCTGAGGTAGCTGTAGAAAAGAAACACCCAGCTGAGAGGGCAATACAATATGAAACTATAGTCTAAAATTAGTGCTTCTCAAACCTTTGTGGCTTTTAAAGCATGTGGACTTCAACTCTCAGAACTAATATCCACAAATCTTAATACTGCTAAAGTTGAGAAAGACAAATTACCCATAGAAACTTTGGCACATTTGGAAATTATGGGATGGGAGAGTCAAGGCTATATTCTGTTTCCTTTCAGAAATTTTGGAGACACCCTGTAGTTATAGAGCCAGTTTGGGCTAGTGGTTAAGGCACCAGGTTAGATACCAGAGGACCATGAGTTCTAATCCTGCCTTAGGCATAAAAACTGGCTGGGTGACTGGTCTCTCTCCCTCTCTCCCTCTCACACACACACCCCTCTCACAGGGTGGTTGCGGTGGAAAAAATAGGAGTAGGGAGGTGTATGAAGTATGTATGCCATCCTAAGTTATTTATAAAGATAATAATGGCGGGATGTAAAAAAATTAATACAAGGGAATGGACTCTATTTCTTGGCAAATGTACAACCACTGCCTTTCACAAAATTAGGATACTAGGCACATCCTCATTAAGACTATAAAAAAAACCCCAACAAAAATGAAAACAAGTTTGAATAATCTAATTTGCTCTAATCCACAAAAAGGACTTTTGGTTTTACTTTTGGACTGGGTCTGGAGTGTGGTACAAATGAAGTGCCACTGAATAAACCGAAAGGATAAAAGAAGGAAACAAAATGCCAAAATAGGTCTAACATGGCTATCGAAAGCAATTTGCCTTAAAGCTCATATATTTATTTAAAACGCTGTGAGATTGTATACTTGTTTTGCTTTAACTCTGCTAGCACTTTAGAAATGTCACGCTGGCGTAAATATCTTACATTTAGATTAGTTTTCTTCTATGATGGAACACATTACAAGAAATAGGATTGACAGATTAAATCATATATTTTTAGGATTAAGAAGATTAAGGCAGGAAGCCTAATATAACAGATAATAATGATTTAAATGATACTTTGCAAGCAGTGATTTTCTCAATATCAGATGCTATGCAAAAACACAGCAGTAAATGGCTATCACATATTGTCCAAAGGCATCTACCTGGCCTCTCTTGCAGAGTGAAGCTGACCTATCTTTAAAGATAGGTGAAGTTCTTTATTGTCTCATCATCTACACATGCTATATAAGCGAAAGTATACATATATAGTGTTGTAAGAATTTTTTTTAAATTATCTGGCCAATCAGATTAATTGGAAAGGTCTATCTATACAGAGAAGCAATTGGATTGTATCAGTTCCAAATTTACTTACATGGCCTTGTAAGAAAGTATTGCTATAGAAATTATAAAGTGAAGAAGTGTGAGTAGGCTTGCAGGCTTCTACATCTGTCAGTAATGGGATTATGGGTTTCAGAATGTTGATTTTATTGTTTCATTGAATATTGATTTAGGAAATGTTAATGCAGGAACAAGATTGAAAGATATTGGTACAATTTATCTTGTCCTTGTTATCTAAAGCAGCAGCTATAATATTCATATAAAGAGAAACTTTATATGAATATTTATAACAGCCATTTTAGCTATGATAAATGAAAGTGATATTCACTTGTTAAATTTAACGTACTGAATCCTCTGCTCCTACAGCTATTAAGAAACTGAATTAGTACTTCCTATTATACTGCAGTAACACAAAGTTTCTCCTGGCTCCAAGGAAATTAGACTTTTTTATACAACACTACACTGCAGACACTCCTGCTTTTACTTTGACTGTAGCACAGCAAGTTTCATAGATAAGCAGGAACTGAAACAGACTTCAGGGTACCTCTACCCAAATATCAGCTAGTATATCATACTGACTCACATTAGGATGTCTGGAAAAATATTTCTGCATAAGTTAATGAAGGCAAGATTGATTACAGGAACAGAAAAAGAAATTAGAATTTATCTTCCTAATAGGTCAAAAATGTTGATTCAAGTCTTATTTTGATTAATGTTGACAATAAAAGGAGGATGAAAAAATAACCTTTTAGGAAAATAAACTAATATTCTTACAAAAAGGGTAATATTAAAAACAGCCATGTAATCAGAGGAAAGGAAATACTTGAAGAAATAGCTGAAAAATTGTTATAGAATCTACAAAAAAAATTGCTTTTTAATTCCACAAAGATAAGATCAAGTTCAACTGAGAAGCAAAAGCATTAGATGAAAACATGGGCTAAGACAATTTAAAATATCTCAGGCCATCAATTTTTTTCTAACCATTTGCCATGTTATTTGATACAAGTCACCAGCGCTAGAATTCTGTGTTTTATTGCGCTATCCTCATTTCAATACAGGGGAAGGAAAGGGAGGAAGAGACATTCTATTTGAAACCATATGTGGCATTACATAAATCTCTTGTATTTGGAGCTTGGCCAACAGAACTAAATTTGCTAGATCCTTTTTTATTTCCTTATCTGTACCTTCTTCCAGTAACACTCCCGAAGAATAAAAATTTGTGGTTCCAAGTTTCCACAGAAGCTGTAGTTCCTCTTGAGGTAAAGTAATGTGGGCTGATGCTTCAGAGTCATACACACCTATTTCCTGCAACCTAGGCAATTAGGTAATAGTATAAATCCCAGTTTCTGATGTGACTGAGTCAGCAAGGGCTTGGCACGGAACACACACAAAGGAATTACCACCCACAGAACATATGAGTGGCTGAGCCAGAAGTGAAAAGTAGGTGCTGAAGAAAGGGTGCTTGAAACAAAGAAAACTGAAAATATGCTATGATCTTTCAATGACTGCCAGGGAATAAAACCACAATGTGCACTGAACTGGATGGGCTTCCTTTTGTGTTCCCACTTGGCTGCTTCTCTATTGGTTCATCTCACTGTAAGTATTAATTCTAAATTTTATTTTGTTTAAAGCTCTAAGCCACAATTACTTAATTTATAAATCCTTCTGGTGTTTTTGCTAATAGATGCCTCTCTCTCAGGGGGCCATAGTGAACTTTTCACAGTAGGAAGTTGAATACTTTTCATTATTGTGACGGTTCAACTCTGCGATCCAGGTGTAGCATTCTACAAGTATTTATACCTTCATTCAAATTCGATATATCAGCACAGTTTGGAAGCCAAGATGCAGAATACCTTCCCATAGTAAAGATGGGTAATGTAGGGATGGCAGGCCACAAATAAGAAACAATGGAAATTTCCATATCTTCCACATCTGCCTAGCCACTATATACAATGGGCATCATCTGGTCAATGTGAATGAAGTTATATATCACAGACTGAGAAGCAAAAAATGGGGAAGATAGCTTACTGATAGATTGATCAAATGGAGCAAGCCCAGGTTAAGTATTAGTTCTTGACCCAAATAGGAAACATGAATAAATGCATAAGGCCTGACGAGAAGAACAAGTAAAGCTATTGCAAGTTTATGGAGCAACAAAAGAGGAATTAAGAACTAAATTGAGTGTGAGGAAGTGAAGAGAAGCAGACATTTACTGAAAGCTGTGGAAGAGATCATGGAAACTGGAATAATAGGAGGAGGCTTGGATGTAGAATAAGGGAGATATAATCTAATGAAACAGAAAGATGATGCAAACTAATGCAAAGGGATCTATACCAATAGGGTATACACTGGGGAATAAGCTCACTCCCAAAGAATGCCATACTTTTAACCACTGCAAGTAGAATTTAAAGCTATGATGTTTATCTAAAGTTTGTATATAAATATCTAGCTAGATGGCAGCAGCTATTCAATTAGTTGAACCTAGCTAATATTAGATGAGAGACCGTCAGGTTGAATAAGGCTGAACAGAAAAGTAGGAAAATATCCCAAAAGAAATTAATAGCATATCACTTTTGTACTGTTGCTAGGAAAACTACATAGATATATCCAAGAAATCACAAGGAATCAAGTCTGACTTAGAAGCAGGTTGGCTCAGTGGCTTAATGATGCTGGAGGTGGTGTCTGTTTCAGCAGTTCAAGTCCTAGCACTACTTCTGATCACCTAGCAGTTTGAAAGCAAGTTATATGCAAGTAGATAAATAGGTATCACTTCAGTGGGGAGATGAACTGGTGCTTCATGCAGACAGGCAGATTCCTACAAGCTCTGAACTTTCCTGGTTGCAATGTCCGTTTGTGAGGCGGCTCTGGTGGAGAGAGGGGCGCCTTGGATGGCCCTGCAGGAGGAGTCACTTGTCTTTCTTGAAGCCAGTTTGTCCTGTGGAGCATCTTGGGAAATGTGTGAGCGTGTACCACAACAGTTAGTAAACTGGCAGCCAAACTACTACTTCAGGCTAATGTAACAACACCACACTATAATCATCATCATCATCATCATCATTGTGACTTGAAAGCACCTCTATTGTACTTCTGTAAATTTGGACTTGGAATTCAGGGATATAAAAAAATAAAAGAATCTGGAATTTATTAACTGTAAATATTTTGTAGGTCTTACACTGTGCTTAGATATAAATGTGTACCAAATAAAAATACTAGTAATAAAATTTTTAATTCTGAGATAAATTTCTGTTTAAGATGGAGATGCATTTTCTTGCATTTGGCCTTTCATATCAGAAACTACACTTATTCAGTATTCTTCTCAAAACCTTAGTTACTTGAAGGGTTGCAGAATTCTAGCAATGAGAATTATTGTGAAAATTACTTTTGTGGCATTCCTTACACATTCTTTTCTTTAAGAATGCAAGCAAGTTCTAACTTTGACTACACAGACCTGCTTGTTAATGTCTCTTTTTTTCTTCTTCTAGCAAACAAGAAAGAAGTTCTCTACTCCAGGAGCCTCAGTTTACCTGAAGACTATTGATTAGTTAGCAAACATCACTTTACTGCTTCTCTCAATATGGACACATGGCGGAGAGGATCTATTAGGTCTTCAGGTTTCTTCAAGCGGCTCTCATTCAGGAGGAACAAGAAATTGGGCAACCAGGCTATTATCTTGAACCAGAACAGCCAAACATTAGACTCCAATGAACAGTATGACAAAAAGAGATTCCTAAGAAATTTCAAAGAAAACCCAGACTATTTTTCATGTCAAAGTGAACAAAATCTTACCACTAAAACACAACCACCTCCCAAACCACCTCGCTTATATCTGGACACTGCCAGCTGCCCCAATATAATAGACCACAGAGAATCTTCCTCTACAGATATATCCTTTTTAAGCCCTTCCTGCCATTTTCATAAGGCTACTCAAACACAGCCTCATCTATTATACAAAACCGAAACCATGAACTCTGAAACTCTCTCCAGGAACAGCAAGCCACCTTTTGATCCATCAGACCCCTTCCTTTCCTTCACACTCGATTTGGGACCCTCACTCCTGGATGATGTTTTACAAACACTCAGAAAACAGAATTTACTATTAAATTAGCTGGAATTCTCACTAAAACCAAGAAATTAATCATACTGATTCTTTCGATTCATGGACTAAGTTATTTTTGGTTCTTTTTAAAATGAATTTGTTCCCACAGAAGGTTATTCCGTCTCTTAGAAGTTGCTATTAAGTAAATTATGTTTTCTATCTCATTTTGATAAGCAGGCAATATACTTGCTATACTTAACCAATCAGAAATTCTAGACAATATATGTATGTGTAAGAGGATGATGGTTTTGCAGGAAACTCTGTATCTTATGGAATGTATGGATTTGTTTGGGTAAAATAATCTTAAATATCTCAGAGCTCAACTGTTATATATAAGGTTTTGACAGAACACAGAGGGCAAGAGTCCTGATCTACCAATAATGAAATGGGAACTCTAAATATGAAGTTTATCTTCTTTTATGCCAGTACAGAATTTTCCTGATTTCTTCCTTCAATTTGGGGGAACGGATTAGGGGAATTAATAACTGCATTTACATCATACTATGAATATAAAATGTGAATGTATATGCTACTCTTTATTAAATCAATTTACTTTATTTCCTTTGAACATTTTTAAATTTCCAGTGACCAATATTCATCTAATAGATACTGTATTTTTTGGAGTATAAAACGCACCTTAGTTTTTGGGGAGGAAAATAAGAAAAAAAATTCTGCCTCTGCCTACCAGCATCCATTGGTATTCATCAGGCTGGTGTCCTTAGCAAACAGCCTGGTCAGCTTCAGCACATTAGCCTGATTCAGCATGAGCAGTTGATTGGCGGGTTGATCAGCTTCCTGGAATACCCCCAAACAGCTGTTCCCAGAGATGAATTTTAGCAATAAGCTCATTGGTTCTGAGCGTGCATGTGTTGGGGCAGATACGCAGCTTCAAAAATGCAGCTGATCGTCACAGGGCGCTCCAGTGAGCGCAGCAGGCGAAGCATGGAACCGGTCCAACAAGGCAGCAGCTGTTCCGCGTTGCCATTTTGGCCTCTGTGCCTTGCTTTTTTGCCCTCAAAAGCTCCGTTTGAGAGGCTGCATTTGTAACCTGCGTTTGAGAGGCTGTGGCTACAAACCCAGGCTCTCAAACGGAGCTTTTGGAGGCTGCAAACGCAGGCTCTCAAACGGAGCTTTTGGAGACTGCAAACGCAGGCTTTCAAATGGAGCTTTTGGAGGCTGCAAACGCAGGCTCTCAAATGGAGCTTTTGGAGGCTGCAAACGCAGGCTCTCAAACGGAGCTTTTGGAGCGCGTGGAGTCTGAAGGGTGGAAGCGGGATGGTGGGCAGGGCTACATTTGGTGTATAAGACGCACCCAAATTTTCACCCTCTTTGGGGTGGGGGGGGAAGTGTGTCTTATACTCCGAAAAATATGGTAAATGGGGGAAGTATTAGTATTACCCTTTCTAGCCTGGCATCTTCAAAAGTATTTGGGTGCAGCTTCTACTAGTTCCATCCAATTTGATAATTACTGTGATGAAACACATATACAAGATGTAAAATTTGGAAAAAAAGGCTACCCTACTATATCAACTACTGTATCTACTACTAGCAAGCATTTGCAGACATCATTGTGATTTATAGTAACATCAATTAAAGAAGCAAAAAGCTGGAATGAGGAAACCATAGTTTCAGAAGAGAGCAGTAAGGGACTTCATCCAAATTGGATCAGAATCCCACAGCAGTTTTGTTGCCAAATTAAAGCAGCTGCATTAGGCAGATGCAAACATGACTAATGTTATTAATACTTCTACTTAATTCTGAACTCTACCTATTGCTTAAAGCTGAATTGTGACATGAATTCTTGATATAAGAAGGGCTTCCATTGTTGTTTCAACTTCAAGGTGATATGAGTACGTCAGTGCCAAAATGAGCTCTTGTTTACTTCCTCAGGCTGAGACCAAATATAGCTAGACTTTGCAATTAACTCATTTTTCTAACACACAGACACAAACAAAAATCAATAGCATTATGTAGTTCAAGGGGATTGCCAAAAAACAGGTTCAAACCACAAGATGTTTCCTCCTAGGTGTATGAGAATAACAACATTTGTACAATATAGGCCTATAATTGCCATCAAATGTATAAATCAACCCCATGGGTGACAAGAAAAGGGGAGATAACGTGTTTCCCCGAAAATAAGACAGTCCAGATAATAAGCCCAATCGGGCTTTTCTGCGCATGCGATAATATAAGCCACCCCTGCAAAATAAGTCCCCCCTCCACAGTTACTTACATGCATGTGCAGCCATTCCCACAATTTCCTCTGGTTGCTTGCCATGCAACCAAAATGAGTTGAGGCAACGAGGCCAGAGGCGGAGGGAAGGGGGATCATGCCCTCCCCTCTCTGTTTTTCACATCAGCCGAGCGGCCCGAAACATCCCATCCCACTCCAATGGCAACAGCTTCCCTTCTCCGCTGTCTCTTTATTGAGAGGGGTGGCAGGTGCAGCGGGGGAGAAGCAAGGTATGTGGAGCGAGACGTGGCTCCCCTTGCCATCTCTTCTCTCCCCACCTCCTTGCCGGGCATGGCAGGCCTCCTGCCCCTTGCTTAGCCACCTGCCCCCTTTAGGGATGCAATTTGGGGGTGGCAGGTGGGGCAGGCAAGAAACGGGATGCAGGTCTTATCTTTCAAGGTCTGTCGCTTTCTTCGACATTGGGTCCAGGGAAATATGCTGTAAAAGTAAACCTTCTCGCGAGTTCGAGAAGTTTGATAGAACTCGCGAGAAGTTTTCTTTTACAGCATGATTCCCTGGACACAACAATGAGGAAAGCGATGGAGCTTGCAAGGTAAGACCTACATCCCGTTTCTCGCCCGCCCCACCTGCCACCCCCAATTTGTATCGCTAAAGGGGGCAGGTGGCTAAGCGAGAGGCAGGAGCCCTGTCATGCCTGGCAAGGGGGGTTGAGAAGAGATGGCAAGGAGAGCCATGTCTCACTTCTCCCCCACCCCACCTGCCACCCCTCTCAATAAAGAGGTGGCGGGGAAGGGAAGCAGCTGTTGTCATTGGGGGAGAAGCGAGACATGGCTTTCCTTGCCATCTCTTCTCAACCCTCCTTGCCAGGCCTTCGGACCTTCCGCCGCGGGTTGAAGACTTACCTGTTTATTCGCGCAAGACTGGCATAGAAATTTTAATAGCTTTTAATATTTGATATAAATTTTATGGGGTTTTTATGGTTTTAAATGGTTTTAATTTTGGCCGTATATCTAATAAGTTTTTTAACTATTGTTTTATTGTGTATATAATTGTTGTTTTACTTTGCCTGTGAACCGCCCTGAGTCCTTCGGGAGAAAGACGGTATAAAAATCCAATAAATAAATAAAAATAAAATAAATTGGGGTGGGGTGGGATGTGTTGGGCTGATCGGGTGGCGCAGGGAGGGGAGGCGATGGCAGCAACAGGACATCCAGTCCTGCGCTTGCCACCTCCTGCACCCCTAAAATAATAAGACCCCCGATAATAAGGCCAAGCCCTTATTTGGGGGTCAAAAGAAAATAAGACCCAGTCTTATTTTCGGAGAAACATGGTACAAGGGAAGAATCTAGATTTTGTACAGTGAAACTACCTCACAAAATTTAGAATAGGGCCTCTGGTGGCTCAACAAACTAATGCAGTCTGTTATTAACACAGCTGCTTGCAATTACTGCAAGTTCAAGTCCCACCAGGCCCAAGGTTGACTCAGCCTTCCATCCTTTATAAGGTAGGTAAAATGAGGACCCAGATTGTTGGGGGCAATAAAAGTTGACTTTGTATATAATATACAAATGGATGAGACTATTGCTTAACACAATGTAAGCCGCCCTGAGTCTGAGGCGGGATATAAATTCAAAAAAAAAAAAAAGAATAGGAAGTTGTAAGAAGGTACTTTCCCACTGTTTTCTTTGAGCAGTGTAATTGTAAAACATTTTCCTCTCATTAAGATCAGTGAGATAGAACGAACTGCTCCAGTTCCAAGCACAATGTAACCTGCAGGCCCAGAAGAGGAATGACAGGACTTGGGGGCAGGTATTATTTTTAGCTACTGATCTCTTTTAACATATTACGTGACATGTGTCATCACAATAAATCCATAGGGGATATTCATCTATTCCACCAAACTGATTATCATAAACATGACTAAATGTGGTTTACTACAAAACATATTGGTGACATCTGTTGCCCTCTCTTTTTATTTTAGATTTTTATTTTTTGCCATAATATACTTAACAGACTGAAATGAAAATTATCACAACATACAAAGCAGTGTAAATATAAAAAGCAAAACACAAACAACAACCAAAGCAAAACAAAAAGAAAAAAATACGTATTTATATATCACAGGGCCCTTCAAATGTTCACTCATGCTCTAATCTCTTCAGAACTCGACTACTACAGGTTCTACATGGGACTGCCCTTGAAGCTTCCACTGGTCCAGAACGCAATCATATGCAGCAATGCCTTATATACCCATGTAATACCTCTGCTTTTCAAGTTGCATTGGTTGCCATTTACTTCTGGGTGTCATTCAAGGTGCTAATTACCTATAAAACCCTATATGACATAGTATCTGGCCATATGGAAACTCATAGCATCTGCCCAGGCAACTCAATCCTGCAAAGCAGATGTGCTGAGTTCCTTCAATTAAAGTCCTCTATCAGGATCAGGAGGGACACCTCCATTGTAGCAGCATCTGCCCTCTGGAACAAGTTTCCTCCCTAGATCCAGATGGCCCCATTCTGTGACTGTTCAGAAGAGCCATGAAGACTCGGCTGTTCATCCAGGCCTTTGGTGAAAGAGACGGAGATCCCTCACTTAATTCCATCTGGTTAGTCACAGTTGCCACCTTTTAATCTTTAATGTTTTATAGATTTTATTGTAGTTTGTTGGTTAGAATATGTTAGCTATTTCTTCTGAAATTCTTACAAAACTAATTCCTATCTAGATAATATTCATCAATTGTCTGGAAAAATAAATAATAGGTGTAGAATCTCTTCAATTATTCTTTTTCAATTATTGTAATATAAATAATCCTTGACGTATGATCACAACTGAGCCCAAAATTTCTGTTGCTAACAAGGAAGTTCTTAAGTGTTTTACCCCATATTACGACCTTTTTGCCACAACTGTTAAGTGAGTCACTACAGCTGTTAAGCAAATCATGCAGTTATTAAGCAAATCTGACTTTGGGGGTCCTGCAATGTTCATAACTGGTCCTAAGTCTGTTTTGTTCAGTGTCGTTGTAACTTTGTCCACTAAATGAGAGCTTGTAAGTTGAGGTCTACTTGCAATTTAAGGATTTCAGAAACTGCTTGCACATAGAGTCCTTACTATGTGATTAAAGGATGTTTTAATTGAATGTAGGGTCGTTTTGCAATTTTAAGTGACCCACAATCTTCTTCCAAACTAACTCAGCACTGAACAGATGCTTATCACTTTAATTATTCTCAGTTCAGGTACAAGATATTCCTTCAGGATAAAATACCGTTCTTTTATCCTCTTTTAATCTAAAAATACACTTATTTCCTACTTTTTAGCAGGAAATATACTATGAACTCTAAGTACATGAGCTGATATAAATTGCAATAGAATTGCATTAAATTGCTGCTGTGTAGTCAAAAACGTAATTAATTAATGGATCACCTAATAATATTGGAACAGAACAGCCCAACCTCTGCAATCTAATAAGGACTTTATTTATTTAGCACAACTACCTCACCACTATAAGCTATATACTTAATTGGAGCACCTAGTTCTTTTTTAACCCTTTAGCAAAGACATGTCAAATGGCCCCTTGAAAAGAAGAAAAAACAAAGTAAGTAATAAAGAAAAGATTTCATAAGAGGCAATAGCTAACGTCTCTCCTGAATCATTCTTGACTCCTAGTGACTCCATGGATACACCCATGTTTTTTGGTAACAGACAGAAGATATCTGCCTCTGTGTTCTTCCGTAATGTTTTTTTGAATTTCTCATTTTAAACTCTTGAGATATACTGGTAAAATTTCATTCAAAACTTAATCAGATTTGATTTGCTTAGCTTTTTTGAGATCAGGCCAATTCTGCTAGATGTTGCCATCTTCAATAATAAGCAATACAGGTAGTATTCGACTTACAACCATTTCTTTAGTGGCCACTGGAAGTTACAATGGCACTGAAAAAAGTGACTTATGACCAGTTTTCACATTTATGACCATTGCAGCATCCCCATGGCCACATCATCAAAATTCAGATGCTTGACAACTGGCATGTATTTATGACAGTTACATGTCTTGGGATCATGTGATCCCCTTTGGCGACCTTCTGACAAGCAAGGTCAAGGGGAAAGCCAGATTTATTTAACAACCGTATTACTACCTTAACAACTGCAGTTATTCACTTAACAATTGTGGCAAGAAAGATCATAAAATGGGGCAAAACTCAACAACTACTTTGTTCATCAATGGAAATTTTGGGTTCGATTGTGGTTGTAGGTCAAGGACTACCTCTACTTAACATCAGGGTTCTATTACTAAAACATGAGCAAAAACATTTAATTGCAGTCAGTTGATCCGCTTTCACTTTTAGGAATGGGACTTAGTAATATCTAATACATATCGGGACTGCTTGCGATAGCTCTGCCAATCAAACACTAAAAAAAATTTCAGCCCAAAATTTCCATTGATCAGCAAAGTAGCGTAGCTGAAGAGTTTTGCTCCATTTTACGATCTCTCTTGTAACAATTGTTAAGTGAATAACTGCAGTTGTTAAGTTAGTAACAAATAACCCATATAACCTGGGATTTCTGATGGATTCTATCCAGTTGAGTATTGCCAGCCATAGCATTTTTCTCTAATGCATTCTGGTTAAGATAAGCTATGGCAGTAAAGGCAGCCCTGTGGAATAGGAGTAGAAAGGCAATTGCTCTAAAGAGCTCTAAATATGTCCAAGGTGGAGCTACACAGGGTGCAATAAACCTCAGGGTCACTGCAAAGCAGTTTCTCAGGACCAGCAACTGTGAATTAAGCCCAAATTACTGAATTCCCTATTAGCAAAGTAATAAGTAATTATTACTTATCACACATAATAAATGTTTCTTTAAAAAAATCTGGCAATATACCTGCTCATTAAGTACACAACAGCTATTTTTTTCACCCACATATTGCCGGAAAATTGTATTCAGGTCATGTACAAAGGAAAAAGGAGGCCAAACTAAGGCCAAAGCCTCTTAATTTTGTTTATTTATATTTGAGCAGAGGCCACAACAGTTCGGGTGGGAAATGGGGACAAGAACATATTCCCAACTCACATATGTACAATTCTTGTTGGAAATAATGGGAGTTGTACTCAAAGAAGGGTCAAATTGGGGGAGAAGACTACTGTAGAATTATTTTTATTTATTTATTAGTTGATTTTTTTTTGCTGCCTATCTTGCTGTGTGGCTGCTCTAGATGGCTTACAATAATATAACAAAGATCACATTTACAATGTACCTACAGATTCTCCTTAGTTTGCCTACCATCACCTAGTTCCACATATCTGACTTTGCGTCTGTAAATTATTTAACAGATTATTTTCTAATTGTGTCAAATATATGGAAGATATAAAATCAAAATAAATGATCATTTAAAAATAAAACATTATATTTGTAGACATCATATTTCACAAAAACACATTTTTGCCATCAACAAAAGGAAAAAAAACTATCGTGCTATAAACATAGAACAAAACTGTCTTTTAAAATATTATTTTAAAGTCTACAAGTCTATGTAACATAACATAACATAACATAATAACAGAGCTGGAAGGGACCTTGGAGGTCTTCTAGTCCAATCCCCTGCCCAGACAGGAAACCCTACACTGTTTCAGACAAATGGCTATCCAACATTTTCTTAAAATGTAGCTCTTTGGAGATTTGAAAGTATAGTTAAGGTATTTAAGAGGAATTACATTTCAGGGAGATTGTATCTGAGATATTTCATACTGCATATTGCAAAAAAAAATATGTATTAAATTAATGAGTTGCTTAAAAATATTGAGCGTTCCCAATAATTAAGAGGCATAAATTTTATTCTGAGTGTAGGGACAAGGAACTATGGTCCATAGTTGCAAAAGGTGTGGTCTACAGATGACAGAGAAGCTGTGTTGTTTCCCCTTCTAACAATTCTGCTTGTGATAGCTGGGAAGGGAGGGGGAGGTAAATCTGCAGTCCACATGCACATGCATGCAGCTCTGAATCTGATAAAAAGAGCAGCTCTCAGCATCAAATAGATTGCCCAACTTCTGTCTAAAGCATGAGTTCCCAGTATAAGGATGAGGGCTACTTGTTTATCCTAATTCCCTTATCAGAAATTCCCTTATCACATTTATCTATTTCGAAGGCTCCCATTTCTTCAGCTACTAATATTATTTCTTCTGTAACCAACCCCAACAAAGTAAACACTGTGGATATTTCATTCCACATTCCTAATTAGTAGTAATTGTATGAATTCTAGCCTAGTGGGTGTACATGAATTCCAAACTAAAAACAAATGTATATTTGTTTCAGTTAGAATAAATCTGAAAAGAAAAATGTGTGGCTTAAAGAATGCCTTCTAAATCAGAAATATAAGAAATATGTTGGCAGCACTCATGTAAAATAAAATTATACTTTAAAACAGAATAAAAGCAGTTTGTATTGGTGGTACCTGGGATATATGTGGGTGAATAGTGCCATCAGCAAACACTGTGCTACTCTGTGGTTGACCTTCCAGCCAGGTGATTTTTAAAGGATTGTATGTTAGGCCAACTTCATTCTTCACTGCCATCTCCTAACCGATAAAAAAAAAAGCACTCTGTTTCTGTATTTCATTGAATCCTACTTTGGTAATTAACTTGAGCAAACAGAAGAATGGCTGCAGGCAAATAATTGAATAGCTGTGTGAAAAGGAACTGAGAAGTTCAGTCCAGGCTTGCTTTGAGTTCCCTCCCAAATTGCCAAATTAATTAATTTCACTTGATATAGGATATCAACTGACAGTAGGACAATAATCCAGTTGGATGTATCATTTTACAATATATTGTAATTCTTTCAATAGACCTCAATATCTATCAATAAATATCAATAGACATCAAACAAAAGGGCATTTTACAAAGAGATAAAAAAGAATCATCATAGTAATGACATTCACCCAGAGGCACTTGAGGGTGGTTTCTCAGCTATTGTAAACATTTTACAGTATATTTTACATGCAGTAACTTCACTAAAGACTAGTCCTATACACATAGTCCTCATTTAGCAACTACCTCAGACAGTGACCATTTGCAGTTACAACACTGAGGAAACTTTGCAAACAATGCCTGCATTTACAATCTTTGCAGCTTCTCTCTCCACATCAAGAGTTCACCCTTACAGTCAGTTATTAGGCGTTGTCCTGTGCCTGACCCATTTTTTCCTTCTCCTCTCTGGCATAATAGAGATTGCCTAAACAAGCTATTCTTCTCCACAGCTGCTTTTCTCTGTGTAGCGCATAGCTAAACTGCTCTACAGACAAATTAATAAGATCAGCTCTGTGACCTTAATTAGTTGATTAGAACCCTCCCTCCAGATAGCTTGCACTGCTGTCTGACATGGAGGGGACCCCCTAATCAGTTTTACAAAATGCTTTTGATTGCCTCTTAAGCAACTCACTGCTTGTAGCCACTAGCACACTAGGCAAAAAACAGTGTTAGAACATTCCTTTCAATGTATATTCCCCAGTGCCCCGTTTGTTATAATATCTTCCTCTCCAATGAACGTAAATGCAAATACTAATTCTCTTCTTGCTAATTATCCTAGCACCAGAATAAACATACCAAAAGATGGGGGAGTGAGTGGAAAAGGGCTATAAGATTTGTTCTTCTAAACAGCTTCCTTGTAAATTGAGTTCTGAAAATCTTCTTCAAAGTTTGGAGTTATATTCTTCTATAGATGTGATGTCACATGATCACCATTTGCGACCTCATGCTGGCTTTCTCACTGACCTTTCTTGTGAAAGTCACAAATGGTGAAAACTATGGGATGCTGCAGCCATCGTAATTGGAGGCTAGTCGCCAAGCATCCAAATCACAATCACATGACCATGGAGTCACTGCGACACCTGCAACTTTGAGGACTAGTTGTAAGTCTCATTTAGTACATTGTAACTTTGGATGTTTGCTGGATGAGTGGTTGTTAAACAAGAACTATCTGTGTTTTATAAAGCTACCTTTTTCAATAATTGTCTGCAGAACCTCTTGCACTAGTGTAGCCATTGTGGTACACCTCCATATTTCCAAGTTAAAATATAAACAAAAATAACTTACAGCAGCTTTCACTGTTGCAAATTCCACAACTGCACTTCCAGCCTTCTTGTTAGAGATCACCAAATTAAGAACTTCACCATACTATCAGAATAAAGAAGAAATGTATTGTAAGATATAGGTTAAGTTTTCAGAGATTTTACTATACGGGACACTGATTCACAAAGGCATAGGCAATAAGTGGCCCTTTAAAACTGAATGGACAGCAACTCCTACTGATCATTCTAGCTAGGGTAGAGGGACAGCTGTATATTATCAGGAAGAACCATAAGTTGTCTGAGCAGTTGCTCCTTAAGTATTAATAGTAACAAAGCAAGATATTATGTAAATTAAATATTAAATTAAATTAAATTAAATACCTTAATGTATGTTAATTCTGCTTCACTAACAGTCCATATCATATTGTGTAATTTATATGTTTTATTTCACACACACACACCCCAATGTGTCTTTGACTAAATTATTTTTCATTTCCTCTTCATTATTGGAATGTTATTATTGGACTTTTAGGTTTTCTATTCATCCTCTTCTTATATCTGGTCACATTAACCCTTCAATTTAAAAGCTTAAGCCAGTTCAAGAAAGGTGATATTTTAGTTTTTTTTGTTGTAAGAGGATTGCTTTGAGTTGTATTAGATAATTAAACTATTTTTTTTAATTAAGCATGATTCACCCATTCTACATATTATATGGGACAGTTATAAAACCTATATGTGAGATCATGTTATTATTAATGCTTTTAAGAGAAAACAAGAAAAAATCTTCTGCATCAATAACTAGAATATTTGGTTAAAGAGGAATTGCTAGATTAAGCAAAGGATTCTATGAAGCAGGCCTATCATGAATTTGTATTAACCAAAGTGACATTAGATATTAATACACATTAAGCAATGCCTTCCTTTGTTAACTTGTCTGGAAAAGATTTATAACGATCATAGTATGATCTCATTGGTGTATGAAAGAATTTATATAAAAAGTCTTTGCTTATTCTTACAGAAAGGCCATAATTATACAGAATAAAAAAGTGGCATTCTGGTGTCCCTTCTACAATGAATACACATATGCTAATGAATTTAGTCCGTCTGCTTTTGTTTACTCCTACTACTGTACATATTTAAACAATCCCAGATAGTTCAATGCTGCCCTAATCAAGATACCAAACAAGCTAGAATTCAAAATACAAGACCAGATCATAGACTTCAGCTGTAGAAGAAAATAAACCAGAATTTTTAGTTCAAATGATAGGTCAAACTGAATGCACCCAGATATAGCTCATTCAAGCCAAAGCAGAATGTACCAGAAGCCTAGTTTATCGCTCCATATGAATCTGAATAATATTAAGCAAGGCCAATTATGGTAAGAAGACATTTTAGAACAGGACCTTTTGTAGAATTTGCAGTAGAATTTCTTTTGAGTAACCTCCATTAGTTTCATCTTCTTTCTTGCACTTCCATCGAAGCTGATAGAGAAAAGCCACAAATTAGTTTCACATAGTGCAGGGTCCAAGGCAGGGTCCACCTGCAATTTACTTTCATTTCTATTTATATATTCCAAAAACTCTTCTGTCTGTCTGTTTCAACCTTCAATTGGGAAATATGGTGCATCATAAAAGCAACCATTTTTGGACCAAACAGATTGACTTAAAGAATGTATCTAAAATTTGGGAATGAAATTTGGCAAAGGTGTGGTCATTTCAGCACTGCCACACTGCTGTAGTCAGCTGTGCTGCTGCACTGTCACAATCAGCCAAAGTCAGGTGATTATCATTTCCAAAACTCTCTGCCGGCTTTTTGAAAGCTGGCAGGAAGTTGGAACTCTTCTGAGGTGATGATGGTACCATATAGCATTGTGGTTAAAAAATAAAATATTTTGTTTTAAATATTGTAAGTTTCATTATGCCATGTGGAAAGAGAGGGGGAACAACATGGTCAACAGATGACATAAAATGTCACTGAGAAACTGTAAGGAAGAGGAGTATACAAGAATGGATGAGGTCAGGGCTATATGTCTCAAGGATCAAGCAGTCATCACAAATAATATGAGAGAAGGAGGGAGACGGGGAGAGGCATGCATGTCTTCAGATTGATAATAAAAGCACAGAAGGAAAAGAGGAGAAAAGACAAAGAAGTCAAAAAATGTGCATCTTCAGGAACAGAGATAAAAAACAAAAAGCAAAGGAGATGAAGAAATCAAGGATGAGAGGGCTGGACATTTCCAGAATGACAACAAAAGCCACAGAATGAGAAAACAATGACTCAATGGATTACAGGTTGTCTAGTGTTACTATAAATAGTATGAATTAGAATTTGTGCAGATATTGAATGAATTTTCACTTTGAGGCATATGGAAGCATTCACATTTTAGAATAACGAAAACTTATTACATACACCAAGTAGCATCTGGAAATCTGTCAATATTCCAAGTGACAGAGACTTAACTTCTAATTACCTTTATCCTAGAGCCTAGATTCTAGATTAAAGTGCAAGGAACACATTAAGGTGAAGTAAGTGACAATTCCCATAAGGAGCGAGGATGCCAAGGGCAGTCCAACTGTGTGGGAGGCTGCAGGCGATCCATGTGGCTTCTACTGATGGAATGATAAATTAGTTGTTCATCTTTCTTCATAGCTCAAATTTTTGGGGATGTCTTACTTTGAGCTTGGGTGTTCCTGTGCCATTCCCTCCATACCCATCTTGTTTACCTCAAAGAAATCAAATAAAATGAAAATTATGGTTGCAATAGTTTTGAATCTAAAAATAATATATTTTACGCTATAAAATTTATAAATTTACACTATCCTAACATACAAGTAAACAGATGTCTTAATTTATTCTGTATTTCCAGAGATAAAGCATCATTGTCCATAAGAATAAAGAAAAAAAAACCTTGCTAGAAAGACTGAAAAGCAAATCTCTCATTCAGTCGGCACTGAAGCAACTGCAACGAACAGTTAATCACAAAGTTGTTGGTTAACATTCATTAAACTAATTTTCATTTCCTCACTTTTATGATAGGTATAAAGTTCTTGGGAAATAAACAACTATCTTTAGTCATGTTACAGGGTAAGATGTAATCCTATGCATTTAGTTTGGAAAGCATTCTAGTGAATACAAGGAAAATTACTTCTGAATGGACACAAAGGTTCTTTGATGGATTTCCCAATTTAACTCTTTTTTTTTAAAAGCTTCATGTCAGAATTAATGCAAAACATCCAATCTCTAAAAAGCAAGCAAAAGATTGCTTGGCCTTACTTCGTATTCGCTGTTTCTCAAGCCGGATTTGTTCCTGGATGAGTTTTTGTTGTTCCTCCAGTTGTCGAGATCCCTCTTCACGTAACCGTTGGATCTGGGGTGAGTAGCAGAAAAAAAAACCCTGGCAATATTGCTTTAAGAACTGTTTCTAATATAAAAAAAATCTACTTACAATTTTGGGGGGAAATGTCGTAAGAAGTTGACCTATCATTTCTCTAGCTCCGTATTTTTTTTACTGATCACATATAAACAAACTAAAGAGGTTTCTTAAACGTGTGACGTATGAACATAGAAAATGGTCTATATCATCAGATTATTTTATCATCTTGCTTAACAATCTCTACATTTACTGGAGAATTCCTAGGTTTGCAAATAAAAGTTATATTGGAAGATGTAAAAACTGACATCTGAAACTTTATCCATGCAAAGCAAGTGCTTTCCATTGAATTGAATAATAGATTTCTGTGTGCTTGTTTGCTTGTGCATTGAAGCCTGAAAAGCAAATATATTTTAACTAGGATCCCAGCATCATTTATTTATTTTGTAGAAATCAATAATTCAATAATTCCATTGCTGCTCCTGAACATGAAAATATCAACCAATGTATTTCATATAAAATAATATCTGTTTACCACAATAACCTTACCTCTTGCTCTAATGTCCTAGTTATCTCAATCTCTTCTGCCTTGCTAACCTGGGAGTGAGCTTCTTTTTCCCGAGCCTCAAGATCTGCAGCAAAGTAGAATAATTAATTGCAGAGGGATTTAATTTCAATGATTTATATATATATACAATTAAGAGAAAAATGTAAAATAGACAAGTACCAGATATAGACCATAAAACAATTTAAAAATGAATTATATACAAATGATGAACATGTAATTGGTAAAATACATATACTTTTGTTAAGATTTGAAACTGAAGAAGTACAAATTAAAGAGTATATGATAAAATGGGTAAAGAACTTGAGTTAAAATGAATCAGTGAAAAAGAATGTAGTCAAAAAGGTTTGAAATTCAGTGTCAGAAATTCAATATAATCTGAAATGATATTCTGTTGCTATATGTCACCAGACAAATTGTGTAGGATAAATAAAGGTAATTCTAATTATGATTGGAAATGTGAAAAGCATGAAAGAACATTTTATCATGCATGGGTGACCTGTGAAAAAGTGAAAAAGTACTGGAAATGTGTATATGATACAAATTTTAGAATTTAATATTCAGATAAAACTTAGTAAAAACTTTATGATATCTTACTACACAGTTAGAAAAGATTCATGGAAAACCAGTGTTCTATATTGTAACTGCAGCAAGGTTATTATAGCACAAAGATGAGAAAATATAGAAGTATAAACAGCAGAGGAATAGGCTGTGAAGATGACAGAATTTGCAAAAATGGCAAAAATGAACCTGTTTGTTTAGGGACAAAACAATATGTACCCCATTCCTAAGAGGACTATAAGGGGCGTGCATAAGAGCACAAAAGTGCCTACCGTTCCTGTCCTATTGTTCCCTTAATTATATCAAATTAACATAGCTGTTGCATACTTTTACTTATATATACATATTTTTCTTTCATGAGATGTTGTTTTTATTAATGACAATGTTTTGTGTATACTATTGTGACAAAAATAAATAAATAAATAAATAAATAAATAAATAAATAAATAAATAAATAAATAAAAGATTGGAAACCTTTTTGCTGAAAATGGACAAAAATGGTAGTGGTGATACCCATGGACCTATATAATTCTAAAATGGGGAGAAGTGATAAAAAATTGTTTTGTATCTGTGATAAAAGATTGGAAGTCATAACTTAAACTTTATTTTCTCTTTATCTGTGTCCAGCACTTCTATCTTTTCTACTTTCCCTTTATATGGATATCTTTATCTCCCGAGTCCTTCGGGAGAAGGGCGGTATAGAAATTTAATTATAAATAAATAAATAAATAAATAATGTCAAAAAGTTCAAGAAAAATATTTTAAAAATCTATAAAAAAGTAAGACCATAAACTTACCTTTTTTTTAAAAAAAGGAACAAGATAAAACTGTTTTGATTGTTAAGTGTACTTTGCTGTACTGATAGTCTTAATGGTATATAAATATGCAGTTTGTAAATGAAGTGTATATCTGATATTATTGTAAAGATCCTATAATCTTGCAACTTATTTTCTCAATAAAGTCTTGTAACATACCAAGTTTGACTTTCTTCCTTCTTTCATCAAGTTTCTGGGTCCTTTCTGCTGCTTGTTTCTTGGCTTTCCTTACTCTATCATAGGCTACCTACAAAATAAGTAACAGCACAAAACACATTGAAAGGAAGTAAGAATTACAATCAGCTATTTAAAATATTAAATTGATCTATTTGAATTGCTGATAGTTCTATATATTTCGGTATCTTTCATTACCAAAGACCAAAAAAGAAGAAAAAGGAAGTGATCCAGAATATATTAGTGAAGGAAGTGTAAAAGTATTCTCAGTACAGAGAAGTAAAATTACAATGTTATTTTTATACGATGTTTAAGTACGCATTTGATTCACTAATAAATTTAGTTTTAGACATCTATGGAAGTTGACACAGAACTGAATGTTGAGTGCTACACATATGAAAACATTAAACAAATATAGGGAAGCTTGATGGAAGGAGGAAATGTAAAGAAAATGTTGCCTTATCTACCTGTTTTATATTTTTCTAAGCCTTTCTCTAACTATTATTCTTTCCTGAAAAGTGTGCAGGAAAATGGACATTCCTGTATAATAGCAATAGGTAGGTAGATTTTCAGCAGCTGAAAAACGTGTATATAAAGGTATTTGCTTGTCCAAGCACTAATCTGAAACTAACAAAAGATTTTTTGCATTTATAATACAGAATCAAATTCCTTACCCTTGCTGCTGCATCTGTTAGAACTGTTAATGCCTGAGACAATTGATGGAAGAGTTCAGCTACAGAACAGAACATTTAAAAAAGTAAGCATATTTGTATCATTTTAGGTACGTATCATTTATTCACTTTACTTGAATAAAAAATTAAAACACAATAGGACCAAGCATCATATAACATGAGAAATTAAACTTATTATAGAACTTGCCCTACCTTTTAAAACTCAATTTGATATTGTTGGTTATTAAGTTTATACCTAATTAAAGATTTCTAAGTTCTACATCCTTAAATATTTCAGTTTTTTTCCACAAATATAAGTAATAATACAATTCCCCAAAAAGAAACACATTTAAAAGGACCAAAAGAATCATCCTGACATGTAAGAACAAATCAAGACTGCCTTGGTTGGCCTCTGAAGTAGAAGGGGAAAAGCACTGGATGAGAAGGATACTTTGCAGGTAGAAGGCAGAGAGTGGAAGGAAGACTAATCCATCTGCTAATGAAATACAGGAGACCCTCTAATCCATAACCTTTTGTCCCCCCAACATGGCTCTGGGGCCACACTTGCTTTAATGACAGGCCATTTGAAAAGATAGATGGGATGGATACATTAGTGATAATACCAGTATCTGTATTGCTAGATTAAAGACTAACAGGTTCCTTGGCACCGATGGGCTCCTTGGTAATGATGATTGCAGCATCTGTGGTAAAGATCACTGGTAAGGTAGGCCTTTGTGGTCATCTATTAGAAGGACTTACTCTAAGGACAACACTGGATCTCCCTCAAGAATAGAGCAAGCTATGGAGCTGCACCAACTAAACTACTGACAAGCAATTGTTCAGCAATGGAGATTAATTTTATTTATTTATGAAAATTTATATGGCTGCACAATTAACTCCAACTCTGGGCAGTTTACAAAGATAATTGCCGCTGCTCAAGTTTCACGGCAGCAACAGTGAGACTGGCTCTGCTCTTCTCTTAACCATCAGTGGAAGTTTCTCTCCTGTCAGAGTGAACTTGTAGCAAAAGTGTTGGCAGCCCTTGGTTGCCTACTGTCCACATGTGAAAAATGTAAACACCTAAATGATGAGGTTGAATAAGAGATATCAGTACCAACCCTTTAATGCTAAGAAAGAACCAGATTATATCCAGTGACTATCTTGTAACTTGTCTCACAGAAACTACCATCTTGCCTAACTGTTACTGATTTCAGAAGAATTGTTATATGTCATTATTCTCTCCTGATGGACCACATGGAAAACAGTTATAAGGAGAGCCAGACAGATTTTTATCACAAGTCTCCATACCTGCTTTGGGATTATCTGGATGTTTATCTGGATGACAGGTCAGGGCCTTCTGTCTATAGGCTTTCTTAATCTGTAGCAGAAAGAAAATAGAATGAACAGTGTGAGCAGCTAACTGTATCAACTTTCAAAGTAATGGCAAATAACAATATCAATTCACTGAAAAGTGATACAAATAATCTCAAAAATTGGCAAACATGTATTGTTGTTGCCGAAGCATATCTGCATAATTTAAAAAGTACCAATATTTTCCAAATATCTGATTTCATTGCAATGGAAAATTTACTTTTGAAGTGGATTAGTAGATTCATTACAATATTTAGGATAAACTGAAACATTTAATATTTACTCTTACTCCTAAAGAGACACAATGGGATGAATCAAGGTGGACAAATCACAGAAATGTCAATCTCCATAAAGGTTACTTAACACTTTTTTTTTTTGTTTACATTTATACCCCGCCCTTCTCCGAAGACTCCGTAGACAGTGTATAAGGCAATAGTCTCATTCTATTTGTATATTTTTACAAAGTCAACTTATTGCCCCCCCAACAATCTGGGTCCTCATTTTACCTACCTTATAAAGGATGGAAGGCTGAGTCAACCTTGGGCCGGGCTTGAACCTGCAATAATTGCAGGCTTTGTGTTCTTAATAACAGGCTTTACCAGCCTGAGCTATTCCGGCCCAACTTTTTCTTAATGTTTCAAACAGTAAACCTGAGAGGGATGGAAGGCAAAACTGTACCGTGTTTCCCCAAAAATAAGACCCTGTCTTATACTTTTTTGAACTCTGAAATAAGCTATGCCCTTATTGCCATGCGCCCAAAAGCCCGATTGGGCTTATTATCAGGGGATATCTTATTTTGGGGGAAACAGGATACTACTAATCTGAACTGCAGTAAATATGTCCTTGGCATACGGAATCAACTACATATCTATGATATATATCACTGAATATTTGCGAAGATGTGACTTACTTATCTTATATAAATGTTTCTTGCAGAAAAACAAAAGGGGCATAACTGAGCTGTAACCATCCAGACTGTAATTGTTCAGGAAAACACATAAAATATTTGACAAGACAACTTTATCTGGTACTATATCTGATACTGACAAAATAACTCAAAAAAGCAATGCCATCTGATCCAAAACTATTAAATGCAAT
Organism: Ahaetulla prasina; assembly: GCF_028640845.1. Taxonomy (NCBI): domain Eukaryota; kingdom Metazoa; phylum Chordata; class Lepidosauria; order Squamata; family Colubridae; genus Ahaetulla; species Ahaetulla prasina. The sequence goes on along the minus strand of NC_080539.1, from coordinate 306,015,307 downwards.
AATTAAGTTCATTTCATATTTGTCTGGAACAGCTTTTGTGAATAATGAAGGTTTGATATACTTGTAAGAATAATTTTCAATCTATCCTGCTTTCAACATATCTTTTTAGAATTGCTGTATTGCCTGAAAAGAAATTTTGGAAGTGTTTTGCAATATATATTTGGCAAATAATGGATCAGCTCTATGAATCTAATTGTGGTAAATAAATTAAAAATTGTAGTTACACATCTGTGGGCAAATCAGAACAGAAAAGTTCAAAACCATGTTTATTTTATTGATTTTTATGATACTCTACAAGCAAAGGCCACGACAACAGCTTATAGGAATTATAAAAAAATATATAGAAGAATTTAGGTTTCCTATGTCTGTCCAGAATTATGTCTCAGTTTAGGCTGATGGATCTGATTATATTTTTCATTTCAATTCCAGCATTATGTTTCTCTGACATTAAAAGGTATGATTTTTTTAATACGGATATAAATTAAAATTTCATTTCTATTTATTTTATTCTGTCATATTCTCTAATATTACAGCTAGCAGGAAATTAAATTATTTAGAAATGGCATATTAATACCCAGCTACCAATATACTATCCAAATGTTTATGGTAATTTAGCACCATCTAGTGGACTACATAAGTATCTTAAGTCATAAATGGGTCATGAAATTACTTCTGCAGTACCATTGTAACTGTAAATGGTCAACTCAATGGTTAGTAAACAAAGACTACTTGTATGATCATAATATGTTATAACAATTCAAAACAAGCATTTAATATTGGAGTGAATGTGAATCTCTTTTGTACAGTTATATACATCCTCTCTTTCAAACTCTATACATCACACTATTGTTCTTCTCATACATGTTCAGAGGTAAAGAACACGGGAGAAAGGTTGAGGAGAAAGTCAGCTACAAACCAAAATCTTTTGCATAATCTCCATCACCTTAGTAACTTGCAACGAGACAGAGGGAGAAGTCTATATCTGAGAACATTGGAGATGTTCCAGCTCACTACTACCGTAGGAATAGTGAAGACTGCATACCCCCATTTTATGTCCAGATTATTAGAACAGAAGCTCTTGCAAGTGCAAAAACCTCCAAGTGGAGGTGACAGAAATGAGTAATGGAACAAAATGTGATTGTAGATAGAAGTATTCCAATTTAGTGAAATCCAAAAAAGAGGCAGCTGAGCTCTGAAATGTGTCCAATGAAGATTCAATGAACTGATGAGATAAAATAATGGAATTATATTTTATGGAAGATAAAACAAACTGGTATCTTACATGATTTTTTTCCCTAAATATAAAATTTTCAGGGCTGTTAGAAGCAGGAGAAATCGGATTTTAAAAACTAACAAGGCAAAAAGGATTAAAAAGTTTATCCATTCATATATCTCCCCTGTACTTGTTTTGATGCTTAAAGGATGAAATTAGGAAAATAATTCTTAGACCTTAATATTTCAATGTTCAGTAAAGCTTATTTTTAATGATATATCCATGGAATATAGTCAGTGAAAAAGGAGATAAGAAAAACGGGCAGCTTTTCCTAATGAATAATGATTCAATGAAAATTGATTTCCCCATTGTAAAGCAAATTTAAACCCAAACAAGCATATATTTATTTTTGCAGATCTACTCATTTCATGAAACCACCAACACTGTACAACTTCTAATGGTAATGATTGTTATATATTCCAATTTACATTAATTTGCCAATTTTATAAGTACATCAAGAAACATATTGCAAGAGACAGTTTCTAGAGGACACAAGATTATGACTCCTAAAGTCTTTTTACAGGCATCATGATAGCAGACATGATAGCAGACATGATAGCAGTATTTCAATATCTCAGGGGCTGCCACAAAGAGGGAGTTGGGCTGTTCTCCAAAGCACCTGAGGGTAGAACAAGAAGCAATGGGTGGAAACTGATCAAGGAGAGAAGCAACCTAGCACTAAGGAGAAATTTCCTGACAGTTAGAACAATTAATCAGTGGAACAACTTGCCTGCAGAAGTTGTAAATGCTCCAACACTGGAAATTTTTAAGAAAATGTTGGATAGCCATTTGTCCGAAATGGTGTAGGGTTTCCTGTCTGGGCAGGGGGTTGGACTAGAAGACCTCCAAGGTCCCTTCCAACTCTGATATATTATTATTATCATCAGTCATTGTGGAACAGGATGTTGGATCACAGAGACTTTTGATTTGATCCCATACAACTCTTCTTAAAATGGACTTTTCTCCTACACCTTTAGGGATCCCAGCAGGAGCCTATGAGGTGTCTGTACTTTGTTTAGTGATCTTAGTTTTTATTTTTTTTTTAAAATGTGTCCAATTGTTTTAATCACCGTTCTAAATCACAGCTCTAATTGTCAGTGAGGGTTGTATTCAGCCCAGAGCCATGTTCAATGAGATGGGGAGGGTTATATAAATTTGCTAAATAAATGTTTTCCACTGAAATCTGGCTCAACCATAGCTTTGCAGGAATACTGATCTCAAGTGCAGGGCGGGCATCATAGGAACACAAGGCCCTCACCTTGCAATTTTGACCAACTAAATATTGGATTTAGCACTATCCCCACGCTCCCACCAACAGCTAACACCTTTTCCACAAAGCTTGTCCTGAGTCTCGTTCCTCAAGCCTTCTAAGGCGCAACCAAATATTGGCACAGAAAGACAGGAAAACCCAAAGGTGCTTTTTTCAAGAGGCAACTGGACTTTCTTGTTTTTTCTTCCAAGACTTTTCACTTCTCATCCAAGAAGCTTTTTCAGCTCTGACTGGATGATGGGGAACGGAAGGATTTCTGAATTTCATCCAGTCAGAGCTGAAGAAGCTTCTTGGTTGAGAAGCGAAAAACCTTCAAAGAAAAATAAAAACCAGAAAGTCCAGTTGCCTCTTGAAAAAGCACCTTTAGGACAACCATGACCTGGATGACTGAGAATCTCCATAGATATTTAGCGAAGAATTCCCCCCTACACTGGTCAATGGACAGGCCTTGAGGTAGATATGAGTCCTGGCACGTTTTAAACAGGTTTGCAGAATAGCCCCATTTACTCCTGTAGTAAAGCTTACTCAGGGCTGCTTTCCCGCCCCCGTGGACCGTTTCCACGTGCACTGGACCGCGACCCCCATTTGCCCCTGGCCAGTCACAGCTGGGAACGATGGGACTTGGAATCAAATGCATCTGGAGGCCCCAGCCTCAGACGCCGGGCCCCGGAGCTCACTTATCGGCGGGACCTCTATAAGACGCCTGATTTTATGCATGGCTTGGAAAACGAACCTCGGACCGCCTCCAACGTCTATCAAAAGGGGTTGCGAAGTGTGGTTTCCCTTCCCCACAGCTCGGGCCTCCCTAACCTCTTTATCCGTCGCTTTCTCGACCACTCCCAAAAGCGCGTAGAGGTCCAACTCCAACAGTTCTTTATCGACCGCCATTTCCCTCAAGACTCGCTTCTTCCGACAGTTAGTTCCCCACCGGGATGATTCTCTCTCGAGCGGTGTTTTTTTTTTTTTTTGGTCCCTTCCCCCAACTCCTTCGTCCCCCGACAGCGATTTGGCTTCTGGGAAACGTGGATTTTTCTCTTTAGGAACGTCTCTTCTCCGGACGGAAGATGGAAGGCGAGCGAACTACAATTCCCAGCATGCCAGGTCGGTCTTCGTCATCGAGATGCCATTGGAACTTTCCGGAGCCGTGATTGGACCAATCGTCGAAACCCCAGCAAGCGCTGCGTCAGGGATAGTGGGCGGGGAAGAGTCTCTAGGAAATGTAGTTACAGAACAGTACTGTATTGTATTGCATGTCACCTACTTAGACCGCCCCCTCCCCCCGGGGTCGTAGAAGGGTTGTAAGTATACACCTTTTCGTCGCTTGCGATAAAAGGAGCAGTAGGCAGACTTTGAAAAAGGCAGAAAAGGCCTGCTGGATTAGACTAGACTAGAGTATCAGATTATCAGGCTAGATTAGCCTTCCTTTCATAAAGTTTCCTTATTTTTTTTCCTTTTTTCGTAAGCATCTTGGGGTAACCTTCCCCGATCCAATGCCTTCCTGATGTATTACAACTCGGATAATTCCCAGTGTGATTGTAGTTTTCCATACCTAGCTGGACACAGTGAGGATTTGGTCTGCATCTTTAAAGGGTGACAGGTTTGAAAAATTGTTTAGGGGTGTGTGCGTTTGTTGTACTGATTTTTTCCTTCGTTCAACACAGCAGTCAATGAAGAAAGGAAGGGAGAGAAAAAAAATGTCCAAAAGTAAAACTGTATCTTTTCAAAATAGTTAATGTAATGATCATAATCTTTTTCCCACCTTTCAATAAAGTTTTGTGCTGTTTTGCTCTGTTGTGAATAGAATCTACTTTTTGGAAGAGACTGTTGTACGTTGATCTGCTATGGGTCTGCTTCTGAACATTGTAAAGATAAAATGAATTACAGGAATTCTTCTAGTTAAGAATTAGGGAATTTAGGATTAACACATTTGAAAGATACTGGATTGAGAAAGCCTAATCTTTGAATTTTTGTTTGTTTCTCCATAATTTTAATTGTTATTAGGTAACCAAATGTATAGTATGTTATTTTAATTATAAAAGCAAAATCAAATACCACTGTCACCTCTTTAGTAGATCATGTTTTCACTGAATCATTATCAGCGTTTTATACTTCACTCTTATTCTTTTTGTTCTATCTCTGAAAAGTGAACCATGGGATAGCTGCTTGCAGACAAAATAGAATCACGTTGTCTCCCCTGATATTTTTTGTGAAAACTCTAAGAACCAACTCAACTGCCATCATGGATAAGAGGTGTTATGGCTGTGCATCGAAGTTTACTGTCTTCAAGAAACAGGCAAGTTTTTCTTCACTACTCAGTGCCAGCACTTGCACCAAGACAAATTCCTTGTGTGTCCAATCACACTTGGCCAATAAAAATTCTATTCTATTCTATTCTATTCAGAAACTGAACTTGATAAATCTGTGTTGAGAGTAATGCGATCTCATATAGTAAAATGTGAAATTCTCTTCCAGTAAAATTCATTCAGATTTCATGTTTCAGATTCGTGCTTCTTTTGGTTCCTCGTAATCAGTTTTAGATATTTTAATGTTTAATGGTATTTAATATTTTATTTGTTTTTATGGAATTTTTTGGTCTTGTTTACTGCCCAGAAGTCTGTTGGAGTTGGGCAGTTATAACAAATTTGCATTAACAAATAAATGATAGATGCTAAACAAGTCTCTACCTTTCAGTTTCAGTTGTTTGATTGTTTTGTTTTTCTATAATAAAATAACCAATAAGGGATCTTTCCTTAAAAGGTCCCAGAAGATAGTTCTGGTTTCACTTTGAAGAGTGATCAGTCTATTTTGATGCACAGTGAGTGGAGAAGTCACATAAAATGAATTAAATGGGTTACGTGAAATACGATGATAAACGCATATATTAATGCTAAAATATTCACAGGGAAAAATGTGTGATGCCGATGCATGATTACATGTCATCTTTTTACATTACATGGATGAAAATCACTTAGATTTTGAGAAGTGTTTGAAAGCATATGACTGCTTTTAAGAAGTTATCCAGTAAATATCAATGTTTTATCTTCCAGTGCATCACTGATGATGTTTTATCCATCTTAAAACTGGGTGGGAGGAACTCATAAATGGAGGGGGGGAATAATTTAAATAATAGCATAAGACACCAACTTCTTCCCAAAAATGTCTAAGTCTTGGGGAATTTTGATTAGCTAATGATCACTGTGGCACCTAAACCTTTTGTTTTCCCTATTCTTTGTTTATTGTTTGCATTGCTGCTTTGATTGTTAACTGTTTCAATATTTCTTGCCATTACTTGTTTTAAAAAAATAGTAGGATATGAACAGAATAAAATAAATGATATAGTATACAGGTGTTACATTCTGTCCTCTTGCATGTCAGACGTGTGCTTTGAAGGAGCCTGGAGGGGGAAAAAAACCCTTGTTTTCATATTGGCTTTCTACAACAAGAGAACTCGGTTTCAAGCTGGCTTGCTTGCTTATTTGTTTGTTTTTTATAGCTGTCCATCTCACTTTTACATGGTCTAGGCAGTTTACAATAAATCAAAATAAAATGTAAACTACACAATATAAAAAATAAAAGTAAAACATATAGCAGTCGTAGACCACTGGTGGTCCTTGAAAAAATTTTGGTGGTCCGCAGAAAAATTATTTGCATTTTTTATATTGCACTAAATCAGGGGTCCTCAAACTAAGGCCCCTGGGCTGGATATGTGCAATGAACACTTGTGTTACTGCACAGAGTCTCCCCCTTCAGGATCTTTTTGTGTGGGTTGGAGGGGGACAGAAATTCTGATTTGGGGTCTGCTTCGGCCTCCTAGTGCAGGGCTTTGGGTGAAGGCTGGAGGGAAGCGCCACTAGTGGCGAAGAACCGGAGGGCCTTGTTCCAGTGGGACTGTCTCATGGCCTGGAACTGGCTGACCATCTCAGCCTGCTGAGCCTCCAGATGCTGGTACCTGGACTTGCACTCCCCGCAGGTCTTCCCTCTGTTTGAAAAGCCTATGCTCATAGTCCTCAGTGAGGTGCTTCTGCTGAGCCTCCTTCTCGGTCAGATCCAATTTGAACTGAGCTGTTTTGCCAACTCTTTCTCATGGTGGCTGCTTAGCTCCAATAACTGCTTCCTGTTGGGGCCCTAAGGTGCCCAGGCGGGTAGGCAAGGAGTGGCTGGGAGGGGAGGGGTGAGTTGAGGTCAGTGAGGTGCCCCGCAACATGAGTGACATCAAGTTGGCCACGCCTACCCAGTCACATGACCACCTAACCACGCCCACCCAGCCCATCATTAGGCAGATCGTATTAGTGGTCTGCGGGATTTAAAATTATGAATTTAGTGGTCCCTGAGATTCAAAAGGTTGGTGACCCCTGATCTAACCAATCACCACACAACCAGGAAATGAGCTCTAACCCATGCCCAGGGCCCCTGACTCAGGTACAAAGACCCATATTTTCTTCCCCAGGAGGCCTTAACCAGCCAGGTGTGACGTGAATATAATACAAGGTCCTATCAGTCCTGAGGACCCTGATCACTTCCCAGGCCAAACAGGATCAAACCCTTCCCCAGGTAACCAAGCTAGACCCAGCCCCAGTAACCACCACAGTATGGAAGTATCTCCCTTATGAATCTTATATAAGAAGAAACCTTCCAGTCGTCCTGCAGCAGTCTGATAAGTGTGCTTTCTTCCATTGATTCCCCCGCCCCCCTCTCAGTATGGTTGCAAAGGTTGTGGTCGAGGATTTTGCTCAAGCTGCCTTGGATTCATTGCCACTGTTCCTCGTTGTGGGGACACTCAGCAGAAGGTTTGCAAGCAGTGCCATGGCGACTTAACCAGGTAAGAACAGAACTGAATTCTGATCCACGTGATGGATTGACAAAATTACAGAGCTCAATCAACTCAAGCGAGTTGCCACGTGAGCATTCTGTGTATTAGCTGAAATCCACCCAATCGTTTTGGAAATGTACCACCATATTCCTTATTCTACAATGCTAAAAGATTTTTCTGGGGGATGAATTCTGACATTAAGTTCAGATGCTTATTGGCTCAGAGTCTCTTTCTCATTTGGGGTGGGATCTACAAACTCTCATGACACCTAAAGTGCCTGACTATGTGTTGCATAAGGAATGTAGTGCTATGTACAATACTAATGCACTACAAATACAGTATATTTATTTTGCACATATTCTGACTTCCAAATGTTAAAGGGATAGATTCAGCCAAATAAAACATTGGTAATTAGTCCAAATTGGTTTATACCTTTTATAGTGTAGCAGTTTTAGCCTATATTTTATGTCATTCTTATTTTTTTTTCAGCGCACCATCTCGGTCAAATTCAGCTAGATGGTCTCCACCAGAGAACTATAAGAAGTGAGTTCCAATAATCACAAAACTAGTTTTGCTTCATGATCTTTATATATTTGTAAAGCAAAGTGTATGTATACGTTATGATGAATCACCAGTGGCCTTAGCCGTTTAATAGCCATTTTTGAAATTCCTTTACTTGTTGCAGGATTTGAATTCCTTATATTAACAATCTCAAAAAATGTAATTTCTTCCTCAAAATAACTAGAGCAGGACTTTTCAACAATTTTCTCACTATAGATGTTGTTAGTTTTAAAAAAAAAACCAAGAACCTCTGATCAAGAAGCAAGCACCAGAGATACAAAAATTGGCAATAATATGAAAAACTAAGACTAATATGAGGGGTAAATATCTAGGATATGTATGACTATGACAGTTTAATATTGTGATACTGAAAAAATGTGCATTAAAATCACTATTTTTGATGTCACCTAGAATGAATCTTGTTAGGAATGCTTAACTGAAGTCACTTGAGCACTTGTCTTTTGCCTGTCTGCCTTTATAAATGCAGTTCTCGTGTATATTTACTCCCTCCCACTCTCCATCTAAAATAACAATAGTAAAACAGGAAACAGTACTTTTATAAACAAACAACTGTTTCAGCCCTAAACAAAATGAAACCCATTGACTTCTAAAGACAGTGGAGCAGAGTTTAACAACTAAGAGATTTCAGCATAAGAGTAAAATTTTTAACTCTGGTCAATCTATATACATCCAGGATAATGAGGGTATCAAAAGTGATTGCCAATCCTGATATAATCTTCCTCTGAACTTCCGTGGTGAAATGGTGGTGCAGTGGTTAGAATGCAGTATTGCAGGCTAACTCTGCCCACAGTCAGGAGTTTGATCCTGACCGGCTCAAGGTTGACTCAGCCTTCCATCCTTCAGAGATCAGTAAAATGAGGACCAAGATTGTTGGGGGCAATAGGCTGACATTGTAAACGCTCAGAGTGCTGTAAAGCATTATGGAGCGGTATATAATTCAAAGTGCACTTGCTATTGCTATCTGTAAGGACTGATCCATTCACTTGTGCTTGTAGGTTGCTGGATGAGTCAGTGCTGTTTTATTTCAGTGAAACATGTGGATGAACGTGGCAAACATCTCTCTGTGTCTTGCAAGGCTCATGTGTAATTGGTCAGTTGATGCCCCAGTGATTAAACTATGTGTGTGCGAATCAAGTCTTAGAGAAGCATTTCTGATAATCCCGTTAATTCACACAGGACTTGTTTTTGCAGGCGGATTGCAGCTCTTGAAGCTAAGCAGAACCAGACGCAGAGCCCTCAGAAGGGCTTGGTGAAATCTCAGAGTCAGACAGACGCCAGATATCGAGGGTTCTCAAAAGAGGATAAGATTCTAATAGAGAGACTGGAGAGGCTCAAGAAGGCAGCAAGGCCTAGTGAGTTGCTCATATTTTCATGCTGGGGTCTGCTGCAGATAGAACATAAATCAGAATTCAAGAACAGAATTCTTAATGTTCGGTTTATATATGCAAACAGAGAAGCTGTCTGACTTAACACTCTTGAAACAGTTTCTAAAAGAAGGCAACGTGAGCATCAATGCCTCGATTTTTGTTTCCATAGATTAACATTGACCATGTGAAATTAGATACATATATTCTCTTTCCCCTTCCCTTAAATTTTAGTTTACAAGTGCTTAATGTTGGGTCATTGCTAGTCTCTTAGTTTGCATTTCGTTCTGCAGATGTTTTATTACCGGGCTGAGTGACATCAACAGTGTAGGGGGAGAGGAGAGAACAATGCAGTAATTTTTCTGTTCACAGGAAAAAGATTAGGTGCCCTTTTCTGAGCAACTTGCTATTTAACAGAGATGATTTTTGATGGGTGCATGGTGAGGCCAATATTGACAGTTCCATAAACCTGAATCTGCTGCTAGTTTCTGCATTTTAAAATGTGCCATTTTGCCATTGGTTAACTTTATATGTATGGAAATAGTTTTATGCTTCTTTTGGTTACTATTAGCAAATAAATCTGCTTTTAAATTGTACAGAGTCTATTCCATCCCAGACGGAGATAGAATCTAGGCTGGCAGCACTGAAAGTGGACTCTGGAAGATCCATTCCGACAGCCCAAGAGATGGAGGACCGTTTGGCAGCCTTGCAAGGCAGAACACTTCCATCTGCAGCCCCCAGACCCGTAAGCTACCAGACTTTTCCCAGAGTTCTTCTAGCCAGACAAAATGGTTGAACATTACCTGGTTGTTTTGATTTTCCCCCAGATAGCAATGTTTAAATGGGACAGAAAGGAAAATCATTAATATACGGGCAGTCGTTATTTTAACTGTATTTAATTTAGCTTAATTAAATGTAATTAACTGTACCTCTCTTGCTTTGGTCAGGTATACCAGGTCTCCAACAGCAAGACCCAAGTGGAGCAGACAGACGACCTGCTGAACCAGATGGCTGAAGAAGTCACCATTGATGAGAGTGGAAGCTTCAAAATTACATCTCAAGGTTTCTCTTTAGCTTTGACATGGATTCTTATTTTTGATGCAGAAATGGAAGCAAGTAGATCCTGAAATCTCATGCAACAAAGTGATTCCCCCCCCCCCATTACTGTTCTTGATCAAGAGGTTGCAAAGATGGCCCTTTGAGAGTTCTTCCAAACCCTCCTCCTTAGCATCCAGTTCAATTTTGGTGAAGAATTGCCACTAAAATTCTATGGTTTATATTTTTCTTCAGCTTTTGTAGAGCTAATGTCACTATTTATTAATGGAGGAATAATTGTCTGTTCAGTCTCTGCTTTTAGACATCCAACAAAAAAATAATCTACCATTTTGTGCTCCATTATCAAAGAGCACTTCACTGTCAAAAACTTTTTCCTAAGGTTCATCTGAAATTTGCATTTTCCTAACATGGTTATTATTTGGTGCTTGCATTCAGGGAAGGTAGAGAGTTGATTATAACTTTCTTCCGCGTGTGACACCTTGTCAGATATTTGAAAAGAGCAATTATATTAACACTCTTATCCCCAGTCAAGGCAAAATCTTTCTGTAGGCTATAGGGATTCTTGTTTCCTGCCTTGTTTGACAGCCGTTGTGTGAAAGTGCAGAGTGCTGAGTGCAGACAGGATGAAACCTGTTAGATCAGAGGCTGACTGAAGATTTAAAAAAAAACACTACACAAATTTGCATGGGAAAGACAGAAGAAACTGGTTGAACCAGCTACAAACCTTTGAATTATCTCATGTCTTTTAAAATCTTCTATTCAAACTTAATTATTATGACACAGCTAGCAATTGAATGAATAAACTGATTACACCGTGGCATAATTAAGAGTGTTTAGACTTTGTGATGATTTTTTTTTATTTTTGGCAAATAAATTGTAATGGCTAAGCGGCTGTGGTGCAGCTGTGAATTCTCTACGTTTTTGCTGTTTCAGAAGTGAGGACACAGAACTGGAATGATTTAAATCAGACAGATGGCACTGCAGGCATTTCCGATCTGTCTCTCAGGCAGTTGGAGGAGGAGAAAACTAAATTATTGGCACAGGCTGCTGCTGAACTCCGGGAGGAGAACACCAGGGAGGAAAAGATTTTGGAAGTGGCCAAGAGATTGGCAGTTTTGAAAGGCAAAGATCCTGAGACAGGTACGGGTAACAGTAACGGGTGAAATACTCCCGGTTCGGACCGGATCACTCGATCCGGTATGATGGCGGCAGCTGGTTCAGAGAACCGCTAGCAAAAATCCCTGCCTTCCCCCATGCCCAGCTGAGCCGCGTGATCATCAGAGGTTAAAAAAAACATTTTTTCTTCGGCCGAAAACATGCTTTTAAAAGTTTTTTAAAAAAAGCCTCTGATGATCATGGGGCTCAGCTGGGATCGTCAGAGCCTTTTAAAAGCATTTTTTTCTACAACCTCTTCAGCTGAAGGGGTTGTAGAAAAAATGCTTTTAAAAGTAAAAAAAAAAGTTGGCCACACCCACCCAGTCACATTACCCCACCACCACAGAACCAGTAGTAACAAATTTTACATTTCACCACTGTACAGTATGTAACAAAAAGTATTCAAGTCAGCTCAGGAAGACTTTAGTTTATTTGACAACAAATCTTGGTTGACTAATAGGAAGAGGTTGAAGTCATAATCCTCAGAAGAACTTCTATTTCCTGGTGCTAGGATTTTGATTCATTTAAAAGCAGATAATTAAGAGGGATTGATAGCTGGGAAGAGATGTTAGCGGAAGTTCTTTGCTTGTTTCACAAGCAAAGCTGTGAAACCAAAGCTCTCTTTGTTCCAGTGGGTTAGATACAAACAGGGTACATCCATGGGGTTTCTCCAAGCCTGGCACCAGCATATGGCACAGCTGAGCAGCTGAGGGCCATTGGGTTCTTTTGTTCTTGCTTTTCAAGATTTGGGTTATGATTTCTGCGGTCATCCTGATGAAGTATCAGTCTGGAGCACGGTGATCATTGTGGCACAACTGATTGGTTCACTGCTGTTGTTGTCTGTAGGATAAGTCTATAGGGCTTCCAGATGGGAGATTCTAACATTGGGTTAATCCTCCACAGGAGCTTTTGTAGAGGCCTCATCCACTTTAAAGTTTATCCATTTTTACATCTCAAGTATACTTTTTTAAAAATAGCTTCACTTCAGTATTAACCCCTAGTATTGCTCATGGCATATCATCAGCACAGTAGCACAGGGGTCTCCAATCTTAGTAATTTTAAGGTTTGTGGACTTCAACTCTGGCTGAGCAAAGCTGGCTGAGGAACTCCAGGAGTTAAAGTCCACAAGCCTTAAAGTTACTAAGGTTGGAGACCTCTGCACTAGCAGACTCGTGTCTCTCACGAAGCCAAGGAACTAAAGAAAACGGAAGCTGGCCCTTTTCTTTTAGTAGAAACCTAATATGTAGAAATCAGCATATGAAGGGGTTTTTTTATGACTAATATAGAGCTAAAATGAATTGTGGTATTGCAGGTAAACTGCTGTGAGTGGCACATGTACAGTGAGCTGCCAGCATTAATAGGTTAGATTAGCACTGGCAATTGAAAAAAAGACAAATCTCTGGTGCTTAGAAATTGCACTGGCTTTGAGAAGGTGGTGTCAGAAGTGATGTACAGCTCTGAATCCTTCCATAAAGAGAACTTAACACAACACATTTGAGGATGAATGAGAACAGATCGATTACTGAGGAGAAAAGAATGTTTTTGAGAAAAGGACCCAGCAGAACAGAGATGAGGAGGAGGGCCTACTGGCTGCCCTGAGCCCAAAGCAGGGGTGAAATCTACTTACCTTCCTTACCGGCTCAGAAGTGCACGCACTGCATCACGTGCGCGCAAACCTTCTGTGCATGCACAAAAAACATTAAAAAACACATAAAAGGCAAGTAAAAAACTTTTTACTTCCTGGTTAAAACCAGGAAGTAATGACATTCCGGTAGATGGGCGGAGCTTTACTCCGCCTTCGTTACCAGATCACCGAACTACCTGCCACAATCGCTACCGGATCGCATAATCCGGTCCAATCCGGTAGCATTTCATCCCTGGACCAAAGAATATGTGTATCAGAGGATGGGATGGTGATTACTTGAGGATCTTTCAGGATCTTTCAAATCAGAAGGGATAGAAATTGGGCTGTCACTTATTCTCTTTTTTGCTTTATAAGGACTTGAAAGTTTAAGGATCAAATTAATCCCATTATATAGTGGGAATTTATGGAAGGCAGGACAATGTGTTGTACAGCATGATCTGTGGATGTTTGCAGTAACTTGAAATGATGAAAAGCTACCTTTATGAAATCATTGTTATATCTTTTGTTTTCTTTTTCTTTCTTCAACAGTTACTTTGGATGATTACAAACTCCCTAATAGTGATGAAGAAGAGGAGGAAGCCATCCAGAGAGTTTTGAAACAGGTCTGTTGCTTCTGCAGAATTGATCTGATACCTTTTACTTCACACCCAAGCCTGGTTTTTCCCGTGTATTAACCTTTTTAACCTTCTGAGTGGGTTCAGAAGATAAAATGTGACTTTGTAAGTTTTGTAGCTGAGTACGGATTTGAAATTTGGAATGCTTATTTAGACGGACGCTTTCTAAACTGAAAATTAAGAGGCTATAGGAAGCAGAATATTTGTTGCTTGAAAGAGAGATGAATGGCAAATAAATTTAATCATAGTTTATTGTATATGGGTTTTTTTTTTTTTGTTACCAGCTTACTGAAGAGGCAGCTCTGGATGAAGCAAGTGGCTTCAATATTTCCCCAAATCAGTCTGCAATTGTGCAGTCAAATTCCACTGAGAAAACCAAGGTGAGCTATACCCCTGGATGCACACATGCACAGCATTGTGAAGCTTGTATCTTCAGGACTGCAACCAAGGACTAACAAATAGTCAGATCCCTCAAACTGTGTTCCCTTAGGATTATCAACTGCTTTGTTGCCAGGCCAAAGAGCAAATACCTGTGGATCTTATGCTGAAGCTGAAACAGAAATGGTTTCTCCAGGGTCACCTTGCCCTAAATTTAATACTTACCCATCATTTTGCACAGGGCTGGCCAGTTTCTATATAGAATTGGCAGCAGCCAGCCAGGTTTGGGTAGTAGAGGTGATGTTCATATAAGCAAGGGAAACTGAATACATTCTTGAATTTTCAGGCATTAAAAACAGGTACATTTCAATTATCCAAAGAATTATTATAGGTATTTTAGTAATCCTTCAATTGCATTGGATAGAGGCTATGTAGAAGAGATGCAAGCCTTGAACCAGGGCATCCTGGGTCAGAGTGCTCACTGCTTTTCCTGTCTTAAGTTATCCAACCTGGGCATTTGCTTAGCATACATTCGAAATACTTTAGGCTACAATCTTACATTGTATTCAGCTAGATTACTTCTGAGTAGGTAAACATAACATTAGAAAGCAAAGTTCCTGAACTCTCTGGTGTTCTATGTTCTTGTCTCTGACTTTGGCTTCTCAGCTTATACCCTCAAAGTGCCCAGTTCATCTTTCTCCTTCCTACCATTTGATCTCTTGTCCCTTAGATACATACATAATGCATTTATTTTTAAGTGGAATAAAATGTGAAATGACAGCATCTTGTAAAATGTCCACTAATGTTACACAAATAGCTACTTCAGAGATACATTTTGGGTTCCATTGATGAATAGATTTAGAGGAAATGTATGGAAGAAGATTGTGACGCCTATTTCCACACCTGTCCTTTAAAACCAGGAGGAACTCTTACTATGGATTTTCCATAATGTGGTTGCATTTGTGTATCTCCTCCATTAGGCACAAGCTCCAGTTGTTGCTAAACGTCTAATCTGCCCTGCCAAAACACCAGACAGCGATGAGGAAGAATTACCCTGGTGCTGTATCTGCAATGAAGATGCCACTGTGCGCTGCCACAGGTGTGATGATGACCTTTATTGCCAGCGCTGCTTCAGGTAACAGACAAAGTGTCATTGGGTAAGACACAAGTTCCCTTGCTGTTTCTTTGGGACACAGAAAAGCTGAAGCAAACCTCTTGAACTGAAGACACCATAAATGAATCAGCATAATTGGCAGATTATATAGTAATATAATTTAATATAGTAATATAGTAATATAATATAAGATAGCGGGGCTTTCTTAAATTGGGGAGATTTTAAATTTAATTTTTTTAGTTTTAAATTGGGGTTTTTTAGATTATATATTTTAATTTATCGGCCTAAAAATAATTGCTACCAACTTGCCTTCCATTGAGGACCTGTATACTGCACGAATCAAGAAGAGGGCCGTGAAAATATTTGCAGATCCCTCGCATCCTGGACATAAACTGTTTCAACTCCTACCCTCAAAACGACGCTATAGAGCACTGCACACCAGAACAACTAGACACAAGAACAGTTTTTTCTCGAAGGCCATCACTCTGCTAAACAAATAATTCCCTCAACACTGTCAGACTATTTACTGAATCTGCACTACTATTAATCGTTTCATAGTTCCCATCACCAATCTCTTTCCACTTATGACTGTATGACTATAACTTGTTGCTGGCAATCCTTACGATTTATATTGATATATTGATCATCAATTGTGTTGTAAATGTTGTACCTTGATGAACGTATCTTTTCTTTTATGTACACTGAGAGCATATGCACCAAGACAAATTCCTTGTGTGTCCAATCACACTTGGCCAATAAAATTCTATTCTATTCTATTCTATTCTAACTGTATAATAAGTCTTTTAATCTATTTTTAATTGTATATTGTTTATTTTTATCTTGGCTTTACACCGTACACTGTACACCGCCCTGAGTCCTTCGGGAGAAGGGCGGTCTAGAAATCTAATAAAATAAATAAATAAATAAATAGTATTAAAGATACAGAGCCTGGGTCTTGGATCCTATGAGGAATTCCCTTTTGGGTAGCAGCCTCCTGCAGCACTAAAATGGTTTTCCCAAGAGATGGGGAATCTCCCAGGTAAGCAGGTGCACTTGAAAAGGGAAGTTGCCAGAAAATACCTTTATATGTCTGTCTCATATGTCAAAACTTGGTTACTTTATTTATAGTACCCGACTTTCCTGATTGGCATAGCCAACTTTTGCTCAACATTGGCTAAATTTCCTGTTTTGGTTTTAGGGAAAGCCACGATGAGTATGATTGGAAGGAGCACAGAACATCTGGCTATCGTCCTCCCCACCAGCAAAAATGAGCCCAAAGAGCAGGATGGGAAAGGTTTGAAAAAGGCATCGGCCAGAAATGTTTTCCACTGTGTATCAGCTGGGCCACAAAAATCAACTCTGGAATACTGAGGAAGGGCAAACCTATACTTGGGGAGAACAAGCAATCGCAATGAAGTTAAATGAGACACTGAAGCTGGTTTGTTTTGTGAATAAGCCATGGAGAGTGATATGGTTAAATAGAAAGGTTATTGTGCTCCTGGAGGACTATGATTAGTGGAAAAATATAATATGAATATTTAAAAAGATAATAAAGGATACGAAGAAAATAGTGCATTGAATTTTACTTTGTTTCTCTGTTACAAAAAAAATTAGAACCTTATATTTCTGATTATTAGCCGCATCAAAAGAATTTAAGTCACTTTAAAAATTATGTACTGTTCTCAGAAAAAAACTGTTGCTTTACTCAATCTATGGACATTCCTGAGGCTGCCTAATTGGATTGAGGTTCACATCTGCATCATGTACATTCGTCCCATTGTCGCTCCTTACCAAAGATCACAAATTCTCTTGACAATCAATCATAAACTTCACACTGCTGTAGTTCTTTCCTCATCTTGTCATCTCTTCTATATGAGAGATTCTCTCTAGGTATAGCTTATAGAACAGAATGGGATATATGCTTTGTTAGTGGTTTGTTTCTTGTTTTAAACTTGGGGATCAACAAATTATCTTCATTTAGTGTATGACTTCCAATATACAATGCACTTCCAATTTAAAGAATTAAATTAAGTCTTTCTTTTTCAGTTTATTTAAATTTCATTATTTTATCTATTTTTAAATTTTCTTTATCCCCTCCCGTCTTATGGTAAAGTCTTCAGTGTGTTCCTCAAAGGTTAAAGTAGCCCTTAAAATGGATAGTTCAGATGACAATCACACAAAATCATAAATAAGTTTACATTCTCCTTTATTGTTCTGCTTTTCTCCAAATTAATTTAATCTTGAATACATGAACCCATATGGCCAAATTATTCTACATATCTGAATTTAGGGCAATAAAATGTCTTATCTTCCCAGATTGACAGCCCTGTAGGAACTGAATTTATCTGTTTGAAGAAGGTAAGATTGTGTTAAGCAACTTAAAAGGCTAACAACCCCCCCCTGGCATTAATTTATATCTATCAATAGCTGATCTTGTAATAATTTCCTCAATAAAACTTTTGTCCTTTGCTCGTAATTGTGACTTAGGTGAATTAAAGGACAACCTTCTATGCCAAGACATGAATTTGGCAAGAATCTCAATGCAATCAGATATGAACTGACAAAGAGATTCATTCAAATTGTCCCAGGTTCTATAGTAATTGCAGGATAAATACATCCAGTAATGCCTGCACAATTTCTAGCATTGTAGCAATGTACATATTACCAGGTTTGAATACCTTCCAAAGGTACAATAAATACTTCAAAAGGCAGCAAGTTTTAACAGTCACATAAAAATGGCAAAGATTTAAGTAATGGTTCTGTATTGGGAAATAATGGCAATTTTTTATTATGCTTGTGGAAACTATTTTGAAAGTTAATCATTTACTTACACATTTTAAGCACATTACAACACTAAAAGTACCGTATATCACAAAGATGAAATCAATGAGTAAATCATTGAAATCCCCCAGGAAACCAATAAACAAATCTTCAAAAGAATCAACAATAATTACACTGGGTTTTGGAAAAATCACTCAGTTATGGATTGATATTAAAATATAATAAAATTTGCAAGGGAAGAACAAACCAACAACACATTGCTGTTCCTGGATATCCTCAAAAACAGAGGCAACGATGGCAAATTAGAAACACAATTTTAAAATTGCTCACACCAACCAAGTGTTCTACCAAAGCAACAACCCAACTTCTCATAAAAGAAGCTATGCAAGAACACTAAACAAGCACAAACACACTGTAGCAACCCTCAATGTCAGCAAAAAGAAATAGGAAGGAAACAACTTCCAACAAAATGGATCTCCACACAGCTTTATCAAAAAGTACATGACCACTCAATCCAATATAGCACAACCAATACAAGCTGTGAAAAGGTTATCACTGCCATTCATCAAAAACATCTCAGAAAACACCAACAGATTATTTTAATCTACAAACTATTATGGAATCAGCATAGTGCACAAATGAACTAAAGCCCTCAGAAACATCCTAAGTAAACAAAAAACCCACCAGCCTCCGCCCCCCCGCCCCGCAAATGAATCATCTACAACAGGGGTGTAAAACTTGATTTCATTGAGGGCTGCCTCAGGGTTGTGTTTGACCTTGGTGGGACATGGCCAGGGAGGGTGTGGCCAGCTCACTGTCACTCATGTCAGGGGCGCCTGTGGTGGCCCGAGTGCTCTACCAGTGAAAACAGGCTCCCGACTCCGTTTTCAGCTGCTTTGGTCTCTTGCAACCCTTTGCCAGTGAAAATGGAGCTCGGGAGAGGCACCGTGGGCCAGTCCTTCACTGTTTCTAGGGCAGCCCCGTGGACCAGATCCAAGCATTCCGCGAGCCGAATCCAGCCTTGAGTTTGACACCCTTGATCTACAACATACCGTATAAGAACTGCAACTAGCCACCATGTAGCCAATAGCCACCATGTAGGACAAACAGGGATAAGACTAGCAGAGAGCATCCATGAATACCAAGTAGCAATCACAAGACATTTTGAAAACTTAATTTTATAACACGTAGGCAGATTGAACCATAGTTTCATTTGGGAAAATCTGTGCATCTAAGATCAAGCCAAATCCAAAAACATCAAAGAATTCCTAGAAGCCTGACGTTTAGACATATAGGCTATCAACAGCACGTGGAGATAAACAACATCTAATGCCATTCAAAAGACACAATCTAAAAGCCAAAAAGGAATCAAACAGACCAAAACACCTCCTCACTAGCAATCAACATCTAATTGGGTGGAGATTAACACTAAGATTAACATTAGACTAGCAATCAAGAAGTACACAATGCCCCAATCAAGGAACCATCAACTTAAACAAACAAGCTAATAGTAAACAACTATCTAATAAAGGAACCACCAACACGGATAGGGCAAGCCATTAGTATATAAAATGAGCACAAACCCAACTCCCTATTACCACTGATGTTATTACCTAGTTTGGTAATGAAACATCTGCAAAAAAAACAACCAAGCTCATAGAGCACAAAGTATTCTATAGTTCAGCCCTGAGCTACAAATATTCTCTTCTATTGAGACTTGATATTGCCTGGCAAGCTGCCTGAAAATACTAACCAAATCTAGTCCTACTTAGTTTTTCAAGATTATACAAGTCAGTTACCAGTAGCGACTGTTTGCAGTTACAACAACACTGAAAAAGAGCCTTATGACTGTTTTTCATTGTTTTAGAATAGAAGAATAGAATAGAATAGAATTTTATTGGCCAAGTGTGATTGGACACACAAGGAATTTGTCTTGGTGCATATGCTCTCAGTGTACATAAAAGAAAAGATACGTTCATCAAGGTACAACATTTACAACACAATTGATGATCAATATATCAATATAAATCATAAGGATTGCCAGCAACAAGTTATAGTCATACAGTCATAAGTGGAAAGAGATTGGTGATGGGAACTATGAAACGATTAATAGTAGTGCAGATTCAGTAAATAGTCTGACAGTGTTGAGGGAATTATTTGTTTAGCAGAGTGATGGCCTTCGGGAAAAAACTGTTCTTGTGTCTAGTTGTTCTGGTGTGCAGTGCTCTATAGCGTCGTTTTGAGGGTAGGAGTTGAAACAGTTTATGTCCAGGATGTGAGGGATCTGCAAATATTTTCACGGCCCTCTTCTTGATTCGTGCAGTATACAGGTCCTCAATGGAAGGCAAGTTGGTAGCAATTATTTTTTCTGCAGTTCTAATTATCCTCTGAAGTCTGTGTTTTTCTTGTTGGGTTGCAGAACCGAACCAGACAGTTATAGAGGTGCAAATGACAGACTCAATAATTCCTCTGTAGAATTTTTTACCGCCGTTGCAGTATTCCCGTAGTCACATGATCAAAATTCAGACACTTGGCAACTGACTCATATTCATGAGGGTTGCTGTGACCCCGGGACATCGCGACCTTCTGACGAGCAAAGTCATTAGGTAAGCCAGACTCACTTAACAACGGTGTTACTAACTTAACTGCAGTGATTCACTTAACAGCTGTGGCAAGAAAGATAATTAAATTCACTTAATAAATATCTCACTTAGCAACAGAAATTTTGGCTCTCATTTGTGGTCATAAAATGAGGACTACCTATAGTTGCTGTTACAGCTTAAATCATGTTTTTCTAATTCTAAGATGTGTGGATATCAACTCCCAGAATTTCCACCCAATTCCTATTGTGTGAGTTTAAGCCCAGGCGTCATCCAGACTCATCTTCAGATCTAATGTCTCCTTCACCCTCTTTTGACAGTCTACAGTATTTCTCTAATCACATCCATTTGTAATATGTAATTGTAATTTGTAATTTGTAAGGGGCGTGCATAAGAGCACCAGCGTGCCTACCGTTCCTGTCCTAATGTTCCCTTTGGTTGTATTCAGTTTGTATAGTTATTTCATGCTTATACTTATATATATTGTTGTGTTTCACAAAATAAATAAATCAAAATAAATAAATCAAATCTAATCCTCAAGTCCCAACCTCTTTTTGACTCTTGGTGTCAAAGTAAAAAGTTTTACAGCCTTGAAGAACTGGTCAAACAAGTATGATAGAAAATGCACGGTAGAAAACCATTTAAGAAACTGATTAGCATTTGCACACCTTTAGCCAACTTGTGAATAGCAGTGCATGTTCCACAGTTGTTTACAATTACAAATGTCTTTTCATTTCCTTCAGCAGCAACAAGTCACTTCCCACTTTCCACAGTTATATACATTCACCAATGTACATTTTTTAAAATGGCTGGCCACAACATTAAAAAAATAATTAAAAGATAACAAAGTGAAATATAACCTCACAACACCAGGTTTTCAGCTTTGAAAAAATAAGACTGCCTGGAAGAGAGCAGGAAGAGGTTTGTATGGAAATAAAGAAGAAATGATTTTTACTTGAAGCTATAATGTAGGTCCAATTTACTTTTCAGGCACTACCACAAGAGGGTGATAGTCCTAGGTGTCTTCCTAAGAAATCCCTAAATTGTCAGGAACATTTGGAGCAGAGTCTCTCTGATAATTTTCACAGATAGATAGAATTTTTGTATTGGCCAAGTGTGATTGGACACACACAAAGAATTTGTCTCTGGTGCACAAGCTCTCAGTGTACATACGAGCAACAGATGATGAAAATCATAATCATAGCTCTCGGCATTAAAACCGAGTTTTCCAAAGGGGGCTTATAATAGATTTAAACTGCAACAATTTCCATAGTCATTAAAGTGAAAAAATAAACAGCCAAATGTATAATAAAATGAGAAAAAAAGAACAGCCAAATCCTTTAAAAGTTTCAATGTAGGATATATCCCGCTGGAGCAATATAATGTACAAATGCCAATGTGGCTATTTGTGGCCATTTCTGTTAATTCTGGGATTATCCAGGCATTTTTTTTAACTGTTCTAGATAGAAACCTCCAGAAAAGTCAGAGATCTTCTGTTTGAGTTTGTGGACTGGAGATTAATGCAAGTTGCCCATTCCATCTAAATATCTATTTACCAGAGGATTTTTTTTCTCTTGATTTAATGTTTTGTCTTCAACAGAATAAAAGGATGTAATCAACCTGCTAGATCAGAGGAAGGCTATATTATCAACCATTTTTTTTAAATCAATGTCTTGAGATCACTAGGAGAATCACAGATTTTTTATTGTGATTGTCTCAAATATGATTTTGCAAATGGCAGCTAGACTGTTTTTTGCCTTGAGAAAGAAGAAGAAAATGTTTTGCTTCTCAACCAAGAAGCTTCATCCGTTCTGGCAGGATGGTGGGGGCGATGGAAGGATTTGTTCTGACAGGGTTGGAAGGATTAGTTCTGAGAGGATTGTTAGCACAACCAGATGACTGCATAGAAATATGATCTTTCCAACCTCTCCCCCATCCTGTCAGAACTAATCCTTCCATCACCTCACCATCCTGCCAGAACGGATGAAGCTTCTTGGATGAGAAGTGAAACATCTTCTTCCTCCTCAACGGAAAAAACAGTCCAGTTGCCTTTTGAAAAAGCACCTTTGAGACAACTATGACATGGATGACTAAAAATCTCCTCAGACATTTTATTAAGATTGCATAGCCAGAACTATTTGTGCAAGTTGAGCCAGTATGTTACTGTTTACTTATGTTGGATTATCTTTTCTTTGTTTTAACCTTTCTTCTTCAGTTTGACTTTTTGGTATGCTGTAATCTGTAATTTTCTTTTCATTGAAGAAAAGCTAGAACAAAGCATATACAGCAGCACAATGATGGCTAACCTTTTTGGCACCGAGTGGCCAAAGTGCTTGCGTGCACATCCATAATGCAATGCATGCATGACCACCACCCCACCTGCCCCACTCCCGCGCATTCACACGTGACCCCCTGTGTGTGCCCTGCTCCCCCGCGCATGCGTGGCAGAGACCCGAAAACCAGCTGGCTGGCAGGAGGTGTGCACACAATCCGCAGTGGAGCTGAGCTGGGGCAACGGCTCACATGCCCGCAGAGGGGGCTCTGAGTGCCATCTGTGCCACACGTGCCATAGGTTCGCCATCACAGCAATAGCATGTTTAATCATTATATTAAAAGATCTAAGACAATAAGAACATTTTTTCCGGGCTACAAAAGAATATATAACATCAGTACCAAGCATGTCTACTGGGGGAGTGATTTAGAAAGATATGACAAAGAGGTCTACTCCCAAGAGAGCTAGTTTGGTCTAGTGGTTAAGGCAAAGGATTGGACCAATTCATTGAAGTCATGGGAATCAATCGTATAAGCTTGACTGCCTGTAATGACCAATTGGGTTTCTTGTGCAGTTGGTCAGACAGACTACTGGGCTGGAATGGGCCAAGGATCCAATCCAGCTGGGAACTGCTTATGTTCTCATAACAAGAGTTGATGTCCATGTCCTCCTGCTCTTGTCAACCATGTCACAAAACATATGGAATCATCCCTATTCAAATGGCCTGTTCTTATGCTGGTTTGGGGACAGAGCAAAAATTAATAATAATTTATTGAGGGTAATCATTAATCTGGAGAGGGCATCTGACTTTTGAATAATCTCTGGCAGAAAAAATTAAATTTGTGATTATGAGAAATTATTCCAGTGAGATACCAGAGATCGAATTTTAAAGGCTGAATTATCACATGTCTCCTTAGTGAAGATTGAAAGAGCAACTGGAAGACGCAGAACTGAAGTGAGATGAAACACTGTTTTTCAGATGAAGTCATTCCTACTGCTCACAAGAATTCACGACCTGCTCCCTTTGATAGGAAAAAGGGACCGGAAACCTCACCCTATAATTACATGAAGAGACATGCATAGCTAAAGGAAATTCACAGCTCTATACCTTGCTTTTGTTAGGCTTTGTTTTTCATTTTTCGCTGTTAGGAAGTGCTACAGCATAGTGCTTTTGAATTCTAAACTCCAGTTCCTTTATGGTGTAAAAATGCAAGCACATGTGATTATTCTTCTAGATCTGCTGAAAAACAGATTTTAGCAATATTTTAGCAATCAATTGCCAACCTTCTTGAAATAACCTAAGGTGGGTTTTAAATACCACAATTGAGTCCCAAATTTCTGTTATTAAATGAGGCATTTGTTAAGTGAGTTTTGCCCATTTTACAACATTTCTTACCAAAGTGGTTAAGTGAATCACTGCAGTTCTTAAATTAGTAACACGGTTGTTAAGTGAAGCGTTGACTCTCATTGATTTTAGCATCAGGTGTGAAATTTAAACTGGGTAAAATCTGAGGATGAGAATATCATCAGGCCTCAGAAACCTGATCAAACTATTATTCCTTATTAGAATGCTTAATAATATGTTGACTGAGGAATTTTGGGAGTAGAAGGTCATAGTTGCCAAATTTGAAGAACACTGGTCTAAATTATATTTCTATCTTATACCCATAAGGGACATTTCAAGTGCAAAAAAGATACCTACCATTATAGAATACTCAATAGAAATATGCAGGAGAAATAGAAATAACAGGGATAAGCTAGAAATTAAGATGCAGATAAATTGTAGAAAATGCTCTATTAATTGATAGAAATATAAAATTCAGTGTTTACCAAAGTTTAGTTTCAAGCTAGAGAAGTAGATGGACAATATTCAATTGGTGGTCTTCGCTGTCACAAAAAAGAAATACAACACTGAAATATATATATATATATTAAGTGTTTTTCTGTTGAAGCACCTGGTCTGCCCCAATATGGGAGGGAGCATACTGCTTCCCTTTCACCTTTCAGCTCCAATCCAGGAGCCCAAGTTTGAATCCGAGTAAAGGTATGGCTAGATGATGAGAGCTAAATAGCTCAAAATAGATCTATACTAGTCTCCCTTTATTTCTTTATCAGCAAATAAAAATTTATATATATTTATTCATATAAATTAGAATATTCTGATTTTAACTCTAGATGCACATGTAAAGATAATTACAATGATTTACATAGAAATTAAAATATCTCTCCTTATAATAGCAAATTATGACTGGCAAATTGTTTTCCAACTAATGACTCTTGATGGACAATTTCTACCCCCTTCTGCTTCATCATTAATCTTTATGCTTTATAACACATATTTTTATGTTAAAACAAACACTCCTTTTGTCAATAAAAATGAACCAGTAGAGGATTGCTCATTGTCAAGTAGAATACAAAGCTTCTCTAACCTAGATGTCACATAATAGTTGTATTTTTAGGAGGGCGGGTCTAGCAGGTATAAAGGAAGGCAATAATTTGAAAATCAGAAGTGAGACGTGAGGTAATGAGCCCTTCCTCCAATTATGTTCTCAACTCCTTCATCCTTTTATTACATAATAACCTTCAATCATTTTCTTTGTGAGAAAGTAAGTAAGATAAATTATTCAAGTGGAATTTGAGGCACGAATAAAATAGGTTCAAAAACTCTTCTATATATCTTTTTCAGCCTGAAAAGAACCACCTTGTTTGACATAGTCCTCCTACGCCAGGAGTGTCAAACTCGCGGGCCATAGTCCGGATGCCTCACATGCTGGCCACGCCCACCCCCATTTTAGCAAAGGAGGAAAAAGTTGTGATATGTCACATGATGACAACATGATGACATGAGTTTGACACCCCTGTCCTATGTTGACTCAAAATTTTGGCTCATCTGATTTCCAGA
The DNA here is from genome assembly GCF_028640845.1 of Ahaetulla prasina. NCBI lineage: Eukaryota > Metazoa > Chordata > Lepidosauria > Squamata > Colubridae > Ahaetulla > Ahaetulla prasina. The sequence continues at coordinate 305,989,491 of NC_080539.1, read as the reverse complement.
GCACCAGACTGGGGAAGACTGTTGACAACCTAGAAGTTTCTACTGATTAGTTTGATTTCATACCAGATCCGATTGGTCTACCCACCTCAAAAAAGTTTCTCCAGTTGTCTCAGGATCCAGTTTTCATCCTTCCAGTTTTCTTTATGAACTCCTTCATGTCAAGACAGCAACCTATAATTCTTAGTAAGTCAAGCATTGACCAATCATATATTTAGAGTCTCTTGTTATCTATCCCCTTCATAGTGTGAGGGTTGATGCTTTGAGGTTTGTCAGAGGTTGCCACTGCTAGAATCCACTTCTCCTGACAGTTCCATGCTGCAGGAGCATACAATTTGTGTAATTGTCTTTATGACTCACTTCTTTGGAAGACTAACAAGTCTCCTGAAACCTCTCAGCCAATCATGCAATTATGTAACAAAGTTATGTATTTAAAAATAAATTGTAATTCAGAGAAAACACATAGCTCAGTAATACCTTCATTAGACTCAAGAATTGGGAAGTTTTTTTGCTCTCAAAAAGTCATCAGGCATGAGGTTAATTCAAGCAGTTTATTATACATACTACATTTTATGTCCATTTTTAGTTTACAGAAAAGTACAAATGTGTACCTTTGTAACTAGCTTTTTGCAAAGTTGTTTTAAAATAGTTTGGGACTGAGCTAGGAGATACAGTATTTTGTGCTTGCATAGAATACCTGTTCCTCATTTGTTTATCAACTGCAAATAGAAGACTGGTTTTAGATACAGAAGAAACATTAGAGAAGCTTTGATTATGGTTTAGGAATGATTTGGGGACTATGTTATATATTGTCACATAAATTAGGGATTAATTTGCCTGTTTTCATGTGAATATACACTCTGCATGATTTGATAGAAATCTTCTGCTTTCACTTGTTAATATTTCTAGAGTATAAATGTATTAAATGTTACTTTCTATACAAGCAAATGTGCTAATTGTTATTATTCATATGTCAATCATTAATCCGATCTTCATTGTGAAATAACCTTTGCACATGTTTTATAAGAGTTCTGTATGTCACCATGGAAATAAATGATGCTGTGTCAAGAATTTTGGTTGCCATGAAAACAACTATAGAAAAACCTGTAGTTATAAACAGAGTTTTTTTTTGTCTATCTCAGGTCTATCCCAGGTATACAATTAGAAATAGATAGCTACCATGATTTGTTTATCTTCTAGACATAACAATCCAGGTGTTTCTTTTATTTCTAAGACTGTAGCAAAATAATCAAAATCCAGTTAGCTCCTTATACAGATAGTTCTCGAATTATGATCACAAATGATCACCTGCTCCCTTTGGTAGGAAAAAGGGACCGAAAGCCTCAACCTATAATTACATGAAGAGACATGCATAGCTAAAGGAAATTCACAGTTCTATACCTTGCTTTTGTTAGGCTTTGTTTTTCATTTTTCACTGTTAGGAAGTGCTTTTCACAGCATAGTGCTTTTTTTTTTATTTAATTGAAAAAGTTTTACAAAGCTTTTTCTCCCCGTTTCCCCTCCCCTACCCCCTCCCCTCCTTCACAAACCCCTCCCCCCCACTTCCCAGAACAAACACAAGGTATAGTTAAAAATAAGACAAACATATACTAAAAAATTTTCCTTCCTAACTCAATTACACTCCTACAATTCTCATCAATTCTTAACCTCCCCCGAAACAATCAGAAATAATACATCCTATTCATTCAAAGGCAGAAGCATAGTGCTTTTGAATTCTAAACTCCGGTTCCTTGATGGTGTAAAAATGCAAGCATATGTGAATATTTTTCTAGATCTGCTGAAAAACAGATTTTAGCAACATTTTTAGCAATCAATTGCCAACCTTCTTGAAATAGCTTAACGTGGATTTTCAATACCAGTAGTCTTCGACTTACGACCACAATTGAGCCCCAAATTTCTGTTGTTAAATGAGGCATTTGTTAAGTGAGTTTTGCCCATTTTACAATATTTCTTAACAAAGTGGTTAAGTGAATCACTGCAGTTGATAAGTTAGTACCCTGATTGTTAAGCAAATCTGGCTTCCCCATTGACTTTGCTTGTCAGAAGGTTGCGAAAAGTGATCACATGACCTTGAGACACAGCAACAGTCATAAGTATGAACCAGTTGCCAAGCATCTGAATTTTGATCACATGATCATGGAGATGCTGCAACCTTTTCAGTGCTGTTGTAACTTTGAATAGTCACTAAATGAACTGTTGTAAGTTGAGGGCTACCTGTATGTAGCATTGCACTCACACAGTTCGTGTACAGCTCTATATAAAGAAGAAAGAGAAAACTGATAGGGAAATTGTTGATTGGTGGTAGCAAGAGGTAGAGAAAAAAACCCCTCTGTTTTTCTGGAGCACTCAGAAGAATTTCCTGCAAGAGAAAACAATATATGTAGGGGTAATACTGAACTTTCCCTTTTCAGATACTTCCTGCTAATCAGCTGTCACATACTATACACAATATATTTGCAGAACAGTATAATATTTCCTAGGAAATGAATTGGTTTGAACTTCCACTTACTGTAATTGTCCAGAATTGGCATCTACCCAGTTTTCCACGGTTACATACAGTTCAATACCAGGGACCTTCTTCACTAAGCAATCTGTGCCTATTTCCACAACAGGGAGTGCTACTATGCACAATATATTAAGATCTACAGCCTTAAGATATAAATATAAACCCATTTATCTTCATCAAATTCTGAAGGATTAATTCTTAAATAGGATTGATATGCATTTTCTGGCATTTTCATTTGATATGCAATTTCTGGCACCAAATCCTTAAATGTAAACTTCTGAACCTGTTCCATAGAATTTAAAGAAGCTCACTTTCTGCTAAGTGTATATAGGATTGTTAATGAAATGCATTTTAATTTGTATATTAGAATGTTAAAACTTTAACATTCTAATAATAATGGACACACAAACCTCTTCCAAATATATTAAGGTTGGTTACTCTTGGGTTGGTGTGCTAATTATAAGTCAGTGGCCCTTCCTACTCTTGTGTCTTTCTGTTGTATTGGGACTACAATTCCTAACATCTGTATCTAGCATAAGTCGGAAAAGACAGTAGCTTGTGCACTTGATACAACCTGACACCTCACACGGTAGAGATAAGAAACTGCTTAGCACATTTTTTTCTACTACGCATTTCTAATATCTTACTGTGAATTCACCTGTACCTTTGAATATGGGTGCTTCATACTTACCTTATAACTAATAATCTGTCATTTGAGTCTCGTTGTTCCTGAAAAGTAGATATAGCTTGTATTTGACAGTGGAAGGAGGTATTTCACTACGGGATCATTGTTAAAGTGTCCTGACTAAGGACTGAGCAGGCCGCAAAAATACATTATTTTGCAGGGGTGTCAAACTGTCGGCCTGCGGGCTGAATGCCTCACCCACAGGCCATGCCCACCCTAGCTCCACGAAAGGGAAAAACGACGCAAAACATCACGCAACTGCAACGTGACACGGCGAGATTGACACCCATGTTTTAGAGGCTGAATCTTGTGATTCTAACTTAGTAGATAAATGGACTGATTTAAATCTTGCTATTAAAAACAGCCGAGAAGGAAAAGGGAGCTATGATCTTCATGGGGCTTTCATTTCAACACCTGATTATTTATCTTGTTTATCTGGAATTCTGGGGAAAATAGTCCCAACATTTCTAGATTATGCTAGGAGGGTGATACCTTTGTAAAATAATTGGTAGGTGTTCTTCTCTTCATGAGTTTGGAACATTTATTGATAGACATACGAATGGCCTTTAATTATCTTTCACTGTCTTGGAAAGAGGAAGAGGGAGAAGAGTCCCATAACCATTGATCTTTCAACACAGCACTTAAATTATGTTACAGTTCCTGTTTTCCTGTGTTGTCCCACTCTTAATTACAAGGTACAGATCATCCACAGCAATGGTCCCCAACGCCCAACCCTTTGGGCACCTGGGACCAGTTCTGTGGAGAGAGGTTTTTCCATGAAACAGAGGGAGCATGGTTTTGCATGCTGCCTGCATTCCATGGATGGAGCTTCGCTTGTTTGTGGGGCCAGGTTTTTGGTATGCCTCAACCTGGCGCCAGTCCATGGACTGGTGGTTGGGGTCCCATGCAAGATAACTGCCAAGCCAGACACGAAGTTGTTCACAAAAATATTTCATGAATCAAAGGATGGGATGACAGTTACATGTTTGCAATGTGGATATATATTGTTTCCATAAAGAGAAAGTTGACCTGTCAACAGGTACATTTCTTTTTCTTGGCTCTCCCCTTTTCAGTCTTATATGCTTTGTAATCTCAGTCTGTTCCGCCCAAATTGGGGTTCTTGCGTCTCATTTTAAAGAACTTTATAAACTGTGTTTTTCAATCAACCAAACAACAATCCTTAACAAAAGTGTGTTAAACTGCCATGATATGTATAGGCTTAATTGAATTGTTAGTGCTGATAATCTATTTCTCTAGAAAGAACTGAGATAGAGTATAAGGAAAGAAATAGCTGAAAGGACCCCTGACTTGAATACCAGGGAGGACTATCTCTGCTGTACCACCAGTTGCAATGTCCTGCTTAAGTCAGTGGCATCATGAGATGGGAGAAATATAACAAGTGGTAAGGTGCAGGAAAACTTTCATTGGAAGACAAGAGTTGGGCTGGCTGAATGTGGGTGTCAGTTTTGAAAGGCAATTTTCTTTTTGCTTCTTAACTGCCACATATTTTAGCTGGGGACATTGGGAGGGGGTTGTTGTTGGAGCGGTAGTAAGTTAGTCATAACATTCCGTATTCAAGGACTTTTGTCTGCGTCTGATGTAGACTGCCTGAAGATTGTATCCAATTGAATCTGAAGAGTTGATTGGACAATGTGGACTTGTGGGTGTGGGGCAGGGCTGTGAACTGTCAACTGGGTGTGGAAAACCTGGAAGCTTTCAGTTTCAGGTTTTCCCAGCTGTGCCAACATGACATCTCTAATAAATTGGAACTTTGAGGAACCTCAAGCCTCAGAGCTTTATTTCGTTGGGGGTGTTCCTTGGAACCCTAACAGTGAGTCTTGACAAGAAGGACAGCAACTTTCAGACTAATTTGGCTACTAGTGGGAGTAAAAAGTATTGCATTAGAGAAGTGGTGGATAACACTTTTTTTTCCTCTCCTTAAAATACTCCCAAGCAAAAGCTGCACACTGGTACTACTCTAAATCAGGTAGAATGACCCGAAAGAGTGTATTTCATGTCACTCTACCTAATTTAGGGTAGTCACTTAGCTATGGTGGATCTTTTTTTTTTTAATTTGAATTTATATCTCACCCTTCTCCGAAGACTCAGGGCGGCTTACATTGTGTAAGGCAATAGTCTCATCCTATTTGTATATTTATATACAAAGTCAACTTATTGCCCCCCCAACAATCTGGATCCTCATTTTACCTACCTTATAAAGGATGGAAGGCTGAGTCAACCTTGGGCCTGGTGGGACTCGAGCCTGCAAGTAATTGTAACTGCAGGCAGCTGTGTGTTAATAACAGGCTGCATTAGCCTGGTGAGCTACTTCCCAGCCCCACTTTCAATTAAACATATAAAAGGACATATAGATTTAATTGGTTTGTTATAAAAGGTTTGTTAAGAGCTTGAAAAATGGAGCAAAACAAGCAAGTGTCCTGGCCCACACTTCCAAAGTTATCGTTTGAAATAATCACCTGGTACCACTGATTAATTCAAAACCAGTAAAATATAATCCCAAGAGTTATTTCAGTATTTGGGATTTTCCCATATGCTTTCAGTTACCTGGCTGAAAGTATTTTTAGGTAATCTGTAAAAATAACATGCTGAAGCTGAGAGGCATTCCCCCCACCCTGTTTTGTCCTGCAATAGTAGATTCTGTCTGCTCACCTTTTGATGCCTAGAGCAAAGTTTATGGGACAACAATAGGATCTATTAAGATATGGATTGAATGAAGCTTAAAGTAGTTACAGGCTTCAAAAAAAAAGAGTCTGTGAGAGAAAACAAAGCACATAATCATGGAGAGTGAAAAGATAGGAGGTGGTCAAATAAACATTCTGCCCCAGTTCCAGATACCTTTCTGAGGAAAAAAATGCTTATTTTTGTCTTTTTTAAGACAAGCAATTACAATCACATCATATTAATTCAGTGCACCTGAAACAGGTGAGTCTGGTATTGCTGTGGGCTCAAGGGCTCAAGAATGCCCCTTGCTTCCACAAATCATTTTAATAGCCAAACCTCCTACCTTGTCTGTTCAATCCCCAGGTTTGATTTTTGTTCTTTCCTGAACATTTCAAGATCTTTATTTTTAATCCCTAGCTCTGAGGCACTATAGATTCTGCAATCTCCTACAATTATTAGTACTCAAGTGAGAAAGATTACTTTCTGATCTTCTCCATGCTCCATAGCGATTGTTTCTAGTCTCATTGAGGCATGCTTTGTTTCCATGCCTCTGTTCAAGGTCTACTGCTTCCATCTAGGGTTTCCTACAGCTCTTTCTTTATGACTAGATGCCTATCAGATCTGATTGCCAGCTCTTCTGTGCTTTATTTTTCCAGGCGGATGGAAAACATGCAGTGTCCTCAGGCAGGAACCCTTGGTTACTACCATCTATTCCCCCAATCCCTAAACCATTAATCTGTGGTCAATTAACATTCCTCTGCCACATTCCAAGGATCTCAGGAGCCTAAGAAACAGCAAGGCAGTAACAAGCATGTTTACAGTAACAACCTTAATAATAATAGTAGATGTCCCACAATTGGCTATAAAGATACAGAGACCTGTAAAAACTAACACACACTAATACAGAAGAAAGAAAGGAAGGAAGGAAGGAAGGAAGGAAGGAAGGAAGGAAGGAAGGAAGGAAGGAAGGAAAACAGCGAAAGAAAGGATTAAAGTATTAAAAGAAACATTAAAAAGAATCATTTGATTTCTTTTGTAGCAAATGTGAGCATGATTACAAAGTTATCTCTTACCCTATGATTACAAAAAAAGCTTACTTTTTTCTGTTATCCATTTTTTTCCTGATCCCCAAAACCACAAATCAAATGCATTTTTATAAAATCTGCGAAGTTTATAAGGGGGTTCCAGTCAGCCAGAAATAATTTTCTTTTCTCCAATAAAAGAAGTTAATTTAGGTATCTCTGCAAATGTTATCTTTTTCAACCATTCTTCCATTGTGGAAACTGTTGAACCTTTCCACTTTTGGACACATACTGTAATAACCTTCCTGCAGCTGTAATATCTAAAAACAAAGTTCCATGACTTTTTCTTAGCTGCTTGTCTCTTAATACCAAAGAAAAACCTCTGGTTCCAATTGTACTTTAATCTTTAAGAGCTCTATTCTTCGTGAGTTATTACTATGAACCTGATATATGACATTCCAAATAGTAGACTTTGCATTAGCTAATAAAAATTCTTTTTTATATACTGTATATCTTTATACAGTATAAAATAAATGCATATTTTCTGAATTTTCTATCATTTGTTAGTGGTAATCAACAATTGTTGTAAATGCATCTTATCCATTAATGTGAAGAGCATTAAAAAGGATAATTATATTGTTCTATCATAGCTAAGAACCTTGTGACTTTTTAAATGTTAAGAACATTGTGAATTATAGTTCACTTCATCAGGAAGGATCTCTGCATCTCTTCTTCTAGTTCTCACTCCATCTGATGAAAAATCATATTGATTTTTCTTCCCAGGGAAATTTTTTTTTTGATGAATTTCTCATGGTTCAGGTATGGCCATTTTCTGCACTTAGTAGAGCTGTGGAGATCTTTGAGAAGGTACTTTCCATGGTCTGAGCAAAGACTCTTTTGAAATTGCTTTGATTTCAAAGTGAAACATAGCGTCCTCGGTTCTAAGAGTGAAGTGAAGCATCTACCTTGCTTTCCTCCACCTGCTTCATTTACCTCTTCACCAGTCTCTCCAATATTTCAGTTTACCCAAAAATTACTAAAACTCTTGGAAGATACAATGGCAACATGGAAGCAGGAGGGCAGAAGTTCTGTCACTCTCTTACTAGACAAACTGCCAGGAGCTTATCCCCACTATTGTAATTTTAAAGGTTTAAAGGTTTCTCTTGTCCACCCATGAGCCCATGAATGGTGCTCATCTCTGATTCTCAGCCTAGAAAGCCTGCATTGTTTTAAAGATGCTTCTGTCATCATTTTTATTTTATTTTTTATTTTTATTTATTTATTTTGTCACAACAGTATATATAAGCATAAGCATGAAACTAACTATATAATATACAAGCATATATATAAGCATAAGTATGTAATAACTATATTAATTGGATATAATGAAAGGAAACAATAGGACAGGAACGGTAGGCACGTTTGTGCTCTTATGCACGCCCCTTACAGACCTCTTAGGAATGGGGTGAGGTCAATAGTAGACAGTTTTTGGTTAAAGCTTTGGGGATTTTGAGAAGAGACCACAGAGTCAGGTAGTGTGTTCCAAGCATTAATAACTCTGTTACAGAAGTCATATTTTCTGCAATCAAGATTGAAGCGGTTAACATTAAGTTTAAATCTATTGTTTGCTCTTGTATTGTTGTGATTGAAGCTGAAGTAGTCTTCAACAGGAAGGACATTGCAATAGATGATTCTATGAGTTAAACACAGGTCCTGTCGAAGGCGAGTTCTAAGTTTTCTAAACCCAAGATTTCAAGTCTGGTGGCATAAGGTATTTTGTTGTATTCAGAGGAGTGGAGAACTCTTCTTGTAAAATATTTCTGGACACGTTCAATTGTATTGATGTCTGAAATGTGGTATGGGTTCCAGACAGGCGAGCTGTATTCAAGAATTGGTCTAGCAAATGTTTTATAAGCTCTGGTTAGTAGTGTAGTGTTTCTGGAGAAGAAGCTACATAAGATTAGGTTTACAACTCTTAAAGCCTTTTTTGCGATGTAGTTGCAGTGGGCTTTGGCACTTAGATCATTGGATATGAAAACTCCAAGGTCTTTAACAGGGTGGGGGTCATCTGTAAGGTAATGTCCATCAAGTTTGTATTTAGTGTTTAGATTCTTTTTTCCAATGTGTAAGACAGAGCATTTGCTGGTTGAGATTTGGAGTTGCCAAGTTTTGACCATTCTGACATTCATCATGTGGCCAGCATGAAAGTACAGAAAACATTAACCTTTCCTGCCCAAGTGGTACCTATTTATCTACTTGGGTCTATGACAGCCAACTCACTGTGGGACAGCCTGCCCCGGCAAACTCTCCACAGGACAACTTGCTGCGGGACAATAGTTACACTAATATCAAATAAATGGTAGAATAGAATTGTTAAAGAAAGGATGCAAGGAGGGAGAGAATGAAATGTGAATGGCAAAAATTAATTTTTTTATTTATTTTAAATAATTAAATTAAATTGTTAAATTGTCCTGCAGCTAGTTATCCCATGATGAGTTGGTCATGGCAAGTTGTCCTGCAGCAAGTTGGTTGTGGCGAATTTTCCCATTCCGTATCTTACTTGCATTTACATACTTTCAAACTGCTAAGTTGGCAGGAGTTCGAGTGAGAATGGGAGCTCATTGCATCGCGTGGCACTTGGGTCTTGAACCAGGCTGTCAGCTTTTCAGTTGACAAGCCCAGTGTCTTGACCACTGAGCCATTGCGCCACCCACTATTGTAACTACCTTTAATTAATTAATTAGATTTTTATCCTGACTTTCATACAACAGCTTAAGGAACTGTAGATAGAACTTCATCCTAATTTTCCCTAAAACAGGGGTGTCAAACTTGTGTCATCACGGTATCGTCATGTGACGTATCACGACTTTTTCCCTCTTTGCTAAACTGGGCACGGGCGTGTGACGCATCCTGCCCATGAGGGCGAGTCATTGGCCCCGATGGAGAGGGTGCGCAACTTGGGCGTTCTCCTGGATGGGCGGTTGTCTTTTGAAGATCACTTGACGACCGTCTCCAGGAGAGCTTTTTATCAGGTCTGCCTGATTCGCCAGTTGCGCCCCTTCCTTGACCGGGATGCCCTATGCACGGTCACTCATGCTCTTGTTACCTCTCGCTTGGATTACTGCTATGCTCTCTACATGGGGCTCCCCTTGAAGAGCACCCGGAGGCTCCAGTTGGTTCAGAATGCAGCTGCGCAGGTGATAGAGGGAGCCGCTCGTGGTTCCTATGTAACACCACTCCTGCGCAGGCTGCACTGGCTACCTGTGGTCTTTTGGGTGCACTTCAAGGTATTGGTTACCACCTTTAAAGCGCTCCATGGCTTAGGGCCAGGTTACTTACGGGACCGCTTACTGCTACCAATTGCCTCCCACCGACTCGTGCACTCTCACAGAGAGGGGCTCCTCAGGGTGCCGTCTGCCAAGCAATGTCGGCTGGCGGCTCCCAGGGGAAGGGCCTTCTCTGTGTGGGCTCCCACCCTCTGGAATGAACTTCCCCCAGGATTCCGTCAACTACCTGACCTTTGGACCTTCCGCTGCGAGTTGAAGACATACCTATTTATTCGCTCAGGACTGGCATAGAAATTTTTAGTAGTTTTTAATATTTGGATTTAAATTTTATGGGGTTTTTGGTTTTAAATGGATTTTAATTTGACCTTATATTTAATAAGTTTTTTAATTATTGTTTTATTGTGCACTTTTTACTGTTTTATTTGGCTGTGAGCTGCCCTGAGTCCTTCGGGAGAAGGGCGGTATAAAAATCTAATAAATGAAATGAAATGAAATGAGCCACAAGTTTGACATCCTTGCCGTACAACAACAAATCTTTAAGGTAGGTTGGACTGAGAGTTACTATAATGACTATCCCAGAATTAACCAGTGAGCTTCTATAGCTCAGGGTAAATTTGAACCCGAGTATCTCTGCTCTTATTCCAATGACTTAACTACTACACCATAGCAGGTGGGAAACTTCTGGAAAGGCTTCTGAGTTTGCAATACACACATATTTTAAAGAAATAAAGCAAACTCCATGATCCATACCAAAAGAACCAGAAATTTTAGGACAGTTGAAATAATGCGATAATCCATAAACACTCAAAATATTTATCTAGAACATTTCTTGATATTTCTTGGAACATATTACCTGACTCTGTGATCTCTTCCCATAATCCCAAAAGCTTTAACCAAAAACTTTCTACTATTGACCTCACCCCATTCCTAACAGGACCATAAGGGGCATGCATAAGAGCACAAACGTTCCTGTCCTATTGTTTTTCTTTTTCTTCTTATATATATATGCTTATACTTCCTTATATCTCCTCATATATATGTTTATATACTGTATAATCTTTTTGTATGATACCTATGTATATTGTTGTGACAAAATAAATAAATAAATAAATAAATAAATAAATAAATAAATAAATAAAATAAATCTAAAAAAGGGAAGACAAGCGAAGGCTTTGAGTTACTAGGAAGTAGATTTCAACTAAAGATTAAAAAACAGTTTTTGGTTGTGAGAGCAATGCCAGAGGCTAATAAGCTACTTAAGAAGTAGTAAATTCCTGGCTAGAAATTTCCAAGGCACAGGAAGAAGGATATCTTCCAGGAATGCTTTAAATTTAAGAGCTTTTGCCTTAGGGCAAAGGGCCGCTCCTTGGACTAATCACAAACACTAAACCTTCTGAATGGGAGTAAAACAAGATCATTAATGAGCACATTCTTTTCCCCTGTTTTCCCTAGGTGGAAGCCTATAGGGGACTCCCATAGCTGCAACCTCCTGGAAATTCTGACTACTGTAATACATTCAAAAACCGGTTGCGGAAAGCTGCCTTGCCTGCCACCCAAATAGATATTGTTCGTTTCGCCAAACGTGAACTGTAAGTATTATATGGCTTAGGTCCTTTGGATTGTAGGAAGTTAGCACTCACCCCTCTCCTAGAAGAATGAAATATTTTAGAAAATATTTAAAAAGGCAGAATATTATATTTTCCTGGATGAGAAATGGAGAAACATATTTTAAAGACAAAGCAGCTTCTCACCTCCACACACCTTTGACAATGGGCCATTAAGGCCTCAGCCAAGCTCACTCATTCCCCCCCCCATACCTTTGTAAATGGACCATCATCTGCAACACAATAGGACTCATCTAGCAACAGAAACTCACCACATGGCAAGGCTCAAACAAGCTTGAGAGACAACCTACAAATTTAGCTAAGACTCCCAGACCACCAGGGAGTTTGACAACCAATCAGGTTGTCATTTCTTATACAGGAACAGGAAATGCTAAGGTGGGGTCCAACAGCATCTTGGTCTCTTTCCTCTTTGGTTCTTCACCCAATATCTTGAAGCATGTGATCGCCTTTACTGTTCAGGAACTCAAACCATGTGATCCTGTCCACCATTAAACCATGCAGTCTCCATGTTTCCAGTGTCTTTTTCCCCACTTGGAACTGAACCCAGAAGGACATTTATTTCTTCCAACAGGATTTTGCACGGAACCATTATTTTGCCTCTTTACCCATCTGGTACTGACAGTTTCTGCAACCAGTATCTATCCAATCCTCCAGGTCCACCATCTCTGAAATTGATTGCAGTTACTGTCTGTTTGATGGATTAATCTATACAGTTTTCTATATTCAGGTACTAGTTTAGGGCACAAGCTACTCTTTGGAGTGTGAATGCCTATGACCCTTGAAACAGGCTCCCAAATATTATTTATTTATTTTATATGCCACCCATCTCACTTTCAAGACCAAACCTTCCAACTTTCTCTGTAGCACCTGGAGGCACTGCTCTCTCATTCAGCATCTTGTTACCTCTGCTGCTTCTTCCTCTTATTTCTTCTCCTTAAAATCTCCAGTGATTATTTTGAAAAAGCAGATCACTGTTTTTTGAGCTTACTGAGTCTATTAAATTCTATTAAATTAAATGCCAAGATATGCATTCATTAAATGCCAAGACACATTCCAGACTGATACCAAGTGGAACCCTTCATGTCATTTGAAAAAATGGGATTATCACAATCTTTCCTTATATATCTTCTATAGACAAATAAATATATTTCACACACACACACATATAAACAGAAAACATTTCTAAAGAGAAAAGAAACATGTCACTGAAATTGCCTCACACCATACTGATGAGTGGAAAGACATACTTTAAATGTGGATTAGTTTCTTAAAGGTTCTTCCATACTTTAGACAGGTTGCTATCAGTACTTCTTTCAAAAACACCAAAAACAAAATGGTCAATTGTAGTATTTGCATAAGGCATGAAGGAAGGAAAATAAGAAGCCATTAGTAATATTTATTCTATCTCATACATATACACAGTCAGTGGTGAGATTCAAGTAATTTAACAACCGGTTCTCTGCCCTAATGATTTCTTCCAACAACCAGTTTGCCAAACTGCTCAGACAGTTAACAACCGGTTCTCCCGAAGTGGTGCAAACTGGCTGAATCCCACCACTGTACACAGTGTAGTTTAACATTATGCAAATGAAAATAAACACGGTGCCACTCTTTTTTAAAGAATAGAATCGAATTTTTTTTATTGGACACACAAGGAATTTGTCTTGGTGCATATGCTCTCAGTGTACATAAAATAAAAGATCATGGCAAATGGTAATGGCAAATTTAGGTAATGTTGTCTCCCTGCTGATATTTATTCCTGAAATTATAACTTCTCAGTCTCTTATTTGCAGACCATGACATTCTCTTTATAGTTGAATGTAATATTTGTTTATGATCTGGAAATGCTAAATGGGGACTTTAGGACCACATTTTAACTCTGAGGTCAGAGGTCGCTTCCTGCTGTCCTATGTAATAACTCTCTTGATCACTCATTTTGAAAGAGTTTAGAAACAAAAAGATTCCATAAGAATCATTTGGGCAGAATATACTTGCCTCAACACAATGAAAAAAGGCAAAAACACATGAATAAAACAAAAACACAAAGAATTTTGTTGAAACAGTAATAGTACAATCCTGTTTAGTCATAGTTAAGTCACCTGGGGTCAAATAGGCTTTATTTTCCAGTAAATGTGCATAGAATCAGAGTTGAATACATTAATGAAAAAAGAACCCAAAAGAACCCAAAGAAGTATTTGTTTTTATTTCTACAATCCAAGAATCTCTGGCATATAATTTATTTTTACAATCCAAGAATCTCTGGCACATAACTGCTATGCCCTGAATAATATTTGAGGATTTACTTTGTTCCACATTTTAAACAAGCCAACTTAATCTGCACCTCCTAGATTGATATGCAAATTAAAATACAATTATCTTTCTAATTTTTTTCTTCCTTTATATTTCCATAACATTCTCAGCTCAAAAGTTAAACTAAAATGAAAATGAAATTAGGTTTCATAAACTAGACAATAATAAGCTGGACATTAATATTCATTGAGGAAAAAAACATTAAGCAGTATATGTTTATTTACTTTCAAGTTAGATTCTTACAGAAAGAAAATGGAATAAGCATATGCAAAACTAGAGGTCCCCTGAAAAGAGGCAGATCTATCCATCTTTAGTCCTGACTCACTCTTTGGGAGTTATTAAAATTAAGATGACTGGATACATGGGGTCATGACTGTTATAACACCTACAGAAGATCTTTCAAGGTGTCTGCTTATTAGAAAACAAATCTTAAGGGAACACCACAGAAATGCATTGCAAAATTCCATGGTAAAATACTTCCTTGTGTACTCAGATATCTGTCATCCCTTCCTTTGCCTCTCTTTACTTTACTGCTTACTTGAGTGTGACTCATTATTATCTACTGAAGTCTGTAATTCGTCTCCCAATCCCTTTCCTGTGCCACCTCTATGTCTTCACTTATGTCCTCCACACCTCTTCCTTTTGCCCTAGTGATTTGAGAGCCACCACACACACCAAGGTAATTAATCTGGTGGGTGGAAGCAGTAGAGCTGCAAAACAAGAAAGCAGTATATTTTTCATCTCTCCTTTAAAAGCAAAGCTGAAGACGTACAAAAGGGTGACTAGACAAAAAAAACTCCAACAGGGTGGAATTATATATATATATTTAAAATATTAATGTTTATTGAAGAATTTTATATCATAGTAAAAAAAATACATTTTAAAAAAATACACAAAAGTGAAAGGAAAGAAAAAGGAAAAAAAGTATTAAAAATGGCTGCTGACCTTCTTTACAGCAATTACAAATCGGTTTATCATCTTTCCTCCTGCTTTATAGTTACATCATGATTTTTTTCTTCCCATATTTTACCATTTTTGATAATCAAATCCATAAATCACTAGTTCGTTTTTTTATATTTTCAACAACAATCTATAAATCTATAAAGCTTTCCAGTTAGTAATAGATGTACTCATTGTCTTTTCCCCAAACAAGTCAATTTTGCCATTTTTGCAGATTCTATCATCTTCACTTACCATTCCTTCACTGTCGGTATTTCCAAACTTTTCCATCTCTCTGCATATAATAACCTTGCTGGAGTTACCATATGTATTGTAAAAACAGACTTCCAAGGGTCGAGTGATATCTAAGTTGGAAGGAATCATTAGAGAGCAGAAGGGAATATATGAGGTCAGGTATGAATGCATTCCATGAAAAATTACTAGTTAGAGAGTGTCTTTCAGATTAGCTGGTATGATGAACATTTGTAAAAATAAAATAGGATACATAAAATATTTTTATTGTTTTAATGTCTTTTAAATTAAACTGTTTTAACTGTTTTAGAATTTTAGAATTATAAACCACTCAGCGTTGCTTAGTTGAGTTGTGCAGCTATCGAAATCAAATGAATGAATGAATGAATTAATGTTTTTGTGGATTGCATTCAGTATGTCAGAAGAATGCTGGTTGCACTTGCTACAAAAGGTTAAAAGGGACTTTAAACTTTACATTTCATGATGCTGCGAGATTGTTGCCAATCTGCCATTAGACAGGTCCGTGTGCCTTAAGAAATGATGCTCTTTGACCTGTAAACTCTTTTGGGAAAGATCAGTGACTCCATGGTGGCATCTGTTCTGTGCTGCCTTGCATTCCATTGTTGGGACAACTTCGCCTTTTTTCAGTAGAAGTGCAATAACAGAAACTGATGTCAAAGCAAATTAAATAAGCAAATGGATTTCAAAACAGTGTTACACTTATGCAACTTCTGGAACTATGGAACTATGAGAAAGTTGGTATCTTGTAAAACTTGAATGCAACTGCGATAGTTATATGGGTAGTTCTGAATTGCCTCCACAATTGAGCCCAAAATTTATACTGAGACATTTGTTAAGTGAGCTTTGCCCCATTTTATGACCTTTCTTGCCACAATTCTGAAGTGAATGATTGTAGTTAAGTTAGTAACATGGTTGTTGAGTGAATATGGCTTCCCGATTGACTTTGCTTGTCAGAAGGTCACAAAAGGTGATCACATGACTCTGGGGCACTGCAACCATCATAAATGTGAACCAGTTGCCAAGCATCTGAATTTTGATCACGTGACCATGGGGATGCTGCAATGGCCGTAAGTGTGAAAAATGGTCATAAATCACTTTTTTTGGTGCCGTGGTAATTTTGAACAGTCACTAAATGAACTGTTGTAAGTGGAGGGCTACCTATACAATGGGTTTGCACCCTTTAGCATCCATATCAGGAGAAACAGCTAGCATATCCATAATGCTTTATTTTTTTGTGGTACGTAGGTTCATGTATCTTTGTTCTTTTCTATGTAACTTGGTTTCTTTTCACACTCTAGACTGGATTTGGACATTATAGATACCATAATCAGATTTTTTAAAAAGATTTGGCTTAGTTTTACATGTCTTGCTTTTTTCTTTTTTTGAAAAAAGTTTTTTATTTTTTTTTTAAAATAGAAAATCATTTTTGAACAGGATATCAGTCAGGTACATCATTAAACATATTTCAAATTTCACCCCCCCGTAGTATTATATCCAATATGTTTCCTTCTCCCTCTTAAAATTATTATTATTTGCACATATCTATCAAAAACTTCTGTTCCATTCCCCCCATTCTGAAATCAATATTTAAATCAAGTCTAGTCCCCATATTTTAAACCCCTTTTTACCCTACCCTCCTTCATTCCAAATATAACAGTAATTTTAATTTCATCAAGACAATTGTTATTACATAGCCCACTACCCAAGAAACGCAACAAAAAAAATCAACATAAAGTTTCTCTTACATACCATTTCAGTTTCAATTTCATGTTTAACTTAGTTCTCTTAATTCCCCAAGACATCATTAGTAATTATTATATTAATTATCTCTTAAGTTTCACAAATCTCAACTTGTTCTGTATTGCTTTTAAATCAGAGGTCAACCATCTAACTAAAAAAAAACCTTTGTTAAAGCTGCCTTGCCGTTTTACATGTCTTGCTTGATACTATGAATAAATTGAACACACTATGGTTAAAAAAAATGGCTTGGTACAAGGGTGGGTAAGCCTTTCACAGTTATGTTAATTTGTTTTTGGGATGCTTGAGTGGGATAAGGCAACAACACAGTAATCTCACTAGAGTAAGAATATGCATTGATTTAAAAAAACCTTTGTTAAAGCTGCCTTGCCGTTTTACATGTCTTGCTTGATACTATGAATAAATTGAACACACTATGGTTAAAAAAAATGGCTTGGTACAAGGGTGGGTAAGCCTTTCACAGTTATGTTAATTTGTTTTTGGGATGCTTGAGTGGGATAAGGCAATGACACAGTAATCTCACTAGAGTAAGAATATGCATTGATTTAAAAAAACCTTTCTTGTTAATTTTTGGAGTGTTAACACTTTTTTTAGAGACGTACAGTAGTTCATCTGTTTACCTGTTGGTTTTGCAAAAAAAAAACAACCTGCTGGAAATTTGGACCATTGTTGTTTGAGATTTAATGGTAGCAGTCCTTAGGGACCACAAAATAGCACTAGAAGGCATGTGCTTCAGCACACAATGGAAGAACTCAGCCAGGAACAACTAGATGAATCCCTCCTTGTTGGGATAAGAAAAGAGGCACTTTTTAGCCATTCAGAAAACCTCCTAATGGATGCAATCAGCCAATCTAAGTCTCTGTTATTAGAAATAAGATGAAGCTGGTGATTGTCATAGTATTCCTAATAATACTATGACACCAGCTCCAACTTATCTTGACCAAGCTGACATAATCTAATAATGGGAATGAAAGACCTGCAGTTTCCTGGATGTTGTCAGACTGCAATTCCAGATAACTCAGGGTAACTTGCAGGATACTGATAGCTCAGCATCTGGAAAAGTATTGGTTCCTTATCTTGTCTTTAATAATGCAAAATGTTTAGCACATTCCACAAAAGTAATCATTCTGATGCTATAATACTGAAAGCAGACATTTCTTTCAAAGAGGAACATGACACATAAGTTAGCTAGTCAATTTATAGTGACAAATTCATGTGTGGTCTTACCTTTGAAAACCATGTTTTTCCCCCGTTCGCAGTTCATGAACAGTGGAATGTCTCACATTCTAGTCAAGACTTGTCTGGAGATTTCTAATTCCTGAAAGTGAATAACCACTCTTATTGTAAGAAGGTGGTTTGCAAAAGAAATCAATATCCCTAGGAAGTGCCCAAGAGTCCTGTGGCTTAATACTATTCTCCAGAATGATGACAATGAGAAATTTATGAGGTTTTTCCAGGTTTAACATCCATTTAACAATTGTCTCAGTTAGTCTGTATTTTATCATGCTATTAATATCACGTCAGACTTTGTTGAAATAAAGTACTCTTTGTCCGTGACATTTCTCTGATTTATTAATCTAGTAAATCTGTCAAAGAAGATAAGGCTAGATTGGCATGAACTAGCTTGTGACCATTTTGGCTTTGTTAGTTGTTGCATTCCTATCAAAGTGCTCATGAACATGCTGTTTAATAATCCGCTTGAGGATCTTGCCCAGTGGAGATGCCAGACTGAGAATTCTGTAATTTCCCAGATCCTCTTCCTTCCTTCCTTCCTTCCTTTCTTCTGAAGAAAGTTAGCATCCTCACCCCTCAGAAGACTGAAATATTTTAGGAAATATTAAAAAGGCAGAATATTATATTTCCCTGGATGAGAAAAGGAGAAACATATTTTAAAGACAAAGCAGCTCCCTGCAGCTCCCTGCCCCCCACCTCCAGCTCCAGGGTGAGACATGGCCCTCAGGACATGATAGGATTAGCCTTCTATCCATCTAGCAAAAGAACTCACCACATGGCACTTGAGGAGATTACATCACCCAGCAAGATTCAACCAAGCCTGGGACTCAAGGCAACCTACAAAGTTACCCCTGCATGGCCCCATGTAAGTCTGATAACCAATCAGAGTACATTTCTTACAGAGGAACAGGAAGCTCCAAGGCAGGGCCCAAGAGAGGGTATAAATCTCTCTCTTTCACCCATGTGTTCATTTTGCCCAGGACCACCTCCTCTCCACCATTAAACTATCTTTCCAAATAGCCTCCGTGTTTCCAGTATCTTTCTCCCCATTTGGAACTGAACCCAGATGGACATTTCTTCCAACACTTCTCTCCTCTTTTTTTTTTTTTTTTGAGAAAAAGAATATTGTTCTCCTTTGGACTTTTGGAATCTTGCCAGTTTTTTAGGATTTCTCAAAGATTACAGTTAGCAGTTTTATGATCACATTCACTAGCCCTTTCGGTGGGCAGAGGTGGGTTTCAGCAGCTTCTGACCAGTTCTAGAGAACCGGTAGTGGAAATTTTGAGTAGCTCGGAGAACCAGTAGTAAAAATTCTGATTGGCCCCACCCCCATCTATTCTCTGCCTCCCAATTCCCAGCTGATTGGGAGAAAATGGGGATTTTTGCAGTAACCTTCCTCTGGAGTGGGGTGGGAATGGAGATTTTACAGTATCCTTCCCCTGCCATGCCCCCCCAAGGCACACACCCCAAGCTATGTCACATACCCCAAGCCACACCCACGGAACCAGTAGTAAAAATAACTGAAACCCACCACTGACCCTGAGATATAATTTGTCTGACCTTGAAGACTTGAATTCATTTACATTAGGTAGGCTTTCTCTCAGATTGTTAGTCCTGAGTTGCAGCTCTCTCCTAGATCTCATGCAAAGGATGGTCAGCTATGAACTATTTTTTTTTCTGAGACAAATGAAAATAAGTTGAAGCATTTGGCCTTCTTACTGACACTTGTTTTCCTTTCACTCCTTTCTGCTAAACTACAGCTTCTTTTCCTTTCACTTTTGAAGTACATAAAAAAGCTTTTATCGCTATTGTTTTGGTATAACCTTGAATTTATTCTGAGCTTTAGCCTTTCTGACACAATTGCTACAGTTTTTGGCAGTTGCCTCGTACCCTTCTTTGCTTATACAATCCTCCTTCCATTTCTCATACATGTCCTTTCTTTATTCCTTTTCATCGTTTTATAAAGATATCTATATCCACACTGAATCTTCAGAATCTTCCATTTTCCTTTCTAGCAGCTTTGCCAGTGTTGGTGGAAGCAGTTCTCTGTGGTTCTCTCTTCTTACACCCTCAATGAAATGATTGAGGAAAGGCAACCTGAGCTCTCCCTTCCTTCACCTCCCTGCCCAAAGGGTCACAATTTTCAGTGGCTTTCAAGAGTCTCAGCAGCCTTTCTGCCCTTGCCTTGCTTCTTACTAGATCTGTGATTTTGGTTCCTCTCAGCAGCACATTTTCCACCACCATAACATGTACTTTCTCCCTAAAAGTGGTTCCTGGGTTTTTTTGACTCACGTGGCCTTCTTGAGTGTCTTCCAGAGGTGGGTTTCACATAATTTTACCACCGGTTCACATGCACTGAAAATCTGAATGCATGCGCGCACCTTTCACACATGCGCTCGGCCTTCCGTGCATGCACTTTGTTCACGCACGTGGCTTGCATGCATGCACGTGGCTTAGAAAACGTAGCTAAATAGGATGGCATACTGCCAGGATGGTGGGCGAGTGCAGGTTGCCACTACCGGTTCATCCGAACTGGTCTAAACCAGCTGAATACCACCACTGATGTCTTCCACAAGTTCTGTGAATCCAGGTTTAGCAAGTCTCGGTCTGGTGATTTTGAGTTATGTTCTAGACTAGAGCAAGAGACTGGTACTTGTTGCTAAGTTCTGTTT
This sequence comes from Ahaetulla prasina, assembly GCF_028640845.1. Taxonomy (NCBI): domain Eukaryota; kingdom Metazoa; phylum Chordata; class Lepidosauria; order Squamata; family Colubridae; genus Ahaetulla; species Ahaetulla prasina. Next base: position 305,968,481 of record NC_080539.1, on the reverse strand, counting down.
GCACTGAGCACTTCCTGGTTTCTCTTTTTTTCTTTAGGTCATAAGCTTCCCTTGTCTTCCTCTTTTGGTTCACTTCTCTTTTCTGCTCTTCCCAAGGAGCAGAGAACTTCTCCTTCACTTCACTTCTCCTTTTCAGGCAGAAGGATACATATTCCTCATACCTTGCAGATTACTAAGAACTTTTGCTATCGGTGATGATTGGAATTATTTGGAATTTCTCCCACACAGCCTACTGCAAATTCCCAGAAAGCTGTTCTTTTCCCCTCCCCCAACCTCCTAATCATATTCACTGCTTTTTTGGAAGAGCTCTAATTTCATCTATTTATAATATGAAATACTTGACTATTGTGTATTTGATGTTTCAAAGAGTTTCCTCAATATTTTGAGGAATAACTCTTCAAAAGAGTTTCTTCAATATTTTCAATTCTCTTTCCTTGAATTGTTGAATAAATACAATAAATACAACTAATTTGCTTGCTTTTGTCCATAAATCTGGGATACAACAATGTTCAACAAAAGAATGATTATATCTTTGCCAATAGTATGCAGATAATCTATCTTGGCTATTAATTTTCAAACTTTATATGGAGCCAATATAAGTTTTTATTGGAGGAATACACAGTGCAATCCTGCCAGTGCTCTTCCAACCTTTCTTCCAATCAATATGTTGGCAAGATTGTGACTACATTGTTCTGGTCAGAGGGCAAAAAAATGACTTATTTCTGAATTTTTCCAAGGACTTTTTTTTTTGTCAAAAGAAGTAGTAATTTGATCACAGATTATGTTTTGGGAAGCACAGCTATACTATTAATTATTTATAGTTAGTTATTTAGATAATTATTTTACTATGTAGCTTTAGACAATATGGTTTGCAGCAAGAAAACGGTTAAAAGTGATTTAATGGCTTAGTGCAGTGGTGTCAAACTCGATTTGTCGAAGACAGGACAAATTCCTGTCGAAGACTACTTCAGCTTCAATCACAACAATACACGAGCACACAATAGATTTAAGCTTAATGTTAACCGCTCCAATTTGATTGTAGAAAATATGACTTCAGTAACAGAGTTGTTAATGCCTGGAATGCACTACCTGACTCTGTGGCCTCTTCCCAAAATCCCCAAAGCTTTAACCAAAGACTATCTACTGTTGTCCTCACCCCAATTTCATTGAGGGTTGCATCAGGGTTGTGTTTGACCTCAGCAGGCCAGAGTGGGCATGGCCAGGGTGGGTGTAGCCAGCTCAACGTCACTTGTGTTGGATGTGGTGGTGGTGGCCCAAGCACTCTGCCAGCGAAAATGGCCTCTTGCAACCCTCTGCCAGCGAAAACGGAGCTCGGGAGTGCCATCAAGCTCTGGTTTTGGCTACAATGGCATCCTGCAACCCTCTGTCAGTAAAAACAGAGCTCAGGAGGGCCGCATGCAGCCCTCCCAAGCTCCATTTTTGCTGGCAGAGGCACCATGGGTCGGTCCTTCATTGTTTCCAGGGTGGCCCCATGGGCTAGATCTAAGCATCCTGTGGGCCGGATCCAGCCCCCGGGCCTTGAGTTTAACACCCCTGGCTTAGTGTTATGTCCGAAACAAAACATGGCTTGTAGAAGGTGAGAATCAGTTTAACTTAGATCACAGGTTAATCCTGTCACCAGTGGAAGAGGGAGAGAATCATGTGTGTCCCTCAACTCTTTGGAGACAGTATACATCTAATAGAAAATAAATAAGCAATTACCTCATTTAGTGCAATCATTTTTCCCTTTTATACTGGGAGGAAATATGTCGGATCCATATTCCTAATTACAATGTGTTTCGTGTTTCCCTGAAAATAAGATCCTGTCTTATATTTTTTGAACCCTGAAATAAGTGCTTGGTCTTATTGCCATGAACTCAAAAGCCCGACTGGGCTTATTATCAGAGGATGTCTTATTTTTGGGGGAAACGGGGTACTTGCCCCTTTCTTATTCAGTTGAGCTGGTATTGAAATGAATTAGATAAAAACATAATAATAGCACTGACTTTTTTTTTAATGGTGCCACTAAAGACCAGGACATGTATTTTATGTCTCTGGCATCACCTATTAAATAATTCAGTTAATTGAAAAAGATTCATGCTTTGTGGAGAGAAATTGTCAAGCACATCCAACACAAGAAACCTGTAGATCTCCAGGTACTGACAAGCTATAATTCTTTCTATGCTTCATTACTGGTCATGCTGATTGGAGATAGTGGAGGAAGTAGAGCAGCCTATCTGGAGGGACACAGCATGAGAAAGTACTGACTATTGACCAACATGAATGTGGTAAGACAATCTGGTATTTCCTATATGCCAGAAAAATTATAATGTGAGAGAGACACTTCATGCTTACTAAGAGCATCAGAAACATTTATCATAAAATTTTATTTAATTATCTTGGCTGACTTCATTCATTATGGACACTGCAATGTGTTTGTTTGATTTTTTTTTTTGGTTAGTATGTTGTGCAAACTCAACCATTGTTGTTTTTAAACCGTGGTTTGCAGTTTTGTATATATTATAAGCCATGAATAAATGGGTCATAGCTCAGTGCCATATGAGAAAGCAGTCCTCGTTGCTGAAATCTCTCAGACAAGCAAGCGTTTTAAAATAGTCCTGATTCACTTACTACCAAACAATAGAGACTGTGCAACAAGCACTAGAAAAACAATAGCTTTATTTGAACAACACACATGAGCTGGCCACTAGTCATTCAGGTCACTGGGAAATCAAGGGTCCCTTTCACGTTTCAGGGAATACCTGCCAATTTCAATTTACCACCTTCTCTGATGAAAATCAGGAATGAAACAGAAGCTGGATTATCTCCTTGGCTCTTTCCCATAGAAAATGTCTTTCAAGCTTCTATTGACCTCCAAAGGCACCATCTACTGCAGCTTTGGGGAACAAAAGAGCAACTTACAGAGAGGGATTCTGGTGAGAATAACAGCATAGTAAAGCAAACCAATCCCTGATCATCACAGTCTCTGCTTTTATCAAATCAAGATCAGCATAAGTCCCTGCTTATATACTCCCATATTCTCTTCAGTATTAATCTTAAAAAAAAAATCAGAATAACTCACGTGCGAATTCTACAGATATCCATAGATATATTGTAATAGTTTTGGAAGGATTTGCAACAAGAATGAATGGTGAAGTTAAGGTTCATTTGCCTAATCCTTTCTAAAGAAAAAATAATGTAAACTCAAAAACTTTGTATTTAGCATTTCTTAAGAAGGTTGTGATGTTATATATCAATTAAATAGCAATGTAATACTATAATATTACTGTTAAATAAATATATCACTTGAAAAAGATATCTAATTAATGATTTTAAAAACCTGTATGTTGAAGAGGGGGAGGGAAATCCTATGTTAAATTCTCTAGAATAGACATAACATAACATAACATAACATCAGAGTTGGAAGGGACCTTGGAGGCCTTCTAGTCCAACCCCCTGCCCAGGCAGGAAACCCTACACCATCTCAGTCAGATGGTTATCCAACATTTTCTTAAAAATTTCCAGTGTTCCAGTGTTCCACATGTTAAATCATATTGCACAGTTTTACTTCTCTATTGGCACAAAGCTGATTCAAAGGCTGAGAATTATACAATTTCACTAAGTCATTATTTTGTGTCTAAGACAGAGGTTCCTAATCTGTAGGCCATAGCCCACTAGTGGGCCGCAAGTGAATTGCAAATGGGCCACAGAAATGGCTGGCAAGCGCACATGTGCATCCTTACTTGCATGAGCAGGCATGCATGCAGTCTCCATTTGTGTGAGAGGCAGGCGCGCATGCAGGCCACTCAGTGGTGGGATTCAAATAATTTAACAACCGGTTCTCTGCTCTAATGATTTCTTCCAACAACCAGTTTGCCAAACTGCTCAGAAAGTTAACAACCGGTTCTCCCGAAGTGGTGCGAACCGGCTGAATCCCACCACTGATCCAACTCACATAAACGGAGCTGTATGCTTCTGTGCTTGCCAGCTGCTCACATGGAACCATTCCCTCTCCCTCGCCCCTCCTCCCGCCGGTCCACAAAGCCAAAAACATTGGGGAACTTTGTTCTAAGATAAAAGCATTCTTTGACTGAGAATATGATCATTTTTGGGGTTGTTGTCCAAATGCAATATATTCAAATTTCTTCATAGAATGAAAGATTCCAAAATATTAGAATGTAATTTAGCAAAACATTTACATTTCAACCCTTCATTGCCTCTGAAAAAGCTGACTCACTAGAGTAATGGGATTTAAAGTTAGGATTTAAAGTTTAAAAAACAGTTAGGATTTAAAGTTAACATGCCTACATCATATAGTATGTATCAAAGTTCCTTCAAAATTACTACATCTCCTATCTAGAGGTGATGAGTTGTAATAATTCATATGGGCTCATATAGGATACTTCAATTCTCTATTCCAAAATTCTTATACACTATCTATGTTTAAAATTAAAAAGAATTACTGTATGGTTAGTTTAGTTTCAATAAAGACCTTCATCAACGAATCTGACACTTTTGATGATGGAATCAAATCCAAACAGCATAGATAACAAATGTTTAACTAGAAGTAAATGACATTTGCTTTGTAGAATCTCCATTTTTAAAAAGATCATTACTTAAAAGATGATCAAGGAATATGATTCTGAGTTCATTTTTTTTTAAAAAGTTATTACCAGCAATTTTAAAATAAGAATTCCTAGACAGTGTCAATTCTCATGAAAAGAAAACCAATTTATATCTCCTACCTATCCTATAAGTCCAGATATGTCTAAGTGCTGGAAAAGTAACCAATTTTCTTGTATGATTAGTACTTGAGAAGTCTGCAAAGGTATTAGATAATAACTTTTAAGGGAAGCCCACAAGACACACATAACTCCTACCATTTCCATTCCAGTGCATGATTGTTAGTGAATAAACCAATGAGATTGTTTAAAATAAGAAAAATAAAACAACCATAAAAGAGGAATTTATCAATTTATTTAAGATATTTAAAGAATCAACCATAAACCTAGCATTCAAATATGTATTGGTTTTGAAGCAAAATTATTTACACAAGTCTCAGTATTCTCTTTCATCTTAAATCTTTTGGAGTGTTTTTATTGATTAAACTGGCTATTTTCCTAGGAAAAATAATCCTCAAGTATTTAATAGCTTCTGGATAAAAAACCTAATTCATTTCTTTTACTCCTTTGAGCCTTCTTATTGTATACCGAGCAGAATATTTACCATGTAACTGTATTAATGTGGTGAGATTGTTGACAGTCATTAAAAAAGCAACAGTATTATCTTTGTTTAATAAATTTTATATTAAAAGCCCACTAAATACATTCCTTTAATTTTACAAGTACAAAACTAAAATAATAAATTACAATCCAAGTAAATTTTATGGGAGCAGTAAAATTCTGCAATCAATGAATCAAAAACTTGATTTGAACCACATCAAAAGCTTATTCTTATTTCTTCTTCTTCTTCTTCTTCTTCTTCTTCTTCTTCTTCTTCTTCTTCTTCTTCTTCTTCTTCTTCTTCTTCTTCTTCTTCTTCTTCTTCTTCTTCTTCTTATTATTATTATTATTATTATTATTATTATTATTATTATTATTATTTGTCATAACAACAATATATACAAGCGTTGCATAAAGGGTTATAAATATATGAATGTATATATGAGGAGAAATGAGGTACTAAAAACGTATATATACATAGGGGAAGAAACAGTAGGACAGGAACGGTAGGCACGTTTGTGCTCTTATGCACGCCCCTTTAGAGTCCTCTTAGGAAAGTGGTGAGGTCAACCGTGGACAGTTTTTGAGTGAAACCTTTGGGGTTATGAGAAGAAACCACAGAGTCAGGTAATGCATTCCAAGTATATACAATTCTGTTACAGAAATCGTGTTTTCTGCAATCTAAACTGGAACAGTTGACATTGAGTTTGAATCTGTTTGTAGCTCTTGTGATATTGTTATTGAAACTAAAAAAGTCATTGACAGGAAGGACATTACAACGGATGATTCTATATGCTAAACCCAGATCCAGTCGAAGGCGACGAAGTTCCAAGTTTTCTAGACCCAAGATATCAAGTCTGGTGGAATAAGGTATTTTATTAGTTTCAGAGGAATGGAGAATTCTTCTCGTAAAATACCTTTGGACACGCTCAACTGTGTTGATGTCAGATATATGGTAAGGGTTCCAGACAGGAGAGCAGTAATCAAGAATTGGCCTAACAAATGTTTTATATGCTCTGGTTAGTAGCGTGGTGTTTTTTGAAAAGAAGCTACGTAAAATTAAGTTGACAACTCTTAGAGCCTTCTTAGCTATGTAGTTGCAGTGGGCTTTGGAACTTAAATCGTTAGATGTAAAAACTCCAAGGTCCTTGACAGGGTGGGGGTCATCTGCGAGGCAATGTCCATCAAGCATGTACTTTGTGATTGGGTTCTTTCTTCCAATGTGCAAGACTGAGCATTTACTGGTTGAAATTTGTAGTTGCCAAATTTTAGACCAGGCAGATAGATGATCAAGGTCCTTTTGAATTGTGGATGCATTGTCAGTGGTGTTGAAAAGTTTGACATCATCAGCAAAGAGAACACAGTTACTTGAGATATGAATACAAAGATCATTTATGTATATTATAAAGAGAGTAGGTCCAAGAACGCTGCCTTGAGGAACACCACTCTTGACAGGAACAGGATTTGAAAGAGCATTACCAATTTTAACTATTTGTTGTCTGTTTGACAAAAAAGCAGATATCCAGTGGTGTAAGGGTCCTGAAATGCCATAGGATTTTAATTTTAGGAGAAGTTTATCATGTACTACTGAGTCAAAAGCTTTGCAGAAGTCTATGTATATTGCATCTATTGATTTAATAATAATAATAATAATAATAATAATAATATTTTAATTTGTATACCGCCCTTCTCCCGAAGGACTCAGGGCGGTGAACAGGCAGATAAAATATAAATACACACAATAATTTAAAACAACCCTTAAAAAACTGATTTAAATGCCCAAAACGTTAAAAACATACTCCCCTGTAAAATAACACAATTTTAAAAACCCATCTAATAAAAATAAAAATCAGGCTAGTCCAGCCATATGAAATAAATAAGTTTTAAGTTCGCGGCGAAAGGTCCTAAGGTCAGGTAATTGTCGGAGTCCGAGGGGAAGTTCGTTCCACAGGGTGAGCTCCACAGAAGGCCCTCCCCTGGGGCCGCCAGTCGACACTGTTTGGCTGGCGGCACCTGAGGAGTCCCTCTCTGTGGGGCGTGCGGACGATGGGAGATAGAAGCCGGCAGTGGCGGTCCCGTAGATAGCCGGTCCTAAGCCATGGGCGCTTTAAAGGTGGTAACCAATACCTTGAAGCGCACCGGAAAACCACAGGTAGCCAGTGCAGTCTGCGCGGGATAGGTGTTATGTGGGAGCTCGAGACGCTCCCTCAATAACCCAGCGCAGCGTTCTGAACTAGCTGAAGTCTCCGGGTGCTCTTCAAGGGGAGCCCCATGTAGAGAGCATTGCAGTAGTCCAGGCGAGAGGTAACAAGGGCATGAGTGACTGTGCATAAGGCATCCCGGTCCAGGAAGGGCCGCAACTGGCGGATCAGGCAAACCTGATAAAATGCTCTCCTGGAGACGGTCGCCAAATGGTCTTCAAAGGACAACCGGCCATCCAGGAGCACGCCCAAGTTGCGTACCTTCTCCATCGGGGCCAATGATTCACCCCCGACAGACAGCCGCATCTGCAGCTGACTGTACCGAGGTGCCGGCATCCACAGCCACTCCGTCTTGGAGGGATTAAGTTTGAGCCTGTTTATTTACCTAGATCAAGATTAGTAGTCCATAGGTTTTTACAGTAGAGAAGTTGTAGATTGCATGATAATTTTTTCCTGAAGCCAAATTGTTTATTTGAGAGAAGGTTGTGCATTTCTAAGTGTAAGGTAATGGATTGGTTGATGATGGATTCCATAACCTTGCAGGCGACGCAACATAGGGAGATAGGTCTATAATTATCAACTAAGCTGGGGTCGCCTTTTTTGAAAACTGGAATGACTGTGGCTAGCGACCAGAGACTGGGAAGGGAACTGGTTCTAAAGGCTATATTAAAGATTATACTTAGGGGTTCTGCTAGATTACTAGAGAGTTTTTTTAAAAAGTAAGCACAAAGACCATCAGGTCCAATGGATAGAGATGGCTTCAATTTACTTAGAGCTTTACCAACATTTTCTTCTGTAAAATCAACATTTGTTAAGTTGTCATGCTCATTGATTGTACAAGTTGGGAATGTGGGATGAGTGCCATCACTGTTGACAAAAACTGATGCAAAGAATTTATTAAAGAGGTTTGCTCTAGATTCTTCATCATTGTATTCATTGCCATCAGGATCTTTTAGAGGTGGCATGCGTCTAGAGTTTTTAAGCTTGTTGTTGACAAAATTATAGAAGGCACGACTGGAATTTGTGCGCAGATCTTCTTCTTGCTTGGTGTGGTAATTTGTGCATTCAGTTTTTATTTGGTTGCATATAGTTCTGTAGCGTTTTTTAAAATTAGCTACATAGCCCTTTTTGTTTCTTTTCCAGAGGGATCTTTTTTTAGATTGAAGCTTTTTTATTGATATGGGTAGTTTGCTTTTCCTAATCTTGATGGTAGTTAGTGGTACGTATAGTTCGATGACTCTGCAGATTTCGAGTAGGAAAACTCTATAGTGGTCTTCAGCAGTTATACAGGTTGAGAACAGATTTTGCCAGTCTAGAAATGAAAGATCATTGTTTATAAAGTCATAATTGGCTTTTTTGAAGTTGTAAATGGGAATGCTATTGATATGATGGTTTAAGTCACAACGTATATTAAGATGGAAGTCAATCATGCAATGATCACTGTTGGAAAAGGGTTCTCTTATTTGTAGTCCATAAATGGTATTGTTATTGTTGCAGAAGATGAGATCAAGGCAGTTGTTTAGTCTTGTATTATTGGTTACAAGTTGTTCAAGACCTAGGTTAGTAACAGCGTTGTATATTGTTGTGTGGATTGGATCAATTGTACTTTCGTTTGTTATCCAGTTGATGAGAGGTAAATTTAGGTCACCCAGGAAGATGAGTGGATATGGGCAAGAGGCAGCCCAAGTTAGTAATGAGGTTAAAATATTAGCATGAGTAATATCGTAGTCGGGGGCTCTGTAGCATAGAATGAATCGAAGTGCGGTATTAGATGATAGATCACATACAATAGTTTCAGGAAGAGAAAGTTTATGGGCAACAAAATTCTGCATCTAGCAACACCAACACTAGGGATTCATGTGCATCAGCGGCAGGGGTGAAATCTATTTACATTCCTTACCGGTTTGGAAGTACATGCATGCGTGTGCATCACATGCTCGCACAGACCTTCTGCGCATGCACAGAAGGTAAAAAATACATTACTTCCTGGTTAAAACCAGGAAGTAATGACACTTGGGCAGGATCCGGTCTGAACCAGGAGCATTTCACTCCTGATCAGCGAACATCAGCTGAGTGTGTAAAATGCCATTGTATCAACAAATCTTATATTAGGTGAAGGTTGATGCTTTTTTTGTGAAACCAGATTGTAGAAGACAGATTATTGTAGGTAATATCTTCTAGCCAATGCAGCTTTAAGAACCTTGGCTCCAATATTTAATAAAGATATCAGGCAATAATTGTAAAGTTGGTAGGAATCTTGCTAATCTTCTAAATTACTATAATAGAGACTTCAAAGCATGACAAGATGTCTGAAATATCTCCAAAAATATAGGAGGTACTTTCTCCTTAATTTTTTTATACTGTTCTGCAGTTCTTCCATGTGATGCAGGAATCTTTCCAGATTTCATTTTATTGATAGAATCATAAATTTCTTGTAAAGCTAATGGTGCAGCCAGCCTGCTTTAGTAATATCGTTGTTTGTTTTTTTTAAAGAATTTATCAGTTTACTTTCTATATCTACTTACATCTATAGAATATACATTTCTATAGAAATAAAAATGTAAATTAATTTTGGACTTTGTTCCTGAGCTTTTTTTTAACTTTGTTTCCAACAAAACACCAAAAAGCTGGTAATTTAATCAAATGGCTTCTGTTGCTTTTAGTATATTGGAAAGATAATAATGCCTTGCAAACATAGGAAGGAACTGGCTCCTTTCTCTCTTCTTCTACAGTATAGATTGCTTAGCCTTTTCCAGTCTCAGCTTCTGAAGAGGGGAGTAAAACTTCAAGTGAAAGATTATTTGTTCCCTATGCAAGATGGAAATTTTGGATGCTACACCAACTCAGATGGGAGACAACACAAAAAGCTACAGCTTACTTCAGAAATTTCATCATGATGTGGTTCCTCATTCAATTTTGAGGTTTTTGTTACTTTAAATTGGCTGAATCATCATTTTTCAGTTTTTCATGATGGACTTGAAACGATCAGAAGAAGATTGAGTGAGATCAAAAAGCAATTAAAAGAACTAAAACCTAAAAGAATAAAACAAAAAATTAAACAAAAATTAACTCCAGCATTTCAATACTTGAAAGGTACTGGTAGCTTAAAGATATCTTGTCAAAGAAGAACATATCCAAGATCAAGAAAACAGGGAGAAAATTGTTTACTCAGATTCTCTTATGTACAACACAACAAACCTTTACCAGAAGCTTTCAAAAGTATTTTTGGATTTGTTTCAGATAGATGTTGCTGGATCTATGCAGGTAGCTTATTGAGATACAATTCTTCACAATCCATTGATCTTGTTAATTTTTTTCACGAAGTTTATTGAGGCAACATACTGCAAGCAGCTAGAATGGCAACATATTTGGACTGTGAGGCAAAGAAATGAGCTATTTCCAGATTTATCTTTCACAAAGATACAGAAGTATAGAGAATTCCACTAAGATCCTCAAATGGCCAAACAAGGGATTAAAAACATTGCTTTTATTTCTAACAGTATTTGGCTTATGGATACAAACTGGGAAGGGGAAATTTAATTAATCAAAATGGCTGTTAATTATAAACAACAGATGGTTATGATGTAGAAAAGCCACAATAGTTCAATCAAAAATGATTCAGTGGGATGGAGGATTAGTTATGTGTTTAATTCCTCTTTCCCATTCTGGATTCTTATTACATGTCTTCTAGAAGTTATTCATTGCCAAAAGGACCCTTTGTGTCATTGAAAGGGAGAGCTAAATCCTTTTATCTTTTGACATCAACTCCACTGATTAAATTGTTTTTTTCCACAAGAAACAAAGTTATGAATAAAAGAAACTTTTAGCAAAAAAGCCTCAATATGAATAGACTTCTATGTAAAAATTCAAAATATGACAAAGGAATGGCAATTTTAGTGAAAACGTCTTCTAGCATGGAAGATTTTTACAATAGATTTTTAGATTCTAAAGATCACTATAGAATTATTGTCACATATGGAAACCACCTTTGATGGAAAATGCTTATAGCCCAACTAAAGATACTTTACGTTGTTTTTGCTTATGGGGTGTGTGTAAAAATAGGTTTGAAAGTACTTTAACTTAGTATTAAAGCCATTATTAGATGGAATAAGATTTCTAAAAAGAAAATGTATCATGAAAGTTGCAATGCTGTCTATAACACATTCAGCGGCATAATTTGGTGATATAGGGCAATTATTAATTCCAACAGACAATTTTTTTTAAATTTATCTCACTTGGCAGTTATTCAAGACAGGATGCTTGTTTAATATCCCATTTGAGAAATATAAAACAGTATCCGTCCAATTTTAATTTCTCATCATGTCCTGGTTTAGCATAATTGAATTTGGGGGGAAATTGTATTGGTGGGAGGTGATATTTTACTGCTTTATGATATTTTACTATTTCTTTCCTGGAAGATTTGAATTTGTAACCTAACAAGAGAAACAACATATAAATATGATTTTTTCAAACAAATAAAATGTAATCTATCAGGGACAGTTTCAAGTATATTTAAACAATTCATTTGTGATAAGATAATATTGTAGCTGATGTATCTGGTGGAAAAAGATGCATGGATCACAATATAGAAAATTTGAATTAGAAATAAAAGAAATGCGGAAATAAAAGAAATTAGAAATAAAAGAAATGCGGAAATAAAAGAAATGAGTTTGTTTTTCATAAAACAAACTCAGGTAGTTTATAACACTTTTAGATCTGCTACATTGAAGTTAGAGCATCTGTCTGCCCTGGACCCAGATTTTTTTAAAGATTTGTCCATTTCTAGGGATACATCCATCAGTTAATGACAAGGGCAATCTGTACAATTCATTACAAATTTTTTGTATATTCTTTAAAGACCTTTCCCATACACTCTTATATTTCATACAATTGGGTCATTGGTTATTGTGGCTATGATTATCACTTTTAGTTTTATGATTTTAACGTTTAGAAACCCTGAAAAGATCTGGCAGAGTAGGTTTATCTGAGTTTGGTATATATACATACACATTACGGAGTTTCAATAAGCGTGGGGTGCTTGTTATCAATTTTATAACTATTTACATCCTGGGACTGTTTTTTTAGCTTTTTATCACACCTTAGCTAGCTCCATTCTTCTAATATATAGTGACCTACTTAAAATGAATTGCTAGTGTGTTTCATGGGCTCTTTTCCTCCATCAATATGAAAAATATGGCTCTAACAAATTTAAATAAATATATAAATGAGAATAATATCCTTTAAATAGGATTGTAATTTTAGTGGTCAGGCAAACATATCCACAAATCTTGTGCAAAGATTTAGGATTAAATTGGTGGCTTTCTATATTTCTTTGGTGAACTTGCTCTAGTATGTGACATTTGCATCCTGCCTTTTCATTAAACAAATTCAGATAGATTTTGATGTTTCTGTTTTTACATTGAACTAGAATTAAAAACGTGTTTTTTTTTCATCTGTGATGATGGTAATAAAGGTGATGCCTTTATTACCCGAGTCCTTTGTTTCTAATAAATATTGCCCAATAATACTTTTTGGGTATATTGGGCAATCTATATGCCTTCTTACACAAAAAACCTATTCCCTACATCCTGCATAAGCAACCACAAAAGCAGAAATAAATAAGAGCCCCTGGGGTTTTTTCCCCATGGGTGAAGTAACTTATGAACTCTGGCCCTTCTGCTTTTTGGGGGGGTTGGGGGGGGAGAGAAAAACCTGGCTTTTACCAAGTCCGCCCCCCTGCTTCTCTCCTGCAGTCAAAACTAAGAAAGACCGAGGCGAGGGCGTCGAATTTCACTTCCTGTCACCTGGCAGGAGTCCTTTGTCTGTTCTTGAAAGCTATTTAAGGGCAGGACGGAGCCGTCGGCCGAATTAGCAGCGAATTAAGAGTTAACTGGAGTTAACTCGGAAAGGGCGCCACCCTCTTTGACGGTAAAGTAGCCTGTGAGTCAGTTTCACCAGAAACTCTACAGGTGAGAAGGAAGCAAAAACGAAGAAGGGGAGAAAAAAAAAAGGGAAAAGGAACTGGAGCCAAGATCCGGAAAGAAGAGCCGAAGGCTCAGAGCGAGAGAGCCGCCCCACTACATCGCAGGGGCTGCCCCGAGAGCTTCGGGTCGAGGCGTCCGGTTCCCCAGCCTCCGACCGTCTGCAAAGAGGGGCGCGGGGTGCCTGCCAGACGTGGGGAGGGGGGGGGCAGAGAGCCTTAAGGGCGGCGATCTCGCCCCGAAGAAGAGGAAAAAGGCAACGTGGGGAAGAGTCAGTCCTTCCTCGCAGAAGCGCTCGAGTTGCGCCCAGGGACCTCACTGGAGAAAAGGACCCTCGGAGGGGACGGAGGTTAAGGCTCCTGCGCGTCCGGGGCTTTTGGGCGGGCCGTGCCCCTCTCCGTTTGTTGTCGACTTCGAAAAGCCCTCGGCCCAGGACACTGCGCCGTTTGGCTCGTTTGGGCTGAGATGGGCCGAAGTAGGAGCCGGCTTCAGGCCGGACTCCTGGTGACTTGGATTTTTTTAACCGGCCTGGTTCTTGGTCAGGAACAAAACGGGGAAGGAGCCTCGTTTGGAGAAAGGTGCCTTGCTCAATTTACGGCCGGGTTTCCGGAATTTGTGCTGGACACGAATGCCTCGGTGGAGAACGGCGCCACTTTCCTGGCTTCGCCGCCGGTGGGAAGCAACCGCGACTGCGTCCGCGCCTGTTGCAAGAACCCCAGTTGCAACTTGGCCCTGGTGGAGCAGAACCCCGGGGAGGACTCGGACGGCATTCAGAGCTGCTACCTCCTCGACTGCCTTTACGACCAGGCCTTGGTCTGCAGGTTTGCCAAGAAGGACGGCTTCCTGAACTATGTCAGACGGGAGGTTTACAACGCTTACGCGACCATGCGAAACCGGGGCAACAGCGGTAAGGAGACCAGAGCCCGCTTCTCTCAGCTAAGGGTTGACCCGAGAGTAGCTGCTGTCTTCTCTCTCGGTCCTGCACTTATGCCCGGTCCGATCTGGTTGGGTTGGTTTGCTTTGCCTTGGTCTGTGGTGTGAACCTGCCTGCTCTGGCAGCTTCTGGCTTAGGACGATGGCAGACGGTCTTAAGGCCCCAAGTGGCCTGTCAATGTTGGTGGCTCTGGGCACCATTGCTGACCATGATTGCTGAAAAATGCTAGGGCAGTTTCACACAGTTTCCACATTTGGGAACATGAAAATGAAAATATAAGGCAAGACCATAAGCATTTTTCACTTTAAAAAAAATAAATACTTGCCCTGATCAATATCCCTAACATGCAATGTCCAAATGACAACAGGTGGGTCATAATGTCCTTGAGAAAAGAGTGCAATTTGATACTTGCCTCTGAACATCAGACACAAGTATGCAAGTTGCATCATTTGTGTCAAGATTCGTACATCGTTATAAGCCATGCTATGGATTCCCATGGCTAGAGTTTGTCCTCAAATCAAGGTCCATTTGCATGTATCAGTAAACTGAACTGGTCTTTAGGGTCCCCTAAACTATGGGCATCTCTTGGTTATTTGGCATAATCTGGTGGACTTGTCTTGATGACAGAATAATTGAACTTTGGCATAGTGTGATCCCCAGCCTCACAGTTCCCAAGTTATGCACAAAGACATTACAGCGAACTCACAGAGGTGTTGCAGGATATTTTCCTACATAATAAATGGAACCGTTAGTTCACTACAGTGTTCTGGGTGCCATGGCACATAATGGCAAGGGATGCTATGAACCAAGAAAGTTCAGGAATCTGTACCCAAGCCGTTGATATGGTACATGGGAGTACAAGGTTGCCAACCACATTGTAGCCTTGGCATGATTATTTGACCATTTGGCACTAAGGCAACAACGGTACAGAGGTGAGGGTGTTATTGAAACAATGTAATGCAAATCAGAAACAAGGGTTAAATGAGTAAACTATGGTACAGTTAAATATGAGTAAGGATATTTGGTGAGCATGGTCTAAATAGTGTTAGACGCAATTAAATGATAAGATTATCAATGGCTGTAAGTAATGAGAATTCCTTTCTATCTCTAGAGTACAACACAGGATACTTCTGATACTAGTTGTTGGGTGACATTAATAGCAAAATGCCTTGTTCCAGTTTGACATCTGAGGTTTTCATTGACTATCACGAAAAATGAATGGTCTTCTAATCACTATATAGAGTGATAGGTTGCAGTAGATGTAATTAAATGTCTATGGCGATTCTCAGCCATCCAGGTTATGGTTGTCCCAAATATGCTTTTTCAAAAGGCAATTGGACTTAAAAAAAACCACCTAAAGTCCAGTTGCTCTTTGGGGTTTCTGATTCTTTAAAAAGACAAATTAATGGATCAATAGGTTGATATGCCACTGTGAATTAAACCTAATGAGTAATCCTATTTTAGGGGCAAATTTTAGAGAATGTTATTTCCTTTTGGATTTTGATCATGAACATTAAAAGCCTCTCTTTGATCCTGTTGGAAGCAGAATAATGAACCTGGTGGACTTTGGTTTAATAAAGAAAGGAAATTATTGTCAGAAATTGATTTGGGTGGGGAGGTACATAAGACATTATTTGTAAGCTAGCATTGAATCTCTTTTCCTTGGAAAAGGGCAAAAGTGCAAGAATGTCCACATTTGTTTCACTTAGGATACAAACTATTCCTTTCTATTTTTAGATGTTATTTGCAGGATGAAAACTGGATTTCTAAAAGCTGTAAAATATCTAGAGAATACCAAGCTTTAAAAGACTGGTAAAATTCCATTCTAAATCCCCATTTGGGTATGATCTGGGCAATTGAAGTCTTCCCCCTTTTTCTATGTGCAATGCAACATATATTAACATATGTTAAAACAAGATGGGTCTTCGATCTCCCATTGTACCAGCTATTTCAGTGTTGTTGAATACCTCTGTGATTCTGTTTGACTTGAAGACATGTGCAAGGAAGGAATATACTATGGTACAGAACAAAAGTATTATGCTGGCAAATGGTTCTAAACAGAGTCATTTGGTGTAGTGGTTAAGGTGTTGGCCTAGAACCCAGGAGATTGTGAATTCTAGGCTTCCTTAGTCATGAAAGCTGGCTGGTTGATTTTGGACCATTCACTCTCAGTCAACCCAACTCACAGAGTTGTTGTAGGAAAAATAGAAACCAGGAATATTAAGTGTATTCCCTGCTGATAAGTAGGTAGGTAGGTAGGTAGGTAGGTAGGTAGGTAGGTAGGTAGATAGATAGATAGATGGATGGATGTGTGTTTGTATGTGTTTGTGTTTATGTATAAAAGAGGTGAAAATCTACTAATGAAATCTTTTCTGCACACTTTAGTCTTTGCTTCAGCCCTCCTATGTTTTTTACATTATTACATTATTGTTCTGTAGTGGTATGCTTCAATTTTAGGGACGTTCTTTCTCTCTCTTAAATGCTACATACTGTTTTGAGACTGCTAGCCAGGTGGTGGTTTGAACCAGGAGTGTTTGCCTCCTTTCATTTTGTTCAGATTTTGAATATTTTGGTGTCTTTTGGTTGCTCTTCAGTCCATTTCATAAGTGGTACAGTTTGTGTGCATAATTGATCCCATAAAATAATAAACGTGCATACCTGCATCAGATTACATTTGTTCTCATGCGTGCTTTTGAATAATTGCTGATCTTGTACCAGTAAGTGTTCTTAAAAACTGTCCCAAAGCTAACACAATGTTGGTCACTCACTCAGTCACATGTCAGCATTAAAAATCAAGTTGAACTTGTATAGAAGCCAGTGCTCTAGGAGATTGCTATGGGTGATTAGATATAGGAAAATACCTTTGCACATCACAAATAATGCATCTGATTGTAGCCATGTTCTAGAAATAGACAATAGTATGCTTCTGTTAATTTTGATCTAAACTCCTCTTTATGCTTGTGATAGCTTTGTATTATTTCATTTTTTTTTAAAAAAAGGGAGTATCCCAGCAGCTAATTGCTGAGTGAAAATATTCTTCCTACAAAAAAGGCATAAATAAACTATCATAGTGAGTGATATTTGACCTAGATCAATACTGTAGCCCTCTAGAATTACAACTACCAGCCTGTAGGTGCTGTAAACTGTAGTTCTTTAACAATTCTATACTAAGAACTACATTGCTAGATCTGGTAAAATTGAAATTACATTTATTTGTTGAATATTACGTCTTTCTAAAAATCATAGCACTTTTGATGAGCATTCATCAAACTTCTGTTTTCTTCACATTTAAATATGTGCATTTTTATGTAAGTTTTCACCTTTCAATACCATAACATTAGCTATTATCACATTATAACTAGCCAGAAATTTAAAAGAATATTTTTTTTTGGCCAAGAATGACGTGCTTATAGATAATTGTCTTTATACTTTTCTGTGTAACCAAATCAATTTAATGCCTAATTTATTAGTGGGGAAGATCTGTCCAATTAGGGAAGAAAGGTGTTTGGATGAAGAACTATGATACATACGACTTTCCTCTTGTTTTAAGGTAATAATCTTGCTCCTTATAAATCTTTCTACGCATACAAAAATCATAATAATGTGAGGCATGGCCGTCAGTTTGGTGCAGTGGTGAAATTAATTTTTTTATTACCTGTTCTCCTGGGTGTGGCTTGGTGGGTGTGGCTTGGTGGGCGTGGCAGGGGAAGGATACTGCAAAATCTCCATTCCCACCCCACTCTGGGGCCAGCCAGAGGTAGTATTTTCTGTTCTCCAAACTATTCAATATTTCCGCTACCGGTTCTCCAAAACCTGTCAGAACCTGCTGGATTTCACCCCTGGTTTGGTGGCATCTAGATGAAGTAATGCTATTCCTAGGGTGATCTGCTTGATGCCTGCTTCCCGTTTTTGATCAGTTTCTAGGCAGACCATGGATTTATGCCTGCATCAGTTTTCAATTTGTTGATCTTTCTTGTTCTGTATTTAGTTTTAATTTTATAGTTACGTTAGCTGCCTTGGAATGGCAGAAGAACGAAAGATGAATCAATCATATTTGAGAAGGCAAGGCATTGCTTTTGAATTGTAGCCAGAGAATATATAAATTTTTTAGCTCTGACATATGGTGAACTGGGTCAGGAAGTGGGGAATAATGTAGAAAGTAGGTGGTTTGTTTGAACAGGTTAAATGAGAGCATCATGAGTTCATTTGTTGGAGACGGGTTTAATAAAACCCCTGAACAGTAAGGTGATGCCATTTACCTAGTTGAAATTTTGGCATTAGTTTTTTTTCTGATTTTCCGGGAACTTTTAGAGACATCTGATCTGCTCCAAGTTTTAAAGCATAGGTGTTAATCACATTCATACAACAGATATCAAATTGCATTCAGGTAATTGTCTTGGGAACGCTTGGGGTAAGTTGGGGACAAATTTGTGTACTTGAGTTACAGCTTTTTCTAACAATCATAGCTAACAGTATTTATAATAATAAATATAAGTAATCCTTATTTAGTGACCAAATTGGGATGGGCAGGAGGTGAAATTGTTAGTTTTTTATTTCCTGTCTACAATTGCTAAAGTCTATGTGTTAACTGTGGGATGCAGTGGCTCAGTGGCTAAGATGCTGAGCTTGTCGAGCAAAAGGTCAGCAGCTCAGTGGTTCAGATCCCTAGTGCCGCGTAACAGGGTGAGCTCCCGTTACTTGTCCCAGCTTCTGCCAACCTAGCAGTTCAAAAGTACGTAAAAATGCAAGTAGAAAAATAGGGGCCACCTTTGGTGGGAAGGTAACAGTGTTCCCTGCGCCTTTGGCGTTTAGTCCAGGGCTGAAATGTTACCAGTTTGGACTGGTTCGGCCGAACTGGTAGCGATGGCAGGTGGTTCATAGAACAGGTAGCAACGGCAGCACGAGGCTCTGCCCACCCACCTGGGGTACCAGAAAGTAACCTGTTTTTTACCCTCTGTGCATGCGCAGAAAGGTTTGTGCATGCGCAGAGGGTTCAAGCACCCATGTGATGCACACGAGCGGAGCAAACGCTTATGCGCAGCATGTGCACTTCCGAACCGGTAGGGAAGGTTAGTAGATTTCACCCCTGGTTTAGTCATACCGGCCACATGACCACGGAGACGTCTTCAGACAATGCTGGCTCTTTGGCTTTGAAATGGAGATGAGCACCGCCCCCTAGTGTCGGGAACGACTAGCACATTTGTGCGAGGGAAACCTTTACCTTTACCTATGTGTTAACTGTTGTGTGTTAACTGTTGCACAGTCATCTAGCAAGGAAAGACTCCTGGCCATTTATTTTTGCCAAGGGTATACTCTACTGAAGCTTAAGTGGTTACAGAAGTGGTGTAAGCTGAATCTGACATTTTCCATGCAAACAATACAAAGTAACTTTTCCTTTCTCCCTCCTCTG
The DNA here is from genome assembly GCF_028640845.1 of Ahaetulla prasina. Taxonomy (NCBI): domain Eukaryota; kingdom Metazoa; phylum Chordata; class Lepidosauria; order Squamata; family Colubridae; genus Ahaetulla; species Ahaetulla prasina. The sequence continues at coordinate 305,948,733 of NC_080539.1, read as the reverse complement.
GCCATTCCTCAGTTATCTGTCCAGTTAGGTGCTTGTATATTGTTTAGGAAACAGATTCTTGGTTCCCATCTCAGCATATCGGTAGTTGACTTGGCTGACTGAAGCTTCTCACGATAATTGACCTTGGCTGACTGAAGCTGCTTACAAGGCTCAGCTGGCTCCCATTCCCCCCACTTCTTCCTTACAGTCCAATTTTCCCCTCTCTCCTGCCCTCCGACCGCCGGGGCTAATGTTAGGCTGTCAACTCATGAAGTTGAGATAAGAGAGATGCAGTCATGACACTATGTCACCAGCTTTTGTGTTGGTCTTGGGCAGTATTACATACCTTCCTGTAGAGAAGAGCGTATTCTTCTTTTATGTTTGTTTATTGCTATCTTTCCTCCAGGAACATAAGCAGGATATATAAAAGTGATCCTCCAATTCCCTCCCCCGCCAAACTAACAACCCAGGAAGGCCGGTTGAACTGAGAGCATGACTGGCCTAAATCATTCACCAAGTTCATGTGAGTTGAAATTGAACTTGGGTTTCCTTAGCCATGGGCTCAGGCTTGACCAGTATTGCATTTGTCCCCAATTTACCTAGAATACAAACAACAACCACAAGCAAACTATAACTACCTGAATGTAGTTTGATATCAGTTGTGTGAATGTGAGGAATACCTATGCTTTAGAAGTCAGAATAGCTTGTGCTGGATGCATTTAATTTTCCCTTCTTGCCGTGGTACTAAAAACAATTGCCTCTCAGAAGAATGCTGTTTTTGTCAATATCGTAACACAAAAATAGGGTTAAATGCAAGGGTGAAATGTAAAATTTGTTACTACTGGTTCGTGGCTTGGGGGGGGTTTAATGTGACTGGGTGGGTGTGGCCAACTTTTTTTTTTACTTTTAAAAGCATTTTTTCTACAACCTTTTTGGACGAAGAGGTTGTAGAAAAAATTCTTTTAAAAGACTCCTCTGATGATCCCAGCTGAGTTGCCTGATCGTCAGAGGCTTTTCTTTTCTTTTCTTTTCTTTTAAAAGCATTTTTTTTGCCTTTAAAAGAAAAAAAGCCTCTGACAATCAGGCAACTCAGCTGGGATCATCAGAGGAGCCTTTTAAAAGAATTTTTTCTACAACCTCTTTGGCCAAAGAGGTTTTAAAAGCCTCTGTTGATCCCAGCTGAGCCGCGTGATCATCAGAGGCTTTTTTTTTTTTACTTTTAAAAGCATTTTTTCAGCCGAAGAAAAAATGCTTTTAAAAGTAAAAAAAAACAAACTCTGATGATCGCGCGGCTCAGCTGGGCATGGGGGGGGGCAGGGATTTTTGCTGCCGGTTCTCCGAACCACCCACCATTGCTACCGGATTGGGCGTTCCGGTCTGAACCGGGAACATTTCACCCCTGGTTAAATGTTCCCTTGGTTCCATGCCTCCCTCTACCCTTATCCCAATTTAGATACTTCTCTGCTTCTAGGAACTTAGTCTATTTTACATCCATTTTCACTTCCTTTGTGTGTACTTAGGTGGAGCAAAACCATGAAGCAAATACAGTGGAATCGGAAGCAATGGTAAAAAGTCGGAGGAATCATGGGGCCTGCCCAGAGCACCCTTCTTAGCTAGTTTCTGCCTTTAGCTGCCATAGGAATTGCTGTCCATTTCTAGGAAACATAATATTCAAGTGGCATTTGGGTGAATTTTTGCTGGTGGCAACAAGGACGTCTGACCTCTCACTCTCAAGTATTGTATCCAACTACGGTACCGAAATAAAATAAAATCAATGTCAAAATGCCACACAGAGACAATTTATTTTAAAATATTAAATGGGGACAGAGTAAATGGGGGCATTGCTTGGTAATCTGGGTGGGAGTTACGATCCAAAGTTGTCAGTGTCTACTTCAGCTTCAACCACAACAATACACGAGCACATAATAGATACAAACTCAAGGTAAACCGCTGCAAACTCGATTGCAGAAAATAAAGAGCGGTACAGAATCTCTGGGTGATCTTATTTGGAAACCTGGGGCCCTAGACTGCAAGTGGGAGTTTTCTTACTATACTACTTTAAAAATTAGCTTGTGATGGAAAATATTAGACTAAATTCTTTGTTGAATTTATGTCTTATGCTTACTATATGATAGGTAGGTAGGTAGGTAGGTAGGTAGGTAGGTAGGTAGATAGATAGATAGATAGATAGATAGATAGATAGATAGATAGATAGATAGATAGATAGATAGATTGATTGATTGATTTGCATGAGGGGCTTCTGCTATGAAAATTCCCAGTTGCAGAATAAACTTAAAATCAGTTGTATTGTATATGCATCTTTTTTATTGCATTATAAAGTAACTGTGCAGAATTCTGGAATCTGGAATATTGGGAATTCTTTCAAGTCATTTTTTTCTTTATATTTTGTCCCAGCAATTTCAAAGTAAGTCTAGAGATGTTCAAAACCTTCCATGAATGTAAGAGCTGGTTTTGGATGGTTTATGCATGAACATGTGTTTGGGATGTTTTGTTCCAAATAGAATCCAGAGTGGAGCTGATTGATTTTGTATGCAATCCCAAACCCAGAAAAATGGAAAATACATTTTTAATGCTCTGGTCCATGGTGCTTGATTAGATGTTTTATTTCTTGCAGTTGGAGTATTTGGTATTCACTGCCGAGACTGGCTTTTCCTGAGATGAGCAGCTCTGTAAGTTAGAGAAAAAGATAAACGAAGAATATTGTTATCTCTTGAATTCTGCTGTCAGTGCAAAAATGGGAAATTTTGGATTAAATTACACATTGGAGAAAGACTAGGGAGCAGATTGTAAAAGAAGGAATTGCTCCAAGAGATCATTTATTTTATTCCCTGTTAACAAGAGGTTTTTGATTGCCTGTCCTCTCAAGCAACCTCCACAGTTCGCATTTCTTTTTTATTGTGAGAAAGAAAAGAAAGAAAAAGATTACACTGCAAAATATATGAATCACATTAGAATTTGCAAGGTATTTTGTTAAATTTCATCTGTGTGTCAATATAGGATGGCTAGGTGGTGGTTTTAGTGAAACATTTCCTTCCTCTCAGTCTCATCTCTTGCTTTTCAAAACAGCCCCCTTTTGCAGTTAAAATAACATTTGCCCCCCTCCAACCCCCTGACACCTATGTCTCTATATGTCTCATTACAAGGATCAAACCATGAACAGAGGAGCAGCTTTGTTGGTCAAGGAAGGGGAAGGATGATATATAAAGAGGCTTGATGTGTGGCAGCGAAAGTTGGACCATAAGAAAGGCTGAGTGCCAAAGAATTGAGACCTTTGAACTATGGTGTTGGAGAAGACTCCTGAGAGTCCCTTGGACTGAAAGGCGATCAAACCGGTCAGTCCTAGAGGAGATCAACCCTGACTGCTCTTTAGAAGGCCAGATCCTGAAGATGAAACTCAAATACTTTGGCCACCTAATGAGAAGGAAGAGCCTAATGCTGGAAAAGATTGAGGACAAAAGAAGAAGGGGACGACAGAGAATGAGAGGTGGCTGGATGGAGTCACTGAAGTAGTAGGTGTGAGCTTATATGGACTCCAGAGAATGGTAGAGGACAGGAAGGCCTGGAGGAACATTGTCCATGGGGTCGCGATGGGTTGGACACGACTTTGCAACTAACAACAACAACAACCAGGTTCTGTCACAGTGGGATGAAACAGAGAGACCCCAGAGCTCAGTTTATATCATAAAGTAAATGAGTAGAATGATTGGAAAATGTTTCTGGCATCAAATATTTTAAAAGAATTGTTGATAATAGCAGCCTGATTTAAACTGATACAGACTCTTCAGCTTGTAAATATGGACGATTGGCCCCTCTCAATGTCTTTATACTAATCTGTGTGAAAAGTCAAATCCCTTAATTTCTTAACTGCCTCTTTTTTTTTTCTAAATAGTGCACAGGTCCTGAAAACAATGTAGGAATTTGTCTAGATTTTGGTTAGTAAAACTTAAAAATGGTTAGATTGTGATATAGTGGTATTGGAAAAGGACGTATCAATATAGGCTGAGATGTCATTTTACTTCCTCTTTAGTTATCTTGTAGGTCAAGTGTTCCAACTGGTATGTTTGATGTGATTTCTGAGCCCTGCCCTGTTTGGTGGTAACAATCTTCATTCGCTTGGTATGTCCTAATTATAAATGGATCACAAAGCACTGGTAACATTTCCTCATCCAAATTATTTTTTATATCTGCTGTCAAATATAAAGATGAAACCATCGTGTTTTTGAAATCATTTCTCAAGAATTATTTATGTATCTGGATAAAATTGGAATTCATGTCAGTTGCATCAAAATAAAGTGGATGTACCAAGAACAGGGACGTGGTGGCTCAGTGGCTAAGATGCTGAGCTTGTCGATCGAAAGGTCGGCAGTTCAGCGGTTCGAATCCCTAGTGCTGTGTAGCGGGGTGAGCTCCTGTTACTTGTGCCAGCTTCTGGCAGCCCAGCAGTTCGAAAGCACAGAAAAAATGCAAGTAGAAAAATAGGGACCACTTTTGGTGGGAAGGTAACAGTGTTCCGTGCGCCTTTGGCATTTAGTCTTGCCGGCCACATGACCACGGAGACATCTTCGGACAGCACTGGCTTTTCGGCTTTGAAATCGAGATGAGCACCACCCCCTAGAGTTTGGAACGGCTAGCACATATGTGTGAGAGGAACCTTTATTTTTACCAAGAGTGGAGAAGAAGACAGAATTGAGCTTTATACATCGATTCAAAGAGATAGTGCTTTCCTTCTCCCCAAAAAGAAACTTGAATTTAGGAAATTCTACACTTTTTTTCTGTCTGAAGAGGATGTGTGGGAGCAAAGCAAAAACAGAAATCAACACAGATCAAGTATGTAAACAGAGTAAAAAGGGAAGCAAAACAAGAGTTTCTGCTCAAAGTGAAACAGGGTTGATCTATTTTTTCTTTTCATGTCAAGTGTTGCTTCTACCTCTTACTAATCAATCCATAAGGAAAATGTACTACTGTTCCTATACTGAGGTGATAGAGCAAGCATGGATTTGGGTCTGATCTATGGGCTGTTGAGTGAGGAAGGTAATCTTTGGCCTCTCACCAACCTACTCGCAGCTTCCTCTATTTAAGAACCTTAACACGAGCAGGAACATGATACAGTAAATGGAATTTTCTGAGAGCTACTGGGGCTCCTGAAGTAGCTATCAATGCTAGCCTGCTAAGAGAGCAGTACAGCACTCATTTGATTCCTAGACACTCAAAGGCTTGGTTTATATACCATCTTAAGCCATCATGTGTTTGTTTGGTCTTGGCTTAGCATACTGCAGGAATCCAGCCATTGTAGTTTATAAACTATAGTTTATTGTGGGCAGGGGTGGGTTCTAAATTTTTTTACTACCGATACTGTGGGTGTGGTTGGGGGGAGGAGATGACTGAGTGGGCGTGGCCAACTTGACATCACTCACACACTCAGTCACATGACCCCCCCTCACCAAGCCACGCTCACCAAAACGGCGAAAATTTTTGAGACTTTTTGACACCTTTTTTTCCCGACACTCCGGTTCCATATCCAGGGCGGGACACGGTGGGGTGGCAGTGGTCATTTCAGCTTTCCCGCCGTTGCCCTTCCTGGCTGAAAAGCGCCTCTTCACACTTCTGACGGGCCTTCCCCGTGGTTGCAGCTGGAGTGGGCAGGCCAGGGGTGATGGCAATGGCAGAGTCGGGCGCACGGGGAGGGCAAGGTTAGTACGCTCCCAGCCGTGCCCTCCGCCAGCTCAGCTGCAGCCCAGATGAGCCAAGGAACTGCGGGGAGCCTCCTGCATGTTGCACCCCCGCCTCCCAGCTTTCACCTGTGCCTCCGTGCCACTTTCAGGCACCCAGTTTACTGGGCTATCCCTGTCCCTGTCACGGCTCCAACAGTGGGGGCTTCGGGAGATGATGGCAGCACGAAGGTGCGGGGAAAGGCTGGGAGGTGGGTGCAAAACACGGGAGGCTCCCCGCAGTTCCTTGGCTTGTCTGGGCTGCAGCTGAGTCCTCTGCCATGAGCCAGCAGACTGAGGTACCCCTCCCTAGTGAGATCTTCCCGGATTTGACTTGGAGGAAAGTGCAGCTCATGGCTGCTACATTTCGCTGTGCTGGATGAGTGAAGAGGAAGAAACAGCCAGTGGAGAGCACAGAGCTGCTCCAGTCCACATGTTCTCCAGGTCAGCGGCTGTTTCTCTTACTCTTTGTTACTCTTTATGGGAAAGTGTTTGGCGCAGCACAGTGAAATTTAACAGCCATGAGCCATGCTTTCCTCCAAGTCTCATCTGAAAAGCTCTGTGCAGAGAAAAGCTGCTGTTTCCTCTGCCGGCCAGAGCGCTTAGGGGAAAGCTTAGGGGAAAGATCTGGCTGGGAGGGGTGCCTCCTTCCACTGGCTCAGGGCAGATGACTCAGCTGCAGCCCAGACAAGCTGAGGAACTGCAGGGAACCTCCGCACCGTTTTCAAGTGCCCAGCTTACCAGGCTGCCCCAGTCCCTGTCACAGCTCCAATGGTGGCAACTTTGGGAGACTGGGGGCACGGAGGCACAGGTGAAGGCTGGGAGGGGGGTGCAGCATGTGGGGGGCTGAGCCCACTCCCCTTTACCTCCCCACACTTGTTATACCCGTCCCAGAGAGCTCGGGCTATGGGGATGACCCGGCCGCCTTCTTCGCCGGCGTCGCTCCTGAGCGAACTCCTCCGTCCTCGGCTGTTGCAAAGAAGCGGCAGCTCTGGGTGCATCATTCCTGCTTCATTCTCTTTGAGAGCAGCTTTGCAAAGCTGCTGTGAAAGAGAACGAAGCGGGCATGGCGCACCCGGAGCTGTGGCTTCTTCGCAACAGCCGAGGACCTCTTCCTTTGGAGCTCCAAGCTGCGTGGAGGGGGGGGGCAGCTGCAATGCCAGTAGCTTCAGGGAGCTCCTTCAGTGGTTCATTTTCTTTTATCTCGTCTAGGCGGCTATGCCAACTTTCTCCTTAAAGGCTGCTCCGTGCCTTTTGATTTTTCTCGGGCGCGGAGAAAAGCGACCTTGTGAAGGGACCAAGCCTGCTGCTGAACTTGAAAGCTGAGAGGCTTCTTTTCCACCCAGCTGCTGTCACAGGCTGCCGAGAAGACCACCGGTGGCTGCCGCCATCTTTCCGCATGCAAAGCTTTCTTCTCAATGGCTGAAGGACTTTTCGGCACCCTGTGGCCAGGCCGCTGAGAGGCTTCTTTGCCAGCCAGCTGCTTCCCAGCTCTGGTCAGCTTAATGTTTGACTGATGCATCGGGTGGGAGAGCAAGCAGCAACCGGGGAACCGGTTCTGGGGGCATGGCCAGGCTGCCCTTACTACCAGTTCAGAGAACTAGTCCCTAAAGTTACAACTTATTCAGTAGAACTGGACATAACTGGTAGGAACCCACCACTGATTGTGGGTGTATGTAGCCCATAATAGCTTATTCAGCAAACCATAATGAGTGTGATACATGAATTTGATCTGAACTATAAGTTATATTCTTAATCATAGGCCATTATGTTTCTTCTACCACTTTCCCAATAAAATATGAATATTGATTTCCCCCCCTTGATGTATGGGAAGGAATGGAGATGGAGAGTTTAGAAAAACTTTATGGGACTATTGCTGTATAACCCAGAGTTTTAGCTATGACTTCATTGTTTTGTTCTGGATCTAGTCAGACTGGGAGTCAGGGTGACTATAACAATAACCTTGAACTTTTTCTTTGGAAGGGGTGAATGCAGTGTGGAAATCCATTTTTTTTTACTACCGGTTCTGTGGGCATGGGGAAGGATACTGCAAAATCTCCATTCCCACCCCACTCCAGGGGAAGGATACTGCAAAATATTCATTCCCACCCCACTCTGGGGCTAGCCAGAGGTGGTATTTGCTGGTTTTCTAAACTACTCAAAATTTCCGCTACCGGTTCTCCGAACTACTCAAAATTTCCGCTACTGGTTCTCCAGAACTTGTCGGATTTCATGCCTGGATGAATGGGAAAAATACTTCAAACTGACACCATCCTACAAGCAATCTTTTCCCTAAAGGCCATCAGTTTGATATAACTGCTAAATTAGGGGTTTATTTTCAAGAAGATTTTGATTCTGAAGTACGGCAGAGCTCAAATCATTTTGTGGGGGATTTTTTCTTTCCCATTTTCATAAACAACTTCCTGGCAAGTTGCTAATTTCCTCTTTTTTTTACAGACAGTGAAATGTGATAGTTTATTCAGAGTCACTCATTAATGTGTGGGAGATTCCGTTCCCAAATTCTTCAACCAATATATAGCTACTTCTGAAAATTCTGGAAGAGGAAGTTCACACTCTTAAGAGTGTGCTTAAATTGAGGAAGGGGGTTCCCTTCACTATTCCCATGCATTGATCAAGCAGCTATATCATTTCACTAGAGTTGGATTGAAAAAGGAAGACCTGCATATTTATACATACTGAAAATGTGCTCTTTAATCATCTGGAGCCAGTTTGATGTAGTGGTTAAAACAGTGGTGAAATCCAAATTTTTACTACTGGTTCTGTGGGCATGGCTTGATGGGCCTGGTGGGTGTGGCTCAGTGGGCGTGGCAGGGGAAAGATACTGCAAAATGGATATTGCAAAATCTCCATTCCCATCCCACTCTGGTCTTTGAACTGCTCAAAGTTTCTGCTACCGGTTCTCCAAAACCTGTTGGATTTCACCCCTGGGTTAAGGCATTGGGAGGTCATGAGTTCTACGAAGCCAGTTAGGTGACTTTGGCAAGTTACTCTCTCTCAGTGCTAGGAAGAAATCAATTGCGCAGGTGGCTTCTGAAAATATTGTCAAGAAAACTTCAGGGACTTGTCCAATAGTTTCCAGGAACAAATACTGACTCAATGTGTGGGCGGATGGAAACAAACACCATCTGATCAGTTGCCATCACATCATCCGATCATTTTCAGTAACTTGGAGAAGCAGGATAGATTTCTATGGGATCATATCACACAGTTGCCAAGTAAAATTCCTCTATGGTTACTTTTTGGCTGAGCAATACTGCTCCAGTACCAATATCTGGAGATTGGAGGAGAACTATTGCGAATCCACAATGCTGTTTCAAATGATCTGAAGAATTATTATATCAAATATCAATAACAGATCGAAGACAAAAAAGGGAACTTTTCTCCTCTTCCTCTTTTAGATCAACTTGTTAGTCAGTGCAACCAAAATCAGTTTCAGAATGAAATGGGCTAGATAATATATTTTTCCACTTACAGCTAGTCAAAACTCTTCTCCAGAATATTTTTACCTGAGAAAAGAATATTTGCACATTGAGCAAGAATGTTCACATTTTTCGGAGCCAGGCATAAACCCTTTGAAGTAGCGAAACATTCTCTGTGTTGTCTCACTGCAGACATTTTCCGTTGCTGCAGTTAAGTCAGACCGTGGTAGCCAGGATGTCACATTCAGATCAAATGGATGTGCCTTTGAAGTGCCTTATGCAACTGTCAAAAGGTTGATTTCTTGAAAATTCCACCTATCTTCCAACTACTTGGAAAATCTCAGATGCTGTCGCTACCTTTTGAAAGGTATACATCAGGGTTGCAGATTTTGGTCACTATTGTTTCAGAACTTGCAATCCTTTGCATTTCATCCAGGCCATATAATTTGATTATATCACAAGAGTTTTGGAAAAGCCACTAGTTCAGAGCACCTAATGTACGTTTTACAATATTTTAATATGATAAGGTACTGGTGGATTTACTGAAGAAATTTTACACTATTGTAATAATTAAGAAGTCTCCTAATGAAACCTATCAACATTTTTGCCTTTTTTAAAAAAAATCAGTTTTCTTTGGAAGAAGAATGAAGTAACATATATACCAGGATGAACATTGGAAGCCTTTTTTATTTATATAAAAAAATATGTATTTTTTTTTTCAGCAGACAGGTCAACTGCACAATAAAGCCTTGTACTTAAAAGCATTCAAACAAAGCTAACCTTGTGAGTGCTTAATGAAGGTTAAAATCCACTGTGCATTAATTATTGTTGCTAAGAGCCAAAGCAGGAAGTAATTGGATAGTTTCATAAAGCTAAACTTAGATCTGCATTTATGATACAATCATGAGTTGAAGTGCGCAGTTGCCAAAGGTACCATTCTCTGATTTATCATAGAGAAAATTTGTGCTGCCCTAATTTTGATGGAAGAAGCATTTTATACAGGTATAGAGAAAAGGTGTAACTCTGGGAAGAACTTAACAGGTCTTGTAGACCGGTCATTATTTATATAAGACCTGATTAATTCTAAAGTGTCATTTGTTTTCTGTTTATAGAACAAAGCTTTATAGGTATCCATATAGCTTGATTCACGGAATTGTTGTGACCCAGGCCCAAGTAGGTAGTAGCAAATTCTTCCCAACACAATTCCTCAATCTTATCACCAACCTTGGTTTAATTAGGCAAACTGCCAAAGGCCTTTTTTGGCAAAAGTTCAGAAGACACCGATAAGAAACAAATGCAGCAAGACAAAGATATCAATGTTGTTTTCCGGCAAAGAGCTCAAACGCCATTGCTGGTCTTTTAAGCCTTATGGGAGGGGCCAATCATCTCTTGGCCCTACTTCCGAGTCGTCCTCTTTGCTTTAGCTGATCTTGCCTTCTGGCAGGTCTTTTCACGTGTGCATTAGGAACAGTCTTCTCCTGTTCTTCTGCCTCACTACTGTCAGCCTCTGGAGGTTCTGGAGTCTGCACATCACTCCCCGATGGCCCTGGCCCCACCTCTGCCTCCAACGCAAAGCCCTCATCCGGGCCTTCCCCAGCCTGCAGGATTGGCCCATGTTCTTCCTCAGCCTCATCGCTGTCTGACTCCGTTGCCAGCTCCACAGGCTGCTGGCGGACGACAACAGGAATTCTGTAGCAGAAGCTCTTTATTTAATCATATTTAATCATATTTATATACCGCCCTATCTCCCAAGGGACTCAGGGCGGTTTACAGGCACTAAAAACAGATAAATAGAATATAAATACAATATAAAACATTTAAAAAACTTATTATAAAGCCCGTCCAATTAAAAATAGAAATAAAACCCAATTTAAAACCCAAAATTTAAAATCTAGCTCAGTCCTGCACAATTAAATAAGTATGTTTTAAGCCCGCGGCGGAAGGTCCGAAGGTCCGAAAGCTGACGAAGTCCGGGGGGTAGATCGTTCCAGAGGGTGGAATTCTTATTCTTTGGAATAAGAATAGTCCAAAATGACTAAAGCTCAAGAGTTTCCCCAAATCTTGGAAGATTTTTAATGCTTCCATTTTAAATTTACAATTTAAATATTTGTAGGTTTTGAAGTGGCTTTAATTTGTCTTGATGTTGTTAACCACCTTGAATGTTCTACAGTCTTGTCCTCAGAACAGCTGCTTTCATTTCATAGAGAACTGAACTAGAATAATGGAATTTGGAGCTGCTGATATGTGTATGATGTTTTATAAGAATCTCTGAAATATTTAAAAAGGTAAAGATCTCTCCCCGCTCTCCAGTTATATAGCCAGATAAGCCATTTAATTATTAATAGAGTTAGTATAAGAACAAAACAATTCCACGACGCAAAGGATTTTAAGATTACTTGTTATGAGCAACATCCTTTAACTGCTTATGGTAGAAGAGTCATATTTGACATTTCTTGGAGAAAAGTTAGAATACAGTAGAAAATTGTCTAGTTAAAATTTCCAAGCAATCATCAGGGAAATTTGTGGATGATGTCAGATATACTGAAGTCTGGACAACAGCATATTTCCTGATTGGCTAGGGAAAATAATTAATTGTACAATTTTTCCAGTCATGCTATAGGTATTTCCTACCTATAGCATGTTAAAGCTCTTTTGGGAAGTTTCTGGGAAACAATTCTCTGAGAGATGGATCGATACAAATGCCAAGTAATTATGCTTCTTATAATAATTCTACCAAAACCTTCCCTAAATATGATCAGAGTCATACTGTTTAGCTCAGTGGTAGTCAACCTGGTCCCTACTGCCCACTAGTGGGCGTTCTGGCTTTCATGGTGGGCGGTAGGGGTTTTGTCCGATACCGACACTTTCCTTTTTTTAATTTAATTGACTTTTTAAAAAAATTTCATAGCATTATTTAAAAACATTTTCATTAAGTTTTGATCAAATTCCCTGTGACAATTTAAATTTTTGAAAATATACTATTTGTATCGCCTGCACATAAGTTTAGTTCATGTTATGTAAATGAACCTAAATGGCGCTATAGTGCAACCGCAAACAAAAGAGCCTCATCCCAGAATAGCTCGCACATCTCCCCCCACACCACCCAGCTGTAACATACAAGCAGAGCTGGTAGCCAACCCCCCACCCACCCACCCAATCCACGATGCGCGAGAGGCATGCGCAGACGACGATACACGGCGCATTACTGTGGAACCGGTGGGTGGTTAGAAAATTGTACTACTAACAGAGATACAAAAGTGGGTGGTAGGTATAAAAAGGTTGACTACCCCTGGTTTAGCTCTTGAAGCAACCTGAGGAAGTTTTGATTTATAGGGAATTAATAATTATCCTACAGTTTGGTAGTACTTTATATTAGTACAAACGTAATTGTCTCTAGGTAATCCTCATCTTACAATCATTTGTTTAATGACTCTTCAAAGTTACAGTAGTGCTGAACAAAGTGACTTTCGACTGGTCCTCAAACTTATGACCATGATATTGTCACCACAGTCAACCAGAACTTCAGCTCTGTGTTAAGCGGTAACAAGACTGCCTTAATACTCTAATTCTGTAGGTTGAACCTCCCATTAATCTCTGCAACTGGTATAAGTCAACAGGGTGGGAAGCAAAAAATGAGGATGGGTGTGGCAGAAACCAGTGGTAGAGGAGAAAATGAGTACAGTATTTCCACATGTTCAACAGTCTGATCAGTATTGTAAGAGGTAAAGCAGCTACAGAAGTAGCCCATTGTGCTGTTGGCGTTTATGGGGTTGGGAAAGTTTGATCATTAAACAATAGTCATACTCTACAGACATAAATTCCTTGGCAAGGTGTTTGGATGTAAGAGGCATTAGCTTGCAATCTCTGTGAATGATGCCTTTTAGTGGAGAAAAATGGGTTAAAACAGTCTTAAATAGATACGTGCATGACTTCATATATGATATATGTGATAAGATACATCACATCATATATCTCTGTCTTCAAAGGACCATGATGGCAAATCTATGGCACGTGTGCCACAGGTGGCACGCATAGCCATATCAGTGGGCATGCAAGCTCAGGTCTGGCGTGCATGCGCGCACCGGCCAGATGATTTTCAGGCCTTCTGGGCCCACCAGAAGTGGGGAAACAGGCTGTTTACTGCCTCCAGAGGGCTGAGAAATCTCTGGAGGCTGAGGACAGCAAAAAAGTCACTTCCTGTCCAATCAACTGGAGGTTGGTAAACGGGCGGTTTCTGGCCTCTGGAGAGGGGTGGGGACAGCACTTTTCACCCTCCCAAGACTCATAGAGAGGCTCTGGAACCAGGTGAGAGAGAAAAAAGGGCTTACTGGGCCATCGCGTGTCAGGAGCGGGAGGGGGAGTGAGTTGCGTGAGCAAGAGTGGAGGAGGGCCACATAGAATTATGGGTGTGGGCACACGCGCCCACAACCCCCCCGCCCCCCCCTCCTTGGCACATGATGGCTGTCATAGGATCTAAAATCGATGTTTCAGTATCTTATTTTTTTTCCTATGCTCAAATAGCATGAAAGAAGAAAAGACACAAAGTTGATATAATAGCATTGCTGAGGAATCTAGCCTCTCTTTGTTTTTAAAATTGGTATCCTTCACCACCTCCAGTTGATTTTTAATAGAGACAAGGAAAAAGAGAGAAACAGTCTCCAGGAAGCAGGGCTGGGAGTGATATGATTAAAATGAAGTTCCTGATTAAACCTGATCTTGCATCTGTTTCATCGCATTATGCTATTTATTGGGCATACTTATATTTTTCTTTCCTCTTATTTCCTGTCGCAAGATATGTCACTAAATGATGTTTAGGTGCATATGCATAAAAGCTCTTACCTAGCAGCATTATTCTGGTCGCAGCTCTTCGGAGATTCGTAGCATTTTAAGCACCTACATAAGGGAGTTTAATTTGTTCAAGTTTACCTGTTGAACACTGAGAACAGATGGTCACCACTAACTGATCTCATGGGTTTCATAGGACAAGAAGTGGAACAAGAGTACTAGCCAGAGTACTATTTCCAAAGCCAAGTTCGCTCTAAGCGTTTCCTAGAGACAACTTGAAAACAGCTGATGGCATCCATTTTGTTCTATCATGTCTATGTTTTAATTTGCATCTTTGGCCCAATATCATGCGTGTTGCTACTGCTAGCGAAATACGTTCGGTCGAGTGAATGGCTTATTTTGCTTTGAATTAGGGCTTTGAAAAGTGTGTTTTTTGTTTTGTGTACAAAACAAAAACAATATTGTTCAAACAAACTAATCCGGACAGATTACTGTTTAGCTGGGCCAAAACTCAGAACATACTTGTTTCAGGTTTCAGCTAAGGTGCAAACCTCGGGGGTCTTGCAAGATAAGTTGAATGGCAAAAGCTTTTTTGCCTTTTCTTCATCTTTCTTGCTATTAGTCTCTTCCTGTTAGTCACATACACAGCCAGCACAACCATCCTTCCCTAATCTTTCTATACCTTTCTTTCCTTTACCTCACTAGCCACAGCTGATAGCCTTATCCTTTCCACACTGGTTTCCCATCCTAGAACGCTGCCCCCCAGAATACGCATGTTTAGAGTCCTTGCCTACATGATACATGTTGTTGGTCTAGGCATGGACCGTCCTAAAAAGTTATTGCCATGTACAGACAGTTTTGTATCTTCCTACTTTGAGCCTAATAAATCTGTTTTGCCAAGTTCTGAATGACTGGACCGAGGGTCTGCAACCTTAAACACTCAAAGAGCCATTTTTACCCATTTCCCACAAAAAAGAAAACACCGGGAGCCACAAAACCTGGATGGGCGTGGCCAATTCGATGGTACTCACCCAATCACATGACATCCCCCCAGCCACGCCTACCCAGGTTTTGTGGCTCCCGGTGTTTTCTGTGGGAAAGGAGTCTCTCTCACTCTCCCGCTCCCCCCCTCCCCTTCTCCCCCTCCCTCTTTCCCTCCCTCTCTCCCACTCCCTCTCTCCCTCTCCCTCTCTCTCTATCTCTCAAAGAGTTGATGAGCAAAATGGCAAAACTACTTTCAGGACTTTCAGGGACACATTTCACTCTTAACATATACAACATCTTTCTCCCCCCACTTTGCTTCCCTCCCTTTCTCTCTCCCCTGGGGAGGGAAAGGAACCCCTGAACTGGTGCTGGATGGTGGGAATCCGATGTCCAGAGGCCGACAAGACCAGGAGCAGAACGCTGAAAACCAGCTGGTTGGTGGGGAGGCAGGGCATCACAACACCAGCAGCTCAGCAGGAAAAGCAACTGACATATGGGAGGCCTGAGCGAGCCCACAACCGACACTGCTCTTGCCAGGGGCGAGTGGGGCAGGTGTCTTAAAGGGCTCCAGGAGGAGGAGACCCTGTCTCCCCCATTGTGAAGTGCACGATATTTTACTGTGCTGCTCAAGGCGTTGTTGTGAGAGCGGCAACAGCAAATGTACTGTGACGAAGCAGGAATGCTGTTGCGTACAAAGGCAAGTGAAGGGACGCTTCGGTCCTGCACTAAGGCTCTGCCCATTGCCACTGCCGCAACAGGGCGACAGCTCTTTCATCCCTTTTCCACGACAGGGTGACAGGGAGCCGCAGCAGAAAGAGGATGAAAGAGCCACATGCGGCTCTTTTAGCCATCGGTTGCCGGTACCTGGACTAGATTTAGTGATTCTGCTGAACTACTTGCATTGTTTCTTTATCTATATAGTTCCCATAGAGCGGTAGCCCTTACATCTTTGTAATAATTTATGGCTTTGGTTTGAACCAGGGGTGAAATCCAGCAGGTTCTGACAGGTTCTGGAAAACTGGTAGTGGAAATTTTGAGTAGTTCAGAGAACCAGCAAATACCACCTCTGGCTGGCCCTGGAGTGGGGTGGGAATGGAGATTTTGCAATATCCCTTCCCCAGGAGTGGGGAGGGAATGGGAATTTTGCAGTATCCTTCCCCTGCCATGCCCACCAAGCCATTCCCACAGAACCGGTAGTAAAAAAATTTGAATTTCACAATTGGTTTGAACACATTATTATGTCAGGTACTCTGCATTTTTAAAAAGAAAAAGAATGTAATATGAAGCCAACTTTGGGATTTACTGAGTTCTTCTATATGTTTTCTGAACACTTCAAATGTTTATTTTACTAAATGACAGCAAGCATCTTTCTGTCTGGAGGTACTGACTAGAGAACAGTTTTGAATATTCTACCCGTTTGTTTTTAAGTGAAAGCCCTCTGTCCCTGAATTGTTTTGTATTTTTACAGCACATGAGAAACTCAAGAACATGGCTGAAGTTTAATGTGGGTTCACTAAAATTGTGTTGGATTGCAATACGTATTATTCTCGGTCAAGTTGGCCAACGTGAACGTTTATGTCCTATAAGATTTTTTTTGAAAATTAATGCATTCCAATTGTTGTTTTCAAACTAGCTGATCAGCCGCCTAAAGCTAAAGCCTGGATGGATGTGAAGGTCCAGCCCAATGATGAACCAGTAATATTGAATGGCTCAGAAAGTATTGATGATAATGGCATTGTGAATTATGAATGGACACTTCTTTCTGGTGATTCATCAGTGGTAATGAAGGTAAGGCATATCAACCGTACTAAGATTTCCTTCTACAACACTTTTAAATTCCCCACTTAAGCCACAGTAGCCATGTGGGATATAAGAAAAAAAATTAAACTTCACATTGTTATGAAGACAACATAGAGATTATAAGATACTTGAAGATTTTTTTAAAAATTCCTTGGAATTAGCATGGCTATTTAGTAGAGAATGTGATACACTTGAGAGGAGGACCTTTTTCCTCTGATAATAATTTCCATCCATCTAATAGGTAAAGCTATCTTTACTCCTCCAGATCCTTTTGGATCTTTCAGCAAGGATCTGCTGAAATTCCCTGCTGGCTTCTCATATCACGTACATTTTTCCAACTGAACAAAGATGATCTTTTTATAGAGTGGCTAATTTAGTTGTTGTTGAAGTTCTTTGTAAACATTATCAATTTCATTATCCTGACCACTATGAGCTTGAACAATGGGTTATTTCTGTCTTCGGTTCTGAAAAGATCAGCTTTAAAAAGTTGTAAACATGATTTAATGTAGCTATCAAATTAATTTAAATACAGATTCTTATTTCTGGGAGTTCATGGATAGAACAGTATAATATATGTAACATGAAGAGTTCTCATATCACTGAAACACATCAAGACTAATGCATGAATAATTAATTATAATTATATTGGGCATCTCCATGCCTTGACAAGTGCTCCCATTCAAAGTAATGTTTTTGTCCCTTTCCCAGGTAAGCAAGTATGTTACACAAGTGGGAGAAATACAAAGTACAAAGATGGGTGAGGAATAAGATAGGTCTTTCTTCCTTTCTTCCTTCCTTTCTTTTTCCTTCCTTCCTTTATCCTTCCTTCCTTCCTCCTTCCTTCCTTCCTTTCTTCCTTCCTCCTTCCCTTCCCTTCCCTTCCCTCAACCCCAACCTCAACCTTAACCCCAACCCCAATGCCAACCCCAACCCTAACAATTCTATACCACCTTCATAATTCTGGGGTTGTGCTACAAAGAATTCTGAATTTAGCAACTCCCTATATTTATACCTGATGGGATTGTATAATATGATGAGCAATCCTCAGAGCTGCATAGATAAATGTAGATAAAAGTGATGGAAACCAAGGAGACCTACTTTTGGTTACGTCATTTTTATTTCTGATTTTTTTTCTTGCACTTTCAGAAAGAGAACGATATTATGATGCTTTCAAATCTGAATGAAGGGATTTACATCTTCCAATTCACCGTAACAGACACTGCGGATCAGCAACACTCCATCAACATCACTGTCACTGTACTTAATTCTGATCAGACTGGAGGTAAGTCATTTGTAGATGCACCTTTTAGCCTGGAATCAAGATGGGTCAGTGTAGCTTTTGCAGATTGCCAAGACCACACTCAGGAATCCTATAGGATACAAGAAGGAAGACAATAAAAGTGAGCTTTTATGAAGGATAGTAAACTTTTTCTTTTTTAAGTGAATACTCTTCTTAGTTTTTCAATGTTTTAGTAACACAAGAAAATAGCCCCAAAGCTATTCATGGTTTTAACAATGTTATTGCTGATTTTTTTGTGCCAATAACATTTTACTAAAAATAGATGCCATAGATTACCACCATTTTGAGTAGAAAGTATGTAGACTATGCATTAATCCCTAAAATACATTTAAGGCCATTTTTAAGAAGCCTAAAACATCGTTTGTCCCTAAAATATGGAATTTGCAAGGGTTGGTAGATATGAACAATGTACAGGCAGCACTCTACGCAATAACCTATTAATGACTGCCAAAGACATGCAGGCTTCTGGTGATGTGACCACACAACCAACCAACCCGCTTACAGCAACACTCCCCACCTCCCCACCAGTATTTATAGAGAGACGGCAGCTCCAACCACGCTTTGCTCGCACAAGCACGAAGCCGAAAGCACCAGCCTGAAGATGATGAGTGAGACCTTGTCGAAATGTCGCCAAGATACTCTCAACCTTACACGGGAAAAGACCCAAATATGCCAAGACCCATACATACATACATACATACATATATATTATGCCTTCTCTTACCTTTACTGTGAGAATTCAATTTCCTTGTTCTTCCTAGATCATTGCTTGACTCCTTATAAAGTGGGACGCTGTCGAGGCTCCTTCCCCCGCTGGTACTACAATCCGGAAAAAGAGCAGTGTCAGCAGTTCATTTTTGGTGGCTGCAATCCCAACAAGAACAATTATGTAAGAAAAGAGGAATGTGATCTTGCCTGCAAGAATGTTCAAGGTTGGTAAATTAGAAGATATTGTTTCTCTTATTTTAGAGATTTAAGTGGGGAAACCTAACCAATTCAGAATTATTTTGACACTACACAATCTTATAACTTTCAATCGAGTTAGGCTGATTTGGCTGGTTTCATTCTATGTTTTAACCATGATTTATCGAGTAAACCATAGTGCTCCAAATCACACATAACAAAAACAAACATACTTTTCAATACATAGTTATTAAGTTCCAAACTTTTCCAAACTGGAACTTTTACGGTTTGCTGGGCTAAAACTCACATAAATTCCCAATTAGCAAGGCTGGGGCACAACTATTAACTATCATTCAACATCTGGAGAACATTATTATGTTGAAGAAGGCTGAGCCAGGCTATAGAATCAGGGATACTTTGTCTTTATACCAGTACAGGGAAGCATACAATTGGCATTTGATTGAATGAAAAGTATTGCCTCCACTATGTTTCTATGTGTTGGAGAAATAATTGGAAATAGCTTCTATGCATTAGGTGTATGCTTCTGTGCATACCAGAAAAGTATATAAAGGATGTGGTTTGTAGTTCCTGGGCTGGCAGTTCTCTAATCCGTCCCTTTTTTAAAAAACAAAAACAACAACTGAATTGACTGGTGAGGTGGTTGGATTGAATGTTCCAATGATAGCTAGTTGAAAAATTGGAAGGACAATATTCTCACCCTAATTTCCTTCTTTCCAGGTGCTGTTGAAAAACGTCATGAACCAAGTAAGTTCTTCTGTACTTTTCCGTGATAGCATTCAAACGTCTTTTGAACTTCCTTACAGACATGAGGTTTAGTGGTACATCTTTGGTTGATATCTTACTCTCTGCTTTTGTAGCATTGCAGTGAAGCACTTGCAAATACTTTTCTAAGAGTATTCCTCTATTTCTGTTGCTAAGTGAGACAGTTGTTAAGTGAGTTTTGCCCCATCTTATGATCTTTCTCACCACAGTTTAAGTCAGGGGTGTCCAAACTTGGTCCCTTTAAGACTTGTGGACTTCAACTCCCAGAGTTCCTCAGCCAGCTTTGCTGGCTGAGGGACTCTGGGAGTTGAAGTCCACAAGTCTTAAAGGGACCAAGTTTGGACATCCCTGGTTTAAGTGAACCAATGTAATTGTTAGTAAGTAGTTGTTAAGTTAGTAACAAGTTATTAAGTGAATCTGGCTTCCCCTTAACTTTACTTATTAGAGTGTCACAAAAGTTTCAATATGATCTTGGAACACTCCAACCATCATAAAATATGAGTCAGTTGCCAAGCAACAGTTGCAACAACTGAAAAACAGTCATGGGTTATTTTTTCAGTGCTGTTGTAATGGTTACTAAACGAACTGTTGCAAGTAAACGACTACCTATACTCTATTTCTGCTGTGCCCAAGGAAGAAAAACATCTTTTTATCCGAATGCCACAAAAATAAATCATTTTTGCTGAGAACCCTTGAGAACTAACCCATATTTCTCATACAGCATGCAATGGAAACTGCCTACCCATCTATTTCAAATGTGAAGATGGCTGCTGCATTGATAAAATTCTGGAATGTGATGAAACTCTAGATTGCCGAGATGGGTCAGATGAGAAATTTTGTGATTCATGTAAGTTGGTGACCCTTGAACTGTCTTAGAATAATAAAAATAGAGATGGAATTGAAGGCCAAAGGATTGAAGGCCACTCTGCTCACTATAAGAAACTAAATTTAAGCATACCCTAAACATATGACTTACATTTTGCTGTTGAATTTTTGATGGGCATCTAAAGGCTACTGTGAAAATGTAGTTGAGCTGTTGGATAGACCTTTACTGTGATCTGGCCTCTTAATTGTCCTGGGAGAAGATAATATAGTTAGTGTACCTCTAATGTGTGTGTGTGTGTGTCTATCTATGTGTGTCTAGATATAGTTTTTTTGAAATGTTTTAAGTGTCAGGGTTCCCACCAATGCCCTAATTAAATCATGAGCCTCGAGCCAAGTTTTTAAAAAAAATCCAATTATTTATTAGGAGCTTCCAAGTGAAGCCAGCTCTGACCCCACGTAATTTACGTTCCAGCTCTGACCCTGTTTCCCCCCTCCCCCCAAGGTGTGTCATCAGTCACATTCTCCAACTAAGCAGTTTTGCAGGTTGTAGAGATCACTCCCCTCTGGCCACTGTGGGTAACCTCAAAGATGGCCTTGACAGAGATATGGCTGGAATGTGCTGGAATATTTTGACTGATGTGCTGCCTTGCTGCAGAGTTCATTTTCCCATTCCCCTTGCCTATGGCAACTCGAAAATAGGCCAGGGATGCTTTGCGAGTTGACATTAAATTGAAGAGAAGCTGTTCTGACCTTGTAAGTAAGGCTCGGGTTTGAGATTGAAATAAGGTTGTTTTTAGCTTAAAGCAATTTTGGGTAAGGTTGGAGAGCTTCCTAAGAGGTCAGAATAGCTTATTTTGAATTTAAAATAGCTGTTTTTAATGTGCATTTAATTGCACTTCACTGCCATGGATAGCTTTCTGTTCTAAAAAAAAGAAAAACATAGTATATTTATTATGCAAAACAAAACAGCAAATTAATGTTCTGCAAAATAAAATAGAATATTTGCATCATTTAGTTTATGACATATGGTACTTCATAGGAATTATTTCCATTTTCAAATAAAATACATGTCTTTAAATCATTCTGCTGTCTGCTCTTTGTCTCTTTCAGATATTCAAGGATTCAATAAGTTACAGAAAATCAATTTTACTGCCAGAAGTAAGTATGTTATAAAATACATGAAGGATTGCACTTGAAATTTTTTAAAACATATTTTAAAAATCTATATTTGCATCTCTCCGAATATAATTGAAGAAGATGACTGTATTCATGTAGAATTTGAACTGGATTCTGTTAAGGAATTAACTACTCTGGACATATTTGAATATAATCTTGAATAACTTTTATTATTGGGAAATTTGTCACATCAATAGATACGCTCAATTGGCTATTGTCCAGCAGTCAAGTATTTTAAAGCATTGCGTTTCTAAAAACACAGATCTGCTTTAAGTAGCACAGTTTGATAGTTAATGTTGTGTCCTGCGTATCAGCCAATCCAAGCACCGCTCGGTCTGATTGGCTGAGACGCAAGCAACAGAAGAAGCGGGAAGCTGGGAGCGTTATGATTGGCTCCCCATCTGACAGCTCGCAGTTGCTGAGGAGGAAACACGTTCGTTCCTGTCAGAGTTAGTTCTGTTCGTGTGTGTTGGAGCACGGTTCGTGCCTGTTGAAGAGTTTGCTAACATTAAAAAGAATAGTTGTTGATTCAATCGCCTCCGTGTTTATTGAACTTAACAGTTAAGATAGCTAAAGAAAAAAAAAGTGGAACTATAAAGTCAAATATAGTATAAATTTGGATATGTAGTAAATTTGCTTGTGGCAGTCTTGCGTAATGAGGGTAAAGGTTCATTCTCGCCTGGTAACTAAACGTTTGGAAACCAACCCACAAGCTCGGAGAATGAACCTTCATCCCCACTCCTACACCTGAGCTACAGATATTCCCCACTATTGCAAAGTCTTATGTAAGCTGTAATACGTAGAACTTGCTAAAGAAAATAACAATAGCAATCCATTGTTACTGTTAAGCTTATACTCGTTTAAGTTGGCTCTGTTAGTTGTAATCCGGATGCGTCCTAGCCAAGACTTCAGATAGTCTGTGTGAAGCCTCAAGTGCAACTCTGGCGTGAAGAGAAGTCCTTCTAGCATCTGGAAAGGAATCGGTAGCCCTGAGATCTTCCCTAGCCTCTTTTTTAGTTCATAAGCCCCAAAGGCCACCTGGGCCACATCATACTTGCCAGACGGGAGAGTGCAGAGTTTGTCACATAAGCGCAACAAATGAAATCATGAAACCATGTCATTTTCTAATACTGTAATCATTGTTATTATAATTTTTGACACATTTGGTAGATTGTATAAAAAGATTTGACATTTCCTGAATGTTTGCTAACTTGCCTTCACCCTGTAATGTTAGGATTAGCTAACAGTTGCAAAAGAACAATAACCATTATAACAATGGTGAAGTATTTCTCTAAAGTGTAAATTTTAGAGTCCCCGAGAGTCAAGCGGCATATAAATTTAATATGTTTAATATCCTTACTACTTCTATTATAATTAATACAGATAGACCTTCACTTATGATGGCAATTGGGACTGGAACATCTGTTGCTAAGGAGTGCATTGTAAAATGCAACTGCATTGTTTAGCAACCATGATTCCTGCACTCCTGGTTGCCATCGTTAACTGAATCCCGTGGTCATTGTTAAGGCAAGGGAATTTACTGCTGGCTTACTACAACCAAAATCAGTGAGGAAGCCAGCAGGCAGATAAATGACTGGTATCAGGTGAGGGGGAGTGTCAGTGTAGGAGTTTGGAAAGGGTGTGTGCAAGGGTGTGCAAAGACCGAGGACTGGAAGGGTGCAAAGACATGCGCAAGAGGCATTGATTGGGGTGGGTGTAAGGGTGACAAGTGCGACATGTCAAGATGGGTGTGTAGGGATGCACTATTGGTCAGCATGGTGCAAAGGCTAAATGGGTTAGAGGATGGTGCCTGCTGGGGGAGACTTTCTCCAGTGACTTGCTACCTACCCTGCCAGCTTTCCCATTGACTTTCTGGGGAAGCCTGCAGAGAAGGTTACAAATGATGTTCATGTGATTGCAGGGTCAAAAGCAACTGATTGAAAGTGCGAACTTGTCGTCAGGCACCCAAATCTCAAGTCACCTGACTGGGACAACCAGAACTCCAAGAACTGGTCCTAGCTACCATTTGTTCAGCATCATTGTAACTCTGAAAGATCACTGAACGACTGGTTATAGATCAATGATTACCTGTAATACATTCTAAGTTTTAAAGCTAACTGTGCTACACAGGTAGTAGGCCAATTCCCTGAGTGCTAATGGCTTTATCAAATACTTAATCATGATAGGTCAATAGAATTGGGAATACAGTTAATTAATAGCTAACAAAATTTCTTGTTCCTTTCTGATAGGTTATTGTGTGGATATGCCCGATACTGGACCATGTGAAGAAAGTATACCTCGCTGGTACTACAACCCTTCGACTGAGAAGTGTGGTCGCTTCACCTATGGAGGCTGTGAAGGCAACAAAAATAATTTTGAGCAGGAAGAAACATGTATGAAATTGTGTAGAGGTGTCACAGGTAAGAAGAAAAGCTTAAAAGAGGTTTTTTTTTATCATTGTAGTGAGACTTCTACAGCACTCAGTAGTATTGTTTAACTAGAGGCTGGTGTTTTGCTTTGCACTATGCTAGTTTTTATTTAATTATGTTAATTTAAAAAATTCTTTTAAAAGTCAAGTGGCTCAGGAGCCTGGTAGACATCAGGAGAAATGATGTCTCCATTTTGACTTTCCATAAAGCCCTCAAGATCTGGCGATCCTGGCAGGCCTAGGCAGGGGTGAAATCCAGCAGGTTCTGACAGGTTCTGGAGAACCAGCAGTGGAAATTTTGAGCAGTTCAGAGAACCGGTAGCAGAAATTTTGAGAGTTCGAAGAACTGGCAAATATTACCACTGGTTGGCCCCAGAGTGGGGTGGGAATGGAGATTTTGCAATATCCTTCCCCCTGGAGTGGGTGGGGATTTTGCGGTATCCTTCCCTTGCCATGCCCACCAAGCCATGCCCACAGAACCGGTAGTAAAAAAAATTGGATTTCACCACTGGGCCTGGAGCTTGCTGGGGACCAGAGATCTGCCTTGTTGGCTCAACTACTAAAGATGCCAATTTTATCCATCCAGGATTACTGTTTTTGTTTTTATGCTATTTATTACTGTGTCCATTTAGATTTTATCATTTTTATATTGGCTGTTTTATTTATTGTTGTCTGCTGTCCAGAATACCCTTTGGGGGAGATAGGTGGCTACATGAATTTGATTATTATGAGAGCCAGTTTGGTCTTCTGGCAAAGGTACCAGCTAGAAAGCTGGAGGCTATGAGTTCAAGTCCTGCCTACGGCCATGAAAGCCAGCTGGGTGATTTAGCCCAACTCATCTCATAGGGTGGTCATTGTGGAGAAAATAGGAGGAGGAAGGTATATTGGATGTGTTCGTTGCCTTGAATTACCTGTAAGAGTAATAAAGGTGGGATACAAATAAGTACTAATTAACTAATAAATAACCTTCTCTGGGCACAATGGCATCCTTGGGTCCCACCCTGCCCCCCTGGGGATGGTTAATTAATAATAACTTAACTATTAAGTAACTACTAGTAACATAATATTATAAGTACATTGTTGTCTCCATTATTCTGAACATTGTTACATAATCCTGTATTTTCTTTTAATATAGAGAAAGATATGATTGGTGAGAGATGGAGAGGATACGAATATCAACAAGCTAGTTTAAGTATGTAACAGCATTCCAAATAACTCTTGAGTCTCTGTTTTCTGCTTGTTATGATGTTTATTTTTAACAGCAAGTTGCCTGGCATTTTTGGGTGGTGGAAAGAAGTGTGACGTGCTTCTAAATAAAATTATTTCTTACACTGATAACAAAGCATATACCACAAAAGAATAAAAACCATAGAAAATGGGAAAATAAGATGTTAAATAACTTGTACTTTTGCTCCCACAAAAAATACTGGCTCATTCTATTCTATTCTTTCTAACCTTCCCTACCACAAGGACATCTTTTTTTGTTTTTGTGAGGTATGGTATAATTTAGATATCAACATGCAACAATTTTTAGAACCTGAATTAAGACCAGCATTTCAAAGAATTATTTCCTTTTCCACCCCCAGTTTGTTTGTACATATAACACCAGCAGGTGTACACATCTAAGAACGTTACATTATAATTATAGTTTTCTTAAGGTGACCTAGGGCTGGATTTAGACTGATTCTGTACTGGTATTTTTTTTAAGGAAGAGTCCTACAAACATTTTTTTTTACTTTGTTTCTGAATGGATTGGGCAACCTGCATAAAGCAAAAACGTATCTTAATTTTTTTGCATAACAAAGCATTCTAACAATTTCAGTATAATCATGATTTTCTCTGTCCATCTCCCACTCCTGCTCCATCTCTCATAGGTGCTTTTGAAGTGGCTGTTGCTGTGCTCCTCGGTGTTTGCATCATGATAGTGTTGGTAGTCCTTGGCTACTTCTTCCTAAAGAATCGAAAAACTTATAGAAGACGTCGTCAGCCCCCTACTGCGGCTAATTCCACTCTTTCTTCTGTCTTATCAACTGCTGAAGACACAGAACATCTGGTGTATAACAGCACCACAAAGCCCATCTGATTCTATAGAATTATCCTCCATTTCTGGGAAGGACAGTCTTACCAACTGCTTGTAATGCTTATTTGTGGGGGGAGCGGTGAGGGGATCTGTTGAAGGATTTTTCCTTCCTTTTTTCCATGTTTCCTTAGACTATCCATTAGCTGCTTACAAGCTCTACCTGTCCTGATCCTGTGATAGTTTCTAAGGTCACAAGGAGTGACCAGAAGATTAGCCCGCTCTGACACTACATGGATGGCATTTTGAGTTCATGTTTCCCTGAGTTCTGTAATGAAGGTTATTTTAAGTTTAAGGACTTGCTATATCTGTTGAAGGAACCATAGTTTAATCTGGTGAATGGGATTCTTCTTCCCATCAAACTCACTGAAGTGTGTGTGTGTGTGAGAGTATGTGTTTGACAGAGAGAGAGAGAACTTACGTTGCCTTAAAGCCACCCACTGTGGGTTTTAACTGATACAAAAAGTGGACCAATTTGATGGACTAATTAAAGTGGTGTCCTTTTCAGAAATCTATTAATGTCTGTGCTGAGGCCTGAGCTCATCTCATCTATACCAAATATCTAGGCTAAATGGAAAACGGACAACATTGTGATTTGATCTGAATGCATATAAAAGGAAACAGAAATTAGGTCATGGCCGAAAATATGGCCCTGCCTTTCTCTTCTGGATTTCCCCTCTGTTCCTACGTTCTAGTTTAATGTTACTGTTGAGTTCTTCATCCATACCTATTTATTTTTAGAAGGAAATTGTGACCGAAAAGAGGACATTCCCCATTTTCTAATTTGTCTCCAACTATACGATTTCGTTAAGTAGTTAAATAATGTACTTACATAGGGGCAGTTTCAAAATTAGCTTTTCTTCAGAGCTAATTATTACAAGATCCTTGGACAAAAGGAGAGTCATGAAAGTTTACAGACTCTGCTTCTTAAAGCCATCCTTAAATATAGAGAAAGAAGCAGGTGTTGCCCAGAATTTATAAAGATAGAATACAGGTTTGTCCCAATTTTCCACAAATACGTTATATGAAATATATAGGCTGATGCCTGTGATGTTTTCATTTACCTTCCTGTTTGTTTGAGGTAAGATATTTTAATCTCTTTCCTCTTCCCACTTTGACCTACACCCCAGTTTGTAAATTGATGTCTTATATTTAATGGCATCTGATAATTTACAGTAATGCCTGAGTACTGGTTCACTTTATGGATAGAGATACTTGCAATAAATTCTCCATCTCTTTTCAAAAACGTCCTCAAAAAAAAAAGTTGATCAGCTACACCTCTTGATTTCTGGTCATTTGAGGATGCATAGAAAAGTTCTCTGAACTTGTTTATGTGTGGAAGGAAGGCTGTTTCAATAAGGGCTTATGCTTTGGGATCATTATGCGGATCACTCCCATCATCTGGCAAGTTTAATGTGACTTCAAACATTTCTGAGGAAACTGAACCTTCCCAGGAACTAAAGGGGAGGAAGTATTTCACAGTGGTGGAATATATGACAGATTGACCTATAGTTGGCTTGGATTATAATGAATTGCCTAGCTCTTGCCTGACCTTCTTGAGAATCCAATAGCAAAGCTGAATATTACTTTTAAATCCAAATCTTGCTTTTGAATTTGAATCATCTTCCTCTGTCTATATAGCACAGGAGGTTAGCATGTGAAGCCAGTCAGTATATTCCTATCCACTCTGTATGACGTTGTACATAACTTTGGACATACTCTTATGATACGAATGAGATATGATTATTTTGTTTATTCTTTTTTTTGGTAGATGTTATGAGATTTTGTTTTATTGATGTATATAAGATTCTGTGCTTGGATGTAAACCTCTGCTGGCTAAGCTGAAGAGTCATCAGCAAAATGAACAGGAGAAATGATTATTAGGGAATTATCTGAAGGGAAGACAGCTGTTTATTGCGCCAAGGGCCAAACCACCTCAAGCATGAAACTGGCTGAGCATCTATGAGAAATCGCAAAATGGGGTAGGGAAGGAAATGACAGAGCTGGTTATTGTGTCTTACAGGGAGGAGACGAGAGATTACTCATTGTGCTTTGCAGTTGGCTTGGTTATTCCATGTTGCTACAGCTGTCAACTCTCAACTTTTCCCTCCCTTTCTGTACCTCTTCACTGCTTTCTGAGCCTTCAAATTCTGAATTTCCTCTCTGACAGTGAAATTTTTAATAAAATATTTTCTTTACAACTTTTGCTTGCCTGATCAGTTTTTTCCCCCCTCAGTCCCAGGGTATTTCTTGCCAGCTTGAGAAAAGTTTAGGATCTTGTTGGTATCTTTGTGCTCAGAGAAAGGAAGAAGCTCCAGATCTTTCATAATTTAAGAAACAAGTACAATGGCATGTCAACATCAATAGGTTGAAATTAGGCTTGAGAGACTGTGGGTTGGAGAACATTTCCTGTACATTGGGACAAAATACTGAAGAAGGGAAGGACACTCATGATTTCAGCTGGTTGGACTAGTTTGGAATTAGGAGCTTAAGAACCAGAAAGCATTCGCTACTAATGAAATGGCTGTCCATAGATAATTATAATACACATTATATTAATCAGTGACTAGTGGGTAAAAAATTGACTCATTTTACTTCCATCATAAACATCCTTTAGTATTTTTTGACTGTAGTACTTTTTGAGGAATTAACCATGGCTTTGGGGCCTTGATGTTCTATTATAAACATGTAAGTTCAGTGCAATCTTATTTGAAACTACTGAGAAGTAAGCACCATTTAATGTAGCTTATTATGATAATAACAACCTGGTTGATTAAAACAAAAGTTGCATTTGGTCTGTTCTTCTATTGTTACAATGGCCAGTCAGATATCTTTGAGAAACTACCAAAAAAACAAAACAAAAAAAACTGTGGAACCATAGTTTACTCAACTAGTATAAAGCTGAATTTGAATAGGATTGCAGTTTTAAAATAAGACAGCTACAGTGACATTATATTAATAGTAAAATAAAAGACTTCATATATTGTATTGAACAACTAGTAGAAATGTCCTGAAGAATTCAGACTCTCCTGATTTATTACAACATATAAAGCCATAATAAACGGAGTGGTGGTTTAAGTCAGTTTTGACTCCTGGAGACAGCCTGGTCAAGTCCCTGCAGTTTTCTTGGCAAGATTTCAGAAGTGGTTTGCCATTGCCTCTTTCCTAGGGCTGGGAGAAAGTGATTGGCCCAGCAGGCATTATACCTAAGGCAGGACTAGAGCTCATGGTCTTCCAGTTTCTAGTTTAATGCCTTAACCATTTCAACAAACTTTAGTAAACCATAGCTGATAAAATATACTTGGAGTTGTGCACATACAGTAGATAAGTAGCAATAATTTGCTGTATCGGATTAAGTCTGGGTTCACCCATAATTATCATAGGTACTATTTGTAAAGTACACTGGATGGCTTCATATATCAATAAGCTGAAATCAAGCAAGTTATATTGCAGTTTACTGCGATGTGTGAGTTCAATCAAAGAATACCATACTAGAGCTGTTCTGAGTATTTCTGTCTTCCCTGCCATCCTGGTATATGTTTTTCCTATAGCGTGGTCTTTGAACTTTCAGTCTGTATGCTCATTGAGGCGTTATTTGCATATTTGCCCATAAAATGTTAATGGAGGGACACTTGGCTCTTGATAGCTTGTCAATGTGTCTTGACCGAAAAATAGAAATCGACAAATATTAGAAAGGTTACAATTTTGAGAGATAGTCTCCGTAGATTATGGTCTTCACTACTCAACAGAACCCTAAAGCAGAAAATGGTGTAGGGTCTCCTGCTTGAGCGGGGGATTGGACTAGATGATTTACAAGGTCCCTTCCAACTCTGTTAATCTAAATGAAAATGAAAAATGATAAGCTGCTGGCTTATTTATGTAGAAGGGGGCTAGCAAGTTAGTTCCCAATCTGTTGTTAGCAGCATGGAAATGGTAAGATTTAATAGGGTAGCCAAGCAAAAGTCTCTTTTCTTGCCCGCGCTCACATTTATGAACCGGTAGGGAAGATAAGGGAATCCCACCTCTGGCTCCATCCCACTCTGCATTCCCCAGGCCCACTGGCAGAACCAGGTTTTCAGTGCCTTCTGGAATGGCTAGAGTGGGGGCCATTGTAATCTCTGGGGAATGATGTTCCAGAAAGAGGGGGCCACCACAGACAAGGCCCTTCTTCTGGGTTCTACCAGATGTCCCTTCTTAGGGGATGGGACCTGTAACATTCCTTGTCTCCCCGCTCTGGTGGGTCAGGTAAATGTGATCAACAAGAGATGGTTCCTCAGATAACCTGGGCCCAAGCCAAGAAGGGCTTTAAAGGTGAAAACCAGCACCTTGAATCGCACCCAGAAGCAAATCGGCAACCCATGCAGCTCCCACATTTTCCTATACCTTTCCTGTTCAACAAGTGATGAGAGAAAAAAGAGTGTGATTGTGGCAAGACCATAAGAGGATAAAATATAGCTAGTATGATATTGCTACATTTTGTAGACTAAAATGGGAAAGTGATAGCAAACGATTTCCTTATTGTTACGAAGAAACTGCATGAATGTATCCTCATTGTCATGTGCAGGAGCTGAGTTTGAGGAAGGGTTTCCCTTCCTTCTATGAAGGCTTGTTGTTGGAGATAACAAACTTGTAGAGTTCTGAAAGAATGGGAGCCGACACAAAACCACTGAGAAATAGAAGGAAAATATTACTATGCTTGAGAGACTCCATTGCCACCGCACCCCTGCTCAGGTCCACAGAAGTTGAAAGGAGAGCATTCAAGAAAGCAAATTTAATGGGACAATAAACACAACGTTCTCCAAATACTCCGTTGAGGACCAAATAAGTCAGCAGGGAGGTGAAACAGTGGAATAACACTTGGAAAAAACAGGGGTGTGGACAGTGACAGGGAATTTTGGTAGCAGAGAAAAATTGAATCTTTTTGTTTCAGTGAAATTGTGAAATCCTGAACAAGAGCGCTCCCTTGGGGAAGAAAAGATAAACTACAATATTTTATGTTGTTTTGTTTCAGGGCTGTGTGAATTCTGCTTGGAAACAGTACAGAAATCAAGGCTAAAAAAAGTGCTGTTTGATCCAGTGACCTGTCCCAGGTTGTCAAGAGCGGAGTTGCCTTAAATAGGTCGATTTCTCCAAGTGTCACTAGGGATGAGGCAATGTTATTGTCAGCCTGTACAAAGAAGTAGAGATTCAAATGTTCAAACAGGCCACAGAGTGTCACTAGTGGGCTGCGGTTCCTTAATTTAAAAATTATTAAAAGAGAATTGTAGCACTTCAAAGACTAAAGCAAATCATGGTGGCACAAACAATTGTGAATTGAATCCCACTTTCGTTGGCCCCACAATAACCACCACTTTTAACATTTATTTAATAGATCTATATAGTTACCCATCTCAAGTATCTGCTTTCTGGATGGCTTACACGTAAAACTCATAGTGGCCAAGGCAGTTCACACATTTGCATGTCATCCTACAATATACCTTGATCTTTTGCAAAATGAGAATTAATCCAGTTTTCCTAGTAAAAATTGCACGAGTGATAGAGGGAGCCGTTTGTGGCTCCCATGTAACACCACTCCTGCGCAGACTGCACTGGCTACCTGTGGTCTTTTGGGTGCACTTCAAGGTTTTGGTTACTACCTTTAAAGCGCACCATGGCACCGGGTTACTTACGGGACCGCCTACTGCTACCGATTGCCTCCCACCGACCTGTGCGCTCTCACAGAGAGGGATTCCTCAGGGTGCCGTCCGCCAAGCAATGTCGGCTGGCGGCCCCCAGGGGAAGGGCCTTCTCTGTGGGAGCTCCCACCCTCTGGAATGAACTTCCCCAGGACTCCGTCAACTACCTGACCTTCGGACCTTTCGCCGCAAGTTGAAGACTTACCTATTTATTCGCGCAGGACTGGCATAGAAATTTTTAGCAGTTTTTAATATTCTGATGTAAATTATTTGGGGTTTTATGGTTTTAAATAGTTTTAATTTGGCCTGATATTTAATAAGATTTTTAATAATTGTTTTTATTATGTATATTATCTACTGTTTTATTTTGGCTGTGAACCGCCCTGAGTCCTTCGGGAGAAGGGCGGTATAAAAATCTAAAAAATAAAAATAATAAAATAAAATAAATTCTGTTATTCTGTTATGCTGCCTGCTCAGATCCTGTTTCTCTTAAAAATGGATAAATAAGAACATACAATATATTGTTTATTTTTTATTTATTTATTTTATTTTGTCACAACAATATATGTAGGTATCATGCAAAAAGATTATATAGTATATAAACACATATATGAGTAAATATAAGGAGGTATAAGCATATATATATATAGGAAGAAGAAAAGAAAAACAATAGGACAGGAATGGTAGGCACGTTTGTGTGCTTATGCACGCCCCTTATGGTCCTCTTAGGAATGGGGTGAGGTCAATAGTAGAAAGTTTTTGGTTAAAGCTTTTATGATTATGAGAAGAGACCACAGAGTCAGGTAAAGTATTCCAAGCACTGATGATTCTGTTACAGAAGTCATATTTTCTGCAATCTAGATTAAAGCAGTTGACATTAAGTTTAAATCTATTAGTTGCTCTAGTATTATTGCAATTAAAGCTGAAGTAGTCTTTAACAGGAAGGACATTACAATAGATGATTCTGTGAGTTAAACTTAGGTCTTGTCGAAGGCGACGGAGTTCCAAGTTTTCTAAGCCTAGGATTTCAAGTCTGGTGGGATAAGGTATTTTATTGTTTTCAGAGGAATGGAGAACTCTTCTTGTAAAATATTTCTGGACACGTTCAATTGTATTGATGTTAGAGATGTGGTGAGGGTTCCAAACAGGCGAGCTGTATTCTAGAATTGGTCTAACAAATGTTTTATATGCTCTGGTTAGTAGTGTGGTGTTTTGCTGAATCAGTGTCCTACCCATCTAGTCTAGCAATCTGTTCTCACAACTGCACAAAGAAGCCCTTTAGTCTCCTGTAGATGGCCTTCAGAATTGGTTCTAGTACCATCAAGGCCAATAGTCATTAATCCCCATGACATCTATGAATTGGTCCAACCCTATATCAATACTAAAGGTAAAGGTAAAGGTTCCCCTCGCACATATGTGCTAGTCGTTGCCGACTCTAGGGCAACGTATTGTCTACGTATTGTCTAGGGCAACGTATTGTACGTATTGTATTGTAACGCATAGTATTGACTCTATCAGCAACTATGTATCAGCAATTTCTCTAATCTCTAATCTCTAATTTCACTTAATTGTCAGCCCATCATCCCCTTATTGCCTTCATGTGTTGAACAGTTTGCTTTTAAAAGGATGAAAGTAGTACTTGTGAATTATTCCATAAATGTATTTTATGTTCAGAACTATTAGTGAAATTTCAAAGCTCATGGGGAAACGAGGTTTGGTGGTAACACAATTTATTTGTTGCCTAAGGATTGAAAGACACACTCTCTCCATAGATGTCAATCATTTACTGCTCATGGATCAGCCTTCTTTCTCAAGTGACCATGTCCTACAGGCCACAATAAATGAATATTATGGATATTGGGGTCCAAAATAGCTGGACAACTCTACCTTGGGAAAATCTGCTTTTCATGAACCCAGCCATTATGTTTTATTAAGTGTAGTTTGTGGGTTAGTGTGCTGTGCAAACCTATCCAGTTGTGGCTTTTGACTAAAACAAATCACTGTTTAGTGAAAAAGCCAATAATAGGAGAAAATCATAGAAGGTAAGGTTGGCCTATATCTCAGAAATCTCTGTTTGTATAGCAACACTATGTCGATACAGGACGTTCTCATTTAGCAACCAAAATTGGGACCAGCAACTCAGTTGTTCAATTACATGGTTATTAACTAAGCCAAAACTGTGCTTATTATCTTATTTTAATTTTCCGTGGTTTACGGATCTTTGAAGATCATAAATATGAGGATTGGGTTAAGTCACTTTTTCATCACTGTCAAAACTGTGGATGGTTGCTAAATGAGGCAGTTGCTAAATAAGGACTACCTGTACAGGAATCTAGTAGTATATAGCCTGTCAAATCATCTTCTGTCCTCTGATGAAGTATTGGCAACAAAGAAGAATCCATCATCAACCAAGGCAGTCTGTTCCTGTAGGCAAACAGGCATAGCTGGTGGGGGTTGGGGTTGGGGACAGTTAAGTGCATCATCAGCTTGGAATCATTACATTGTCACAAACGGTTCAAGTCCAACCCCTCTTGAATTCTCTTGACCCTTCTCTGGTGCCAATTTTGCATTGAACTTCAGTTAATTAGATTCCTGTGTACAGACTTGAGCAATAAATCTATGAACTATAACTTAACATATAGTCCTGATCCTTTCCAAAAAGCCCTTAAGACTTGGCTTTGCTTTCAGGTCTGGAGTTAATCTGTTTGTGGGATCTCTCTTATGTTTTTATTGTTAAAGCTGTTTCAGTTCATGCTGAAACATACTGGTTTATGCTTTTTTAAAATATTTTTAATGTGTGTTTGGATTTTTGTGAGCTATCCAGAGTCTGCAGAAGTGAACAATCACAATAAATTTAATAAAACAAATACTGTTGTTCAGATTTTGAATATGCAATACTTTGCAGTTCTTGCATACAACTCAGGAATTTCATCCTACCAGATTTATCTAATGCCTACTAAATCAGGTGCTGGCTGGGGAATTCTGGGAGTTGAAGTCCACAAGTCGTAAAGTTGCCAAGATTGGAGACCCTGTACTAAATTGCATTCGTAACTTGTAAGCCACCCACAGCCACCTTGTAGGGGAGATATGCAGCATAGAAATGTAATAAATAAAATAAATATATAAATAAAATAAATATATTTAGAACTTAGAACTAAGGAGAAATTTCCTGACAGTTAGAACAATTAATAAGTGGAACGACTTGCTTGCAGAAGTTGTGAATGCTCCAACACTGGAAATTTTTAAGAAAATGTTGGATAGCCATCTGACTGAGATGGTGTAGGGTTTCCTGCCTGGGCAGGGGGTTGGACTAGAAGGCCTCCAAGGTCCCTTCCAACTCTGTTGTTATATTATATTATATAAAAATAATTTGCTTTCCTCCAATGAAATTTCTAATTCTTCCTATTAGTTCCCCATACTCTGTGCATTTGCACAGGATAGTGGAAACCTTGGGTCATACGATGTTGCTTCTTCTGTCTTGTATTCACATTAGTAGGTGTCTCCGTAACCTGTGTATCAATCCCAGTCCTGTTCCCAGTGCATGGCACTTCACTCTTGAGGGCAGGAAGAGGGTCTCTTCTCTCTTCCCTACAGGAGTCAGTTTAAAAGCCCTCTAGACCAGAGGTCTCCAACCTTGGCAACTTTAAGCCTGAAGGACTTCAACTCCCAGAATCCCCCAGCCAGCAAAGCTGGCTGGGGAATTCTGGGAGTTAAAGTCCTCCAGGCTTAAAGTTGCCAAGGTTGGAGACCCCTGATCTAGATCAATTTTTCAAGGTGACAAATTCTTCTCAGCTTTTCTGAGGAACAGCACATTTCTTACTACCGGTAGGAGTCCCTTCACCATAGATATGCTGTACATCCCAAGGTTGAAGTATAGAAGCCATTCAATTGATATAGCCAGTTATTTGCTTCCAGTATTCTTCTATCTCCTCCTAGGTTGCATAATTAAAAAAAAACCTGGAAAAATGCAACTGGAAGTGGCATCACTAGTGTGTCCAGCTCTAATTGGAAGTAGAGATGAGGATGAGGAGAGGAAAATGTCACGGGGCTTAGACACTTGGGAGTTTTTCTATCGCATTCTGAATGTGAGCCCCAGAAAGGCAGCGAAGTTTTCAGAACGAATCTTAACAGAAGTTAACCTTTAGCTGCTTTAGTCTTTCTTTTTTCTAAAACAAATACTTTTATTGAAGAGATTTTTAATAAGATAAAAACAAAGCCATTATTAGAAAAGAAAATAAGAAAGCTACTGTGTTTCCCCAAAAATAAGACCGGGTCTTATTTTCTTTTAGGCTTGAAAATAAGCACTTGGCCTTATTTTTGGGGAGGTCTTATTTTATTTTTGAGGTGCAGGAGGTGGCGAGCACAGTCACCTCATGGCTGCTGGGCCCCTTAATCGCAGCCCGCAGATCAGCTGATCCAGCAAGGGCTGGGAGTTCTGTCTTTCCAGGTGCCTGGAGATATTTCTAGTGCACTCTTGCTTTGCTTCAGCCCTGCCCAAGGCACCAAGCAACCTTGCAGCTGAGGGCCCCTCTATTCCACATCTCACCTTGTGCCTATGGAGTAGGCGGCAAGCACGGTTTGTGTGCTGGAGCTCGGGTGTTGCTTAGGTGCTGCTATGATGAGGCAGAAAGCCATGCGGTCTGTCAGAATTGGCATCCCCCCCCCACCTCTACCTGGCTGCTGCTGCTTGAGAAAAGGACAGGCAATTGAGGAAGATTGTAGGAAGCATGTGCTTACGATAGAAGCATAATCTTCTATCTAGGCACAAGTTGAGCTGTGGAACAGAGTGGCTCTTGGCTGCAAGGTTGCCTGTTGCCATGGGCAGGGCTGGAGCTAGCAAGAGAATAGAATAGAATTTTATTGGCCAAGTGTGATTGGACACACAAGGAATTTGTCTTGGTGCATATGCTCTCAGTGTACATAAAAGAAAAGATACGTTCATCAAGGTACGACATTTACAACACAATTGATGGTCAATATATCAATATAAATCATAAGGATTGCCAGCAACAAGTTATAGTCATACAGTCATAAGTGGAAAGAGATTGGTGATGGGAACTATGAAACGATTAATAGTAGTGCAGATTCAGTAAATAGTCTGACAGTGTTGATGGAATTATTTGTTTAGCAGAGTGATGGCCTTCGGGAAAAAACTGTTCTTGTGTCTAGTTGTTCTGGTGTGCAGTGCTCTATAGCATCGTTTTGAGGGTAGGGGTTGAAACAGTTTATGTCCAGGATGTGAGGGATCTGTAAATATTTTCACGGCCCTCTTCTTGATTCGTGCAGTATACAGGTCCTCAATGGAAGGCAGGTTGGTAGCAATTGTTTTTTCTGCAGTTCTAATTATCCTCTGAAGTCTGTGTTTTTCTTGTTGGGTTGCAGAACCGAACCAGACAGTTATAGAGGTGCAAATGACAGACTCAATAATTCCTCTGTAGAATTGGATCAGCAGCTCCTTGGGCAGTTTGAGCTTACTGAGTTGGCGAGTGCAGGAGAATTATCTCCAGGCACCCAGAAAGACAGAACTCCCGGCCCTTGCTGGATCAGCTGATCTGCAGGCCGCGGTTAAGGGGCCCCGCAGCCAAGAGGTGACTGGAGAAGGGAAGGGCTGCCTTCTGTGCTGGCCGTGCCCACCCTCTTCACTTGGGCTTATTTTTGGGGCAGGGCATATAATATATTAGGCCCATCCCAAAAAATCAGGCTAGGACTTATTTTGGGGTTAGGTTGTATTTTGAGGGAAACACGGTAGGAGAGAAAGCAAAGAAAGAAAACATAAAAAAGGAAAAAAGAAAAGGGAGAGGTTATAAGGAAGTTATTTTCAATTTTTTTACAGTCTTTATAAATGAATTTATATTTTAGACTCTCTACGTTTACATCATAATTTTCTTGTTTCCATAGACTACCATTTCTAATCACAGAATAAATCATTTTTAGTTCGTTTTTCATGTTTTCAGCAAGAAGTCCAAAAAGGATTTCCTGTCACTGATAAATTGTTTTTTTTTTTTTTTTTTTTTTTTTTCCAAAAAAAGTTTTTATTGGTCAAAAAAAAGTTTATACAAATACATATCAGGTATGGTAAATTTTCATTTTTCTTATACGTGATAAGAATTTTACTCAAAATTTTAAACACATACAACAGCCATATGGCAAGCAGGTAATACGGAGTAGCTAAGTTTACCAATCTTACATACGCAATAAAGAAGGGTCAAGAATAATCAGAATATCATACGAAAGAGAATAAGTAAAACCAACACAATACCAAATATCTTTGTCACCTCCTAGTTTTGGATCTCAGAACTCTGGGTTCAGCCTGACCCAACTCCAGGGCCGCAACAGCGGCAGCCGCCTCCGCCCCATGGTCTATAACCTCCCCTTCTTCAATTCCTGGGTCATCTGATTCCAGGAGGGCTTTGTGTTCCTCCACATAGGCCGTAGCCTCCGCAATTGTACTAATTTTTTTCGTAATGCCCTCCCGGAAAATCATCAATCCTCTGGCATCAGCCATCTGAAGCCTACTCCTTCTGGTACAATTTGCTTGACAAAAGTAATATTTCTTTCTCATTTCACGTACCTGTCTGGGAATCTGCCTCAGAATGGCTATCTCCTGCCCCTATAAGTCAGTGCCCCACTCCTATGTTTTCTAAGAATTTCATCTCTCGTCTCTCTTTTCACAAATTTGACATGAACCTCTCTAGGAACTGCATGCGTGCGTGCATATTGTGAATTAACTCTATAAACTCGATCCACATCCCAATTCATAAAATCAACACCTCTCCCAAGAAATTCTCCCAACAGTTTAGTCACAACATCTCTCAAATCTTCTTGGTCCACTTCTTCCAAATTTTGAAACCTAAGGAAATAAGACATTTTATCCATCTGTAATCCAAGCACAGCATTGCTTGTCGACTCCCCTCTTTTCTGCACTGCCCGCATCTCACCCTCCAAACCTTCCACTTTCTGCTTATTTTCTGCTGAGACTTGTTGAGTATCCTTTAAGTCCTTTTGGATAGTCACAATTTCCGCTCTTATTTCATCCAGTTTCTTGTCCATATTAGATAACTTTTCCAAAATTCTCCATTTCTCCAGCAGTTGGTCTCTGACCTTTGCCATTAAAAAAATTTTAAAGTCCTCAGGCAAGCACAGTATCCTTATAATTTCCTCCGGATCCACCAGGGGGCACTCACAGGAGCAACGAGTCCAGAGTACAGTTAGTCAACCAGGAAACCGAAGGGAAGTGATGTCATCAAGATTCTCATAGTGAAGGCGGAAGCTGGACGCCACCATTGTTCCCCAGAGGGAGGGGGGGCCTCAAACCCTCCCTCCTAAATTTCTCCATCACCTCTTCTCTCCAGAGCTCCACAAAACCGTAATCTTGTTATTTTAAGTTCTAGTCCTGTATCCGGATTCGGACACTGGAGGCAGGAGAAGCCTTCCAGACGTCCGTTGCCACCGGATACCGGAAGTCGTCTGCTTCGTTCTATTCTGGATGGTGTTCGGAAGTCACCCTTCTATTGACCTCACTGAGGCTTACCTGCACATTCCTATTCTCCCCGACCACAGGAAGTTCCTTTGTTTTTTTGTTTTTTTTTATTCAAAAAGTTTTACAAAATTTTTTTCCCCCTTTCCCCCCCTCCCCTCCTTCGCAACCCCTCCCCGGACTTCCCGGAACGAGCACAAGGTATAGTTAAAAATAAAACAAACATATGCTAAAAAAATTTCGTCCCAACTTAATTATACCCCTACAATCATCAATTCCTAACTTCCCCCAACAGCAATCAAAAATAATACATCATAATCATTCAAAAACAGTCTGATAACTCTTAGTCTGATATCTACGTTGAATATAGTCAATCCATTTTTTCTATTCCTTTAAGTATCTTTCTTGCGTATTGTCTTTCAGAAAGGCTGATATCTTCGCCATCTCAGCCAAATTGGCAACTTTCAATATCCATTCTTCTATTGTTAGTACTTCTTTTTTCTTCCAATATTGTCCTATTAGTAATCTTGCTGCAGTTATTAGATTTAAAATCAATTTAGTCTCAATTACTGTACAATCCGTAATAATTCCCAACAAGAAAAATTGCGGCAGGAACTTTATCTTCTTTTTCAAAACATTTTGTAAAATCCACCAAGTTTTTATCCATTCTTCTATTGTTAGTACTTCTTTTTCTTCCAATATTGTCCTATTAGTAATCTTGCTGCAGTTATTAGATTTAAAATCAATTTAGTCTCAATTACTGTACAATCCGTAATAATTCCCAACAAGAAAAATTGCGGCAGGAACTTTTTGTTTTTTTATTCAAAAGTTTTACAAAATTTTTTCCCCTTTCCCCTCCTCCCCTCCTTCGCAACCCCTCCCCGGACTTCCCGGAACGAGCACAAGGTATAGTTAAAAATAAAACAAACATATGCTAAAAAAATTTCGTCCCAACTTAATTATACCCCTACAATCATCAATTCCTAACTTCCCCCAACAGCAATCAAAAATAATACATCATAATCATTCAAAAACAGTCTGATAACTCTTAGTCTGATATCTACGTTGAATATAGTCAATCCATTTTTTCTATTCCTTTAAGTATCTTTCTTGCGTATTGTCTTTCAGAAAGGCTGATATCTTCGCCATCTCAGCCAAATTGGCAACTTTCAATATCCATTCTTCTATTGTTAGTACTTCTTTTTTCTTCCAATATTGTCCTATTAGTAATCTTGCTGCAGTTATTAGATTTAAAATCAATTTAGTCTCAATTACTGTACAATCCGTAATAATTCCCAACAAGAAAAATTGCGGCAGGAACTTTATCTTCTTTTCAAAACATTTTGTAAAATCCACCAAATTTTTATCCATTCTTCTATTGTTAGTACTTCTTTTTTCTTCCAATATTGTCCTATTAGTAATCTTGCTGCAGTTATTAGATTTAAAATCAATTTAGTCTCAATTACTGTACAATCCGTAATAATTCCCAACAAGAAAAATTGCGGCAGGAACTTTATCTTCTTTTTCAAAACATTTTGTAAAATCCACCAAATTTTTATCCAAAAGGCCTTTATGTCCTTACAAGTCCACCAAATGTGAAAATATGTAGCGTCATCACAATTACATCTCCAACATTTTGCTTGCATATCTGGATACATACACGATAATTTTTTAGGATCTAGATGCCATCTATAAAACATTTTATAAAAATTTTCCCTCAGATTCTGTGCCTGCGTGAATTTAACATTTCTAACCCAAATTTTTTCCCACGTTTCCAATAATATTGGCTCCTGAAAATTTTGTGCCCACTTTATCATACAGTCCTTTATCAAGTCCCTTTCAGAATCTATTTCAAGTAACACATTATACAATCTCTTTATATGCTCCTGAGACTGATTTCTAATTTGCTTTACCAAATTTCCCTCGTTCTGCTCTATACCAATTTTCTGATCTCCTTCCATCTAGCACGTAGTTGCTCATATTGAAACCAAGTATAATTTTTCCCTTCCTCTCTTAATACTTGCAGAGATTTTAACTGCAAATTACCTCTTTCAGTATACAAAAGATCTTTATATGTAATCATTTCCTGATTCTATTCTATGTTTATATTTTCTATTGTATGTCTAGGACTTGCCCATATAGGAACCTTATAATTTAGTTTATAAGAGTATTTTTTCCAAACACGCAGAAGGGCATTTCTTAGCACATGATTTTTAAAGGCCTTATCCACATTTTTTGTCATAAATTAAATATGCATGCCATCCATATAGCAAATCATAACCTTCTATATTCAAAATTCTGTCCTCTGTTAAATTAAACCAATCACTTATTGCAGAGAGAGCAGCTGCTTCATAATATAATTTAAAATTAGGCATTTTTAAACCTCCCCTTTCCCGAGAATCTTGAATTATTTTCATTTTAACCCTAGCTTTTTTACCTTCCCATATAAATTTGTTAATTCCCTTCTGCCATTCCTCAAGATTCTTATCTTTCTTAATTATTGGTATCATCTGAAAGAGGAATAAAAATCTAGGTAAAACATTCATTTTAATAGCAGCAATTCTCCCAGCAATGATAATTGCAATTTTTTCCAAACAATCAACTCCTTCTGAACTTTTTGCCATAAAACCTCATAGTTATTCTTATACAATTTCACATTTGACGACGTAATATAAACCCCTTAACCTTCTTTACAATTTCAAATCCTGTTACTTCCTCTAGTTTTTCTTTCTGTTGTCTGGCCATATTTTTTATTATCACTTTTGTCTTTTTCTGATTTACCTTAAACCCTGAGACATTCCCATATTGATCAATTATTTCCAACAAAGATTTACTAGAATTTATAGGGTTTGTTAAAGTAATCACCAAATCATCTGCAAAAGCTCTTAACTTATATTCATATTGTCTAATTCTAATTCCTCTATCTCCTTTACTTCGTATTTTATCCAATAATGGTTCTAGAGTTAAAATAAACAATAATGGTGATAAAGGACATCCCTGTCTTGTTCTTTCGCAATCTTAAAAGGTTCTGTTAAGCTACCATTGATTATAATCTGTGCTGTTTGCTCTCCATAAATTGCCCTAATTATTCTTAAAAAACCATCTCCAAATTGCATCTTTTCTATTAATTTAAATAAAAAATCCCAATGCAATCGATCAAAAGCTTTCTCTGCATCGAGAAAATAAATGCTGCTGGAATAAAATTTTCTTTTCTAAGTACTCCAGTAAATTAACAATCTGCCTAACATTATTCCTCATCTGTCTCCCTTTTATAAATCCAGATTGATCATTATGAATTCTTCGCTGCAGAATCAACATTAATCTATTAGCTATTATTTTAACAAAAATCTTATAATCATTATTTAAAAGTGAGATTGGCCTATAATTCCCAGGTTTAGAACAATCCTGTTCCTCTTTTGGTATCAATGAAATAAAAGAGGTTCTCCATGAGGGGGGAATTCCCCCTCCTAGCTGTATCTGATTAAATAATTTCTTAAGTGGACCTAACATCTCATCCTGTAAATTCCTATAATAACTAACTGTGAGCCCATCCGTACCAGGAGTTTTCCCCATTTTTAATTGTTTAATTACCAAGATAATTTCTTCCGAGGTTATAGGCCGATTCAGTTCATCCATTTGTTCTAAAGTTATATTTTTAACCTTATATTCCTTCAAATAATTATTAATATCCCTATTCAATATATTATCTTTAAGATATAAAATTGTATAATATTCTAAAAAAGCTTTTTTAATTTTATCCTGTTGATATCTCTCTGCCTTTATATTCTATTTTTTCTATAGTACGTTGTTTTTGTCTTTTCCTTAAAGTGTAAGCTAACCACCTACCAGGTCTATTTGCATTACAAAAAGTATTATGTTTGGCATATTGTATATTTGTTGCCACCTGATCAGCCATTATCATATTAAATTGATTCTGTAATAACTTTATTGCATCTTTAAGTTTTTGATCATGTGGATTATGTTGTTTCTTATTGTTGTTTCTTATAAATTTCCTCTTCTAAATACCTACGCTGTCTTTGTTGCTTATTTCTCTGTCTATTATTAAGATATATTAATACACCTCTCATAAAAGCCTTACTGGAGTC
The DNA here is from genome assembly GCF_028640845.1 of Ahaetulla prasina. NCBI lineage: Eukaryota > Metazoa > Chordata > Lepidosauria > Squamata > Colubridae > Ahaetulla > Ahaetulla prasina. The sequence goes on along the minus strand of NC_080539.1, from coordinate 305,905,266 downwards.
CCAAACCATTTCTATCGATGTTTCATTATTCAAATTATAATCAAAAAATTCTTTCATCTGCTTTTTACATTGATTTACATTATCCTGATATCTAAACAAATTTTCATTTAATCTCCAAGTTCTTCTACCCTCTTTTCCATATTGCAATTCCATCCAAACAGGACTATGATCAGACAAACATCTTGGAAATATCTTAGTTTTCTTAACCCTAAAAAGCAAATCATTAGAAATTAAAATAAAATCAATACGTGAGAAGGATTGATGCCTATCAGAGAAAAAAGTATAGTCTCTTTCCTCCAAATTCCGCAGTCTCCATACATCTCTTAACTCAAAATCTTCTATCATATCAAAAAAGGATTTAGGCAGCTTTGCATGTGCAGGTATCTTCTTGGAATAAATTCTCTTGTCCTTTCGTGTATCTATTACTCCATTCCAATCTCCCAATATAATGCACGATTTATAATCCCATAGAATCAACTTATCATATAACATTCTATAAAATTTTTCTTGTTGCTGATTGGGTGCATATATACCAAGCAAGAGAGTCCTTTTTGTTTCTATTGTAAGTTCAATAGCAATATATCTTCCGTGAATATCTGCCTCTATTAACTTGGCTGGTATATCTTTTCTCAAATAAACCACTATGCCATGTTTTTTCTCCAAAGCTGAAGCAACAAAATGTTTACCTAACTTTGAGTTTATTAGGTACTTTTGATCTGATAATTTAATATGCGTTTCTTGTAAGCAAATAACATCATTTTTAAATTGTTTCAGATAATGAAATATTTTTCTTCTCTTCTGAGCTGAGTTCAAACCATTGACATTCCAAGTCAAGATTTTATTTGCCATTACTGGGCTGCTGAAGCTTTTGAGCAATCAACTGAAGATCGTCCTCCCGTATCTTCGGCCGTGCTCCTCCCACCGCTTCTGTAGCAGAATCCTGAACTTTACTTTGAGTTTGTTGCTCCTTTTCTTTACGCTTAAGGGCTCCCCTCGTCAGTCTTTGTTCTTGTGGTTGTTCCTCTGATGGTAACATCACTGGAATCACCTCAGCTTCCACACCCATTTGAGTCTCTTGAATTCTTTTTTCTATTATTTCTATTTCAAGTTTCAGCACTGTAGAAAGAAAATCTTTGGCCTTAAGCACTGTGTCAATACGATATCTCCTTCCTTGATAATACACTGTCAAGCCAACTGGAACCTCCCATCTAAATTGAATCTGGTATTTCTTAAGTTCTTGTGTGAAAAATGTAAAGTCCTTTCTATCCCTTAACATCTTGGGAGGAATCTCTTTCAAAACCTTCAACTCCTGTTCTCCTATTTTCAAGTTTTTCTGAAAAGCAACTTGCAAAATTTGATTCCTCACTGTTCTTTTCAAAAATAAACCACTATGCCATGTTTTTCTCCAAAGCTGAAGCAACAAAATGTTTACCTAACTTTGAGTTTATTAGGTACTTTTGATCTGATAATTTAATATGCTTTCTTGTAAGCAAATAACATCATTTTAAATTGTTTCAAATAATGAAATATTTTTCTTCTCTTATTTTCTCATTATTATCCATAATCTCCTTAAACCTTTCTTCAGACACTTTCCTTGCTCTTTAATCAGATCTTCTAAAGCTGGTTCAGAACCCTTCTGCCCCCAGTCTTAGGTGGTTTAGTAGCCATTTCAGTTTTAAAATTCACAAAATATAAGTCTAGAAACTTCTCTTCCCTTTAAGTATAGGAGAGCTCAGTTCACTTCATTAAAATCCACATAACATTTCTTATCTTCTTAGTTGCACAGACTGTTTGAAATTCCATTCGTCACTTTCATTCCCGTTCAGGCGCCATCTTTAAGAGTCAATTAAAACAAAAGAAAAAATTTCTCTTTTTAAAAGGATGAAAGTAGTACTTGTGAATTATTCCATAAATGTATTTATGTTCAGAACTATTAGTGAAATTTCAAAGCTCATGGGAAACGAGGTTTGGTGGTAACACAATTTATTTGTTGCCACCTGATCAGCCATTATCATATTAAATTGATTCTGTAATAACTTTATTGCATCTTTAAGTTTTTGATCATGTGGATTATGTATGTAATAATTGTTGTTTCTTATAAATTTCCTCTTCTAAATACCTCGCTGTCTTTGTTGCTTATTTCTCTGTCTATTATTAAGATATATTAATACACCTCTCATAAAAGCTTTACTGCAGTCCCAAACCATTTCTATCGATGTTTCATTATTCAAATTATAATCAAAAATTCTTTCATCTGCTTTTACATTGATTTACATTATCCTGATATCTAAACAAATTTTCATTTAATCTCCAAGTTCTTCTACCCTCTTTTCCATATTGCAATTCCATCCAAACAGGACTATGATCAGACAAACATCTTGGAAATATCTTAGTTTTCTTAACCCTAAAAAGCAAATCATTAGAAATTAAAATAAAATCAATACGTGAGAAGGATTGATGCCTATCAGAGAAAAAAGTATAGTCTCTTTCCTCCAAATTCCGCAGTCTCCATACATCTCTTAACTCAAAATCTTCTATCATATCAAAAAGGATTTAGGCAGCTTTGCATGTGCAGGTATCTTCTTGAATAAATTCTCTTGTCCTTTCGTGTATCTATTACTCCATTCCAATCTCCCAATATAATGCACGATTTATAATCCCATAGAATCAACATCATATTTATGTACAAACTATTATCCATCATTAATCATTAATTTTTATTTATTACTGATTCAGGCCTGCCCGATTGCCACTTCCTTTCTTCACAACCTCCTCTCTACCTCTACTACTTTCCCATCCATCCTCATCTCCTTCACTTTACTACTTCCTCTCCTCCTTCTCCACTCCTCCTTCTTCCACCCTATCTAACCTTCTTATTCCCTCCTCCTTCTCTACTCATTCCTACCTACTTTCTTCCCTCCTTCTATTCCTCTCCTTTTCTTCCTGAAATGGCAGTCGAGCATCCCCAATACAATTTAAAAAAATTTAATTTCATATCTTCAAAAATTACTGTACATTAATAATCAATCCATGTATCATTCCCCCCCTTCCTTCCCTCCCCCCTCCCCCCCCCCAGGCTTCCCCGAGCGAAAACCGGGAAATATGAGCAACAATCACAAACCAACGTAAACAAAATATACATAACCTCCCACCTTTAAAAATTTAAAACTTTAGATCCCCACACAATAAAAATAAAAAGATAGGAAAGAATAATAAAAAAAAAGAAGAGAAGAGAAGCAATACCAACTTCACATATTACTTCTTACAGTCCATTTTTAAAATTAATCCATCTTCTCAAATTCAAATTTTTTTCCCACTTGTATATTCCTTCAAATTTCATAAGTCCATTTCTCAAATTCAAATTTTCATCACTTATATATTTCTTCAATTGTCATAAGATTTAATATCCAATCTTCCAATACTACTCCATCAATCAAATATCATTTTAAAAATTTAATTTCATATCTTCAAAATTACTGTACATTAATAATCAATCCATGTATCATTCCCCCTTCCCCCACCAGACTTCCCAGAGCAAATACCGGGTATTATGACCAACAATCACAAACTAACGTATACAAAATATACATAACCTCCCACCTTTAAAAATTTAATTTCATATCTTCAAAATTACTGTACATTAATAATCAATCCATGTATCATTCCCCCTTCCCCCACCAGACTTCCCAGAGCAAATACCGGGTATTATGACCAACAATCACAAACTAACGTATACAAAATATACATACATTTAGGAGCTGGTATTTTACAAATTTGAAGTTACTGTGATCAAGTACAGGCATGACCAGCTGTTTCAAGTTTGTCACAATCTTTAAATTTGTAACATGGATCAATATTATTTTTTTCTGGCTGCAGATAGAGAGCTACGGGTGAGAAAAAGTACTTTGTCTAATGCAGCTTTCTGAAATCCAACATCCCCCAGATCTGTTTGGCCACAACTTCTAACCACTATAGCTGGGATTTGTAGTCAAATACCTCTGGAGACATCAGGATGGGGAAAGCTGAGTTTACAAGTTCACGGCTAAGGCTGATCTGAATAAGGATTTTTGTTAAACACTGTATTATACCCGCTGGCATGAGTCAACATCAACCAAGCAGGTTCCCACACTTGCATTTAAGGTAAATTAGACAAAACAGATTTGATTATGGAGTTCCAAGGAGATTCTCAAATCCCTTTCCTTTTTTTTTTTATAAATAATTTTTATTTTCAATTTGCAACATCATATTTATGTACAAACTATTATCCATCATTAATCATTAATTTTTTATTTATTACTGATTCAGGCCTGCCCGATTGCCACTTCCTTTCTTCACAACCTCCCTCTCTACCTCTACTACTTTCCCATCCATCCTCATCTCCTTCACTTTACTACTTCCTCTCCTCCTTCTCCACTCCTCCCTTCTTCCACCCTATCTAACCTTCTTATTCCCCTCCTCCTTCTCTACTCATTCCTACCTACTTTCTTCCCTCCTTCTACTCCTCTCCTTTTCTTCCTGAAATGGCAGTCGAGCATCCCCAATACAATTTAAAAATTTTTAATTTCATATCTTCAAAAATTACTGTACATTAATAATCAATCCATGTATCATTCCCCCCCTTCCTCCCCTCCCCCTTCCCCCCCACCAGACTTCCCAGAGCAAATACCGGGTATTATGACCAACAATCACAAACTAACGTATACAAAATATACATAACCTCCCACCTTTAAAAATTTAAAACTTTAGATCCCCTCACAATAAAAATAAAAAGATAGGAAAGAATAATAAAAAGAAAAAATTTTTTCTCTTTTTTAAAAGGTAGAAGTCAGGAAATCAAAAATACTTGCAATCCAATAATTGTCCGCTGGCACTCATTCCGTCTGCTTAAAGAAATCCATGAAGATAAGACAATTAGCAGAGATGGACACTTTCTTCTTTTCCTGCTTTTGCAGGCACACACTGAAGTCGGAGCATGGCAGGAATATTTATGGGACCCATCGACCCTTCGGGGCTCTGCTTAATTAAAACAAAGCCTCTGGGGAGGTCTACCAACATTTCCCTGCTGCTCTTATCTTTTCCCTTTCATCCAGGGAAAAAGATTAAAGCCGGCTTTTCCTGGCTTTTACGATGTTCAGTGCGGAGCCCCTTTAATTAGGGGCTCAGCGAAGAGGTGGAGCCACCGGAAGCCATCGAAGTTCCTTTGTTTTTTTATGGGGGTATTCATTATCAATATAGGGCGTTGCCCTTTGGTTTATCATCAGCTCCAAGGACCTTTACTAAGGTCCTGGCCGCCTTGGCGGCTCATATCAGGACTATTCTGGTCCAGATCCACTCTTATTTAGATGATATATTGATCTTGTCTCCTTCTGTTTTTCAGGCCATGGTAGATCTGTAGGTCACCATTCGAGCCCTCACAGTGCATGGTTTCTCTATTAATATAGAGAAGAGTCATATGACTCCCTCGACCCGTCTGCTCCATCTGGGGCAGTGATTGATTCAGTAGAGGGTAGAGTGTTTTTGTCTCAGGAGAGGCAGGACAGCCTTAAGGCTCTGTCTCACAGAATTCAGAGGGAGCGTAAAGTGCCATTACTGGTATTATCTCATCTGGGCAAGATGATTTCAGCTATTTCCATCACTCCTTGGACTAGATTGCATACTAGAGACCTCCAATAGTTCCTTTTGCCTTTTCAGAAGGTGGGCAGAGGCAACTCTTCTACCAAGGTTCAAGTTCCCAAGGAGATTCTCAAATCCCTTTCCTTTTTTTTATATATTCCTTCAAATTTCATAAGTCCATTTCTCAAATTACAGTCCATCTTCTCGAACTCATTTTCATCACTTATATATTTCTTCAATTGCCATAACATTTAATGTCCGTTCTTACAGTCCATTTTAAAATTAGTCCATCTTCTAAAGTTCAATTTTTTCCCAGCCATTTGTATATTCCTTCAAATTTCATAAGTCCATTTCTTAATTTACAATCCAGCTTCTCAAATTCAAATTTTCATCACTTATATATTTCTTCAATTGTCATAAGATTTAATATCCAATCTTCCAATACTACTCCATCAATCAAATATCATTTCGAATAAAATCTCTCAAATATAGTATTTCCAGCTTAACTTCGTAACTTTTACTGTCTATAAACGTCATTTAAAACAAATAATCATTTAAACTACATCCACAATATAACAGTAAGCAGTTAAAATCATTACATCCACATTATCTAAATTCATAAATTTCACTTTCCATCCTTCACAATTGAATAATATCATCCCATAGATTTATACCATACAAATAGCAAATAACAAAAATCCTATAATTTATATCCTAAACAAATCAATTCCAAAAATTAACCATAATCATCATATTCACATCTTAAACATTCCTCCCCTCTCCCATTCTATTTTCCATCATTTCCAAACCAATTAACTTAGCATCTAACAACAAAGGATTCCCACTCTTTAAAACATTAATATAAAAATGTCTCGCTTTCATAACTGAATTAAGAAAATACTTTCTGCCTCTAAAATTCACTGACAAACCCATTGGGACTTCCCATCTAAAATATATCTGATGTTTCTTAAACTCATCCACTAAAAAAGCAAATTCTCTTCTCTTTCTTAACATTTTAGGAGGAATTTCCTTCATCATTTTTATATCTTGTCCCAATATTTGAAATTTATTTTTATAAAAGGCTTGCAAAATTTCATACCTAACCTTTTTAGTTGTAAAATAAATAACCACATCCCTCGGTACTCTATTTTGTCTTGCCCACCAAGAATTAACACGATAAATTCTTTCAATATTAATCTCAAAATCTTCTGGCTCCACACCCTTTATCTGAGCAAAGGCTTGCGTAAAAATCTCCTTTAAATTTTCCTTCCTATTTTGTTTCAACCCCCTCACCCTTATAGCATATTCCATTAATCTATATTGTAATATTACTCTTTCTTCATCTGCCCTATCTACCTTTGCCTGTATATCTTCCATCTTATTATCTAAGTTCCAATTGTTTTGATTTTTTTGAATTTCTTCTATTTTCCTTTGCAACTCTAAATTAGCTTTATTAATTTCTGCAAGATCATCCTCCATCTGAATACAAGAGCTCAATATTTGCGCAATTGCATCCTTTACCATTTTCATTTCCCTCTTCTGCTCTTCCACCACTTCTTTAAAATCCAACATCTCTTTCTCTATTTCATCAAATTTTGATCTATTTCTAAAAATGACTCTCCAAAACTCCTGTAAAGAATTTCTTAATTCCTTTTGATTTCTTCTTTTAATTTTTGAATCTGAGCATTCCATACAGGAAGGGGGATTAAAACACAAACACGTCACTCCCAAAGGTATATTTTCTAAAGAACATGAAAGAATAGACAATTAAAATGGCACTTAAGTGACACCAAAAGGCAGGAAAAAATGCAGTGACATTATAAGGTTGTTCTTTGTAACTAGTTAAGACGTGTGGAGAACCTAAGTGTTTGAAAGCTACCTTTGTGTCTTTCATGTCTGTCTGAAAGACATGCTGAAAGAAGGGAAGAAATTCAAGGCCATTTTAAGTAGAACATACGAAATTTCTAATGTCAAACTGTTCAAAAGGCAGCCCATTGGATTTTAAATTCAAAGGCAATAAATAATTCAGTCTGTTTGGTCTGAATGGTATTGGTAGAAAGAAGGAAAGGTAGCATGAAATAGCAAGCAACTGGGCTTACGTAGAACAACATGCTGTTCTTGGTAGCCATTATGTTTTCTGTTCCATTGTTTACTTTGTGTTATGAGTTTTTAACATTTTTTGTTAGCCACCTAGAGTTGCTCTTGCAAGATAGGCAGCCATATAACTTTGTTAAACCACAGCAGGTTGCCTTATGTGCCAAGATAAGATACATTCTGAAGATACAAGAGAATGACACCATTCTGCTTGGGCAAAGGAGACTTCCTTGGGAAAGTAAGCCAGCTAGTCTCAAAAAGCATAGCCTTTCAGAAGGCATGACAGACCCTCAGATGAGAGTATAAGATAATTGCAAAAGATATATCCCTGCTTCACTCTGCACTTTTGCTCATTGCTTGATTTAAATGCCACTGTTCTTCCATGTGCTCAAAGCAGCACTTTCCCCCTCAACATTTCCTCATAGGACTAGCCCTGTGAGGTAAATTGGTCTAAGAGACAGAGACTAGACTAAAGCCAGTGGTGGGATTCAAATAATTTAACGACTTGTTCTCTGCCCTAATGACTGACTCAGTAGGCGTGGCCATGATGGCCATGGCCAGGGGGTATGACAGGCAGTCCTCGGCCTCCTCCACCTCCCTGGGAGCAAAAACAGGTTGTGGGGGGAGGACGCGCTGCCCCCATGCCCTGTTTTGGGCCTAGAAGGCCTCCCTAAAGCCTCTGGGGAGCAAAAACAGACTGTGGGGGGCACCCACCCCAAGCAGGGGTGAAATGCTCCCAGTTCGGACCGGATCACCTGATCTGGTAGCGATGGTGGCGGGTGGTTCAGAGAACCAGTAGCAAAAATCCTTGCCTCCACCATGTCCAGCTGACCCACATGATCATCAAAGATTTTTTTTTTACTTTTAAAAGCATTTTTTCTTTAGATGAAAAAATGCTTTTAAAAGTAAAAAAAAAGCCTCTGATGATCATGTGGCTCAGCTGGGATCTTCAGAACCTTTTAAAAGCATTTTTTCTACAACCTCTTCAGCCAAAGAAGTTGTAAAAAAATACTTTTAAAGGGTTCTGGCGATCAGGCAACTCAGCTGGAATCACCAGAACCCTTTAAAAGCATTTTTTCTACAACCTCTTCGGCCGAAGTTGTAAGCATTAAAAAAATGCTTTTAAAAGGCAATCCCAGCTGAATTGCCTGATCATCAGAGGCTTTTAAAAGCATTTTTTAAATGTTTACTTACGGCCGAAGAGGTTGTAGAAAAAATGCTTTTAAAAGTAAACAAAAAAAATTGGCCACACCCACCCAGTCACATTACTCCCCCACCAAGCCATGCCCACAGAACCGGTAGTAGCTAATTTTACATTTCACCCCTGCCCCCAAGCCCTGTTTTGGGCCTAGTAGGCCTCCCTGCACTTACCTAGGAGCCAAAATGGGGCACTTGGGGACTCCTGGAAGGGGCGGGGTGGGGCCAGCCAGCAATTTAACTACCAGTTTGCCCAAACCGCCCAAACTGATTGAATCCCACCACTGCCTAAAGCCACCTATGAAGCTGAGGGCAGACTCAAAGCTGGGTTTCTTCATTTCCTATCCAACAATTTAACCATTTAGTCAGACTTCACATTTGGGGGCTAAATCTGGGTGGCTTTTTAAACATGCAAGTGATTCTGGCCTTGTCCCTGCAGTCTCTATACGTACCAATCTCATGTCCTCATTCCCCAGAAGTGAGCAGGAATTGTAATTATAGGACAGCTTGATTTGGGTTTGTAAATAAAAATTAATTCTAATTATATTTATATACATGAGTTAACATTCACTTGTCCTTTGAAATTTGTCCCTTAGCACAGCAGGATCAGCAGAAGATTAACACTGAAGCCATGGGGTACATCCTATAGCTGTTAGAAATTAAAATACGGTATACATATAGTTCTTCCAGATAATTTGTGTTTAATTTAACAGGAGGAAAATGGGTTGGGGAAGGCAAATCTGTTAAAGTATAGAAGGGGGTGAGGGAAAGAACTCAGCAAAATGTTGATCCCAAATTCTTTTAGCTAATCTAAATTTATTGGAAAAAAGAAGAGAATTAGCCTGTATTGGTACTATTGATTTAACCGTAGGCCTCCACAGTATATTTTTTTTCCTAAAGAGTAACATTATGGGAGTTCAATAAAGCAAAGGTAATGTTTCTTGCCCTGGATTTCGTCATGAGAGGCTCACAAAAGAGATATACACTGGGCGTGCCAAAACTGAAATATACATTTTAACATACCACTGTTATAGAGTAGAATAGAATTCTTTATTGGCCAAGTGTGATTGGACACACAAGGAATTTGTCTTGGTGCATATGCTCTCGGTGTACATAAAAGAAAAGATACATTCATCAAGAATCATAAGGTACAATACTTAATGATAGTCATAGGGAAACAATCAATATAAATCTTAAGGATACCAGCAACAAGGTTACAGTCATACAGTCATAACTGGAAGGCGATGGGTAATAGGAACGATGAGAAGATTAATAGTAGTGCAGACTTAGTAAATGAGTCCTTCGGGAGAAGGGTGGTATAAAAATTTAATAAATAAAATAAATTTAATAAATAAATAAATGAATAATTTGACAGTGTTGAGGGAATTATTTGTTTAGCAGAGTGATGGCATTTGGGAAAAAACTGTTCTTATGTCTAGTTGTTCTGGTGTGCAGTGTATCGTGTTCACTCCTACAAGACTAGATATAGGAAATCACATAAGAGATTTTCAAGGATTGTTGCAAAAATGAATTGACTGAGAAAAGGTTAAAAAACATAAATAATAAAACGGCTTCTCTGGTTTCTGAATATAGATTCCAAACATGTGTCTACTCCAACGTCCTCCAAAAGTTCATAAGTAGGACAACCGGTCTTCTCCCTCCTCTCTGTGCTGTCTTCACTCTGCAGCAAATAGCATGTTATAGTGATTCTGCTTGGACGGATTTTAACTATATTAAGAAAAAGTGGGGGGGATGGGCGAGAAAGTGGTTTGCAAAATGTTTTATGAAGTCCAGGCTACATGGAGATTTCAGTCACTGCCTGTTTCAGGTCTTCTAACAAAGGAATATTTTGCAGGTCTCAGGGACACCTTTAATATCAACAGCCAGTTCTGCTCCTTCCAAAGCAGAGCCTGTATTTTACTGCTAACAAGAGTGAGGCATGTTTCCTCCTTGTTACAGTCTAGGACTGAGCTCAAAATGCATATTTTATTCCAGCCTGTTGAAATCTTGTTGTGCATTTGTTCATAAAGGTTCATGTTTTATCTTTGTAAATTGCATGGATCGTTTAGGTGTGAGTGGAAAACAATGCTGAATAATAACAACAGCTAACAATACACACATTTTAGTGGATGTTATCTTTTCTCTCTCGAGGATTGCAGCCCAGCTTTTAATCAACTGAGACCAAATGAGAAGGAACACAAATTATTTTATCCACAAAATGCTGTGCAACAGATTTTCAAGTATTTCTCTCTCCAAGGGACAGCCAGGCAATAACCACTCTTCCCTCCTCCAGCACTCATTGTTAGCTAGAACCAGACACGGCAGGGGTGCTCTTCAGCAGGTTCTGACAGGTTCTGGAGAACCAGTAGTGGAAAATTTTGAGTAGTTTGGAGAACCAGCAAATACCACCTCTGGCTGGCCCCAGAATGGGGTGGGAATGGAGATATTGCAATATCCTACCCCCAGGAGTGGGGAGGGAATGGGGATTTTGCAGTATCCTTCCCCTGCCATGCCCACCAAGCCATACCCACCAACCCACACCACGCCCACCAAGCCACACCCACAGAACTGATAGTAAAAAAACTTGAATTCCACTATTGAGGCATGGGCAACACTGGCAGAAAACTGGCAGTTTTCTGTGTTTGGGAGACCATGAGAGCTTCCATGATCAGAGACATGTACAGGTAGTTCTAGACTTGCAACTGTTTGGTTTAATAATGGTCCGAAATTGCGATGGACTCAGAAAAAATAACTTGTGAGCCTCCCTTGAATTTACAACCATTGCACCTTCACCCTGATCCCATGATCACAATTCAGGCAACCAGCTCCAGTTTACAATGGTTGCTGTATCTTGTGGGTCATGTGATCATGATTTGTGACTGTCCCAGTTGACTTTTGGCAAACAAAGTTAATCGAGGAAGCCAGATTTGCTTATTGACCATAGTGGTTTCTTTAGTGAATCTTGAGATTCTTCAATATTCATAGACTTCCTGAGTTAAGTTGGTCAGTTGCACCAAAGCTGGAAGAAGCACATGTTTCTTCTATTCAAAGGAAGCTGTAATAAGAGCCTCCCTTATCACTTGCTTTCCAATGCTTTTCAAACTGGAAATATCTGGGATCGAAGCCTTTGGGACTTTCTTCATGCAAAGTATATGGTTGACCTCCATGGTACAATCCTTCCCATGCCTTGTCCCCAATATACCTTTTAGAAGGAAGGAAGGAAGGAAGGAAGGAAGGAAGGAAGGAAGGAAGGAAGGAAAGAGGGAGGGAGGGAGGGAAGGCAGGCAGGCAGGCAGGCAGGAAGGAAGGAAGGAAAGAAGGAGGGAGGGAAGGAGGGAGGGAGGGAGGGAAGGAAGGAAGGAGGGAAGAAAGGAAGGAAGGAAGGAGGAAAGAAGGAAGGGAGGAAAGGAGGGAGGGAAGGCAGGCAGGCAGGCAGGCAGGCAGGAAGGAAGGAAGGATCGTACTACCTCATTCAATTTATTTTCAGTGGACTGAAGCCATTATGCTTTTGTGAGAGAAATTTTCCCTCTTATTCATTTTTTCTTAGGGGGAAATAGTTTTAGTTCTGCTCGATTAGAAACCAATGGCGACACAAGTTTTGGAAAGTTTCCAAGAACGGATGATTCACTCAGGGGCAGCCTCAGTGTTAAGGCTAAACAAAGACAGCAGTGAGTGGTTAAAGCCTATTAAACCTTCAAGCTAAAAGGTAAAACAGAAGATTTTGCAATACTTTTGTTCAAAGTCCTTACCTCCCTTGATCTGACCAAATAATTTTTTTTTAAAAAAAACACCTTTCCCAGGGTCTTTTTCGGTAACTGAGTTACACTGCTATTCATTCTTGAGTTTGCAGAAAGCAAAGTTAGCATAAACTTTGTTGTCCGATTGATATGTGTATCCACCACAGTTTGCACAATGATGTCATGACACATGGATCATCATTGTGGTCATTATGTCTGTTGCTGGGATCCATCCTTGCCTCTGTAATATCTCTTCTGAGTCACTCTTCTGGTAATGTTCTGATTTGTGAGTGTGTCAACCATTCCAGACTGATTTTCTGCTCTAGTTTTGTCGCCATAACTGAAGTTATGTCCTACTGACTTCATAACCCATCATGGCTCTGAAGAGGAAAGACAAAAGTCTGACTTTGGAGCTCTGCCCTGCCTTTTCTAAGCTGGTTTGCCTACCTCTCCTTCCATACCTCATATGAACATTTCTTGAATTAACATAATATAAAATCAAGAAAAATGGAGATAAGCAGAAATTATCTAGAACCATTCTAATCAGACTTCAGCCTGGGCTTCAGTATGGAGACAGCACTGGTTGCCTGTGGTTTGTGGCAGAGCCAGAATGGGGCTGATCCATCCACCCTGAGACTCCTTGATCTCTCAGAAACATTCAGTACCATTATCTATGGTACTCTTTTTAGACAGCTTCAAGGGCTGGAAATAGGAGATACTATTTACGCTTGCTCTCCTCCTTTCTCAATAGCCAATCCTTGTTGACAGGATTTACGGGGTGCTGGAGGGCTTGACTCTCCCTCCCCTTTTATTTAACAATTATCTGAAACTGCTGGGTGAATTCCATATATAGGTATAGGTAGCTCTCACTTGATGATGGTAATTAGCAACTCCTCGATAAGTGACCCAGTTATAAAGCATGATGTCACAGGACCATGCAGACTTATAATATCAAGCATGACAGTTCCAATTGCAGTCATTAAATGAATGCTGTGCAAAATGTCACATGATCATCATTTGTGATCTCCTACCAATTTCATCACTGACTTTGCTTGTTGGAAGTTGGCAGTAAAGGTTGCAAATAGCGATCACCTGATTACAGGATGCTACAACCATAATTGTCTAGCCAGATGCCAAGTGCCAGAATTGTAATCATGTGACCCAGGGGTGAAATCTAAAAATTTTCCCTACGGTTCTGTGGCCGTGGCTTAATTGGTGGGCATGGCTTGGTGGTCACGTGACTGGGTGGGCGTGGCCAATAACAATAAATAATAAAAATAATAAAGTACACAAAACAATAAGAAGGAACGAAAAACCAACTTTCACATTTTACACACACACAACACAACACAACACAACTGACTCACACACAATGTAAAAGCAGCTGCACTTCACCCAAAATGGCCCCTGCAACAAGCAGGAATCTCACACAGCCACAAAAAGCCCAAAAGTCAACTTGCACACTTTACACACACACAACACAACACAACACAATTGACTCACACACACACACAGCTTGTCGATTGAAAGGTTGACAGCTCGGCAGTTTGAATCCCTAGTGCTGCCGTGTAACGGAGTGAGCTCCTGTTACTTGTCCCAGCTTCTGCCAACCTAGCAGTTTCGAAAGCACGTAAAAATGCAAGTAGAAAAAATAGGGACCACCTTGGTGGGAAGGTAACAGCGTTCCGTGCACCTTTGGCATTGAATCATGCCGGCCACATGACCATGGAGACGTCTTCAGACAGTGCTGGCTCTTCGGCTTTGAAACGGAGATGAGCACCGCCCCCTAGAGTCGGCAATGACTAGCACGTATGTGCGAGGGGAACCTTTACCTTTACCTATAGGTCAATAATGATACAGATCTTTGTTTTCTCATTCTCACAAAATGCATGTGATCATACCCAGTATTGATTGCACATCTTTGCCTTCAAAATAATTGGGACTGAAGCACTATAGAGTTTATATATTTGGAAACTCTTTGTGGAAATAAAAAAATTAAAGGCGGGAAAAAAGTATATAATATATGAGGAGATTCAGTCTTGAAAATAAAGCCCTGTTTAGAAGGGAGCCATTTTCGGGCACAAAAACTTTCTGCCAGATAGATATGGTGAGGGTTGCAGCTACTTCTCTTCACAGGCCCAGCTTGGTCTTTCTCCAGTGCCTCCTTTTAGAATTGTACCTGATCTTATTGCCAATTTTCATACGAATCCACTGTGGAATGGGATGGTTCTGCTTCTTAGTGAGAAAACGTTTGAACTTGAAGGTCTTGTGGGATGACCTTGTCCACTGGCTACCCAACATGGCAGACAAAGAAGAGTTTTATATGTTTGCAAACTATCCATGGGATGGAATGGGAATAAAGGGATAATGCTGCTTTGTATCAGTACTACTTAAAGCTGTCTCCATCATGGCTTGAGGGCAAGATGAGGAAAATACCTAAGGTCAAGGGGAATTGTCAGGTTATGATTGTGTCATAGTTAAATACAAGTAGGGAAGGGGACTCATCCTATTTTATCATGTATTTTATTACAGTTCCTATTCATAGAAATACCCAAACTACCATCTATGTCAATTGACTTATGCCAATTAATGGAATGGTTTTCATCTAGAGAATCATTCCTCTTAACCTTCTACAGTTAGAGCACTGCCACGTAATATCTTTGTCCCACTTCAGAATCAGGTCTGGGCTTGTCCAATCTTCTGAGGTTGACTATGTCCAGAAGCCGAGACCATTTATTGCTGATCTTGCTGCAGTATAACTGGAACCACAGCAAAGCTGCTCTTTTCCCTTGAAGAGTTGCTGCTCTGCAGAATATGTGGGTTGTTCTTCCTCCTAATGATGGAACTCCTGCCTCACCCAACCTCCTGGCTTCTTTCTCTTCCTCTACAGAGGTTCCTTATTCTCAATGTTTCAAGGTCAGCAGAAGTGAAGGTGATTGTGAACTAGTTTCTACCTGTTTTTGAAAAATTCAGGGGTTGCAGAGAGTAAGGAAGATGACTCTGATGGATGTTGCCAAGATGACCAGTGTAAAACATGTTAAATCCAAAATATCTAGATAAAATTTGGAAGTAGTTCAGACAGAGATCTCTCTTATTCACTCAGCTATAAGTAGAGGGGACATCACAATCAGACTTACAAGATTCTGTTATTACTGTATAGCTAATAAAAGTTGTTTTAATACTCTCACAGAGCTAACTTCTTGGTCTGTCTATAAAGTGGGGTTGAAAATGATAGTTGCCTAGAAATGCCTTCAATCAGGGGTGAAATGCTACCGGATCAAACTGGATAGTGTGATCCGGTAGCAATCGTGGCCGGTAGTTTGGCGATCCGGTAGCGATGGCGGAGCAAAGCTCCGCCTATCCGCCCAGGTGTGCATTCCCGAGCTGGTAAGGAAGGTAAGTAGATTTCACCCCTGCCTTCAATCATCAGATTACTTTGATTTAGGAGATTTTTTTGACTTAAGGTCAATGTTTATAACCCCCTTCATTTTGATATAACAAGCACATTATTATACTCACTTCATTTCTTGCAGTCATAAGACATTCCTAGGGCTCAGCTTTAACCAGGGTTTGGCAGTCAGGCTTGTCTTCCTAGCCCATTGCTCCTTTTCTGAATAAACATTAAGCATTAAAAGACTCTCAATACATTTTCTCACATTTTTTTAATCTACCCAAACTGGAGACTTTTTCCTTTTCCACAGAGATTACTCATCTGAGTGTCAATTTCACAGACCACAAACAGGTCTACAAAAATACTCTAAACCAATTAGACTATTGGCAAAGGCCTCTAAATGTTTCATAAAATCCAGGACTTGCCGATTTGTGGTTGATATTGTTGGGGTAGCTTTTGTCATGAGAGGAATTTACTATTTAAAAACACACCAAAAAGGGATGCAAGAAATGAAGATATGGGAGGTACATAATGGACTAGATTTACACCTTTGATGTGGTGCAAATTTTGGATCGGATAAAAGGGGCATATGAAAAATCAAATATATTTTCTTGTAGACTGATAATAAATTACACCATGATGTTTGATGTGCCAATCCGATTAGATTTGGCAAATAGTTGCAATATAGCTCTTTGGGACAGAAGCAGTATAGGATGATGTTATGTATCTGTGAGAACTTAAAAAATATATATTTTCCAAAATTGCACTGTGAATGTGTGAATGTACCCTAAGGTTAAGTTCACAATCTTTCTAGCCTAATGATTAATTCATCTGTATGGAGTATAATGGAGTCCTCTATAGCAGAGCAAGAAACTTCTAATCAAAATATAATTAAATTTCAATTAGTGTTTCAAATACTTTGGTAAATATCATTACAACTCCCACTCTCTTTCTCTCTCTCTCTCTCTGAAAGCAGTTAATAAACTTGCATAAGGTTGAAATTTTTGTGCCTTAGTTGACTGCATTTCCTGGCACAGCTCAGGAAGGTTTTTATGTATAGATCCCTTGTGGTTATTAAAGGCTCTGGGATTATCTGATGAAAATCTGCATTGTGAGTGCTGACAGTGACTGAAGTCTTGGGAGAGTCTCACCTACTCTTTCTCTCCTCCTCTCTCATGAGTTTATTCCCATGAAAGGGATGATCTAAGAAGGTGTGCGATGCGTCAGTGAACTGCCCGAGGCACTGTATTGACTCACTGGAAGGAAAGAGGTAAGCAGGGTTCCAACAGCCCTTTGTGACCATCTTAGGCTTGTATTTCTACAGCCATCAATTGCAACATGTCCCTGCAGCCTTGTGAAGTGTGGGACCCAGACTCATATACAACTCTTCCCTCAGATGGGTTTTCAGTAGGTATGAAAGTACAAAGGGAGTGGCTTTCGGTTTGAGCTTGTCCCACAGTTATGGAGATGTGTCCTCAGATATTACCCCATCTCTTATTTCTCTCACAAATTTACTATGGTTAAGTGGTAAATTACAAAAAAATCACAATATAATTAAATAGCCAAGTGGGGAGGCAGTAAAGGTTGCTTTAATATATTATTATATCATTGATATGATTAGCCAAATGGCCGTTGATCTAGAAGCGTAGAGTCTGTATTCACTTGATGCAGACAATCTTCCTGCCTTGAGATTCTTTCTTCTCTTGCTCTCAAAGCTGAGGGTTATAATTATCTAAATGCCAGATAAGGTTAACCTACACTAAGTAACCTAAGATTTAAAGAAAGTCAGGCAACTAATCTGTAATTAAGCTTTTTAATTCCTTCCATTGAGGACCTGTATACTGCACGAATCAAGAAGAGGGCCGTGAAAATATTTGCAGATCCCTCGCATCCTGGACATAAACTGTTTCAACTCCTACCCTCAAAACGACGCTATAGAGCACTGCACACCAGAACAACTAGACACAAGAACAGTTTTTTCCCGAAGGCCATCACTCTGCTAAACAAATAATTCCCTCAACACTGTCAGACTATTTACTGAATCTGCACTACTATTAATCGTTTCATAGTTCCCACCACCAATCTCTTTCCACTTAGGACTGTATGACTATAACTTGTTGCTGGCAATCCTTATGATTTATATTGATATATTGATCATCAATTGTGTTGTAAATGTTGTACCTTGATGAAGGTATCTTTTCTTTTATGTACACTGAGAGCATATGCACCAAGACAAATTCCTTGTGTGTCCAATTACACTTGGCCAATAAAATTCTATTCTTTCTTTCTAATTCAACTGAATGGTCAGTTCTTCCTGACCTCCTTCACCTTGCTTTCTCATTTGTAAAAGCTGAGCTCTAATTTTTCTGGCTGAGATATGTTGAACAGCCAATCTGCAGTTATATAAACATAATAACCTCACACTTTACCACATTATTGCTTAGTCTGTGCAGTGGAGTAGATACATGCATAGTTGTACTTGCCATTGGTGTGCGTGTGTGAAACAAACAAAGAGGAGATATGAGCCTTCAAAGAGTTGTCAGCATGGGTGCCCAGAGGGTATAGTAAAAACAAATCCAGAAAACTGCCTCAGTGGTATGACTACATCTCCATCTGTGATGCACATGAAAAACAGGTAGAGTTTCAATCAAACACCCCTGTTTGGAAGCATGAGAAGGGATCAAAAGCAGATTTGCTAAGAAAACTGCAGAGAAGCTTGGTAAATTATACTTCCCAGCAGAATATGTAAATCTCCCAGTCTTCAATGGTTTTAGAAAAAGAGTCTGCAGAACTATTTATTTATTTATTTATTTATTTAATTTTGTCATAACAATATACACAAGCATCACACAAAAAGATTATATAGTATATAAACATATATATGAGGAGAAACAAGGAAGTATAAGCATATATATATAAGAAAAAGAAACAACAGGACAGGAACGGTAGGCACGTTTGTGCTCTTATGTACGCCCCTTAAAGTCCTCTTAGGAATGGGCTTAGGTCAACAGTAGATAGTTTTTGGTTAAAGCTTTGGGATTATGAGAAGAGACCACAGAATCAGGTAATGCGTTCCAAGCACAGATAACTGTTACAGAAGTCAAATTCTCTACAATCCAAATTGGAGCGGTTGACATTAAGTTTAAATCTGTTAGTTGCTCTAGTATTATTGCAATTAAAGCTGAAGTAGTCTTTAACAGGAAGGACATTACAATAGATGATTCTGTGAGTTAAACCCAGGTCCTGTCGAAGGCGACGGAGTTCCAAGCTTTCTAAACCTAGGATTTCAAGTCTGGTGGGATAAGGTATTTTGTTGGTTACGGAGGAGTGGAGAACTCTTCTTGTAAAGTATTTCCGGACACGTTCAATTGTATTGATATCAGAAATGTGGTATAGGTTCCAGACAGGTGAGCTGTAATCAAGAATTGGCCTAGCAAATGTTTTATATGCTCTGGTCAGTAGTGTGGTGTTTTTGGAAAAGAAGCTGCGCAAGATTAGGTTTACAACTCTTAGAGCCTTTTTTGCTATGTAGTTGCAGTGGGCTTTGGCACTTAGATCATTAGATATGAAAACTCCGAGGTCTTTAATAGGGTGGGGGTCATCTGTAAGGTAATGTCCATCAAGCAAGTACTTAGTGTTTAGGTTCTTTTTTCCAATATGTAAGACTGAGCATTTGCTGATTGAGATTTGGAGTTGTCAAGTTTTGGACCAAGCGGTTAGATGATCAAGGTCTTTTTGAATGGTAGATGTATTGTCGGTGGTGTTAAATAACTAAAGCGAGTTATGACTAGGAATTAATTTGTGTCAGATATAAGAGTACAAGTATCTAAGGGAAGCATTCTGATATGATTGTATCTTTGCTGTGGATGCTAATGGAATGTGTGGCAATGATAATTATTATAATTATTCCAGGATTGCTTATTAATTTGGACTTTTCAGTATAATGTACAAAAGCCTGTCCAGTTTTTGCCAAGGGTGGCTAACAAAAAATCAATAAAATGTATCATAGAAAACAACTATTTAACCAATTAAAATTATTACAATTTCAAAACGTACGTTAAAAAAGTCAAGGATCAAAAACTGCTTAAAAGCCATACACAAAGAAGTCATATGCACTTATTTAAGGGCGGTGTTAGGAAGATGGAGGGCCACCAAGGAAAGATCCTGTCCTTTGTACCATTCAGTCTGATGGTACTTAATAGCAGCAAAACAGGGGCGAGACAGGTTCCTCTGTGAGATGCAGAAGATAACTCTAGTATTCCAAAGGCACTTAAGACTTAAAGTATAAAACTTTTGAATGAGCCTGAAATGAAGAAACAGCCAAGGCTATTGACAGAGGATTCAAGGACACGATCCCTGTGTTCTTCTAAAATGAAGGATGGCCTTTCTAACGTAGGTTAGTGGATTTGGGCAGGCCTAGCCCTGTTATAGTAGTCTTTTCCAATGAAATATTGGGCTTTTGGGGAAGTAATGAGTTGTTGAAAGAATGAAATTCTAAAATGCCTTCACATCTTGTCTTGCATCCCTTAAGTCACAGTGGTAGAACTGTTTCCAGGCCAAGGGCCACAAGGGCTCTTTGAAAAATGAGTTTGAAGCAGAGGTGGTATTCAGCAGGTTCTGACCAGTTCTGGAGAACTGGTAGTGGAAATTTTGAATAGTTGGGAGAACTGGTAAATACCACCTCTGACTGGCCCCGTCTCCATATATTCTCTGCCTCCCGAGTCCCAGCTGATCGGGAGGAAATGGAGATTTTGAAGTAATCTTCCCCTGGAGTGGGGAGGGAATGGAGATTTTACAGTATCCTTTCTTGCCACGCCCACCAAGCCACACCCACCAAGCCAATCCAAGCCCACCAAGCCACGCCCACAGAAAAGGTAGTAAAATTTTTGAATCCCACCACTGGTTCGAAGGTATACTCATTGCTTTTGATGTATCTTGTTTAAAATATATTGATTAAATATAGCTAATATGATGACTCCCCCACCATGTAATAATTTCCCCCTAAAATTATAACTTGATGGCAATGTTTAATGCTTTTGTGGAGTTGCATTTAAAATGTGGGGTGTCAGGTTGCTCCAGCCCACCCCCCAAGCCACCATGATGTTCCTCAGGTCTGGTTAAAAAGCATGATCCTAACACCACCGTTGAAGTAAGATACAACTATAATTTGGGTCAACTTTTGTCAAATGGAGAGGTCTTGTTGATACAATAATATTGTGATTGCTGGGATGCTTCCAGCAGTTTCATTCAGTCTGGCTCTCTCCTTGAGAAAATCAGGTAAGGGAGCTTTACAGTAACCCCTGGGAAGCTGTTCATTTTCATTATGTTTCGATTTTGAGTGATTGCCTGCCCCGCCCAGGATTATCTCATGGGAACCAGAAGCCTAGCTTGTCGACATGTGGCGAAACTTGTTTAGGAGCCAAATTTCACACACCCGATGCATCTCCATCGAAGGTAAAACCACATGTGATGCTTCAGGTGCACAACGCAGTCTCAGGAGGAGTCTGAAGGGGGGGGGGGTTGGTGGAAGGAAGGGAAACAGGGCCTCACAGCTGATCTTTTTCTTCCCAGACTGGTTAGACCAGCTTAGAACTGGAGAATCACAGCTTCCCACAAATGGAAAGGGCATGATGTCAGCCTGGGAATTAATATCACATGATGTGGTCCACGTTTCTTCTCTCAGGGCTGAGGGCTGAATTACTCCCCCCTCCCCTCCCTTTCTTTGCCTGCTTGCACAATTGAGCTTCACAATGACAAAAGAACAATAAAGCATTTATCAGTGTTTGGGAAACTCTGTCTAGTGAAGAAGGGACTTGTAAGTTTCATGAGTAAGCAGGTTTAGTTTCAAAGAACATGGTCTTTTAAAAAAGAACTTCCATTCTCAAAACCAGAGCTGTGCTACCCAAAGTATAGAACAAGCTTGCAATACTTAATGAATTATTCTGCTCTTCCTATAGATTGTGATCTGGCAAACTGCTCAGTATCATCTGGTGTTTCTGATCAACTAGGGCTTTGCATGGACCTTAGTTCCTTCCCTGTCTCCCTGTCAACCTGATCTTTGGCTATTTCCCCCTCTATTCAAGGATATGCAATATTTTTAAGCACAATGTTTTAGAAGCTGATGATTACAGAGAATATGGCAAAAGATACAAATGACACACTACTCCCACTATCCACAGGACACTATGCTTGGGAAAGGTGAGCTAGAAGAAAATCAATGAATTAGAAGCTTTTAATTCTACTAAAAGCTTCAAAATGAAAATTTAGCAAACCAGAAGCAAAAAGAAAAAAAAAGAAATCAGGGATGTGTTGAAAGAAATGTACATCTGGGTTCAGTTCCAAGTGGGGAAAAAGACACTGGAAACATGGAGACTGCTTGGAAAGATGGTTTATTGGAGGACAGGATCTCATGGTTTGAGTTCCTGAACAGAAAAGGGAGAGATGCTGAACATGCCTTGGTTTTATGTCTTCTCTGAGCTTTGAACTTCCTGGGGCACAGGAAGAGTACCCTGGTTGATTGTCAGACTCCCAGGGGGTGGGGATCTTAGCTAGCCTTGCTGGCTGATGTAATTTTCCCAGGTACCATGTGGTGAGTTTCTGTTGCTAGATGGTTCCTATTGTGTTGCAGATGATGGTCCATTGACAAAGGTGGTGGGGGGAGGCAGGAAGCTGCAGGGAGCTGCTTTGTCTTTAAAACATATTTCTCCATTTCTCATCCAGGGAAATATGTTCTGCCTTTTTAATAATTCCCAAAGTATCTCATTATTCTAGGAGACGGGTGGGTACTAACTTCCTACAGATGAAAACACATTAGCTAAGGTAAAAAAATTCTAGTGATTTTGACACAAACACTCTAGTATTCTGACCAGTTTAATAGAAATATTGCTAATACCTCGTAGCAATGTTGCCTTTTCTTTGAATGGTCTATTTATAAGAGAATAATAATGTCCTTCACTGTTAATCAGTGAAGGCAATGAACCACTATGGTTAAAAATCAGTTACATTTTACCTCAAAGCCACAATAATTTGCGCAGTTGTGTGACTTCTCTTCTGGTCTCATCAGCATTACTGAGTGAAGTATTTCAGCTGAAGGACACAGGTCAACGTCATCATTTACAATTGTTCATGCATTGTAAATCAGACTTGAACAAAGACAGTAGGGAGTGAGATTATCTTGGAAGGTGGGGGAAGAATTTTCAAAACTTGCTTCTAACTTGGAAAGAAGAATCCCACTGAAATGGATAATTGTTAACATTCCAACTTGAGATGAGAAGTGGAAAAGGAAAATGAGGAGGAGAAACTAAGCCTTCAAAGCTGCATCTTTCCAGTTTGGCATCTTTAACCTGATGGTTGGAGAATTCTGGGACTTGAAGTCCACATATCTTAAAATTGCCCAGTTGGAAAAACACTACCTTAAAAGCAATGGGCTGAGAAAGAGAAGAACCCTTGTTTCTGGTAGGCAGCAGAGACCGTGGGTGCTTTTCCATCATTGCTAATGCTA
The DNA here is from genome assembly GCF_028640845.1 of Ahaetulla prasina. NCBI lineage: Eukaryota > Metazoa > Chordata > Lepidosauria > Squamata > Colubridae > Ahaetulla > Ahaetulla prasina. The sequence goes on along the minus strand of NC_080539.1, from coordinate 305,881,733 downwards.
TGCTTAGAAGCATTAGTGCAGATATGGTTTAAATTATCATGAGAATTAAATGAGAAAAGAAAGCAGATGAGGGACATTCCTCAAAGAAGTTCTACCTGCCCATCTTTATCAAGTCTCAAACTGGATCAGAGGTGGGTTTCAGCAGGTTCTGACCAGTTCTGAAGAACCGGTAGCGGAAATTTTGAGTAGTTCGGAGAACCAGTAGTAAAAATTCTGTCTGGCCCCACCCCCATCTATTCTCTGCCTCCCAAGTCCCAGTTGATCGGGAGGAAATGGGGATTTTTGTAGTAACCTTCCCCTGGAGTGGGATGGGAATGGAGATTTTACAGTATCCTTCTCCTGCCACACCCACCAAGCCACGCCCACCAAGCCATGCCACGCCCACCAAGCCACGCCCACAGAACCGGTAGTAAAAAAATTTGAAACCCACCACTGAACTGGATGTGTGAGGGCAGAGAATATCATAGCAAAGTTCACAGCCTACAAGGCTGTGGTAGTGTAATTCAGTGTACAGCCATTACTGTAGCAACCTAAAACTTGTCTTCCTTACTGATAATATCACCACAGCAATCTCTGGTTAAATATAAATCTATGGAAATGTATAGAGAGTGATCTAGAAATAGGGAAGCTTATTTCTCACAGTATGACATTTGTTCCATGGTTCAAATATAATGTTTGGCTTAAGGTGATATGAGAAGTAATTGAAGTTTGAGCTGCATGCAAAAAACATTAAAAGAGAAAAAAAGAATTTCAAGTTAACCCATCTGTGACATAGAGCTATCAAAAATTATTAGTCAAACTCAGAAGTTTTTCCAGAATCTGTTTGAATTCCAACACCAGTAAAGAAGTTGAAATTATCCCTTATATAAGGTTTTGAAACCAAGCAGTGAAATTAGGCTTACATGCGTTCACCCCTTATTTAGAGTAATGAGTATGCATCAAGCATTTGAAATGTGTAAAATTATAAAACTTAGGTCTGTAATAAAGATAGTAAAAGATTTTGCCCTTTTGTTGGGATGAGATTGCAGTGAATGTAACATACCCTGTTTCCCCCAAAATAAGACATCCCCTGGTAATAAGCCCAATTGGGCTTTTGGGTGCAATAAGGCCAATATAAGGGTTCAAAAAATATAAGACAGGGTCTTATTTTCAGGGAAACACGGTAGATTTTGTGGAGTACTTAGTGCTTTCTGATCTTGGTTGTTTGCTTACAGACATTTCATTATCCAAGTAGGTAACATCATCAGTGTAAAAACGTTGAACCCTGAGCTATAGATATTCTCTTCCTTTGAAGATAGATTTTATTATGAAACAAGGGGTATAGACATGAATACTAATATAATACATTCAAGGGGAAGGCAATTGTGCCTGTTGGGAAAATGGAAATTATACATAAATGGCAAAAAATGTAAACAAGCAGATAAATATTAATATAATGTTTATTAAAGAGGAGGAAAAGGACAGAGAAATATTAAGATATGCTGGTACAAAAGTAATTGACATGATGTGATCTACCAAAAATGAATGATCATTGAAAGAAGAAGTAGTAATTGTATATAACAACAGACTTTTGCCCACTTCGTTACATGGAACTGAGAGTTGGGGTATATCAAAAAAAACCATAAAGGTAAGTTGATTGCAATAGGGACAGATAAGAAAAGAATGAATGAAGAATGAATGAGTGAAGAATGAATGCGAACTGAACTCAAAAATCCTATATAGCTTATAAAGAGAATGAAAGAGATCTGATTTTCAAAGCAGATATATATTAAGAAAGAGTAAATGGGTTGAGAGAAGTAAGAAGACCAAGGCAATTGTGGCTGGTTGGAATTTATTTTCCAAGAGGTAAGACAGGGGTGTCAAACTCAAGGCCCCCCGGGCCGGATGTGTCACGTGCTGGCCATGCCCACCCTCGCCCCCTGGCTTAGCAAAGGGGAAAAAAAGTCCAATATGTCACATGATGACGCCGTGAGTTTGACACCCCTGAGGTAAGAGAATTTTAAAACCAAAAGGCAATGTGTGATATCTGTATTTTGACATATAGAAACAAGGACTGCTTGTGAGGATAGAAAGACAGGCAGAGATATAGTGAATTAGGTTAAGTTTAAGTTTAAATTGGGTTTAAGATCCTTTCTCTTATCTTCTGCTGTTGATTTCTTCACTTTTTCTATGCTTTGCATGATATTGCTTACTCTTAAAAGAAATAGCACGATGGTCTGACAAAACTTCATCAGTTACAGCAGAGGTCTCCAACCTTGGCAACTTTAGGACTTGTGGCTTTGCTGGCTGAGGAACTCTGGGAGTTGAAGTCCACAAGTCTTAAAAGTTGCCAAGGTTGGAGACCCCTGAGCTACAGGACTGTATAATTACACTTCCCAGCAAGATTGATCTTTTGTAAACGGGTGTTCTTTATAACTACTGACTAAATGCCTCCAAATTGCTTTGGTGCAGGTCCAGGTAATATTGCTTAATCATGCTAACTCCTGAAATGTTGAATATTACAATTGTTTTTTTGGCTCTGAATGAAACAGGTATCCCTCACAGACTGTATATCATGGTTGTGCTAAGAAGAAATGCCAAGCACAACATCCTCATTATGAGTATTTGCAAGGTTTAGGGTCCCTGGAGCATCCTATAGAGCAGAGCTGGATAAACCAGAGCTAATAGTTTGGGGGGCCCAGTGGCATTAGTAGACTAAACAGAGCCAAACATATCTTTGTGGGAGTTTGCAGGTTTTTCAGAAGCACCTTCCATTTTATACTTAAAACAATGTAGCCTCCTTCCTATTTCCTCCCTTCCCATTTTAAAAGGCAAACCTACCTTAACACAGCATTTGTCTTTTAAAAGCCCTACAATCCAAAAAAAAAGCAAATATTTGGCTTTGCCCATTCTGTGATCTCCTTGCACACTTGGCCCCTTCTTCAATGAGAAAAACATTAAAAAGCTGCCTCCAGTTACACTAATATTTTTTTTTGTTTGTTTACATTTATATCCCGCCCTTCTCCGAAGACTCAGGGCAGCTTACAGTGTGTAAGGCAATAGTCTCATTCTATTTGTATATTTTTTACAAAGTCAACTTATTGCCCCCCCAACAATCTGGGTCCTGGTGAATATGGATTCACGCTCATTGTAAAGACGAATCATAAAAAGTGTGATCATTTTTGTGCTGCTGCACTATTGGCCACGCAGATGGTGGCTTCTGAGAGTTATTCAACAAAACCCAGAGACCCACAAGTTGTCTTCTCTTCTAAAATACATATGCTGCATTTGTGCTGTTGTGCAAACATGTGGATAGAAGCTAGCCAAAATCAAGGTCTAGAAAAATATTAGTTTTGCAAACAAACCTTGCATTTACTTTGCCAGTAAATGTTTTAGGATATAATGCAACCAAAGGGCATCAGATGGATGAAGTAGATTAATGTTCTATTGCTTACTTATCTAGACTATAGATTATTAGTTGGTATCTTTTAGATAAATGTGACTGAAGTTTCCGGAATTGTCAGGATATGGCTAATTTAGATGCTCTAATGTCAATACATTTGAAAGGCACATGGCACAGAGAAGCAAATACCTCAGGTTTTATGTAGCACTTCCAAAAATTTATTTCAGTCAGCTGTTTTGATGATCAGATATTTTCTAATTATTGTCTTTTAGGGAGAAAAAGTATAAATAGTATCTGTGAGTAGCCTGCTCCTTTTCTGCTCCCATAAAAGCTTGTGAGCTGTATTTTTTTTGTTCTTGTTTGTTGTCATATCTTTGCAACCGAAATCACATAATTATTCAGATGCTATATTGTTACTTAAAAAACCTGCACACACTGACTTTCACTTCACGCAATGGTGAACTGCTTACAATATCCAGATTTCATCACACATTGGTAGACAGACGGTGTTTTTCCATGATTACTAAAGGATGCCTGGATGCTGAAACATGTAGATGCTTGCCACAAGCTGGGGACTGTCCATTTGTTTTTGTTTTCAGATAGCTGCAATACTTGCAAGTGAATGTAGCAATAGTTCAAGGCCAGACTCATAAAACATCTACATTCTAATCAGCCACATAACTTCTATACAGAGCATCTATTGACAATAACACATCTAATTCTGTGCTTGAGTGTGATCTTATTTTTGGAGTTTCTGCTTTCAATTTTTGATTTTAGGTAGGCGCCTATTCCGTGGTAGGTTTATAAGCTAGGAACATTATAGGTTTCAGGAAGTGCTTATCCTGAGAACTTATCAAGTGGGCAATCTGTTTTAGAGGTCCTAGCTGCTCTCTTTGCTGAACACACAATTTTGTGTTGATTTTTGAACATACTGATTACTGAGCAACCTCTGTATACAGTCAACAATTTATGCAATTATGCATAAACATAAAAGATGAAACTCAACTACTTTGGCCACCTAATGAGAAGGAAGGATTCACTGGAGGAGAGTCTAATGCTGGGAACAATTGATGGCAAAAGAAGAATGGGACGACAGAGAATGAGGTAGCTGGATGGAGTCACTGAAGCAGTAGGCATGAGTTTAAATGGACTCCGGGGGATGGTAGAGGACAGGAAGGCCTGGAGGAACGTTGTATATGGGGTCGCAATGGGTCAGACATGACTTCAAGACTAACAACAATATAAACAGAAATGATGTAATATTTAATTTAGCTTATAGTGAGAACTTTAATGAGAATTCATGTGTCATGTTGTAATGACTTTTTTTAAATGAATTTTATGGTGATCAAAAGTAATTTTTAAATATGCAGTCTGTACCACCAGATATCTAAATGAATGGCTGAATTCAATAGTCTGTGGCTTGAAGTTGTCTTCTTTGGGTTTTTATTTATTTATTTGCATTATATAGCAGAACAAAGAAAATAATACAATGCAAACAATAATTATGTTGAAATAGAATATATTTGATATAGAAAAAAGAATGATGTGCAATCCCTAAAGCAACAACAGCATGGATTAAGCATTCTTTCTTTCCTGTAAAAGAACATTGTTGGGTACCATCAATATGAATCAACAACAACCAAATATACCAAATGAATTTTGAACAAAAGGGGGAAAATAAGAATTCCTGCTAAATTGGCACTACTTTTGAGGTCTGATCCTCAGCTAAGGCTGTTCCAGGACTCTTTTGTGATGCTCATTGGAAATGCATAAAGACTCATTTGTAAACATTTTCTTTTTATACAGCAGAACTGAAGTATACAACATGGAATGAGCAATGCTCAATGGCTGTTTCCGCAATGACACATTTCCAGGACATTGATACATTTCTGTGCAGACCACAAAGGTGAGTAGTCATGGCTCAGCTTCCCAGTGTACATACCTGTGGCAAAAAAAAAAAAGGATATAGAAATGATGATCACATTTGATCATTCGTATCTGGCTTGGATGTGATTCTCAATATGACTGATATTTGTCTTCATATCTGGAGAGGATCTAAAATATGAGTCAACTATCTATGTACATTTATAGGATACTAGGAAAGAATCCAATGTGTAAACAACTTCAGATATCATTCCAAGTTATGGAAATATTTGTAGAAAACATGTACGATCAACAAGCTTATTTCAACTCCAATATCCATGATGGACTAACCTTGTCAATGTAACCTATATAGTTTTCCTTTTCTCTCTTTGCCTGCCTTCTACCTTCTCCCTCTCCCTCTCCCTCCCTCTCTCTCTCTCCTTGCTATCACTTACTTCTCCCTCTTCTATCACATGCTTCTTCCCTTTTTCATTTTCTGCTTTCCTCTCATATTCTATCTCTACTGTATTTTTCGGAGTATAAGATGCACCTCCCCCCCCCCAAAAAAGAGGGTGGAAATCTGGGTGGGTCTTATACTCCAAATGTAGCCCCACTCAGCTTCTCAAACGGAGGCTTCAGAGGCTGAAAAAAGCATCAAAAATGGAGCTTCAGAAAAAAGCCCCAAACAGAGCTTTAGAAAAGAAGCTCCCAAACAGAGCTTCAGAGGCTTTCAGAGGCAGAATTTTTTTTTTCTGAAACAGAGTTTCAGAGGCAGGAAAAAAAGCAAAACAAACAAGGCACAGAGCTCACAACCAAGGAACCTGTTCCTAAAATTCACCTCTGGGAACAGCTGATTGGGGGTATTCCGGGAGGCCAATCCACCTGCCAATCAGCTTTTTTCATATTTTCCTCCCCAAAAATACTCTGAAAAATACAGTATTTTCCTTAAACCTTTCAAGCAAAATTTCTCTTGAATCATTTTAAATGGCAAACATTTCCACACCTGAATGCCATCAAAGGTAGCAATCTTCTCTTTCCTTTTCTGACCACTGAAGTGGACACTCCTCTCCCCTTTAGTGACTGTGTTGCACATGTACCAAAAATGGAACATGAATTGGTCAACTCTGTAGAACTTTGGAGTCAACATTATCAATGTCTGGGGAACAGTTTTTCTCAATTAATTCTCTTCAGATGTGTTGGACTATTCTCCCATTGTACACATTCATTATAGTTGGGCTATAGATAAGGGCATTGTATCCCAATGTACCTACAGCAGAAAACATCAGGCTGGGGAAGTTGCTTTATAATTTTGGAAAATACTGTGTCATATGTTCCCTTTGAGATTATGCTTATAATTCAGTCTTTTTAGTGTGGTTATCATTCCATCTCAGATGTAAACTTCATCTAGCTGTAATAGTTACACAACATAAATATTAATTGCTAACTTGGTAAACCTGATTATTCTGCTACAGGTTTCAGGGAGGGACCATTAAGCCTTCAGTATTAACAGTGAAATATAAAGGAATATGATTTTAGGGCCCAATCCCTGATATAAATGTATAACAAGAATTGCTAATTTCCTTCCACCTAAATATTATTGGCATGGTACTGGGTGGCATCTTATTAAAAATAGACAATACAGTATCAGTTTGCCTAGTTTGGAAAGTCCTAGAATAGTGAATAGGGCATAATTTAGGGAGGAAAAAGAATGCATACTCAGAGCTTCTGGACTTTTAATCTTGAATTTAGTTTGAACAGGTTAAAGTTTGATTATTCTAAAATACTTTCTAAGGATGACTTTAAAAATGAATCAGAAAGTTTGTTCACACAGAAAGTTTACATCAAAGCAAATCATGTATCAATCTTTTCAGTGGATGCCCAGACTACATTCCTGTTGAAAATGTTCAGAAATTATTTCACATTCAAACATACACACATATATAACCACATATTTTCTGCAATATTTCAGTTTGTGGTATGCTTTTCACATATGAATCCAAATATTCTTAGAACAGCACTATATCATACTTGGTTGTTGTTTTTTGAGCCATAGGCATTTTCCCACATAATTTCATTGGGAAATATTGTGTTGTTTTAAGGATGTGACATAGCCACTATTCACCCCAAACATGGATTAATCCTCAGTTATATCTCAGTTATTTTGCTTTCTTTTACTTTTAAGAGGGTTGAAGTGGAAATTTTAGTTCTGCATTAATCCTCTGCATCAATCCTCTATTCATTATGACTTGAAAATGAGATATAACTCTCAAATTTATAACTGAAGCATTAAATCAAGTTTCATTCAACCTTCCCTGCTCTTGTGCCCTGTAGGCAAGTTGGGATAGTTACTCCAGATTTAATTAATTTGTTCAATTAATATGCTATCAAGCCTTCAAAAGCTGTAAAAACTGGTCATCTTGCCTGAAATATATGTATATATAAATTAACTTGGCTGCTGGACTCAGTACATCAGCATCAGACCATCCCGTCCCAGATGTTTGAAGGTAGCATGGACCATTTGATGCTACACTTCTCCTTCTTCACTCCCAGGCAAGTTTCGCCATAATCCAACAAGAGTTTGAGCTCCAGACTACTTTGGTTTACAAATGTTTCTTACTGGAGTCAGTGTCAGACAAAGCAGAAGAATTTCTTCCATCGACATTTAGAAAGAGTTTTGATTCCTTTAGCTGTCATTTTCTTTTCCTGTTGGGCTTTGTATTCAACTGCACTAACAATGGCTGTGTCAAAAACTTCCTTCAGGTTCTTTTGAGTCAAAGCAGAGCACTCTACATAAGTCTGAGCCCGGATTTTTTCAGCCAGGCCTTCTGCTTGTGTTCTCGCCACAGGTTTTACATGGTAGTGATTCAGGCTGATTAATACTTTGACATCATCTCTCAGGTCAGCTTGTGTCCCTACTAGCACTACTGGTGTTTGTGGATTGTGAGTTCTTATTTCTGGAATCCATTTTTCTGTAATGTTTTGGAAGGAGGTGGGATTTACAACGCTGAAGCAGACCAGGAAGACATCTGTGTCAGAGTAACAGAGAGAGCGGAGGCAATCAAAGTCTTCCTATATAGAGAAAAGAAACATGGAGATCAATTTGTGTCAGATATTTACTGTACTAATTATACTTAGTAGGCATTGCAATCTCATCTTTTCCACAAAGCTCCAAAGCCAAACTTTTACAGCTTTCAATCAGCAAAACAATCCAAAGTTTAGAAATCATTTGAATTTTCCCAAGTGTTTTTAAGAGAAAAATTAAGTCAATTAATAGCTACTAAATATAAAATTAATGGTTCAGTTCACACATCATACTAAGCTAAAACTAAACAAATTTTGCCTCAGCATGTTGGATAAACCCCACCATTACAGTTTATGGCCAGAGTCCCTGACTGGGCTAAGACATCAGTGTGCATGTTTCTTTTGTTCTCCAGATTTTATGTTTTGAGACTTCGATCATTGAAATAAATAAATACACAGGAAGCCAACGATCTTCAGTCTCATATATAATTTCTTTTCTGATAATTCACCTTTTTTTAAATTCCCAAAATGTTTCTAGGCTGGGCTTTTTCATAAACTCCAGAGCCCATTTTTAGAAAATAAAACCGCTCTATTTGGAATGTGCCCAGAAAAAAGCAGAATAAAACCAAGAATAAAACCAAGATATTAGGAAATAACCTGGAGGAATATGGCAGGAGAATAACTTCACTATTTTGCCTCCTATAAAGTGGATGTTTGTAATCAGAAATATCCCCTCTGGTAGCCATTCTCTGAGCATATTCAGAACAGGCTCAAAATCCCAGATGTCCCCATTGCTCCCAAAATATTAAGGTTAATGGCTAGTGTTATATGTAAATGCAGCCACTGTGACTTAGTTAATAAATGATGTTTTCAAAAATGAGTTAATTCGCTAATTAGACCATTGAAGAAGTGAGGGACTTTTAATGCCCATTAAAATGGCTTCTCAATCATGTAAACAATCAAATCCCAAACTCTTGTCCCAATTAATATTTCAGAGCTCATGCTTTGCTTAAAAAGTCATGGGCCTCCAGACATACTATTTCATAAAATATTAAATTTTTGCTGCAAAAACATAAATAAATTTCAGTTAGCAAGCCATAAGTCACATAGACAAGAAAATTATATCCGTTTGTTGGTTAGATTTATAACCCAGTTTTCTTCCAGGAATGCAAGGTGGCATCCATAACATATTTAGCATATTACGCAATGCCAGGAATTCCCAATTCAAAGGTTATTTCAAATAAGAACTCCCCAGAAGGAAACACAGTGTGTCTCCTCTCCAATACTGAAATATAATTTTAATGTAAAGTATGCCAGAACTATGCTGTAGATTGCTACGGAATGTCAGAGGTTTTTTTTTTACTGAATTATTGTCATTTTTTTTTCTGATATCATCCTTAGCATGGCATTTGAACCAGAGCTGCAAATATTCTTTACTTTTATAGGCCCCACCTGTCCTGCAGTGTCCCACAACTGGATACGAACGGGTGCACCATCAACCAAGACTTGAACTGTGAAGAGAAAGAGAAGATCACTAAGTAATTGATATATACCATTCAGCTTCACTAGTATCAGTCTTGGTCTATTCTCCAGAGAGAGCTTTGAAGCTGGAAAGCTGCATATTTGAAAATACTGAGCAAATGCTGTAGAAGGTTTATTACTAAAACATACCCATCTCTATACTAATAATTTTAACCTGCATTGAAGTATTGCCTCTGTTTGGCCACCTACATCTCAATAAATGATTGCAGGAAAAGTATATATTCCATCTCAAAGCAAACATGAGCCAGTTTTTCCAGGTCCTGTAGTATCTATGTTCCACACTCCCATCTATGTTGATGTGCTGAACCAATAACCGAGAGTGGATGCCACTGTGCCTATGATCTAAGTAGGCACTAGAGACATTATGAAACTCTGGATCACCCTTTCATAATCTGATGTTTTAAGATGATAGTTTCTATCAACTCCAGCCAGCATTGTCCCTGAGAAGGCACCAGAAAAGTCAGGCAATTTCAAATTTGGCTACTCTTCTACATATGGGGCAGTGTTGTTAACATCCAGTCAGATGGAAAGGTGGCAGTCAAACGATGGAGCATGTTAAGCTAGCCAAATATTTAAACACAGAAGACCAGGATTAATGCAGCTGCTTTCTAGCTATTATTATTATTGATATAATGCCTCAGGTTGGTTAGGAGGGCTTTAAGTATCAAAATACAGAACCAGGTCTGAGCTGCAGTCATGCCAATTGGTAAATGGGTCTTCAGTATCTGTATGCTATGTTTAGCTAACATAAATAAATGCATACACAGTTAAACATGATGTCCTTGGGTCTCTACTATTTACAGTACAGGAAAGTAACTTTTCAAAAAGCAAACAATTGAAAATCAAGAAGTCTGCATGTTCAGAGCCTTTCTGCTTTTTGCCACCTCAGAGATGTTCTCTATGCTGCATATCCAGAGTTGTTTACTGTTAACAGCGAAACCTTATTAGTATTTGCCACAAACATCATTGCATAATTGCAATGAACTCTGACAAAGTTTTTAAAAAACTGCTCCACCCAACAGGCACAGAAGTTCTTTTACCTACCTTCATGTTTTGTTCATCTTAGCTAAAACAGGTCAGGGTTAGTCCACTAATGGTCCTAAGCTCTGTGACTTAAGATATTTGAAAGCGGGGCATTACTCCCATGTGGGCATTTGAGAACTCCCTCTAGCTTCTCCATTGTCTTGTTCTCAAGATTGCTGAAGCAGTGGGGGTCCGGCAGCTCCTAACAGCTTCCATAAGAACAACCTGTCATTAAGCCGGCAGTCCCTTAGGGCTGAAACTGGCCTGGGCTTCCTTTTTTCTCTTATTGCTTCTAGCAACTCTTCAAAACAGCATATATCTATCCTTGCATTTGTGGGCCAAAGCAATTGGATCTGAACTGATAAAACCTGGAGGGCAAGTTGAGTGGGAAAAGCAAAACAGAAACATGTATAACTGGCAATTAGGTCTTTCTTTCTTTCTTTCTTTTCTCCTGTAGGAATTTAGCACACACCCCCTCCTAGAAGAATGAAATATTTTAGAAAATATTTAAAAAGGCAGAATATATTTCCCTGGATGAGAAATGGAGAAACATGTTTTAAAGACAAAGCAGCTCCCTGCAACTTCCTGCCACCCCCCACCTTTGTCAATGGGCCATTAAAGCCTCAACCAAGCTCACTGAATCCCCCCATCATTTGCAACACAATAGAACAGAAACTCACCACATGGCAAGGCTCAGGCAAGCTTGAGGGACAACCTACATTGTTAACTAAGACTCCCACCCCCTGGGAGTCTGACAACCAATCAGGATACTCTTCCTGTGCCCCAGAAAGTTCAAAGCTCAGAAAAAGCATAAAGCCAGGGAGCACACAGGATCTCAGCCCTTTTCTGTTCAGGAACTCAAGCCATGTGATCCTGACCACCATTAAACCATCTTTCCAAGCAGCCTCCATTTTCCAGTGTCTTTGTCCCCACTTGGAACTGAACTCAGATGGATATTTCTTCCAACACTCCCCCTCTGCTTCATTCTCTCCTCTTCTTTTCCCCCCTTGGTTTCTAAATGGCTTTAAAGACATAAGGAGAGGACTGGAGCACCAGGTTTCATAGTATGTTCATAGTAAATGCACAAATTCCTTGAAGGGCTATCAAAGGTTGCTCAACATGAATATCAATGGTGGCAGGGAGTATTTGTTTGAAAGACAATTTATTTGTCCAAATTTTCCTTCATAAAAGTTGAAGCTTTATATAGTGGTGAGGCCCAGAAAGGCCTGGCTATTTGTCTGTTGTGTAGTTTATCCTCACAAATCAGCTCAAGTATTGTAGTTCAAACAGAGAAAGAATATTTTCCTCATAAATAAGACAACTTTCTTGTATGCCATTCTTTCATAACCACAGCTGAACTATTAACTCATGTAAGTAACCAAACAATATACCTACATAGTCCTGCAAGCCATTAGCCATTTGTTAGTCTAAAAAATACACATTTAAAAATGTAGTCTGCTAAATGCCAAGTATAAAAAATTATTTAAAAATAAACTTTACTTCCTAATTTTTCAAATATTTCCATAGTTTCTTGTTAACCTAATACAAGGAAAAATGTAAATATTGATATCCTGACTTAATGAGATTGGTCAGGTCCTGGCTTTAAAATACAGCGGATCTAATTCAATTCACAAAATTCAGAGTGTGAATGGTTTACACATTATCTAATTGACATTGACTGAGAACTGAAGAAATAATCAGGGAGAACTCACCACCTTTTACCAACACATTTCTCCTAGTTTAATCCAACCCTGTTGTATGGGATAGCTAAGATTAAATACCCTGTCCTCTCCTTTGTGGTGATTTCTGCTACTTAATTTTCATTATCATCTCTAAACTAAATATCTGATCTCTGCAGCTCCAAAGGATATCACATCAAAAATTTCAAATATTCAGAGAGAAAAAATTGACAGGCATGGGGGTGGGGGTGGGGTGGGGTACAGGATGAAAATTAAAAAGAAACCTTCAAAAACTCCCCATAGCTCCCTGCCTCCAACAGACAAACTTCTTTGAATAAATTTGTAGAAAAGAACTGAGAACAATTCACTCTTCTGTAACCGTTTGTGAAAACTGTGGCGAAGTAACTGAAAATGCAGGAAGCAGAGGAGATAGGTGATAAAAATAAATCAAGGCAAAATGCACAATTCGCAGGAGAGTGTAATGGAGGGAAGGGAGACATCCTGTCTTAGAGGAGACAACAGAAGGCACTTAACACCAACCAGAGATATTGCCAGGGTATCCTTGAGTACAGAGAAGTTCTTTATTTTGGAGAAAAAGAACCCTGCTAATCTTTTCTCAGGCATCTTGTCATTAGGGAAATGAAGGCTGTAGCGTTTGCAACCCTGTTCTGGATGAAATAACTCTTGTTGCCTCAGGGTCTTTCGGTACAATCAGGCAAAGCCTCTGTCTGAGTCACCTCAAAATCCTTAGTACACCCTGTCAGCTGTACTTTTGCCACCTGGGAATACAGTCACCAGTCTCCACAGCAGGAGAGGACTTTTCTGGAGTTGGGTCCCTGCCTTGGCTGGTTTTATAGAACTTAAAGAATAACAGAGTTGGAAGAGACCTTGGTGGTCTTCTAGCCCAAACCTAAGCAGAAAACCCTATACAACCTATACAAGTCTTGTGGACTTCAAAGCTGGCAGAGGAATTCTGGAAGTTGAAGTCCATAAGTCTTAAAGTTGCCAAGGTTGGAGACCCCTGCCCAATATCATTTCAGACAAATACTGGCTAATCTCTTAAAAACGTCCAGTGATGGAACAACTTTTGCAGTCTTTTTCTTTCTTTTTGGGGGGGGGAGGGGGGGGCAAATGGATGGGCAAAGGGTAGCACTTAGGTATACATGGCACAACCATTCAGATGTGGAAAAAAATGAAATCCAAATTATAGATTGTGTTTGAGGCACAATTTCTTGTCTAGATATTTGGAGGCTTGCCAGAGCCGTTCAGGAACCGGAAGGTGTGGGGATCAGACCCGTCTTCTGAATAGAGTGTGAGTGGTTTGCACATTGTGCTAAGCCATGATGTGGGTAATTGGGTATTGAGTATGTCCACATCAACCAGCCTCTTTACTCTCCTCTATTGTGAATGTCCCATGAACTGAGTCTTTCGGGAGAAGGGCGGTATAAAAATTTAATAAATAAAAAAAATAAAAATGAACTATTCCCAAAACTCCTGCTTTTTAAATTTCTACCATGATTTTTTACAGGCAGACTCTCTCATCTGTTTGCTCAGTTCTTGCCCAGAGATTGGATGGAGAGAGAGTTGGTGGAAGAAACAAGAAAACCAGTCCCAGAGTGAGAGATGGCCCCAATGTGAAGCGTTAGAACTATAAAATATATTGAAATGTAAACAAACGAGTGAAAACATGGCCCTGCGGCCTTGTTTGGGATGCATAGAGGAGTACATAGTAGTGGGGCTGGTTAGCACCCCAAAAGCCTTCCCTCTGCCTTTTAATTAATTTTTAACATTGGATTTCAATCACCCTTGCCTCTTTTCAAATTTTATTTAACATTTTATGTTTTAATATTTTAATTGCATACCACCCACAGTTCCTCTGGGAGGGAAATGGGTGGTTCCAAAATTGGATTAAATAAATAATATAATAAGACTCTCAAGAATGGGGTGATGTGCATATGAGTGTGTATGTATATGCACACACATTCATACACAAACACCACCAGGAAATGTCTGGGCTAAAGACTAAAGTGGGAAGTAAAAGAGCAAACCACTTCCGTATTGCTGTCAAGAAGACAATATCAAGCTATCCTTGAAACCATCTGCTGGAGACCTCAATATCCTTTTCAAAACACACAGTTTGGTTTTTTTCAAGTGTTTCAGGAAATGAGTTCAGCACAAATCCCAGTTCAATGTTTTCCAAATTCTGCAACTTTAAGATGTGTGGATTTCAACTCCCAGAATTCTCTAGCTAGGATGAATGCCTGGCATGCTGGCTGGGGATTTTTGGGAGTTGAAGTTCACACATCTTAAAGCTGTCAAGTTTGAAAAATATTGTGATAATACAATATAATAAGGCACCTCCACAACACAACAGAAGTAGTAACGAATACACCAATCCCGTTTTTCTAGTACAAAATAATATACGGTATTTTTTCTATTAGAAAACATGAATGATAATACAAATATTGTATTGTTTATAATTTTGTACAAAGGGAATCAGAGGCATTTTGGCATTGCAGTAAAAAGAAAGAAATCGTGAAAATGTCATAAAATTAAGGAATATCCAAAGACTATATATTAAAAAAAGGAAAAATGTGTACGTTTCTGGGTGCAATAATGTTAGTTTTCATCTCAGACAACAACATTCCCCAATATGCATATTCTTTTCAAAACCGAAAAACTGAGGGAAGCTGTAATCCCCCCTATATAGGATGTGCTAGACTGAGTCTATGTAATAAAATTACTCTGTGAGAATATAGAGAGAGAGCAGGGCAGACAGGTGTTAGACAGTCAACAATTAAAAGACAGCCATCAGATTTCTCTGCAATTATTTTAATGTCCAGACAGCCTCCTGGGGAACAAGGTCCTTCAAGTTGTAAATTAAAAGGCATAAAAATAAAGCAAAGCAAGCAAACTCTTCCTAACTATGCCATGTACATATACATGGAAATTCACATTCCCATATTCTGGGACTGGAGCAAAAAAGTGTACAGGTAGTCCTCAACTTACGACCACAATGGAGCCCAAAATTTCTGCTGTTAAGTGAAACATTTGTTAAGCGAGTTTTGCCCCGTTTTACAACCTTTCTTGCAAAAGTTGTTAAGTGAATCACTGCAGTGAATAAGTTAGTAACACCGGTTGTTAAGTGAATCTGGCTTCCCCATTGATTTAGCTTACCAGAAGGTCACAAAAGGTGATCACATGACCTTGGGACACAGCAACAGTCAGAAGTATGAACCAATTGCCAAGCATCTGAATTTTGAGCACATGTGGATGCTGCAAAGGTCAGAAGTGTGAAAAACGGTCATAAATCACTTTTTTTTCAGTGCCGGGTGTAACTTTGAATGAACTGTTGTAAATGAACTCTTGTAAATCGAGGACTACCTGTATTAACCTGATAGTGTTCACATAATGGTAAAAACTTTGCAATACATGAAAACACGGATGAAAGTCCTTGATATGTTGGCCCCTTTCCCTTTTTTTTCTGTTGTATCTAACAAGTCAAATAAAAAGCCATCTTGCTTTCCTTTAACCATGGTGGTAAATGCAATATGCAATATGGTTTTTTGGAAAATGGAGTAGAGGCAAACATGGCTCTGAAAATGAAGCAACTTTCTTCAGGACATACAAAAAGCAAGTTAGGATGGAATAAGATGGTTAAACATAATAGACATTGAAAGAGAATTAGCTTGAATTTATTTTACACACTGGTACTCCTCGACTTACGAGCATTCGTTTACTGACCGGTCAAAGTTCCAGCAGGAATGAAAAAAGTGACTTACACGTTTTGTAAGTGTGAAAAAAGTTTTCACAGTTATGACTCTTGAGGCATGCCCACAGTCAGGTGATCAAGTTTGGGTGCTTGGCAATATATATTTATATTTTCGATGGTTGCAGCATCTTGGGGTCCTGGGATTGTCATTTGCAACTTTCTTAGGGAGCTTCTGACGTGCAAAGTCGATGGGGGAAGCCAGATTCACTTAATGATGGCACAATTCACTTAACTGTAGGGATCTGCTTAATAACCATGGCAAAAAAGGTTGCAAAACGGGGCATGACCCACCTAACAACTATCTTTCTTAACAACTGAAATTTTGGGCTCAATTATAGTTGTAAGTCAAGGGCTACCTGTGACGTGTCTTTGGTCGGCAGAGTACATTTTTCTGATCACAGATGTGGAAAACTAGATAAAACCTTTACTGATTTTTTAGACTACCAAGGTACCAAGCCTTGGATTCCCCATGCTTTTATTACAGTATCTTGCAAAATATGAATTATTACTGCACTGATCTATGAGTACATATAGTCTAATCTCCACTGAATGATAACTGAGGTAACACAATGCCTACTCAACCATCAAATAGCAGAAGTGAAAGAAGCCCTACCTTTGTTAAGGCCAGGACACAACTATGACTGTTGCCAAAGCTTAGCTGTAAAGAAAGAAGACCAACCTGTTCCTGGTCAAAGAGTTGCTGAGATTTTTACTTGATCTTCAAGATAGTGGGCATTTCCCGCTTGTCTCATTTCTCATTTCAATACTTGCCAAACCCATATTGTAAATATAAAATGGTTGCTATGCCCAGAGCATTAGTGTGCAAAAAAAATCTGATGCCATATTTTGTGTGAAGTATATGCCATTATACTGGTAATGTATATACCGTATATACTCGAATATAAGCCGATCCGAGTATAAGCCGAGGTCCCCAATTTTACCCCAAAAACTGGGGTAAACTGGGGACTCGAGTATAAGCCGAGGGTGGGAAATGAGGCACCTACGGTTGAAACCCTCCTCCCTCAGCTGAGAAGGCTGGCTCCCCGCCCGCCTCTCACTGCACCGGCAGGGCTTCCCGTCCGGTAAAATGTGAAAAAGAAAAATAAAACTCGAGTATAAGCCGTATATACTCGAGTATAAGCCGAGGGGCTTAAAAAAAAACAAAACTCGAGTATAAGCCGTATAGACCCGAGTATAAGCCGAGGGGACGTTTTTCAGCACAAAAAACGTGCTGAAAAACTCGGCTTATACTCGAGTATATACGGTAACACTGTAAAAATGCCATTTGGTATGACTTTACTCTCCATAGGTCTGATCATTGCACCTCAAAAAAGACTCTTGTCCACCATAATGTACTCTTTGTGGTGTTACCTTTGGAAACACCCTACAAGTTCAGCAAATAGCTGGTATAAGGAACAAGAATCACATCATATTTATATTTTAAAATGCCTATTATTTACCAGCTACTGTTTAAGCTGTTGGTATTACAGTTTCAACCTCTAGAAGGCATAGAACTTTATCTATGGTGAAGGTATCCAGCCATTAAGATTTGTTGACCCTTCTGAAAATTTTGTAGCTCTTGAGAGGCTCATTTATTTGGGTCAAAGTGAGCATCTTTTCCTCCAGGCCACAGAATATAACAGGGCCATCAAACTCGTGGCCTGCAGGCTGGATGCGTCATGCGCTGGCCATGCCCACACCCGGTTTAGCGAAGGGGAAAAAGTTGTGATACATCACCGTGACGACGCGAGTTTGATGCCCCTGGAATATACTCTTTGGTTCCACTTTCTATGTAATTAGAAAATCTATAAAGATGCATCTCTTTTAGCATTAACTTTTACTTTTTAAAATGTTAATATATATTATATTTAACATTTATCTGTATACTATCTTTTACTTAGTGTTATCTAGTTTGAAAAGAAAGTTCAGGTCCTGATCAAATGAATAGACAAAATGATTAAGATAAATGATGGGACTGTAGCAGACAGCATTCTTCCAAGGAAGAACTGCAATGTCTCAGCGTTCTTGTTTAGAGTAAAGCTGAGAATGGTGAGACATAGCAGATATATCTAAACATCATGGCATGGAAAAAGTAGAGGGAGGAAAGTTATTTTTCTCTTACACAGTATTAAAACATGGTACAATCCATTTAAATCACACTTTGAGCAGAAAAAGATTCAAGATTAATAAAAATAATAATTGCTAGCACACAAGGCATAGTTAAACTACATAATTCTCCATCGGATGTAGTGATTATACCAGTTTCAAGTGTTTTAAAAGATAACAAAAAGAATTTATCAAGGATCGAGCTATCAATAGCTACTAGATTGGATGACCACATCCTGAATCACAGACAGCACCTCAAATATCAGCTATTCTCAAAATGGATTTTCATATTGAGGTATTCTCATTGTACCCTTTTTCATCGTTTATTTTATGGCTCTATTTTTTTGCTTCATTCGTTTACTCCTTTCATCTTCTTTCTTTTTATAATTGTAAGATGGCTAGAGTAGCCCCATGGTGTGATAGGCGGCAAATAAATTTAACAAATAAGTTTCACTAGAAGAGCGATTACCCTCTTGGATGCATCTGCTATCCCACCACATGATAGCAATAAAATTGGGCTGAGACATTGACCTAATCCAGCAGAACTCTTACATACTAGGGTATACAAGTGTGCCTTTTTCCAAATAAGCATGGTACACTGATATGAGGAAGTTTATCTCCACCCTTCTCACGCAAATTTGTAGATCTTGTTTTATTCGTGCTTTGGCCTCCCTTGCAAGTGATGCAGAAAAGTTTCAGTGTAATAAAGAAACAGGTTAAGCAGGAAAGTTTGGTGGGTGACCATCAATATTTACTGACCCCAAGAGCAGAACTGTCTTGCAATGTGACATATCAGTAGTTCTGATCTCAGCATACATGCATGGGAAAATATTACTTTTCAATATTATCAGAAACACTAGCCTTCCCTATCAGCCCAACCTAATGACCTCTGCCTGCACAGGACAACAATTTGACATTTCCAGTTAGTACACTGATTACAAATGATAAGAATTGTACTTCAACTATCTGGAGAGGGGCAGGTTGAAGGATTCTGTTCTTTATTCCTGCACATGATTCATGATGGATTATACCATGCTTTTGAGAAACCCTGAACAGTTTCCTCTGCACTCATTTAAACCAGTTCCACAGGGCTACTCGTTTTTTACTTATTTAATTCATTCATTTATATTTGCCTTTGTTTTACCAATCAGCATTGGGCACTTGCAGTTCAGGCCTGGAACTGCACACCGATTGCCTTTAACTCTCGTGTAAGCTTGGTTCACCCAGCATAATCAGTTCTAATATGGTTAGTTGAGTGTTAGTTTATTATGGGAACCCAGCTGATTATATGAACCACAATTTAGTGTGATACATGGACTAGCCACAGTGAAGCAAAATTCCATCCCTTGTGTGTTTAAAGAAAAAAGCTTATCAGCACGTTAACCCTGTTTTACCCCAGGGATGTAATCATATGTTAACTACACATTAGATAATGTCAGGGGTGGGCCGGTTGTAACAATCAGTTCACAAATGTGAGCGTGCCTTCCGCGCATGTGTGTTATATGAAAAAAACAGCGATTATATAGGACATGATAGCGCCAAAGTGGGTGGGCAGGGCCAGCCCTGGTCGGAATTACTGGTTCACCTGAACTGGTCCGAACCAGCAGCAGCCCACCACTGGACAATGTTCTATATGCTAAATGATGCAAATACTGAATTTTGAGGCTAGGAAAATGTGGTATTTCCATCACAGAAGCTCAACCTCACCAATACACAAGATGTTTGCAGTGGAGGCTCCAGTGTCTCAGACAGAAAGTCCATTCAGAGAGTGGTAAGTACAGCTGAGAAGATTATAGGAAGCTCAATTCCTGTTAATCAGGGTACTGCTTATAAGTGCTATGTGCTTAGAGCTCGAAGTATTGTTAGAGACCCACACACCCACTCCACAGTCTGTTTCTGTTGCTCCCCTATGGGAGGAGGTTTCGAAGTATTTCTAGCAGGACTGTAACAGCTTTGTTCCCTATGCCGTCCATTTGGTAAACTTGCAAGATTCATTTTTCTCACCATGTACATGTATACATCCGAAATACAGTTGTTTCTCCATGTCATATACCCTGTTTCCCCCAATATAAGACATCCCCTGATAATAAGCCCAATCAGACTTTTGAGCACATGGCAATAAGGCCAAGAGCTTATTTCACGGTTCAAAAACATATAAGACAGGATCTTATTTTGGGGGAAACACAGTGATATATGTGGGTATATGCATAATTTTGTATTTATTTATTTATTTTGTCATGTATATCTAGTGAATATAGGAGGTGGAGTCCCTTTGACAGCTGTATGCAACAAAATTTCATTTTAATGTATTCCGATTAGTGTGCATTCATAGTGACAATAAAATTATTCTAAGTCAAAGTCTAAGTTCAGTGCAATTTGATTGGGTGGTAAACCCTGCCTGAGATTATTCTAAAGCAGTTTAGTCTTCCAATTATAGCTGCTGAAATTTGGATGCGAGACTTAGATCGCCACCTGTTTATAAACTGGGAAACAATTAACATCCCCTCATTTTGTTGAACTAAAATGGAAAGGAAAACTACGGAGAACAGCTATTTGGATTCCCTTTGAAGCATTCCAGTCTACTGAAGCCTACTGATTGGGCTAGAGTAGCATTCAAGGATCAAACCTATGAAAGCTCATTGGGCAGCCCTAGACAGCTCTACCTTTCAGTGTTGCTGCTGTAGGAAGATGAAAAGAGAGAAATATTAAACCACATTATTTCCTGATGCTTGGAAAACAAGCATCTTTAGAAATTGTTTTGGGGAAATCGCATCATGCAAAGCAAGTTGCAAATAAGGAAGGTTGCAACCTATACTAGTTCCTCATCTGGATTAGTTAGTCCACACCTGTTCCACAAAGGTTAGAGATCTATTTGTCCTGGAAACAGAAAAAAAGGCACAGACAGGATGGCATTTTTGGCATTCAATACCTGGCCTTAATCAAAGCGGGCAGGGGGAACATCTAGCCTTCAGGTTCCAGATATTATTGGACACACCGTCCAGAAGCTGTCATTATTGGCCTTCTCACTGGGGTTGTTGGGAGTTGAACTTGGAGGCTCAAACTCCCATTCTACTAGGTTACAGCTCTAAAAAGAATTGTCTGATATTACTTTTGTTAGCATTGTTTAAAAATGGAGAAAATCTGATCTAAAAAAAGGGCTTCTTATAATGTATTCCTTCTATCGTATCAGATTTTAAAAGCATGTACAACATGCAATAAGCTAAATACACTGTATATTAAATATGTACCAGTGGAATGAATGACCCCTGCAATAAAAACTTAAAGGATATACCATAATATAAAATTCAAGCCATAGTTCACTGAACCACAGACTGTCCTTTGGTTTGCATATAGTTTCCTTGGTAGTACAGGCCAAATCGAACGATAAAGTTAAATATTACATGTTCAAAATTAGAACAGCATATATAGCAGCAAATTCAGCCTGTCCCAACCAACCTGGTCCTCTCCACATACTATATATGGGGACTATAGCTTTGAATATTCCAGTTATCAGGTTGGAGTGAGCTGACAGGACTATGCAGTTGATTGTCCTATGGGAGGCAGCAATGGTGTTTATTTATTTATTTATTTATTTATTTATTTATTTATTTATTTATTTATTTATTTATTTATTTTATTTACATTTATATCCCGCCCTTCTCCGAAGACTCAGGGCGGCTTACAGTGTATAAGGCAATAGTCTCATTCTATTTGTATATTTTACAAAGTCAACTTATTGCCCCCCCAACAATCTGGGTCCTCATTTTACCTACCTTATAAAGGATGGAAGGCTGAGTCAACCTCGGGCCGGGCTTGAACCTGCAGTAATTGCAGGCTGCTGTGTTCTAATAACAGGCTTCTAACAGCCTGAGCTATTACACTGTGTGCTAATTCAGGCATATAGTTTAGTCCAGGGGTCTCCAACCTTGGCAACTTTAAGACTTGTGGACCTCAAGCTTTGCTGGCTGAGGAATTCTGGGAGTTGAAGTCCACAAGTCTTAAAGTTGCCAAGGTTGGAGACCCCTGGTTTAGCTTGTTCCAGGTCATTATTATCACGTAACAAGCTGGAGTTAAACAAGACACTCCAAAATGGGTGGGGCTAGAATGCAAACTGACTCTATTTTAACTTTCTGGAACATTTTACAGGTAGTCCTCAACTTACAACAGTTCACTTAATGACCGTTCAAAGTTACAACAGCACTGAAAAAAGTGACTTATGACCGTTTTTCACAGTTACAACCTTTGGAGCATCCCCAGAGCCATCTGATCAAAAATTCAGATGCTTGTCAATTACTTCATACTTATGACCGTTGTAGTGTCGCACGGGCATGCGATCATCTTTTTTTGACCTTCTGACAAGCAAAGTCAATGAGGAAGCCAGATTCACTTAGCAACCGGGTGACTAACTTACCAGTTGCAGTAATTCACGTAACAATTGAGGCAAAATGGAGCAAAATTCACTTAACAAATGTCTCGCTTAACAACAGAAAAGTTGAGTTCAATTGTGGTCGTAAGTCAAGGACTACCTGTACTTCTCAGCCACCCTCCTCTAAATGTCAAAAGATCGAGTCTGAGGCTCTTGGTGCTGTAAAAGGAGTTCCGGCATTTCACAGAGTTCAGATGTAATACGGATTTTTACACCAATCAGGATGTTGGATAATGTGATCACAACATCTCTTCCAACTTTTCGTTATATGATTCTGCGAATATATTCTATGAATATTCTTTACAACAAATGCTGCAAGATGATCCATGTTGATTGTGAGATCCTATGTTGCTCATGGGAAGATAGATGCCATTTAGTGAGCTCATGTTCAAAATGAAATTCAGGTTGGGGTTATATGCAGGGGTGAAATTTATTTTTTTGCTACTAGTTCTGTGGCCGTGGCTTGCTGAGCGTGGCTTGGTGATGGGGGCCATGTGACTGGGTGTCTGTGTGGCTATGTAACCATGTGACTGGGGGATCAAAAGACAGAAACTCACTAACAATGTCCTGTTGGAGCAGGATTGGACTAGATGACCTCCAGGTCTCTTCCAGCCCTGAATTATCACCTGAACCTGCCTCTAGTTCCAGGTTTGTACTCCTTCCTTCCTTGCCTCCCTCCCTCCTTTCTCTCTCTCTCTCAAAAACAAACCCCCACCCCATTTTTTGCCTAGCAGGCTCCAGGAAAGCCTGTTGGGAGCAAAAACGGATACCCCCCATAAAAAAAGGCTCCGATGATTGCGCGCCACAGCTGTGATCCTTTTTTTACCATTTAAAAGCATTTTTTACAACCTATTCGGGCAATAGGTTGTTAAAAAATGCTTTTAAAAGGTAAAAAAAGGCACACGATCATGAATGCCTTTTTTTTACCTTTTAAAAGCAGGAAGTAATGACACCTGGGCTTCACTCCACCATCGCTACTGGATCGCTGAACTACTGGCCATGATCGCTACCGGATCGTGCAATCTGGTCCAATCCGGGAGCATTTCACCCCTGGTACAATGGTTCTTTTTGATGTATGATAAAATAAATCTAAAACCACATGCTGCAGACCAGGGGTCTGCAAACTTGGCTCTTTTAAGACTTGTGGACTTCAACGCAAAGCTGGCTGAGGAACTCTGAGAGTTGAAATCCACAAGTCTTAAAAGAGCCAAGTTTGCAGACCCCTGCTGTAGACATTCCTACCCACTGCTTCAGATAGGTCAATCAGAATTTGAATCTTCATATTGCAGAGTAACATACCACTAATTTTCAAAAGATAAAGAGATAGCCTTTTTGAAAACATCCAGATAAATTGTTTTATATTATCATCTGGAAATTATTTGTTGGAAAGCAGTCTCAAAATTATTTGAGGACACACATGTGGTTCCTTTCTAATCCTTAAAAGCCCATGTGGGTGCAGTGAACCAGGTTGAGAAGGAGCTCACACTCAAATTGGAGTAATTGCATTAATCAGTCATTGCAGTAAAGGCACAACATCTTGCAGCTATTCAAACGCTTGAGAACAAACATCTACTTCATTCTTCTCCCATCTCATGCCTTTCCAGCCAGCATGGGGGGCAGTATCAGTGGTGGGTTTCAAATTTTTTTACTACTGGTTCTAAGGGTGTAGCTTGGTGGGTGTGGCTTGATGGGCGTGGCAGGGGAAGGTTACTGCAAAATCCCCATTTCCTCAGCCCAGTCAGAATTTTTACTACCAGTTCTCCAAACTACTCAAAATTTCCGCTACCGGTTCTCCAGAACTGGTCATAACCTGCTGAAACCCAACTCTGGGCAGTATGATGATGCCCTTGAAATTCAATGCATCAGGAAGGCATCAAGTTGGAGATGGCTGCCCTATATCTTTCTCTGAAATGTGAGGGCCAGTGTATATTTCAAATTCTTCTTTGGTTGTTAAGTGAGAGGTACTTAAAAAAAATCCAAAATTCCAATATGCTACTTTTCATGTAACCAACTTTGCAGCTATATTTTGTACTGTACAACAAACCACTCCATGTTTCTTACTTCTGAGGATTAAATATTTTTAACACTTCTCTAATGACTGTGCCAGCTGCGAACTCTGGAAGATGAGCAAACCCATCTAGAAGACACCAGGTTAGAGAAAGTGCAACAGCAATTCATCAAAAATATCAAGAACAGAAACTGTCTGAACTGGTTCTAACTGCACTTCCTATTTCCCTCCTTACAAGGTTATGTCCAGACTGACAGAAACTCTTCAGATGATGAGATGTTTTGACTAATAGGCTTCAAGGAGCATTAAGAGATTGTTGACAGCCCGTCATCCTCATGTAATAGACAACCCTAGCAAACTGACCAATCTAATAATATTGGCAGACAACTACTTCCTGGGGAAATAACAATTCAAAAGAAACTGAACCTCTATGGTTTCTCCAGAGATGCCATCTTAATCTTAGAGTCAGATCAAGCTACCTAGATCAACACTAGGGCAAAGGTTCTTAGATGTAGAAGGTCAAACACAAATCACTGCTTTCTGTCATAATATAATTGCAATCTTCAAATCTTAGTGCCTAAATCAGCCTCATGTTTATCACAGTTCCCAGCTTTAGAAGAGTCTTATCTTTAGGTTGATCTAATGTTCTCTCCACAGCTGTCCTGGAAGGGACATAGAGGAAAAGGCTAAATGAAACCCCATACTGCCCCTCTGATATGGGTCTCAGAAAACATAGTTCATGTTCTTCTATATTGCCAGTTCTACAGTACATTCACCATCAGTTGAGTATCCTTCTTTTATTTAAATTTCCAGGGCATTCTGATAGCTTTTATCTACATTATTTGTTAAAAAATCAAAATCACATTATTCCTCTAAAAGTCATTAAAATGTTGTTGCATTATGTGTAAGCTCCACCCACAAGTAGTTACTACTTGTTCTTGTTGTTAGGCGATACTTTTGTTTTGTTCATTTTATTGATTGTACCTTTTATTGGCCAATGACCAAAATAAAGTTTCTGTCTGTCTGCAAAATGAGAACTTTGGCAGTGTAGGAAATGGTTCTTCTAATGCAAGCAGATATTCTATTTTTAATGTTACCTTTTATTTATTGTTAAATGTGGATTCAGTATCTGGCATAATAGATTTGACATAATTTTCAAAAATTAAAACCAAAGTAAAATCAATTGAGAAATCTTTATCCTCAAAAGCCATTTTAAAAAAATCTACGGTATTTGTACAAGATGCAGAAATAGAGATATAGGTTATAGATGGTTATAATAATCATTAAATAATTTTGGAGAAGAATTGCTATGTGGTCAGTAAAGTGACACTGTCTGGATGACATATAATCAATCAGTCGCAGACACTAGGTAAACTGGAAATAATAAAAGAATGAATCAGATGGATTATCTACTCCAGCACACAAAAAATCTAGCACCACCTTATTCTATAACTGCTACAAAAGTTTGTTTAGACAATCATCTTATACAAACTTTCTAGGGAGGAAATCCCATTGATCTTAATGGGATTTACTTTTAAGGAGGCATGCACGGAACTGCAGTGCTGGAGCATGGTTTATCAATTGCTAAGTTTAGCCAGTCAATTGAATGTGTATCTTTATTGGGGTGGAGGGGTAAGCTACAGTCATCCTTCCTGCATTTCCAGTTTAGTCTTAGGCTACATGATCTGTAGTGTAGGTAGTTGATACTTGAGATAATCAACCCCCAAGTGCTGTTGGAGTTTCATCTTGATAAATGAATTACTGACACACTTTCAGATGGCATGCAATTATCTGCTCTTTCTTATATTTTAGCTGGAAAAACAATTTAAAAGTAATGCTCTCTCAGCTCTACTAGAGCAATTAAAGTCACCTCAAACAAGTCACAGACTAGATATTTTGCACTGCTAGCTGAGTGGGAGAGTTACCACCCTTGTTTCAGGTGAAAGGCTACAGTAAAACGTTTTTTCTTTGTAACCTCTTTTTGAGTTCAAGATGTGTTTATAATAGTTTCCTTTTTGAGAACTTCTCAAGCTTATGTAATATCAGTATTATTGGAATTACAGATGGAACTCTGTAAAATACATAGCACCACTAAATTTCAAGAAGGCAGAATGCCCATCTATACACATTTACCTAGGAATGTCAAAATTTATCTCAACAAGATTGACTTTAGAGCAGACATAAAACTGTACCATCACTGAAACAAGAATACAGATCGGTTGCTTCCCACTTGATTGGACATTTGGTTTTTCCACAAAGAATAAGAAAACTTGTTCCCGTCAGTTCTCTACCTGCTCCAGCTTAACACTTAATAAATAACAAAGAATCAACGTTACAAATAGATCTGCCTTTCTTCCCTTTTCTTTGCGCAAGGATCCCGTGTAAAAGGGGGATTATAGAAGTCATTTTTCATCTAACTTTATCTGTCTCTTGAGAGAGAGAAAATGTCACCTGCTAAATTGCTGTTTTTTTCTCTACGGTGCCTACAGCCGGGAAACAAAACAGTAGCTTTGACAATCCTATACAGCAGACTTCGTTAACAACACTGAAACCGATAGTGGGTGTTTCATCCCATTATATTAACTGTTGTTATCTTTTCAAAACCACACAGGGCTCAACTCAAAAGACACACACACACACACACACACACCCCATCTCCTCCAGCAAGCGCCCTCTCCCCTGCCTTCTTGACAGGCTGGGATTTCTGCTCTGCCTACCTGAGAAGGTGTCTAGCGCAGTCGGTTGGTAGTGGTCTGGGTATCCATTGGTTGTGTAGCTGACAATCAGGCTGGTTTTGCCCACGGCTCCATCCCCGATGAGGACACACTTAATGCCCAGCTCCGAGCCGCTCCCTCGGCTGGGGCAGCCGCTTCTTCGCAAGGTGGGCGAGTAATCCAAGAGCTCCTGAGGCGGCATTGCTGGAGGAGCCGAAAGGGGCCCCCTTCGGCTTCCTCGTTGGAAAACGGGGTACGATTTGAAGCACAAAATGTTGCAGTTGGAGATCGCTTGTCTTTTCTAAAAAGAACCAAACCGAACCGAACCTAAAAGAACCCAGCCCACTAACTTTCAGGTGACGGCGGCACCCGAAGATCAAGACGACCTAAGAGGCGCCGTTTCCCACGCAAAGCGGCGGCTTCTCTGTCTCAGGGTTACATCGTTCAGGTGTCCCGGAGCAGTGAAAGAGTAGCCAGGACAGGTAGGTTTGTATCCTGGGCGGGAATTTCATCCTCTCAAGCTTTACATTTAACTTCCCAGGTCTGTCAGGTGCTTTTGTTTTTCCTACGGCCTCCTTCATTTGCATAGGGCCACCCCCCTTTCCCTGTAACTTGAGGCTGCGGTATCAGGATTTCTCCTTCTTGGAACTGAGCACCAGCTAGGTTCAGGAAAAGCCGGTGGGATGAGCAACCAAAAGGCTCCCTTCATAAAAAAAAGGGGGGGGCAAGGCTTGTCCCCTCAAAGTCCCAAGCAAACAAACAAGGCAGTTCGGTGCAACTATCTCTTTCGCAACACTATACAACCCCCCCCCAAAAAAAAAACCTCGGCCCCCCCCCCTTTCTTCTCATCCTTGGCAATTTAAAGATTTCAGATGTCAATTCCCAGAATTACCCAACCTGGTTGGGGAAAATGCCTGGACATTTCATAGGCAAAAACAATTCAAGGAAATGCGTGCAAGCCCTTTGAGAACTATGATTTTAAAAAAATCAAATAATGAATGCTTCAGAAAGTGGGTCACTTAGGACCTGATTCATAAACCCCAATCTTATTTATTTATTGTTTTTCCCAGCCTTAGCTGCAGTTCCCAGATACTTCCCAACTTGCCTCTTGAAGACACAAGATGGGCTTCCTTCCATTACCCTACTTTACTTCAGAGTTTCCATGATACAGATGGGACAAAGGTCCTTCTCAGTAATGACAATTTACAAAGGACTGGTTTTAATCTCCCACTATGATTAGGTGTGTGTTTTTATGATATATATCCTGAAATCTTTTCACAGTTCCATACAGACTGGAGGCAGAGGATACTCTTTAGCAGATTTTTCACAGCTCAAATTCTATAACCTTGGCCATATAATTTTGGCAGCCATGGGTTTCATCTCACCACTATTTGCTTTATCCTCAAGTTATTATTAGTCAAGATATTGGTTATGCGAGGCATTTGAAAGAGGTATTTTGCAACATTTTGTTGCAGAAATGAAGCTTTCTCTTCATATCATTAAAGCAGTTGTGCTTTATGCAAATTTGTTTGGCTGTTTGTGGAGGCTGACATATATGCACCATCCATATGTCTCTGTTGAAAGACTAATCATATCCTACCCGCCTAATTTTTGCACAGGAACAATACTTAAATTTTTGCTAAGATTATTGCATGCAAATATAACTTGGCACAGTACCTCTGATTAGTACTTCTTTCCATTGCAGATTTATTTGCATAAAGGCATCTCTAGGCCATGCAAGTCAATGGAAACAAATCTTGGCCCAAGCTGCGTCTTCCTCCTGCTATATTGCAAACGTAGCAGATCAGTTTCAGGGAAAAGACAGCATCCATGTGTCCAGCAGGGACGCGGTGGCTCAGGGGCTAGGACTTTGAGCTTGTTGATCGAAAGGTCAGCAGCTCGGTGGTTCGAATCCCTAGTGCTGCCATGTAACGGGGTGAGCTCCCATTACTTGTCCCAGCTTCTGCCAACCTAGCAGTTTTGAAAGCACGTAAAAATGCAAGTAGAAAAAATAGGGACCACCTTTGGTGGGAAGGTAACAGCGTTCCGTGCGCCTTTGGCGTTGAGTCATGCCGGCCACATGACCATGGAGATGTCTTCGGACAGCGCTGGCTCTTCGGCTTCGAAACGGAGATGAGCATCGCCCCCTAGAGTCGGCAACAACTAGCACGTATGTGCGAGGGGAACCTTTACCTTTACCTATGTGTCCAGCAAGTATGAAGTATCCACCGGTACTCATACCAATTATTTTATGATTTAAAATCTGGCTAATGGCTAATTTATATGCATTTATATATAAATGCATATAAATTAGCCATTAGCCAGATTTTAAATCATAAAATAGGAAATTTGGGGTTATGTCCACTGAAGTGCCCATTCTTCTGTTAGAAGATCCTGGCTATCAGGGGAGAAGGGCTGCAGTATGAGACAGGAAGCAACAATTCTCAGGACACAGAATTGTAAGGTTAGTATGGAATAGTTATTTCTGGTTCTCAGGTGTAGAAAGTTAGCACCCACCCCCCTCCTAGAAGAATGAAATATTTTAGGAAATATTAAAAAGGGCAGAATATTATATTTCCCTGGATGAGAAATGGAGAAACATGTTTTAAGGACAAAGCAGCTCCCTGCAGCTTCCTGCCTCCCCCCACCTTTGTCAATGGGGCAGAGTCAGAAACTCATTCCCCCCACCTTTGTCAATGGGACCATCATCTGCAACAGAATAGGACCCATCTAGCAACAGAAACTCACCACATGGCACCTGGGAAGATTACATAAGCCAGCAAGGCTAGCTAAGACCCCCACCCCTTGGGAGTCTGACAACCAATCAGGATACTCTTCCTGTGCCCCAGGAAGTTCAAAGCTCAGAGAAAGCATAAAGCCAGGGAGCGCACAGCATCTCACCCCTTTTCTGTTCAGGAACTCAAGCCATGTGATCCTGTTCACCATTAAACCATCTTTCCAAGCAGCCTCCATGTTTCCAGTGTCTTTTTCCCCACTTGGAACTGAACCCAGATGGATATTTCTTCCAACACAAGGACAGGAAAAAAACACATTAAAAAGTCTGTTGATTTGAAAGAATGGGAGGGAAAGACCTAGAATTTAATTCCTGGGGTGTGTTCTCTGTCTCTCTCTCACGTAATAAACAGATCTTCTGCATATATATGACTTCCTTCTTGTCTGGAATAAAGCAACTTACTGGTACCTATCTGTGGCAAGTCTATGAAGCTTCTCCTATTACCAGATGCAAAGCTGAGCTTTTGAAGAATCAATGATTTTATTGCCATGCCTGGTATGAAGAAGGACAAGGGGCTGTTTAATTTAGCTGCTATTATATTTTCTGCTGTGCCTAATTCAGGTTTTTTCCCACCTTGTGTCCTCCAGGTGTATCAGTCTTCAACCCCCTCTGGCTGTATTTTATCTGTGCTGGTTGACAATAACGTATGACCAAGAAAGAAATCCATTCCAAACCATGGTAATACCGAAATTATAAAACATACATTGTGATGTCATGATACAAGCTCTGTTTTTTTGTTACTTGAATTGCAATGTCACTCAAAACATATAAGGGGTGGGGTTTCCATCATGGCTGCACATCCCCTTCTTCTGCTGTCTATGTATCTGAGACAAGAATAACTAGTGGGGCCTTGGAAACAGTCCAAGAATAAAATGCTGTCATTGACTCTGCATGGAAGTTGTCTATCCAATCCTAGTGGTAATCCTCAGATAACTACTGCCCTGTTTAGGAACTGTTTGAACTTACAACAGCACTAAAAAAAGTTTTACAACCAGTCTGAGCACTTAAAATGGTTGCAGCATTTCCATGGTTGTAAGATTGCAATTTAGGTGTCAACGCACTATTACAATGGTTGCAGTGTCCTGTGGCCATGTGATCACCATTTGCAAGCTTCACAGCTGGCTTCCAACAAGCAAAGTCAATGGTAACGATGTCAGAAGGTCACAAGTTCTGGTCATGTGATGTTTCCCTTAATGACCACATGTAATTAACTTAAATGCTAGCAGCAGAACTGATGTAAGTGGGGTGTGCTTACACAATGTTTCACTTAATGACTGTGTCACTTACTAATGGAGTTGCCAGTCCCAACTGTGGTCGTTAAATGAAGACTGCCTTTCTGTAAGTATAAATCTGGTCTGCAAAGTGGGATTTCATTTCTCACTTGCCTCTACCACAGAATATTTCCCAAATTTTTGCTTTCTGTAAAACAATCAAACTCAAAAGTCATGCTATGCAAAATATAGGAATTCAAGTAGATGACTGTTACTCCTATAGGCATAAGGTTCAGAATAAGCCAGAGAGGGGCAAATAAATTGTGTTGAATTATAAGGTTTACAAACAAGAAAAACCAGAGGAGCAAAAGTTGTTAGTCTTAAAGAACAGAGAAGTTGCTCCACAGGTCAACATTTACCTTTATATGACTGATAAAAGGTCAAGATTTGTTGACCTATTGAGCAGAACGCCTATGTCATCCTTTTCAAATTTTAAATGGCATCTTTGAGTAAAGAATGGTGACAGATTAAACCAGTGAACTGACCAATTTGCTGGATTTTCTGACTGCTGATAGCAGGATGGGAAATTGTGTAGACAAAGAGTCAAGGATGCAGGTCTCTGATAACTAAGGTTATTGCAAGAATAACAGAAGCTGTTAAGAATTCCAAGGACTGCCCAGAATAAAATATAAGCTCACTTTATAGTAAATTTAGGTTTAATCTTTGGCTTTCTTGGTGGCCTGTTGTTATGGTCTTAACTCTTAAGCCTCCCTCTTCCTGAGGAGAAGTGTCCCTTGTTATGGTAATGGTTAGATTGGCTTTGGGCTATTTACCTCTAACCTTGCTAAAACTCACAGACAGCCTCTACTGATTGTGTGACAGCCTTCACTCTCACAAAGAGTTGTAAAATCTGAACAGAATTCATTGGAGGAGGGTCACCAAACTGTGGCTTTGTTTGTCACTTTGAAAATCCACTGCTGGTGAATATGCCTCACTGAATGGCTCCAGGCAGTTTGCAATGTAAAACAATAAAAAATAACATCCCATACAAAATTCACAGCAACAAACAACTATACTCTATATACCTTGATTGTTTAGTATTTCCTCAAAGAATACAAAGAGCCAAGAATAAGTTATTTCATGGGAATCAAACAATGTAGCACTTAACCCACACCTAAATAACACTTTTTCTCAAGATGAAATTGTGACTTTTGTCTCAAAATACTTTAATTCAACACCAGCAATCTATACACTGCTTTTTCATGACCAAGTGTCTTCCAGGTAGCTTCTATAATTCCTTAAGTAGAATTTCAGTTTAATATATCTGCAGGGTGGTTTCTCTTTCTCAAAGAAGACACCTGGCTCTTGGTGACTGAATGCTCAGCCCCTTCTATCCAATGTAACTATTCTTGGAAGGAAGTCTGTTAGATAAAATCAAGAGAGTGTACCCAGATAGAAGTTTGTGATGTTTGCAACCAGTCAAAGATTAAAAACTTTGCAGGGGGAGGAGGTGGGAATCAGGATCTCTGCAGATGTAACTGGAGAGGGAGCCCAAGAAAGACAATCAGAATAGTCCTGATGAAACCAAGGCAGATAATTTCTGGAGATGAAACATGTATTTCTCTTGTCAAGCCCGTGTTTAATTATTTATTGACGGAGTCAACAAATGCTGATTCATTGGGCACTTCTGACAGCCTCAGCACTGTGGGAAAGAAAAGCCAACTCCCTAATTTTAAAAGGAAAAAAAAAGTACAATACACATCCCTTCTTCCAGTCATGGTCATTCTGAGAGAAAGATTATGCTGCAAAAAAGTATTGTGTTAATCGGAGATGTGAAATTTTGTAAGTTTAGTGTGACACAGAATTCTAACTGTAACAAAATAGATACTCTGTTGCTGCATTGCTAATAAATTGACTGGTTCAGACTTATTTACCATTTCCAAAGCCCATTGTCCTTGAGAAATAAGCATCTTATCCCTTTCTTCTGTTGCAGAAGTTAAACAGAATAGATCAAATAACTTATCTCTGTGGCAGACGTCAAACTAGAAAATATGAATACTGTTGCCTTGCAGTGAATATTGAATAGGTGTTGGCATTGAACAACTGAGCACATCCACAATGTTCTATTTGTCAGAGTCTGGGGAAGCTGCTTTCTACGGATTTGCTACCCAATTTTTCTTTGACAGCAAAATAGTAAAGTGTTCAGAACGTACTAGCTGCCTTTTTATATGCCAGATTAGGTAAAAATGGGGTAGAAACTCCATCACTATCTTAGCAAGCGTGTGAAAGAGGCCATTGTGTTAAGTCACCCTATGATTTATATGAGCATAGAATGTGATATAAACACATCTGTCAGGGTTCCAAGTAACACCCCCAACTAAAGAAGACTCTGAGGCTAGCAATTCCTCAAAGATCCATCTTATTAGAGATGCATTATTGGTACATCGGGGAAAACCCAAATCTGAAAGTTCCTGGGTTTTTCCCACCCAAAAGAATGTCAAAGACCCATCCCCTGCACCCACATGTCCATCCCATGATCCAATCAATCCACCATCGGAACTGGAGACAGCCCCGTCACTCCTATCCAGGTGCAAGCTGAACATCCTTGACTCTCAGAGAAAAGAATGTTGTTATGGCTATATATCTTCACTAACTCCTTGCAAATCCTCTCTCCTATTTTCCCAGGCACTAAATGTGGCAGCCCTGAAGCTCCAAAGAAAAGATGGCCTCCAGGGCTCGCAACATCGATCCTATAGTATTAGCTCCCATTTTTCAGTAATTCAACCTTTTAAGAGTTTTAAGGTTAAGCATCTTATATGAGCACAGCCTCTATATTTCTAAGATTAGTTATTGATTAAAAGACAAAGTGGATTTTGTGCTAAGCTGAAATTTTTAAGTATAGTTTGTTGAATGAACCATAGTGGTCATACATACTAATAAAACATAATGGCTGGGCTCACACATCTTGTTAAGTCAAAAAACAAACCATTTTGTTTTGAGTTTTGCCCCATTTTATTTGGATTGGAAAAGAGAACTGGAAAGAACTGATGTAGTTCCCATATTCAAAAAAGGAAAAAAAAATAGATCCAGGAAACTACAGACCTATCAGCCTGACCACAATAACGGAAGATTCTGGAAAAGATAATTCAAGCAACGAATCAGCAAACACCTAGAAGCAAACAAAGTAATAATCAAAAGCCAACATGGGTTTATCAAAAGCCAACATGGGTTTGTCAAAAACAGATCATGCCGGATTAATTTTATTGCATTTTTTGACAAAGTGATAAAACTAGTGGACCAGAGGAATGCTGCCGATATAATTTACTTGGACTTCAGTAAGGTATTTGACAAAGTAGACCATGGCCTACTACTTGATAAAATAGAAAAATGTGGGTTAGAGAGCATCACCACCAGATGGATTTGTAACTGACTAGCCAACCACATTCAACATATATTCCTCAATACTCACGGTCACTCACGCTCTTGTCACTTCTTGTCTGGATTATTGCAATGCTCTCTACATGGGGCTACCCCTAAAGTGCACTCGGAGGCTTCAGTTAGTTCAGAATGCAGCTGCGCGGGTGATTGAGGGAGCCACATGTTGCTCCCGTGTAACACCGCTCCTGCACAGTCTGCACTGGCTATCTGTGGTATTTCAGGTGCGCTTCAAGGTGTTGGTTACCACCTTTAAAGCGCTCCATGGCTTAGGGCCCGGGTACTTACAGGACCGCCTGCTGTTACCTTATGCCTCCCACCGACCCGTACGCTCACACAGAGAGGGTCTTCTCAGGGTGCCGTCCGCCAAGCAATGTCAGCTGGCGGCCCCCAGGGGAAGGGCCTTCTCTGTTGGAGCACCTACCCTCTGGAATGAACTTCCCCCTGGTTTGCGTCAATTACCTGACCTTCGGACCTTTCGCCGTGAATTGAAAACGCACTTGTTTATCCAAGCGGGACTGGCTTAATTTTTAAACTTTTTGAATTTTAATAATTGTAATTGGGGTATTTTTATGAATTTTATGGGTCAAATTTGACGGTTTTAAATTTTCGGCCATTTATAGAATATGTTATTTTAACTTTTGTCTTAATTTGTATATTGTACTGTTTTTATTCTGGCTGTACACCGCCCTGAGTCCTTCAGGAGAAGGGCGGTATAAAAATCTAAATAATAAATAAATAAATGGAACTGCATCTACATGAAGAGAGGTATGCAGTGGAGTACCCCAGCCCTAAAACAGGGCTCTGTTTTAGGCCCAATACTCTTCAACATCTTCATCAATGACTTGGACAAGGGGATAGATGGGGAATTCATCAAATTTGCAGACGACACCAAGCTAGCAGGAATAGCCAACACTCCAGAAGATAGGCTTAAGATACAGAAGGATCTTGACAGAGTTGAACCTTGGATGCTATCTAACAAAATGAAATTTAGTGGTGAAAAAAGTAAGGTTCTACATTTAGGCAAGGAAACAAAATGCACAGGTACAGTACATGTGACATCTTGCTCAATAGTGGTGACTGTGAGAGGGATCTTGAGTCCTAGTGGACAACAATTTAAATATGAGCCAGCAGTGTGCTCCAGCTGCCAAAAAAGCCAACACAGTTCTGGGCTTCATATACAGAGGGATAGAATCAAGATCATGTGAAGTGTTAATACCACTTTATAAAGCCTAGGTAAGGCCACACTTGGAATACTGCATCCAATTTTGGTCATCACGATGTAAAAAAGATGTGGAGACTCTAGAAAGAGTGCAGAGAAGAGCAACAAAGATGATTAGGGGACTCGAGGATAAAACATATAAAGAACGGTTGCTGGAACTGTGTATGTCTAGTTTTATGTGACATGATAGCAGTGTTCCGATATCTCAGGGGCTGCCACAAAAAAGTGGGAGTCAAACTATTCTCCAAAGCACCCAAGGGCAGAACAAGAAGCAATGGGAGAGAAGCAACTTAGAACTAAGGAGAGGTTTCCTGACAGAACAATTACCGTACTTTTCGGAGTATACTTTCCATCCTAAAAGAGGGTGGAAATATTGGTGCATCTTATACACTGAATACAGCCATTTTTGGCCTTCTGAAACCCCACCCTACGCATCCTGTTTTTGCCAAAAACAGGCCCTTTTTAAAAAAAAAGGGATATGCAGAAGGTTTGGGAAGCCTGCAGAATGCTCCTGGGGGCCAGGGAGGGCAAAAACTATTTTTTTCTTGTTTTCCTCTTTGGAATCTTGGTGCGTCTTATACTCCGGTGTGTCTTATAATCTGAAAAATATGGTAAATAGTGGAACAACTTGCCTCCAGAAGTTGTAAATACTCCAACACTGGAAGTTTTTAAGAAGAGATTAGATAACCATTTGTCTGACGTGGTATAGGGTTTCCTGCCTAAGCAGGGGGTTGGACTAGAAGACCTCCAAGGTCCCTTCCAACTCTTGTTAATCTATTCTTTTATTCTATTCTATTCTTTGCTTGCCACATTTGTAAAATGAATCACTGCAGTTGTTAAATTAGTAGCCCGTTAGTGAAGTGAATTTGGTTTCCTCATTGACTTCGTTTGTCAGAAGATTGCAAAAGGTGATTACATGATCCAGGGACATTGCATCCGTCATAAATGTGAATCAGTGGTCAAGCATCCGAATGTAAATCACGTGATCATGAGGATGCCGCATCGCTCGTAAGTCTGAAAAATGGTCATAAGTCACTTTTTTCAGTGCCATTGTCACTTTGAATGGTCACTAAGCAAATTATTCCAAATTACATCTTAATATAAAATTGGCCTCTGAATGTATCAACAATATAAAAGTATGCTTTGTCAAGGCCATGATATTTCCAATTGCAATATATGGCTGTAAAGCACGAACATCAGACAACATAAGTAAAGAAAAATTTGATGCCCTTGATTTATTGTGCTGGAAACAATGATTGAGAACACCTAGAATTGAGGGAAGAACAAGCAATTAGTTAATGGGTGAAATAAAATAAGACTGATTACTGGAGGGACCTATTTGAACTAAAGTGTTGGAGAAGGATAAGGTTAGAGTGCACCAAGATGCTGTGTTGTTGTGTGGGAGATTATTGTTCAGGCACCATGAGTTTTTATTGGGAATGCTGCATGGGAAGGTTGCTGTTTTTGTAGTCTTGTGAATTGCCCTGGGTTGTGATTATAATACGGGTGGCTGTATATGCCAAATAAATTAATCTTAGATACTTTAGATAGACGATCCTTGGAAGACACCAATGCTTGGAAAAATAGAAGAAACTCAGGAGGAAAAGGCTGACAGAAGAAAAGATGGCTAGATACCATGATAGATGAGACAAGCACAATCCTACAAGATCTCAGAGAAGTTACTCAGAAAGTCTTTGTGTCACAAAGAATCAGAAGAAACTGAACAACTGAGCTGCAACAATTTACATGTTGGTTGAAGCATAACCAGCAGGACATGATTCTCTCAGTCCTCACGACAAAAAGCACCTGCAAGTAAGTGATGTTCTATAGCAGGGCTGTCAAATTCATGACCCGCGGGCTGGATGCATAACGCGCTGGCCATGCCCACAGCGAAGGGGGGAAAAGTCGCAATATGTCACATGACACCGCGAGTTTGACACCTGTGTTCTGCAGCAAATTTGTTGTAAAGCTAACTTTTCTCAGGACAGTTTTGCAGCCCAATCACAGAAAGTAATTTATGTGAGCATTAGCTCATCAACTGAATTCAGGGAATCCAAACTTTTCAGGAGAGGCTATGATTTCCCTATGCAAGCATTTGGATAGACGGAAGAAACATTTGTACAACTATAACATAGATGTAAAAAGCAATCACTGAGATCAACTACCTATTGTTTTATAAACCAGCGGAAAATTTACATATTTTTAAAAAACTAGATTATTGAATGGAGAAAAACTTTATTTTTTGTGATATCAAACATCTGTCACAAACTTCCCAAGTATAGTATTAGAAATCCAAACATTTCTAATTATGTCACTAGGTCCTAAAATACAATGGTAGACTGGATCTGTATTATATAAACATGGTAAAAAAATAACAATATAAGATAAAATAGATTTAGGTATCTATCTAAAAAACCAAGAAACCCTAAAGTAGAGATCCATGGTTTTTAAAATGTAACTATGTTAAGAAGTG
The DNA here is from genome assembly GCF_028640845.1 of Ahaetulla prasina. Lineage (NCBI taxonomy): Eukaryota > Metazoa > Chordata > Lepidosauria > Squamata > Colubridae > Ahaetulla > Ahaetulla prasina. The sequence continues at coordinate 305,843,062 of NC_080539.1, read as the reverse complement.
AGGACAGCAGGAATTAAGTCCTCATTGAGGCGATACTGTCTATTTATTAGTCTAATTAAATATTTAAAAATACTTGTACACTTTTAAGCATTCCAAAAACTCTTCTGAGTTTAATTCTGCATGAATAGCTCTCTGAAGTTTTTTTTAATCGTCAATTAACTTTGTAAAATATTACCTTAATATTGATTTTGGAACATTTATAATGCATTTTTTAGATTTTACAGTTAGATTTTACATGTTGCATATTTTAGATTTTATAGTTAGATTTTACATGTTGCATATTTTAGATTTTACAGTTATGGTCAATATTTCAAAATAATTTAAGATACTGTATTTTACCACCTTACTTCAAGTGCAGATGAGATTTTACTGCTGAAGCAGAAAGAAATCTGCATAATTGAGTATTTATTGTGTAATCATCAAACTTCACTCCAAAGAAGTTAAGCAACTTTTCTCTTTTTTTTTCTCCTACAATAAAAGCCATAAAATAGCACTATAATATTTTGTGGCTCTTTTTGATACAGATTGTCTTTAGTCATTAGCTTTTGTTATACTCTTCGTTAGTACCAGTTGCCACCTAGAGGAGAAAAATAAATCTGCTTCTATATAGCAAGTTTAATAAGGCAACATATATTATTGTGGTAAAATCTGGAAATTTCTTATGGACTTTTCGTTATAAGAAAAAAAAGATTTATGGATTTAATGATTGAAACACACCATGAATCTTTAATTACATTTATGCCCAGAATGATTTCTTTAAAATTATTTGTTAGGTTTATTTACCACTTGTTTTGCCCAGAATAATTTTTTGTTAATACTGATGAAAAAAGCAAGTATTTGAATTTATTTCAGGAAAGAAAGCCCCCCCCCCCTTTTTAGCTTCCCTGTGGCACATAGCACTACCTTGCTGGTTTTCTTGTTTCATGCCTCCTTTGGAAAAGCTCATCACAAATAGATTTTCAACTAATTATTTCCTCTGAGCTATTTTCACTTCATGGGAAAATTAAATGAGTACAGATAAGCTTTATTTTAAAATGAAAAGTTCCTCTTTTTATTCAATGAATACAATTATGACAGAAACAAAAAAATAAATAAATTATCTACAACAGAACAAAAGGGAGAGAAGAAAAATGCTTGTATTATTAATCCCCCTCTTTTGATATAATTAACCCAGCTTCCAGGCACTAGCACAAAACTTCAACTATATCCTTTGAGTGGCCTTGGGAGATGATGTCCAATGGGTATCATCAGCCAAGTGATACACTACAAGCAAAAGCAACAAATGTCCTCACTCAATAATTTCATGTGAACCTTCAAAAGTAGAAGGAACAATTTATTTAGGAAAGACTATTAACACTGGAGCAGTATCCCCAATCCTCAACTCTAGCACACAATCCAGAAGGATGCCATGGTCAGTGATATCAAAGGATATGAGGACTAAGCAGGCTACACTTCTCCATCTAGGTTCTGGCAAAGGTTATCAGGCAACATGAACTACACAATTTCCATCCTATGTCCAGGCTTGATCCCAACTGAAAAGGGTCCAAGTAATGCTCTTTGTTTCAGATGCTCTGAAGTTGCTTCCTAGCAAACTTCTCTTTTTAGGGAATGTTGGAGGCTGGTGTCTAATATAATTGGATCAAGAAAGATGGCACAACCTCTTTCAAGCCTGTAGGAAATAGTTCTCTTACTACTTCCTGGATCCAGCTGTCTATACCATTCTCCAATCTTACCAACAGACCTCCTAGAGTCAAAACTTTGGCAAATCTGCATGACTTTGCCAGCAGAATATGTGTAAAACTATCACAGATACCAGCCACTAGTTGTGTCTCCCTACTTTGAAGCTAAAGAAGGCTGTTGAGTGCCAACCCATCCATATAATAAAGGAGGAAAAGTAGAGACACTTCAACTCCCTTACTATCATTACTCCTTAATGCTCAAACCTGAGTCTGTACCCATGCTCTTCATTTCTTTTCTTCATCCACTGGGGCTCCAGGTATTGCTTCCGTTGCTTCATCTCCCAAGACTGTCAGTAAACCAAGAAGCCAGCTCTGATCAGTAAACAAAGGCATCTAGGGAGCAACAGTCCTAAGAACCAGGGGCTATGTAGGCAATTGATGGAACTGCCCACTAGATTGCTGGGAAATTTCACAAGTGCCTGCTGAAATCTATTACATTTATAAGGTGTCCATAAATTGTCTGGGATGGGCTATGCTAATAACCTATGAAGGTGATGGATGGCAGCTCATCTTCCTTAGACCAGGAATTGAGTCAGAACTACCTTCTTTAGGGTCCACATGTTAACAACATGTCAGTATGTACAGTTTACCTTAATACCCTCACACAAATTTCATTTAAACACCCACAAACGCCAGATGTGAAAAAAAAGCCAAGTCCAAAATCCTGTTAAGGCATAGCCATAGATCACCGCCTATATATGTATCATACAACTGGATTCATGCAGCACACTAAATATACCATACAGTCGAGTGTGTGTGTATCACAGACACATCTTCAGATCAATTTCACGTCACACCGGGGCGCTGAAAGAACAAAGCCAAGTAATGCCGGCCCTTTTCCTTTTGCACTTCTACAATCTTGACAAAATTGGTTCTCCAGCCCTGCTCCATACATGCGCGCGCGCCCCCTTCACTCTATGGTTGGAAGACCTTTCTGGGCTAGACGAGGAAAAAGGCTCCTCTGTTGTTCTGTCCATTCTCTCCACATCGAGACGACGCAACGTCTCGCTGACCCCTCGCTCTACGTCTACAAGGACGCTTTCCCCCGACCGAGCAGGGACCGGCTCCACAGGGCCTCTCCGTTCTCACGCGAACATCTCTATGGTTAGAGTCCCACAGGAAACCGGAAGCGCCGCGGGCCTTACAGTGATGCGAATCGGCTGAGGCGTCTCTGAGGCCCGGCGGGTGTCTTCGGAAAGATCGTTAGGCTGAGGGACAGAGTGCGGTCCCCATACCGAAGCCACTGCAGTAGCAGCAGTCGCCTCAGCCGCCATGGCTACCATTCTGGACGAGTACGTGGCCTCGCTTTCCCACTCCACCTCCTCGCAGCAGAGTCGTGTGAACCTGGGCATCCCGCACACGGGTAGGAGAGGAGAAAGGGCCGGGCTCTGGCCGTCTTTATATCGCCTTTTTTCCTTTGCTGGTGGGCTTACGGGCTTCTCCGCGAAATGGGTTCCGTGTTATCTTGGTGTGCAGCCGCGGTTGTCTCAGTCGAATTGTGTACTACGTGGGGCCTTTCCTGACACACCCACTCTCGGCGTTTCAGAAAGGGACGCATTTCACTAAAGGGGGTTTGTTTGGCGTGCTTTTAAAGTAAATTTTGGATTCTTCCGCTATTTTTTTTAATTTAATTTAATTTTTTTTTTTAAAAAAACGGATCACGAAGCTTCAGGCGGCATTTTTACCCTGATTTCTCTCGGAATTAGCTCTGTTGAGCTGCTGCTGAGCGTCAGGAGTTGCTTCGAATTGCTCTGCGGTCTTGGAAATTACGCAAAACTTGATGAACGGTTTTACAAGGTGCTGGTTTAAATCAGCTCGTCCTGATAAAAGCTGACTGCAGGCAGGCTTAATTGCATCCCCAAATAATTATCCGGTCACTTACAAATTAAAAATTTGGAAGATACTATCTAATGTTTAAATCTAGACCAGGGGTCTCCAACCTTGGCAACTTTAAGCCAGGAGGACTTCAATTCCCACAAAGCCAAGATACTGAATTCTTGGTCCCATGAAATGTTCAAGTTATTATGCTGCAGTCTTTTTTGTTTGGGTATCGGTTAGTTCTTCACTAATGCTACCTAGCGGAATTAAAAGTATATTAATGCTTCACTAATGCTACCTAGCGGAATTAAAAGTATATATATTTACTTAAGGGCTTTAATAAGTTTGTTGTTTTTGCGAAAATAAATGCATAAGCCTTGCGGAGAGATGAGCAGCAAACAGATTTTAAAAACAAATAAAAATAAAAGAAATAACTGATTTCTACTTAAATTCCTGGTTAAATACTTAGCGGTTAAATACTGTGTTTTATATTTATCAAATTGACTTTCCCTGTATCAGGAAAGCACCAGAGCATTGGGATAGAATCCATTAAAGCCAGAGCAGATACCTTAACCAGTCTTTAGATCCTAAGTAGAGTATCCATGGTACAATGGTCTAGACCAGGGATCTCCAACCTTGGCAACTTTAAGCCAGGAGGACTTCAATTCCCAGAATCCCCCAGCCAGCTTTGCAAATACACAGTATTTAACCGCTAAGCATTTAACCAGGAATTTAAGTAGAAATCAGTTATTTCTTTTATTTTTATTTATTTTTAAATTTTGTTTGCTGCTCATCTCTCCACAAGGCTTATGCATTTATTTTCGCAAAAACAACAAACTTATTAAAGCCCTTAAGTAAAGATAAAAATATTTACTTTCAATTCCGCTAAGTAGCATTAGTGAAGAACTAACCGATACCCAAATAAAAAAGACTGCAGCATAATAACTTGAACATTTCATGAGACCAAGAATTCAGTATCTTGGCTGCGTAATAGTGTTGCATATTCCAAATCACTAGCCGGTGAAAAATAGTGCCAAGTTAATGCAGAAATGTGACCCAGGGAGGAAAAAGTTAATAAAACCACAAGTAGTAGGGTTGCTCAATAACTGTTTTGTTAATATGATTCATCTTGGTAGAAAGGATTATTTTTCTTTGGGATAAATTTGTTAAATTATTGCTCCTATAGTTTAGAATTAATTAAGAATTGGAATTAATTTCTACAATCTTTTAAAAAATGTTATGTCTAAGCAATAATAAAGAAAAAATGCCCACTGTTCTTTAGATTGTGAACCTTTGCATTTTTTTGGCTGCCTGCTACCTGCTGGCTTCTTTAGGTGTGCACAATATATACATTATATTTCTTGAGTGCTTGCTTTCAGTTGGAGTGCTTTTGTTGCATCCATTCCATTTACTCTTTACTTTTGAAGAAGCTTGCCTCTGAAAAGCAATGAAGGGTAAAAATTATGCTGTATGGCATATTGCTTTCTTAATTAAAAATGAGAGAGAGAAAGAGAGAGAAACTTCAGAGAGAAAAAATATGCACATTTGCATTGCTGTACAAAACTATTTTTTCAATTAACTTATTTTTAGATATTTGGTATATTAACATCATTACTCTGTTAACGCTTTGGCATTAGTAACATTTGTTATAATCTGTATTCTTGATTGGGGGTTTTTTTCTTGTTAACTTAGGATATATATATATATATATATAAACTCACTCTCTATATAGTTTAAATTCAAATCAGAAGTATACTTTTTGGTCAGAAAATGAAGTGCCAGAATGTCCCCTTAAAGTCCCCTTCTTTTTGGTTGTGAATGGATTAAATGCATGTGCATGTTATTTTAATGTCCCTGTAGCCTAGTGTTACTTTCTCCTTAGCAAACAGTTTAAGAAGTGTGGGGGCAATAGGATTTCAGCTTTGATCTTTAAATGTCCCAGACAAGATTGGTACAACTCCTTCCTGTCGTCTTCTATTTCCCACTCTCAGATGAATTTCTCATCCTTTTCCTTCCTCAGCTTAGAAAACTATTTGTTTGTTTAATTTTTAAAGAAAAATTATATCCTTGCCCTTTACCATTTTCTCATAGTGGTCTGCAGTGCAACATCTGGAGAATAACAGCTGGCACTAAAATATAGTTGAAAGAGCACTCAAAGAGATCCTGAGGCAGATGTACAAGGCCAATGAATTCCATAGTCTTACTCCTGTTTTGAAAAGGTTCATTCTGTTTCTCTGTCTTATTCAGGTCATTTCAGTAGTAGAGGCTTCAATTGCTTCCTGTAGTATGTAGGATAATAGTCCTTCTGAAGTTATTAGGTAATTTTAAAGGAGAGTAAATAGAGGTAGAGAATTTACAACCATTCATTTAGTGACCATTTGAAGATACAACGGCACTGAAAACATGACTTAGGACCATTTTTCACACTTAAAATCATTGCAGCATCTCCATGGTCACGTGATCAAAATTCGGCTGCTTGGCAACTGCATGTATTTATGATGGTTGCAGTGTCCTAAGGTCATGTGATTACCTTTTGCAAAGCAAAGTCAACAGGGAAGCCAGATTCACTTAAAAACGAGTTACTAATTTAACTGCACTGATTCACTTAATAAATGTGGCAAGAAAGGTCATATAATGGGACAAAACTCACTTAACAACAGTCTTATATAGCAGTGGAAATTTTGGACTCATTTGTGGTCATAAATCGAGGACTACCCATATGATAGTTGGGGAAAAAAAGAAGAAATGGAGCCAACAACCTAAGGTTTATGATACTTTACAGCTACACAGAATTTCTTCCAATTCTTTAGTATTTGTTTCACCCCTTTGAACAAACAAATATAATTAATGGGAAGTTGAAACTGTTCTATTTAAGGCAGTGTACCCTTCTTCATATTAAAGAATTATTATTGAAGGCAGCCACTAGGTGGCTATATGATATGCCAGCAGGACCTTTCTTGGGGAACTTCTCAAAAAAGAATTGCTTGGAAAAATGAAAACAGTTTGCAAATGCTGAAACAGGGATTTCTTTCTGGTAAAATGAAAAACAAATTTAAAGTACATAACTTTAATTGCAAAAAAAAAAAAAAGACTGCTGTGGTTTTTCTTTTTCTTCTGAATAAATAAATATTACCAGTAAAATTTTCCCAGGCTCCCAATTCTGCATAAAAGTCCCTTTCCAGTCCCAGTGAAACTGCTATTATTTTACCCACAAGTGGTTGTCCCTTTCTTATTACTTATCCTGTGGTACATTGGGCATATCCTTTTAGCAGACATTATTTAAAGGGTTTCCTTGTACTTTGTATATTTGTAAGAAACGTAAGCCTAGAAAAGTGGGCATATGTGAAGCCATATGTGGTCTCAAAGCTCTGATGGCATCTATTTGTACTTGACCACACATTCTGTTTTGTTTCATGAGGATTATGTTATGTTCCAGTTTGCTTGAATGCAGTGAGTTTCTCTCTGATCTTGAGAGATATATTTGCTTTGGCAAAATTTTGGAAAAGACTAGAGTTAAACCTACTTAAATTTCTCAAACTTTATAATATAGGTAGCCCTAGACCTACAACACTTTATTTAGTTCAAAGTTACAATGGCACTGAAAAAAAGACTTACGATCATTTTTCACACTTAGGACCATTGCAGCATCCCCATGGTCACATGATCAAAATTCAGACTCGTTTATGACAGTTGAAGCATCTTGGGGTCATGTGATCACTTTTTGTGGCCTTCTAACAAGCAAAGTCAATAAGGAAGCCAGATTCACTTAACAACTGCAGTGATTCACTTAACAAATGTGGCAAGAAAGATTATAAAATGGCACAAAATTCACTTAACAAATGTCCCACTTAGTAACAGAAATGTTGGACTCAACTGTGGTCGTAAATCAAGGGCTACCTGTACATGTTCCTTCTGCTTAATAAAATCTCCTCAGTGGTACCCTGTGCTAGGAAAGTGTAATATCAGCTTAAGGGGTGTGTGCCATGTCACGTCAAAAGTAATTGTAAAAGGTTAAGTGGGGCCAGGATCAACCTTTGGAGCTATCTGGGGTTGTTACAAGGTGGATGCCTTAACATTATATTTTAATATTTAAAACATCTATTTTTTCCTCACTCCATTCCCTATTATGCCAGAATGGAGGAAAAGAATTGGATCAAAATCAGTTAATAAAAGTAATAGCAACTAATTAGCATAAATGGAGGTTTCATTTTCTGAGACTAGAATGAGGGCAGGAAAATCTTGTAAAATCTTGGGTTGTATTGCTGTTTGATTTTATTTTTTAAGACCTTTTGATTTCTTTCATGCTTTTAAGGATATGTAAATGCTCGCCTGGAAAAAGAAACACCAATTTTTAACAAACAGAGAATTGACTTCACACCTCCCAAGAAGATTAATAGTATGATTGTTTCATCTAACCAACTGTGTATGAGTCTTGGAAAAGACATAATATTTAGGTAAGCACTACTTAGAAGTTTCTTTACATATTTAGAGACCATCTCTCAAAAGAAATTAGAACGGAGTTGTCTCTGCTTTATTAAACATAAAAACATTAAAGCATTAAAAAGGTGGGGAAATCAAAGTTTGAATCGGACTGTGATAACTGCAAGATTAGAGCCCGTCACATATTTGCATAATATTTGTTTTGTAAGAATATCCTTTCTCTGATTATCACTTCATGGATATGATATATTTAAGGAGAGCCTTCCTTTCAGATCTTAAAAACAGGGCAGGCTTATATAGCTAGAGAAGCATTCTTTCAGATTTTGAATCTAAAGTCACTTAGGACTTTAAAAATAGCCATGGAGACTTTGAATTAGTTTGGAAAAAGTTGGAAACCAATGCAGAGTTTGTGCCATCAGTCTTAATATCATTCATTTCGCTGCACCCATTGACATTATAGCAGATCCATTTTGATGCCCTCCCTCCCTCCTTGGGTTGACTCTTGGTGATTGGAGATGTCTCCGCAATTTTGTGCATAGTTAGTCATAATACACTAGTTTATTTGAGCTCATTTGGAAGGTTATCAAAAGTCTCTGTGCGGCATTAGTGACAAGAGTACTGTACATTCAGGTATATCTCCAAGTTTCATGCTTAAATAGAAATATATGCTGACCCAGGACATTGCTTTATGCACCTCTGCCCTCTCCTTCAGACTATGTATACACTTTAAAATGGCTGATATTTTCGTTAATTTCTTGTACCTTGCTGTGTGAAAAATGTAGCTTGCATCCTACCCACACTTGGAAAAAAAAATACTGACTGTATTCCTGGAATTAAAATCTTAGAATCTAAATCTGATATTTTCAGCAAAAAAAGAACCCCCCAAAACAAATCAACTTGTACCCAAATAACGATGGATATATCCTCTCTGCCTCAGGCCCTGAAAAGCTTCTGCCAGTGAGAGTAGATTATACTGGGCTAGATTTTAAAAAATAACCTAGTATTAAAGTAATTTGAAATGTGAGAGACAACAGGAAGTTTTTTCCTGGTTTTATGGAAATGTTGAGATTGTCAGTTTTCATGACTGATTTCTGAGTTCTTCATATTTTGAATAAATTGGTTTTTTTATATTTTGTATTTTATTATTTTACATTTGGGCTTATACAACATACTAAATTACGCTAAAAAGAAAATGGATAGATTGTCTCATTCTCTGCATCTGGGGAATTCTGTAATTTTCTTGCTTATTGTGTAAACTAGACGGTCACATTTGACCGTGACATTACATATTTGAGCATAACATGTTATGCAAATATAGCAGTTGTGTTAATCTGTGTTTAAGGTTACTCATTGCTGGAAAGAAAAGAAAAATTGGCTACTGGTTACCTATAGTGAAAATAATATTAAATGGCCCACTAACTGCATGTACAAAAGTAAATACATATTTTTTATAATAACTTGCCCTCAGACCATACTTTAATAGTCATCAAAATTACAGAAATTATACTGGGAAAGTGGACCCAATCACTCCCCTGGGGAAAGCATTTCCTAGCAGGGGAGTACATGAGTACCAGATGATGAACTTCTGGTAATGGGGCACTTTCCAAAGGGCTCCCCGGCTCATTCAGATAACTAGGAAAACTATCAAGACCTATCACTCAGATAGGTTCTGTGCGGTTTATTATTGCTATTAATAGTATTTGTGCCTCAATAAAATCATAGATCATTGATTGTGGCAGTTCTTAGTCTCATGATCTTTGTTGAAATGAGTGTAAATTTACAAAAAGCAAAATCTATTTTGAAAAAATATTGCATGAAACTGTCTTCATAAACTGTTTTATGACAGTGTTTCTATCTCTTCCAATCTTTCAAGAATTTGTTTTTCTCCCTTTTTACGTAGACTTGACGTAGCCAAGGCTGATGAGCCCAATCAGGTTGAACTTGGACGAAAAGATGAAGCCAGTGTTTATAAGCTTTTCTTGGACCACACAGGTAAGAGGATAATAGGGATTGCAGAAGGCTATTTGATATTTTTGGTAAATAGTATAAATATTGGATTCTGACTATTTGTGTTTTATCTCAGTATATATTTCTCTCAGAAAAATCTACTGTTTTGTTTTCCTAATGACTTTTTATAGATATCAAGCTATTGAAAACTGGATGCTGACTAGCATAGATGAGCCTTTAAAACTATCCAACATGAAAAATATAATCCTGAATATTTCTGAATATTTGGGGGCTTTGAAATCTAAATTCATAGCCTTCCTCAAACATCCAAGCTCCATGTTTGGTCTTTCCTGTAATTCTAGATTAATTCCTTTTTATCCTCTTTCTCTATAGGTTCTCATCTTATCATCGCCCTGAATAGCAGTGAGTGTCTCTACTTGAACAGAAGTACTCAAAAGATACGGCTTCTTTCCCGTTGGAAAGGTCATTTGATTGAAAGTGTGGGTTGGAATAAAATTTTTGGTACAGAGATAAACACTGGCCCCATTTTGGTTGGAACATCACAAGGCCAAATATACGAGGCTGAGATTTCTGTCACTGAAGGCAGTCTCTTTAGTACTAATCTTGATCAATATTTCCGCCTGATTTATACCTTGGAGGAGGAAGCTGGTCCTGCCCCAGTCTGTTGCCTTGAAATAGAAAGAGGAGTTGATGGGAAATGGTTTATCATTGCCACCACTCATAAGAGACTTTTCCAGTTTGTTGGCAAGATTCCGGAAGGGTCAGAGCCTCAAGCCTTTGGCACCATATTTAGCATGCCTGAAGATCATTTGCCTGGATTTCGAGAGTTTCCGGCTAGTCTTGGCTACAGTGAAATTGCATTCTACACTCCCAAGCTTCGTTCTTCGCCCAATGCTTTCGCTTGGATGATGGGTAATGGAGTCTTGTATGGTTCTCTGGATTACGGACGTCCTGATTCTGTTCTGAGTGATGAGCAAGTGTGGGAATATCCTTCTGATGTAGACACACTAGCCAATAAACCCATCTCCATAGTGCTCACCCAGTTTCATTTTCTGCTGCTTTTTCCTGATAGAGTGAAGGCTGTATGTACTTTGAATGGGCAAGTTGTCTTCCAGGACGTATTCCTAGAAAAGTTTGGCTCACTAAAGCGTATGATCAAAGATCCTGCATTTGGACAAATCTGGATTCACACCGAGAAAGTTGTGTTTCGGTATAACATTCAGCGAGAATCCCGTGATGTGTGGAAGATGTACATGAATATCAACAAATTTGATTTGGCTAAAGAGTACTGTAAAGACCGCCCCGAGTGCCTAGATATTGTGCTGGCAAAAGAAGCAGAATACTGTTTCCAAAACAAGAGATATCTGGATAGTGCAAAGTGTTATGCACTGACCCAAAATTACTTTGAGGAGATTGCTCTTAAGTTTATTGAAGCTAAACAGGAAGAGGCACTGATGGAATTTTTGATAAAGAAACTGGCTAGCTTGAAGCAGTCTGAAACAACACAAATAACTCTGCTGACAACTTGGCTAACTGAACTATATTTAAATCGCTTGGGAGTGCTGGAAGGGGATGGGTCACAGCAAGACCTCTATGAGAAGACCAAGGAAAACTTCCGGAGTTTCTTGAGTAGCCCCAAAATCAAAGACTCCCTCCGCAACAATCGATCAACTATTCATGAGCTGTTGGCAAGTCATGGGGACACAGACCACATGGTATACTTTGCTGTCATAATGAATGATTATGAGCGAGTGATAGCCCATTACTGTCAACATGAAAATTACAACGAAGCATTAAAAGTCCTATCCAGAATCAAGAATGAGGAACTCTTTTACAAGTTTTCTCCAATTTTGATCCAGCATATGCCCAAGAAAGTGGTAGATGCTTGGATTGAAATGGGCAAGGACTTGGATGCCAAGAGGCTAATTCCTGCTCTTGTCACCTACAGTCAGAGTGGGAGTACCCAGCAGATCAATGAGGCCATTCGATACATGGAATTCTGTGTGAATGAGCTAGAAGAAACTCAGGAGGCCATTCACAATTATTTGCTGTCACTCTATGCTTTGTGTCGGCCTGACTCATTACTGTCCTACTTGGAACATGCTGGAACCTTCGCTGACAGTATCCATTATGACCTGAAGTATGCACTTAGGCTTTGTGCAGAACATAGCCACCACCGAGCTTGTGTTCATGTTTATAAAGTTATGGAGATGTATGAAGAAGCTGTTGATCTAGCTTTACAGGTGAATATGCTTCTGTATAAATAACAGGTTGCCTTAATTTTTCTCCTTGAAATTTCAGGATCTCTTAAATAATCATCTAAAAAGCTAAAACGGTAGGCAGGATCAAATGTTGACTGAAGACCAAGAATAAATTAGGAAAGTACTGTTGCATTTATTGGTTAGAAAGTAAACACTATTAGAACAGATTCTCTAATATGAAAATTATCTTGCTGTATTAGGCTTGTTTACAGATAGCTGTTGACTGAAAACTACAATTGAGCCTGGAATTCTGATAGTAAGTCATTGCAGTCAAATCATGTAACCATATGACTGGACTTGATTTTATGACTGTTTTTACAATAGTCATTAAGCAAATTGTGTCATATAGTGGATGTAGAAAGTCTACACACCCCTGTTAAAATACCAGGTTTTTGAGATGTAAAAAAATTAGATCAGGATAAACCAACTTCAGAATATTTTCCTGTTTTAATATAAGCTATACAATTCAATTGCAAAACTAAAAACCTTTAGGGGAACAATTTTAAAAATACAATAGTGGGATTGCATAAGTGTGTGCAATCCCTTTAATATTTTGTTGAAGCACCTTTTGAGTTTATTACAGCATTCAGTCTTCTAAGACAGGAGCCTATCAGCATGGCAACATCTTGCCTTGGGAATCTTCCTTGCAGATTTTCAATTTGATTCAGGTCTTTGGCTTGGCCATTCCAAAACTTTTGATCTTCTGGTGAAGCCATTTTTGTTGATTTAGAGGTATGCTTTATTGTCATGTTGAAAGGTAAAATTCCTCTTCATGATCAGTCTTTTAACAGAGGTTTTGTGCTAAAATTGACTGCTATTTGGAGCAGCCTATAATTCCCTTCACCTTGACTAACGCCCCAGTTTCAGCTGACGAAAAGCGGCCACAAAGCATAATGCTGCCATCACCATATTTCACTGTGGTGGATATGGTGTACTTTTGGTGATGTGCAGTGTTGCTGGGTTTTTTCGCTAAACATATTTTTTGGCCAGCCAGTTCATCCTTGGTTTCATCAGACCATAACATATTTTCCCACATGCTTTTGACACACTTGATGTAGGTTTTTGCAAAATGTAGCTGGGCTTGGGTATTAATTGATGGCAGGTGTGTACTGATTACTATCTACCATCAGCTTGATTGTGGTTAATTCTGAGCACAGCCATATCTCTCCTTATAAGAGGTGTGCATATTTATGCAACCATATTGTATGTTTTTTAATTATTTCCCCCCTAAAATATTTCAGTTTGTTTTTCAATTGAATTATAGAGCTTATAAATTATATTAAAGGTAGAAAATTTTTTGAAGTGATTTATCTTGATCTGATTTTTTTACACCTCAAAAACCTGGGATTTTAACAGGGGTGTGTAGACTTTCTATATCCACTTTAAATCTGAATCTAGCTCATCCAATGGCAGAAAACTGCAAAAACATCACCAAATGTGATCACATGAGCGCAGGATGATGCAATCGTTAATACAAATTGGTTGCCAGCTACCCGAAATGTGACTGTGGAAGTAGTGAGCCAGTTGTAAGTTTGATCATGGGTCATAAATAACTTTTCTGAGGTTGCAGTAACTTCAGATAGTCATTAAACAACTGTTTGTAAATCAAGGACCTCTAGCCAACTTCATCTCAACAATAACTAACATTGTTCATGGGAAACTCATAAACAGAGATTGACGGCACGGTTCAGATTAGGAATTCCCCAGCAGAAAGGGATAAAATGAGTTAAGGGGGAAAATGTTATTCTCCCACAATTTTAGGTTTGTTGCATTGTAGAATGTCTGATCTCTAAAATGATCTGCCACTACTAAAAACATCATTCAGTTTTGGCTGAAGATTATGACATATATCTATAATATCTCCTCTTGTATCCCGGTGTTGTTGCTTTCAATATTATCTCCCTCACACTTTTTCAACAGTGTTGTTTATGATAGGAGATAAAAGGATAACTCTTTGCTTTTCTCTTTTTTCCCCACTTCTTTCTCTTTTTTTCCCCTTTTTAAGGTGGATGTAGATATGGCAAAATCCTGTGCAGATCTTCCTGAAGAGGATGAGGAGTTAAGAAAAAAGCTGTGGTTGAAGATTGCTCGTCATGTTGTACAAGAAGAGAAGGATGTTAAGAAGGCCATGGCTTGCCTTTCTAGTTGCAATCTGCTGAAGATTGAAGATGTGTTGCCTTTCTTCCCAGACTTTGTCACCATCGATCACTTCAAGGAAGCTATTTGCAACTCTCTAGAGGCCTATAACAAGCACATAGAGGAGCTGAAGACAGAGATGGAGGAAGCCACCCAAAGTGCTGAAAGGATCAGGGACGACATTCAGGAGATGAGAAACAAATATGGCTCTGTTGAACCACAAGAAAAGTGTGCAGCGTGTGATTTTCCACTTCTAAACCGTCCTTTTTACCTTTTTCTTTGTGGCCACATGTTTCACTATGATTGCCTTCTACAGGCAGTTTACCCAAACTTGCCTGCCTATAAGCAAGCTAAGCTGGAAGACCTTCAAAAGAAGATGCTGGCTGCAAGCCAGCCTTCCAAATCCCATCACCGCCATAAGGATACAGCAGATACTCTTAGTCAAGGAAAAGGTCAGCCAAGTCGAGAACAGACAAAAGCTGACATAGATGATATTGTGGCAGCTGAATGTGTGTATTGTGGTGACATAATGATCCGATCCATTGATAAGCCTTTCATTGAGCCAGAGAGATACCAAGAAGAGATGCAGAGCTGGTTGTAGGATATGAGAATGAAGCTGCCTATGAAGCATGAAAGTTGGCCGATATTCTCCCGGTATTGTAAATAGGTTTGAAAAAGCACTATACCTGCTCTTTATAAACTGATTGTGAAGAATAGATGGTCAGTGACAATGATTGTTTTACTAAACTATTTGTCTAATATAAATTTAGAGGCATTCGTACCTTAAATACCATATGGATTTTTGAGAAACCAAATTAAAATAACATATATGTCTGCACTGTACCCATAATTCTATAAATAATTAGAGGTGAGGATACCCAGCTGCATAAGCTTACCCTGTTTTCATGCAAAGAGCTCCCTTTGTTCTTATTAATAGATACACAAGGTCATGTCCAAATATATTAATCTATCAGGGGGAATGGACCCTATTAGTAAATAGGAGAATTGGGGAATAATGGAAATGAGGAAGATAGTGCTTCAATGTGCAAAGGGAAGTCTTCTCATATGACATTAGATAAAATTCATAAATGATAGAAATTATGTACGAGGTCCCATTTCTGACAACATCCCAATTGTATATTGATATGGCAAGGAAGCTTTCCAGCATGTAATTTTCAGTCAAAGCATGCAAAAATGCTATATTTTGACTATTGTCCATTGAAATTATCTTGTACTTTTTCTGGGTTTCCTTGAAGATTTAGTTGGGTAGCTGCAAACTCTTGTTTGCATAACCTACAGCACTATGATTGAAAGCATTCTGTGTTTTCACTTGGTATTTTCTATTGCATTGTCATTATTGTCATTGTTACTTCCATCTGCATATTTATCTGAATTTCTGGCATTTAAGACAAAAAAAATAGGATCCTACATGCCATGAGCTGTAAACTTTGCAAATGATTCA
This sequence comes from Ahaetulla prasina, assembly GCF_028640845.1. Classification (NCBI taxonomy): domain Eukaryota; kingdom Metazoa; phylum Chordata; class Lepidosauria; order Squamata; family Colubridae; genus Ahaetulla; species Ahaetulla prasina. The sequence continues at coordinate 305,827,238 of NC_080539.1, read as the reverse complement.
GATAATTTATGATTAAACCGGAACATTTAGTTACAAGAATGGTTGACAGTAGGTTTGGAACTAAAAGTTGATTCATCTCTCTTTTAAGGAGTGTGATGTACAGTGTACAAGAGATTTAGGTAACGGAATGCAAGCAAAGGAGTAGTTAAGAGGGACTTTGTATCTAAAACCACATTTTCCGTGGGCACTGGTTTCAAATTACCGTGCCTAACAAGTCACATTATATTTGTATCAAAAGATTTGTCTGCTAAAACACCTTTAATGGCTATGAATTTGTAATTAATTATGCTTTTTGTGCTTAGCTGCCTATTAAAGAGTCCTGAAATTATTGTCTAATGACTTTCTATTGTGTACTTTGTCCTTGCTTTTTCGCCATTTCTGCTGTGAGATTGCTAACAGAGTCTGGTATTGTAAATTGTGTGACTACTTGGCGTTAATGTGTCAACCAAGTGGTGGATTTCAACAACCCGTGGTGAAAACTACCACATAGCATGATGTATGAACATACATGTTCTTACATAGCTCACAGTCCAGCTAAGACTACCCCACCTTCTTTTTTTGCCTGAATACCTGGTTTCCTCAGAGAAGTTGTTTTCTGGTAAGGCATAAACTAAAAGTTTGCACTTCACTACATCAGCTCTGGCTTGTAAGATTTGTAAGTTTGTAAGATAAAATTCTGTCTCTCTTAAAAATTGCTGTGTCAGGAGATAAAATATGAGTAGCTGTACTGTATTATTTGCAGATGAATCACTGAAGAATCACTTATTGCTGCAATGTTAGCGTATAATGCTAGAATATAAGCTAGCTTCTTGTTGGTTCTATCAGTCACTTCTGATAAACAATTTCTGCCCAATGTTTTATTTTGAGTTTTTATTGTTTAATCTCTTGTATTTTTACATGAATGCTACTTTTACAGATAATACAAATTACTAGACCATTTATTACTAAATTTGTGGTATATTAAAGTAGAATGTGATTGATACCCAAGTAAGACACCTTTGTTTAATGGCAGCCCAACACTCATGTAGCCAAATTAGGAACAAATGGGATATTTAGGAAGGCTGCAAGGCAGAAACGTTTTATGAACTGTACTTCTGATGTTTGGGACAACTAAATTCCCTGTCGTATTTGAGTCAGTGAGAACAAAGTACTTGACCATATCTACTATTTAAATCAGCATAAACCCTTCAATATAATTTTAAAGGATAAATTGGCAATAACTTATTAAATAATATTATACAACAATCAGAAATACATAACAGATTTTTATTATGTCATATATGATACAATAATTGAAACGGTTTTTGAACAAAAATAAGGTTCATGTGGCTGCTGCTCATGCATTTCTCCTGAAACCCTTAACTTAAAATATAGAATAACAGAGTTGGATGGGACCTTGGAAGTCTTCTAGTCCAACCCTCTGCTTAGGCAGGAAATAAATTTATAGTATAGATTATACTCATTTAGTGACCACCTCATTTAGTAACTTCGCAGTATTGACAACGTAACTTCATGACCTTTATAATCTTTATAATCTTTATAATCTGCAAAGGAAAGTTGAAGTAAGATCATAAGCCCAGTCACAGTTTCACATAGCAATTGCTTCACTTAATGACCAATTTGCTGGTCCTGATTGTGGTTGCTAAATGAAGATTACTTATACCACATTGAACAAGGAATAAAAAGAATAAAATCAGCCTCAGCCGTTAGGGGTCACTGTTTTCTTTAAGACTGTTTTCTTTAAGACCGTTTATTTTTGATACAACACCCCCCATTTTATATGCTTCATTTGCATGCAAAATATTCACATGTGGAATCATATGAACTTAAGTTTGAGCAACGTTTCCAACAAAAAGGAAGAACAAGTGTGACCCTTGATAAAACAGTATTTACCTAAATTGACCTACAGTTTATTTCAAAGTGACATTTATGTGTGACGTTTTGAGGTAAAAGAAGAGGAACTTTCCCTCAAGCTCAGACTGTGGTGATTTGGTGGATTTGTCCATACATACTTGGTGGCAATACCAATAAAATAAACTACTAAGTGACTGCAATGTGTATATCTTGGGAGGGTTTATGCTGGCTGCTGATTTCAGTTCATAATGGGAAGAAGTGATCATTTAAAGCCAAAAAAACCTGTCCATGGGCCGTTTATGTATTCGGAAGTTTCATGATAATGTTAATTACAAGTAATTTAACACTCAGTGCTTTGTTCATTCTTTTCCTGTTCATTCAGCCTGCTGCCGTTTCTCATTTCAAACACTCGAGAGATACTGTGACACCTGAGCAAAGGTGTTGGTATAGCTTATCAGCTTATATAGGATCTCTGTCCATCTTTAATTACCTTCTCTAAAAGCACTGAACTCGGCTGTCAGCCTAAGTCTGAAGATGGTGCCCAGTGCAGATATTTTTTACCACCGTCATTATAACAGGCTTGCTGCTGAACACAGGACTATATAGCAGAACTTACCACTTTAGTAGCCTTAAAAAGAAAAAGGATAGCATTACACCCTCCTCATTCCGCTGTTTAGTCCCAAAGTATATATAAAATGACCTGTTTGAGCACCAGTCCTGTTTCTGACCTTGCTTTTAGTTGTGTTTCTGCCTGCCAGATGTTCTCCCCGCTTCCTCTCTGTTGCTTTGTTGGAAGCAGGCGAACCAGCCGACCATTTCCACCTCTTTCTTTGCCCTTCCCACCCGCAGTTCTGATGCTTCCATCCTGATCCACTTGCTGCCTTGGTAAAGAAATGCTACCCCTATTGAATTCCACTAGGACATCAATTTTTAATATGGGAAGAGCAAGTGGGGGCAATGAGTGAAACTCTCAAATTGAACTTAGGAAGCCACAAAGAAAAGAAGGAAATAATTCTGAATGAGGTGTGTCTGATAGTGGAGGCCTGCTGGCTTCTTTGTGGCTGCATTGTTTTCCAATAATACAGAGGTGAATTGAGGGCTTTATGCACTGACGCACCAAGAATTGTGTGTTTCAGCCTGCAGGTGCCCTTTATTGATTGTCATGAAAATTAGAGCTGAGCAGGAAGACAGTTTTATTCCTTCCTAAGTTGGCTCCCAGATATCTTTGGTTTTCATTTGACAATCATTTTTTACAAGTTACAATGGACTGTCTGTTTGCTGACTGATCTCTTTAAAATGGGAAGTTATCAACATGGGAAAAATAAAAATAAAACCTTAAATTCTTGACTTCTGAAGTAGCTTACTTCTCTTCCAAAAAGTACAGAGCAACTTGTCATGGGAACATCAAATTGTGTTTCATAAATTAATATCAGAACTTCCAAATTGACCATCACTCATAAAGATAATTGTCTTAATTCATGCACATGATTTTGATTATCCTAATACAGCTGCTTTTCTAAGTTTGAATATGGTACCTTTTAGATTAAAACTCTATTTTTTTCCCCCCAACCAGCTGTCTGGGAATCCTAGTTTGATGGTTGCTAGGCTTGGGAAAATAGATTGTTAGTATTCTTGCATTGCAGAAAGATCTAAAACTAAGGGTATGTGTGTGATTAAGGCCAACATGATAATTCATGCAAGCTGGACTGATCAATCAGTGGAGTTCTACTCAAAATAAGCATCTTTATACTTAAGCATGTTGATCAAATTGTCTTATTGCACAAGCTATATATGAGTTTGGAAACCTGGATGAATGATTGACTTGCGTGTAATTAACATCTAGTAAGTATGTGTATGCAGGAGTTCTGCCCATTTCACTTCCACACTTTTGTGCATTTGTGTGAGATGTAACCTTTGGATAATTAGAGTTAATCATGTTTATTCAGCCTAAGCACTTCCTTGGTAATAAGTACTGCTCCTTAACCAAAAAGTCTTAGGATTAAATGTTAATAGATGATGCATAATATCAACAAGCCTTATACACTGTACAGCCTTATACACTGTAAGCCGCCCTGAGTCTTCGGAGAAGGGCGGGGTATAAATGTCAAAAAACAAAAAACAAAAAACAATCTAATGTTTTTCTGTGATCATGTTATTCTGGCTAATTTGAAAAGACTGGCAGTCCTCAGGTTAAGAACAAGTTCCTAAATTTGACTTTAACTTGAATTTTATGAGCTAAGTTGGAACTCGTATTCACAGACTGCTGATAACTAAAAATGCTGGATGCCATTCTCCTTTGAGCTGATGAACCCGTGGCTTCAGCAGTTCATGAAAAGGTTTGTCGGCTCAAGGACAGTGGTTTACGTATGGAATAAAATATTTAAAACTTGCTTATTTTATATTTATTTATTTATAATTACATTTCTATACCGCACCATCTCCCGAAGGACTCAGGGCGGTTTACAGCCATATTAAAATACACACACCAATACAAATATAAATATAATAAATAACAATATGTAAGAACAATTAAAATCAAATATTTAATGGCCGAATCACTAAAACGGTCAGGGACCGATTTAAAACCCGTTTAAAATTTCACTAAAATATTTCTTAGGCTAGTCCCGCTCGGTGAAATAATAAGGTCTTCAGTTCACGTTTGAAGGCCCGGAGGTCGGGGAGTTGGCATAACCCCGGAGGTAGCTCGTTCCATAGGGCCAGTGCTGCCATAGAGAAGGCCCTCCCCCTGGGGGCCGCCAACCTACATTGTTTGGTCAACGGCACCCTGAGGAGGCCCTCTCGGTGGCAGAAGGCGGTCTCGTAAATACCCCGGTCCTAAGCCATGGAGCGCTTTAAAGGTGGTAACCAACACTTTGAATTGCACCCGGAAGGCTTAAAACAACAATATGAATCCATGTATCATTTTAAAAAACATTTTCAAAATATTTCCTTCCATATCTGCATCGGCTACCAGTTAAGAGCTTAACTACTATAGTTTTCAGATACTTTCAAAGTACAGGTAGTTCTCAAATTACGACCACAATTGCGCCCAAAATTTATGTTGCTAAGTGAGATATTCAAGTGAGTTTTGCCACATTTTGCAACCTTTCTTGCCACAGTTGTTAAGTGAATCATTGAAGTTGTTAGGCTAGTAACATGGCTTCTCCATTGACTTTGCTTGTCAGAAAGTCGCAAAAGGTTATCACCTGGGACAGTGCAACCATCATAAATATGAACCAGTTGTCAAGTATCTGAATTTTGACCATGTGACCATGGAGATGCTGCAACGATCATGTGAAAAATTGTCATAATTTACTTTTTTCAGTGCCACTGTAACTTTGAATAGTCATAAAATGAATTGTTGTAACTAGAGGACTACTCATAACTGGTCCATATCTCAAGCAGTGTTTATCACACTTGGCAATTTTAAGATATGTGGACTTCCAAAAATCCCCAGCCAGCATCTAGTCTTGTGGTCAAATAGATATTTAAACCTGGATCTCCCTGGTTCAAATCCAGTATTACACTATGCTGACTTATCACACATCTGTCAGGTTCAAGGCTGTTATGAACAGATGGCAGAAAGCATTCAAGATAATACTTTAAAGAAAATGAGGAAATCAATAATGTGAGCTGATTTGCATTCACTTCCACCTAGGTTTAAGGATTTTTCCTCCCCTACTTTTCTAGGCATTGCTTAGAAGAAGCAACTTAGAACTAAGGAGAAATTTCCTGACAGTTAGAACAATTAATAAGTGGAACGACTTGCCTTCAGAAGTTGTGAATGCTCCAACACTGGAAATTTTTAAGAAAATGTTGGATAACCATCTGACTGAGATGATGTAGGGTTTCCTGCCTGGGCAGGGGGTTGGACTAGAAGGCCTCCAAGGTCCCTTCCAACTCTGATGTTATGTTATGTTATGTTACTTTAGAATTGAAATAGAATAGAAATAGAAATCATAGAATAGAATGGAAAGGAATAGAATCTCCATTCCCACTCCATTTGCTGGTTCTCTGAATTGCTCAAAATTTCTGCTACCGGTTCTCCAGAAACTGTCAGAACCTGCTGGATTTCACCCCGGTCTGGTAGATAAAGCATCCATTATGAATACCCTCCAAAGAGCGAAAAATTGACTCTGCTTCCTCCAGTGTTACATCATCTGCAGACCTCAATTAAAAAAAAAAAGTTAATAAAAGGAAGATTCAGATCCAGCCTGGAAACAATTCTCCACCAATGGAGGAGGTTCAAGGCTGATCATGTACCACTTCAGTCTTAGGCCAATGTTGCTTCATGGGTCAGTTTCAAGAGTGACCAATATAAAATGATGCACAGCGTAGAAGTAATCTTATCTTTAAAACAACAACACACAAAATCTAGATTTAGATAACATCTGTTAGATGATCTCTAGTATTGACTTGAATAATTTCTCCCTGTTGTCCAGCCAAAAAAAGAAGTTCTTAAAGAGACAAATAGAATCTAATGGGATAAATTCTAACTGGATAAATTCTAACTGGATAAATTCTAACTGGATAAATTCTAACTGGATAAATTCTAACTGGATAAATTCTAACTGGATAAATTCTAACTGGATAAATTCTAACTGGATAAATTCTAACTGGATAAATTCTAACTGGATAAATTCTGGACATAAAATTGTGCACTTCTGCAACATTCAGTGTGGGTCCTGTTTCATGGATTCAGAGATTCACCCAGTTCATCTAGAATCAGCTCAGAACTCTACTTACTTGATTTGAGGCATCAATCTTTATTTCAAAAATCAGATCTTCCTTCCTTCTCTTGACTATAATTGAAAATCTACATGCTCTTCTCTTTTGCACAATTGGATGAAATAAACAGGGTCATTAATCAGTAATGAATCTTGATAAATTTTAAATAGACATACATGGGTTTGTATTTTAAAAGATTAAATTGTTTTCTTTTCTGAAGCTAATGGTACATACAACTTCAATGGTATGTAATATATGTCCATGAATCCACATAAAACTGAATAGGGAAAAGTACTGGTTGGCATCAAATGTTGTATAGGGAAACTATAACAAAAGTAGTTAATGTTTTAGCCATTGGTATGAAGTAGATATGGTGCTGCAGTCCTGTAAACAAGCAGAATATAGAGTCTCAGCAGTTTTCAGTGGCTTCTTCTCCAATCTCTTTATTTCTCTAACTACAACTTGACTATGTCTTGGCATGCTTGACTGATTTCGTAAATCCTAAGCAAGATAAAAGCAAGCAAGTCTGCCTGGGATTCCTAATTTGTGAAAAATGAGAATGAGAGGTTTCTGCTAAAAGGTTTATTGGTTCTATGAACTGTAGATTTAATTTCCTGGTATTCTTTTCAGGTTTGACGTTCTGCAAAGCAAATTATAAAAACAGGAAGTGTCTCAGAGAACTAAGCTTGAATCTCTACCCCAGCAGGAGGCGCGGGAGCAGAAAGAGGATGATGATCTTAAACGTGCCACTGAATTAAGTCTACAAGGTGAGATGCACAAACAAAAAACTGATATAATTTAAAAAGCATAATTTAATTGTTTAGAGTAAGGGTGGAATTTGCTTTTGCAATACAAGTAAACTCTAGTGATCGGCTCTGAATACACAGCATGTAGCCATTCCTCTCTGCTTGAAAAGTTGACATAGGTGGCTGTACAGAACCCCCAAATATTCCCAGAATGTAATTTTCTAATTTCAGTAAATCTCTATGTTACCATTTTTATTTTAAAAGAGCTACTGAAATTTGCAGGCAAAATATGCTAAAGTCTTTCACATTTAAAATCAGTTTATGTGTTAGTTTGGTGGCATCTTACTTTTTAAGTTAGTGCAAAAACATTTAAAAACTACATTTTTGGAAAGAAAGTTTTCCCCTCATAAACTGATCTGTTTGCATTCTAAAAATCTTAACTTTGTACCTATTGTATATTTAATGCTTGCTGTTGCTCTGAAGATTTAACATAGTAGATTATTTCCTTTAATAAAGAGAGGTTATATATTTTGCATTTCTAATGAGACAGTGTATCATGCACTGGAATGTAAAGTTTTGTCATCTCTGTTTTACGTACAACATCAGGAATCTTATGCAGTATCCTTTTCATGCTGTTTAGAGTTTAACAGTTCTCTCCTGGATAGTCTTGGCTCTGATGATGACTCTGGGAATGAGGATTTTCTAGACATGGAGTACTCTGAAGCGGAAGCTGAGGAACTGAAAAGAAATGCTGAGGTGATGATCTGGGAAACCAGGGGAAGAACACTAGCATGTTTAATAGGTGGTAAATGCTTAAGCAAGGTTTCGTGGCTTGGATAGTTCAGTCTGGATAATATGGCACACTGGATCATCTTTATTTAGCTATCTCAATGATGATCAACAGTGAGAAACAGTGAATTGTTGCTAAAGTGAAACATCAAATGTGTTTCCCTCATGCCCAAACTGAAAAGCCTGGCCATATTTCATTCTTCCTGAGAGTAAAAAAAAATCTTGGTTTGTTAGAAGGTGTACATTTCACAAGTTCAGTGCAGTTTCTGTTCTGTCAGGGAGTTCTATATTACTCCATGTTTGTAAAAATTCATCCTTGGCTGTCCTGTTTTTCACAATGGAAGGATTGTAGTCATGAGAATTAGAATTGGGGAAAAAACATGAAAATATTCATTGGAAACATGAAGTGACTTTTCTCAGCTAGTTAAATTTGTCTGGATAAGGATAGCTTGGCTTTGGCTATCTGGCTACTGGCTCTACCCTAACTTCCATTGGTGGTATAATAATAATAATAATAATAATAATAATAATAATAATAATAATAATAATAATAATAATAATAATAATAATAATTGTTATTGTTATTATTGTTATTATTGTTATTATTGTTATTATTGTTATTATTGTTATTATTATTATTTAATTTATAGACCACCCTTCTCCCGAAGGACTCAGGGCGGATAACAGCCACTATAAAAACAAAAAACAACACATACAATGCTAAAAACAACCCTTAAAAAACTTATTCAAATGGCCAATTTAAAATACAGTATCAACCCTATAAAATTAAGAATTTAAAACCCATATTTAAAAATTCAAGCCAGTCCAGCAAGGCGGAATAAATAGGTTTTAAGTTCACGGCGAAAGGTCCTGAGGTCAGGTAGTTGTCGAAGTCCAGGGGGAAGTTTGTTCCACAGGGTAGGAGCCCCCACAGAGAAGGCCCTCCCCCGGGGGCCGCCAGTCGACATTGATTGGCTGACGGCACCCTAAGGAGTCCCTCTCTGTGAGAGCGGACCGGTCGCTGGGAGATAGACGATGGCAGTAGACAGTCCCGTAGGTATCCCGGTCCTAAGCCATGGAGCGCTTTAAAGGTAGTAACCAACACCTTGAAGCGCACCCGGAAGACAACAGGCAGCCAGTGCAGTCTGTTCAGGATAGGTGTTATGTGGGAGCTCCCTCAATAACCCGCGCAGCCGCATTCTGGACTAACTGGAGTCTCCGAGTGCTCTTCAAGGGGAGCCCCATGTAGAGAGCATTGCAATAGTCCAAGCGAGAGGTAACGAGAGCATGAGTGACCGTGCATAGGGCATCCCGGTCCAGGAAGGGATGCAACTGGCGGATCAGGCGAACCTGATAAAAAGCTCTCCTGGAGACGGTCATCAGGTGGTCTTCAAAAGATAACCGCCCATCCAGGAGCACGCCCAAGTTGCGCACCCTCTCCATCGGGGCCATTGACTCGCTCCCAACAGACAGCTGCGGCTGCAGCTGACTGTACCGGGGTGCTGGCATCCACAGCCACTCCGTCTTGGAGGGATTAAGCTTGAGCCTGTTCTTCCCCATCCAGACCCATACGGCTTCCAAACACCGGGACAGTACTTCGATAGCTTAGTTGAGGTGGCCTGGGGTGGAAAAGTACAGCTGCATATCATCAGCGTACAGTTGGTATCTCACCCCAAAACCACTGATGATCTCACCCAGCGGCTTCATATAGATTTTGAACAGGAGAGGCGAGAGAATCGATCCCTGCGGCACCCCACACATGAGGCGTCTCGGAGTCGATCTCTGCCCCCCTGTCAACACCGTCTGCCTCCGGTCAGAGAAGTAGGAGGAGAACCACCGATAAACGGTGCCTCCCACTCCCAAACCCTCCAACCGGCGCAGCAGGATACCATGGTCGATGGTATTGAAAGCCACTGAGAGGTCTAATAGACCAGGGCCGAGGAATAACCCTTATCCCTGGCCCTCCAGAGATCATCCACCAACGCGACCAAAGCCGTCTCCGTACCGTATCCGGGCCGAAAGCCGGACTGGAACGGGTCTAGATAGACAGTTTCATCCAGGTACTGGGGTAGCTGACATGCCACCGCACTCTACAACCTTCGCCGTAAAGCGAAGATTAGAGACTGGACGATAATTTCCTAAAACAGCTGGGTCCAGGGAAGGCTTCTTGAGGAGAGGTCTCACTACCGCCTCTTTCAAGGCTGCGGGAAAGACCCCCCTCCCGCAAAGAAGCATTTGTAATCCCCCGGAGCCAGCCTCGTGTCACCTCCTGCATGGCCAGCACCAACCAGGAGGGGCATGGGTCCAGTAAACATGTGGTGGCATTCAGCCTTCCCAGCAACCTGTCCATGTCCTCGGGAGTCACAGGGTCAAAACTATCCCAAACGGTCTCAACAAGACGGGTCTCGAAACTCTCACCTGGATCTACCCAATTTTGATCCAATCCATCCTGAAGCTGAACGATTTTATCGTATAGATAACAGTTAAACTCCTCAGCACGCCCTTGTAATGGGTCTTCCCGCCCCTCCTGTTGAAGGAGAGAGCGGGTCACCTGAAACAGGGTGGCCGGGCGGTTATCTGCCAACGCAATGAGGGCGGAAACGTAGGAACGTTTCGCATCCCTCAATGCCACTAGGTAGGTCCTATTATAGGACCTAACTAGTGTCCGGTCAGACTCAGAACGGCTGGATCTCCAAGCACTCTCTAGGCGTCTTCTCCGGCATTTCATCTCCCTCAGCTCCTCGGAAAACCAAGGGGCTGGTTGAGACTGACGCCGGGTCAGAGGCCGCAAAGGCACAACATGGTCCAAAGCTCCAGCCGCGGCCTGTTCCCAGGCCGCGACTAGTTCTTCAGTCGTGCTGCGGGCCAGATTCTCGGGAAACGGCCCAAGCTCCGTCAGGAACCTTTCTGGATCCATTAGGCGCCTGGGACGGAACCAACGTACTGATTCCGTCTCCCTGCGGTGGTGGGTAGCGGTCAGAAAGTCCAGACGAAGGAGAAAATGATCTGACCATGACAAAGGTTCGACAACTAAATCATTTAAAATCAGATCATTAAGCTCACGCCTACTGCTTCAGTGACTCCATCCAGCCACCTCATTCTCTATCGTCCCTTTCTTCTTTTGCCTTCAATCTTTCCCAGCATTAGGCTCTTCTCCAGTGAGTCCTTCCTTCTCATTAGGTGGCCAAAGTATTTGAGTTTCATCTTCAGGATCTGGCCTTCTAAAGAGCAGTCAGGGTTGATCTTCTCTAGGACTGACTTGTTTGTTCACCTTGCAGTTCAAGGGACTCGCAGGAGTCTTCTCCAGCACCAGAGTTCAAAGGCCTAGATTCTTTGGTGCGCAGCCTTCCTTATGGTCCAACTTTCACAGCGTACATTGCAACTGGGAAAACTACCTTCTACTAACAACTACCTTCGCTACCAGTTCGCAAATGTGAGCACACACGCCTCCTCCACGCATATGCAGAGCTTTCTGCACATACACAGAGGGTCAAAAACGGATGTAATGACATCTGAGTGGGTGGGCGGAGCCTCCTGCTACCAGCGCTACCCGTTTGCCCAAGCAAGATAGAACCAGATGCATTTCACCGCTGCATTAGAGTCAGGTAAGTTTGACATTAATAAATAACTTGGGAATATCCAAGTTGGTGAATCCTTGGTGTTCATTTCTTTGTTTTAAACTATGCTTCCAAGAAGAAAAGAAGTTTGTTTCTTGAAGAATTTGTGCCTAAATCATATCACTAACTCTTTTTCATGTGCTTCCATAGCCCATCTCCAAATTTAAAAGATGGGGTTTCTTCTGTATCCAGAAACTGCCCCCTTAATTTCAATTACAGATATAATCTAAAGATACAAACTTTAGCCTGGTGGCTGATTTAATTTTACTGCCTGGGTATGTGTTGAGGGCTGACCTGAGAAATGTTCTGACTGCAAGGATGGCAAATGTCACCAATTGAGAGTAATTCTTGACGGATGTACTCAGCCCTTTCCTAATTCTGGGGAAATTTTCAAAGCACCATAAGCGGAAACAACCATCTTCTGTAATTTAAAAGAAGAAAATGATGCCCCATTTTAGTGAAAAAGGAAGTAGAATGGCATGGGGTGGGAAGATGGTTAAAAAACTAACTTTGTTCTGCTTTTTCGTCTACTATACATTGAAGAGACCTAGTGCAGTCTAAAGTGAGAACATATCTGGCTCGATCAACTGGAACTCAAGTTCACATCTGAGCCCTTAGATGGATTAACTGAGTAGCTTCTGTAACTGCTTATAATTATGTGTGAATATATTGGTTTGAATTTCTCTCAGTTTGTCTGGTGTACAAATTTTATTTTTTCTCTCTTTCTCTCTTTCTCATTTAAAATTTTTGGTTTATCCCACTCTCAAAGCAGTTGCAGATGTTATTTTTCAAGGATAACTAATGTTTCTGTGTAGATATACTTTAATATCTAAATATTTGCATTTTGCTTCAGGTATGGTTTTTATATGAGCCACCCAGAGTTGTTTCCTGAGATGGGCAGCTATACAAATCAAATAAATAAACACATTTTTTTTTTGTTTACATTTATACCCCGCCCTTCTCCGAAGACTCAGGGCGGCTTACAGTGTATAAGGCAATAGTCTCATTCTATTTGTATATTTTTACAAAGTCAACTTATTGCCCCCCCAACAATCTGGGTCCTCATTTTACCTACCTTATAAAGGATGGAAGGCTGAGTCAACCTTGGGCCGGGCTTGAACCTGCAGTAATTGCAGGCTCTGTGTTCTTAATAACAGGCTTTACCAGCCTGAGCTAAACCGGCCCCTTTTTGCATTTTTTTTGAATGGTTTCCTACTTTTTGAAGAAAATTGGCAAACTGTGTGGCAAAATTCAGAGATGCATGCATTTTAAAGGCTGAAAATGGAAAAATAGTTAACTTTACATTCAAATCAGACAATAAATGTCTTCCCCATTACTGATTATTACATTTTATTTATTTTTATTTATTTATTTTATTTTGCCACAACAGTATATATAAGCATAAGCATGAAAATAACTATATAATATCTAAGCATATATATGAGCATAAGTATGTAATAAATATATTAATTGGATATAATGAAAGGAAACAATAGGACAGGAACGGTAGGCACGTTTGTGCTCTTATGCACGCCCCTTATAGACCTCTTAGGAATGGGGTGAGGTCAATAGTAGAGAGTTTTTGATTGAAGCTTTGGGGATTTTGAGAAGAGACCACAGAGTCAGATAGTGTGCTCCAAGTATTAATAACTCTGTTACAGAAGTCATATTTTCTGCGATCAAGATTGAAACGGTTAACATTGAGTTTAAATCTATTGTTTGCTCTTGTATTGTTGTGATTGAAGCTGAAGTAGTCTTCAACAGGAAGGACATTGCACTAGATACATAATACATAATATTATGCAATAGATACATAATACATAATGGAATCACTTCCATTACACTTGAGTTGCATGCAATACTTTATTGACGAATCAACTCTGCAGCTTAATATGATCAAATAGATGAGGAATTCCTTGAATTTTGGAAAGTGTTCAGATATGTGACTTAAATTTTACAAAAGATTTGATTTACCGACACTACTGTCTTACTGGGCTCTTATTTGAATTATACAACTGTATTTTTATTAAATTCCTCCAAGAATCAATCTGACAGGAATTTGGATATTGATTTGCTTCTCACTATAATGATATGAGAGAGAGAGAGAGAGAGAGACTTACTTTTTTCGATCCAGTAAACAATGATGTTCATTGTTTCAGACTTTTTTTTAAAGAAAAGAGTTATAATCGTTTACATACATAGATACAAAGAAAGATAGATAGATGATAGATAGATAGATAGATAGATAGATAGATAGATAGATAGATAGATAGATAGATAGATAGATGAGAGATACAATTCATTTAAGGAGGAAATTACATTCATGATTCTCCCCAGCCAGTCACCCCTCTGGGTAATGCCATTTCATGCAATGTAAAAGCAGATGCACGCAAGGCAGCCCATTTTCCTAATTTCATTTGTAAGGATCAGGACAGAAGCAGTGTTCTGGACTCCCAGGCTGAGAACAAAAACACGCTGGGTCCTTGGATTAACACAGTCTGTGGCATTACCCAAAGTGCAAGTTACTCAGTAATGAGCAACCAGAAAGCCAGAGATTCTCCTTTAAAGGTGTAATGAAATTGTAAGATCAGGGAAATCTTACATTATTTTTGTTCTCTTTAGGCAGTGCCAAATAGTAGAGCAATGTAGGTTTTAATATTCACTCATACATATGAGTGCCTCCAAAACAAGAGTGGGCTTTTTTGCAGTGTTGATGCCATGGTTTCTAATGTGGTTTGTAATCTTGCCACATAAATGTGAGTCCATGAGAAATGAAATCCCTGGCACAGACATGGTTACAGGATCCATTGGCTCTTCTGTCCATGTTTTTGTAACCGAACAAGGTTTAAAAAAACTAAAAAGAGCCCTCTTTCCTAAACTTACTTTCTTCTCATCTTCCATGGTTGGGCCCTTGGATGAACAGTTGCAAGCTGATCCTTCAGTCCCAGGTGGCTTTGTCAGCAGAGGCCACAGGTTTTGTCAAATGATATGGGAAATAACATGCTGAGTGCCTAAGTACAATGGGAATCCAGGTCTTGGGTACTGAACTTTGCCTTGGCTGCAGGCTTGTCTTGTTCTTTCAAAGCATCTGCGGGACACTGGAAAAGTACATTAAAGGCCCACCGGGCTTTTGGCAAACATGACAGTGTTGCTCTGCACTTCCACTCTTCTGAAATAGAACTAATAATCAAATCCAGATCTGGACATGAACAGAATCCTAACTGACGGTAACAAAATTGCCTTAATTAATGTAGCAGAATCTCCTGGGAATGTGGAAATCAGCTGGGGAAAGTGTACAAAACAGCCAGAAAAACGGAGAGTACAGAGTATATAGTAAAAACAAAAAACAAAAAAAACCCAAAGAACAAGCAAACGAAACAGTTCTCTTTTTAAATATATTCTTTTCTGCCTCTTCTACTCATATCAGACACTGACTACCTATTGTGTCACAGATTCATAAAAGTTTGGTGTCACTTTTATAAAGAGTATCTTGTGTTGCCTGTGACCTCTTGTGTAGAACTGCATTTGAATAAAAGGGTGTTTCTTCCAGCAAAAGGAATTCATGTGCTCAGTGAATTTCATCAGTAGCAGCTAAAATACTAGTTTCGCACATGCAATTGGACTTTTGTTTACAGGAAGATGATACAGTATTTTGTGTCCCATGGAACTATTAAAGATGTCGCATTTCCTCAATAGAGCACCAGCTTTTCAAATGGGAATTTTCAACGATGTGTTTTATACATCACCTTTCTGTAACTGGAGGTGGGAAGAGTAACATTTGAATCTTAGCATAACTGATATATTTCTACTATAATTAATAATAGACTATATAATAATAATTAGGTAAAATTGTTACAGATATACATAAGTCATTGCAAATATTTTCAGATCTGTTGTGTATATACATAAACACGATATTGATATCCATTTACCTTGAAATAAATTTAAATTTAATGAAGAAAGAATGCAAGGACAAGCTATTCCAGTGGAATAAATAGGTGTCAGTTTTAATAAACTTATTTTCTAGTCATCTTCCATTCCTAGATCTTCCAATGTTATTTTTTCATTATATTCTGACATAAAGAAATGAATATGCTTCTACTTATAAATGATAACACTGTGAATTAGTATTAATACTGAAATTGTTACTTTAAAACCCTCCTTGTAAACAACAAGACAAAATAGTACATGCTTTTAATTTATTTCTGGATTGAAAGCCAATATTCCTCACAAGTCCAATACAAGATAAATATCTGCTTTAAACCATTTATATGTAAATTATTGTCTCTGACAATAAAGAAGAGAAATGCAAGGAATTATGAACTGCGTAGTGAGAAATGAATGTGTAAACTGATTCCATCAAAGGGCATTCTGCTTGATATTATGCAACGGTTCCATCATTAACATCATGACTCGGGCTTTATTCATCAGCTGCTGAAGATAAAAACATAACCCATCAGATCGTAAGATTCACTGGTGGACAGGAGTGAAATATGACACACATCATCTTTTTGTGGCTACCCACTTTTACCAGTTGCTCTCTGCAGGCCTCTAAGCCATCTGGAGCAGTACATGGTACAGTTCCTCCAGATGCTTTTTGTTAGTCCAAAGCCTCAGACATATGGTCCTTTTCTTAGGAGAGCAATTACCTACTCATGCCAATGATACCCACTGCAGCTGCTAAACCCCTAAACAGTAATATGTATTTCAAATGGCCAGTAACGAGTCATCCCTGGGCTCTTGAGGTCTACAAGTATATTTGTTTGGAAGTCTTGAATGGCCTTTGCAAAATTGAAATGCCCTCCTGAAATCAGCATGGTTGAGCTCCTAGCTTTTAATATCTATTATTATTGTAACTGGAATGCCATGTCCATACCTGCTAATTCATGATCACAAAAGTGGGACATACCTGAGTTTCAGAGAGGCTTCCTTCCTCAATAGATGACAGAGCTATACAATGGTGGGTTTCTTTGCTTGTTTTGTTTTAAATAAAAAACTAACCCTAAACTCCCTTTTCTTTGTTAAAACAGCCTTGGCCGGAGGCCTCCATTGTATCAGTTCAGAAAGCTTGGTACATACAGCACGGGGCTTTTATTATAAGCTGACCCAGGTGCTGGGGTGGGTATTACAAGGGCAGCCTGAAGGGGCTACCCTACCTCTTGCCAGAGCAGCTGCTCTTTCTTGCTGGCAGCTGGGCTTGAATATTCACGGCAGTAAATGATCATGGCTGGCATTTGTTTGGCACCTCAAATGGGCAAACTTTGTGAGGCTCCAAGAATGCAGCCCCTCTTCTTTTCAAATCAGTTTTCTCCTTGCTGCCTGGTTTGTTTGTTTTTTGTTTTTCTTTTCTTTTTTTAATTTAACACGGTAGTGTGTCTGGGCCAATTAGGAGATGGGGTTAAGTTGACAGCCAAGTTAAGTGCCTGTGAAATTGCCTTTGGAAGACAGATGACCATAGTTAGTTGGCTAGCTAGCCAGCCAGCCAGCCAGCCAGCCAGCCAGCCTGTGCCTTCCCCATATAGATTGGAAAGCAAGGAGCGTAGAATAACTGCTTTTATAGAATTTTATCAAATGATGCAGAATACGCTAATGTGTTTCTGCCTATGGATTATAAGAAGAACCCTACAGATATCTTTAGGACAATTATTGCTCTCCAGATGTGTTTTGTTCATTGAGAGCAATTAGGCAGATTAAAAAAAAAGAGCAATAATAACTGAATGTACCTACTCGTAGCTAAAGGGAGAACATATCTAGGCATAGAAAGGAAATGGTTTCCCATTTTCAATAACTCTTTTTCCTCAGCAGAGGTGCACATATCTGTAGGTTCTTGTTCTTCACCAGAATCGTAGGATCCTTCAGATAAAAGAAAAGTACCAAATAGGGGCTCGGGATGCAGGCAGCAATTATGGATTAAGATTCCTTAGATATTTGTTTATTGAGTCAGAATTGGAACAATCCTGTCAAACACAAATCTACTGCCAAAAATATACTTGATTTCAACAGTGTATTAATGGAATACACTGCATGTCTCCAGGACTGTCTCCTATAATTTGCTTGTCTTGAATAAGGATGCTGAAAATTTCTATCAGATGTTTGATAAGGAAATATGAAGATGTGAAAGAGATGTGAAGTTTGAGGAAGCAGAGATCACATTCTTCTATGCCTTTGGAAGATCTCAGATAGTTTTAAAAAGGCAGGAAGTCACACTTTTTTGGTAAAGTTTTTGACTTTTATAAGAAAGTTGTTGGAACTGGGGTGGTTGATGGTTTTACCTGTTTCTCTTAGTGGTTTGTATTTGTATCTTGAATGGGCCATTGTATATGAAGGATGGGAGGGGAGAAGGGAAGGGAAGGGAACATAGAGATGATAGATAGATGATTGATAGATAGATAGATAGATAGATAGATAGATAGATAGATAGATAGACAGACAGATAGATAGATAGATATAGATGATAGATAGATGATAGATAGATAGAGATAATCTGTTGCAAATCACTTGCGATCCGCAGTAAATCCTGCTCTCTTGATTTATTTAAGATTTAGGAGTTGTAGTGGCACAGTGGTTAGAATGTAGTATTGCAGGCTGATTCTGCCCACTGCCAAGAGTTTGATCCTGACTGGTTCATGGTTGATTCAGCCCTCCATGCTTTTGAGATCGGTAAACTGAGGACCCAAATTGTTGGGGGCAATAAGATGATTCTGTAAATGTCTTATAGAGCAGGGGTCTCCAACCTTGGCAACTTTAAGACTTGTGGCCATACTTTACATCAGTTGCATCAGCTAGCAACTGAATCTGCCTGCCTGGAATCCATCTCCTCAGTCAACAACTGCTTTGCTGGCTGAGGAACTCTGGGAGTTCCTCTTAAAGTTACTAAGGTTGGAGACCCCTGATCTAAAAAAATATAAATAAAATAAAATAATAAAATAAAATATTTGTGCAGATTTCTGAGATTTGGTGTGTTTCTGTAGTGTTTCACTCTAACCACACAACCACACAAAATCTCACAAAGCTGTATGTGGCATAGTGTGTGTGTGTGTGTGTGTGTGTGTGTGTGTGTCAGTTGTATTTGTGTTGTGTTGTGTGTGTGTAAAGTGTGAAAGTTGGTTTTTGAGCTTTTTGTGGCTGTGTGAGGTTCCTGCTTGTTGCAGAGGCCATTTTGGGTGAAGTACAGCTGCTTTTACATTGTGTGCGAGTCAGTTGTGTTGTGTTGTGTTGTGTGTGTGTGTCCCTTCGCAAGGACTTGGAGGCAGCTCCTCTGAGGAAAAGAGGAGGCGGCAAAGTTCTGGCTGTCCCCCGGGAGAAATCGCCCTGTCTCTGCAGCATTGGTCATGTGACTGACTGGGCGTGGCCAACTTGATGTCATGTGACCACAAAGCCACGCCCACCAAATAAGCCACCCCCACAGAACCGGTAGTAAAAAAATTTGGAACCAACCCCTGCTCTGGCATCTCATTCTCCCTCTCTCCCAAGCTGCCTGTCAGGTGTGCCTCCGTTCAAAACTCAAGAAAGAAAAACCCCAACTCCATTGTAGTAGAGAAAGGTAATTTTACTGAGCAAGAACTGAATGCGACAAAAGGAAAGCAAGGTCTGAGGTAATAGGTGTGAAAATTACATATTGAAAGCATCTCCAAATCCCTTCCACAAAGAACCCGGGCCAGGTGTCCAATCCACAACTCCCCAGGGTATCATGTAGGAGACTTCTTCAGATGGGCCCCTCTATCTGGTATGTTGGAACTGTTGACCTTGAATGCCTATCAGCACTTTCAGCAGCCGTGGCAAAAATAGTGAGAACTTTCCTCCCTTCCATGAGACATCTCCACTAGCTTACTTCCCCCCTCCCAAATACCTATACCTCCTGTTACTATGGCAGCCGATAGTAAGCAAGCAAGCACCATAGAGGCTGACACTGCCAGCTGCAAGGAAAGGACAAATAGCTCTTACCGGAAGTATGAGCTGATGTTTTTTAGTGGGATTTTGAAATCAGTCCCAAGAGTCCATTGCCTTCATCCAAGAAATGTAGGTTACTCAATCCTCCATAATCAAAATCATACATCCACTTGTAGAGAATATTCCATAGCCTTGCATCTATTACAAGAAAGGGCTGCTTTTTAAAATGAGGTCATCTCATGTTATAAATTTGGGTGTGGCCCCTTGGTAATGTGGGCTTCTTAGAAATCCTCCGCAGTTTGATGCAAAACTTTAGGGTTGCACTTTTCCACTGACAATGCAAATGCTACAGTACTGATTTTTATTGTTTATTGGAAGGGAGATGAAAGGGGACTTTTAGACCATTAGCTTATTCAGAGAATCCATGTTCAGGCATTCCTAAAAGCTGTTTAACCCATTGCACTCTTCCTTGACTTTCAGATGTTTTGTGCTACATTCTTCCTTAGGGTGGTAGTCCAGCTCACCTGAATGGCAAAAGGGTGGAAAAGGCACTGTGAACATATATTTCTCTATTGTCCGAGTGAGCTAGTGCAAACAATGTCTAAGGCAAGTGAGCAAGGATCCAATAAAGCTGGTTCAAACCATCTGACTTCAACTCCATTTCCCTGTGAGCTACCAGCTAACAGAATTCTGAATTATCTGTAATAATGTTTCTAGTGTTTAGAAACAAATCCCAACATTACGAATATTGCAGCACCACGGCAGTTGTTTGCCCTTATGAATGACTGCAAAGGCTCTGCAACATTTGCCCTGCCTACTCCTCCCGCCCACTGCCAGGTCTTCACAGGCACTCCGCTTGTGGAGACTCGCTTACCTTGCAAAGATCTCCTCTCTATCGCACTTTCTTTGCCTACTTTGTTGCTTCAGGCTTTCAATGCAGAGGCCTAATGTACTGCGAGATCATGCAAGATCAGTAGCACAAGATCTCGTGCTACTGATCTCGCATGATCTTGCACTTTAGGCCTCTATTCTCTGTGAATTGTGGTTTGGACGTTTGCAAACGGAGAGAACGCTTCGGTCCTTCAGGCCTTCCCTCTGTTTGCTGTTTCCTTGCTGAAGCCTGCAGGGAGATTGTAGGCTTTGGAAGCCCTTTTCAAAAAGCCTTTGTTGGCACTAGTGGAGCTTGGGAGGGGTAGGCGCATCCCTCCGCAGCTCTGTTCCTACCAGCAAAGGCTTTTTGCAAAGAGTTGCTGAAGTCTATAAGGATGCAATCTTGAAGCAGTTTGGTAGCAAGTGGTTTGGTGCGTGGCCTTCCGCACCGTATTTTTTGCTGCCAAAGGTTTCATCAAGTACTTTGTCAGGGAGAAAGGAGGCCCAGAAGGGCACACACAGCCCTCTGCGCCTCCTTTTTCATCGCCAAAGTTTTCACCAAGCCCTTTGCTGACGAGAAAGGAGGGAGCAGGCAAAGAAACAGGCTGGAGAGGAGGCAGATCTTCATAAGGTAAGTGACCTGGTGCAGCAGGATGGGGGGAGAGCTATTGTGGGGACCGCAGGGGAGAGAGAATGAAGTATCTCAGTGGGTCAGGGGAGGCCTTGGATTGTCTGAAGCAGGTGGCCTGTGCCATCACTGGGTCCCCCATTGCTTTCCCTGCTCCAAGATACGCACTTAATGAGCTGCACATTTGATTAGCAAATGCATAGGCGAAAGAAGGGAGTGATCACGTTCAGTGGTGCATTAACCATTAAGCAGACTAAGCACATGCTTAGAGCACCAGGCCCAAAGGGGACATCACAAAGTTTTATGTAGCCTAAGCTTGGCTTCATTTGTACAGAATGTACAAAGGAAGGGGGCACCAAGATTTGTCAGTGCTTAGGGCACCAGTGAGCCTTAATCCGTCACTGATCACGTTCAAATTATGCAATTCACTCCGATGAACCCTCTTGTTACAAATGGAACGGGCAGGCTCCATTACATTCGTAACTCGAGGACTACCATAAGGGGATCTTCCGAAGAGTCCTCAGAGGGAACCCATGCAGAAGACAGATAACTGTGGCTCTAAGTGCGTCCTGTTTTCTTCCCTGTTGGAAGAGGACAGGGTCTTGGAACCAGGAGAATCAATTCAAAGGGCAGTAAAATTGCAATCTGCAAAATGCAAAACAAATTATAGAATGTATGCGCTGCACAAAGGAATCCAGATATGAGCCAGGGCATGTGGGTCGGGGTGGGTTTCAACAGGTTCTGACCAGTTCTGGAGAACCGGTAGCGGAAATTTTGAGTAGTTTGGAGAACCAGTAGTAAAAATTCTGACTGGCCCCACCCCATCTATTCTCTGCTTCCCAAGTCCCAGCTGATTGGGAGGAAATGGGGATTTTGCAGTATCCTTCCCCTGGAGTGGGGTGGGAATGGAGATTTTACAGTATCCTTCCCCTGCCATGCCCACCAAACCATACCCACCAAGCCACGCCCACCAAGCCATGACACGCTCACAGAGCCACACCCACAGAACCGGTGGTAAAAAATTTTGAAACCCACCACTGATGGGAGTCAACTGCAATTTGCTGTCTGTGTTATGCACACTAGTGTTTCCAATGTTATTCCTTTACCTTAAAATTTGGGGGAAGGGAACCTCTGGCTGTCCAGTCAGGATTGATGCCCCCAAACTTGAGGTGGCAGGAGATTGTGCTTCTTACAAAGCTTACTAGATTCCCCAAACATGAATTCTCTCAAATGTACCCGGAAAGTCCTGCATGCGCAAGGCTGAGTGCAAACGCAAACGAATTCCAAACCAGTGTAAATATTGATGCAAAACATGTTTGCGGAGATTCCAAAATTACAAACAATTTAATGGAGAGAAAGATAAATGAAGGGAAGTTTCATTGGTTCTTAACAACAAACGATATTCCGGGAATCACCAAGACCAAAGCTGGAACCAGTACGGTGGCAGCTGGAGCACTTCGAAACCATAGCATGGGGGCTTTATTTCATTCCCACACTCCAACTTCCAGCACCTTTTTTAAAAAATTGAGCTTGAAGTGAGAGTGGAAATTAAGCCCCTTGCAGCATACTGAGCCGAGGTGGTGCAGTGGTTAGAGTGCAGTACTGCAGGCTACTTCAACTGACTGCAAATCTCACCAGGCTCAAGGTTGACTCAGCCTTTCATCCTTCCGAGGTGGGTTAAATGAGGATCCAGATTGTTGGGGGCAATTTGCTGACTCTGTAAACTGCTTAGAGAGGACTGTAAAAGCACTATGAAGCAGTATATAAGTCTAAGTGCTATTGCTATTACTATTTTCCATGAATAGGACTTGTATACGAAATCTTGTGTATTTAGGATGCAAGGTATTTTTCTTAAGACTGCGCCTCAGTCCTGCTCATCTTAGCTCATCCAGAAAGTGGCAAGTTGTGGGCTAGGCTGGAAAGTGGAGGAAAAATCCTGGAAGGCAGGAAAAGGAAACCACTTCTCTACCATTACTGAAGAAAATGAATCACTGTGTCCATGACGTCACCAGGAGTCTGTAACCCATATGAGACTATTTGAAGTTATATTACTGAGGTAAAACTACCTCAGTTTTAATAAGACTCAGAGCTGAAAATTTTGTGCAGACAGGGACCCGATGCTATCCAAACAAAGCAATAAAGAAAGCATGCCTTGTTCTTTACAATAATTTATTTTTAATAAGTATGTATAGTTAAATAAATATTGTCATATCACCAAGCATATTCACTGAGCTATGAGGAAAAGATTGTGATAGTTTGATTGAAATATCAAAATCACAACCAGGATCAAATGCATGCAGATTCCATTGGGGATATTCGTACTTTTCTGCCTTTATGGTGACATGAAATGTTTGTCTGCCAGTACATATGCGTGGAAAAATAATATTGGGATGCTTGCTAAATGCATTGTCTGTGTTTGTCATGGTTGCCTTCATTTTGGTCAATCAGTGATTGGCCTTAGCACTTGTTTGCCCCTTCCTAGTGTCTGTATGTGGGATGGGGACTGCAGCCAAGAAATTAAAAGATGCTTGCTCCTGGAGAGGAAAGCTATGGCAAATCTAGACAGTGTACTAAAAAGCAGAGACATCACCCTGCCAACAAAAGTGCATATAGTCAAGGCTATGGTTTTCCCAGTTGCAATGTATGGCTGTGAAGGTTGGACCATAAGAAAAGCTGAGTGCCAAAGAATTGAGGCCTTTGAACTCTGGTGCTGGAGAAGACTCCTGCGAGTCCCTTGGACTGCAAGGCGAACAAACAAGTCAGTTCTAGAGGAGATCAACCCTGACTGCTCTTTAGAAGGCCAGATCCTGAAGATGAAACTGAAATACTTTGGCCACCTAATGAGAAGGAAGGACTCACTGGAGAAGAGCCTAATGCTGGGAAAGATTGAGAGCAAAAGAAGAAAGGGACGACAGAGAACGAGGTGGCTGGATGGAGTCACTGAAGCAGTAGGCATGAGTTTAAATGGACTCCAGAGGATGGTAGAGGACAGGAAGGCCTGGAGGAACGTTGTCCACGGGATCGCGATGGGTCGGACACGACTTCGCAACTAACAACAGTGTCTGTATGTACATGGGTCCCAATCTGATAATCATTTCTCCACTCCCTTCACAGGACAAAAAGAAAACCACTTGTTTCCTCCCACAAGCTATGCATTTGTCTAGCATGAACAGACTGCAAAGCAATTGGAAGCTTGCTAACCAATTCAGTGAAGATTATGAGAAATGATATGGTGTGAGCTCATGAATGCATGGACCAAACTGATGTCAACTGATGACCCCAATCTGCTTTCTTCAGGGTCACCTGGCAGAGCAAAAGGAGATCCGAGGACAAAAAAGGGTGTGTGTTTGTGTCCATAGAAAGCATCTCAGAAAGCAAAGGGGGCATTATGAAATGCCCTGAAATTAATTATGGGAATGCTGGGAAATAAATGTGGAAACATGACTTTGAGGTACAGAGGGATGAATAGAAATGGGGAAATGTACAAAAATGTTGGAATGCTTCCCCCTTAATTAAACAATTATGAAATCACAAGGGCCTGGACTTTGTTCCAGTGCCAAATAAAATAAGGTAGATTAAAATGAAAATTTACAATATAGATTGGCCAGTAATAAATTAGTGATCAAATGAAAGCATTTCTTGGGCTGAGGGTGAGGGGGGGGAGGGGACAGCTGGTGGGGAAGCAATACCCAAACTGGCCAAAAAGAACAGGAAACCCTTTAAAATTAAAACTCTTTTCAAAAAGAATGCAAAATTTGAAAAGCAGAATTAGAGCCAGCCCTGTTTTCCTTTGTTTATGTGTACTGATTACACAGACTAATGATGCAACAGGATTTGAGGAACAGTGGGTTTCCCAAATTTAGTACAGAAAGTAGTTAGAATTGCTGACGAAAAATGCATCCGAGAAAGGATGAGTTTACACATTCCATTTCATTTTGACTTTTCCTGTTGTCACTCGAATATCCCCCGTCGTTTGAGTATAGATGGACTTTGCACTACATATATTTTGGCCCTCATTTTTTCCCATTTATTAATACAAAATTCATCTCAATAGGATTTTCTTGGATCCATAAAAACACAGTGTGCAAGTTACATAGTTGGATGGACATTCCAGAGTAACATCCTCATTTTAATCCTAGTTTGTAAGTTTGGAATTTGACAAGTTTACGTAGAATCATAAACAGTGTTTATTCCTAGTCTTTCAAATCAAAATTTGGAGTTATTTCTTTAGTCGGGGCACCAAGTGATAAATTAAATGCCAGGTAGCCCAAACAGAGAGGCAGAACTTGTAGCTGCATTAGCCTGGGGGCCATCATATCTGAGGGCTTCCTATGTTCCTTTTGTTAACCAGCCAAAGTTTTACTTTCTGCCTTTTAGCATGATCAAAAGTAGATCTGGGTTACAACAATCAACTAATTACTTGGCATCAGCAAAGAAACAACTTCTCTCTGCTCTAGCTAATATCTAGTCATTGTCTTGATTTAGTAATAGTAGACAAAAGTAAATAATCTAGTTGTGTTGCTCATTCAGGAGAAGGCAGTGATACAGAAAAGGCCTGACAATGTTTAATGAACTCAGTTCTGATTGGAATTAAGAGATAATTAATATATTGTACGAAGCAGACCATGACTTCTCATAACATGTATAGGCTCAACTATTGCTAAATATCAACATCCTCCTTTTCTGTGGAAGACGCATCATTTTAGAACTATGTTTTTAGGAAAACAATTCTTCATTGGTTTTAAGAGAATCCTAAATACATGATTTGAGTCTTGTCAGCACTGCTTGTCAGTGATTTATAGTGTTTTGTAGAGTTATACAATCATTGGGCCAAAATAATTATCAGGCTTTACATAACTTCAGCGATGTCCAAATGGGGCTACAAACATTCTAGAACATGCTAGGCATTTGAACATGAGATAGATAAATATTTTATATGACAGTTTTAGTTTTAATTAGTATTAAAACTCAATAAGCTGTCCTCTAAATTCTCCTATGAGGATAGACTTCATAAAAAGTAGGGTGCTGAAGGAATCAGTCAAATGAATGAAGTTTACACATGAATGATAGTTGAGAATTATTTTTACCTGAACTTTTAATAATCAAAGGAAATCTAAAATAAAGTGTGCAAAGGGATATATTTAGCCTTTGCATTAGTTGATGTATGGTAATGGATTGATGGCAATAAATAATTATATTAGCAATTAATTTATGTCACTCCTCACTGCACAACTTCCCACTTATGGATGGGGATTGTTCTTCCATCTGATTTAATCAAAAATAATTATTTTCATACTGAGAGTTTACCATGATTTAGAGAATAACAAGGAGATCAGAATTAAAATGGCAGCTGAGCCAGATTAGATGGCTTGGTATTCTACCAGGAAAGTATGCTGTTGTGTCATTGTTCCATCTAATTTGATAGAAAGGAAGTCCAAAAGTTGCCATCTTCTATTTGTAACCTTCCTTCCTTTGTTTTCTCATTGCTTCTTCCATCATTTCTCTTTCCACAAGAAAGAGCGAATGACATATTAAAAAAACTTTCAATTTTGCAGCATTAGAAAACTTGTGATCATCTTTGTTCCTCTGAAAATTTTGGTGGATAATTCAGCCACCCTATTCTGTGCTCCTTTACAGCAGAAAAGATGTGTGTGTGTGTGTGTGGGAGGTGTTAACAGATGTGGGAAACTTACTTTTTCAATTATCAACAAGCACAACTGTTTCCTTGACATATGGGATTTGTCATAGAAGCTCCATTTCTATTGAATCTTTATTCATAATCCTACTTATTTTAATAAGGGTGAATCATTATTGCAGGCTTTATGGATATTGGTGAAAACATTAATGGGCGTTCATGCTAATGAGAACTTTGCCTTCAGAACAAGAATTGTTTCAACTTTTAAATATCGAGGAAAAGGATAAACAAATAAACAATTCTTTTCTGACTCAGATAGCACAATGACTTTCAGATGCGTGATATAAAATGTAACAGCCTTGAAGAGGAGCTCAGCTTCTTTGACTGCTGTGTAGCTTTATTGTCAACAATATAGAAGTATTGTGGCCCTTGTCTTTTCCATATATATAAAATTTGCCTGAAATCAATCCATTGCAGGATGACGGCCTCTTTGTTGAAGATGATAGACTATAATCCATTAGGCTAGTCCAGGATGCTACTTAAATAGGTAGATATTTTTCAGCATAGCAGACTAGGTCTGAAAGAGCGGGACTAGCCCAATGTTACCCAGCCAACTTTATATAAAGATAAATAACACAGGTGTGTGTGTGTGTACATGCACGCGTGCATGCATTACTGGTATTTGATATTTCCTGGTGTTTATTTATTTATTTATTTGTCAATAATGTATTCGGTAATAAGTATAAGCATGGATTGGATACATAAAATAGATACAAATAGAAGAAACATTAGGACAGGGATGGTAGGCATGCTGGTGCTCTTATGCACGCCCCTTACAGACCTCTTAGGAATGAGGTGAGGTCAACAGTAGACAATCTTAAATTAAAATTTTGGGAGTTTTGGGATGAAACCACAGAGTC
Source organism: Ahaetulla prasina (assembly GCF_028640845.1). NCBI lineage: Eukaryota > Metazoa > Chordata > Lepidosauria > Squamata > Colubridae > Ahaetulla > Ahaetulla prasina. The sequence goes on along the minus strand of NC_080539.1, from coordinate 305,799,561 downwards.
AGGTAGTGCATTCCAGGCATTTGTTGCTGAAGTCATATTTTCTGCAATCGAGTTTGGTGCGGTTTACCTTAAGTTTGTATCTATTGTGTGCTCATGTATTGTTGTGGTTGAAGCTGAAGTAGTCATTGACAGGTAGGACATTGTAGCAGATAATTTTATGAGCTACGCTTAGGTCATACCAAAGGCGACGTAGTTCTAAGTTTTCTAAGCCCAGTATTTCAAGTCTGGTGGCATGAGATATTTTGTTGCGAGCAGAGGAGTGGAGGACTCTTCTTGTGAAATATTTCTGGACAAGTTCAATTGCATTAATGTCTGATGTGCAGTGTGGGTTCCAGACAGATGAGCTGTATTTGAGAATTGGTCTAGCAAATGTTTTGTATGCTCTGGTTAGTATGTAATATTACCAGAGAAGAAGCTACATTTCTCATATCCGCGTGTCAAGTGAAGCAGTATATAAGTCTAAGCGCTATTGCTATTACCATCCTACTCAGGTCTTGAAATCAGCCAAGGCTGGTTGCTGCTACCTATTTGGTCCAAAAATAAAAATGCCTAAGAATTAGGAAATTTAGACAAAATGCTGACACTCACTGCATATAATGGGCGTGTATTTTAAAAAAGTAAATAGTTTTCAATAGCCAATCTATTTTAGCCATTCTCCCATCTACCCTCCACCACAATACTCAAAGCAACTTCTAATAATGCACACAGCTGGGGAGGTGGGAAGGGCAACCCCTTCCTTCTACCATGGCCTCAAGAAAGCTACAGGATACCTAGCTGGTTCTTTGACTTTGGAGCCAAATGATCAGTCCAATGGTGGGTTTCAAATTTTTTTACTACCAGTTCTGTGGCTGTGGCTTGGTGGGCGTGGCAGGGGAAGGATACTGTAAAATCTCCATTCCTTCCCCACTCCAGGGGAAATCCCCATTTCCTCCCGATCAACTGGGACTCAAGAGGCAGAGAATAGATGGGCGTGGAGCCAGTCAGAGGTGGTATTTACCAGTTCTCCGAACTACTCAAAATTTTCACTACCGGTTTTCCAGAACTGGTCAGAACCTGTTGAAACCCACCTCTGGATCAGTTTCTCCTTCTCTGTTTTCCTGAGGACCACACTTCAAGTCCACACCCAGATTGGTTGTGGATGGTCTGGGCTGAGGCCTGGTAATCAAAAAGAGCATTTCAGTATTATAAATTTAAACTAACTTCATTACGTTTTCCTTTTCCAAGTCACCCTGAGTACTGTAGCTCTGTTGGAAGGAAGTTTGTTTCCTGGAACCGAGAAGTCTCATGAAAAGCAAACATAGCCAAATCATTCATAAAGAAAGTTTTTCACAGTCCCATTGTATACCAAGATCTTGATAAAGTCAATGAACAAATTAGAGTCCTTTTGAAATAAGACCAGAGAAATAAATGGGATTTAAGCTAGAAAGGGCCAGGTCATCCTGATTTCAACGGAATGATTTCCTTAACCTTGGAAAATGGGATAATTGAGAACACATTCTGATCAATGCTAGATATCTAGTAATCCTTAAAATGAATTTAATTCAGAACATTCTCTAGCTGCCAAAATAAACCTTAATCTGGCAAGTATCACACATGTACTATTGAGAACTGTATTTACATTACAGTCCTTTCAGAAGAAGGACAAGGATCAGCTGCATTCATGGATTGAGCCAAATATATTTTTCTTCATGCTTGATACAGTCTGCTTTTCCCATTCTGGTGCCCTCCACCTATCTTGGATTTGAATCCCACACTCTTTACTTGGCCAATTATAAAAATTTCTAAAACTTAAAAAAAAATATTGCAATATTCTTTTGTCCAATGTTAACATATTGGAATCAAAGTCTGACTGGGACTTGGAACAAACCTTTCACCGTACAAGCAGAATGAAACACTCTTTAAAAAAAAAACAATGTTAAACTTTTAACCAAAAAAAAAGAAAGTAAGTTATATCAGTTTTTTTTAATCCCAGATTCCATAGAGATTCAGCAGAGAAAGCCATGGGAGTAGTAGAAAAATGGTACAGGGAAAAGGTGGAAGAGAAAACATTGTAAGAAAAACAATAAGTTTTCTCTTATGCAAAAGAAGCAAAAATGGAATCCCTTCCATCCCACACACCCTGTTGTTGCTGGCCTCCAAGTATAAACCAACAACTGCAGTAACAGATCTTTAACCACTAGATGGTTCTAGTGGTCCAACTCCTGGTTTCCTAAAAGTACAGTAGAATTAAATGGTTAAAGCACTGCCCCTGCATGCCCCCTTTGCCCAAAGTTTGGGATCACCCTACAATGAAAGATCACAACTCTTTGAATGAAGTTCCATTATGTTTGTAACCAAGTAATTCTTTACCTCTACTTTGGGATTTCCTAGGGGTGACAAGAATAGCATTGAACTGCACCCTTTACTCTGAATGCTCCAGGATTATGATGATGGCGAGGAGGATTTTGCATAGCATGCAAAAAATTCTCCAGGCTGCCTTCAATGCGGAATACTTACATTTTCAAATAATATCATTAACTTTGTTTTTGTGCAAATGTTCTTGCTCTCTCCAACCAAAAAGCACATGTGGAGCGTTTGGATGGCATGTACATGTGCTACATAGCAGAAGCTCTCTTCTCTGACCCTTATTCCCTGGTAGCTGAGTATATTGCAGCCTGAAACCAGAAACTCTTGCTTTGGGCAGGCTGTAATGACTGCAAGCAGTATTGACATTGCAAATCTCTCTTCTCTCATATTAACAATGAACAAATGGGGAGGACAGCCCACTTTTCCTGTTATAACTGGCACAGCAGCTGCAATGAGGCAGTTTCATCCTCTACTGTTTGGGTAACTGGTCACAGGGGAGAAGTGAAAATGAGATTGATCCTCTGCCCAGATTTTCAGGAACTGGGACAACAGCAAGGTGTTTTCTTCACCTTAACCCAAGCAATTCATCTGGGCGGGCTTTACGGTGGCTACCTTGGGAATAAATCTGGCACTGTCGTGAAAGAACAGCAACAGTTAATTCCTGATGTGTCATGTATTGTGACTTTTGAGAAGGAGGAAAGGAGCATTGGTTAGAATGCAGTATTGCAAGCTGACTGTGCCCGCTGCCAGGAGTTCGATCCTCACCGACTCATGGTTGACTCAGCCTTCAATCCTCCTGAGATCGGTAAAATGAGGACCAAGATTGTTGGGGGCAATTTGCTGACTCTGCAGACTGCTTAGAGAGGGCTGTAAAGCACTATGAAACAGTATATAAGTCTAAGAGCTATTGCTATTGCTACTTGTGGCATTTTTTTTTGCTGACATGTGCAAATTATTTGTGCAAATAATTTGATTATTGCAAACTGACTTGGGTGGACAGAAGGGCAGCCAAATGCGGTAGTAGAGCAGAAGTGGGCACCTTTTCTGTTCTGGAGGCCATACTTGTTTCTGTGCCTGGCCAGGGACAATAGCATTATGGTGTCCCAGGAATGGCTGAGATTATATTTATTACCTTCTCTTGTACAGGTAGCCCTTGATGTAGGACCGGTTGTATATTGTAATGGTTGTAAAATGATTTTATGACCATTTTTGTGGTAGTCATTAAGCTAAACATAGCTTAAACATAAAGCGAACATGGCAGTCGTTAAACAAACACCACTGTCATTAAGCAAACCAATGATTTGCTATGGGCACGGTTTTGTTGAAAACCAGAAGCAAGTGCTAGTTTTTGGCAAAACCATCATAAAATGCAGGATGCTCCAAATACCATCAGTGTGGTCAAATAACCAAAGTTTGATAAAGTGATCTGACTGTCAGAACTTTGAATCTGGGTCATAAGTCCCCTTTTTCAAATCAGTCGTAACTTTGAATGGTCACTAAGCAACCAGTTGTAAATCAATGACTACTGAAACTGTATTCTGGACAGGGAAGAGTAAAGTTAAATCCAGGTTGCCAACCTTGCAGTAAAGGGAGAATCAGTTGCTTTGCTGAAAGTATAACTTAAGTAAAAATCTACTTGTAGTGTCTATGGGTGTAGGGATGCGGTGGCTCAGTGTCTAAGATGCTGAGCTTGTCGATCGAAAGGTCGATAATTCAGCGGTTTGAATTCCTAGTGCCGCGTAATGGGGTGAGCTCCTATTACTGGTCCCAGCTTCTGCCAACCTAGCAGTTTGAAAGCATGTAAAAATGCAAGTAGAAAAATAGGGACTACCTTTGGTGGGAAGGTAACAGCGTTCCATGCGCCTTTGGCACTTAGTCATACTGGCCACATTACCACAGAGACGTTTTTGGACAGCACTGGCTCTTCGGCTTTATTTATTTATTATTTATTAGATTTTTATACCACCCTTCTCCCGAAGGACTCAGGGCGGTGTACAGCCAAAAGATAAAACCCAATGTATATACAATTAAAACAAAAAAAATTTAAAACAGAGCATATTACAGAATGGCCAACATTAAAAATTGAAATTTAAAACCCTAAAATAATAAAACCCCAATTAAAATTTAATAAAACTATTAAGCCAGTCCCACTTGAATAAATAAGTGTGTTTTTAGCTCACGGCGAAAGGTCCGAAGATCAGGCACTTGGCGTAGGCCAGGGGGAAGTTCGTTCCAGAGCGTAGGAGCTCCAACAGAGAAGGCCCTTCCCCTGGGGGCCGCCAGCCGACATTGCTTGGCGTACGGAACCCTGAGAAGGCCCTCTCTGTGTGAGCGTACGGGTCGGTGGGAGGCATAAGGTAACAGCAGGCGGTCCCGTAAGTACCCGGGTCCTAAGCCATGGAGCGCTTTAAAGGTGGTAACCAAAATCTTGAAACGGAGATAAGCACCGCCCCCTAGAGTCGGGAACAACTAGCACATATATGCAAGGGGAACCTTTACCTTTACTGTTAATGTTAATGTCTATGGAGATTCTCAGTCATCCAAGTCATGGTTGTCCCAAAGGTGCCTTTTCAAGAGGCAACTGGACTTTCTTTTACCAGAAATATATGGGAAAATGTTCTGCATGTTTTCCTTAGTTTTATTACGTTTTTGTGAGCTGCAGCTAACTTCATCAGATTGATGTATGATTTAAATTGGCATGTGGTGTAATGGGGGGGGGAAATGGGGGGAAGTTGGATGGAGAAAGGGAGCAGAAGATTATGCAGATGTAGGTTATCTGTGAGATCTTAAAAACATCTTATGAATGATTATTTATTTTATTTAGCGTACGATGAGAACATGACAGAAGAGAAGTAAACATATACACACAATCCACATAATTATATACAAAACGTCTATGGGACAGTTTCTCTCTGGTGATATTGATTGATAACACTGGCATTCAGAGAAACAGTTTCAGGCGGGTCATGGATGTACAAGTTAAAGAGAGTTAAAATGTACAAGTTAAAAACCTAATGAAGAAAAATTATAGTACTTTAAAATACCATTCTAAAACAAATGATTGTTTTAGAAAAGCAACTTTGTAACAGCAACATTAGGGACGCGGTGGCTAAGTGGCTAAGATGCTAAGCTTGTCAATCAAAGGGTTGGCAATTCAGTGGTTCGAATCCCTCGTGCCGTGTAATGGGGTGAGCTCCCGTGACTTGTCTCAGCTTCTGCCAACCTAGCAGTTTGAAAGCATGTAAAAAATGCAAGTAGAAAAATAGGGACCACCTTTGGTGGGAAGGTAACAGTGTTCCGTGCGCCTTTGGCGTTGAGTCATGCTGGCCACATGACCACGGAGACATCTTCGGACAGCGCTGGCTCTTTGGCTTTGAAACGGAGTTGAGCACCACCTCCTAATGTTGGGAACGACTAGCACATATGTGCAAGGGGAACCTTTACCTTTACCTTTTTAACAGCAACACGGAGAAGGAAATTAATGAACTCACATACATCAAAAGATTTCAGGCAATTCCCCCTTTTTCTTGCACCTCATACTATTTAAATCGTACACCATTTTAACCGTTCAATGCATTTAATAAAGTGAGTGGCAGCTCACACTTACATCTTTAAATAACATTTAAAAGTGAAAAAGGTGCTCCTAGGCTCCTGATTTTTTTTGTCACTATAGATTAACACAGCTTCCCTCCTACCATCTTCTCTGAAACACGCTAACTGAATTCTGGAATTCTGATGCCTGTGCAAGTTGCAGCCTCCAGGGTATGCGTGGCTGAATTTCGTAACCAGCTTGTACTATTGCAACCATTCAGATCACCGCTCATCCACATATTTCATATGGAATCAGCAATGTCACATCACGGGGAGACACAGTGGAAAGTTTTGAGCCAGGGAGAAAGGTTATGGGATTTAGCTGGTGGAATACCAGAACTGGAAACTCTGATCAGAACTTTTTATGCATCCCATCTAATAGAGCAGTGATGGTGAACCTATGGCATGTGTGCTATAGGTGACATGCGTGCCATAGGTGGCACGCGGAGCCATATCTGTGGGCACATGAGCATTGCCCTAGCTCAGCTCCAGCGCACATGCGCACCAGCCAGCTGATTTTTGGGCCTTCCGGGCCCACCAGAAATCGGGAAACGGTCTGTTTCCGGCCTCTGGAGGGCCTCGGGGTGGGTGGGGAAGGCAGTTTTTGCCCTTCCCAGACTCCTGGGAAGGGCGAAAAACAGAACTTCTGGTCCCTCCCGAAGTCAGGAAACAGGCCATTTCCAGCCTCCGGGGGGGCCTCTGGGGGGCGGAAGGCTGTTTTCACCTTCTTAGAAAGGCTCTGGAGCCTGGGGAGGGCAAACAATGGACCTACCAGGTCCAACATGCCATTGCATGCCAAAAGCGGGGGGAGTCACGCATGCAAGGTCGCGCACGCATGCGCGGGGGGATGGGGCGCATTGAATTATGGGTATGTGTGACCCCCCCCGTGCTCCCCCGCTTTTGGCACATGACGGCAAAAAGGTTAGCCATCACTGTAATACAGCATATCATAAAAATGATGGATAGCTATATATCTATAAAGAACTAATCGTGATAACAAAAGCAGTTGCAAGATATGGCAAGGTTTGCTTCCAGCAGAGCTTCTCCCCTCTTAGCAGCTGCCCAACAAGCAGTTCTATGGCAAACTGCCTTTCCACAGGTATAGGAAATGTTTATTTTTTTAATTTTATTTATTTTGTCACAACATCATACAAAAAGATTATATAGTATATAAACATAAATATAGTAAATATTAGGAGGTATAAGCATATGTATATATATAGGAAGAAGAAAAGAAAAACAATAGGACAGGAACGGTAGGCACGTTTGTGCACTTATGCACGCCCCTTATGGTCCTCTTAGGAATGGGGTGAGGTCAATAGTAGAAAGTTTTTGGATAAAGCTTTTGGGATTATGGAAAGAGACCACAGAATCAGGTAAAGTGTTCCAAGCACTGATGATTCTGTTACAGAATCATGATTCTGAAGTCATATTTTCTGCAATCTAGATTAAAGCGGTTAACATTAAGTTTAAATCTATTGGTTGCTCTTGTATTATTGCAATTAAAGCTGAAGTAGTCTTTAACAGGAAGGACATTACAATAGATGATTCTATGAGTTAAACTTAGGTCTTGTCGAAGGCGACAGAGTTCCATGTTTTCTAAGCCTAGGAATTCAAGTCTGGTGGGATAAGGTATTTTGTTGTTTTCAGAGGAATGGAGTTAATTAATTTATTAAATTTATGGGTCCTTGAGTGGTGCAGACTGCTAAAACAGTCTGTTATTAACAACAGCTGCCTGCAATTATTGCAGGTTCAAGTCTCACCAGGCCCAAGGTTGACTCAGCCTTCCATCCTTTATAAGGTAGGTAAAATGAGGACCCAGATTGTTGGGGGCAATAAGTTGACTTTGTATATAATATACAAATAGGATGAAGACTATTGCTTAACATACTGTAAGCCGCCCTGAGTCTTCGGAGAAGGGCGGGGTATAAATGTAAATAAATAAATAAATAAAATAAATAATAAATTAATTAAATTAAATTAAATTAATAAATTAATTTATTAAATTAATGGAATTAATGTCACTAATCATGTGAACATATAGCTATTATTAGGACAGACGTCAGAAGTAAATCTGCTACAATTACTGGATTTTACTCCCCTGCAGTAGTTATGACATGCATGGCAAGTATACAAGCTGAACAAGCAATATTACAACATCTCCCAGTTTGAGCTTCAACCTATGAATTGTTAAAATTGTTAGAACAATCCATTGCTAAAATCCATTTTGAATGCAAATTTATATTAGTATGCTATAGAGCTTTTCCTGTCCTACTAACCCTATTACTAACCCTAAAGTGCCAAAATACAAAGGAAATGTATTTCATGCACATACATACACATGCAAACTTTCTGACCTTACATCCCATAAATGCAAACTAACTTCACAGCTTTGGTAGTGTTTTAAATCCACCTTATTGTTTTAACTGGGATTTGGAAATCGAGCTATAGCATAGCCCACCGGTTTTTTTTTTATAACTTTTAAACTCAAAAATAGAAGTCAACCTCTTACTTGCAACTAAATCGCTTGGTTCAACATTTTTGTGAAAATGGGTAGTTTAATGAACATGTGTCTTATACATTTAATAAGAGATTCAAAACTATCAAGTCAGTTGAAATGATTATCTCAACCAAGATAAAGATATTTATGGGGCACCAGCATGATTCATCCTGAGATTTCGCATTTGTTTTTGCTTCAGACAAAGTAAAAAGTGGGGAGAAGACCCTCCTGGAGGTGAGGAAGTGAGGGACAGAGCGGACTTTGTGATACCATTAGTCTTCATTTCCTGAGGAAATGGTAGAAACTTGGGAGCACTTAGCTGTCAAAATCCTTTTCATATTTAAACCCTGCCATCGGAAATACTGTTTGGGATTCCCTGCCATTTCCCTAGGGAACACTATTCTAGAATGAAGTTGAGCAACTCACTTGGTAGTTGATTGTGTTTCTATTTAGGCACGTGAATTCAGAGAATGAAGGGTTTCCATTCTTCCACAGAAACTGAGCTGCACACTTTGCAATTAATTTTATTTTAAAAATATGCCCCATGTTTGGAAAATATGATGGCTTCAGAATGCCGCTTCTTTCTGTATGTAGTCCTCACTAGCTACTTTGTCAGGAGACAAAAATAGGCAAGAGGGTCTAACATATGGGGGTTTTCTTTGAAGAGCATCATCTGGAGATCTGTCCGTCTGTCCATCCCCCCGCCCCAATTGGCAACATGCTGCTGTACTAATATCATTCAAGCAAATAGTGACTAACAGGCTGGTGAGGAAATACTATTATTCCTAGTTCTCGACTTATGACAGTAATTCAGCCTGGAATTATGGTTGTAAATCGTGATAATTGCTAAGTGGATCACCACATGACTTCACCTGATTTTACAACTTTTTTGCGGTGGTTATTAACTGCAGCAGTTGTTAAACCGTCCGTTTTCCCCAATGGGTATTTTTGCCGGAAACCAGAAGTAAATACTGGAAATGAGAAGAAAAACCCGCTGAAAATCAGAATCACGTGACCACAGGTCTCTGCAAATAGCCACAAAAACTGCTTGCCAATTGACCAAAATATGATCATGTGACTGCAGGGGAAAGTTTGCAGCCATCAGAACTTTGAAATCGGGCTATAAGTAGCTTTTGGGAGGTCCGTGGGAACTTTGAACTGTTTCTGATTGACCAGTTGTTAACAATGGTGGGTTTCAAATTTTTTTACTACCGGTTCTGTGGGTGTGGCTCGGTGGACATGGCATGGCTTGGTGGGCATGGCTTGGTGGATGTGGCAGGACAAGGATACTGTAAAATCTCCATTCCCTCCCCAATCCAGGGGAAGGTTACTGCAAAATCCCCATTTCCTCCCAATCAGCTGGGACTTGGGAGGCAGAGAATAGATGGGGGTGGGGCCAGTCAGAGGTGATATTTACTTGTTCTCCGAACTACTCAAAATTTCAGCTACCAGTTCTCCAGAACTGGTCAGAACCTGGTGAAACCCACCTCTGGTTGTTAAGCGAGAACTATCTGTAGTTTCCAAAGAGCCATCAGTTCTAGAGCCAATACAGAATGCCAGTATATTTACCTGCAAATGTTCAAGAGCAGTTTTGCCAGATACTGTAGCAGTTCTACTGCTCCACATTAATGATATACTAATTTAAAGGGCAACTGAGGAGATGTTAGAATAGAAATGCAACTCCAAACACAGAAGGACTTGCTTGCAGAAACATTTTATCCATCACGATATCTTAACTGCAAAACAGAAAGGAACTATGTTTTTCTAGAAACCCTACATGAGCCATTTCAGAGTGTAGACTTAGCAGTATCATGGCAATCTTTTCATCTTGAAAGAAAGTTATAAAGCATTCTTCAAAAATGAGCATCAACATATCGGAAGAGTGCCAGACTGGGGAAGGCTAGCAGAGAAACATTTGGCTGGCTGCTTTTGGAAGCAAATTTTCTGGAAGTGGCAGAAAATCTGGGAATCTGAACGCAGCTGTTTCTGGAAAACAAATTGGCCATTGACGCTTCAACATATTTTAGTTGTTAACTGCAAAACGATTGCGACATAATTTTGAAAAAAAAGAAGTCATGTAGCTTTTAAACGTTTAGAAATAGTACAGCCGTGATAAAAATTTAGTTCTAGTATTTTGTATGCCAACTGCTTTAAGACAAACTATATCTTTTTATTTATTTATTAAATTTATATAGAATAGAATAGAATTGAATTGAATTGAATTGAATTTTTATTGACCAAGTGTGATTGGAAGAACAAGGAGTTATGTCTTCCATCTTGCTGTTTTATAAATGTGCTGAGAAAAATTGTATGCGTTGGGGACTGATCTCACTAACACGGAGAATTATGGGTTTGAAAATCTGGCTTTGTGTTTTGGAATTCATTTTTTACCTTTGTAATCAACTAATTGAGGTATTTTATAGAATCACAGAGCTAGAGGTGACCTAAGAGATCATCAATTCCCACCCATGCCACAGGAATTCCCTATATCAGGGGTCTCCAACCCCCACCCCATGGACCGGTACTAGTTCATGGATGGCTAGGAACCAGGTCGCATAAGTGAATGAAGCTACATCTGTACATCTTCAGAATCTAGGTAGAGCACAAAAATACCACCCCCAGATCATGTAAAAATAGTTTTTCATAGAACCACTGCTCTATATGGGGACCACTGCCCTATATGGTAGTCTTTGATTTACAACGATTACAACAGCACTGAAAAAAGTGACTTATGACCGTTTTCCACACTGTTGTAGCATGCCTATGGTCACGTGGTCAAAATTCAGGTGTTTGGCCACTGACTCATATTTATGATGATTGCAGTGTCATGTGATCATGTTTTGCGACTTTCTGACAAGCAAAGTCAATAGGGAAGCCAGATTTACTTAACAACCATGTTACTAATTTAACAATGGCAGTGATTTGCTTAACAACTGTGGCGAGAAAAGTCAAAACATGGGCAAAACTCACTTAACAACTATCAATAACAGAAATTCTGGGCTCAGTTGTGGTCATAAATTGAGGACTAGCTGTACCATCCCCGAAAAATGACTTTCCAGTCTCTGTTTATTGTTCTGAAACCTCATTAGTCTGTCATTTGTAAAATGGTGATTTTAAAATGGGCTATGTCACAAGTCAAAATGTGGAAGTTAAGCAGGATCAGGCCTGGTTAATACTTGAAGGGGAGACCAGCAGGAAATCAAAAGTTATAGGCTAAACTGCAGAGGTTATTTTTTTAAAAAATTCCCAAAGAAGGCAGTACCAAACCATTCTTATGCAGTTGTCAGGAATTTCTCAAAACTCCAAAAGTGTTCTAATAGAGGAACAGAATAGTATTTTGGAAACCTTACTAACATTTTAGAACTCACAACGGAATACACAAAGTATTTATTTATTATTTATTTATTTATTTATATTCATTTATTTATTTTGTCACACAGTATATATAAGCATAAGCATGAAATAATTATACAATATATAAGCATATATATGAGTATGAGTATGTAATAACTATATTAATTGGATATAACAAAAGGAAACAATAGGACAGGAACGGTAGGCATCATTGTGCTCTTATGCACGCCCCTTACAGACCTCTTAGGAATGGGGTGAGGTCAATGGTAGATAATATTTGGGATAATCTGATGGCTATTTGTAATTCAGTTACTTACCATCCTAGTTAAGTATAAAGCAATTGGAGGTGAATCTCAACCCTGCCCCAAACTTATGAGATTTACAAACTGTGGGATTCTAGGAAATTTCATTGGCAAGCTAAAACTCTGATCTTCATGTCCAGCAACTTTCTAAGGAAAACATTCAGAGATCAATGAACTTTCAGTAGGAAACATTTGTTTTCTTCTGTCTTGCCTTGAGAAAGCTCTGATGCCATAATAGAACAAAGTTCACTAGTACAAAGTTAATGTCGCTATCAAGAGTTTTTTCTGGTAAAATGAAACTTCAGTTCTGCAGCTCAAATATTTTACTGTCAAAACTACAAAGGTCAGAAGCATTGTATCTGTCCAGGAATGTTTCATTTATTATGTATTTATTGTTATCAATTTTCCTCCAGGGGTTTAAGACTGCATGCACATATTGTATGGTATTCTCCTCAATTTTCTCCCAAACAACAGTCTTATAATGGACATTTGGGCTGATCATAAATGGATGATTCAGTCACCCAATTAGTTCTGAGAGCTAAGGATGGACTTAACGTATATTTGAGTGTCTCTCTGCATTAACAGATGGATCACTATGGCTGTATTAAAGTGGTAATTTCACTTTGGAGCAGACTCCATTTGTATGCAGATGTCAGCTGAGTTAAAAGATAAAGATTGGAAACAGAAACCTATGGACTTTCTTTTTTTTTTTTTTTTAATTAATTTTTTTATTATTTTTTTTGCAACAAACAAACAAAAAGAAAATACATTATTACACCCTTGTGCTATACATAAAAGGAAGATTTGGGTCTTCGGATATATCCTCATGATTGCCAAAATCCACGTTCTCGAGGTACAGGTACTGAAGCGTCCAATGTTCCAAGCGCAAAGTCCACAAATGGTTTCCAAGTCTTCCAGAAAATATCTTCTTTATACACACCACTTCTAATTTTAATATCACATGTCATTTTATCATTTAAAGCTAATTTCCACATTTCAGAATTCCACTCTTCTATTCTAAAAATCACATCTAGTTTCCAATATCTAGCTATTATAATTCTACCTATTATAATCATAATTCTAATCAATTCTTTTCATATTTTGTTAATTCTATTTCCTTAATTACCAACAATAATATATTGTTTTTAATTTCATTAATCAAGAATACAGGTGGAGGAAAACAAATTCCTTTCTATCAGTCACCACTACATTGATTCTTGAGGCCGAGGGATAGGGAGCTTTGAATACATAAATGCACAAAATGGATTTTCTCCAATTGTTGCCAAAACTTTTAACCTTATCACAATTATACCACATATGTTCATAAGTCCCCAATTCCATCTCACATCTCCAACATTTTTACTAGTTTTTTATCCATTTGTGACAATCTTACTGGAGTCAAATACCATTTCCAAACAACTTTATAATTGTGCTCTTTAATCCTTATAGATAAAGTTCTCATAATTCTACTCTTCCAATTCACATTCCAATCTGATTCTGGTATTTCAATATTAAGATCTTTTTCCCAATTTGTCCTCATCACTCTTTGTAATTTTTCATCAGAATTTATAATCTTATAAACCCTACTAACGAGTCCCTTTAGCCCAATTTCATCTTTCATAATCCGAGATACTAAATATTCAAATTCAGTTTCACATCTATTTATCGAATAATTTTCCTTTAGTTTTTGTCCATTTTCTATCTGTATTTTTCAAACCAACTTAACCCTAATTTTTCAATAATTTCTTTATTCCTCCTTTCATTTCCCATAACTTTTATCCAATCTTTAATAATTTCTATATTTTCCTCTTTAATCACTTCATTACGTTTTATATTATTTTTAATCGCCAAATTCAGTTGTCTCCCCAAAAGATTATATCCGAATTAAAATTTTAACAAATTTGTTCCACATTTTACTTAATCCCTTTAACCAATAACTTCTACTTACACATTTTAAATTTGCTTTATCTAAAACCACCTTGATCCAAATTTCTATATCCCTTAACTCTAAATCTCTCCAATAATTATCTTCACCTTTAAGTATTTTTACCACTATCCGGATACCATACGCACAGTAATAATTAAATAATTTGGGGATTCCTAATCCACCTTCCTTTTGATTTTGATACCACATTTTCTTCACTAATCTGGGTCTTTTGCCACCATTGCAAAATTTATCCAGTTTTTTCTGATATCCTTCAATATCTTTCTCTGTCAAATTTAGTGGTAGCATCTCGAATAAAAAGTTGAACTTGGGCAGCAACATCATCTTACACATTGCAATTCTACCAAACCAAGACAACTTTAAAATTTTATATTTATCTATCTTCTTCTCAATTTCGTTAATCACCACATCATAATTAAGTTTTTTCAATTCTTTAACCTTAAGTGAAAGCACTATACCCAAATATTTCAATGTGTTTTTAATCCTTATCCCAAATTGCTCTTGCATATTCTCAGACTCATTACCATTACTATCCATCAATAATTCTGACTTTGACCAATTTACTTTCAATCCTGTCATTTCTTCAAATTCTATCAAATGCTTATATATCTTTTCAAATCTTTCTCTACATTTTCAAAATAATTAAAGTATCATCCATACAAATTTATCTTATACCCTTATATCCTTCTAATTCTTCATCTTTTCTATCATTTTGTCAATATTTCCATAGCCAATAAAAATAATGTTGGGGACAGGGACATCCTTGTCTCGTACCAGCTTCTAATTTTATCTCTTCAGTTAATATTCCATTCACCTTCACTCTTGCACTGCTCTTTTGGTACAATTTTGAAATAACATGTATAAACTTATTACCAAAGCCTAAAGCCTCCACAATTACTTTAATTGTTTCCCATTGTACAGAATCAAAAGCTTTAAAAATATCCAATGATACTATACCAATTTTATCACCATTATATTCAGCTACATCTATAATATTTAATACTCTTCTAACAATATCACTCATGTATCTACCCTTCACAAAGCCTACTTGATTATAACTTATATATCTATCTATAAATCTATTTAATCTATTACTTATAATAGCAGTAAATATCTTTGCATCCTGATTAATTAAAGAAATGGGCCGATAGGACTCAATCCTTTCTAAATCTTTATCTGGTTTAGGAATTAGGGATATCACCGTTCTATTCCATGACGAAGGTACTTCCCCACCATGTAATATTCCATTGAATAATTTTTGCAGTCTTGGTATTATTAATTCTTTAAATTCTTTATAAAACTCAACAGGTAATCCATCCTCACCTGGAGCTTTCCTTTAATTTGATTTTTGTATTATTCCATTTATCTCATCTTGTGTTATATCTTCTTCCATCAATTCCTTATATGTTTGATCAATTTTCACCACATACTTTTCTAAATAGCTTTGCAATTTTCCCGATTAATTGGTTTCTTTGAATATAGATTCTGAAAAAGTTTCTAACCACTTCACATTTCTCTAATTTTTATAACATCTTATACCTCTATCATCTATCAAAACTCCAATTTCTCTCTTCTCTCTTTATCTTTCGCCATCTTTGCCAATAATTTAGAATTTCTATTACTAAATTCAAAAATTCCTATTTAAAATCTCAAATTTCTTTTTACTAACTCTGTATCTTCTTCTATCATTTTATTTCTTAACATATTAAGCTCCTGAAGAATTTTTTTCTTTAGTAAGCAAAATTGATTTTCCAATTCTTTAATCTGATTTTTATCTCTTTCCATTTTAATTTTATAATTTTTATATTTCCTACTTGATAATTTGATACTCTCCTCTAAACACCGCTTTCATCGCATCCCAAACAATTTCAAATTTAACCTCCCGTTATCATTTAATCTCCAACTTTCCTCCAATTTTTTAAGTATCCATTTTTTATCCTTTTCATTTTTATACAATTTCTCGTCATATCTCCAATAGCTTCTTTTTTTCTCAAAATTAAAATCTAAGTCCACCATAACTTCTGCATGATCAGAATCTTTAAATTCCACATCTACCTTATCCACATTATTCAACAAATCTTTAGAAAGAAAAATATAATCAATTCTAGAATATGTATTATATATCTTAGAAAAAAAAGTGTATACTCTCTCAATTCCTTTAACCTCTCTCCACACATCAACCACGCCGTTTCGAAGCATCCACATATTTAAAATCCCCATTTTAAACCTATGGACTTTCAAACTTTTGAACAGAAACAAAGGGATTTTTAAAAAAGACTTATGCTATTTAATGAAGTCATTCTACCACTGAAACAAAGCATAGCTATGAACAAAAAGGAAAAGTTCTCAACCAGATATTTCCAAAGTCTGAGTTGCTTTTGTTTATATACTTGCTGGATTGCTGACATTAGCCAAAAACAATAATATATTGTTTTTTAATTTCATTAATCAAGAATACAGGTGGGAGGAAAACAAATTCCTTTCTATCAGTCACCACTACATTGATTCTTGAGGCCGAGGGGATAGGGAGCTTTGAATACATAAATTAAAATGCACAAAAATGGATTTTCCCCAAAAAATCCTAGTTGGCTTGAAAGAATGTGGTTTGGTGCTTTGCTACAACCTGCCTGATCGATTTCCTACACTTTGAGCAATGGAATGTGTTGCAATGAGCCATGGTGGTGCAGTGGTTAGAGTGCAGCATTGCAGGCTACTTCTGCTGACTGCCGGCTGCCTGCAATTTGGCAGTTCAAATCTCACCAGATTGACTCAGGGTTGACTCAGTCTTCCATCCTTCCGAGGTTGGTAAAATGAAAACCCCAATTGTTCGGGGCAATATGCTGACTCTGTAAACCACCTAGAGAGGGCTGTAAAGCAATGTAAAGCAGTATACAAGTCTAAGTGCTATTGTTATGGACTATATACAATTCTATTTCAATCCAGAATAGGCACAAACCATTTCTTGGCCAAGACCTTAGTGGTTGGAGGAATAAACAGCAAGAGTGTCCAGGTCTCCATTCAACGCAATAGTCTCTGAACGTCTGTACAGAATGAGGTATAAGATGTGACAATATGATATTAGCATTAGGTTCGTTTTGGCAAAATGATACAGATTTGGGGATACAACATGTAATTTGCCACTTTTATATGATCCTGAATATCTTTCTCAGATCTACTGTGGTTATCCAAAAAGATGTGCCCTCAGATAATGACTGCTGGCTCACTCGGGCAAGGGAACAACCAGATCATGAGGACACACCTTCAGGACAGAAGTTCTTCTATTCACTGCAGGGTCCTAGGGCTCAATCTCTTCTCATACACCTGGGATGGTGAACCTATGGCATGCGTGCCATAGGTGGCATGTGGAGCCATATCTGTGGGCACGTGAGCATTGCCCGAGTTCAGCTCTAGTGTACATGCACGCACTGGCCAGCTGATTTTTGGGCCTTCTGGGCCCACTGGAAGTCGGGAAACGGGCAGTTTCCTGCCTCCGGAAAGCCTCTGGAGCCTGGAGAGGGCGAAAAATGGGCCTACCCGGCTCACCGTGCCATCACGTGCCAAAAGTGAGGGGAGCACAGGGGGAGGTCGCGGGACACAGTGAATTATGGGTGAGGGCACACCTGCGCGTGACACACACACACCCATGCTCCCCCCATTTTTGGCACATGATGGCAAAAAGGTCGCCATCACTGTCATACACCAATACCAACTGCAACCAGCCAAAAAGAAAGTAGGAAAACCACTGCAAAATGGTACCACCAACTCCCAATCCCTGAAGCCAACCCAGAAAAACACCACAGTTGATGGTATTGAAAGCTGCTCACAGGACAGTTGTACCAGCACCATCCCTAGACTTCCAAAGGTTATTGTTGTGACCCAGGCCCAAGTAGGTACTGTAGTAATAAACCTAGTTGCTGGAAAAACCAACTTTATTCGAACAAATGGGAATTACTTCATTCCCAGCATCGTTCAACTCAAAGTAAAACAAATGCCTCCCAACACAAATTTCTCAGTTATCTCATAAACCTTAGTCCAATTAGGCAAACTGCCAAAGTTTTTCCTGTTAAACGTCCAGAAGCCACAAAAACAAAGATGTATATGAAGCAGAAGATGAAGCAGAAGACACAGTTACAATGTTGTTTTCTGGCAAAGCCCAAACACCGTTACTGGTCTGTTTTAAGCCTTATGGGAGGGGCCAATCATCTCTTGGCCCTACTCCTGAGTTGTCCTCTGTGCTTGAGATGCTCTTGCCTTCTGGCAGCTCTTCTCATGCGTGAATTAGGAACAGGCTCCTCCTGTTCCTCTGCCTCACTACTATCAGTCTCTGGAGGCTCTGGAGTCCATATCTCACTTCCCAATGGCCCTGGCCTCACCTTAACCTCATCGCTGTCCGACTCTGTTGCCAGCTCCGTAGGCTGCTGACAGACCACAACAGTTATCAGCAAGTTTCTTAAACACCAAAGAGCCAATTTGATTTCATGAATTTGTCTTGATACGGCCTCCCAAACCATTTTCATTGGTAAGCTTAGGAGGGGAGGGGGAGAAAGAATAGTATAAGTGAGTATAAGTCATTAAGTGAGATGAGTTTTGTGGTTTTTCCTTCAAATGACATGTCTGGTGTTATGCACTCCAGTATTTGCTTGTTGGTCATCTTTGCCATCCAAGGAATATGCAGAAGCCTTCTTCAGCACCACAGCTCAACCTGGTGTGTAACAGTAGAGCAGAAAGAGAAATACTGGCATTAAGGAGGAAATGCTTGTAGCTAAACTGCTGGAAGTTTTGTCATCTAGAAGTAGCCTACTATGTCAAGGGGCAGGCTACATATAGCCAAGTTATTCTAGTACTTAGAATGGAAAATCCCATCATCTTCTCTTCTCTCCTTTCTCCCCCCAGTACCAAACAGACACAATGAGGAACAATTTACAATAGTTTCATGCCATTCAATGATTTCTGCCTCACCTTCTCGGTCGGGAGAATCAGTCCTGCCAAGAGAAACACTTAAGTTAGTGGTTCTCAATCTGTGGTCCACAGACCACTAGGGGTGGCACGGTGTCATTTCTTCAATGGCTTGAAGAAATGTTATGATTTAAATCTAGAGTTAAGTCTTGGTGATCTGTGGCCACGG
Organism: Ahaetulla prasina; assembly: GCF_028640845.1. Taxonomy (NCBI): domain Eukaryota; kingdom Metazoa; phylum Chordata; class Lepidosauria; order Squamata; family Colubridae; genus Ahaetulla; species Ahaetulla prasina. Next base: position 305,780,398 of record NC_080539.1, on the reverse strand, counting down.
TCTGTGGCCACAGAAGGTATTTAAATGGGGTCAGTGGTGAAGAAAAGGTTGAGAATCACTGATTTAAGTAGTGAAAAATCAGGCAGAAAAATAATCATGCAACACCAAATAAAAAGAGTGTTACATTGATCCTTCTCCAATGCTATAATATATTGAAACCCACTCCATTCAGTTATAATCCAATTGTATTTGTTTGCTAATTTATCCACTACATTTTAATCACATTTGTAAATGACACTGTTTGTATTTATACAGTGTTAACTACTTTCAAAATCACAAAGTGCTTTCAGGTTCCCATTTTTCAGTTTGGGAACTGAGTGCGTCTGCAATTATTTTCATTAAGATTACAGGATCTAAATACACTTCACAGTAAATTCTGTACTAATTTTTTTAAAACAATGATTGTTTCAATCTTGGAAAAAATAGAAATGAATTAATACTTCCAACATAGATAAAAATATTTCTTAAACACTGCGCTGCTTCCTAGCATAAAACTACCCTCAAAGCAGGTTGCAGTTTTTAAAAAGGTGTGCATAAAGGATAATTTAAAAATAATAATGATTTAAAATTGTAGAACAGAATACCTCAATGTTGATTAAAATGATTGCCAATGAGTACTTTACAAATACCTAGAGAACAAGTCTATGTTATCCAATCAATCTGCATGACTTTTCATCAGTATGAGTTGCTTTCCACAAGCTAATAATGCCCTGACACTATATGGCAGTAAAAATGATAAATGATAGTATGATGAGGTCACCAGTTCCTCATGCAAAAGCAAGAAATCACAGAAAAGGACAATTATTGTGATTAAAGGAAAGATAACAGATTAATTAGCAATTAATTAGCAATTCATTCCAGCAGACACTCCAAGCGGGAAGGTGACCTTTCGTTGCAGGAAAGGAGAGGAAAATTATGAAAATTGTGAGAAAATTGGAGGAGGAAGCAATTCTTTTCTGTTCCAGGGCTGAGAAAACCACTGCAGCTTGAGTGCTGCATTAGGCAGCTCTTTCAGGTTGATTATCCAGTTCTCTAATAATTCACAGGAGGCATCTGGCTGCTACACCCAATCCTGTGTGCTACTCACTAAGCAATTCAAAGGTTTCTTTCTATCAGATCTGGCAGAAAATGTGAGTGGTGGAAGCAGTTCATCAGGATACCAGCTGGAGAGCCAAATGGTTTGGGACAGCGTTGGTGATGGGTCCTTGAGAAGGGGACACATCAGCACCTCTTTAAATGGTGCTGGGAATAGCAGATTGTAAATATATTATTTGCAGGGTTTCTAAATCGAGGCCAGGGGTCTCCAACCTTGGCAACTTTAAGACTTGTGGACTTCAACTCTGGGAGTTGAAGTCCACAAGTCTTTAAGTTGCCAAGGTTGGAGACCCCTGATCTAGGCTGCAAAAATCTAGTTAGCACTAGATGGCAGCAGACATGCACATACTTCTGACTGCAATGTAATGGCTATCCAGATTTTTTTTGCAGGCTGAATCTGATAAACCTAATTTGCTATATATAAAGAGCTGAAGAAGCTTCTTGGATGAGAAGAAAAATGTCTTCAAAAAAACCCCAGAAAGTCCAGTTGCCTCTTGAAAAAGCACTTTTGGGACGATAAACCTAATTAATTATTGGAGGGAAAATTTCCAGAGGAATATCGTCCAGATTGGTCTTTCTTAGGAAGATGAGGCAAGTCATGTTATTCCTTCTAAAAATGCTGAAATCTTAAAAACTTCATGCAACATTTGAAATATCATACATTTTGGACCCTTTTTAATTTTAAATAAAATCAGCAATTGAATTTACAATGGCCATCAAGGGATTTCATGTGCATACAGTTCCCTGTGGCTGCTGGATTATCAGCCATAGTTTAAAATTGGGCAAACTAGGCCACTATATGGAAGCAAGACCTTGTTTTTAACAAAAATGGACTTAGTCAGTTTTGCCAATCTAGTTGCAGTATTTTAGTAACTTGGGTGTATGTGTGTGATTAAAAGATGCTATTTCAGTACAATGAAGGACATATATCATAACTTCCCTAAATCTTTGGACTTACATATTTGTTCATTATATTCGTTGACAATGCATGAAGACTTGTAAGTACCCTCCACACCTCTAAATTCTCCCTTGTAGAAGTCCTCAATTCCATTTTTTTAAAGAGTTCAAGCTGTCTTATTAGAAACTTTTCTCAATTTCCTATTATTTTTACTTCGGTAACTTCTATGAGGATTCTATTTCTCTGATTCTGCCTTCTTCAAATTAAAAACCTTTATTATCAGAACCCTGGCATCAAATTAATTTCCTTCTCCTGACAAACTCTGCCAATTTGCACTATATCTACTTATTTTCCAATTCTGCAGCAACCAGAGGAGTTATATAGGCCTCCAAAAGGCTATAACAGCCGAGATGAAAACAAGATTATTTATCACATAAATGCTCATGGTTTATAAGCGCACATGTTTTTCTAGATCAATTCCTGACCAGTGGCTTGGTGATCTGTGAAGCTGCTCCAAGTAATTACCATCAAGATAATGGTGGGGGAAAAAATGAAATGGCTTAAATCTCATGAAATTGACAAAGTGCTAAGATACTGATGTTCTAACTTGTTAACTCATGATATTTTGATGTTCTTGACTGACTTGAAGATCTCAAAAAATTTTGCCCATATAGTTTTTTAAAAAAAATAATTTGGGAAGTCATCCTGTCTCATGGAATTGGTTTGGAATTTCAAATGATACGAAGGGACAAGTGTGTACAGGAAGAGGGCCCTTCCTCTCAGGAAGGCTATTTTTGTAAACAGGAAGTATACTCTCCTACCAGATTTAATTTGGCATCTGGTCTAGTTTTTAAGTGGAAATATGTGATTAAGAAGAATATAATTACCAATTCTTGGTATGGTGTGACTATTGTGTATTGAGTTCGAGGAATTACTGAGGCGACTACGAGCGTAGTAACAACAACCTTTAATGAAAGCCAACTTCAAACAATAACCGCTCGCACCCTGCGTTTGACAGCTCTTATATAAACCTGCTGTCAAACAGGAGAGCCAATCAACACACTAAGAATTCCCGCGCATTGGGTTGCCATGCGTCTTAACCAATAGGATACCGCCTCTCATTTAACATGGCGGCTCGCCGAACACAACACTCCTTCCCCCCCGGATCGCGCATGCGTAGTCCTGTAAGTATGCCGGGGGCCGACGCGGTCTGGTGGATCGCCGTAACTCAGGAACGGACGGCGGCTGGACACGAATGGAAGGAGGTTGGACCTGCAGCGCTGCAGAGGCCCCAGAAGGTGGAGCCACAACGATGGGAGAAGTTCCACCCCCTGGTAGGTCGGGCGGTCGGTTGTCGCTGACGGCATCATGTGGAGGGCTGGAACCCGGAACAGAATTAGAGGAACGACACCGGGCGGGCATCGGGTGTTCCCTCTCGCCACGTAGGGGAATGGCTAACGGTCGTCCTCGTAGTTGGTCCACGTGGCGCCGCCACGTCCGGCCGTCTTCGAGGCGGACCCTATAAGAGCAGGGACCAGTTATGCCCGAAATAATGCCAGGTAGCCAACGCGGTTCACCCCCAAAATTTTGCACATAGACGTGGTCCCCCTCTGCGAAGGACCGGGGCGGCCGGAGCAGGTCAGGGGGTGGTCTGGGTGAATAACCGGGGTGGAGTCGGTCCAACGTGGTCCTTAGGCGGCGGCCCATTAATAACTCAGAGGGGCTTCTGTTAGTACTGGGGCAGGGTGTCGTGTGCTGGGCCAACAGATAGGCCGATACCCTCTCATACCAGTGTCCCGTGTCCAACCTGGCCAGGGCTTCCTTGGCCGATCGCACGGCCCTTTCAGCAAGGCCATTACTAGCCGGGTGATATGGCGCAATTGGGGCGTGACGGATGCCCTGGGATGCCAGGTAGGACAAGAAGGTGGCAGAAGCTAGTTGCGGTCCATTGTCTGTTACTAGAACATCAGGGAGCCCATGGGTGGCAAACAACTTGGACAAGACCTGTATCACTGCCTCTGAAGTGGTGGATGCCATGAGTGCTATCTCAACCCACTTCGAATAGGCATCCACCACAATTAGGAAGGTGCGACCCTTGAATGGGCCCGCGAAATCCAAATGAACCCGCGCCCCCGGGGCCCGGGGGTTTCCCCCCCCTCTCGGGGCAGCGACTGGAGCCGCCGGCCTGGACATCTGGCATGCTTGGCATTGGGAAACCCAGTTAGCTATGTCCTTATCTAATGACGGCCACCAGACATAGCTCCGGGCTAACCCCTTCATCCGGACGATGCCCGGATGACTTTCATGCAACCGGGAAAGCACGGAACTTGAAGTGCGGGGAACAACGACCCTATGTCCCCACAGCAAGCAGCCTCGCTGAGATGACAACTCGTGCTGTCTGGCGAGGAACGGCCTGAATGTCGCGGCCGCGGTGGCGCGGGTTCAACGCCAACCCCTGCCCACCCAGTCCAGCACCTGCGAAAAATGGGATCGGCAGCAGAGGCAGCCGCAATGTCAACGGCCGTTACGGGGACTCCCAGTCCTCAATGAGGAGAACCGGAGAACCGGTGCCGGATCGTGGACTTGTCCAGGCACGGGCAACGACTGAGCGCATCAGCGTGTGCGATCAGCTTGCCGGGCCGGTATGTCAGGGAGTAGTTATAAGCGGCCAGAAATACCGTCCACGGGACAAACGGGCGACAGAATAATTGGTGTCTGCCGGTCTCCGGATAAAAGCCCTAATAGCGGCTTGTGATCTGTGACAAGCTCGAACCGGCGGCCATACACATAGTCGTGGAACCTCTTAACTGAGGCCACCAAGGCCAAGGCCTCTCGATCCAGCTGGGTATAATTACGTTCAGCTGGAGAGAGTCCTCGAGTAAAATGCGAGAGGGCCTCCAAGCCGCAGGGAAAACGGTGGCTTAACACAGCCCCAATACCGAAGGGAAGCATCTGCCGTTAAAACAAGTGGCAGGTCAGCATTGTATTGGACCAATACGGCCAAGAAGTGAGCAACTCCTTGACAGCTTGAAAGGCAGAAGTCTCCAGGGGCTCCAGGACCACGGTGTGTTCTTGTCCAACAGGCGGTGGAGAGGTTCAGCCACCAAGCCTTGTGAGGCAAGAACACACTGTAAAATTAAGGAGGCCAAGAATGCCTGCAGTTCCGTCCTTGAGGTCGGAATAGGGGCAGATTTAATGGCGGCCACCTTAGTTGGGCAGGGTGGATGCCTTTAGCATCCACGAGATACCCCAAGAACTCTACTTGAGGGACCCCTATGACACATTTGGAGCGTTTCAACTTGAGACCAGCCTGCTTGAAGCGGGATAACACAGCCCTCACCCTCTCGACGAGTTCGGCCTGACCACCAGCGGAGACTAGGACGTCGTCGAAATAGGGGACGACCCCAGGCAATCCCTGAAGTAACCGCTCCATCAAATTTTGGAATAGACCCGGAGCAATGCTGATGCCAAACTGCAGGCGCCGGCATTTGAAAGCTCCCCGGTGGGTGACAATGGTCTGTGCTTCTGCAGATGCATCATCCACGGAAGCTGCTGGTATGCCTGAGCCAAATCTAGTTTGGCAAAAACGGTGCCAGGGCCCAAGGAATGAAGTAAATGTTGGACCACTGGGACAGGGTAAGGATGAGCCTGTAAAGCCTTATTCAGCGTGCATTTGAAGTCAGCACATATGCGAATAGAGCCATCAGGCTTTATGGGAACTACTATGGGTGTCTCCCAACTAGAATGATCCGTGGGCTCCAACACCCCTTGCCGAATTAGTTTATCTAGCTCTGCTTCAACTTTGGGACGGAGGGCCAGTGGAACTCTCCGGGGCTTCAATCGAATGGGAGCGACCTGTGGATCCAAATTCAATGAAATTGGGGACCCCGTATACCTCCCAAGGAGCCGTCAAAAACAGAGCTGAACTCCGTAAAAAGGAAGTCATAACTATCCCCAGAGACAGAATGGATGCCCGAGATACCCATGCCCAGAGCACTAAACCAGTCCAACCCCAATAGTGTTGGGAGGGAGCCCTTAACAACAATTAGGGGAAGGGACCCTTTGAAGTTTTTTGTCTCCACATGGAAACGACCTTGGCCCATGACAGGAATTGTCTTGCCCTGATAGTCCCGAAGGCGGACGGGGCAGGGTTGCAACCGGCATGAGAGAAAAGAAGGAACTACCCGCTTGAGGATAGCCCAAGAAATAATGGACCGTGAAGAGCCCGTGTCTATTTCCATGGGACATGCCACCCCCTCCAGTTTTACAGTCAATGACAGTTTCTTAGAATCAGCTGAACTATGCTGATGGAATACGACCTCTGTGGGCCCATGCCCCTGGGCAACATCACAACGGTTCTCACCCATAGGGGGCTTCCCTGGGGCGCGATACTTTAACTCATCTGGCGGCTGCCCAGCAGAATGGCAAACTCTGGCAATATGCCCCGACTTGCCACAGCGGCGGCAAATAGCGGAACGGAAACGGCAGGATGCACGAGGATGAAACTCCCCACAGCTGAGGCAAGCAGCTACTTTCTTCTTTTGCAGCCTTTTCTTTCCGGGCGGTGAGGTCTTCAGGCGGTCCACTTCTGTCTCCTCATCCGAGGTGTCAGCAGGATCGTCGTCTTCGTGATGCACCCCCGTGGACTGACTGGTAGAATTTTGGAAGCGCCGGATGTCAGCGGTAGACCTTTCCGACATCTCGGCAGCTCGTGCTTCATCTAATGCCATCGGGAGGGTTAAATCTTTCATCGCTAACAGACGCCGCTGCAGTCGAAGATCCCTCACGCCACAGACTAACTGCTCCAACAGGGCGTCATCTAGGTCCTGGAATTCGCATTCAAGGGCAGCGGTTCGGAGGGAGGCTATATATAGATTCAGGGGCTCCCCTTCTTCTTGTAAGCGATGCCGGAATTTAAACCGTCGAGCAATTCGGGACGGGGTTGGCGCGTAATGTGCCTTTAACTTCTCCCTCAAGGTATCCCATGGAACATCATGAACGGACAGAGGGGCCACCAGAGCCCGGGCAGTGGCAAACACTTCAGGACCGCACGCGTTTAAGAAGTGCGCCCGCTTACGGTTGCTGGACAGACCGGTGTAATCGTGGGCTTCCAAGTAGCATTCAAAACGATCTTCGTATGCTTCCCACGTCTCCGCTGACAAGGAACGGGCAAACACAGGCGGAGCCATCGAACGGCCGGTTCGAATCGGAAGAGGGAAATTCTGGACGGTCCGAACGCTAACCACCTCAGAATCCCACCCTCGCCGCCAGTATTGTGTATTGGGTTCGAGGAATTACTGAGGCGACTACGAGCGTAGTAAACAAGCAACCTTTAATGAAAGCCAACTTCAAAACAATAATGGCTCGCACCCTGCGTTTGACAGCTCTTATATAAACCTGCTGTCAAACAGGAGAGCCAATCAACACACTAAGAATTCCCGCGCATTGGGTTGCCATGCGTCTTAACCAATAGGATACCGCCTCTCATTTAACATGGCGGCTCGCCGAACACAACAGTGACAAATAAACACACCATGGAAAATTCGTATTATTCATGTGTGTCAACGTTATTCTTGGAATGGCAGGGCCCCTCTCTTCAGGGTGGTTTCTCCTTCTGTACTTTGACACTGGAGAATTAAGGATTAAGAATACAAATCTCCCATGATGCTTCACTTCTTGTTGGTAAGTAAAATGAGAATAAATATCATTTGATCCAGTTGACTTGTAGCTTCCTTATGCACCACATTAGCACGAGTATACAATATCTATCAGAAGGTGGCTTTCCAAGTTTGGACGGGAGAAGCACATAGCTCATCCTCAGGTAAATTTCCTATTCTTGAATTAGGATTTTAAAAAATAAGCATAAGGTCTTTTGATGTGTAGCCTCCCTATTATGCGACTCTCATTACTTTTCCTAACAGCTATGCTGGCTACAATGACTATGAGAGTTGCAGCGTAAAAGCAGCTGGAGGCCAAACATTGCCATCCTTGGTTTAGTAACATTACGAAATGATATAAAGCAGGCGTGTCAAACTGGCGGCCCATGGGCTGGATTCAGAGGTGGGTTTCAGCAGGTTTTGACCAGTTCTGGAGAACTGGTAGCGGAAATTTTGAGTAGTTCGGAGAACAGGTAGTAAAAATTCTGACTGCCCCTGCCCCCATCTATTCTCTGCATCCTGAGTCCCAGATGATCGGGAGGGAATGGGGATTTTGCAGTATCCTTCCCCCTGGAGTGGGGTGGGAATGAGGATTTTGCAGTATCCTTCCCCTGCCACACCCACCAAACCATGCCATGCCATGCCACGTCCACCAAGCCACGCCCACAGAACCAGTAGTAAATTTTGAAACCCACCACTGGCTGGATTCATCATGCACAGGCCATGCCCATCCCAGCTCCGCGAATGGGAAAAATGTTGCAAAATGTCACATGATGGCAACATGACACCGTGAGTTTGCACCCATGCTATAAAGCAAAGGGAACCTTTATTTTACTGCATTTATTTGGTAAGAAGTAAACTTCCGCTCATTTATGTTATGCATACCAAACCACTGAGCTGAGAAAACCTTTCTTTTTCAAATGTTAAGTAAATATGTTAAGCCAGTTTCTTTGTCTCAAATCTGTGATTTATGATTCCCAGGTAATAAAACAAAGGGTTACTACATAGCAGGCCACATAATCGCTGGAGTACAGAAGACACCTTCCACTATAGAGGGGGTGAAAACAGTTATTTGCAATCTTCCGTGGTCTAGGAAGAGGAAGGTCATAGAGGAAGAAAACAGGGGCAGATTATATTAGATTTTAATTTATGACTGTTATATCTAGCATACTTGTGTACCATATGATAAATTCACCAACTTGTAGTCTCACTTTGGTTTGGTTGAAGCATTAATAATTGTCTTGGGTTTATTGCATAGTGATTTCAATATGAAGTTATTATTGGAAGCAAAAGTTTGAATTAAATAAGAGATTTGGCAACTTTATTCCCTAGAAGGACATTTTAGGCAGGAAATATGGTTTACCCTTTATTTTTGGATAGTTGACCAAGCTTTACATAACCACAGATTTAAACATCCAAACAACTGTAAATTACTACAGAATGTTTAATTTGCTGTTTGAATTTCCTGCTTAGCTACACAGTTCTGCAGAATTGAGAAATCAACTTGGAGTGATAGTTTAATTTTTACCCCTTTCATTCCTCTAAATAAATATAGTTTGCAGTGTTCACAGAAAGCTCTTACATTGACTTCCTTATCTCTTTCATTTTGCCCGTTCAAAAATCTCCCATGAAGATGCCAATTCAACCACATCCACGCATAACATGAGACTATGCAGGGCACCAAGAAATGGAAAGGGAAAAGGTGCCTTCTAGGCATGACAACTGGGATATCATAGCAGAAAAGGCTATGCTTTTTGGTGGAAAAGGAGAGGGGAAGTTACAGTAGATTTTAGGGAAAGGGAAAAGCAAGAACCAATGCCAGGGTTAAAAGCCTTTCAAGCAGTCTTTGCAAGCAGCAACAATACCGACCGAGGCCAGAAGAAATCAAACAAAAGAAGATGGAGAAGAACAAAAACCTGGAAAGGAGTATAACCAAGGAAATCTCTTCATAAGACAGCTATGAGAGATTAATGACACTGGCCATATACAAAAATCAATGCAAATCATTACCTTGACTTAAAAGAAAAGGCCATTCTAGTCCTGTCTTAGCACAAAGCCAGCTGAGGACCAGTCTGTCTCAGCCCTAGGAAGGAGACAATGCTAAGCCACTTCTGAAACCCTTGTCACAAAGACTGCAGGGCAGTGGTGGGTTTCTACCAGTTCACCTTAGTTCGGATGAACCCGCCTGTCTAGACACCATCAAGGATGCTCTGTGCATGCGCAGAAGGTTCTGTGCATGCGCAGAAGTACTGCGCACACGCAAAACAAGCATGTGTGACGTGAGCACGTGCATGCACACGCTCACAATTCCGAACCAGTAGCAAAGGTAAGTGGAACCCACCACTGCTACAAAGACTTGTCCAGGAATTTTCCAATAACTGAACAGGATTGAACGAAAGACAAATAATAAGCATAGTACACAGTATCGCTAAAATACTGGTATAAGCTTTCATGGCTGACATCAATTAATGAGCCTCTGGGGTAAAGAGCATGGTCTACTTTTCTGATGGCCACATTTTTGCTTCATCCATTCCAAAATTTCATCACTGCTTGAAGATCATTAATGTTGTCCAACTGTAATTAAAATAAATATTGACCCAATAATGCTTCAGACCCAAATAAGCTTATAGTGAAAACTCTTTCAAGAGAGAATTCAAAACAACAAACAGATAGAAGGAACCAACTGGCTGGAAAGATTTGGAAAAAAATCTGACTGAGAGCAGTTGAGATAATTGATGTGATGGGTTAGGAAGGTAAGATCCAATAAAAGGATGTGTGTTGAGAAAGGCAGCTCCAGCTTAAAAGAAAATAAGGTGATATATTCTCAGATATGATGCTGTCACTTCTGTTTATGTTTGTACATACAACACATCTGGTAGTACCTTGAAACACCAGGATTCAGTCCTATGCAATTTAGGTATAGTAAGCTCAATGAATCTCACTGCATGAGATAATGGTGTAACAGATTTATTGTGGTCTTCTTTGCATAGACAAAAAAGATCAGAGAAGAGAAAGGTCAAGCATTCATAAAAAGTAAGAGAGACAATAGTTAATCGTATTTATGCTTAGCTACTATGCAAAGGTATAATATACAAAAAATGACCGCTCACAATTTCATACATCAGGATGATAAGACAATTGCTATTGCTTTTTGCTCTAACTTAATAATTTTTACGGCTCTGTCAATTTTACACACACACACACACATGCACACAAATCAGAAATTAGAGAAGATGACAGACTGAAAGAAAAAGGAATCAAAATGAGAATCACTTATACTTTTATCAGTTACTGGATACTATTTAAGAAAGAGAAAGAAAGGAAAGGAAAGGAAGGAAGGAAGGAAGGAAGGAAGGAAGGAAGGAAGGAAGGAAGGAAGGAAGGAAGGAAGGAAGAAAGAAAGAAAGAAAGAAAGAAAGAAAGAAAGAAAGAAAGAAAGAAAAACTTGCAATGTAGATTTAGAAACATGACATTCTCAGGATAGATGATTTTTGTGTATAATAAACTGTTTTGCTATCTTACTGACTTCTATTAGAAACAGTAAATTCTGAATTCCTTTGTTTTTGAAATTCTTTTTTAGTAGCAGATATTTTATATTTCACCATATTGCTTTAGTGAATGCAGTATTACAGTTTTTAGAATGTTTCTAACAAGGCCCTTGTTTTGTGTTTTTCAGGAAAACACTATTTTATTATGTTTATATTTAGCAAAAAAAAAGTTTCTATGGATCAACTAAGCCTAATAGATGAAAATACTGGTATGTGGCCTTATTGCTCCATCTTCATAGGGGAAATTTTCATAGGATGGTTTTTAGGAATAATGTAGATGTTTAAGGACTCATATGTATTCTTGGGGGATTTAGATATTTTATTTATTTTATTTTATTTATTTATCCATCCTAACTGCCTCAGAGAAGTCTCTCTCCCCTATAAGCTATACATTAGCATTTGCTGAGATAGGCTCATTATCTGTGCATATCCATAATATCTCTTATGTAAAAGGAAACCTACCACAATACTGCATTTATTTAGTCAGAAATCGCTCTGAGTTTAACATGGTTTATTTCCAGTCATCACTTGAGGTTTGCAGTAAATTTAGCATAATCTTATGTTTGCTTAGGTTCTGAACTTTATTGTTCCTTAGCAATCCTTTGCAAAGATTCAATTTTAGTCTTCAGTATAATCTGGGTGAGAATTGGGACGTTGGTATATTCTTTTAGAATTTAATTACACTAGAAGGAAAAAAAGCTACTTTTATTCTGAAGACATAGTTCTTTTCTTCCACCCAGCTGGCCAATTTACTAGTGTTTTTTAATTTGACTCACCTTTAACCACTCTGACTTTGTTTTGGGAAAGTAACAAATCCTGTATTTATAGCTATTGGTTTGATCTTGATTAAAGTTTATATTTAGGATTAACAAATAATCAACACTATAAATGCTTTATTTAGTTATTGGAATAGACACATTCTAGTCCATGCTCTGACTGCCCTGATTATGTCAGAAATGTAAATATTCTGTCACAGTAGATACCAATCCGCTGATGTTTCTTTTCTCTGAAACTTACTTTTCTAGTGAAACTGAATTAATCAGATCCAGAAGTTTTTAAAAATCATTTTTAATTGTTTTGTATATGTGTTGGGAGATCATGAGAATTTATGGCTAACAATCTGGGGAATCCCAGACTGAAAAAGGATGTTGCGGTTGTATGAGTTTTTAAAGCTGTCTCTGCTTTAAAAGAAGTTTTCTCCTTCCCTCATCTCTACATTATGTCCTACCTATCAATCATATCTCATGAGACAAAGTGGCAAATACAGTTATCTGTTTTACTACACCATGCAACTTTATTCAACCAGCAAGTTTCATTTTTATTTGTACCTTTTGCTTGTTTATCTGCAGTGTATTTCCTGATGAAGGGGAAATTCAGAAATACTTCTTTAGATTTCTTGGAAAAGAATATTTTACTGGAAATGGAACCATACACAAAACTAAATACAAAGTCCACTTCACAATCATACTATCAACATCAATGTCCAAGTTTTTAATAAATGTTTAGAAATTTCCATTCTGGGCCAGATTTTGACATCAACTTTGATATTTTGGATATATATTTTTTGGGGGGCAAATCTTAGATTAAAAAAAAATAGCTTAAAAATACAGCATGAAGGAAACCAACAACATTAAAGATAAAAGCGAACAACAGAATTAAAAGCAACACATTAAAGTGGCATACAAATATTCTATTCAAAGTTTAAATTGTGGGTTTTATCTTGGGTTTTAATTTTTATATTTTTAATTAAGGCTTTTGAATAAGTTTTTTAATTGTTTTTAGAATTGTATTTATTGTATTTTTTGTTTTTTAAATGCCTGTAAACCGCCCTGAGTCCTTTGGGAGATAGGGCGGTATATAAATATAAACAATAAATAAATAAATAAATAAATAAAAAAATTAAAACAAAAATAAAAGGCAATATTTTCCTAAAAGGTAAAAGGGAAATCAATTTCAGACAAATCTTCCAGATATGAACAATGTATTCCACAGAAATATATTTATTCGTGTCAGAAGCATCACAATTAAAATAAGGCACACTATATGAGATAAAATTTAAAATACAAAATACAAGATTAAAATATGTATGATTTAAACAGATCTTGCACAGAAAGTGATCTTCGCCAACCCGATGCCTTCGAAAAATGCCAGATTTCAGTTCTCATAATTTCCCATTATGAACTAAAGACCAGAGGTGGTATTCACCAGTTCATACCGGTTCGGGCGAACAGGTAGCAGTGACTGTGGGTGGTCACCCACCCACCCGGACGTAATGCCATCCTATTTAACCATGTTTTTGAGGCCAGACGCATGTGTGAAAGGTGCACAAGAGGGCAAAGCACATGGACAGAAAGCTGGGCACATGTGTGGAAGGTGCATGCATGCAGTGAGCGTGAAGAACGCCAGGCGCAGGCGCACGGCAAACCAGTGACAACAATTTGTGAAACCCACCCCTGCTAAAGACCAAACATCTGGCGGACATGTGCTTGAGGAAGATCATGTGAAAGGAACATCTTGACTGCATAGAAAGAATGCCATTCCTGTCCTCGACCGCCATTCCAATTCTTTTGAAACATGATTGAAAAGGTAGGGCAAGAGTGAGGAAAGCTATTCTTTGTAACCATTTCTTATAAGTAGCCCTAATCCTTTGACTGGTTTCCTGCAAAGGGTCAAAGTCAGATGTAGCTATTTATCAGCTAGTGAGATGTGCTTCTTCCCAGCCTTAGATAGCAATCATGCAACCATATTCTGAACTCTTGTTTTTAGATAGTCTGTTAAATAACTCCATTTACTATATGTTGCTTTGTTTGTCCTATAATACAAGCTCACTGTATCAGAAGAATGCAACAACCACCAAAAGCCACTTAAAGGCTGTTGACACACTAGGCCTTCCAAAATGAAGCTAGAGGGAAAATGAAACTTAGGTATTCCCTATATCTGGGCAACTATAAGACACTTTAGTTTTCAAATCTGGGATGTGGATACGCACCTTAAGTAGGGCTGAATAACCTAATATGGGGGTTTTCATACATTTTGGAGATGGAGGAGAGAACTGCAATTTCAATATCAAAACACACAGAAATGGAGAAAATGTAGGCAAAGTCTTACTAGGAACTTATCTCTCCCCATCTCTCTCTCCCTCCCTCCCTCCCTCTCCCTCCCTCCCTCCCTCTCCCCCCAGCTATTCTTTTGTTCAGGAAGACAAGGAATGCATTTCCCATTTTTTCCTACAATAGCAACCTTGAGCTATTGAGGTAGGTGGGTGAGAAAGAGACTTTTGCACTCAAGTCACTCAGTGTCAGCTCCACAACGTAACCAAAACTAAGATTCCATATAGAACAGGACTACTTTTATTGGAAAAGCTATGGTAGCAATCTTGCAAGTCAGAATGCAGTTGCCTCCTCCCTCTCTTATCTTTGGGTGAATGAGAGAGAGGCTTGTCTGAGATTTTTCCCCCCAAATGAGTTTCTTAGCCAGGTTCAAACCACACATATTTGACTTTGGTTGTGGCTCTTCCTCTTTTCCTTACAAGGCATTCCCTGTGTTCTATTAATTCAGCAAGTGTCCATGATGGGGGAAATCAACCTGATTGGTGTTTTTTTTTTTAGGGCAAAATTTTTTTATTTTCCATAATAGTTCCCACAATTTAACCAGTGTACAATACAATCACTTATACAACAATCGATCCTATACTCAAATTATGCTCAATCCGGGCTGCTCGACCGCCACTCCCTCCCTTAATCCTTTCTACCCTTCTCATCCTTCTTCAACTTTCCCCACCATCCTTCTCCTCGCTTTCCTACTTCCCCTCCTCTTCCTGATTGGTTTTAAGGAAAATGTTTCAGTCATTTTTTCCCCCAAACTTCCCATGGGTGTACAGTATTAAAAGCTGAAATTAGGCAAGTTAGGACATTCTGAAAGCACAGCCAAGTAACTATGCTAAAATTATATCCTCCAATCCTTGAATTGCAAGAAAACCTAAAAGGAAAGCTATCAGTGGATTCCACCAGCTTAATTTGTCCCTGGAACAAGCATCTTTTGCTGGCAAGCAAACAATCAACCAATCCCTCTTCCTAATGTGATATGGGATGATGTTGGGCAAATTAAGCTTGGAATGGCATATTTATCCACTTGTCAGATTGCTCAATTAATGTGTTACAAATGCAGTGCTTCACACCTATAGCCTCAGTCAGGCTATTTCTGAATACTGTAGAACAGGGGTCTCCAACCTCTGGGAGTTGAAGTCCACAAGTCTTAAAGTTGCCAAGGTTGGAGATCCCTGCTGTAGAGATCAACACAGCCAACAGGTTACAGGCAAGGAGAAGGGACATGAGATGCATCAAGAAAGGAACTATCCATAATGAGCAAGCCACATTCTTGATTAGTGTGCAATGCAATAACTGCATTAGCACAGTCCAATTTTAGCCTCATTTTGGCACCCATATGAAGGTTATGGATATCCATGGAGCCAAAGAAGAATAAGTAAAATGGTGCCACTCTCCCCTTGTATAACTGCTTTATGAAGCATCTTGCTGACAGTAGTAAACCCATAAGGCACCTGTGGTGGCAAAATCAGCAACACAAAGTTGACAGAAAATGGCTCTTTCCTTCTTTAAACTGACCTCTTGGAAGCACTCTGTCAAGAAAGCATATACTTTTTAAAGAGAACTTAACTTTAAATCATCACTTCTTCCAAAGTGAGCTAAGTTCATATTAATAGGTGCCTAACAACAACTGACCAGTGCTTCAGAAAGCACCAGTCACATTATGTGGGCAGATCTGATTGCAGAAGTCAAATTTCCAATCTGTCATGCAACCCAAAATGATTGTGGAGAGCAATTTCCAGTGACTAGACTAATATAACATAATAATGCTGGATAGATCTAGAGAGCCAGTTTGGCCTAGTCACTGTCACAGGGGTGTCAAACTGGGGGCCCGCGGGCAGGATGTGTCATGTGCAGGCCACACCCACCCCAGCTCCATGAAGGGAACAAACTTCAATGTTTGACACCAAGCTAGAAACCAGGAGACTCCTTGAGTTCTAATACTACCTCATGAATTGCTGGCAGGGTGACTTTTTTATTTATTTTATTTATTTATTATTTAAATTTGTATACCGCCCTTCTCCCGAAGGACTCAGGGCGGTTCACAGCCAAGTAAAAAATGAAAATACATTATAGATACAATTAAAATACTAGTAAAAAACTTATTTGAATTGGCCACAATTAAAATTTAGAGATAAAACCCATTAAAAACCCATAACTTTAAAAAAAAAAAAAAACTAACCCAGTCCAGCGCAGATAAATAAGTAAGTTTTGAGCTCGCGGCGAAAGGTTCGGAGGTCCGGAAGTTGACGAAGTCCTGGGGGGAGTTTGTTCCAGAGGGCGGGAGCCCCCACAGAGAAGGCCCTTCCCCTGGGTGTCGCAAGACGACACTGTCGCGCCGACGGCACCCTGAGGAGTCCCTCTCTGTGAGAGCGCACGGGTCGGTGAGAGGTATTCGGTAGCAGCAGGCGGTCCCGTAAGTAACCCGGCCCTATGCCATGGAGCGCTTTAAAGATGTTCACCAACACCTTGAAGCGCACCCGGAAGGCCACAGGTAGCCAGTGCAGCCTGCGCAGGATAGGTGTCACTCGGGAGCCACGAGGGGCTCCCTCTATCACCCGCGCAGCTGCATTCTGGACCAACTGCAGCCTCCGGATGCCCTTCAAGGGGAGCCCCATGTAGAGAGCATTGCAGTAGTCCAGACGAGACGTCACAAGGGCGTGAGTGACTGTGCACAAGGCATCCCGGTCTAGAAAGGGGCGCAACTGGCGCACCAGGCGAACCTGGTGGAAAGCTCTCCTGGAGACGGCCGTCAAATGATCTTCAAAAGACAGCTGTGCATCCAGGAGAACACCCAAATTGCGCACCCTCTCCATCGGGGCCAATGACTCG
Source organism: Ahaetulla prasina (assembly GCF_028640845.1). Taxonomy (NCBI): domain Eukaryota; kingdom Metazoa; phylum Chordata; class Lepidosauria; order Squamata; family Colubridae; genus Ahaetulla; species Ahaetulla prasina. The sequence goes on along the minus strand of NC_080539.1, from coordinate 305,763,264 downwards.
CTCCCGACAGTCAGCCGCGGACTCAGCTGACTGTACCGGGATGCCGGCATCCACAGCCACTCCGTCTTGGAGGGATTGAGCTTGAGCCTGTTTCTCCCCATGACTTTGAGTCAGTCACCCTCTCAGCCCATAATCTCAGGCTCAGAAGACAAGCTGGTAGGTCAATTCAAGTTGCAACCAATGCATCCAAAACTCTGTACTTGTATGAAAACACTCGGGTGGGGGGGAGAGTTGGATAGATCCTAATGTATCAGCAACCATACGGTTAATGTAGCATCCTAGCTTGTATCTATGGATACAGCTAAAGATGTTAAGCTGCTTCAGCTGTCAGTTGGAGATGAGAAGATAGGAATGTCATGAAAACAAAGCATAAAAGATGGGTATGAGGGCTTGTCTAATGCTTCAGGGGAACCTGATTATGAACCTTTAGTAAATAACACATATTAACGAACAAGGCGAACTGTGATTGATTATTACTTGTTCAGGAGTAGCTTTACATGACAGAAATGATTAATTAAAGCTGTACAACCAAGAAATTTCAGGGGAAGTTAATAACTCATAGATAATCCTAATCCAAAGATTTATGGTGAGTGAAAATGGTGATAATACACTGCGAAGTATCAGGAAGTTTTCTATGATGTTCATTTTCTAATTTTAATTTTAATTCAAAAAGAACACAACAATGAGAAAATGTTATTTTAAGTTCGGGTTAGGCAACCTGCTGTCTTCTAGACCAGAGGTCTCCAACACTGGCAACTTTAAGTCTGGTGGACTTCAACTCCCAGAATTCCCCAGCCAGCAAAACTGGCTGGGGAATTCTGAGAGTTGAAGTCCACCAGGCTTAAAGTTGCCAATGTTGGAGACCTTTGTTCTAGACACTTTGGATCATAATACCTACGTACAATCTCTTCTCCTAATTTATTCTTACTGGAGAATTTACTCAAAATCAGGTTATATATTTATGGACATATTACACACACCCAAGTTCCCATATATAATTGGAAACAGAAAAATTATCAAAATGAAAAATCTTTCATCATTGGCATTTTGACAGAAAGTGACTCGAATTTTACTTATACTTTCCTGCATAAAGTCTTATGTTTAGTTGGCTGCCCATCTGATAAAAGAGCCTGGACATAACTTTTATCCAGAGAAAACTGAGTAGGCAGTAAAGTAGCAGAATTCCAAATGGAACTTTCCAACAATAATATGTAATTTTTCTATGCATTATGGAGAACAAAGGAGGTGATCTAAAAGATGTCACATGGAAAGGAAAGGCCAGGCCTAAGGGAAGGGAACAGGAAGAAATGTTTGAATCTAGCCAAGGCAGCTTTTCCGATATCCAGCAAAACAATTAGCAACATTATTAGCCTGATGTAAATGGATTGAATCATTAGATTATTGCAGAAGCCATTTTTGCCAATTTCTTGGATCTACGTGGAAAATTGCAGGAGATTGCCCAATGATCTGCAAATTAGCAAATGTGGTTTTTAATCAAGCAGCTTCTCTTGTATCATAAAGCTTTTACACAAACTCAAATTCCAATTTTGGGTCTTCTGCAGCCCAATATATTGAGACTGATAGCAAGCAAAGCCTGATTTATGTATTTCATATTCATTAACAGAAAGAGCCACATGATAATGGTGCCCTTGTTTAGCAACTGCCTCATTTAGCCACCATTTGTAGTTACAACCTTTGTAGGTCTATGAAACAAAGGAAAACTGAAGTAAGATAGTAAAATTGTGATGTTTCACTTAGTGACTGCTTCATTGATGACCAAGTTGTAGTCCCAATTGTGTTTGCTAAATGAGGACTATTTATAATGCGGTAATCCTTCAGAGGAAGAAACTATAAAGTTACAAGTTTAGTCTAGGGAACTTTCTAACTAGGATATTGGAGGATGCAGAGCTAGAAAAAATATCCAAGAGTTTTGACAGTTATCCAATTGTACAATTGTTATACTTACTCCAGAAATCACACCTTACTTATTATAAATAATATTCCTCTATAGATGCACTAGAAGTCTCAAAAGATAAAAATGTCTTTCTTTGACTTTTTGCCACTTATTTTGCTCACTTTGGTTCTTTTTTTTTTTATTATTTGCATTTATATCCCGCCCTTCTCCGAAGACTCAGGGCGGCTTACACTATGTCAGGCAATAGTCTTCATCCATTTGTATACTATATACAAAGTCAACTTATTGCCCCCCAACAATCTGGGTCCTCATTTTACCTACCTTATAAAGGATGGAAGGCTGAGTCAACCTTGGGCCTGGTGGGACTCGAGCCTGCAGTAATTGCAGGCAGCTGTGTTAATAACAGGCTGCATTAGCCTGTTGAGCCACCAGAGGCCCTACCCACCAGAGGTTCTACCACAATATAGGACACAAAGAAGAGAGAACGGAAGGAGAGAAAAAAAACTTGTGGATAACATTGTCTCTATTTTTCAGCAGATTTTATTTTATTTTTTTATCTTTTTTGCTGCCTAGTTCCTAGCCAATTCCAAGAACTGGCTAATGTGTATTTTGTGGCTTAAAATCACCCACTCCTGATTGTCGAAGCCTTTGGAATTATCCTGCTTTTGCTTTTATCAGCTGGGACAAGCCACAGCATATTAAGACCAAGGAGAAAGTCAACAATTCTCCCCTCAAAAGACAATGGTACAAGTATGTGGAAAATGAGCCCAGCTTGCAAAGGCAATTTGACACCTTGCTCGTTCACGGTGTTGGTTCCGCATTGCACTCTGTTGCAGCATGTCCTGATGGCTGAGAGATTGAAAAGTCCGACCTTCTTAACAAACCTTTTATAGGAGAGGTGAGAGAGAAAGGATGAATGAATTACACAAGTTTTGGTGGTTAAAAAGTACCGTAGCTTGCAGGGTAAATCTGGCTTCTGAATTTGCTATTCCTATATGCCTCTATCCTATCTCTTCTCAGTCTTGTATGAATATGTAAAATATTAACATATAATTCAATAGAACCATGAAGAGTCAGAGAGAGAAAAAGGGGACAATTCACACATTTCCCTGTTTTCTCTGTAATATAGGGAACTATTTAAGTTAAGGTGGTGTGATACTGATTAAATATTGACTTGCTGCCCTTCCCACCAGAATTCCACCAAAAGAAACATTCAGTAACAGAAGTCCCCTGTAATGTATTTTTCCTTGGCATATTGACTAGATTTATATTTCACATCCACATAGCCCTGGCTAGGTATGCTGGTGCCTGCAAGCACACATGTTTCCAAAGACATCCTCCTTAGATCTCACCAGGCTCCACCAGAATTTCCTGAATTTTAAAAGTTTCTTCTAATTAAATTAGAACATTGAATCATAGGATTGGAGGGGACCTCAGAGGTCTTCTAGTTCAACCCCCTACTCAAGGCAGGAGGCTTGCACTATTCCGGTCAAATGATTACCTAGTCTATTTTTGAAAACCTCTAACGATGGAGCACCCACGACTCCAGGAGACACAACTATCATTTGAAAAAAGTCAGTCAGTCACATTGCTAAAATTCAACCTCTTTGCTGGTGAGTTTGTGGCAAAATCACAGCCTGCATTGTTGAAGGCCTTGTGTTGCAGGTTGTCTATCCTAGGCCCCAAATGTTGAGCATTAATGAAATGCAGCATTACTCCTTATCTGTTTATTCCCAATATCCTGAATATTGCAAGACAAAAGCAGTGCAATTCTATGCATATTAGACATTCTATATGCATTACAACATACTGTTAGGAAAATATGCTTGGCGTTTCATCAAAAGTACATATGAGATTGTCTTCTCTAGAACATGCTGCTTGGCTGATAAATTTTCAGATGAATAGTTACAATTATTGTTATTATTTGTTTTTATTCACCAAAGGACAAACACGATTGCATTTTTATTACTTTGTCCTGATTTAATTTGAGCCACTCAGAGTCATGGAGAAGAACTATGTGGTTGCTACGAATCAAAAACAATTTGAGATACATAATCAATCACCTACAGTAGATTCAGTGTGGAGTAGGGAGGTGACAGAATAGAATAGAATAGAATAGAATAGAATAGAATAGAATAGAATAGAATAGAATAGAATAGAATAGAATAGAATTTTTTATTGGCCAAGTGTGACTGGACACACAAGAATTTGTCTTGGTGCATATGCTCTTAGTGTACATAAAAGAAAAGATATGTTCATCAAGAATTCTAAGGTACAACACTGACTGAGTTTAACGGAATTGAAAAAGAATCTCATTTTTTCTTTGTTCTATAAAAATATGAGTTTCAGCCCAGAACCTACCGGTAGAAATCATCTAAGTAAACTCCTAAAATATATCTCCAGCAAAATGTTCTTCTTGGGGTTTTTTGGAAAATTCTCAGTAGACACAGCCACATATTTGGTTCTTTTATAAATGGTTTGATTTGTAATATTGGGAGTGGGAGGCACTGTTTATCGGTGGTTCTCCTCCTATCTCTCCGATCGGTCGCAGACGGTGTTGACGGGGGGCAGAGGTCAACCCCGAGGCGCCTCACTTGTGGGGTGCCACAGGGGTCGATTCTCTCGCCCCTTCTGTTCAACATCTATATGAAGCCGTTGGGTGAGATCATCAGTGGCTTCGGTGTGAGGTACCAACTGTACGCTGATGATACTCAGCTGTACTTTTCCACACCGGGCCATCTCAACCAAGCTATCGAAGTGCTGTCCCGGTGTCTGGAGGCCGTACGGGTCTGGATGGGGAGAAACAGGCTCAAGCTCAATCCCTCCAAGACAGAGTGGCTGTGGATGCCGGCATCCCGGTACAGTCAGCTGCGGACGCGAGTTGGAGGCGAGTCATTGGCCCCAATGGAGAGGGTGCGCAACTTGGGCGTCCTCCTGGATGAACGGCTGTCTTTTGAAGATCATTTGACGGCCGTCTCCAGGAGAGCTTTTTACCAGGTTCGCCTGGTTCGCCAGTTGCGCCCCTTTCTAGACCGGGATGCCCTATGCACGGTCACTCACGCTCTCGTGACGTCTCGTCTGGATTACTGCAATGCTCTCTACATGGGGCTCCCCTTGAGGAGCACCCGGAGACTCTAGGTAGTTCAGAATGCGGCTGCGCGGGTGATAGAGGGGGCCCCTCGGGGCTCCCACGTAACACCTTTCCTGCGCAGACTGCACTGGCTGCCTGTGGCCTTCCGGGTGCGCTTCAAGGTTTTGGTAATGATCTTCAAAGCGCTCCATGGCATAGGGCCGGGCTATTTACAGGACCGTCTGCTGCTACCGAATACCTCTCACTGACCCGTGCGCTCTCACAGAGAGGGACTCCTCAGGGTGCTGTCAGCTAGGCAGTGCCGTCTGGCGACACCCAGGGGAAGGGCCTTCTCTGTGGGGGCTCCCACCCTTTGGAACGAGCTTCCCCCAGGACTTCGTCAACTTCCGGACCTCCGAACCTTTCGCCACGAGCTTAAAACTCATCTATTTATTTGCGCAGGACTGGACTAGATTTTAGATTTTAAATTTAAACTTGTTTTAATGGGTTTTATTATGTATACTGTGATTTTTAATTATTCGGCTATTTGGAATAAGTTTTTTAATGGATGTTTTATTTTCTATTTATATGTGTTTTTATCTGCCTGTAAACCGCCCTGAGTCCCTAGGGAGATAGGGCGGTATATAAATACGAATAAATAAATAAATAAATAAATAAATAAATAAATAAATAAATAAATAAATAATTGCAGGATTAACTTTACAAAATCTTTTCCATAATCTCCTTTCTTAAATCCCACAATCACTGTATTTTATAATTTTTTTCTAATTCTGAAGATTACTCTTTTCAATTATTATTACATCTGGGATAATGTTATGTTCTAGCTAGTGATCCATTTGTATGTGAAAATCACGTAAAATTTAATACCGTGATTTTTTTTGTGTTGGGCAGTCAAAGGGCAGAGAAGGGAGAAGAGATGGAGACAGTTTGTGCAGTACAGGAAAACATTACCACAGGATTCAGTGATTATTTTAAGTGCAGGTTGGTTGCCAAGCACCCAAAATTTGATCAGATGACTGTGAAGATGCAGCGATGGTCAAAACTTTGAGGAGCCATTGTGAGTCCATTTTTTTCACCATCATCATAACTTTCAACAGTTGCTGAATATATGGATGCAATGTGAAGACTACCCCTAAACAAGGTTCCACATATTTTAATGATTCTGGTCTCTTTAATTTCTCTAAAAAGGTCATCAAAAGGTCATCCATTATGTGGAAGAAAGGAGGATGGCTCCAATAAGCCCATGCCAAACCAATGAACGATTGGCAGACTTCATTCAAAATTGAACAGTGTACTGGTTCTTGGGGAGATGCTATTTTGTCAAGATCAAATGACTGAACCAGAGGAAAACAAACTTGGTCACCCTGTGATGGCAAACCTATGACATACGTATCAAAGTTGAAATGCCATGTTGTTTTGGCATGAACACACCAGCATTCACACCAGCATTCACCAACGCTCAACTGTTCTCAAAGGACACACGACATTCTCACATGATTTTCAGAGGCTGCAGAAGCTCCAGAAGAATAGGATGTGCTGTCATCTCTGGACTCTCTGGAAGTTGGGTAAAAGAACTGTGCTCTTGGATGGCCTCTAGAGCCTCTGAAAACTGCATGAGAATGAGGCATACTTTCACGTGTCTTTTGGAGTCTGTGAAGGCCATACAAGAATGGGGTGTACTCTTGTATGATTTCCTTAAGAAATTATGCAAGAACACATCCCATTCTTGCCCCTGCCCAGAGGCTGGGCAACAGCAAAACTTCATGCATGACTTCTGGCGGGTCCAAATACCACATGAGAGACAGCCCATTCTCACATGGCCTCTGCAGCATCCAAATCTCGCATGAGAACGGGCCGTGCTTTTACATGGTTTTCAGAGGCTGCAGAGATGGCAGAAGAGCACAATCCAAAATTGCTTCAAGAACAAAGGCCCTATGTGACCCAGAGCAATCTTGAGTAAGCCACAGATGCCTGTTACCAGAAAGAGAACATCGCCTGGCATGATGGGAAAATTGGGCCACGGGGGCAATTGCACCATTCTGCAAGGCTCACACACTTTGGCGGAAGGTGCCCTTTTGGAGTGGCAGTGGTGGTCCTAGGACTGAAGCAAAGGCCTGGGCCTCTTGGTCCAGTCTTAGTGCTGCTGCTGAATTGTACTGTTTAGAGCCTGGAGATGTGAGGGGTGTGTGTGTATGAAATAGAGAATTGTTTCTTTTGTGTTCAAGGGTGTGTCTGTGACATGCCAGCTCGGTCAAGTTGGGCACTTTCCAAATTTTTGCTACGCCAAGCCCAAAAAGTTTGCCATCGCTGTCCTACACCCAAAGCAATATTTACATGCAATTCTAATGCACTGCCTGGAAAACCACTTCTGATTAAAGCCGCTTGGGCTGAGTTTAGCTCCTCTGTAGTGAAATGATTTATAATCTTAAAGTTTCCTGACCTCAGTATTGTTTCCACCATTCACAAGGAGAGGCAAGCGAAAAGGGCCTTTGGTTCTGGTCATGTTGGTGGTTTTCTTTTTCATTTTTCCTGTTTGATAGCCAGAAAGAGGCCTCCTAATGGCCTTGGCTTATTATAATCAGAGGGCAGTCTGGGAATGCCATGACTTCAGAGGCAAGAGGTGAAAGGGGAGAGGAAGCAGCTGCCCCTCCTTCCTTACCCTTTGGAGGAGGGTTCACAGGGTGTTGTGTGGCATGCAGAGTGGGAACTACTGTTGTTATTTTAATACAAACAGCCACCGACCTTTCTTTCTCGCAATGCCCTGAACTTTGCTAGATGTCACCAGCATCTCGCTAAGCCAAAATAAATCTCAGGGACAAGCTGTAAAAAAGAGAATTCCTGCTGCAAAGGCTGAGTTTTGCAGAAGCCAACGCCAGAAGGCAGATTCTGCATGCGGAGGCACAGGTAGCACCAGAGTGCAGCAGCGAGAGGTTAACCTGCACAAAGGGCTATAGAGAGGCAAGTGGAAACGCGCAGGCCGAGTGGTGGAAATCCATCAGGCTATTTGATGCATTCCAAGCGAACTGTCAGTCGCAAAAATGTTTACACTGGTTCTGCTTTCTATTGAGGCTGCTAACTGGGCTGTAGCAGCATGCCCGCCTGTTTCGCCAACTGCTGTCGGTGCCAAAAGGCATCCTGAGGACAGAAGCATTAGCGCATGATGGAGAGGATGCTCCATCTGGAACCGGCCCACTTGGAAGCATAATACCTCAGCAGCACATTGTGTTGGATTTGATTTCTCTTCAGAATCATCTTAGGGAATAAAGGAAGCAGAGTTGCCGTTGTGTGGCAGAATGGCCTTGTTCTTCGAGAGCTTTACTTTCATTTTTGGAGATGTGTGAAACTTCCTTTTGCCCACTGACACAGCACGGTTCTCATCTAAAAGTAGAGACATCTGACCTGGATCTTAAGCAGAAAATAGAAAGATAGTTAGCAACATGCTGTTCTATTTGGCAGTACATTTAAAGAATATAATCATGGTGTAGAAACACCGGGCTTGCAACAGGCGTAGAGACAATTGCAACAGGTTTAGAGAAAAATTGAATCCAGTGCAGGATTTCAAATGAGCACAAACCTAAAAGAAGTCAGGCTAATTTTTATCTGAACATTTCCAACAAAATAATTATTTTCTTCTGTTTGCATTTGAATCAGTTTTGACTTCTGATGACCGACTGAATCAGGCCCTGTAGTTTTCTTTGCATGGTTTTTGGAAATGGTTTGCCATTGCCTCCTTTCTAGGGTTGAGAAAGAGTGTCTGGTCCAAGGCTTTGTACCATATCTCCCAGTTTCTAACCCAATTCTTTAACTATTACACCAAACTGGCTCTCCAAATAGGTTGAAGGAATATTACTAAGGTGACCAATTGTCCTCCTTTAGGGAGGACAGTCCTTCTTTTGTAAGTTCTGTCCTCTCTCGAAAAGTGTCCTCCTACATGTCCTCCTTTTCAATATTTGAAGACTAATCTGTAAATCTCCGTATTCGAGCGATGCTGATCCGATCCGTTGCGTGTGATGTGACGTATTTGTATGTGACATGACGATTCATCAAGGCTCGGTACAGTGAGGCAAGACGCAATTATGAGATTCATGCGCTCCGCGCAGGATAATTGTTTTGAGAGAGTGCGCCACGTGCAAGAGTGTGCTGCGCGCAAGTGGCTTTGTTTACTTCTTACTGAAACACGACACGGAACACACACATGCATTAGACTCACTTCTTTCTCAGTGAATATTCAATCATACACAGGTGAGCACAATAATTCTCATTTTATTAATTCATTATCTGTTTAATAATTTCCAAATATGTATGATTTTATTTACAAATTCATTCGCTTATGTTATTGTTTCAGTTTTAATAATTAATTTTATTTATTCAATTGCTAATGATTTTTGGAAAAGTGAGAAATCGAGACTGAATGTTGATACTCTAGCTGCAGCACTTGCTGTAAAATTCAATATGAAGGATATTTCTTGTTCAGATATTTCCAATATATTTTTAGACGATGATACATTGACAAAAATATTCATTCAATGGCAAAGTACTCATTTAAATAATAATTAATAGGCATGTAAACATAATTACAATATAAAATGTTTTTTATTATGCATTTATCATAGTGTATTCTATATTACTGTTACAATTAATAAAGTGTTTCTTTTATTTATGATTTTTTTTTCAATTTATTTGTGTCTTCCTTCTCATTGTAAAAAAGTTGGTCACTTTAATATTACTTCATCCTGAAGTAATTAGTTCCATTATCAAATTGCTCTGGTTAGGAAGTGCTTCCTAACATGCAGCTGTAATCAGCTGGATTTCCATAGACAGACCAAGGAAAGCCTATAAGAGCATGAACAATATCACCAATGTAATCCATTTAATTTTTCCCTTGGGGTCAGTTTATTTGGACTGATAGCGTGGAGGATGTTTATCTTGTATGTTATATTGAAGCATCGCTGGAATATTTTAACCTGCTGAAACCCACCTCTGGTTCCAGGGTCTCTTTGTGCCAGTTAAAGGGATGTTAAAACAGGCATTGGGGCACAAGGAGCAAATTGCAAAATAAATTTGCCATTATAGTGAAAACTCCATCACGATGCTGGATGAACATAAGTTTGTATGATAATTTTGGAACACTTATTTCATCTTGATTAAATTGCTGAATTCTATGGATGTCTTTGAATCAGTATGAGCTAGGGAGAGTTCTACATTAATCAAACCCCAATACTCAGGATGCTTTCATGTGAGTTTCCTCAAAGAGAAGAGATGCTTTGTTTGTGGAAAAAAGGATATTGCGGCTATGAAGAAAAAAAGAAAAAGAAAAAAGAAAAATAGGAATTGTGTCTATTGGGTAGAATTTCAATACCTCCCCTCCCCCGAAGCATTTTATCTTATTCTGCTTTTTTTTCTGTTGCACATCTATAATACAAAGGCTTTGACACCAAGGTGTTATCTGGAACTGAATACAGGCAGAGTTGGACATATCAAGTTTCAAACAGTCCCAAAGCTTCAACAGTCCTTGCATGTGATAATGAGGCTTCACCCTCATCTGCTCAAGCCGTATGAGTATTAAAAATAAAGCAATTAATGTTTAATCCCACTGAGATGCAATTAGGCCTTACGCATGATTGTATTTGAATTTAAGTGTAAAATGAAGGCATTCTTTTAGACTTTAATGATACTGAAAATATAGAACCAGATCATTGATCAGTTTTATTTGAAGCTCTTTGCTCTCAAGGACAGCAGCTCTGCAAGTCTGCCAGCAGAGGTCTTCCCCAGCTTTTTTAGTTAAGAAGTCATTTTGGCTGCTTTGCAAATGCAAAATATATGTCCTGCTATTTAGGCTCAAATTATGCAAACAAACAAACAAACAAACAAACAAACAAACAAGTATTTAGAAGCTGCTTGTTGTAATCACAAAGCAAGTTGAGGCAATATAGTAAAAATTGTAAAATGAAAAGAAAAAAAGAAATCAAGAAATAATGAAATAACAATACTAGTTATGGAAGAATAACAAGGATGAAAAGATCACATACCTAGTGTGGGTTTACAAATCACCTTGCCCCAGGGGCAGTGGTGGATTGCTCCCGGTTCTGTCCGGTTCTTGTGAACTGGTAGTAAAAGCGGCGGGAGGCTCCGCCCACATACCCAGACGTCATAATGGACCATCTGCTCATGCATCTGTGCGCTCCCGTTGCGAACTGGTAGTAAAGGTAAGTAGAACCCACCCCTGCCCAGGAGCTACTGGACAAACCATTTTTAAAGAGATTTCCTAAAAGGCAGGATCAGAGAAATGCATCCTATGGGACAAATGATATTCCATTTCTTTGGTAAATATAAATGACCCTTTTCTTGTGCCCCCACCCTTCCACAATCCTTGAAGTAAGCATGCAGGTTCTGAAACTGTTATGTATTAACAGTTGTGCCTTTAAATATTTGGGCGGGAAATCAGCACGTTGCTGATTGGACGAAGCCTCCAGCAAAACTGTATAAAAGGAGAGGTTTTTCCCCCAGCCTGTCGCTGGGTTCACCCTATATTAAAGAGCTGTTGTCACTACCCTGGTCTCCAGCCTCGTTACTTCCCGAACTTAACATTGGCGACGAAGGTGGGATCTCGAGGTTAGGAGAACCAGAACCGAGCTGAAGCACGCTAGTCCCGAACCCAGCAAACTCAGGGCAGAAACGCGGAAATGGCAAACACGCCACCCGCACCGTAACCCGGCAAGGAGAAATGGGGAACATATATGACCCGTTTGAAAGCTTTCTAGAAGCCAACGAACTACAGGGATCTGATAACCCAAAGCGGGCTAACTTCCTAAGCCATTGCGGGCGGGAGGTAATCGAGATTGCGGAAGCCCTGGCAGAGCCAACGCCGATACAATCGGTATCGTGGCCGACTCTGCAGACTTTGCTGAAGAACCATTTCGCACCGACGCCGTCCAAATACGTGCAGCGGTTTGAATTCGGAGAACGTAGACAGATGGAGGCGAGTCCATCGGTGACTACATGGCCGCTTTAAGAAGGCGTCCAAGGACTGCGGATACCGAGACTTAGGCAGTGCTACTCGAGCAACTCATCCGAGGGGTCAAGGACATCCGCCTCTCGGCGGCGACTGCTAGCCAGGAGCAACCTGACACTAGCCACCGCTCTGGGCGAGGCCAGAGCACACGAAATGTCTACTAAAGCAGCAGAGACCCTGCAAAAGCCTCTTCAATCCAAGGCGTAGCGCAGCCAACGCCAGTACACCAGGAGGAGATTCAGTCCGAATCCGAAGGTGAGGCGAGGATGAGGAAGGGTCTGCCGGACCGAGAAACGCGACACTGAGGACCGTGACGAGTGCGGAAGCTGCGGAGGGCAGCATCAGCGCCAACGCTGCAGGTTTAAAGACGCAACATGCGGCGGTGTGGGAAGAAAGGACACTTAGCTCAGGTTTGCAGGCGGCCCAACCTTCCCGCCGAAAATTCAAATCGGCCAATCAAAACGCGGAACCGGAAAGGCGGCCCGCGATTGGTTCAAACAAGAAAGGCGCGAAGTCTAACCAAACGACTGTCATTATAGGCCGCGCCTCAACCAAAGTGGAAAAGAAGATTTTCACAAAGCCCAAGATCGAGGGAGTACGGTGCAGGCTTGAAGTAGACACGGGATCAGCGATCACCATCATGTCCTGGGACACTCTGGCGAAGTCGCTGCCGTCCGTCGCGAAGCGCCATCTGCAAGCACAGCGGCTACGAGTGCACGACTACCAGGGGAATCGCATCCCTGTTCGAGGGACCACCTCCGTCCGAGTCGAGTACGGCCCTCACAAAAAGACCCTGCCCATCACGATCGTCGAAGGAACTCTGCCCAGTCTGTTGGGACTAGACTGGTTTCGTGCCCTGGGCATGGGAGTGACTGGCATCTACAGAAGTGACTGCAATTTGAAAGACATTCTCTTTAACGAGTTCGAAGATGTCTTCAAGGACTGCCTGGGCAAGTACAAGGGGACCCCTATTTCCTTCAACTTAGACCCCCAGGTAGCCCCCATTAGGCTTAAGGCGAGGAGAGTCCCTTTTGCCCTAAAACCAAAATTGATAAGGAGCTGGACAAGCTCATAAATCAGGGATTTTGGTGCCAGTCGATCACGCAAAGTGGGAGACGCCAATCGTCACCCCATCAAACCGGACGGGTCAATTAGAATTTGCGCTGACTACAAGGCGACGCTTAACAAAGCCTTACAGAAAAGCGCTTACCGGTTCCGTGGTGCAACACTTATTGCACTCTTTGGGGCAAGGGCAAGTCTTTGCAAAGTTAGACTTGGCCCAAGCCTACCAACAACTGCCAGTGAGCGCCCGCACAGCGAAGCCCAAGCGATTGTGACGCACAGGGGGCATTCAAGTGCACCGATTGCAATTTGGGGTTAGTGTGGCACCAGGGCTGTTCCAAAACCTGATGGAACGACTACTGCAAGGGCTCCCAGGGGTAGTTCCCTACTTCGATGATGTCCTAATTTCAGGGGAAAACATGGAGGAATTGGGGGAGCGGTTAAGAAAGGTCTTGAGCATTTTCCGGACAGCCGGATTAAAAGTCAAGACAAATAAATGTCAGATAGGGGTCGAATCGGTCGATTTCTTGGGCTACCGGATAGACAAGAAAGGAATTCACCCTACTGAGAGCAAGGTTAAGGCAATTAGGAAGGCTCCAGCGCCCAAAAACAAAGCAGAGCTGCAGGCATTCCTGGGATTGGTTAATTTTACGGTCTTTTAAAGAACAAAGCAACCGTTCTTGGAACCGCTGCATAGGCTCTTAGGAAAAAATACTGTTTGGTCTTGGGGAAAGTCAGAAAATAGGGCTTTTGAAGCAGTAAAGAACCTGCTCTCAAGTGATAGCCTGCTCATCCAATATCACGACTCACTACCCCTAGTGCTGGTTTGCGATGCGTCCCCTTATGGGGTGGGGGCTGTACTCAGCCATAGACTTCCAAACGGCACAGAAGCCCCTATAGCGTTCTACTCTAGAACGATGTCCTCCCCAGAGAGGAACTACAGCCAATTAGACAAAGAAGCATTAGCCATTGTATCAGGGGTCAAAAAATTCCATGAGTATGTCTTTGGGCGGAATTTTGAAATCGTGACTGACCACAGACCGTTACTGGGATTACTGGCTGGCGACCGGCCAACGCCTGTGGCACTTTCGCCACGTTTGACTCGATGGACTATATTTTTAGCCGCTTACTCATACAAGCTGCAGCATCGACCGGGAAAAGAAGTGGGGCATGCAGACGCATTGAGCCGATGCCCACTGCCAGGGGCGACCGAAGACCCCACTCCGGGGACACCCATCCTCCTTATTGACTCGTTGGACTCTGGCCCAGTCACATCAAAGGAAGTGGCTCGGGCATCATACCGGGACATTGTGTTAAGGACTGTACTCGGTTGGGTACAGAGAGGGTGGCCCGCTGCGCCGGGCGAACGGTTCAAAGAATTTGTTAAGAAACGTGATGAGCTCTCGGCTCAAGGGGGGTGCCTGTTATGGGGTGATCGTGTAATAATTCCTGTTAAGTTAAGGGGCAAGGTATTGGACCTCCTCCACGAGGGTCACCCAGGCATCGTAAGGATGAAGGGGTTAGCTAGAAGCTATGTATGGTGGCCACTCATGGACGCAGAGATTGCTGAGAGGGTAGGGAAATGCCAAGCTTGCCAAGAGTCCAGACCGCTACCCCCAACAGCCCCAGTCAGAGAATGGGAAAAGCCCCAAGGGCCTTGGTCAAGAATCCACATTGACTTTGCTGGCCCCTTTCACGGCCAAACGTTCCTAGTGGTGGTGGACGCATTTTCCAAATGGTTAGAGATCATACTTATGAAGTCCACCACAGCCGAAGCAGTAATCGCAACCCTGCGCCACCTATTCGCAACTCACGGGTTGCTGGGCACTCTGGTGTGCGGCAATGGGGCCCAATTCACGGCAGCCCAGTTTGGAGAGTACCTGGCAGAGGGAGGGATCCGACATGCCCTCTCTGCACCTTTCCACCCTCGTCGAATGGCCTTGCAGGCGTTCCGTCCGGGCGCTAAGGAGGCATTGTCCAGTCTCAAGCCAGGTGACTGGCAAACAAAAATAGACTTTTTCCTAGCCGTCCAGCACAGAACCCCAAGCACAGCCACTGGGAAAAGCCCAGCCGAATTGCTAATGGGACGAAAACTCCGGTGCCCACTTGACCGTTTGAACCCCCATTACACACCCGAGGGTTACAAGGGGAGCTAGAAAAACAAGGAAATGAGCATAGGCGACCGGGTGTGGGCCCGAAACTATGGGGACGGCCCTAGTTGGCTCGCAGGACAAGTAACAAAAGTAACAGGGCCAAAATCGTATGTGGTAGAGCTACCAGACAACCGAATGTGGCGGCGCCACATAGATCAGTTAAGGAAACGAATAACTGACCAAACCGAACCAACAGAGACAGGTAATGACCAATACCACTTTGAAGCCACAGCCGACAATGACCCGGGGGAGGCGCAAGACTTAGCTGAGGTCCCAGAGTTCCAGCGACGCCATCAGGTCCCCGAGGGAAACAGCAAGGAAAATTCCAAAATTAATCCAAGGCCGGATGGCCAAGAAAAAGAGTCGGCCAATAATCCAGAGCCCGATGGCCCAGAGAAAGAGCTGGGAGGAGAAAACAGCCCTAAAATAAAATAAAATAAAATAAAATAAAATAAAATAAAATAAAATAAAATAAAATAAAATAAAATAAAATAAAATAAAATAAAATAAAATAAAATAAAATAAAATAAAATAAAATAAAATAAAATAAAATAAAATAAAATAAAATAAAATAAAATAAAATAAAATAAAATAAAATAAAATAAAATAAAATAAAATAAAATAAAATAAAATAAAATAAAATAAAATAAAATAAAATAAAATAAAATAAAATAAAATAAAATAAAATAAAATAAAATAAAATAAAATAAAATAAAATAAAATAAAATAAAATAAAATAAAATAAAATAAAATAAAATAAAATAAAATAAAATAAAATAAAATAAAATAAAATAAAATAAAATAAAATAAAATAAAATAAAATAAAATAAAATAAAATAAAATAAAATAAAATAAAATAAAATAAAATAAAATAAAATAAAATAAAATAAAATAAAATAAAATAAAATAAAATAAAATAAAATAAAATAAAATAAAATAAAATAAAATAAAATAAAATAAAATAAAATAAAATAAAATAAAATAAAATAAAATAAAATAAAATAAAATAAAATAAAATAAAATAAAATAAAATAAAATAAAATAAAATAAAATAAAATAAAATAAAATAAAATAAAATAAAATAAAATAAAATAAAATAAAATAAAATAAAATAAAATAAAATAAAATAAAATAAAATAAAATAAAATAAAATAAAATAAAATAAAATAAAATAAAATAAAATAAAATAAAATAAAATAAAATAAAATAAAATAAAATAAAATAAAATAAAATAAAATAAAATAAAATAAAATAAAATAAAATAAAATAAAATAAAATAAAATAAAATAAAATAAAATAAAATAAAATAAAATAAAATAAAATAAAATAAAATAAAATAAAATAAAATAAAATAAAATAAAATAAAATAAAATAAAATAAAATAAAATAAAATAAAATAAAATAAAATAAAATAAAATAAAATAAAATAAAATAAAATAAAATAAAATAAAATAAAATAAAATAAAATAAAATAAAATAAAATAAAATAAAATAAAATAAAATAAAATAAAATAAAATAAAATAAAATAAAATAAAATAAATAAATAAATAAATAAATAAATAAATAAATAAATAAATAAATAAATAAATAAATAATTAAATAAATAAATAAATAAATAAATAAATAGATATGTAAATAAGACCAAGTGTTTTCTGGGAGGGGAGGAGTGTTATGTATTAACAGTTGTGCCTTTAAATATTTGGGCGGGAAATCAGCACGTTGCTGATTGGACGAAGCCTCCAGCAAAACTGTATAAAAGGAGAGGTTTTTCCCCCAGCCTGTCGCTGGGTTCACCCTATATTAAAGAGCTGTTGTCACTACCCTGGTCTCCAGCCTCGTTACTTCCCGAACTTAACAGAAACTGAGAACTCTCTGAGATGGAGAGATGTTTTCAGGGAATGCAGTTTCCAGATCTTCCCACGCAAAACCTCAAATGACTTGAATGGATGAGGTGAGACAGTTCAGAAAGCAAAAAAAAGAGGTTGGGGCAGAGGTAATTGCCATCCATGTACAGGTAGTCCTGGACGTATGACCACCATTAAGCCCAGAATTTCTGTTCCTAAGTAAAACATTTGTTAAGTGACCTTTGCCCTGTTTTACAACCTTTCTTGCCAGAGTTGTTAAGTGAATCTTTGCATTTGTTAATTTAGTAATATGGTGCTTAAGTGACTCTGCTTCCCCATTGACTGCTTGTCAGCAGGTCCCAAAAAGTGACCGCATAACCCTGGAACACTGCAACCATCATAAATATAAGTCATTTGCCAAGCATCTGAATTGTGAAAAATGGTCATAAGTCACTTTTCTCAGTGCCGTTGTAACTTTGAACAGTCACTAAATGAAGTGTTGTAAGTCAAGGACTACCTGTATACGGTACTTCCTAGAAGTAAAGATCAGATTATCAGTTGCCCCTATTTAATATAATATTGAGTCTAAGTCTGATCTGGACCTTTCAAATACTTTACTATCTTCTTCTTCTTCTTGTGCCATATCCATCATCGGACATTGGCGATCATGTTGGCAATCCTATTTTTGTCAACAGCCGCATGAAGAAGTGCTGCTGAGTTTTGTCCAAACCAGTCCTTTAGGTTTTGAAGCCATGATGTTTTTCTTCTGCCTGGACCTCGTTTGCCTTCAAACTTTCCCTGAAGGGTTAAGTGAAGGATGCCATATTGTTCTGGGTGTCACATCACATGTCCAAAATATTCTAATGTTTGCTTTTTAATGGCTTTGATGATTTCCCTTTGTTTTCCCAGGTGGCTTATCACCTCATTTGTGATTTTGTAAACCCAGCTTATATGTAACAGCCATCTGTAAATCCACATTTCAAATGTGTTTAGTTCTTTTCTGTCAGAGACCAACTCTCTACTCCATAGAGGAGGATAGAAAAAAATGTAACATCTGACAAGCCTGATTTTCAGTCTTAGGCTTATGTCATGACTGCAGAAGACCTTTTTCATTTTGAAGAATGCTGTTCGAGCCTTCTCTATACTTGTTTCACTGATCATGTCCCATGACTTTTCTATTACATTTTCAATTTGGCACCCTCCGGATGGGCTGGTTAATTCCAATTAGTCCATCCAGCAGAATTGTACTGTAATTTGAAATAGAGTCCACATCTGGAGAGCAGGTTGTAGCAGAAAAAAAAATGCTTTAAATTATTTTAGGGTAGGAAGATCCTTTAATATGTACTAGACACCATGCAGCAAATTGCTCTCAGAACAGAGGTGGATTTCACCAGGTTCTGACCAGTTCTGGAGAACCGGTAGCAGAAATTTTGAGTAGTTCAGAGAACCGGTAGTAAAAATTCTGACTAGCCCCACCCCCATCTATTCTCTGCCTCCCAAGTCCCAGCTGATCGGGAGGAAATGGGGATTTTGCAGTATCCTTCCCCTGGAGTGGGGTGGGAATGGAGATTTTGCAGCATCCCTCTCCTGGAGTGGGGTGGGAATGGAGATTTTGCAGTATCCTTCCCTTGCCATGCCCACCAAGCCACACCCATCAAGCCATGCCACACCCACCAAGCCAGGCCCACAGAACTGGTAGCAAAAATTTTTGAAACCCACCACTGTCTCAGAACAATACAAAATAAAAATGCAAATCAAATTCATATATGGCAAATTACAAACATCATATAGGTCAAATAGTCTGCAAGAATGAACAGCACATGGCAATCTCGCAGGTGTCCCATCACTGGAGGTATATCATACACTGATCTTTTCTGCCCCTGACTTGCACAGACTGATATCAGCATATGCTTTGGACTTGATTGAAAATATTCTAAATAAACCAAAATAGGAATTATTTCAAATAGAGATAGACCAGTTTTGGGAGAAAAAAATAACAGTCTTTTGGCACCATTATGTTTATTATTACATAAACTTTCATGGAGCACACTTCATTTTATGAGATATGTAAAAAGTACAGTCTCAAGAAATAAGAATTTCAAAGCAGCAGAACTGCAGTAGATTAGGAGATTTTATCCATTTTCTCATGAACGTAACAGCAATCAAGGTTTCTTGGCACAAAATATAGGTCAACAAGTTCATCTGTGCATGGATGTTGGTGTCGTATTTTACTGCATTGTTAATGATTAAAAAGAATGATGATAATGCCAGCGTACAGCCTAGCTGCAATATTTTGCTAGTGGCCGAATATTTGCCATAAATTATTAGTCAAATTGTTTGCTATAAGTCATTCTGTCTCACAAAGAAGGAAGTGGACTTACTTTCTATTGCCTTACAGGGCTGGATCAGAACCAATGAATTAAAATTACAAGCAGATTGTAATTTTGCAAACCAAATTGCAAGATTTAGATGAGACATCAGAAGGAACCTTGTGACTCCTTTGAGCTGTCAGTCAATGAAAGTGGCGACTTCCCTCTGCCAGTGGCCTCAAACAAAGGCCAGATTGTCATCTGTCGAAGATTCTTTAGTGACTCTTTATGGTCCTTTTCAACTTTATAGTTCTGCAAGTTTTTCAGATTGCATTCAAAATTATATCCCTATTCTATAAATTCCATCACAGAGTAGTTCCCAAACTAATTCAGACCAGTGGTGCATATGGATTAATATAAATATACTGTTTGGCATTGGGTTAATCCTTCATACTGTGAGGGGTCCTTAGTGCTCTCTGAGCTTGCTTGTTTTCTTGGAGACATTTCATTACCCTAAATAGGTAACATCCTCAGTGCTAGTGTCATGTTGTTTAATCCTTGCTTATATGCTGCGTGGGAGTTTTCTCCATGTAACACAGTACATCTGTCCATATATGACCACTTCCCTTCCTCCTGTGTAGGCTGGTATATCCTTGTAACATTAGGGTATTTATATGTTTGTAGCTGCCTCCTAGCTTTTTGGTGGGCCACACAGTAGAGTTCAAATATAAGAGTGAATAAAGTGTTTTTGGGATGACTTTTTATTCAAGTTTTCAGATTGAAAGATACAGAAAATTGGATCTTGATTCTCATATATAACATATATTCTACCTCTGAGCTGCAGTTCCTCTATCAATCCTATATTTATTCCTTAACGAAGTATGAAAAAGGAGAGGAATTGGGATACCAGTCCATATTTCATATCATCCTATGCCTCATCATCTGAACAACTTTTACCATTTTTCAAACCATCTTAAGTATTTATTTACTAGATTTATATGCTACCCATCTCATCTAGACAGTTTTCCTTTGGAATTCTTTTCCACTAACTTCAACAGCACTTCTACTTCTGGCCCCATTTTCATTATACAGAAGGAAAAATTTAAAGCAGGACAAAAAAAGGGCACCAAATTTGTCTACAGTATCTATAATTCATTAACATTCATTTAGTATAATGAATATTCAAGCACATTAATAAAACACAGGAACCTCTTATTCCTATTCATGTGGTGCAATAAACCTTGCTCCAGAAGAAAAGAGTTCAGATTATTAAAATGACTATTTGATTAAGAAATTAGAAGAAACGAATGCTATCAATGTGTTTCCCTTGAGAGTCTGTCTGTCTGTCTATCCACCATCCATCCATCCATCCATCCATTGCTCTCTGCATAAAATAGTCCTATCTTAGCTAAGGTTTTCAGGAAAATATTAGATAAAATGCTTTATCCATACAACAGGTGATAGGCAGACAAACATAGACCAGTTTCAGTACAGTTAATGTGCTTTTACATTGCAAAATTCTTTCAAGGCATTAGTCAGGAATGATCCCAGGAATTTATGTTTCACTGTTGTTCCATGAGGAGAATGATGAATTTGTCTCCTATCTCTTGATGTGCCCATATGATTGAGCTGATAGAGGGAGATGCAGAAGGCTGATGCCAATAGTTCTGCAGCGCGTTGCTTAGACAAGCCATTCTTGCCTGCAGCAATGCCTAAAGGACGGTCACAACACTCATTACTTCTTGTTGAAATTAGGAAGTTGTCCAACTCACTAGAGAGAAAGGAGGAGGAAAGAAACAAGATCTGTGCAGTTAACGGGAATAATCCCAGGGCAGTTTAAATAATACCTGCCTATTTGGTTGTTTGAATATGTAAATCTGATCATATAATTTTTATCAGTATTGTAATTCTACAACTTGGTAAGGAAGGCCAATATTATTATTGCACTTCATCCAGAAGTGCAGGGCAGGGAGTTTTGAACTTGGGTAAGTGCTAGTCACAGCTGCATAGGTAGTCTTTGACTTACAACCAGGGGTGAAATCCAGCAGGTTCTGACAGGTTCTGGAGAACCGGTAGCGGAAATTTTGAGCAGTTCAGAGAACCGGTAGCAGAAAAATTGAGTAGTTCAGAGAACTGGCAAATACCACTGGCTGGTTCCAGAGTGGGGTGGGAATGGAGATTTTGCAATATCCTTCCCCTAGGAGTAGAGAGGGAATAGAGATTTTGCATTCCCCATTCCATCAGTATCCTTCCCCTGGAGTGGGGTGGGAATGGAGATTTTGCAGTATCCTTTCCCTGCCACGCCCACCAAGCCACCGCCCCCATCAATCCATACCATGCCCACCAAGCTGCGCCCACAGAACCGGTAGTAAAAAAATTTGGATTTTACCACTGCTTACAACCACGCAACTATTCAAAGTTACAAGCTATCTAAAAATGGAGACTTACAACCTGGATGCAAAGTTCCAACAGTCACCTCCTCCTGGTCACATGACTGTACTTTGGGCACATGACAACATTCTGGATTTACGGCTCTTTGCCTTGTCCCACGGTCACATGACCGTGTTTTACAAAGGTTTTGTAAAACTGGGCACTTAGTTCCAGTTTTTGGCAAAACCATACCATAGCGAACAATGAGTTTGTTTAACGATCACAGCAAAAAAGGTTGTAAAATGGACAGGCGCTATTATGGTTTTAACTCAAGGGCTACCTATGTTTCTACCAAATATATTCTACTACAGTAGTATGTAATTCTTGTGAGCTTTTGTTTGTCAAAACTATAACAAAATTTTCTCTCTTCTTATACTATAATATACCCTGATTCAGTCAAAAAAATATAACCTGGGCCAGTTTGTTGAGAAACTCTCCTATTGAACTTGTACAACTGTATTACCATCTCATACTTTGGCAAAGTCCGTTGATCTTTAAAATGCTGTTCGCATGCTTTACGGACAATGTGGTTATAGTAGGACAATCCTTCTGTTCATTGCATTGGATGATGATTGTACTTCTTTCTTTCCTTCTTCTTTCCCTTCAGTGAGTTGAACTTCTAATTTCAACAAGAGGTCATGAGTATTGTGACCATCCACTAGTCACTGCTGCAGGCAACAACAGGCAATTCCAGGATACATCATGGCAAGACTCCAGACTCCAGCATGACCATTCTAGGTCACATTATTATGCTTTATTCCAGATCAGCTAGCTTCTCTGGAGTCTAAGAATGCCCTTCTAAGAGGGACTTGCCAATGCTTCCATTTTATGTGATGTCAGGTAGAGACAGTTTCATTTTCCTACATATATTTTTTTTAAAAAAAACATGTCAGGTTATTTAAAATCTCGCATTGCTACTTGATGATTATGATTGCATGCTGCATTTTATTGCTGTTGTTGCTCCTGGTTTTCCTGGGTGTTGTGCTGTTCTCTGTATTGGCTTTTATACTGCTTTATTTTTTAGTGTCTTTTAACTGAATACATAGTACCCAGGGAGCAACTGTTATTAGCTGTAAAAGTGCCATAAATAAATGAACATTAAACAGACCTTCTTTAATAAACTCAAGGCATCCTCTTAGCGTGGATGATAGCAAAGTGACCTTCTCCATCTGCCTCACCACCCATTTATAGGTCCCTGCTGGAATTATCTTGCCACTCCCTTCGAGGATTGCCAGAGTTCTTACTCTACTAGTAAAGGAAGGGAGAAAAAAAAGAAGAAAGGAAATGAAGCTGCAGCTTATTTGCTGGGAAAACCTGCCACTGCTTTTTCTCTTCAGATCAGCGAGCAAGCTGGAAAAAGGAGCTGGCCAAGTCAGCCAATGATGGCCAAAGCAGGCGGGTCGCTGGGGACCTATTGCTAATGTAAACAAGGAAGCCACCTGATGTGACTGGGTCAGATAAGACAGTCGTCACATTAAAAGCAGGTGTTTCCTGCACAAAGTCCCTTCCAAGTTCCATCTTTAAGTAAAAACAAACCCAACCAATGCTCAGGGATAGAGTCTGGTCTACGTGGGCCTGGAGTTTATACTACGCGCTTGGGAGGAAGCTGCTTCCGAGCCCTCTTCTCTGCCTAGCCCCATAGCTGCACCTCTGTGTTTTCATTAATAGACAGGTTTGGTTTCTTTACGAATTTGCACTTAAACACACAAACAATACGTGGCACAAGAGGAACAAAAATTGCCGAATGCTCCCAGCAGCACATAGGGACTTCACAGGTCACAGCTATTTTAAAACACCAGGGGATGTGAGCAGGAAGCCCAAAGGAACTTTTTTTTTTTTTAGATCTATCAAAAGCCAGGTCAGATATTTTTTTTAATGAGTTTGTTGTCAGGGGCTAATTGTCTTCCGCAATAGAATACCGAGAAAATATCTGCAAAAATAGAATGCGGAGAATCCTTTAGAACTTATGCTGCTTTTCAGAGCTACATACGTGTCCAGAAGAATATGCGCAAGTTGCACTGAAAACTAAATACTTTTGTTTTGTTCTGTATTCAAGGAAAATGTAAAATTACATTTGCCTAATGTTGTTTTCTATGTGTTTTCTGTCATAACCAAGATGACAGTATGATTTAGCCCAAAACAGAAATTAATGTTTGTGTAATATTCAACCAGGGGAAAATTTACCATTTGAAGTTTAACCACAAGAAGAGGAGCAGCTATATGATTTTTAATGCTGTCTCACCTTTCTTTCTTATCTTTCTGTGAGTCTGCTAATTTTTAATTTTGCAGTGTCTGCAGGTTGTTTTAAATAGAAAAACAGTGAAGAGATTAAGATACATAAACATAAATAAATAAACTCCAGGCACCCCATTTTTATATTACACCATACATTAATTATGAATAGAAGAACATTTGTGATTTTTTTTATTGGTAGACTCCTCTTTGAATGTTGTAAGAATAGGCACTCCTTCAATAAATAATGTGAGGGGAGAAAACCCTTTTGAGATCCCTACTTAATTAATACTGTATCCATGGAAATGGGGGAATATTTTAATGAGAAAATACTGAGAGAAGCAATAAGCCTTGAGGGCCTTTTCACTTCTGCTTATGTACCAGAATGTCAAGGAAGTCAGTAATTGTGGCCATAGCCTTGAGGGGGAAAAAAGATGTAGAAATGATAATTCTTTTATTTCGAACAGTGATACTTTTTAAATACTTATAGTATGTTTGTTTCTGCAGTTACTTGTAGGAATGTTCAGAAACAAGAGAGAACTTCCTTATATCTCTATAACTGTCACATAGTACAAGAACAGAAAGAATCTACTTTTCCTAGATTTACTTTGGTTTTTTTAGCCAGAAGTTTAAGATACAACAGCTGTCTTACTAAGTATAATTTCAGAAAAAAATATATCAACCAGAAACATAATAATTGAATGAGATACCATACAGGTAGAGTAGTCCTTGGCTTATGACCATTCATTTAGCAACTGCTTCAAGTTATGATGGTGATGAAAAAAGTACCTTGTGATCTGTCCTCAAACTTATGACCATCACAGCATTCCAAAGGTCACATAATCATTATTTGAGTGCTTGGCAAGCAGCAACCCAGGGTCAAATGATCACTATTTGCGACCTTCCCAGGGGGCTTCTAACCAACAAAGTTAATGATGCTTAGTGATGGAAGTTCTGATCCCAATTGTCATCATAAATCGAGGACTACTTGTATTCTGGATTCCCTCTTCCCTTCCCAGTGCCTTTCTACGGATGTATGTAGGGTTGGAAAACTTTTTCTGAAATAGTTTCAATGTTACTTCACTGCTGATCTAACCTCTTCTTTTGAGTCTATTGGATGCCAAAAAGGCATGGAAGATCATTGAAGAAGCTCAGAATTACATTTTAGCAAGCAGATTATTGGTAGGCAATGGTGCTTCTCAATGACAATGGCTTATACAATGGCTTATTTATTAGGTATATGTCCTATAGTTATCCAGGAGTTCAGTGTACATGAATTACCCTTCATTTTGTTCTCACAACAAAAACCTGGCATGATCAGCTGACTCTTCCCAAATCACCCAGTGGGTTTCCGTAGTGGAGAGGAACTTGAATCCAGTCCTAATCCTACCTCTTTACTATAACACCAAGCTGTCTGCTTAAAGCAGTCTTGTGAAAAATAAGTTTTTCTTACAAATTATCTTACAACTTGCATCATGCTATCTTGTAGCCACAGTTACAAATCAGCTGTCCTAGGAGGTGCAAGACCTCCCTTCTTGCTTGGATTACATTAGAGATAGAGCAGCATCAAAGAGAGTTTTGCAGACCAATAGATGAGTTCTGATGTCCTGGCTTTTTGTTTTGGCAGAATTTAGATGGAAAAAAGATCAAAAGACTGTGTTTTAGTAAGGAGGAAGCCCTATTTTCTATAGGCCCATAATATAGATTTGAGCAAGGAGTATCTGACTATCAAATCACATTAACTGTTACAATGAGAATTTACTAATTTAGGTAGAACCATCCAGAAGTGGGTTTCAGCAGGTTCTGACCAGTTCTGGAGAACCGGTAGCGGAAATTTTAAGTAGTTCGGAGAACCGGCAGTAAAAATTCTGACTGGCCCCACCCTCATCTATTCTCTGCCTCCCAAGTCCCAGCTGATCAGGAGGAAATGGAGATTTTACAGTTTCCTTCCCCTGCCATGCCCACCAAGCCATGTCATGCTCATCAAGCCACACCCACAGAACCGGTAGTAAAAAAATTTGAAACCCACCACTGGAACCATCTCAAAGCAAATGAGACATCTTCCCTATTCTGATTGCTTCTAACACAGTGACAGTAACAATGAGAAGCTGTATGTGAGTCATTCTCTTGCACTATGGGACAACAAGTTATCATAAATACCATAAAGTGTTATCAGCCAAACAAACTAGATGTCAAATATTTCAAAGCCTTTGGCCATACTTCCAGAAAATTATTGGATTAAGGTCTTATATATCTGGACGACATAGATTGGAAAAAGTTGTAGTTGATACTAATAACATGTTTTGATCCTTAAACTAACTTTCTGTCATAGAGGCTTAATAAATGGAGGTCCCCCTTGTCAGGGCCAGGTAATTAAAGTTATAATCATAGAAGCCCTTTTTATATTCATTTGAGACGGTCAAGATCTTATCTTCCTGAACAATTGGAAGGTTTGCCCATGGTCTCTGGATGTCTTCCAGAATTTCAAGACTGCATGACCACAAGCTACATTATTTAGGAATTCTAAGAATGGCATTCTAAGCATAACCTGGGGCATCAGATTGGAGGTGGCTGCCTAAATAATTAGCAAGTCATTCATAGATACAAATCTACACGTGGAATATATTATCTTGTAAGGGCTCAATAAAATGATAAGAGAGTAATATTATTCATTATAGGGATAACTTTTCTTCACTGCTTTACTGCAACTTAAGTCCAAATTCTAACTTTTCTTGGGGATTATGTCTTTTTGGTGCTCTCTGAGCCTGGTTGTTTTCTTGCAGACAATTCATTACTAGCAGACAATGCTTGTGATGATGTTACCTAGTTTTGGACTAGCAGTAATGATGTTACTTAGTTTGGGTAATGAAACATCTGCAAGAAAACAACCAAGCTCAGAGAGCACCAAGGAACCCTCATGGTTATATCTTTCTTCTATTCCTCCAAAAATTACTCATAATCTCCTCAATATTTTTGTTACTTTGTCTGACAATATCTATCATCTTTGAACTCTGTTTTGCCAAAAATTAAACATGATTCAGATGTCAGTTATTTTATTTCTGTCCAAATTCCTGGAGTACCACTTTAATCAGTATAGCAAATATTGAATAAGACAGACAAATAATTATTTAGAATTTTTGTTTTAATTTTAGCCATGCAATTTAAAACATTTTAATATCTGGCATATTGCAGAATGGCTACAACAGTTGACAGATACATAGAACAATAATTAGCTAAGAAGACCCCTTAGAATAATCACACAGTGTATACCTATTGAAGGTGCCAAGCAACATCCAAAAACTGGCAGCACAGAAATGTCTCTTTATAAAGATGCTAGCTATATAAGAAAGGCACAATGCTTCAGACATATCATTTTCTTGTATGCAAATAAATCAACTGTTTGAAAATTGGATGATCAGGAGAAACATTACACTCAGGAGTTGGATTGCAACTACACAGTAAGCAAATTCAGACTGGAAGCTGCAAGCTGCTCAGCAGAGAGGCATTTCCACTCTCGTGCAATCGTCTGGATCGGCCTCTAAATCCAGAAATTGCTCCAGCGCAAATGATCATCTGGTTACTTGCGATCACTTTTTAGCTCATCTTTCCTCTGCCTCCCACCTTCCAAAGAACTGCCCCTATTGAGGTTCTGCAGTGCTTCCTTTCTGTTCCTTTCCCAAATGGTAGATCTATTCTTGGAATGTCCGGCTACAGCTATTGACGTCAAAATTACTCAACATTTGTTGTCAGGAAGGAGTTTATTTGCATCTGAATAGAAAAGCCTTTTAATGGTTGAGAAATATGATGTTACACCGGACAATGTCTGGAAAGGTTTTTCCATAGTCAATATGGGAATCAACACATGTTCTATTAAACAGTTCTGTACAAATATGGAAAAATGTGTACTAAGGGAGACAAGTCAACTCTTCTTCTTCCGAGGTTCCACATACTCCTCGGCATACAATACACATTGCGGCTTCTTGCTTTGAAGGAAGGACAGACACAGCTTATAAAAGTTTTGGAAAAATATCTGCAGATCGAAAGTGGGGCATGTCATAAGAGGCTTGGTGGGAAGGAGCAGGGCAGCTTGCTTAGTTCTTTGCAGATGCTCAGCCTTCTTTGTGACTAAAACGGAGGAAGGGGGAGAGAATCAGCTTGAACTGGCTTTGACCCTCCTAATGTCCTCACGCTCAGCAAAGCAAATGATAAGTTATATTCAAGGCAAATGCTTCTCTTCTGCTCCTCTGGGAATAAGTCTTTTTTTATGCAGCTGAAATCAGCTAATAACTTGCCTCCTTAGGTAGGAAGGTAAACAAAGGCTTCAGACAAAAACTTCCAAAAAGCTTTTTAGAGCATTTTTTTAAAAAAAAAACCCAGAAATATACCCTATCCATGAAATTGTAATTTAGCAAACACCACAAATTGCACCAGTCAAATGACTGATATTAAGGCTACCAGATCTAGGCTGCAAAAGTCCACAAGATCACTACTGATATTGTTATTGCTAGTAACAATATATCGTATATTTTATGACTGTATTCCCAATTGATTTACGGCATAAAAAAACATTTTCATGAAACTTCAATGCATGTATCATTCTATTCAATATGAACAATACTGTATTTGAAAAGATTTTCCATGTAATAGATTTCTAAAAGATGTGTCAACAACTCATATCATTTTCAAACTCAAATTTTAAAATTTATAGCGAGAGAGAGGGAATATATTTGTGGAAATGGAAGAAGACCATACCTATCTTGTATACATACTGAAAATGATCTGAAACATAGGCACGTTTATAGGAAATAAATTGTAAGAACCTAGATGCTTTAAAATCTTTAAATTTTTAACATTAAATTCCGAGTAACTGCTGTCAGGTTCCAACTAATGCATCCATCACAAACTTTGAATTAGGGTCAAAAGTACACAGGCAACCAAGGCTCTCTCTGAATATCCCACCCAATGAAGTTTTGAGTAGTCTCCTTCTGTGACAGCTGAATCAAGTAATTACAAATACTGTTAGCAAAATTAAGGCCAAGTCCACTTTCCTTAGATAAAGGAAGACACCAAATTTTTTCTTTGTGCAAAGTACAGTAATGCTAGTTTTTCAAAACACAGCTATTGTCCAGCAACACGTGACAGTGCAATAACCATAAAGTTGATAACATAAACACAAGAAAAACATGATCATTTTACAACTCTGGGAAAAATAGGAAATTGAAGCAAAGGCATCTTCTTTTAGCAACCAATAATACTGCAGATTCAGTCTTTCATTTCTGTTGTGTATGTTTTGTTCTTTTAGACCTGTTATGCTGATGAAGGCACGTAGAATCAATATACCAGTAGCTCTTTAATTTATCTGCGTTTGTTGTAGGCTTAAAAAAAATCCTGCCCAGTAATTTTGTGAAAGAAGAAATGAGGATGACCTGTGCCTCCCAATTTTCTTTGGAAAATTGCCTGATGCTTAGCCAAGTTATTCAAACCACAATTTCCTCTACTTTATTTCCTCTGCATTAAGACTTTACTTAATACAGATCTCAATCACCAGGATGTTCTTTGGGGGGAAAAAAGCATGATCCATGAGGTTAAAAAAAAGAAATCGAGATAGAAGCCATGACAATATGATTGAGATTCCACCTCTTTCTGTACGTACAACATGCTTAAAAAAACAGACAGAGCTTCAGTTGTACCATAGTGGTTCTCATGTGAATTTTTTTTAACCATACCAGTATATACCTAAGCTGATGGCTTTGCATTGGCTGCCAATTAATTTCCAAGTAGACCCTACACAGTTTGCTCCAAATGATTTGAGAGAATAACTTACTCTATATGATTCCCCATCCCTAATAAACATCTGTCTGAGATAGTTCCCCTATAGTTGCCACAGGTCACCTTTTGACAATTTAAGGCTGAGCTTCTTTTGCTGATGTTCAACTTTTTTGGAATGCACTCTCTCTTGAGAGAATTAAGGGGCAAAACCTCTTTGTTCACGTTTTTAGAGCCATTGCAAGCATCTCTTTGGGCAGACATTTGACTATTTGATAGATCTAGTCAATCAGTATTTTCAGAGGGATGCAGTGGCTCAGTGGCTAAGACGTTGAGCTCGTCAATCGAAAGGTTGGCAGTTCAGCGGTTCGAATCCCTAGTGCCGCGTAACGGGGTGAGTTCCCGTTACTTGTCCCAGCTTCTCCCAACCCAGCAGTTCGAAAGCACATAAAAAATGCAAGTAGAAAAATAGGGACCACCTTTGGTGGGAAGGTAACAGCGTTCCGTGCGCCTTTGGCATTTAGTCATGCTGGCCACATGACCACGAAGATGTCTTCGGACAGCGGTGGCTCTTTGGATTTGAAACAGAGATGAACACTGCCCCCTAATGTCAGGAACGACTAGCACATATGTACGAGGGGAACCTTTACCTTTACCTTTATTTTCATTTTTAACAGGACTTTGTGGTATAACAACATATGGCTTCCTCAGGAGGAGAGTCATGCTAGACAAAAAGGCTGAGCTGAAGAAGAACCCTGGGCAGATAAACAATTAGCAAAACCCTATTTCACAGAGTTCTGATGGGGGGGAAAAAATCCCCTGAACCTTAAAAGAAACAGCTACACTCTTGGGGGAAGCAAAGCAGGACAATGACAAAGCACAGTGAATTTGGGCAAGAGAAGGCAGGAGGAGAAGCTGGAATTTCAGCAGTGGCAGGTCAAAGTCCCACATTCTTGAGATGAAGGAACCAAAATGACTTATTCAGCTGTTGCAGGAGTTGCAGGTATGAAGAATTTTGACTTTGTACAGCTATCATAAATTGGTTGCAGGAAATCTAGACATCAATCTTCAAGGCAGCATTTTTTTTCTGTTACATGTTTGTTCTGCTTTGTTGTGAGAAATTTTTACTCAGCTCTTCAACTGGCAAGGCTCTGAGAGCAGCTTGTAGAGTAGCACTACAATCAAAAGCAGCAAACAAAACAGAGAAGCACTTAAATGTATAAAGAACAGAGGACAGCTAAAACATAATTTGTAGACATTTATTTTCAATCCAGCAGAAAAAAAGTTGTTTTGTATCTGAGCAAATAACCTTTTTCTTATCCAGCACTGAAAAATAAATAAAGTTGGTGGTAATTAGCATAATTTTTATAAAACTTAATTTACAGTACATGCCAGTGCTATGGAAGAAGCAGTGGGAGGAAGAAATATGGGAAATGGAGACTTCATTGTTTTATTCTGACTATATAACTGAGAAGAGGCAGGAAACATTTGTACTATAAAGATATTTTCAATAAACAATTATTTATTTATTTATTTATTTATTTATTTATTTATTTATTTATTTATTTATTTATTTATTTATTTATTTATTTATTTATTTATTTATTTATTTATTTATTTATTAGACAAATTTATATGGCTGTCCAACTCACATACAATTGACTCCAGGTGGTATACAACATTAAAAATCACCAACATAAAAACTGTGGAAACCACCACTACCTCCATGGCAATGGCAACACAATCAGATCCACCTCTTGATAGGCTCCATCTCCATTTGGAGTCTCCAGACCCACTGACAAAACCGTATCTTCAGGGCCTTTCAGAAAAGCAACAAAGTGGAGTTTAATCATATCTCCGCGGTAAAGATGTTGATAGGGAAAGAGCCACCACCAAGAAGGCCCTTTTTGTGTTTTCACCAGATGTACATCTGTAATAGATGGGACCCACAACATATCCTGCCTTCCCTTCCTGGTGGGCCAGATAGATTTAATGGGAGAGAGGTGGTCCTTCAAGCAGCCTGGCCTCGAGCCATGTAGGGCTTTAAAGGTGATAACCAGCACTTTGAACTGTACCCAGAATTAGATTGGCAGCCAGTGCAGTTCCCACAAAACATATGGCACACGTGGAAGTCTAGACTTGCACAAAGCTATGCAGGCTGCTGCATTATGGAAACTCAAGTTTCTGGATGATCTTCAAGCTTTTGTGATTCTACCCAAGTCAATGTTGTCCCACTGGGTCTATTTAAGAAAACTCCGACTTATAATTTTAAAAACATGAAAATCAGAATAAGGTTTAACACTGATTGTTTTGCATTATCCTTTAGCTCAAGGTGAATCCAGGAACTAACAGCAGCAATATGAGAGTACTCCAATCAAAGTAACACTAATTATTATATTGGTAAGAGGATCCTTTTTCAGGTTCTATTAACTGTGACATGAAGAGGCGTCTCTGTTTTTGTAGGTCATGTTCTCGTGGTATCACCTTCATCTCACCCACAGTGTACCATGCAGACAAAGTACATTTACATTTAGCGGTTCCATTTTAGAAGTATTGTTGCTGGTATGAAGAGTGGGCAATTTTTCACAATAATATATTGTTGTGACAAATAAAATAAATAAATAAATAAAATAAATAATGCTGCAGTAGAAGTTCTGTTTGATTGGACAACCTGCCACCAGCATACGTGGACACACAACTATAAGGATCAACAACACTGCTCAAAAAAATAAAGGGAACACAAAAATTTAGGATGTCTTATTTTTGTGTTCCCTTTATGTTTTTGAGCAGTGTGGATGTCTTACAGTATTTTTGTGGATGTCTTACGGTATTTTTCCCTTTTTTTTTTTTTTTGAGCAATATAGTTCATTACACATGTTCTAGCCAGGGGTGGAACTCAGCCGGTTCATACTGGTTCAGGCAAACTGGTTGTTGTGCCCCGCCCCACCACTCCCCCACCGCCCCAATGCTATGCCATCCTATTAGCTGAGTTTTTTAAGCCATGTGCATGCGTGCAAGCAAGTGCACAAGGAAAATGCATGCACAGAAGGCCCCATGCACTCACATTTTTGGTGCTGGGGTGGACCGGTTGTTAAATTATGTGAAGCCCTCTTTTAAACCACCTCCTCCCTTAGGGAAAGGAATTGGTGGCATTTTTTTCCCCTGCTGTCAGGTGAGAATTCATCACTTGCTTTCCTTAAGATGTTCCACAATGAATCTGTGAGGAGGCATCACAGTTGCTTGCCTTGTTGGTGAGACAGAATAGGAACAGCAAAGAAGGCAGTGGAAAAGGTGCTGGCATGCTAATTGACTGGAGGGGCTTATATTTAACGCAACTGAGAGGACTGCCCAATATTCCCAGCTATTGTAGATCAGATCCTAAAAGAAATATACGATTAGCAAGTGCACATCAACTCTTTTCTGCCTGTTCTCAGAAATGATAATTCTGAAATATTTACCCACAAAATAGAAAGAAAAGATGACAGAGTGATCAAGATAGAATGAGAAGGAGGAAAAAGCATACATTTTGCCAAAACAAAAAAAAAGCTTCCATAAATAAAATTTATAAATCTAACTCCATTTTGCTAATTCCTCATTTTCCAATTCCCTCAACCAATCTTGTAAACTGCACCAAGGTCTTGTTTCATATTCTGTGGCTCTCAGGACTGATTTGAAACCCTGGTGCTGGCTTCTCTGTTTGTACGGCACAGTGACTGTTTACTGATAAACATTACTTAAATTTCAATTTTATTGCATGCTGCCTTTAACTTCAGTTCACCTTGCTAAAGTCGGTGTAAATCACACCGATCACACACACAAGCGCACACAAGGATGGGGCCAAAATTTTTTGAGTTTTCAGCAGCTTCAAGCACCTATTTCACCTCTTAATAATCCAACTCTCAAAAACTCAGATCTTCTTTCAGTGCTCCCCCATTTACCACACATATACTTTTGGAATAGAATAGAATAGAATAGAATTTTATTGGCCAAGTGTGATTGGACACACAAGGAATTTGTCTTGGTGCATACGCTCTCAGTGTACATAAAAGAAAAGATACGTTCATCAAGGTACAACATTTACAACACAATTGATGATCAATATATCAATATAAATCATAAGGATTGCCAGCAACAAGTTATAGTCATACAGTCATAAGTGGAAAGAGATTGGTGATGGGAACTATGAAACGATTAATAGTAGTGCAGATTCAGTAAATAGTCTGACAGTGTTGAGGGAATTATTTGTTTAGCAGAGTGATGGCCTTCGGGAAAAAACTGTTCTTGTGTCTAGTTGTTCTGGTGTGCAGTGCTCTATAGCGTCGTTTTGAGGGTAGGAGTTGAAACAGTTTATGTCCAGGATGCGAGGGATCTGCAAATATTTTCACGGCCCTCTTCTTGATTCGTGCAGTATACAGGTCCTCAATGGAAGGCAAGTTGGTAGCAATTATTTTTTCTGCAGTTCTAATTATCCTCTGAAGTCTGTGTTTTTCTTGTTGGGTTGCAGAACCGAACCAGACAGTTATAGAGGTGCAAATGACAGACTCAATAATTCCTCTGTAGAATTGGATCAGCAGCTCCTTGGGCAGTTTGAGCTTACTGAGTTGGCGCAGAAAGAACATTCTTTGTTGTCCTTTTTAATGATGTTTTTGATGTTGGCTGTCCATTTGAGATCTTGCGATATGATAGATCCCAGAAATTTGAAGGTTTCTACTGTTGATACTGTGTTGTCAAGTATTGTGAGAGGTGGAAGTATGGAAGGGTTTTTCCTAAAGTCTACCACCATTTCTACGGTTTTGAGTGTGTTCAGTTCCAGATTGTTTTGGTTGCACCACAAGGCTAGTCGCTCGACCTCTCGCCTATATGCGGATTCGTCATTGTCTCGAATGAGACCAATCACTGTTGTGTCATCTGCGAACTTCAGTAGCTTAACAAATGGATCATTGGAGATGCAGTCATTGGTATACAGAGAGAAGAGAAGTGGGAGAGCACACAGCCTTGGGGGCCCCTGTGCTAATTGTACAGGTATTTGATGTGATCTTGCTTAGCTTCACCTGCTGCTTCCTGTTTGTTAGGAAGCTTGTGATCCACTTACAAGTCTGTTCCGGTACCTGTAGCTGGTTTAGCTTAGTTAGAAGAATGTCTGGAATGATGGTATTGAATGCTGAACTAAAGTCTACAAAAAGGACCCTTGCATAGGTCTTTGGAGACTCAAGATGTTGTAGGATGTAGTGCAGAGCCATATTAACAGCATCATCTGTTGATCTATTTGCTCGGTATGCAAATTGCAAGGGGTCTAAGAGCGGATTCGTGATGGTTTTCAGGTAGGAAAGCACTAGCCTTTCAAAGGTTTTCATGACTACAGATGTTAGAGCAACTGGTCTGTAGTCATTCAGTTCCTTGATGGTGGGCTTCTTCGGCACTGGGATGATGGTAGAGCGTTTGAAGCAAGAAGGAACATAGCACATCTCTAGTGATTTATTGAAAATATGGGTGAAGATGGGGCCAATTGGTCAGCACAGACTTTTAAGCAAGAAGGAGTTATCTTGTCTGGGCCTGGAGCTTTTCCTGGCTTTTGTCTGTGAAATAGGTCCTGCACTTCCTTTTCTGTGATCACTAGGGGTTGTGAACCCAATGAAATGGGGTCAGTTGTAGGAGGCTTGGCTGTTGTTGGTGTGTCTGAGATGGGGTTGTGGAGATAGGTGGCTGTAGTTTCCTTTCAAACCTGCAGTAAAACTCATTCAGGTCATCTGCCAGTTGTTGATTACCTTCAGCCTGGGAAGGAGGTTTGCCATAGCCGGTGATATTTTTAAGAGTTTTCCACATGTTTGCTGGTTCATTTGCTGAAAATTGATTCTTTAGCTTTTCAGGGTAGCCTCCTTTTGCTGCTCTTATCTCCCTTGTTAGTGCATTTCTGGCCTGATTGTACAGCATTTTATCACCTTTTCTGTAGGCTTCCTCTTTGGAATGTCGTAGCTGCTTAAGTTTAGGTGTAAACCAAGGTTTGTTATTACTGTGTATTCGCAAGTTCCTTGTAGGTACACATAGGTCTTCACAGAAGCTGACATATGATGTTACAGTATCTGTGAGTTCATCCAGGTCAGCACAGACTTTTAAGCAAGAAGGAGTTATCTTGTCTGGGCCTGGTGCTTTTCCTGGCTTTTGTCTGTGAAATAGGTCCTGCACTTCCTTTTCTGTGATCACTAGGGGTTGTGAACCCAATGAAATGGGGTCAGTTGTAGGAGGCTTGGCTGTTGTTGGTGTGTCTGAGATGGGGTTGTGGAGATAGGTGGCTGTAGTTTCCTTTCAAACCTGCAGTAAAACTCATTCAGGTCATCTGCCAGTTGTTGATTACCTTCAGCCTGGGAAGGAGGTTTGCCATAGCCGGTGATATTTTTAAGAGTTTTCCACATGTTTGCTGGTTCATTTGCTGAAAATTGATTCTTTAGCTTTTCAGAGTAGCTTCTTTAGCTGCTCTTATCTCCCTTGTTAGTGCATTTCTGGCCTGATTGTACAGCATTTTATCACCTTTTCTGTAGGCTTCCTCTTTGGAATGTCGTAGCTGCTTAAGTTTAGGTGTAAACCAAGGTTTGTTATTACTGTGTATTCGCAAGTTCCTTGTAGGTACACATAGGTCTTCACAGAAGCTGACATATGATGTTACAGTATCTGTGAGTTCATCCAGGTCTGCCGGGGTATCTTTAAAATATTCCAATCAGTGCAGTCAAAACATGCCTGTAGCTTTAATTCTGATTCCTCCGTCCAGGTTTTCACTGATTTAATTATTGGTTTTATGGCTTTAAGTCTTTGCCTGTAAGCAGGTACAAGGTGAATCATGCAATGATCAGAGTGTCCTACAGCTGCACGTGGTAAAGACCGATAGGCATCTTTTAGTGTTGTGTAGCAGTGGTCTAGAGTATTCTTGCCTCTGGTGGGACAATTGACATGCTGAAAGTATTTTGGTAGTTCTTTCCTTAAGTTTGCCTTGTTTAGATCTCCCAAAACAATGGCCAGTGAATCAGGGTGTTTGGCTTCAGCCTCCATGATTTGGTCAGCTAGAGTTCGTAATGCCTCGTTTACACATCAAATACGATCCTCAACATGTTCTACAAAGTCTGGCATGTGTTGAAGAGACCCAATATCTCAAATTGCCCAAGGAGCTGCTGATATAGTTCTACAGAGGAATTATTGAGTCTGTCATCTGTACCTCTATAACAGTCTGGTTTGGTTTGGCAAACCAACAAGTCAGATACAGACTTCAGAGGATAATTAGAATTGCAGAAAAAACAGTTGCTACCAACCTGCCTTCCATTGAGGACCTGTATACTGCAGTAAAAAAGAGGGCGATGAAAATATTTACAGACCCCTCACATCCTGGACATAAACTGTTTCAACTCCTACCCTCAAAATGACACTATAAAGCAGTGCACATCAGAACAACTAGACACAAGAACAGTTTTTTTCCTGAACGCCATTACTCTGCTAAACAAATAATTCCCTCAACACTGTCAAACTAGTTACTAAGTCTGCATTACTATTAATCTTCTCATCGTTCCTATCACACATCTCCTCCCACTTATGACTGTATGACTGTAACCTTGTTGCTGGTCTCCTTAAGATTTATATTGATTTTTCCCTATGACTATCATTAAGTGTTGTACCTTATGACTCTTGACGAATGTATATTTTCTTTTATGTACTCCGAGAGCGTATGCAGCAAGACAAATTCCTTGTGTGTCCAATCACACTTGGCTAATAAAGAATTCTATTCTATTCTATTCTATTCTATTCTATTCTATTCTATTCTATTCTATTCTATTCTATTCTATTCTCAACTAGCAGGCATTCACCTGCGGTCACCTGAACATTATTTGCAATCTTCATGGTTGACTTCCAACAAGCAAAGGCAAAGAGGAAGCCAGCAATAAGTTGCAAGCAGTGGTCATGTGATATTGCACTTAACAAACCAGAGGTGAGATGCTTAATAACTGCCATGGAACTGATGTTGCATTTTGGGTGAGGTCATGTGATATGTCACTCAGTGATGGAGTTGCCGATCCCAGTTGTACCTGTTAAATGAGAACTGCTTGTAAAGGGTTTAAGTTACAAAATGGCTGTAGATCATAAAAACTGAACAATTTGATTATGAAACCAATTTCCTAGAAAGAAGCTACACACAGGGATATTGCAAAGTGTGGTAAAAAAATCAAGATGGAAGTGATGATTGTGTGACTGAAGCTTTACCTGGGTTTTTAATGTGTCATACATAAAAACAGGCAGTTTCAATCGCACTATGACAGTCAACATCTTGAATTTTTGCATCTCTTATGGATATTTCTTCCTGCACAAAATATATTTAAGCAGAAAGCCATCTGTCATGTGTGCTTAAATTTGGGTACCTGCATCATGTGGAAGGCTGGAGTCAATGGATAAAATTGCTCCTTCCAACTCTACGATCTCTAAGTGGGTAGTTAGCAGCTCCTTCAAGCATAATAAGGCCAATTATTTTTACCGGGTTTCTATATGTTCAATTCCTTAAACTTTGGAGGAGAGAAGAGAAAAGAGAGAAGGGAGGTAAAGAGACAAAGAGTTTCATAAGAGCTGTATTTCAGTGGTGGGTTTCAAAAATTTTTACTACCGGGTTCTGTGGTTGGGTGTGCCATGTCTTGGTGGCAGTGGCTTGGTGGGCGTGGCAGGGAAAGGATGCTGTAAAGTCTCCATTCCCACCCCATTCTAGGGGAAGCATACTGTAAAATCTCCATTACCTCCCCAATCCAGGGGAAGGTTACTGCAAAATCCCCATTTCCTCCCGATCAGCTGGGACTCAGGAGGCAGCGAATTGATGGGGGTGGGGCCAGTCGGAGGTGATATTTACTGGTTCTCCGAACTACTCAAAATTTCCGCTACCGGTTTTCCAGAACTGGTCAGAACCTGCTGAAACCCACCTCTGCTATATTTGTTTTATTTGACTTAATGATAGCAATAGCAATAACACTTAGACTTATATACCGCTTCAACAGTGCTTTTTACAGCCCTCTCTAAGAGGTTTACAGAGTCAGCATATTACTCCCAACAATCTGGGTCCTCATTTTACTGACCTCGGAAGGATGGAAGGCTGAGTCAACTTGAGCCTGGTGAGATTCGATCTGCCAAATTGCAGTCAGTCAGCAGAAGTAGCCTGCAGTACTGCACACTAACCCCTGGGCCACCACGGCTCTGATATTGGCAGAAGACAACTAAGTGGTATTAGAACTGCCTTCTCAAACTCTGGCATGAGAATTAAATCATGCATAAAAACTGAGTAAGATGAAGGA
Source organism: Ahaetulla prasina (assembly GCF_028640845.1). NCBI lineage: Eukaryota > Metazoa > Chordata > Lepidosauria > Squamata > Colubridae > Ahaetulla > Ahaetulla prasina. Next base: position 305,724,138 of record NC_080539.1, on the reverse strand, counting down.
GAACGGTTCTCTGTTCTAATGTTCATCCTTCTGTCATGGCAAACCTAGATTAATCTGAATATTTCCCATGAAATATTGAGTATTAGGAATAATACTGACAAGGAGAAGAAAGTGCATTAAATCCTTGGATATATAAACCAGAAGATGAGGACAATTTTCATATAAAGTACACAAAGGCAATTAGCTAGATAGTTCACTTATTATGATTGTCTATTTACATATTTCTTTTGGAAATTAGCAGTGCTTGGAAGTGAGTAGATCTAGAGAACTTCCAGAGAATGTTAATGGCCTGGAAACCAGCTTGCAAAGAATGAGCACAGCAAGTAAAAGAAATATTGCTCAGTCAAGACAGATGTCAGTGCGGAAGATATAAAGCAAATGCTTGCGTCAGTATAAATTGTTTTCGGTAAGGGAATTTAAAATATTGAGGCTAATGTTGGTGATAAAAGAGGATACTTTAGATGTCACTGATAAACTGAAGACACAGACTCTTACACCAGATGGTGGCCATTAAGAAAATTCCCACAAACATCTGCAACATCTCCAAGATGAGCTTCTGTGTTTTGGACTGAAAGGCAGTTACTGTAACATTATTTTTTTTAAAAAATCCCAGAAATTTAAAAAAGGGTTGTTTAATGTCTGTTCTAGTCATAAATAAAAAGTAACATTCTTAAATGGATGGAAAACATAATTAAAATAACATTTTCAAATGTCCAGAAAGGATAAGTTACTGAAGAAGAAAATACATTCTTGTTCTCTAAAATGCAAACAAGGCTGCATATTGAGGCAAAAAATACATACTTTACATGGATGTAAAGAGCCATGGTGGCACAGTAGTTAGAGTGCAGTACTGCAAGCTACTTCTGCTGATCAGCAGTTTGGCAGATCGAATTTCACCAGGCTCAAGGTTGACTCAGCCTTCCATCCAGAGGTGGGTTTCAGCAGGTTCTGACCAGTTCTGGAGAACCGGTAGCAGAAATTTTGAGTAGTTCAGAGAACCAGTAGTAAAAATTCTGACTGGCCTCGCTCCCATCTATTCTCTGCCTCCCAAGTCCCACCTGATTGGGAGGAAATGGGGATTTTGCAGTAACCTTCCCCTGGACTGGGGAGGGAATGGAGACTTTACGGTATTCTTCCCCTGCCACGCCCACCAAGCCACTGCCACCAAGCCATGCCACGGCCACCAAGCCACACCCACAGAACTGGTAGTAAAAAATTTTGAAACCCACCATTGCATCCATACTTCCAAGGTGAGTAAACTGAGAACCCAGATTGTTGGAGGCAATATGTTGACTCTGTAAACCGTTTAGAGAGGGCTGGAAAACACTGTGAAGCAGTATATAAGTCTAAGTGCTATTGCTATGTTGATAGGATCTGAACTGGTGCTTACCATCTTGGAAAACCATCTTGGGACTGTGCCTGAAAGTTGATTTTAGACACTGATTAATGACATATAGCACTACTATTTCAATGCTATGTAATCTAATTTACTATATGAAACCATTGAACCATTTAATACAGGATTCAAACATTAATATATGACTTACTTTAAGGCTTTTCCCTCTCATCAATACATTGGTAAGAAGCAGAGATTGGAATATTGCTTTTATCTTACTCTGTTCCTCTCCTTCTTTTCCCCTCCCTTATTGTTACTTTCACAAGTAGTTCTTAAAGACAACTAGATCTACATCTCTTCTGATCTCTCTCACAATGAATTTGGAGAACTCCTTCGCTTCCTAGTTATTACAATGGGTACCCTAGGAAAGCAACCTTCTTTAGCAGCATCCCGCAGTACTAAGACTCTGAAACGTCCCGCCATGGCATGTCTATTGGCTTGACAAACTATTGTCAAGAGACTGCAGAGGGTTAACAGCCCATCTCTTTCACTCTTTAAAAAAAATGTACAAATCATTTTCTGGAGGCAGGAACAGGGCAGGGACTCAGTCTGTCCAATGAAGAAGCAAATTGTGCGCTCCCTAAGTCAAAGGTGAATGAGAAGAAAACAGACAATTTTCTGGTGAATACAAAGACACTTGAGTACTTGGCAGACTGAGGGCACTGTTCGTGAGTGAAGGGAGGGCCTTTAGAGCTGATACCCACATGGCAGGGAAGGAAATGTTTTAGGATCAGTATTTTTCACAATGTGTAGAGTACTAAGTTCTTTTTAGTAGGACTGGGGACATTCATCTTCAAGTCTACCCTCAACCATGGAACTCCTGGGTGACTTTGGGCCAATCAAAGCCTTGGGCCAATTTATCTGAAAGAGTTGCTGTTGGGTGGATAAAATAAAAGAGGATCCCCAGCCATCTAAACTGTCCAGGGCATCTGGTAGGAAAAGTAGGATATAAATCCAACAACATAACTGCTTTGAAGGTTCTTCTCCCTAATGTTTACATGTGAAAATGCATTTTAAGGTATCAATGGGGGGGTGGGGAATCATAACTTTTTTTAAAAACTGGAATAATTCAGACAAAACAGATTTTAGGATTACTCAATAGGGCAGTGAAAGGTAAAGGGTGTTTTGGTGCAATTAATATCATTCCTCTTTCCAGTTCTTGTGCACTTTTATGATACTTCTTTTCTAATCTGATTTAAAGCTGCATTCTGCATATGGAGAAAGACAAACAAGTCTGGCACTATATATTTCTAAGGCAGAATCAAGATTGTCTTCCACTTGCAATATGTCTGGAAAAATCAAATAGAAACTCTAGACCGACCAATCCTTTTTCCTCAGCCTGCTGTCAGCACACTGTAATTCTCTTTGTATGATACACTCATACAGTTATTTCCATATTTATCTCAAGCCTCTGCAACTTCCTGTTATTAATTCAGTTGCAAGGACTTCCTTAGGGCTATAAGAGCTGGGCTGCGAAAACCCCGACGACCACTTGAGAGCAGTAAAAACCCCGATGACCACTTGAGAGCAGTAAAGAGTTTGAGTTTTCGGCATCCCTCCCTAATGGTCACCCTGATTCTTGCAAATTAAAGAGATTAACTCTAGATTTCCTGTTACCATAGAGCTCTGTCCAAAGAGCATACTCTGGTTCCCTTTCCTCTCCAGCTCCAGTGCCAAGTTGCGTGCACCGTTTATAATTCTTAGATACACATGGTGCCACTTTCACATAGAGATATTTCCGAAGGTCAAAGAAGGGAAATGGTTAATTCCTTTTCCTCGATCCCTAACCTCCCTCTCCCATTTCCCACCCCCACCCTGTGTGAACAGGAAGTTTGAAAAGGAAAAGCTTTCAGAACGAGCAGCTGGAAATAAAGGAATCCTGGAACTTTATGCTGCGGAGGTTCAGAGACAATAACAAAGGTTTCCCCCTTCTCTAATTAGTGGGTTTTGTTGTTTTTAATATATCTTCAATGAATCCGCAGCTAACAAAGAAGCAGAGGAAATCCAGAGGACAAACCTTTCAAGCAGGTTAAATTGCCTTACGATGCATTTGTGAATTGCTTTGAATCCATGAAATGGCACTTTAGCACAATCCAAACCATGCTTCAAAGTAATTTCAGATGAAATCTGTAAATGATACCTTGATGTCAAAATGAGGACTCCATCACAGTGCCCACCCTCTGAAACATCCTCCCCTTGGATGAGACTGGCCCCGAACCTCCTGGCTTTTTGCAAACCTTGAAGACTTGGTTTGGCTTTCAACCTAGGACTTGGCGGCAGTGACAGCGGATGTTTGTTACGTGTGGTTCCTCAACGGCTATTTTACGTTAATAGCTATTATAGTTTTAGCTTATTGTGTTTTTATTCATTAGCTGTCTAGAGCAGTGGTGGGTTTCAAAATTTTTACTACCGGTTCTGTGGGTGTGGCTTGGTGGGCGTGGCATGGTTTGGTGGGCATGGCAGGGGAAGGATACTGTAAAATCTCCATTCCCACCCCAGTCCAGGGGAAGGTTACTGCAAAATCCCCATTTCCTCCCCATCAGCTGGGACTTGGAAGGCAGAGAATAAACGGGGGTGGGGCCAGTCAGAATTTTTACTACTGGTTCTCCAAACTACTCAAAATTTCTGCTACCGGTTCTCCAGAACTGGTCAGAACCTGCTGAAACCCACCTCTGGTCCAGAGTCATGCAATTGAGATGGGTAGAATAAATAAACAAATATTATCATATTAGATGTGGCCAGGCACCACACTTCCATTGACCAAAATACAAATTGTTCAAATTGTGGTGCAGAGCATCAGCTTTTTGAAACATGAAACTGAGAGATGAATACCTATCAGGGGAAGAAATAATATAATAACAAAAATACCCCACAGGGATAGTAAGACTAGAACAAGAAGTGTCAAAAATCAGGGGGGAGTGTTTTAAGTTGCCAAAACTATCATGTCAACTTGTTCACTAATCTTAATTTGTTGATTAAAAAAATGAAGTTTATTGAAAATTCAGATTGCAGAGTGCAGGGTAAAGCTTTATGTTTGGGGATTATGCATGTTGTAGTACAAAAACAGGATAGAGGATGATTGCCTTAAAAAGTCTGTCCATTAATACATACACAGCCTTGGACAAGCATGTTTGGTCTGGCCCAATTGCTCCCCTCATCCCTGTTCCACTTCCAGTGTTTATAAATGCTTTGAAGACATGGAGAGTGTTTCCTGTTTGTAGTTTGGATCTTGTAATGCCAGCTCCCCACCCCCCTCCACCTCCAGCCTATTGTTCCAGAGCTTCGTGTGCTTAGGGAACAAAGATATAAAATATCCACTCTGAGATTGTAAATCCAGCAATCAACATGAAGGGCGAGCACCTTCAGATGACAGCCATGTAAGAATTGGGAGCCGTGGAGCTCACAATATAACGAAATCCCCCATGTTTCCCATCATTGCTACAGCTAAGGGTACATTAGGTTTTGTACAAGGGTTCTATTTTCCTGATCCGCTGGAGGTAAAAGAGTTATCAAACTCCTTTCAGCCAGGAATGGGAACAAAAACAACACTATTGTAGTTGCCTTGTTAGAATAAAATGGAAATCCATACGTACCGGTAATACTTCTCTTGGATTACTCATCAGTGTTCAGTAACATCAATTGTGATAATTTTCTGGTCAGTAAGAGACTTGACAGCGTTGACCATAACAGAATCACTGACCGCAACTGAACCAGTGGTGGAATTCAATTTTTTTTACTACCGGTTCTGTGGACGTGGCTTGGTGGGCGTGGCTTGGCAGGGGAAGGATACTGCAAAATCCCCATTCCTTCCCCACTCCTGGGGGAAGGATATTGCAAAATCTCCATTCCCATCCCACTCTGGGGCCAGCCAGAGGTGGTATTTGCCAGTTCTCCGAAATACTCAAAATTTCCGCTACCGGTTTTCCGGAACCTGTCAGAACCTGCTGAATAGCACCCCTGAACTAGCAAATCATAGCATGCTGAATGGAAGCAGGCTGTGTGGTTAATTTATGGTTCAGCTAGTGTGCTATGTAAACTTCAAGTACCAGGTCAAGTAAAGAAGCCCATCATTCAGTTAAAGTACCTTGCACCAACACAGCCAATGGGTTGCATTAGCTTTCTTCTGCCACCTTTCAGATGATGAACACTATTGTTTATGCAGACAGAAGACAGCACACTCTTGTGTTAGAGAGTCTCTTCTTAACCAGGGAAACCCATTTCCCTATCCTAGCTTACTTTGCAGGACTTTCATTGGGAGGATAAAGTTAGAGATCCTTGAGTTTGAGTTCCTGGAGAACAGGTAGAATAAAATCGTAGTAGAAGTAATAGTAATAATATTAATACCAAAGCTTTTAGGAAAAACAAAAACAACCCAATTTATCTGAGATTAGTTGACTTTGTGGTGGGAATAAAATGGGAATTCAGAAATGGAATGGAGAGGCTGGCATTTTTGGAAGTAACCCCCCCCCCCATTTTCCTGCAGACTGTATTCTTTTTCTCTATACCTTTACTTATACATGCATGTATTTATACAATTTATTTAATTCAATGGATTCCAACTCTAGATATATGGAAATGAGATGTTCTAATTATGCTAATTAAGTTTTATGTAATTCTGATGCTCTGAGTTAGACTGGATATTTTCTATAGAAGAGAGGGATCTGGACCAATTGCTGATTTTCAGGGGGGTATTTCACCACTTCATTCAATTATCGTTCTTATAAGTCCTCTGCTGCACAAGTGGTAACCAGCAGGGGTGAAATCCAGCAGGTTCTGACAGGTTCTGGAGAACCGGTAGCGGAAATTTTGAGTAGTTCGTAGAACTGGCAAATACCACCTCCAGCTGGCCCCAGAATGGAGTGGGAATGGAGATTTTGCAATATCCTTTCCCCAGGAGTGGGGAGGGAATGGGGATTTTGCAATATCCTTCCCCCAGAAGTGGGGTGGAAATGGAGATTTTGCAGTATTCTTCCCCTGCAATGCCCATCAAGCCACGCCCACCAAGCCACAGCCACAGAACCGGTAATAAAAAAAATTGGATTTCACCACTGGTAACCAGGAAGTATAGGGATCTCTTCAAGGGGAGGGGTCAGCAGTCAGAAAAGTCAAAAATGCAGCTGTACCTCTGCAGACAAAGTCTCGCCATTTTTTACATGTCTTGCATATGCAACAGACATTTTTAAAAGGGTGGGGCTTTGTACATGGTCACCATCTTGATTTTTTTTTTTACCCTCAATTGTGGACATTCCTGTGGTATGTCTAAGCAGTGGGAATCTATGTGTAGCTCATGGCCAGGGTCAGCTCAGCCATGAAGAGATGGTACGTGCTGGACCATTTCCCCCAGAAGATTCGGGATACGCATTATAGAATTTTTTTTATTGGCCAAGTGTGATTGGACACACAAGGAATTTGTCTTGGTGCATATGCTCTCAGTGTACATAAAAGAAAAGATACGTTCATCAAGGTACAACATTTACAACACAATTGATGGTCAATATATCAATATAAATCATAAGGATTGCCAGCAACAAGTTATAGTCATACAGTTATAGTGGAAAGAGATTGGTGATGGGAACTATGACTATTACTGTTGTTATTATTATTATTGGTGATGGGAACTATAACTATTACAGGCTTTTAATTCATGTTTCTAAGGATTGTGGAGAAATTTAGATGTTCAGCTTCAGGCTTCAGACTTTTTAGGACAGGGGTCTCCAACCTTGGCAACTTTAAAATGTGTGGACTTCAACTCCCAGAATCCCTCAGCCAACAAAGCTGACTGAGGAATTCTGGGAGTTGAAGTCCACACGTCTTAAACTTGCCAAGGTTGGAGACCCCTGCTTTTGGAGATGGGTTGAGGTTAAGAACTTCTCTATCAGATCTAGAAAAGCAGTTGTGCCAATTTACTTACCTATAGATTTGTTAAAACATTAAATATAGAATAGTCCTGGTGGTACACATTTTTACTGATGTTTAGTGGCTGGGCAAATTCATTATTGTTGAAATATTTCTTAAAGATCAATACCATTACTGGATGTATGTTGATTCCTTGCTTAGTACATTTCTTTGCCTTTTCTTCAGTTTGTTTTTCACATGCCTCTTTTGTTTGTAACATTCCTGTTTAATGGTTGACAATAAAGTTTCCTTCCCTCGTCCTTTTCCATTTGGCAGACGTTGCATTTTTCCTTTTTGTTTTTTATGGAGCCAAAGCCCCCATGAGTCTCTTTTGTTTACTTCCTTGTGTGTGTCTAAGCATCACTTATGAAGTTAGTGAGATATGGGTCAGGGCTCTGGGAAGACCTAGACTGACACTACTCATACAGGTCATAAAACAAAACAGCATCAGGTCTCACCTTGGAAAATGCAGGATTTATAAATGTCTCCCCTGCCGTAGTACTTCCTGATTTCAGCTAGCACCAGATGTGGAAGTACCAAAATACCATGAGATAGTAATAACATTTGTGCAGCAATTATCCAAGATGAGAATAATAAACTGTCGTGTTTGGTAGCCTCAGTGTGTTACCTCTGTGAGAAAGGATTCGCAATTCATTCAGTATGAAACTCAGAACTAAGACAAAATAAATCAGTGAAAGAGGAAGGAACAGGACAACCAGGGAGATAGAAGGATATTTATTTCGTTTCATTTTTGCAATGTCTTTCTACTTCGATGGGTTTTCACACAACATGTAAAAAACAAAAACACCTCGTATAAGGACGGCATAAACCAGCATCAGACCTAGATGGCTGCCCATCTTAACCATGGCAAAAATGAATGAGCAAGATCCAACAAACACCAGCCTGGCAGAGTCTGTTAAGTCTTCAGATTTCTTGTCAGGTAATACAATGGATCTCATTAGAGAATTTAAGCCTATGTTGCTAAATATAAATCGTAACTTTTCTTAAGACTGAAGGACTTCCCCAGATTTCTCCCAGGTAGGATTTATAATTGGACCCTTGACCTAGGAGAGTTGCAAAGTGGACAATTGCTGTTTGGGCAAAAAAACTATTCTATGGAATTCTGCTGATTTAATGGCCACACCAATGTCCCCTTCAGTAATTTGCCTAAGCAAGGCAAAAGCTGTTAGATTCAGCAATTATGACAAAATATGTGAAGATTATAGACATGTCTGGCTGATTTTTTACTTTCTGCTTAGGCTGGAATGAGGAACTATTAATTCAACTGTTTAAATTGAGCCTTTTTGATAAATTATCAACGTTGGCTAAATCAACAGGGCAGTCCAGACACTTTGGGAGTATAAATCCAATGGGTGTCAGACTATAAACATAAGACTCAAAGTGACTATGTATGGAGAAAAGAGATGCCACTCCTCTCTCCTTCTCCCCACTACTTAGAATCTTTGAATGTCGAATCCATATAGCAGGGGTCTCCAACCTTGGCAACTTTAAGCTTGGCACACTTCAGCTTTGCTGCCTGGGGAATTCTGGGAGTTGAAGTCTGCCAGGCTTAAAGTTCCCAAGATTGGAGACCCCTGCCATATAGCATAGTCACATTGTTGTTTGCAGAAAAGCAGTGCTGGTGCAAGCAAGAACTTTGTTTATAGTGTGGGATTTGGGAACACTCTGCAGTGTACTCTGTCTTCTAAACCTTCACATTTTGAATAATCCATGAAGTACCATTTAGGTGGAACAAGAGAGCATTTTGCAAGCATTTTGCTCGAGATGCTCCAAGCCCACCAGGAAATGACACAATCCCTCCCTTTTGAAGCTGAGAGAGGAAGGCACCCTACAATTATGGGTGGTTTCATCCACACTGCAATACCAGTATGATTTTTTTTCTTCCTTAAAAAGAGAATATATTAATATATAAGAGCCGTGGTGGCCCAGTGGTTACAATGCAGTATTGCAGGCTAATTCTGCTAACTGCCAACTGCCAGCAGTTCAGCAGTTCAGTTCTCACCGGCTCAAGGTTGACTCAGCCTTCCATCCTTATGAGATCAATAAAATGAGGATCCAGATTGTTGGGGACAATAGGCTAACTCTGTAAACTGCGTAGACTGCATAACACTGTGAAGCTGTGTATAAGTCTAAGTGCTATTGCTATAAGTGGTGCTGCCTTCTCTACAGTGCTTTGCTGTGCAAACTGTGCCTTGCCAATAAGACAGTACAGCTGCTCTGATTTCATGGAAGATGTTTCTATTTTCCAATCAATTTCACCCTCCCCTCTCCTCTCCTCACCCCAACCTACCTCTACCACATGCTTTTAGTAAAGGAGGAATGTTTGTGGTGAGGAAAGGAAAGGATTAAATTGACCAGGAAACAAAAACAAACCTCAAACTCAATTGAGGCCACACATCAAAGGAAAATTAGCCTCATGAAAGACCCACATTTTGTCTTCCACAAGGCTGATATTCTCCTGACCAAAACAGAGAAAAAGCTAGGGGAGATTCTGCTCTTTCTGGTTGGCAAAGTACACATGCTATGAAAGTGCAGAGCCAAGTGACAAAAGAGGAAAAACAGAAGGATCTCATTTGGAGGTCACTGCTCTCAAAAATCTCCTTCTCTATCCAACCAGTCTATTTGCATTGGAGTTCTTCTTTTATTTCATGAGTAAGGAAAATACTATTTTCATGTTAGAACACCATAAACTGGCTTCAGCCCACCTTAGCAGCAGGCCAACTATGAGATAGTGACCTCTACTATTGGGGGGATATCTTCATCAAAAGATAAGGAAGACATCATCAGGCTGGGGCAAGGGGTCTGTCACATTAGACTATGGAAATCTATACTTGAATGGCCTATGTTTTCCTATAGCCTCTGCCTAGTTCCTTGGCCATCTTTGTCTCATCATGCTCTGCCTTCTTATCTCTCAATAAGATGCAATGGGCATGAGAAAAAAGGCTGATATGTTATACTTTCCCAGCTTCATCAATAGTACTGACTTCCTCAGTGCATTTCCTCTTAGATTATTTGTTGGCCAAGTGGGAAGAGTCAACAGTGATGATAGTTTAGGTCATTCTCAAAAATATATTGGGAGCATTTGAGGAAATGTGTCAATCAACTCGCATATCCAGGAGCAGTTCTCAGCAAAGTCAAGCTGGTTATAAACAATGTCCTCCTGGCCGATGTTAGTACCTTGTACCCAGAGAGCTCTTTCCCACTCCTATCAAACAGGTTGGGCTCTCCCTGCCATTGCAGGATCATTATTGAATCTGAGGCCACCTGCTATGATTTCTGTAGCCTTGCCTTCTGTAATCTCTCTCTCTCTCTCTGCTGTGAATGCAAGCAAAATTCATCTGTCCTTCGTTGGCTTGAAAATGGTAGCTTGAAGAAATGAGTGGTAGAGTGAGGGTATAATTTGTATGGCTGTGGGCAAGAATTGTTTTGCATGATTTGTTTGCTTTTTGAATTTATTTTGTTTTGCTTTATTTTAGTAATAAATATTTCATCTCAGAAAATCGATTTTAAGCAACAAAGGGGCTTAAATTTTCTGAATAAGGAAATCAAGTTCTAAGAAAGCAGTGAAACATAATAGAATTCAGTACATAAGTAATTGTAGGAGCCAGCATATCTAGTGAAGTATATTCCCAAATTTGCATCCACAGAAAATATTCCCATCTTTGATATTAATAGTGACATTTTTCTTCCATCTAATTGCATAAAGTTTCAAAGTTGGACCATCTTAAATAAAAACCATATATACAGGAAGAACCGGGGAAGTGTTTGCTAAAATATATTATTATAAAATGTATAGTCTTCCTAAAGGCTTATATTTTCCTTTAAAACTTTGGCCAGTCCGTCACTCCTTACCTCTTAACAAAAGGAAGCCCATGTATGGTATCTTCCATATTCTGAACTAGAATACTGATTTAATTCAGCCTTGCCGACATTGATTCTAGGAATGTATCCAGGAAGTCACTAGAACATGCTGTTTGAGGAAAAAAGTATGTGCATTCCTCCATGCAGTTTGGACACTAATATGGGAGGAATTTGGGGTGGCTTCTAAGGAATCAGTCCTAAATCTAATTATGTCCCCATGTCCTTCCTTGGAAAATGTAAAAGACTCAATGATATTTTTTTAACAGTGTTGGATTAAGATTTTTCATAAATATAAACTTGTATCAAAAAGAATATATTCCCCTGGAAACAATCCCCTAAGACTAGTAAACAATGAGCAGAATTAGAATACTGTTATTATAGGTAAAACACTTTTATTATATACAAAACAATGTAAAGTCATAGCTGCCAGTTCTATGACTAGTGTTGGCTTTCATATGCACCAGGTTCTTTTCAAGTATCTAGGATGTCATTATAGTATAGGATCCACATAATATATGTGTCGATCTAAGCAATGTGGCCTTTTGAAATTGACAGATGAACATTTTGTCAATATACAGATTTTCTAAGTGTTGTTCAGGGCTTTTTTTGGTAAAGCATTTGATGTTCCGATAACCACTGGGACCACCAAGGTTGGTTTATGCCATAATCTTTCTATTTTGTTTTTCAGATCTTGATACATGTTGATCATCTTCGATTCTTTGCCTTCTATTCTACTATCCCCTGGGTAACCCCATATCAGTTATCCACACTTTCTTTTTAACCACAGTTAAATCTGGTGGGTTGTGCGCCAAGACTTAGTTTGTATTCAGAAATCCTACAATATTTTAACTTCCTCATTTTTACTAGTTTTTCAACTCCATGTTCCCACCAATTTTTCATTACTGGCACATGATATTTTTTCCAGATGTTCCAGTGAGTAGTTTTTGTGACTACATCATTGTTTATAATGAATTTCTGCATTGTTCTTGCATGAGCTGAGAATCTGATCTACATTATTATTGTAGTTGGTTGCATAATCAACTAGATATTTAGACTAGATTTGGCACTTTTCTCTGCGTATCAAGTCCTTCTCAGGGACCTGGAATACACAGATGTTGTTATGTAATAATATTAAAAGTGGTGTTGCAGGATGTAAGCTGTTCCAAGTAAAGCTGCCTTTTGCAATTGACTGGTGGTGATTTTGTCAATGCCGATAGTGCTCAAGTGGTGGTCCAGATGTTTCGGGATTAGACCCAAGGGACCTATCGCTATTGCTATGATTTTTGCTTTCTTTTGCCACAGTCATTCTAATTGCCTGTCTTTGTATTTTTGCCATCAGTTCTTTCTCTTCTATTCTGCTGTCTCCTGGTACTGTAATGTTCTCCCTCCAGAATTTTTTGTCTTTATCAAAAATTGTTGTCTGGAGTGTTGTGTGGCAAATGCTTGTCTGTTTGAATTTTGAAGTCCCACAGTTCTTTATAATTCATTTTTTATTAATTTATTTATTTTTTGCCCCATCAGGTCTTGCTTGCAGGCAAATAGTATTTCTTGCATAGATTCTAATGTACCCTTCTTGCTAGTTTTTCATGTCATTGTTTGTAGTCATTCTATGGAAACTTCTTGCAGGCGCTACCAATTATTTCTTCAGCTTCTTATTATTTTAAACTTGTACGCTGCCCAACTCTCAACTTCTCTGGATGTTGAAACTAGTTTTGCAATGCTGGGAAAAGCTTCTTCATTTAACATGATCCACAATCTTCCAATTTTTCATATGCGGCTGTTACTTAACTAGAAGCAAATTTCAGTGGGAAAAGTCAAATATTTTGTTTGGATGTTTCTGTCCTAGACGTAATATGCTTAGAGAGTCTTGTTGAGTGGATTCCGGCTGCACCAAAGGCTTCAGCAGCAGCAACGGTGTGGTTCTCCTTATAAAGACAACCTGTTGCAGTATTGTAAGTAACCCTGTGACCAAAGGGGAATTTTGGAATTCTAAGTCTGCATGTTCCTTTTTTTGGCACCTCTGCAGTCCTCTTTGACTGTGATGTTAAAAAGCAATAATATTGTTTTGTGCCATTTTGAGATGCCAACTAGGTAATTGTCCCCCCAAAATAGATATAAGTCTAAAATAACACAATATCTTAAAAACCTCCGGGAAAATACATAAAAATCTGGCAAAATATACGGATCCTATTTCGCACACAGTTCTTTGCAGTCCTCAGTTCTATAAAAATGATAAGAACAGGCTCTGATCAATCAAATGGTTGCCCATAGGTGCTGTTGGTAGTGGTCACCATCTACCACATTTCCCAAGCTGCCGCTATAACAGAAGTCTCACCTGTACAGCAAAGAAGAACCAGTCCTAATTCTTCCTTTCCTTCTCACATGATCTAAATTTAGATTGAAAGCTTTAGGGAGGGTGGCAACAATTGTTCTTTTCTCATGCAAATCTCTGTCAAGGGCCGGGATGTGCACTTCATCACTATCCTCTCATGTTAGCAATGATGGCAACTCAGAGAAGAACAGGGAATGCTGTAGTAAATAATCTGTCTCACCTACGTACTTGTTCCTTATGTGAAATTTCAGATCTCAAACTTTTTTTTTTTTTACAACGGTGCAAACAATTATAACGTATTTATCTCAAGTGGACCTTGGTACTATTATTCATGTCCTGAAAAGCCCGTAGCCAGAATCTTACTGGAGTTTCTGAGAAAACAAATCATCAATGTTTTTGGCTTTTTTCATTATGTTTATTTATTCATATAATACACACATACACATATACGAGATAACAGGCTGCCCTAATGATTTGTGCTCATTTCTGAGTACTTTGTGATAGTCTGATCAATATTCTTCACAATAAAATCCTGTGTAAGGAATGTAAGCGATAAAGCAGTCAGGCAAAGAGAATAAGATTTAGTATCCCTTTTATTAATCTTCCGCTGAGTTTTACTGGTGCAAGGGAAAAGGTGATAACCTGGCCTTCTGTTTGTTTTGCTGTCCAGTTAATCCTTGCATTATCTGAGGCAAGCAAAGCTTCAGAAAGATTAATGAGCCAAACTAAAACAAACCCGAGAGCTCCAAGAACACGAGCCCCAACTTAAAACAGATCTGTCAACAGGAGCAAGCACCACTTTACGTCCTTTAAATATGGTTGAGCTTTGCTTCTGCTCCTTGGAGAGAAGCTTTCTTATGCAGCCTTCAGTTTAAGCTATACATCATTTTTGGTGGAAGAGATAAACTTCACACAATTCAGAGACGGGGAGGAGAAACCATAAAACTACACACCCCAATGGCTGTTTGTCACTATTCTTTCAGGGTGTTTTGCCCTGGAGCCTGTCTTCACCCCTACAAATTTGCAAGGTCTGATTTTGAGACAAATAAAAACAGTGCAGAGAAGTCACAGAATCCCAAATCATTTCTTACAGTGCCCAACCAGAAATCGGGGTTGACCCCATCATGTTATTTCACCACGTGGCAAGAACTCAAATAAAATAACAATAACAACAAATGTATCCCTTATTCCCATACTGGATTTTGGAAATGTTGTCTTTTACGGAAGGTGGCGATCTGCATCTACTCTAAACATACACGCAGATGACTTTTTTGTTGCTGGGATTTTTTTGCTATGGGACCTAGATATGCTTGAAGAGCACCATTAGCATTGACCTGTGAAAAACTAATCTGAGTTTGGCTAAACTATGTAAGAAAGCGCTCACATCAAACAGAAATTTAGAATGGTGTCATCAGCTTTACAGTCAATGGGTAAAAAACAAGATTGTTGCCTAATTAGTTTAGGGTCAACTGAGGAAGACAGGAATAAAAAAACTGACTTTGCAAATAGAGCTGGGGTTCCTTAGAAAAAAACAATATAGGTAGTCCTTGACTTACGATCACAATTGAGCACAGAATTTATGTTGCTAAGTGGATAATTTGTTAAGTGACTTTTGTCCCATTTTACAACTTTTCTTGCCACATTTGGTTAAGTGAATCACTGTAGCTGTTAAATTAGTAACACAGTTTTTAAGTGAATCTGGCTTCCCCATTGGCTTTGCTTGTCAGGAAGTCACAAAAGATCTTCACATGATCCCGGGACATTGTAACCATCATAAATATGAAACAGTTGTTAAGCATCTGAGTGTAAATCATGTGATGCTGCAACTATCATAAGTGTGAAAAATGGTTGGCAATTTTTTCAGTGCTGTTATAACTTTGAATGGTCACTAAATGAACTTCAAGGACTACCTGTATACCTATGTGATAGGTTCATCTGTATCAGCAGAACTTTTATATTCTTATGTGGGAATTTATCAAAGTAATGCTTTTGCATAGATTTTGCCCAGGATTCAAATCTTCACTGTGGCCACTTTTCAGCCCGTCAGATAGTATATGACATAAACATATTTTCCCACTTGATCTCCCTGGGAAAAACAATGGTAGAAACGTTTAGTCAGCATCACTGCCACATTTTTGTATCTATTTTTAAAACTGATTTCTCACTTCAATTTTTTAAAAAAACGAGTATTAATAGATGGGGGTGGTGGCTTACTTTTGAAAGAGAGAGAAAGTACAAAAATGTAGCGAACAAATTAAACCATTTCTGAGAAAAGAGAAAAGGGGGATAATATTAAATACAGCATCTTATTACAGCCCCACAAAGTAATTCCGTTGGTCAGGAAATTTCACAAGAGAGCTGCCTTTGCTGGGGAAAAAAAACACATATATTGTTTGCAGCCAACTGCCGCGTTTCCAAGATCAAGGGATCCAAATGAAGATTAGATGGTGAATATAGGACATGAGGGAAAAGATACACAAGAAGACAATACTGGAACACTCTCAGTTCTTCTGTTTCACGTACGTGCAGAAAAACCACCATCAGGGTCGTACTCTACCCTCAGCTCCCTCCAGGCAAGCCTTATAAACTCTATGCTTACTAATATTATAGCTCCTAACACAAAATGCCAGTGAGAAGATCCAAAGTGCCATGCATTATTTCCAATCATTTGTTTCCAAGAGCAACTGGACTGGGACAAGCACTGAGGCATCACAGACTAAAATAAAGAAAATCCCTGCACCTCTTAATAGATAGAGCTTTAGCTTTCTCTTCTGCCAGCAAGCATTATTCCAGTTTTACATTATTTTATTGTATGTTTACTGTTCCCATTTCTCCCTCTTCTTCTTGTCATGCAATCCACATATTCCCCCCCCCCCGTTTGGTCCATCCTCCCAAACAATCCAGCATCACAGAATATTGGCACACATGAAGTCCAAACAACTTAAAAGCTGCAGTGATGTTGCTTACCTTCTGAGACAAGAACCTACTCAATACATTTTCAGCAGCTTCCAATTAGCATTCAGGTCCTACTGAATATGCCGGCTTTTATTGTTTAATTGTTTTAGGGCCTGGATCCACATTTCTCAGAGCTCAATCCAAGTAAGTCCCAAAGGTGTTTTTTCAAGTGGCCACTGGACTTCCTGGTTTTCAGCTGAAAAAGCTTCTTGGATGAGAAGCGAAATGTCTTCAAAGAAAAACCAGAATGTCCAGTGGCCTCTTGAAAGAGCACCTTTGGGACAACCATGACCTGGATGACTGAGAATCTCCATAGACATTTAATCCATGTAAATTACATCATTTAACTTTCTCATTGTATTCCTTGTTCCATGCACCTACGTTATCACATAGCTGTGAAATGATCAAACTTGAAGATTTCTGGTGACCTTTTAGAAGAGACCTAAAGCACATTTTTCCCACACGGTATACTCTGGTCTTAATTATTATTGTTTATTTCATCATTGTAGTGGGTTTTTTTTTCTTATTTGCCTTTTTTCATGAGACCATGAAGTCTACCAGGCAAGATTTTCCATCTGGGTCATTCATGACATTTTGTCTATGGTCTAGAAAAAAAAGAAAAGTAATCATGTAAGAGAAGAAAATGGAAAAGCAGGAACAGCAAGAAAGCATTTTTGGTAATTCTGCTTGCACAGAAATGCTACTGAGTCATACTTTATTGCAGTTTAATGTCTGGAAGCTGTGTCAGAACTGAAGAAAAAAGAATACCTGTGATTAATTTGCTAATTTATAATACAGCTAAATGAAGTTTCTTCAGACAATCTACAGTAAATTAATAAATCCATAATGAGATTTAAAGCTGAAAAGTTAAATCTTAGCTTGATATAACTAAGATATACAGAAGAAAACTCTTATGAGGGGTCTATTATTTATTTTATTTATTTATTTTATTCAATTTTTATACCGCCCTTCTCCCGAAGGACTCAGGGCGGTGTACAGCCAAGTAAAAAATCACAGTATAAATATTAAAAGAAATTAAAACAAACATATTATAAGGTGGCCAAATTTAAAACAAATTAAAATATTAAAATATAAATAACCCCAATAAAATTTTATAAAATTTTAGGCCAGTCCCGCTTGAATAAATAAGTGCATTTTCAGCTCACGGCGAAAGGTCCGAAGATCAGGCACTTGACGTAAACCAGGGGGAAGCTCGTTCCAGAGCGTGGGAGCTCCCACAGAGAAGGCCCTGCCCCTGGGGGCCGCCAGCCGACATTGTTTGGCGGACGGCACCCTGAGAAGGCCCTCTCTGTGAGAGCGTACGGGTCGGTGGGAGGCAAACGGTAACAGCAGGCGGTCCCGTATTATGCTTTCTGAGCTTGGTTGTTTTCTTGTAATCATTTCCTTACCCAGAGTAGGTAACATTATCAGTGCTAGTAAGGATTGGGGTCCTTATCCCTCCTTACTAGTACTTATGAGATTACCTAGTTCGTGTAATGTCTGCAAGAAAACAACCAACTCAGGGAGCACCAAGGATCCCTCACTTCAACCTTGAGCTACAAATATGCTCTTTATTTAAAACACCTGTTTTAGTTTAGTTTCTCTGAGCTGGTAATATCAACAATATGTTTTCTACTTTCAGCTGTGCACTGTGGTAGCTCTTGGAAGGAAGAGGAAACAGGGAAACAGAAAAGAGGGAAAAGAGGAATAGGGCAAAAGCAAAGTAAAATATTAGAATTTGCTATAATTCAGCAGCAAAGCCCTAGTTCAGTTGTGAGCATGTTCAGATAAGACTGTGAACAAATTATGTCGGGAACAATGGGAAACTGCTGTCATGGGCAATGCCATATGGGATAGACTGATAATCTCATATTAGACCATTTCCTAAGAAGAGGTATGAATTCTGGGTACTTATTTCTAGATCCATTTCTCTGTGAGCAATCTAGGAATATCAGTCTACTTTTGAAAGGTGTTCTCCTTGGATTATTCAGGCAGAATTTCCAGTGCCTCTTATATCAAGCTTCATTGTGTATGAAATAAATTCTGACATCTCATCGTGGCTTACTATACGCAAAAATACAGTAAAAACACCCCAAGAATATGAAGTTAAAACACGATGCTAAAAATAATGCTCAATGATTCCAAAAACTAAGACATCTAAGGAGTTTATGCCCCAAAGGTTCTCTAGAAAAGTTCAGTTTTGGAACAGCACTTACTGATCTCAGGCCTCTCATTTCATGGATGTGGATTGACTCTGGTTATAATTGCAAATAGGCTTACCTGTGGTTAAATGAATTATAGTCAATTCAATAAATCCAGTTTTCTGGAATTGCCTTGCACATTGAACCAAACACTTGGCTAATTTATTGTTGAGAATATTCTGCAAATATGAAAGAGACAGTTCCGTTAAGTCATTAGGCTAGAAACCAGGAAACTGGTGCCCATTTTAGGCACAAAGCCAGCTGGGTAACTTTGTACCAGTCATATGTTTCCAGCCCTAGGAAACAGACAATGGCAAACCATTTCTGAACTCTTGCTTAGAAAACTAATCCAGGCAGTCACCTGGATCCCTCATTTCAACCTTGAGCTACAAATATTCTTATTTAAAACACCTGTTTTAGTTTCTCTGAGTTGGTAATATCAACAATATGTTTTCTACTTCCTGACTTCAACTTCTACTTCAACACTAACTTGAAGACAACCCCTCCCCACAAAAAAATAATAATAATCTGCAAATATAGCTTAACTGTTTTATTTCAGCCCTGCTTGTGTGCTTTTAATAGCAGTTTGCCACAAAGAACTGTAGCAGGTGAGCTACTATCTGTCAAGATGCTGAAGGTCAGCTGCTAGCTAAATCTCTTTTAATGGAACAGCACTGATTTGCAACCAAACTCCTAGTGCAACTTAACCCCAGGTTGAATCCCACAGTCATGATGGCCCCCAAAACACACAAATAAAAGAAACCTGACCCCAGCAACCAACCTTTGATAACTTCCTGAGAGCAAACCAAGAGCACACAATACACCTGCTTTAAGTAAGACAGAATCTGGAGCTCAGAGCCATGTATTGCTGGTACATTGGGAGATGTTGCTGGGCAACAGCTACTGAGGAGGCTGCTGCACAGGTGGAGGAAAAGATGCCCTTGACCTCTGCAGATGTATTTAAAGAAGCTTCGGTTTTCTTTTGGAGGATGCTGCAAAGCCTTCATTATTAACAGCAGGTTCTAAATGAGCTGGAGAGGCCACAGGTCAGCAGCAGACAGCAAAAGCATCAGTATGGCCCCAGTGAGTCAGGAAGTCTTCTAGAAGGAGGCTTAATGGAAAAGGTTCCATTAAAAAAATTGCAGGGCAATGATAAAAGAGTATCTCTTGCTTAGTTTTGCCCTCTCAAGTCAACAGTTAACATGGATCATGAGCATTGCTCTTTGCTACTTCAAAGATGAGAGGGTACTCATCTTCGCATTTTGTACAAGTAGCAGTCCTCAGTGCTCTAGCAGTAAAGTACAGGTAGTCCTTGACTTACAGTCATAATTGGACCCCAAGACTTAACTCAAAATTTAAATCAAAATTTCTTCAAGCGTTCATGGACCCCCTGTGATGAATAGCAAACCCCCAGGGATCCACAGACCACAGGTTGACAACCACTGGTCTAAGAGATGAACTTAAGAGTTGCAATATGGATCCTTTCTAGAATCAGAAAAAGTGGAACAGTCTCAGCTGAGTTAATATGGAGGTCATTATTCTTCCCCTCTAAAGTGCAATGCCTCATATCTCCTTTTTTTTAAATGTGTGTGTGGGTTTGTGTGTTGTTTTGTGTTAGCCTATGCAGTGATATGCCTTCTTTTGTCACAACCATCAAAGTCCTTCAGCACTGAAGAAGTTCTCTAATGTGAACCTTGTCCTTTGAACAGTTACACAGGTAGTCCTCAACTAACAACAGTTTACTTAGTAACCGTTTAAAATTACAATGGCACTGAAAAACATGACCTTTGACCAGAGGTGGGTTTCAGCAGGTTCTGACCAGTTCTGGAGAACCGGTAGCAGAAATTTTGAGTAGTTCGGAGAACCTACTAGTAGAAAAAATTCTGACTGGCCCTGCCCCCATCTATTCTCTGCCTCCCAAATCCCAGCTATTGGGATAAATGGGGATTTTACAGTATCCTTCCCCTGGGGTGGGGTGGGAATGGAGATTTTACAGTATCCTTTCCCTGCCATGCCCACCAAGCCACGCCCACCAAGCCATGCCACACCCACCAAGCCACACCCACAGAACTAGTAGTAAAAAATTCTGAAATGCACTACTGCCTTTGAACATTTTTCACACTTATGACCGCATCACAGCATTCCCATGGTCACATGATTTACATTCGGAAGCTTGACAACTGACTCACATTTATAACCGTTGCAGTGTCCTGGGGTCATGTGATCACCTTTTGCAACCTTCTGACAAGTGAAGTCAATGTGGAAACCAGATTCATTTAACAACCATATTACTAGTTTAACAACTGCAGCAATTCGCTTAAATGTGGCAAGAAAGATTGTGAAATTGGACAAAACTTACTTAACAAATGTCTCACTTAACAACATAAATTTTGGGCTCAGTTACGGTTGTAAGTTGAGGACTACCTGTATTGTATGATCTTTTCCAAACTGTTTTTTGTGAAAAGAAACAATGAATAAGCCATGTATTTTATCCCAGGTCTCTTGCATCTTGGGGATAGAACTACTTGTTTCTAACAGTGATTGCATTTTTGAAGCCAACACAAAGTGGTGTCTCTACAACTACATATACAGCAGATACACCATATTTGGGAAAGTCTTCTGTGTGGTCTCACCATTCTGTATGATTAATCATTCAAGTCAACAGTCAGATTGGTCATCCAAAGGCCAGTTCTCTTCCGCCTATGAACTTCAGCCTTCTGAGATAGGATTGTAGGAGTTTCCACATCTTTAATATGCATGTGACAGACAGATATTTGGGAACTTAAATGTTCCCGTGATTGCATCAAAACTGAAGTTGATATCTCTGCTTTGTTACTACAGTATTATACCATATAAGATTCCAGCAATATTTCAGGCCCACTTAGTACAAAGAGAATTCTCTTTTTCCTCCAGTGGGGGTACAGCTGAAAAACTAAAATCATGTCACCTACATGCATATTTTTTTCACTTTGCAGCATCCAGTGGGTAAAACTGGGATAGGCACCATCAAGGTTTTAAGTGGTGCAGTGGTTAGATGCAGTACTACAGGCTACTTCTGCTAACTGCTGGCTGCCAATAGTTCAGCAGTTCAATTCTCACTGGTTCAAGGGTGACTCAGCCTTCCATTCTTCTGAAGTCGGTAAAACGAGGACCCAGATTGTTGGGGGCAATATGCTGACTCTGTAAACTGCTTAGGGAGGGCTGTAAAGCACTGTGAAGCGGTATATAAGTTTAAGTGCTATTGCTATTTTAAGTAAATATATATCATCTCACACATAATACTTTTCAGCTAAAAGAATTCACACTTCACTGCATCAAATGGCAGATTACCAAATGAGATGACTCATCCCTAGTGCATGGGAACATAAGCAAATTTTTCAAATTTGTTATGCCAATGCATGACACACACATACACACATGTGCTGGGACTAAGTTACTAGCTGTGTTATACTGCAACCCGAATGGTATTAAGTAGTGCAACTGTTCAAAGTTGTTTTATTGTCACTGTTCTATTGAAGCTTGACTAACAGTCTCTCTATCTGTTCTTCTAAAAACCAACCAGTCTAGGAAATGCTGGCTGGCATGTGCTAAAAACTACTTCTGTTTCTGCTGTCAGTTGTGGGGTAGAGTGAGGGAAGTGAAAACCCATATGATTGGGAAACAGCCTTTGTAGAAAGTATTCTGTGTTTTTCATGTTGCAGAACTTTCTGCATTCCTCCCAAAGGAGGAATGTTGCAGAACTTAGGCATTCCTCCCAAAGGAGATTAATAGAAGAAAACACAGAATAATCCTCCTGCCATCTTGATTGTAGATTGTATTTGAATGGAATCAAATTGCTATATTTCTATTGCCTTTTTATCTTAAAGCTTATGAAATATACTTATGCATATCCTGTACATACATAAAGCATAATATTGTGCACATTGAAAATGTGCAAGGCTCTAGATTGTCTGTAGAAGATTCTGCATATAATATCAACATTAACTAACAAGGTCTGTCTATATATGCATGCACAAACTTAAAGAAAATAGTTATTAATAACAGACATGACTGCATTTTTGGCTGCCTAACCCAAATGCATAGAACATCCATTTTTCTCTACAAAAGATACCATTGGTATTTACAAGTCTGCTTCCAATTGTTGATCATGCTTACTGAACCATGACAATTTCTTTTTACCATTAATCATTATCACATGAGTCTCTGATATATCAATATATAAGAGCAATGGCATCTATCCTACCATAAACCCACAGATAAAAACATTGAAACTCTACAACTCTCTAATTGTAGAACATTTGCTCCTTCAATCTTTTCTTTCAGGTTGGGTTTGACTTCATGGATATATCCATGAAATTGGTTTGCCACTTTTGTCTTCAGCATCATTTATGAACCAGGGACTTCCCTCCCTGCTAAATAAATAAGAGAAAAAAACATGTCTCATATACTATACATCATTGTCCTACCTTTTAAGGCCTTCCAGCTCTCAAAAAAGATTTAAGTGTCCATCAAAAGGATGCCTTTAAATAAAGAACTATGTCTGATAGGACATCAAATATGTTATCTCTAAAGCGGGACTCCTTTAGGTTCCACAATAATTCAGCACACACATAGATAGCATGGGTGCCTATTTGCCTCTACTGTCCCTCATGAAGTTTCCATGTTCCTGCCACTGCTTGTGACCCATCCACCATAATTATTCGCCGTATATGCCTTTATCCAGGGGTGGGCTGCTGGGAGTTTGCAGGGGTTCGGGAGAACCTCTAGCTAAGATTCCATGCAGTTCGAAGAACCCCCCCCCCCAAATCCCATTCCTGGCTGGCCCCACTCTTCCCAGGAATTCCCACGTGGCCCATTTTGGATGCAGGTAAGTGCAGGGCGCGAGTGGAGGCTTGGGGAGGGTGAAAAACAGGCCTACTGGAAGTTTGGGAAGGCCGGTTTTTGGCCTCCAGAGGGCCTTTGGAGCCTGGGGAGGCTGTTTTTGCCCTCCTGGAGTCTTGAGGAAAGCCTCCAGCGCCCTAGGAGGGCAAAAACATTCCCCCTCCGCCGTGGTGCTGGAGGCTGACTAGGCCACACCCACCATGGCCACGGCCACCCAGCAACCGGGCAGAGAACCCCTTGCTAAAAAATTTTTACACCTGCCTTTATCTCCCAAACATTCAAGTTCCCTGCCACCACCTACACAGCTGGTTGGCTAAGAGGCACAGACCATGCTGAGGAAGAGGATAGAGAAAAGGGAGAGGCGAGGCTATCCCATCATATATCTCCAACAGCCCATCAAAGTTTGATAAACTTTAAAATTATTATTTTTTATTATTATTTATTCATATTTTTATACCGCCCTTCTCCGAAGACTCATTTATTTATTTATTTATTTTATTAGATTTTTATACCGCCCTTCTCCCGAAGGACTCAGGGCGGTATACAGCCAAATTATAAAACCACACAATATACAAATTAAAACAGAAACTTAAAACCAAGCATATTACATAGATGGCCGAAATTTAAAACACTCAATTTAAAACCCTAAAGTTCATAAATAGCCCCAATTAAAATTTAGTAAACTTTTAAGCTAGTCCCGCTTGAATAAATAAATGCGTTTTCAGCTCACGGCAAAAGGTCCGAAGGTCAGGCAACTGGCGTAAACCAGGGGGAAGTTCATTCCAAAGAGTAGGAGCTCCGACAGAGAAGGCCCTTTCCCTGGGGGCCGCCAGCCGACATTGCTTGGTGGACGGCACCCTGAAAAGACCCTCTCTGTGTGAGCGTACGGGTCGGTGGGAGGCATAAGGTAACAGCAGGCGGTCCCGTAAGTACCCAGGCCCTAAGCCATGGAGCGCTTTAAAGGTGGTAACCAAGATCTTAAAGCGCACCCCAAAGACCGCAGGAAGCCAGTGCAGACTGTGCAGGAGTGGTGTTACATGGGAGCAATGTGTGGCTCCCTCTATTACCCGCGCAGCTGCATTCTCAAGCTCAATCCCTCCAGGCTCCCAACAGGCTCAAGCTCAATCCCTCCAGGCTCCCAACAGGCTCAAGCTCAATCCTCCAGGCTCCCAACAGGCTCAAGCTCAATCCCTCCAGGCTCCCAACAGGCTCAAGCTCAATCCTCCAGGCTCCCAACAGGCTCAAGCTCAATCCTCCAGGCTCCCAACAGGCTCAAGCTCAATCCTCCAGGCTCCCAACAGGCTCAAGCTCAATCCTCCAGGCTCCCAACAGGCTCAAGCTCAATCCTCCAGGCTCCCAACAGGCTCAAGCTCAATCCTCCAGGCTCCCAACAGGCTCAAGCTCAATCCTCCAGGCTCCCAACAGGCTCAAGCTCAATCCCTCCAGGCTCCCAACAGGCTCAAGCTCAATCCCTCCAGGCTCCCAACAGGCTCAAGCTCAATCCTCCAGGCTCCCAACAGGCTCAAGCTCAATCCTCCAGGCTCCCAACAGGCTCAAGCTCAATCCTCCAGGCTCCCAACAGGCTCAAGCTCAATCCTCCAGGCTCCCAACAGGCTCAAGCTCAATCCCTCCAGGCTCCCAACAGGCTCAAGCTCAATCCTCCAGGCTCCCAACAGGCTCAAGCTCAATCCCTCCAGGCTCCCAACAGGCTCAAGCTCAATCCCTCCAGGCTCCCAACAGGCTCAAGCTCAATCCCTCCAGGCTCCCAACAGGCTCAAGCTCAATCCCTCCAGGCTCCCAACAGGCTCAAGCTCAATCCTCCAGGCTCCCAACAGGCTCAAGCTCAATCCTCCAGGCTCCCAACAGGCTCAAGCTCAATCCCTCCAGGCTCCCAACAGGCTCAAGCTCAATCCTCCAGGCTCCCAACAGGCTCAAGCTCAATCCTCCAGGCTCCCAACAGGCTCAAGCTCAATCCTCCAGGCTCCCAACAGGCTCAAGCTCAATCCTCCAGGCTCCCAACAGGCTCAAGCTCAATCCCTCCAGGCTCCCAACAGGCTCAAGCTCAATCCTCCAGGCTCCCAACAGGCTCAAGCTCAATCCTCCAGGCTCCCAACAGGCTCAAGCTCAATCCCTCCAGGCTCCCAACAGGCTCAAGCTCAATCCTCCAGGCTCCCAACAGGCTCAAGCTCAATCCCTCCAGGCTCCCAACAGGCTCAAGCTCAATCCTCCAGGCTCCCAACAGGCTCAAGCTCAATCCTCCAGGCTCCCAACAGGCTCAAGCTCAATCCTCCAGGCTCCCAACAGGCTCAAGCTCAATCCTCCAGGCTCCCAACAGGCTCAAGCTCAATCCTCCAGGCTCCCAACAGGCTCAAGCTCAATCCTCCAGGCTCCCAACAGGCTCAAGCTCAATCCCTCCAGGCTCCCAACAGGCTCAAGCTCAATCCTCCAGGCTCCCAACAGGCTCAAGCTCAATCCTCCAGGCTCCCAACAGGCTCAAGCTCAATCCTCCAGGCTCCCAACAGGCTCAAGCTCAATCCTCCAGGCTCCCAACAGGCTCAAGCTCAATCCTCCAGGCTCCCAACAGGCTCAAGCTCAATCCTCCAGGCTCCCAACAGGCTCAAGCTCAATCCTCCAGGCTCCCAACAGGCTCAAGCTCAATCCTCCAGGCTCCCAACAGGCTCAAGCTCAATCCCTCCAGGCTCCCAACAGGCTCAAGCTCAATCCCTCCAGGCTCCCAACAGGCTCAAGCTCAATCCTCCAGGCTCCCAACAGGCTCAAGCTCAATCCTCCAGGCTCCCAACAGGCTCAAGCTCAATCCTCCAGGCTCCCAACAGGCTCAAGCTCAATCCTCCAGGCTCCCAACAGGCTCAAGCTCAATCCCTCCAGGCTCCCAACAGGCTCAAGCTCAATCCCTCCAAGACGGAGTAGCTGTGGATGCCGGCATCCCGGTACAGTCAGCTGCGGTTGCAGCTGACTGTACCGGGTGCCGGCATCCCGGTACAGTCAGCTGCGGTTGCAGCTGACTGTACCGGGGTGCCGGCATCCACAGCCACTCCGTCTTGGGGGGATTGAGCTTGAGTCTGTTTCTCCCCATCCAGACCCGTACGGCTTCCAAGCATCGGGACAGCACTTCGACAGCTTCGTTGGGGTGGCCCGGGATGGAAAGTACAGCTGCGTGTCATCAGCGTACAGATAGTAACTCACCCCAAAGCCACTGATGACCTCGCCCAGCAGCTTCATATAGATGTTGAACAGGAGAGGCGAGAGAATCGACCCCTGAGGCACCCCACAAGTAAGGCGCCTCGCGGTCGATCTCTGCCCCCCTGTCAACACCGTCTGCGACCGGTCGGAGAGATAGGAGGAGAACCACTGATAAACGGTGCCTCCCACTCCCAAACTCTCCAACCGGTGCAGCAAGATACCATGGTCGATGGTATCAAAAGCCGCTGAGAGATCTAATAGGACCAGGGCAGAGGAACAACCCCTATCCCTGGCCCTCCAGAGGTCATCCACCAACGTGACCAAAGCTGTCTCCGTACTATGTCCGGGCCGGAAGCCGGACTGGAACGGGTCTAGATAGACAGCTTCATCCAGGTACCGGGGAAGCTGCCATGCAACCACACTCTCTACAACCTTCGCCACAAAGCGAAGGTTGGAGACTGGACGATAATTTCCCAAAATAGCTGGATCCAGGGAAGGCTTCTTGAGGAGGGGTCTCACCACCGCCTCTTTCAAGGCAGCAGGGAAAACCCCTTCCAACAATGAAGCATTTATAATTCCCCGGAGCCAGCCTCGTGTCACCTCCTGTGTGGCCAGCACCAACCAGAAGGGACATGGGTCCAGTAAACATGTAGTTGCATGTAACCTCCCCAGTAACCTGTCCACGTCCTCGAGAGCCACGGAATCAAACTCATCCCAAACAACCTCAACAAGACGCGTCTCCGTCATCTCATTTGGATCATCGTAATTTTGGTCTAAACTATCCTGAAGCTGAACGATTTTATCGTATAGATAACCGTTAAACTCCTCAGCACATCCCTGTAAGGGGTCATCCCGCCCTTCCTGATGAAGGAGAGAGCGGGTCACTCGAAACAGGGCGGCCGGGCGGTTATCTGCCAATGCAATGAGGGTGGAAACGTAAGAACGTTTCGCCTCCCTCAATGCCACTAGGTAGGTCTTAGTAAAGGACCTAACTAGTGTCCAGCCTTGAACTTTACTTGCTTTCCCTGCCTCATTCTTCTGCCTGCCTCTCTGTCTCACTGCCAAGGACCATAGATTTCAAATGTCTTGCTGCCAAATACACTGGTCAGTTTCCATATTTCCTATCACCCCAGGAGCAGCCACTTATTTCTTTCATTCCTTGCTATCAATAGACCTCATTCACTTCATTCACTACTTCAAGTTGTGAAGTAGTGGTTGAAGGTGGTGAGGGAAAGACAGAGCAACATCTTAGGAAGACCTTTTTCTCCTTGGCTAGAAGCAGTGGTGGGATTCAGCTGGTTCGAGCGGATTCGGGTGAACTGGTAGTTAAATTGCTGGCTGGCCCTTCCCACCCAGCCCCTTCCAGGAGTCCCCATGTTATGTATTAACAGTTGTACCTTTAAATATTTGAGCGGGAAATCAGCACGTTGCTGATTGGACGAAGCCTCCAGCAGAACTGTATAAAAGGAGAGGTTTTTCCCCCAGCCTGTTGCTGGGTTCACCCTATATTAAAGAGCTGTTGTCACTACCCTGGTCTCCAGCCTCGTTACTTCCAGAACTTAACATTGGCGACGAAGGTGGGATCTCGAGGCTGAGGAGAACCAGAACCGAGCTGAAGCACGATAGACCCGAACCCAGCAAATCCAGGGCAGAAAAGGCGAGATGGCCAGTTACACTCCACCCGCACCGTTCGACCCGGCTAAGGAGAAATGGGGGACGTATATGACCCGTTTCGAAAGTTTCCTAGAAGCCAACGAACTGCACGGAGTTCCAGACAACCGAAAAAGGGCTTATTTCTTAAGCCACTGCGGTCCGGAGGTCATTGACATCGCGGAAGCCCTGGCAGAGCCAACACCGTTGCAGTCGGTGTCGTGGCCAACCTTACAGACTTTGCTAAGGAACCACTTCGCCCCAACACCGTCTAAATATGTGCGGCGGTTTGAATTCGGGGAGCGAAGACAGATGGAGGGCGAGTCTATCGGTGATTACATGGCCGCCCTGAGAAGAGCGTCCAAGGACTGCGGATACCGTGATCTAGACGAGGTGCTCCTCGAGCAACTCATCCGAGGGGTCAAAGACATCCGTTTACGGCGACGGCTGCTAGCAAAGAGCAACCTAACGCTGGCCAACGCTCTGGACGAAGCCAGAGCACATGAAATGTCATCCCAAGCGGCAGAGACGCTACAGAAGCCGGTTCCACAAAAGGCGAGCGCGAAGCCAACACCGTAGCACCAGGAGGAGGTTCAGACCGAATCCGACGGTGAAGACGAGGAAGGGGTCTGCCGCACCGAAAAACGCGACAAAGGGGACCGAGACGAATGCGGAAGCTGCGGGGGTCAACACCAGCGCCAACGCTGCAAATTTAAAGATGCGACATGTCGGCGGTGTGGGAAGAAAGGGCACCTAGCTCAAGTTTGTCGAGCGGCCCAACCTTCCCGCCGAAAATTCAAATCGGCCAATCAGAGCGCGGAATCGGCAAGGCGACCCGCGATTGGTTCAAACAAAAAAGGCGCGGATTCCAACCAAACAACGGTGGTCATAGGCCGCGCCTCGACCAAAGTGGAGAAGAAGATCTTCACCAGGCCAAAAATAGAGGGAGTGCGGTGCCGGCTTGAAGTGGACACGGGATCAGCGATCACCATCATGTCCTGGGACACTTTGGCGAAGTCGCTGCCGTCCGTCGCAAAGCGCCACCTGCAAGCACAACGGCTACGAGTCCACGACTACCAGGGGAATCGCATCCCTGTTCGAGGGACCACCTCCGTCCGAGTCGAGTACGGTCCATACAAGAAGACCCTGCCCATCACGATCGTCGAAGGGACTCTGCCCAGTCTGTTGGGACTAGACTGGTTTCGTGCCCTGGGCATGGGAGTGACTGGCATCTACAGAAGTGACTGCAATTTGAAAGACATTCTCTTTAACGAGTTCGAAGATGTCTTCAAGGACTGCCTGGGCAAGTACAAGGGGACCCCTATTTCCTTCAACCTAGACCCCCAGGTAGCCCCCATTAGGCTTAAGGCGAGGAGAGTCCCTTTTGCCCTAAAACCAAAAATCGATAAGGAGCTGGACAAGCTCATAAATCAGGGGATTTTGGTGCCAGTCGATCACGCAAAGTGGGAGACGCCAATCGTCACCCCCATCAAACCGGACGGGTCAATTAGAATTTGCGCTGACTACAAGGCGACGCTTAACAAAGCCTTACAGAAAAGCGCGTACCCGGTTCCCGTAGTGCAACACTTATTGCACTCTTTGGGGCAAGGGCAAGTCTTTGCAAAGTTAGACTTGGCCCAAGCCTACCAACAACTGCCAGTAGACGCCCGCACAGCTGAAGCCCAAACGATTGTGACACACAGGGGGGCCTTCAAGTGCACCCGATTGCAATTTGGGGTTAGTGTGGCACCAGGGCTGTTCCAAAACCTGATGGAACGACTACTGCAAGGGCTCCCAGGGGTAGTTCCTACTGATGATGTCCTAATTTCAGGGAAAACATGGAGGAATTGGGGAGCGGTTAAGAAAGGTCTTGAGCATTTTCCGGACAGCGGGTTAAAAGTCAAGACAAATAAATGCCAGATAGGGGTCGAATCGGTCGATTTCTTGGGCTACCGGATAGACAAGAAAGGAATTCACCCTACTGAGAGCAAGGTTAAGGCAATTAGGAAGGCTCCAGCGCCCAAAAACAAAGCAGAGCTGCAGGCATTCCTGGATTGGTTAATTTTACGGTCTTTTAAAGAACAAAGCAACTGCTATGGAACCGCTGCATAGGCTCTTAGGGAAAAATACTGTTTGGTCTTGGGGAAAGTCAGAAAATAGGGCTTTTGAAGCAGTAAAGAACCTGCTCTCAAGTGATAGCCTGCTCATCCAATATCACGACTCACTACCCCTAGTGCTGGTTTGCGATGCATCCCCTTATGGGGTGGGGGCTGTACTCAGCCATAGACTTCCAAACGGCACAGAAGCCCCTATAGCGTTCTACTCTAGAACGATGTCCTCCCCAGAGAGGAACTACAGCCAATTAGACAAAGAAGCACTAGCCATTGTATCAGGGGTCAAAAAATTCCATGAGTATGTCTTTGGGCGGAATTTTGAAATCGTGACTGACCACAGACCGCTACTAGGATTACTGGCTGGCGACCGCCCAACGCCTGTGGCACTTTCGCCACGCTTGACCCGATGGACTATATTTTTAGCCGCTTATTCGTACAAGCTGCAGCATCGACCGGGAAAGGAAGTGGGGCATGCAGACGCGTTGAGCCGATGCCCACTGCCAGGGCGACCGAAGACCCCACTCCGGGACACCCATCCTCCTTATTGACTCGTTGGACTCTGGCCCAGTCACATCAAGGAAGTGGCTCGGCATCATACCGACATTGTGTTAAGGACTGTACCGGTTGGGTACAGAGAGGGTGGCCGCTGCGCCGGGCGAACGGTTCAAAGAATTTGTTAAGAAACGAGATGAGCTCCTGGCTCAAGGGGGGTGCCTGTTATGGGGTGATCGTGTAATAATTCCTGTTAAGTTAAGGGGCAAGGTATTGGACCTCCTCCACGAGGGTCACCCAGGCATCGTAAGGATGAAGGGGTTAGCTAGAAGCTATGTATGGTGGCCACTCATGGACGCAGAGATTGCTGAGAGGGTAGGGAAATGCCAAGCTTGCCAAGAGTCCAGACCGCTACCCCCAACAGCCCCTGTCAGAGAATGGGAAAAGCCCCAAGGGCCTTGGTCAAGAATCCACATTGACTTTGCTGGCCCCTTTCACGGCCAAACGTTCCTAGTGGTGGTGGACGCATTTTCCAAATGGTTGGAGATCATACTCATGAAGTCCACCACGGCCGAAGCAGTAATCGCAACCCTGCGCCACCTATTCGCAACTCACGGGTTGCCGGACACTCTGGTGTCCGACAATGGGCCCCAATTCACGGCAGCCCAGTTTGAAGAGTACCTGGCAGAGGAAGGCATCCGACATGCCCTCTCTGCGCCTTTCCACCCTGCGTCGAATGGCCTTGCAGAGCGTTCCGTCCGGAGCGCTAAGGAGGCATTGTCCAGGCTCAAGCCAGGTGACTGGCAAACAAAAATAGACTTTTTCCTAGCCGTCCAGCACAGAACCCCAAGCACAGCCACTGGAAAAAGCCCAGCCGAATTGCTAATGGGACGGAAACTCCGGTGCCCACTTGACGGTTGAACCCCATTACACACCCGAGGGTTACAAGGGGAACTAGAAAAGACAAGGAAATGAGCATAGGCGACGGGGTGTGGGCCCGAAACTATGGGGACGGCCCGAGTTGGGTCGCAGGACAAGTAACAAAGATAACAGGCCCAAAATCGTACGTGGTAGAGCTACCAGACAACCGAGTGTGGCGGCGCCACATAGATCAGTTAAGGAAACGAATAACTGACCAAACCAAACCAATAGAGACAGGTAATGACCAATACCACTTTGAATCCACAGCTGACAATGACCCGGGGGAGGCGCAAGACTTAGCTGAGGTCCCAGAGTTCCAGCGACGCCATCAGGTCCCCCGAGGAAGCAGCAGGGAAAATTCCAAAATTAATCCAAGGCCGGATGGCCAAGAAAAAGAGTCGGCCAATAATCCGGAGCCCGATGGCCCAGAGAAAGAGCTGGGAGGAGAAAACAGCCCCTCCGACCAGCTCAAAACACCACCCAGAACTGAACCGCGCAGGTCAGAAAGAACTAGGAGACGCCCAGGTTATTTGCGTGACTACGTCGAAAAATAACATGTAAATAAATATGTAAATAGAGACAAAGTGTTTTCTGGGAGGGGAGGAGTGTTATGTATTAACAGTTGTACCTTTAAATATTTGAGCGGGAAATCAGCACGTTGCTGATTGGACGAAGCCTCCAGCAGAACTGTATAAAAGGAGAGGTTTTTCCCCCAGCCTGTTGCTGGGTTCACCCTATATTAAAGAGCTGTTGTCACTACCCTGGTCTCCAGCCTCGTTACTTCCAGAACTTAACACCCCACATGCCCCATTTTGGCTTCCAGGTAAGTGCAGGGAGGCCTGTTAGGCCCAAAATGGGGCACGGGGTTGTGTGGTGCACACACACACACACACACACACACACACACACACACCCCTTGGTGGTCCGTTTTCGCTCTCAGGAGGCTTTAGGGAGGCCTAGGTCCAAACCAGGGTGTGAGGGAGTGCAGTGCGCCCCCACCCAGCCCTTTTTCGCTCCCAGGAAGTTGCATAGAGGCCTACTAGGGCCAAAATGCGGGCCGGGGTGGCATATTTCCCCCACTGCCTGTTTTTGCTCCTAGTGGGTGCAGGAGGCCGAGTGCTGCCTGTTGCACCCCTGGCCACGCCCACCATGGCTACGCCCATTCATTAGCCAGTCATTAGGGCAGAGAATTGAATGTTAAATTATTTGAATCCCACCACCGGCTAGAAGTAGGTTCTCAAGCCTGTTCCTTTCCCCTACACTCATCCATATGCCTCCAAGATTCCTTCTGACCCAGACCCAGGCAATCTAAGCAAGAGCAAGTACTGGATTTTGGACCCATTCAATCAGAAGAGAAAGACCTGCACATAGAAAACAAGAGTCACAGCAGCTTCACCTGCAGTCTCCTGAGCTGCTACACTTGTGCAAGGACATCATATCTGCAGAGTGCAGACCTTGTTCCAGAAGCACAGCAAGAAGAACACTGTAAGGACAGAATCTCCCATTAATATAATTTCCTCCCATCTCAAGGTCTAGAGGAAAACATTGCAACAGGCATGACTTTTTGTACCTTCTGTTTTTATAGGATGGGCCTAGTAAATAGGCTCTGTTGGAGAGAATGAAGCCATTTTTATTACCAGTGGAAAAATGTTTTTTTTTCTAAATGTTTTTTTTTCTCTCCGTGCCATTCTCCAGCTGGGAAAGAAGATCAATGGCAGCTCAGCTCCCATCTTGTTCACATCAACACTGACAGAAATCTAATACTGTACAATACAGGAGTTCCTGAATTCTGCCCGTTGTAATATGTTTGGTTTGTCTCTTACTAATATAATTATAATTATATATTGGATATTATGATTTGATAAATATCAGTTCAGCATTCTTGCTGCAGTGAAATAGCACCCATTCTGTGTCTTGCTTTTTGCAAAGTTTTCATTGCAAAATTCCTGTCACTGTTTTAGTTTCAGTTTGAGAGGTCAGCTGATGTTTACATATGAGTTGTGAGACAACAGCTTTTCTACTCTTGCAACATTATCCTCACTTTTATGTTTAATTCTTCTCCTTGTGCAAGAACATATGTACTTTTTTTCTGAAATTAATTGAGGGAAATCAGTAAGACGGGAGCATTTCAGAGCAGATTGACTATCATATTTGAATGATGACAGCTATAGTTCTCCCTCAAAGCAGCCAAGGAACCAATTTAAAAAAATATCAGCCAAATAGAGAAAGGGGGCGGGGGACATGAGAGGTAGATCTTCCTTTTTAGATATTTAATGTTGTAATTCTAGAATACTTTTTCATTGGTCAAATTTTCTTCTTGCCTGTCCCCCTTCAGAAATGGAAGATTCTCAGGTTTTGGCAATGTATTTCAGCTGGACCTATTTTAACTCTAAATGGAATTGACTGATGTTACTGCTGTTGGTTTTTCTTTATTGTTGTTGTGTGTGGGGTTTTTTTCAAGATAGCATAGTTGTTTCTGTTTCCTGCACTGCATTTTTTTCTGTTTTGCACACCAGAGTAGAAGAGCATGTTATACATTTTTACATCTAGATAGAAGCTCTGTGGCATCATATCTAGTGGAAAAGCTAACAAAGCGACTTATTTTATTTTATTTTTTGCTTGCTTGCTTGCTTTTGTTTTTGTTTAGCCTCAACGGTATCACACCAGCACAGAATGAATATTTGTGAGGTATTTTAATGTGCCTCTATTAGCGACCAGCTTCCAACATAACAATGAGCTTATAAAAATGCTTGCATTTCCCTGTAGTGGGAGTAACACCTGCTGCGATGCCACTCAGAGAAGCTGCTCAGGCAGCTGGAGACTCCAAGGCACGGGTGTCAGTCAGCAAGGAGCTGAAGATGTCACAGTTGTAAATCCTTTGGGGGGACACTCGTCACGCTCTGCTACCAGATGCAAGCAAACCTATCCTTCCCGTGGCTTCCCCTGAGCCTACTGACCAGCAAGGTTGCATCATCCCCTGAGCCTCAGCCCACGAGTGTTAATCCCCCAGCGGGAGGAATCTGGCGTCCTGTTGGGTAACCTGACGGACTCTATAGCTTCCCTCTTCCCTTTGTCTGTGATCGGCTCGTTCTTGGGACTCAGGGGACTTTTACACAGAAGGAGAAAGCATCCTTTCAGCAGGTTGGCTCAGCGTCAGTCACTAGGATGCCTGGAGATACATACAGATGCTTTGCAAGGGGTGGTATTTGCCATCCGCCTTTTCCTCGCTTCCTTGTGGCTGAGTGTTGTCACAATGACAAATGAGAGAGAGGGGAGAAGCAGTTCTTTACACTGACCGGAGCGTGCTTTGGGCCCCTCAGGGGCTTCGCAAAATACTGCAGAGCAGCAGCTGATAAAAAATGGACGCAAATTTAATTAGGGAAATTTAATTTAGAGGGGAAAAAAGCAAGGGATGGCTTTGCCAAAGCCATATGGGGAAGCAGCGGTGTCCCTATATAGGAGAAAAGAAAAACTTAATTTACAGAATGAACTCGTGGGTCTTCATCATTCTGTAGCCACCCAGGAAGTGGCCCTGATTAATTTTATACACAGCATGGCAGGCACAGGTATAAGGGCAGACAATTGGGCATCTCTGGCAAAGGGAGGTGCTAATTTCAGTCTAAATATGAAAACCTAATCCAGGAAAGCAGGGTGGGGAGGCAGGCAGCATGGTTGTTTTAAGCCGGTTCTATAAAGCAGTGAGAGAGCCATTTCAGAATTTACCCTAGCCTGCTAATTGAGGGATACTTTGCTAATGGCTTTAGAAGTGGCTGAGAAAAATGGTTAAGAGGCAGGCTTAATGATTTATTAGGATTCCAAGCAATTAATGATTGTTACAACCCTATAGAACAGCTTCCTTGATACAAGAGAATTGCCCTTCCTTTTCACAAATCTACATTTTAGCTGATGTTCTTACAACTAGCTAAAACTAGTCAAATATATATTTGACTATTTCAGTATTTCAAAACATATAATTTCAATTTAAATTATAGTTCAATAACTGTAAACAGGATTAAATATGGGATGTGATTGCATTTCTCCTTCAAATTCCCTAATTAACTTTGTGAATTCTTTTTCTCAGGAAAAGAAAAGAAAAGAAAAGGTAGGATTAGATTGTACTTGCTTTAATGCAGTTTGGTATTTACTCACAAAATATTGTTTTCATTATTTTATGAAACTGAAGTTGTTTTTCCTAGAAAATTCCATTCCTGCAAAAGCTTTCATGATCTTTTAGTCCATCTTTTTCACTGTTACTTCTATAAGGAAGATTGAACAGTTGTCCTCTGCATTAAGCATTGCCCATGGTGATCATGAAGTAAATCTATGAGGATGTGTAGAACTTTGCAATCATATTGTTTATTTGTAGAGTGCTTGAAGACATTAAACCACTGCATTTGCATGAACTGATCCTAAGAGTTCCAAAAAACCTTAGGATTTTCTCCTCCATGACTGAGAATGCTTACAGTGGCAAATGAGTGAAACCAAGAAATCCCCTTGAGATCATCTAATTGTAAGAGCTTTCAGCAACATCTGGTATCTGTTCTATGGAGTGACATGCTTCCCTCATCTTCTAAAAACAACCTTTAGATTACTGTTTATATGATATATAAATACATATATATATATGTATTTTATATCATATAATATATAATATATGATTATAACCGAACACTTTGAGAAGAAATTTTCTATGATATTTTGACTAAGTAAAATTAATAAAATATTTATTAGAATTGTACAATCATATAGCTGAAACCAATTGTATAGCTACTGGGTCCAATTCACTGCTCCCTACAGGAATTGAAATTAAAACATCCCCAACAAATTGTTTTCTAGCCTCCACCGGAACATATCCGAGAAGTGACACTTATCACCATCTCCCTTAATAGTAGGGATTTCCTAATGGTCAACTAAAACCTGCTTTTTAAAAACTTAAATCTACTTCTGCACTTTTTCCCTACTTTTAAATCCTATGTCAAAATGAACAGTTTCAGTTAAAAAAACAAACAAACCACAACTGCAGTATTGTTGCCAGTATCGTTTTCCACTCCAGAAATAAAGTTTAAAAAAGAATCACACTACTCATTCCAAGAAAGGAACTATTAATGTCTCATTGATACTCATGTTATCTTTCAGTTCTTCTAAGCAGACCTATGTTGTATAACATTCTAAGAGTTCACTTTCACTTTTTATTCATTTTACCCTACCTGACAATATGCTTTTTCAACTAGAGGTTATTCATACACCTGGACACCGGTATCATACACTTTAAAATAAAAACTTAAACGGAATATGAAACTACAGTGGAATAGAATTAACTGATCAAATAACAATGCATATGTATTTTGAGGGAAAACCCACAAGTTTTATCTCCTACATTTCTCAATCTTCAGATAATCAATACAATTCATATCATAGGGACCTGCCCAAGTAAAATGAGTCATAAACTATAACACGACTGATTTCCTGACATGTACTGTATGTTTAACTGACGTAACTGAAATATACAAGGTTCTTTCTCTGTCCTTATTGTATGAGATACAGTACTTTCCAGTGTTTTGCAAATATTAATCATGCCTTAGGCAAGAAGGCACATACTATTGGATCATATAAATGTACTGACCATTTTTATATGATTTGAGGGAAAGCACCTAACAAGCAGGGTTGGTGTTTTGCAGCTATTTTGACTTAGTGGTTTTGGGTTTTGGGGGAAAGGAAACTTGCAGAAACTCTATAGGAAAAGTCAGAAACATTAATAATAGAAAGTGACATCTGAAGCCTTTTTCCCAATGCAGCTCAATGAATAAGAAAGATGGAGACACTTATCGGAAACATACCAGTAAAATAAGCTTTTTGAATTATTTCCTTCTGCCTTCTTCATCACATAGGAGAGATATTTCTCTAGTTAATATTTAAAAATCATCTGTGAACCTGTAATTTCATGTTGATATGTGCATTTTACATTTTCAGTGACACTTGGACAATATTTTCCAGTTACCTTTCAATGTTTTTTTAAAACATGCAGACCGCATTAGATTTTTCTTCAGTCTATTTTTTCACTCCATTATATATGCTGGATCTGATCCATAATAAAAAAAAGAGGCAATATTGTATATTTTAGATAAAGTCTTTTATCTTTCTTGTTGCTAGTTTTCCAAACAGTTAATTATATTATATTAGGATTGTATTTTTGGATATCTACGTATTCATTGAAGAATAAAACTGCATCTCCCTTAATTAAAGAATTCATTTAAACTTCTGCCACTAGTAAATACACTTCATACCAGTTTTTCCTAATATTTGTACCATGCGTCAAATAACACATTTATTATAAATTTGGCATTCTCAAAGTATCTGTTTTTCTGGAATCTCTATCCAAATCAAATAATGAGATTCAATAATAAATACATTCATTAGGGGAAAATTTACTCTTTATAATTTTATTTTACCTGACTTACTGTACATTTATTTTCATTAATTAGTTACTTCATGATCCCAACCCCTTCAAATTGTAATCTATTTAACTGTTAACCTATGGCATACTACATGTGATTCTATAAATAATTTATAAAATTATTTCATCTGTTTACCAATAATTTGTCCATTACACTCATGAGCACATTTTGGCATGATAAAAAATCTTAAATATTAATTTTATTTTCTTATCGTTATCCTTCCCAGAAAATAAAATGAGTTAGTTAATTATGTTGTCATTCTTTTTTTTTAACCTCTATTCTCTTCTACATGCAATTACATGGCTACTATTTTATATGGCAAAAATATAAACAACCATGAATTGTCAATAAAAAATATATTCTGTATCTCTTGGTTGTCCTCTATTGTTTGTCCAGATTTTTTCTGCAACCCACATCTGGCAACCCTATGCAACTGTGCTGTCAAATAATTTCCATGGTGAAAGTTTCCATATGTATCACTTGCTGGCATTAAAGCATTCTGAATTAAAACAATACAATTTTTTTTAACATTTGGCTTTTTTGTATTTTGGCTGATCTGTAGCAAATATAATGGAGAATTTAAAAACAGAAGGCTTTTATTAAGTATACAGATGGTAACCGTCACATAACTAGTGTTTTACTTTTAAGTTTGAAAACACAAATTTTGCAACAGTAAATATTGATATCGCAAAAGATTGATATTGGACGGATACTTTATAAGATGTCCAGAAATGAACCGAATGTAAGATGACCAAATATTACTATTAATACTACTAATACTACTATTGTTGTTGTTTTGCTGTGGTTGTATGGAATTATTACATTAGCCAGGAGACCACAATGGTAATTCAGAGTAGCAGTTTGGCTTCCAGTTTACCAGCTCTTTTGTAGGATACACTCACGTGCTTCCCAAGGAGGGTGAGCTGGTTTCACACCAGAAAGAAAGACAAGTGGCTCTTCCTTCAGTGTCATCCAAGAGCCCCCTCCCCTCCCCAGAACCACTCATAAATGGGTGCCATAACTGGAAGGTTCAAAGCCAGCAGGAATCTGACTGCCTGCACAGAGCAGCAACTCATCTCCCTGCCAAAGTGGTACCTATTTGACTACTTGCGTACAACATGCTTTCAAACTGTTAGGTGGGTAGAAGCTGAGATGAGTGACAGGAGCTCATCTTGCCACACATCGTGCTAGGATTCGAACCACTGGATCAGAGACCATCCCCAGTGACATTAAGCCATTGGGCTGAGGGCACTGAGCAAATAGGAATCAGTTCTGACAAATTTGAAAAGTGAGAATTAATACTATAAATGAAATATAACACAAAGATATAAATTATGCATGTTAGAGGAAAAAAATAACCAGATAGTTTACAGTCACACATAATAGTAAGGCAATTTTTTTAAAAAAAAATCATTTACTAATCAAACCATTTTGATCTGGTTCACATAATGTTAAATCAATCCTCTATGAATCATTAAATACAGTATCGCGTCACCAAAAGACTGATCAAGATATCAATCTGAACTTTCCTCTCAATACAGAAATTCAATTGAAACTCTCTACAACAGATGGCTTTGCTTGAATACAGCTATTAAAAGTTTGCTAATCACTTG
Organism: Ahaetulla prasina; assembly: GCF_028640845.1. NCBI lineage: Eukaryota > Metazoa > Chordata > Lepidosauria > Squamata > Colubridae > Ahaetulla > Ahaetulla prasina. The sequence goes on along the minus strand of NC_080539.1, from coordinate 305,684,150 downwards.
TTTCACTACTAAACAGACCCAACTATTGGGAACGTCTTCCTGATTATTATTCCTGAGATCAGTGTTACTCAGTACACACAGACATACATACACAAATACATGAAGCTAAAAGGAAAGGAAAATACATTCTACAGTTGCAAGGAGAGACAGCTGGTACATGGAGACACAAGTCTGGGCAACCCAGGAGGATATATCCAAACAATAGTCAGACTAGAGCAGTAAGCAAACAGAAGTCACACAGTCTGCCAAGGAATTTCTTTGGGGCAGAATGAAAGGACATCCAGGACTACCTGTTAAGAGAGCAGTGAAGGAGCATATAATGCATATGTACTCTATTGAGCATCCCTACTGGAACATGTATGCTGGTACAATATAGACCAATTATAGATCAGTGTTTTCAATGCTGTTATAACTTTGAAGAGTCATTAAACAAATAATCATAAGTCGAGGACTAACTGTAATACAGAGGAGTGATGAGTAGTAACAGGGCCTGGATTAATGAGTTAATATTGCACATTAAAAAATACTAGGGCTATACATACCTACTACAATATACAATATAACATTTCATTATAATATCTTCTCTTTTACTATACACTATCCATTAATGTTAGAATCCTTTTCCAGCCAATCATACCATCTGTTCCATACTTCATAATAAATCAGTTCCTCTCTGTCCTTAAGTTCCATCGTTAATTTATCTGCTTCTGCATACTCCAGCACCTTTTTTAGGTAGGGATGTATTTAAAAGGTATTGATTATATAAATATGTAACAAACAAAATGCATATGTATATAGTTGGCTGAAAGATAAAGTGGATATTACTAAAAATGCCGGTATTGGAAAGCTGTAAAAGTGTAATTAAGATTTAAAGATGTAAACGTTCAATAAAAACAATTTAAAAAAAAAAGTAGGGCTAGAAGGCACCACTGCTTCATCCTTCTCTGAGTAATGATAGCGCCAGAAAAGTATCCCCAGGGGAAATATCTGATGCCCAAAGTGGTTTTAAGATGGAGGGACTTAATGAAGTGTTGCCCAAACTGATTTTAAGATGGAAGGACTTAATGAGGGACTTAATGAAGTGATTTTAAGATGGAAGGACTTAAGGAGGGACTTAATGAAGTGATGCCCAAAGTGGTTTTAAGATGGAAGGACTTCTCTGTGGGGGCACCCACACTCTGGAACGAGCTTCCCCTGGGTTTACGCCAAATACCTGACCTTCGGACATTTCGTCGCGAACTCAAGACTCACCTTTTTATCCGCGCGGGGCTGGCTTAAATCGGGATTTTAATCTTAAATTTATTAATTTTAAACGGGGTTTTAGTATGGTAAATTTTAATCACTGGGCTAATTTAAATAAGTTTTTTAAATCGTATTTTAAATCTGTATATTGTATTGTCGGTTTTTTATTATGCCTGTACACCGCCCTGAGTCCTTCGGGAGAAGGGCGGTATAAAAATCAAATAAAATAAATAAAATAAAATAAATAAAATAAATAATGAAAACGATCCTGTTCAGGATCTCCTTAGCTTTTTCCATAGTCTCTTCCTTGGAATTAAATTGAAAGCTGTTTAAAATCCACAGGGGGAGGGGAAGGCCCGTTTTTCTCTCTCCCCAGTCTCCAGAGCCTTTCTAGGAGTCTTGGGAGGGCAAAAATGGCCCTCCCCACCACCCCGGAGGCCCTCCGGAAGCCAGAAATGGCCCGTTAGCCAACTTCCGGTGGGAAAAAAAATGCTTTTAAAAGTGTTAAAACAAGGCTCTGACGATCCCGGCTGAGGTGCCTGATGTCCGAGGCTTTTTTTTTTTTTTTACTTTTAAAAGCATTTTTTAAAAGGTAAAAAAGCTGAAGCCTGCTAGACAAAAAGGGTTCGTTTAAGAGAGAGAGAGAGAGAGAGAGGAGGGAGGGAGGGAGGGAGGGAGGGAAAAGGAGAGGAAGAAAGGACTACAAACCTGGCACTAGACGCAGTTTCAGAGATAATCCAGGGCTGGAAGGGACCTGGAGGTCATCTAGTCCAACCCTACTCCCGCAGGACATTGTTAGTGAGTTTCTGTCTTATGATCCCCCAGTCACATAGCCACACCCACCTCACCCAGTCACATGACTCCCCCCACCAAGCCACACCCACCAAGCCACACCCACAGAACCGGTAGGAAAGAAATTTAGATTTCACCACTGCACGAGGACCCCTGAAAGGCCAGGTGGAGCCAGAGCATGCGCACTGGATAGCTGGTCTTCGCGCACGCATGTGCACCAGTAACCAGAAGATCATCTGCCTTTGCTCTTCCTGGCACACGTATGCACTCCCATTTTAGCACTCGGTGCTGAAAAGGTTTTCCAACACTGGTATAGCGTAAGAAAACACACACATACGTTAGTATATTTCATTTTTGTGTCTTGATTTTTTTTCAAATTAAAAATTCCCCCACCCTTGTAAGGAGGTTAAAATAATTTATTTATTTTTTATTTTATTTATTTTTCAAATTTATATACTGCCCTATCTCCCTAAGGACTCAGGGCGGTTCACAGGCAGTTAAAATACATATAAATACAGATTAAAAACGACAATTAAAAAACTTATTCTATTGCCAAATTTAAAAATAGTATAAATAATAAAAACCCCTTAAAACCCATAACTTTAAAATCTAATCCAGTCCCGCGCAGATGAATAAGTGTGTTTTAAGCTCGCGACGAAAGGTTCGGAGGTCCAGAAGTTGACGAAGTCCTGGAGGGAGTTCGTTCCAGAGGGTGGGAGCCCCCACAGAGAAGGCCCTTCCCCTGGGTGTCACCAGACAGCACTGCCTAGCTGACGGCACCCTGAGAGTCCCTCTCTGTGAGGCGCCTGGTCGGTGAGAGGTATTTGGTAGCAGTAGGCGGTCCCGTAAATAGCCCGGCCCTATGCCATGGAGCGCTTTAAAGATTGTCACCAACACCTTGAAGCGCACCCGGAAGGCCACAGGTAGCCAGTGCAGTCTGCGCAGGATAGGTGTAACACGGGAGCCACGAGGGGCTCCCTCTATCACCCGCGCAGCCGCATTCTGGACTAACTGAAGCCTCTGGATGCCCCTCAAGGGGAGCCCCATGTAGAGAGCATTGCAGTAATCCAGGCGAGACGTCACGAGGGCGTGAGTGACCGTGCATAAGGCATTCCGGTCTAGAAAGGGGCACAACTGGCGCACCAGGCGAACCTGGTGGAAAGCTCTCCTGGAGACGGCCGTCAAATGGTCTTCAAAAGACAGCCGTTCATCCAGGAGAATGCCCAGATTGCGCACCCTCTCCATCGGGGCCAGTGACTCACCCCCAACAGTCAGCCGAGGACTCAGCTGACTGTACCGGGATGCCGGCATCCACAGCCACTCTGTCTTGGAAGGATTGAGCTTGAGCCTGTTTCTCCCCATCCAGACCCGTACGGCTTCCAAACACCGGGACAGCACTTCGATAGCTTCATTGGGGTGGCCCGGTGTGGAAAAGTACAGCTGGGTGTCATCAGCGTACAGCTGGTACCTCACACCGAAGCCACTGATGATCTCACCCAGCGGCTTCATATAGATGTTGAACAGGAGAGGCGAGAGAATCGACCCCTGTGGCACCCCACAAGTGAGGCGCCTCGGGGCCGACCTCTGCCCCCCTGTCAACACCGTCTGCGGCCGGTCGGAGAGATAGGAGGAGAACCACCGATAAACGGTGCCTCCCACTCCCAATCCCTCCAACCGGCGCAGCAGGATACCATGGTCGATGGTATCGAAAGCCGCTGAGAGGTCTAATAGGACCAGGACAGAGGAACAACCCCTATCCCTGGCCCTCCAGAGATCATCCACCAACGCGACCAAAGCCGTCTCCGTGCTGTAGCCGGGCCGGAAACCGGACTGGAACGGGTCTAGATAGATTTAGTGCCCAGGGTCCAATGTTTTTGTGGATTTTCTGAACCTGGTTCAATTAAATCAGTCTAAAACAGAACCTATGACAGATCTCAGCAGATAAGACCAAAATCCTATAATTAAGGGAGCTGTTAACTAAATGCTAGAACTAAGATGGGTTCTTGAGTGTAGCAGCTGCTAGAATAGAATAGAATAGAATAGAATAGAATAGAATAGAATAGAATAGAATAGAATAGAATAGAATAGAACAGAATTTGTGTGATTGGACACACAAGGAATTTGTCTTGGTACATATGCTCTCAGTGTACATAAAAGAAAAGATACCTCCATCAAGGTACAACATTTACAACACAAATGATGATCATAGGGTACAATTTAACACTTAATGATACAACACTTAATGATAATCACAGGGCACAAATAAGTAATCAGAAACAATCAATATCAATATAAATCACAAGGATTTCCAGCAACAAAGTTACAGTCATACAGTCATAAGTGGAAAGAGATTGGTGATGGGAACTATGAGAAGATTAATAGTAGTGCAGATTCAGTAAATAGTTTGACAGTGTTGAGGGAATTATTTGTTTAGCAGAGTGATGGCCTTCGGGAAAAAACTGTTCTTGTGTCTAGTTGTTCCGGTGTGCATTTTTTGCATTAAGTGCTTCAGAGAAGTTAGCTCAGTGGAAAAAGAAAATAAAATGAGCCTAGTTGGGAAAGAGTGGGAAAATATTACCCTGGAAGAACAGTACACAAAAGGTGCTGTTACCGTTTGCACCATTTCCTGAGTCCTTCAGAGAAGCAGTTTAAAGTTTAGGTATGCCAGTTGCCTCAAAATACGGAGAACTAGAAACAAAGATTACTTCCCCACTTGGAGTTGCCAGAGACCTTTCAGTAATAGAAATCCCGTCATCCCCACTTCATGCACAAGGAAATAAATGGTATTTGCATGCATGCCAATCCACATCCTTGTAGCTGGTTGTATACAATAGAATCCCAGCAGTTCCTGCAAGGGAAAGCTGAGAAGATGTCAAATCATCATTTCCTTGAAAGAAGCCGAGAACCAAAATGTGACCAAAATGGGGAACTAAACTGACCTCAAGTGCTAAAAGTAACCGAAAATGTGTAGTTTCAGATACAGCATAGCTGAGTCAGAAGTAAATCAGTTCAGCTCTCAAGTAGAGCTGATGTCAGAGGATCACATGGTCCTGAGAGGCTCGCATTGTGAAGTTGCAGAAATTTTGTGTGAGAATGCCTAGGGGATTATTCTAAAGAAAAGAGGAATATTGCAAAACATGTAAGCAACTTAATGACATTATGAATGTTACTTTTTTGAGAGAGAGAGAGAGAGAGAGAGAGAGAGAGAGAGAGAGAGAGAGAGAGAGAGAGAGAGAGAACCAATCCTTATGCGGTATGGAATAAAACAGAGGAAATTATAGAACCATAAACCTGTCTATGAGCCGTGGTGGTGCAGTGGTTGGAATGCAATACTGCAGGCTACTTCTGCTGCCTGCTGGCTGCCTGCAGTTCAGCAGTTCAATTCTCACTGGCTCAAGGTTGATTCAGCCTTCCATCCTTCTGAGGTCGGTAAAATGAGTACCCAGATTGTTGGGGGCAATATGTTGACTCTGTAAACTGCTTAGAGAAGGCTCTAAAGCAGGGATCCTCAAGCTACAGCCTGTGGGCCGCCTGCCAAAGCCATTAATCCAGCGCATGCAGGGCCATGAGCCTGCCCTGCCCACATCTCCCCGCCCATCCACCAGCCCCCACCCTTCAGCCAAGCACAGGGCTTACCTTCGCGAGCCCCACGAGCTGGAACTGGAAGGCCAACATTTTTTGCCTGCAGAATGCTTCTGAAGGCAGGGGAGGTGAAAAATAGGGTGCGTGGAGGCCTCCTGGGGCATCTGCATTCCCCATTTTTTTACCTCCCCCACCTCGAGAAGATAGAAACAGAGAGAAAGAGAGAGAGAGACAAAGAGAGACAGACAGACAGACAGACAGACAAAGAGAGAGACAGAGCGAAAGAGACAGAGAGAGAGAGGGAGGGAAAGAGAGAGGGAGGGAGGGAGAGAGAGAGAGAGGGAGGGAGGGAGAGGGAGGGAAGGAGACTTGTTGATTGTAAGCTCCTTAGGGCTGAGAAGAATTGCTGCAAAACTGAGTTTCCTGAAGTGGCCCAGACTCCTATACAACTTAAAAAACGATCTAGTAAAAAGAAAAGTCAATCAACAGAGCAACATGCAAACAAAAGCAAATAAAACACCCCCAGGAGTAAAACAAATTAAAGTTTAATTTGTGTGCATTGTTTAATTGACTGCTAAATTGGCCACTCTCACCTAGTCACATAACCACCTAGCCACGCCCACCCAGTCACATGACCGACCACCCACTCAGTCTGGCCCCACAAAAGTCTGAGGGACCGTGAATTGGCCCCTTGTTTAAAAAGTTTGAGGACCCCCTGCTCTAAAGCACTGTGAAGTGGTATATAAGACTAAGTGCTATTGCTGTTGTTAGGTAGAAGGGATCAAGACAAGATGGCAGGTGCAGCAGTGCAACCAAAACCCAACCCCTTTGTATATATTTGTGATGTCCATGTAGTGTAAAATAGGTGGGGATTCGATTGTACTGCCCTGACTGGTGTGTCTATTTTTTTTTTCTACCTACCCTTGCAGGTACCACGATACATGCTTTATATGTAGAATGGCTCAGAGACAATCCCCGGTGTTACCTTGTAGTGATAAGGAAGACCGATCAATCAATGTTGACAACACTAGCCTAGACAGTACAATAGCTTGCCTCCATAGAGGATACTTTTTAATTTTGTCGTCTGTGTTCTTAATATAGAAAAGGAAATTTTCACTTGAAAGTTCTGCAGATTGTACTTCCTATGGAAATCCTTTTCCCAGTTCTTATTATCGCTAACAGATCTGACACTGGAAAAATTCATAACGAGTTATATCTAATTTCAACACAGGGTACTTTTGATTCTGTTTCATTGGGCTGTTTTTTATTGCTGTGGGATTTTGATGAGTAAATAAGGGACCCAGAGACATAATGCTCAATAAAATCATGGCAAATGGCTTAAACCATCAGTGAAAACCTTTACAGCAATAATATTAATCTATTCTGGTAAATTATACATCTTTTTCACTGTAAATAACCTCCAGAAATGAATAATTTGTTGGTATGTGTCAGACAGAAAGTGTCTTTAAGTTTAATGATAACTGAGTGGATAGGTCTAGCAGTTGAATGAGCATGACAATATAGCCTTCTTGAATATGTGCTGTCCTGGATTTATTTTATTTATTTATTTATTTATTTGTCAAACATGCACAAGGTAGGAAGTATAAGTATGAACATAAATATGAACAAAAGTAAATACAGATAAATGGGGACAGTAAGACAGGGATGGTAGACAGGGATGGTCTCCTAGGAATGGGGTGAGGTCCACAGTAGACAGTTTAAGATTGAAGCTGTGAGGGTTTGAGGATGTAACAACAGAGTCAGGTACAGTATTCCAGGCATTGACCACTCTGTTGCCTGAAGTTGTATTTTCTGCAATCGAGTTTGGAGCAGTTTACCTTTCATTTGTATTGATTGTTTGCCCATGTATTATTGAGGTTGAAGCTGAAGAAGTCATTGACAGGTAAGACGTTGTAGCGGACAATTTTGTGTACTAAGCTTAGATCAGACCACAGGTAGCGCAGTTCCAGATTGTCCAAGCCCAAAATTTCAAGCCTAATGGCATAAGGGATTCTATCGTGAGTAGAGGAGTGGAGCACTCTTCTCGTGAAATATTTCTGGACTCGTTCAATCGTATTAATGTCCGATATACAGTGTGGATTCCAGGCAGACAAGCTGTATTTGAGAATTGGTCTGGCAAAGGTTTTGTATGCGCTAGTTAACAATTCAATGTTACTGGAGAAGAAGCTTCGCAAAATAAGGTTAACAAGACGTGAACCCATCCCAGTGCCAAGAAAGAGGAATAGACACAAGTTAGCTGTGACCAGGTCCCATTCTGTGCCAGTGAGATGTGTTTGGCTACAGGAAAAGATTGGGATCCCATTTGTGTACCATCAGCCCTGCTCCCTAAAAAGAACCCTTTCTGAGGCATTTGACCTTGGTATTGAGGTGATTCTGATTATTTGTACCAGAGAATTTCATTTACCGTTTCCTTTAGGATGTGGTCTGTCAAGACTAAAGATTTCATGGGCACTATGGCTCTATCCCAATTAATCAGACTCAACTTGCATAGATGGACACATTTGGTTCAGAGCGCCAGCTGCTGATTTGGAAATGAAGGACACTGTTCTGAATCATTCGTACTACAGAGCAGGGGTTTCCAACCTCCAAGTCAACTTTAAGACTTGTGGACTTCAACTCCCAGAATTCCTCAGCCAGCAAAGCTGGAAGTTGAAGTACACAAGTCTTAAAGTTGACAAGGTTGGAGACCCCTGCTACAGAGGACCTGTTAGGAGCGGTTAACCCTAGACACATTATGGAGCCAAAAGTCTTCAGTAGGCCCTGATTTTCCCAGTAATCTGGCAGACAATTTCATTGACCATTTGGTCAAATGTTGACTGGCTCATAATGCAATTTCTCCCACCACATTTTTCCTGGTTTACCAAACGACATTGGGACAGGAAGCATCTGAAGAAATGGCTGCAAACTGAAGGAAGAAGACTAACAGTGAACTTGACTGAACACTTGTAAGAGTTGATTTTTAAGCCTACATCATGATGATAAAATCAGCAAAGTGATTACAGTCCTCCATCCTCACTGTGTCAGTGGGATGTCATCCCATAAAATTGTTGAATCTTGCTAGCAGGAAGAGCTACCATCTGGTTTCTGTGATGCGTTTGTACAACATTTTATTAATGAAGTAGTTCAAATTCTCCACATACCTGAGCATCCATTGTTGGTATCTTAAGTAGTTGGTGCAACATTCTGTTTCTGGGACTAATTCCAGCGTATGGATTCTGATGAAATGGCTAGGAAGCTTTCCGGCATGATCTGATGTGGCCGTAGTTTTGATTCATGCCCTTCTCGGCTCCTCCAAGTAGCAGGGTATGTCTAAGAACCTGGGTCAATGGTGTCACTTAATAGAAAGGGGTTGTCCTCATTGCCTTTAAAGTGTGCTGCTATGCTCCATTCATATATAAATGAATTGTATAACAACTATTGATTTCAAGTGGCTTTACTGTACCTCAGTTGGTACTAATCTAAGTGGCATACAACAAAATTATTGTCCTGCCTCCAATCTTTCCTTTTCAGTGAAGGTTGCTGAGAAAGTATTATAGAGCTACAGCTACAGAAGCCTCAGAGGAAGCAGACTGGTCTTTTTCTGTCAGGAGAGGCATGAGACTGAAATGGTCATTTTGATGGATGACCTTTGTAAGGAACTGGATCAGATGAGTGCACTTCCCTTGGTTTTACTTGACTTCTTGGTGGAATTTGATACCATTAAACCTATTATATTATCCCCTTGGATTGCCTGCAAGGGTGGAGGAATCAGAGGCAGGATTTTATTCTATCCTAAGCAGGTGCCTTTACTCTTACCTAAGCTAATTATTTCACTCAACAGTAAAATGGGTGGAAAAGTTAGCTCTCCAATCGTTCTTTAGGAGCCCTAGAGATATTACTCCTTTAATCTTCGATATTTACATCAATATGAAGCTTCTGGTTCAGATATATTGACACTCTAGATTAGTGATGGCGAACCTTTTAGAAAACAAAGTGGCCAAACTATGTGTGTGCGCAGGCACGGACATACATGCGTGGACATGCACATGTGCAAATATGTGCAAACCTGTATATGCATGGACATGCGCAAATGTGTGCATGCACAGACATGTGCCCATGCGCAGCAGAGACCCGAAGACCAGCTGGCCGGCAGGAGGCAGGGCATCCCAACACTGACAGCGTGGCAAGAGGTAAGATCTTTTTCTTTTGTGAGCTTCTGTTTCGGCGTTTGCAGGGGAACAGAAGCACACAAAAGAAACGCCACGGAGAGCTGACCTGGGGCAACGGCGCAGGTGCCAGCAGAGAGGGCTCTGCATGCTACCTCTGGCACGCGTGCCAAAGCTTCGCCATCAGGGCTCTAGATTAAGCTAGAATTGACATGGAACTCTTGACCCAGTATTTGGAGGCTGTAAGAGTCTGGATGGGATGAAACAAACTGAACTTGAGTAATAGGTTGAGTAGACAATCAGTAGAGCTACTGATTGTCTAGAAACCATCTGCTTCTCCTAATATACCAAGATTATCATCACTGGCATAATTCGTTTTCAGTAACATTTTAGCTGGAATATACAAAGCTCATCAGCAATGTTATTAGTCAGAAACAGTGCTCTCCCAAAAATTCATACCCTAAGGAGAATTTTTCCCATGATACTACCACGTTTTTCATTTGAAGATCTTATCGCAAGGTCTGTCGGGATCTCCCATATGGGTGGGGAGTATCAGAGATAAGTAACATGCCATTGAAAAATATATTATAGCTCTTTGTATGAAAAAAAAAATGCAAACTTCTCCCTTTATACTTACATTTCTCTGTGCTCAGCAAAGATTATGTTAATCAAATGTTAATACCATCGAACTACAATCAAGAGGAATTCTATTCATATCTTCACAGAAGTTAGCCTCATTTTGAGTTCAAAGGACTAACTTCCTGCGAAGTTTTGATCAAGGAACACATGGAAAACAGTTTACGTGATAAAGATGGAAGATTCTTTGTTTGCCTCTGTTCCTAATTGCACTTTTTAAATTAAAAAATATATTAATAGCCCAATTGAAAAGGCATTCCTCTTGTTTCAAGGGTTCTCCTTAAATATTAATAAATAGTCTGTTATTTAGGCCATAACGTACATGTCCTTCTCCTCCATACAGAATTCCTGCTGCAAAGTAACCATCCAAAAATATCTGTGATCCAAATCATCTTCAATTACAAAAATAAGAGAACACAATAATGTCTAATCATGAACTTATTATCACGCATGAGAACACATGAATGTATTATTAACAACTTACTTACATTAAAAGTAAGATTAGTTACGGATTAGTGACTCGCGGATTAGTCACCCAGTTAACAATGCTTGCTGAGAGCCAGTTAAGGAGGGGGAAAAAAAAAAGAACTGCAATGTTGCTGCTGCACATTTTCTGCAGAAATTACTTCGTACGGAACGGGCTTTACAGTATAAAATGGATGTATCAATTAAGATAGCAGTACACAGAAGCAATCGGAGCTATTCTGCTAGACCATATATCTCCTTTTCATTTCTTTATTCTAGTAGTAGTCATTTTCGTTTCCGATGTAAGTTCACATACGTTTACAATAACTCACTTCCTCATTTTCCTTTGTTTACTGTAGGTGGATTCGGTGATTTCCATTTACTTGTCATGCAGTTTGTCATACAGGAGTAATGCGCATAGTTTTATTAAAAGGGTTACGGCAGTCTGGTAATTCAGAGGCTGGAACCCCATCTGGAATGGGTTCGTTTTTCAGTGCTCTCAAGGCATATATGTATTTGGCATCCTTCAGCTGTTCTAATCCTGTGCTTGTGCCAGCTTTATCCTAAGCTAGTTTGAGAACTCTCTGGACTGAGATTTAGGCAGCATAGTGTAAGTCCAGATAGCAGGCAACACCATCGTCCCAACGGGTTATTCCCCTCCTGTTGTGCTCTTCCACTTTTCTGTTCCAGAAGAATACTATAATTGCCAGTTACCTTCTTTCCTGTGGACACATCTTCTTAATATATATGCTTTTATATGAGAATATTTACGTATTATATAGCGAGAGAGTATGTTAAATTAAATTGATACATACAAGGTTGAAAGATCAAAATTCCTTTCTTACTTTTTCAGTGCCTCTAATATCTTCTATTGCAGGGGTCTCCAACCTTAGTAACTTTTAAGGTTTGTGCAGAGCAAAGCTGGCTGAGGAACTCTGGGAGTTGAAGTCCACAAACCGTAAAGTTACTAAGGTTGGAGACCCCTGTTCTATTGCTATCTTGATTAGGAATTTTGTAATAGCATTGCCTAGCAATATACAACACTGCTAACATGGAACCTAGAACAACTGTTTCGCGAAACAAAATGAAATTACTATTTTCTTCCCTTATTAGACTACAGAAGTCTAATAATCTCTGTTAAATTATTATTATTATTATTATTATTATTATTATTATTATTATTATTATTATTATTATTATTATTATTTATTTGATTTTTATACTTGCTAACCTTGTGCAGCTGCCCCAGAACTAAGTGGTTTCTTGATATTCTTGAAGAACATCAACCACATTGTGTTGTGCCTGAAATATCCCAAAATTTGACTCTGATATAAATGTATCACCTTTAAGATTAACAGATTGATTTGATGTTTGTGTTTAATATATTTGCATAAATTACAGCCCAGCTTATGAAATAATAAATGTTGTTACTGGAAGGATGTAGAAAGAAACCCCAAACCCTCTAAGCACATAGCTGACCATATGTGACCATCCTCTCCCATGACACACAAATCTACCACTGTATGCAGACCATGGTTAAAGAAAACATAATTTGCTCTGATATGAAAACTCAGCCTCTTAGATTAAACTAGTGGTGTAATTCAATTTTTTTTCTACCAGTTCTGTGGGCATGGCTTGGTGGGCGTGGCTTGGTGGGCATGGCAGGGGACGAATACTGCAAAATCTCCATTCCCACCCCACTCTGGAGTCAGCTATTTGCCAGTTCTCTGAACTACTCACAATTTCCACTACAGGTTCTCCAGAATCTGTTAGAACCTGCTGAATAGCACCCCTGGATTAAACCAGTGGTTAAATCCTCTGAGGTTTGCTACTGGTTTGCTGCCCGCGTATGCGCACTGTGTGCCAAACGTGTGCTGTGCACATGCCAAAAGCACTCTATGTGTGCATCAGGGGTGAAATGCTCCCGGTTCGGATCCGGTAGCAATGGCGGCGGATGGTTCAGAGAACTGGTAGCAAAAATCCCTGCTTCCCCCATTCCCAGCTGAGCCACACGATCCGTCAGAGCCTTTTTTTTTTTTTTTTTACCGAAGAGGTTGTAAAAAAAATGCTTTTAAAGAGTTAAAACAAGGCTCCGGCAATCCCAGCTGAAATGCCTGATCAGAGTCTTTTTTTTTTAACTTTTAAAAGTATTTTTTAAAAGGTAAAAAAGCTGGAACCTGCTAGGCAAAAAATAGGGGGTGTAGGCAAAAAATGGGGGTGTTTGTGTGTGTGTGTGTGTGTGTGTGTGTGTGTGAGAGAGAGAGAGAGAGAGAGAGAGAAAGAAAGAAAGAAAGAAAGAAAGAAAGAAAGAAAGAGGGAGGGAGGGAGGGAGGGAGGGAGGGAGGAAAAAGGAGAGGAAGGAAGGACTACAAACCTGGCACTAGACACAGGTTCAGATATAATCCAGGGCTGGAAGGGACCTGGAGGTCATCTAGTCCAACCCTGCTCCCGCAGGACATTGTTAGTGAGTTTATGTCTTTTGATCCCCCAGTCACATGGTTATATAGTCACACCCACACAGTCACATGACATCGCCCACCAAGCCATGTCCCCAAGCCATGCCCACAGAACCGGTAGGAAAGAAATTTAGATTTCACCACTGCCAAATGCATGCTGCATGTGCATGCACAGTACGCACCAAACCCACGCTGCATATGGAAAAAGAAGGCTTAAGAAGGTAAGTAGAACAACAAGGGGGGGGAACAGCTGTGCCGCACGATTTAGAATATAAATCGTGTGGCACAGCTGATCGTCGGAAATACCAGTTCAGACAAACAGGTAGCTTTCACATTTTACACACACACAAGACAACAAAACTGACTCACACACAATGTAAAAGCAGCTGCACTTCACCCAAAATGGCCCCTGCAACAAGCAGAAACCTCACACAGCCACAAAAAGCTCAAAAACCAACTTTCATACTTTACACACAGACAACACAACACAACTGACTCTCACACACACACACACAAAATGTCACATAAGGCTTTGTGAGATTTTGTGTGTTTGTGCAGTTGGAGTGAAACACTACAGAAACACACCAAATCTCAGAAACCTGCACAAATATTTTATTTTATTATTTTATTTAATTTATATTTTTAGATAAAAGCAGCTAAATTTAAAACTTCCTTAACTTTAAATTGCTATGTCTAAAAAAAAAACCTCCTTAAAAAAAAACCCAATTAACTATTTTTTTAAAGCTCTCCCCCCTTACTTACCCAATTCAAGGGAAAAGGCAGGCAGATTGAGTTGCTCACCGATGAGATGGATTACAGGCAGGCAGATTGAGTTGCTACCTGATGCAATTGATTGCAGCAGCCTAAGCAAGGCGAGCCCAAAAGAAGCAGCAAGCTGCCAAGTAGGCAAGTGGTGACCGGGCGACTGGGGAGGGCCAGGGATTTTTGCTACTGGTTCTCCAAACTACCCTCCCCCATCACTACCGGGTCGCTTGATCTGGTCCAAACTGGGAGCATTTCACTCCTGCTCCAGAGCCTCATTTCCAACTCCTCCAAGCATCTGAGCCTCCAATCCAGAAGTTCTTGGATGAAACCCTGCATTAGGAGACTATGGTGGTTTGTTTGCTTGTTTGTTTTTCATCTAGGAGCCCAGCCAGCCTTGCTATTATTCCTGTGTCCCCTCTCTGTAGTAAGGGGCTGCCTGCATTTTATTTCTCAGTTTGAGCTAGCATGGGTAATAATGAGGCCTCTTGAAGTTTCGCGGCAGCTTTTCTTCTTCAGAGTTTGGTCAGTGCCAATTCCCCAAAGGCATCCATGGCAGCAGGTTAAATGTCTCCATGGAGATTTCAGTGGCTGCTTTCCTCTCTCCCTCCTCCTTCCACTGTGTCCTTCTCTAGATTGTTGGTTGTAAACAGCAGCAGCAGGATTTCCAGACCAGCAGAATCCTAACCCCAACCAGGTTCTCTATCTCCCCACCCTTGCTTTGCAGCCCCACAACTACCCTAGCAAAGCAATGAAGCCATCTTGTTCCAAAGGCCAATGGTGATGGTGGGTGACGTTGATGGATTATGGCTGATTTCTCCCCCTCCACCCCCTGTCCTGTCTGGCTTTTTCATTGCAGCTGCAGGAACCAGCTTGCCAAATGAGGACTGTTTCACAAAAGGGCTGGCATTGTGGGCAGAGGCCTTGGGATCTGGCAGATTTGCATATGCTGAGGGGCAAAATATACAGGGTGCATATCTCACCTCTTCTCTCAGTTCCCCAGCCTCTGCCAAGGATTAGACCAGGGGTCTCCAACCTTGGTCCCTTTAAGACTTGTGGACTTACTTGTGAGCTTACTGAGTTGGCGCAGAAAGAACATTCTTTGTTGTCCTTTTTTAATGATGTTTTTGATGTTAGCTGTCCATTTTAGATCTTGCGATATGATAGAACCTAGAAATTTGAAGGTTTCTACTGTTGATACTGTGTTGTCTAGTATTGTGAGAGGTGGAAGTATGGAAGGGTTTCTCCTAAATTCTACCACCATTTCTACGGTTTTGACTGTGTTCAGTTCCAGATTGTTTTGGTTGCACCACAAGGCTAGTCGTTCGACCTCTCGTCTATATGTGGATTCGTCATTGTCTCGAATGAGACCAATCACTGTTGTGTCATCTGCGAACTAAGTAGCTTAACAGATGGATCATTGGAGATGCAGTCATTGGTATACAGAGAGAAGAGAAGTGGGGAGAGCACACAGCCTTGGGGGGCCCCTGTGCTAATTGTACAGGTATTTGATGTGATCTTGCTTAGCTTCACTTGCTGCTTCCTGTTTGTTAGGAAGCTCTTAAAAACTACCAAACTGAGAACTGTGTCAGTATGTTTCATTGATATCATCGGTCCTGTTTTTTTATGACACTTGTACAGTGGAAAGAAATGCAAGATCCTTTAGTTATTTCCAATTGTATCATAACAGATGTCTTAGGACAATTCCACACTGCAGCCAAAATCGCTTGCTCCAGTAATACTCCAGTTGTTCCTTAAATTCATTCAGACATTCCAGACTAGACTGTGGTGGGTCAGCAGTTGGACCAAGGGGATTCTCATTCTATCTACACTGTGGCCATCACAGGACATGATAGATTAGTCTTCTGCTTCTCGTCCTTACTGGGTGGCTCCTACGAAGCAGGATCTACCAACTCTTGCCTTTTCCTTTTAGGTTCCTCTGAAGACCCACAGAAATTTTGTAGCAAGGAAGAATTGAAAGTTCATTTTCAGAGAAACAAAGTAGGAATGTCTCTTTGTTGCAACCTAAAAACTTAAAAAGAGGGGTGGGTGGGTGGGTGAGAAGGAAAGGGCATTTGTAAATCAAATTCAAATGCTCTAGGTGTTCTAGTTTGAACCATTTTAAATCTGGTGTTGTTTAGATGAGTTGAACGGATTGAACTACAACTCCTGTTACTGCCAATATGGGCTATGGTGGTGAAAATTGCATTCTAATACATCCAGAGGTAGATTTATTTTTATAATTTTATTTTATAATTACATTTCTATACCGCACCATCTCCCAAAGGACTCAGGGCGGTGTACAGCCAATATTAAAATACACATACCACTATAATATAAATATAATAAATAAACACTATTTAAAAACTATTTAAAAGCAAATATTTAGTGGCCGAATCACTAAAACGGTCAAAGACCGATTAAAACCCATTAAAATTTCGCTAAAATACATTCTTAGGCTAGTCCCGCTAGGTGAAATAATAAAGTCTTCAGTTCACGTTTGAAGGCCCGGAGGTCGGGGAGTTGGCGTAACCCCGGAGGAAGCTCGTTCCATAGGGCTGGTGCCGCCACAGAGAAGGCCCTCCTCCTGGGGGCCGCCAACCTACATTGTTTGGTCGACGACACCCTGAGGAGGCCCGCTCTGTGGGAGCACACAGGTCGTTAGGAGGCAATCGGTGGCAGAAGGCGGTCTCGCAAATACCCCGGTCCTAAGCCATGGAGCGCTTTAAAGGTGGTAACCAGCACCTTGAATTGCACCCGGAAGGCTACTGGCAGCCAGTGCAGGCCGCGCAGGATAGGTGTTATATGGGAGCAACACGGTGCCCCCTCTATCACCCACGCGGCCGCATACGTGAGGATATCACTGGTAGCTGAGAATTTCAGGAATCTGGCTTTCACATAACTTTTTAAAAATAGGGCCATTACTATACCTCCCCATGGCTGGTCAATTACTTCACAGAATCATTCATTATCTGAATCATATAAAACCAAACAAATCACTAGAGGCTAAAATCATACAGCTATGTCTGATTTACTTTGGCCATGTCATGCTTGCAAATTCATTAGAGAAGGCAATAATGCTAGAATGGTTACCAGAACAAGAAGAAAAGAACACACTGGCTTGATACCATCCAACAAATGAAATGAACTCTGCTTGACAAGGAAGCATGGAGAGCACTTGCCTATAAAGTCACCAAAAGTTGGATATGACTGGATGGTTAAAACAAAAACTTCTACATAAAAAGGAAGCGTTTACATACTCAGACTATTGAATCCTAAGAGGCTCTGGCAAGTACTCCGCTAATAGATTATATGGATATTTCCCCCTGTGCAGGGGTGAAATCCAGCAGGTTCTGACAGGTTCTGGAGAACCGGTAGCAGAAATTTTGAGTAGTTCGAAGTAGTGGAAATTTTGAATAGGAGAACTGGGAAATGCCACCTCTGGCTGGCTCCAGAGTGGGGTGGGAATGGAGATTTTGCAATATCCTTCCCCTGCCATGCCCACTAAGCCATGCCCACAGAACCAATAGTAAAAAAATTTGGATTTCACCACTGCCCCAGTGTTCACATTTACCATTTTCATAATAACAACTGTGCAACCAAGTTACCTGATGATGTCAAAAAATATCTATAACCAGTGAAAAAGAGAGGGGGAGGAGAGATTGAGATTATTATTTTGTCCCATCAATTTACTCTTGAGTGCGTGGACAAGTCCCTGCGGCTTTCTTGGCAACTTTTTTGGAAATAATTTGCCCTTGCATTCTTCCTAGGGCTGAGATAAAATCACTGGTCCAAAGACACCCAGCAGATTTTTGTTCCTAAGGAGTAAAATTCAGTCTCCTGGTGACCAGCCTGTTAAATCTTCCTGGTAAGACTGGAGATACTATTCTTTTTCACAGTCTGGATCTTTACATTGCTGCAAGCAAAAATCACATTTGTCTTTTTAACTGCCACTGCATTATCCTGCTGACTTGTGTTCAGCCTAGAGTCCACTAAAAAAGAGTCTTTTGACATACCCTGCTGTTGAACCAACCCAGATGTTAGCTGTCCTGTATTTATGTAACAAATTCTTCTAAACTTAATCCCATTTTTCTCTGCTTTTCCTTTTCTCCAAACTCAATCTTACAGGAGTGTATAATGTTAGTTGTCAATTTCGAATACATGGTTTTGTATTTGTACTTTTTGTTGCATCATTCTTATGATAGCACTATTGTTTGTTTGTTTACATTTATGTTTATCTCTGCTGACATGCAGTTTGTTATTTTGTCCCTCTTCCTCATCCTGTCAAGATGACATTGAATCCTGTTTTCATTCTCTAAGGTCTTGGCAAATTAGTGTCATCTACAAAGTTTAAGACAATTTCCCTTCAACCACGACATTGACAAAAATTGTTGAATGATTTCAAGCCAAGAGAAGCCTGCAGCAGTCCAGTCACTGGGGCTGCTCCATCAGTTTTACAGTCCATTGTCAATTCTTCTCCTTCTCCTTTTTCTTCTGTTCACTGTTCAAGCACCTGAAGCATTGCTTCCTCTGATTTTGATCCCATGGCTGCCATTCTAATCTTTAAAAAGTGTCTTCCAGTACCTTAAAGACACACACACACACACACACACACACACACACACACACTGTTCCTTTTGAGGTAACTGTTCCTTTTGAGGTAACAAATATTATGCTGTTCCTTTTGAGGTAACAAATATTATACAAAATGCAGAAATCAGACACAAAATAGTAAGCCAAATAAAGTTGACAAATATGAGTCAAGAAAAAGAAATATAGTTAATCTTCCATGGCTAAGTTACTATCAATTATTTTTTGGACTTATTGATTGTACTTTGTACTTTTGCTTTTTTGCATCATAGTTTTACTGTATTTATAAACTGCCAAGAGTTGAAATGAATGTCGTGAAATAGAAATCAAATACATACATACCGTATTTTTTGGAGTATAAGACGCACCGAAGTATAAGACGCAGCTTAGTTTTTGGGGAGGAAAATAGGGGGGTGGGGAAATCTGCCTACCAGGTATTCATCTGGCTAGCGTCCTTAGTCTGGTCAGCTTCAGCACATTAGTTTGCTGGTTTTGAGCAGGCATGCGTGCTTTTTATCCCCTGCTTGGGGATAAAAAACAGCTTCTAAAGCATAGCTGAGAGGGAGCAGCAATGAGAAAAGCAGGCAAAGCATGGAGATCGCTTCACTCGCTAGCGCCTCGTTGGGACTGAAAAAAAGTTTGTAAAGCACATCTGAGAGTCAGAGGGAGCAGGCAAAGCTCGGAAGATCACTTGCTAGCACCTTGTTATGGCTGAAAAAAGCTTCAAAAAAGCTACATTCGAAGTATATGATGCACCCAAATTTTCAGCCTCTTTTTTTGGGGGGAAGTGCGTTTTATACTCCAAAAAATACTTATGATCATAATTGAGCCTCAAATTTCAGTTGCTAAACGAGATAGTTGTTAAGTAAGATTTGCTCCATTTTACCTTTTTCTTTGCCCATTGACTTTACTTTGGCAGAAAATCACCAAAGGTGATCACATGACCCTGGCACATTGCAACCGTCATAAATATGAACCAGTTGCCAAGCATCTGAATTTTGATCACATGACCATGGGGATGCTCCAACAGTAATGAAAGTGAACAAAGGTCATATGTCACTTTTTTCAGGGCTGCTGTAACTTTGAATAGTCACTAAACAAATTGTTTTAAGTCGAGAAATACCAGCACATACTTAGTGTATTGGTCAGTTTGGGCACATTTTTGGTTAGTATTCCACAAGTTCAACCATTTTTACTGCAAGAAAATTCAAATTGTTTGGTGCAAGCTAGGATCTCTAATCTACAAATCACCTTACTAGCCTACTTGCTTCTGCCTGCTTTAGACAACAAGGGACTGGATTAAGTTTCCTGACACGTTCAGGACAATAAACACTGTGATCTGCATGTAAATGTACACAATTGATGGAAAATGTAAACAGTAATTAGAGCTAGGTTCTGTACATATATTTCTTTTAGGTATTTCTGTAATTGTGTATTTGAATTGTGTACCTCAGATTCTGGTTTTCTGTCCCTTTGTTCTTTTCGCTTGCAGAAGTATTAATGTAGTTGTGGTATACTGTCCTACCCCCTGACAGGTCCCAATCTGTCTCCCTCTTGTTTGTCCATGTGGTATGAAATATCAAAGGCCATGTGATAACAAGAGTATACACTGATTTCTTTGTTATTTAGTTTTGTTTTTTTTAATCTCAGGTTGAAAAGTACAGAAAAGATTATATCTTGCATATGGTCAAATGCCTCAAGTTTACACACAGTTTTGGGGGGGGGAAAAAGAAAAGAATTTCCATTACTCTTCCCTGATGTGTTTCCAAGCAAAACCATAGGCTGGAGAAAGAATCCAGATTAGCATAATAACAATGTCTTTCTCCCTGAAAAAACAAGGAACTACAAACCAAGCTGTCCCAGAAGACTCACTGATTCAGATTTTGCTTCACAAGAGGAAATGTGCAGTATGATCAGTGGAGAAGCTTTTAAGAAGGAGCAGGTGGCACGTGCAAAAGTCTCTTAGATCTGAGGCTTATTGCCAAACTTATTTCTCCATGCCTAGCCTCATCCACGGCCTTGGTGGGGCAGAAGAAATCTAGTTGCTCCATCTCAACTAGATAGGGAGCTAAATGGGATTATTTATTTTACAAGGAGCCAATCTTATATTTTTTTTAACTCAAAAGAGGGACATCTATTTGCAAAGAATAAGTTCGATGAGGGAAGACAGGAGAAACATGGAACATTAGAAGGAAATCTGAGAATTGGATGAGTTATCATATACACCTTAAAAAAAACACATGATGGAAATGCAATTCTGTGATAGGTCATGTTGCTGAACAGGAATGCAACTTCACAATCCCAGCAGCTTTAAAGGAATTTAACATACTGCCTAACCATATTGCATTATGAAACGCCTATATTCTGGCTTTGGAATAAAGACAATAAGTAGAACACAGAACCATCCTCATTCCAAGGGTCTCCCTTACTATTTCAGTTCCCAGATTGTCTTGTTAAATTAAGGAGCTTCTCTGAATGGGTTAATCAGGAGAGATCTCTTAGGAGCAATTCTCCCCAAGATCTGACCACCTGTATTTTCCACTGAGCAATCAAGGATCACCAGAATTACCTGTTCCTTGTTACAGATAATCCAGGGGACAGCTTTGCTGGATTCTGGGAGCTGAAGTCCTCCAAGCTTAAAGTTGCTAAGGTTGGAGACCCCTGATCTGTTATATCTTGGGGTCAGGGAAAGCAAGAAGAGGAGTTTTAAGTCCTCCTAATTTTTTTGATTAATAAAAGAAAGGAGGAGGGGGGAATCTGGGCATCAATAATTACACTGCAGAAGTTCACAGAAAGAAGGAAAAAATTAAATTGCTCTCTCCCAACTGTAGAAATTCTCCAAATGGACCCTTGCTCACTATTGGTTAACTCTTAAACACGCATGCACAGACAGTACACATTTTTAATGTCAGGCACAGTTAAATCCTTAGAAGGAACAGGAAATTCAGTCATTGTTGCTACTGTTTGTGTCTGGCCAGATAATGGCTGCTCAGTCATAGCTGCACTGTAGAGCTAAAGAATAAGCATGTCACAACATGCAACTTCCCTTCAAAACTATGGATCCTGCATTTTGTCACTGCCTCTCAAATGAAAAAAGTTAGATCAGCCATTCACTAATTTTGTTTAACTAGTTCCAAGCAAACCTTATGAGATTTGCACAAGCATATTCAGTCGCGAGCAAAGTTTTGTTGCAATATTCTTCCTTATAGGAATGGGCTTAAGCTCCAACAAATGAATTTCAGTTGGCATTCAGCCCACAAAAACAAGTGTTGCACTCCCCACCCCCGCCCCCATATTCATTCATCTAATAGGCATTGGGAAGAGTTTTCGGACCATTATAACGAATAATTCACTAAGGTTCAAAGGAGAAAGAGGAAACATTCCTATGACCCGGGTTTATAGGTTTAAATGGAAGGGAGTCAAAGAAAGATCAAAATTCTCAGACTCATCCTTTTTCTAATTTGACCTTAGTGTATCTTGTCACCTATATCCAACAATGAACGTTGAAAGTTTATAACAGAAAAGTTTTTCTGTTCATAAGAGAAAAACTGCTATATAAGGGACCTGTTCTGTGAAATTTCTTTCCAGGATATTGGATGGGCTTCCCCAATACTAGGGGAAACGGCACACATCAGAGATACTCTGAAGAAAGAAGGATTAGCCATCTTGAGTAGCTGTCAATTCCCTCCTGTTTTTTCCTACTTCTCATTAGGATCAGAACCACCATGAGATCCATTGGGGAGATTCTTTTGTTTATAGTTTAGTGTGTTATACAATCTCAGCCAGGCTGATTTGTAAACCACAATGAATGGTTTAGTGCAGAGGTCTCCAACCTTGGCAACTTTAAGACTTGTGGACTTCAACTCCTAGAATTGGGAGTTGAGGAACTCTGGGAGTTGAAGTCCACAAGTCTTAAAGTTGCCAAGGTTGGAGACCCCTGGTTTAGTGTATTTTTTGAATCAAGGCAATTTGATTTGTACACTAAATAATAATGTTTAAGGAAGCCATGGTTTAGTATATTGTGTAAATAACCACTTTAATGGCAGAAATCGGGCTTCATCTAGCTGAAGGACAACTTCCAACCAACCAGGTAGAAGGGACAACTGGCTAAACCAGAGTCTATAACTAATTTTTAAGACCATTTTATCACAACAATGCTGATTTAGTCTTTTATTCACATTTTTGATACTCTTTGGATATCAATCTAATCTGCACTTAGATGACTTACTGGAAAGTTGTGAAAACCCGGTTTTTCAAACAGGACCCTTAATAATGGAATGTCATCTTATATGTACCCATGAGACTGCTGCTGTGCAGAATTTTATTAAGAGGTTGCTTATAATTAATGAGATTAATTGGAATTACTGTATTATAAAGTTATTGTGAATGCTTATTGTTTTTCATTATTATGTTGGCTACTTTGGATGTTATTTTTATATAATTCCCATAGGCATTTTATTGTTTTAATTGTTCTGTAAACCATTATGAGACTGTTTAGATTGGGGGGGCATTCAATGAATAAATTAATGAATGCCGAAGACTAAACTCAAACCTAAACTGAAAAAAAGAAAGCTCCAGTCTTGGATCATTCTATTTATATGCTACTTTTTCTCTGATGATTAGAAGGTAGCACATGGTCCATTCTGTCCTATTTTTGTCCTCCTAAGAATCATAGACAGTGTAGTAGGTCAATGGAGCCAGTTTTTCACATAATTCCATGAACTACAGCTAACCTATATGTAGGTTACGTATGAATACAGACCTGTATGAATACAGTCAACATTAGTTTACATTCTATGTTTTGTAGAAATTACCAGTTCAGTGACCTGCATAACTAAGTAATAATTTGAATTCAGATGTCCTCATACAGCAGTTCTAACCTCTCAGTTCAAGCTAAGCTAGGAGCCGTAATATGTTAACCAAAGTCTTTTCTTTAAGTTCAAGGTTTGAACGTACTGATTCCTTTTCGCACCTTAATTCACAAGTTCACGTTTATTACTATTTATAATTTTAAAAAGAAAAAAAAAACAGTTTCGGTCTTCCTCAGCGAGAGACTTAAATGCATTTTGTCCTTGAGTAACTGTTTAGCTCAGCTTTCATTCTGAGGAGACCATTGTCCAATTATCACAACTTAACAGGGAGATTTTCCTCCCTGCAAACTCTATTGTTTCTCCTTTTTCAGAAGCCACTAATACATGCTGCAGCACAAATTTATCACATATTCTTTTTTTCTCCTCTAATCCATAGAATTCTCCTAGATAAGGAGCCACAATTGAATTTTAGAAAAAAGGAGAGACTGTTCAATTCAGCAGCCCTCACTCCGCTTAAGAATGGACATCTCGTGAAATTGCAATAAATCAAGGTACATTTTTTTTTGTTTTTGTTTTTTTTCCCCATTCTTAAAAATAAACAGAGCAATGAAAGTGAACCATGTCACCATTCATACATTGTAAAATAACATCTTTAATCTGCTTGGGAAAATCTTTTTCTCCCCTAACAGGAAAAAATATTAGTTGTCCCGATAACAAGCAAAACAAAATCAAGCAAAGGGCATCAAGGGACTTCCTGAAATTGAAAGGGGAAAAAAAAAAGACGAACAATGTTTCATGTAGCTAGATTTCTTTTTTAAAGAAAAAAAACCCTGCAAGTACAGTGATCCTTCCAGGTTGCTACTGGTTTCAGGAACATGAGGAGGAAGGAACATGTAAGCTTGGGAACGGGGTGAGGAGGCACCCTCTGTTTTCTTAATAACCTTGAAGTATTTTATAAGCTCCCTTTCCCCAGACATAAAAGAACATGAAACTATGTTTCTAAAGAAGCCCTTAGTTTTGCTATTACTAATGTCAGGAGGTACAGCTCAGGGGTGGGTTCTACTTACCTTTACTACAGGTTTGCAGCAGGATCGTGCACGCATGCTTCCTGATGATGTCAGGGTCGGTGGCCGGATCCTACCCCTGGTTTTACTACCGGTTTGCAAGAACCGGTCCGAACCGGGGCAACCCACGACTGGTTCAGTTGCAGAACTGATATTATCTTATCTAAGTTTCAAGAAAAACTAAATCCATGCCTCAGGTGGAGGGAGGTTGACTCCTTTTGTGGTTTTGACTGTGACCAAGAAGAAAGTCTTGGCTCAGAAGTCTGCATTATAAAGCAACTGCAACTCTTAAATGTAGGGGCTGCATCTCATACTAAATGACATTTTTGTAACTGACTGAACCCCCAAACTTTAGTTCCAAAAATCAGTGGAAATGCTATTCTGACATTTTTAGGTTGGAAAATTCCGTAAAGTCCTAGGACAGACTTCAGCACATTTTGTAAACAAGGGGAAAAAACACAGTATCTTCACCATAAAATCAAAAAGAAAACAAATCCCCAGAAAATTCCACACACAAAACTTTGTGTTATTATCCCTCTTGTCCATAAGGGACCTTGGCCCTTGGGGAAAAAATTGTGACTTTGGCTATAAAAAGTTTATTTATCCTAGAGCAAAGTACTATAACTGTCCTAAGGTGGCCCTATGTTCTAGCTTGCAGTTTTTGAAGAACCATCAGGGAACAACTTCCTTGCATCACTTATGGAAATCTTCTAGGAAATAAGTTGATGCTCTCGTCCCCTTTTAAGCCTCCAATATTTCCACTCCCTATTCATGTCTTTGTTTACTGGGGGAAAAAATCCATTTAGGAAGAAAAGATAGAAAAACTGCATAGCTGTCTTTTGAGTGGTAACACTCAGAACCATTTATTTGCAAGCACTTACTGTCTGAAAGGGGTTTTTTTTTTGGGTGTGGATCCTAAAATGGAGTGCAGGTGCCTTGAAGATGTCCATCAACATTTAATACTTGGACTGCAGACTGAGCAGTCTCCCAGCTTATCTCATTAAATCTTTGGCACTCTTCCAAAATGCATTGTGCTTAATCATAGAATTTATATTTCCAAATTTGTCAATTAGCATATGCAAATTTTAAATAAAAGCCACTTTCTTTTTTTAAATAGGTGATGATGATGGGAATGGCCTTCCTCTTTTTTAGACCCTGTCTCTTTGCTAGCGCCTATAGGAAAATAAGTGGTATTTAAGATGAATCCATAATAGATATGAACAAAGATCAAACTAGTCCAACATTTTGTTCCCACAGTAGCAAACAGAATGCCCTCTTGCTTATGTTGATATTCTTCCTAGAATCTATGCTTAGCCTGACTAATTCATGCCTGCCTCTCATTAATGCCATAAACACCTTAAACCCTTTGACTTTCACTAACGATAGTTGATGCATAGCAATCAATGTAATGATATGTATGAGCTTTTAATTGCCTATTGATACCAAGGCAGCCTATTCAGATCTGTGATAAGCACACTAAAATATGAAGAAAATGTTAGTATTAGTGGAAGGACAGCACTTCCTGGAGGTTTTTTTTCCTCTTTGTTTGTTTTGCTCCATTGCCAGATTAATAAACGCTCTGCATTTTTTTCACAAATGCAAAGATGACTTCACTGAGAATATTGTGTCTGTCTAATAAAGTTATGACAGAAATATGCTGAAAACCTTGGACAGACCATTCTTCAAGGTTAATTGTAAAAAACTGAACATTTGCAAACGAACAACATGAATGTCCACCTTGAGGGTGGAATTAACTACATCCCAATTTGGTGTCAGTATCTTTGCACAATTTTGGGCCAAAGGTTTTCCCCAAAAGAGTTACAGTACCTCTGAGTCTAAGAATCTCAGAAAGGCCAATTTAAATGCTTACAATGCTAACTTAGAGTTGTTGGCAATTCTCACTAAGCATACATTAGAATGGTTTAATTCAGGGGTGTCAAACTCATGGCCCACTAGCCGGATACATCACACACTGGCCACGCATGCCCCCATTTTAGCGAAGGGGGAAAAAGTTGTGATACATCACGTGACAACAACGTGTTGTCGTGAGTTTGACACCCACAACAGTGGTGGGACTCATCTTGGGGGGGGATGAGTCTGCCTATCGAGATGAGGGGGGCCAGTTGCTTTCGAGGTGTGGAGACAATAACTTGGTCCTTAACACCAATAAGACCAAGGATCTTATAGTGGACTACAAAGGAGTAGATCAGACGGCTGTTGTGGTCTGCCAGCAGCCTGCAGAGCTGGCAATGAAGTCAGACAGGTTGAGGCTGAGGAAGAACATGGGCCAGTCCTGGAGGCTAGGGAAGGCCCAGATAAGGGTTCTGTGTGGGAGGCAGGTGGGGCCAGGGCCATCGGGGAGTGATGTGCAGACTCCAGAACCTCCAGAGGATGACAGTAGTGAGGCAGAGGAACAGGAGGAGCTTGTTCTTAATGCATGCATGAGAAGAGCTGCCAAAAGGCAACAGCAGCTAAAGCAAAGAGGACGACTCGGGAGTAGATTATACTAGATTATAAAACAGAACGCCAATGCATATCTAAGTGACATCATCAGGCATAATACTGTCAAATTATCTGTGTTCTGCTACCTAACATCTTCTCTTTCAGTGTTCCCAAACTTGCCTAGCTCCAGAGATATTTTATTGCAACTATCATCCACTACCAGAGGCTATACTATTGGTTGAAATATATAGTCTGAAATATCTAAGGAGCACCATTTTGAGGAAGGCTAAGATATAAACTCTTTCAAACTACATCTTTGTGCTATCCTAATTAATCAGAATTTGTTTCTCAAAAGCCACTTTATTGGCTTTTTTAGCAGCTGAAGGATATTATTGGCTCATGCTTAATTTGTAATCTGCCAGTAGACACAGACCCCAATACAACTACTGGAATAAGTTTCACCTGCCTTGTTTCTGTATCTTTGGATTTTCCTATTTAAATGCAGAAACCTATATTTGTCACCATTGGACAGCATTATTTTTTCATATAGCCCAATGTTCAATCTATCAATCTATCAAGATCCAACCTTGAATCCATCTTCTGAGATGTTTTGTATCATCTGCAGATCTGATGAGCACTTCTTCTATCTCCTGATCTAAGTCACTTACAACATAGTAGTTTCAACCAAAGCAGATTTCTTCCCTATCCCCTGTCAAAATGCTGCCTTCTTGCCACCATTGGAGTTAGAAGCTTCACCTCATTTTAGTAGCAAGTGCTGGTAGAGATGGCAACTCCCCTTTCCCCATCTTATGTTTCTTCCAACATATATAACTCTTATGTCCACAGATGTTCTTATAGACATTTTCTCCTTAAACCATAGTTAATTAAACTGGAATGCCAGACAAGTATCCCTTCCTTTTTCTTTCATATTCATTTTCACCATAGTTTAGTTTAGTTTACTTTATTGTCATTGCACCTTGTACAACAAGATTAAATGCCATCTTCAGTGTACATTATAACCATAAAAATAAAACACAAACACACAGCCTTCATAGTTAATTCTTAAGAAAACCAAATCATGATTTTAATAATTATTCATCATTAAAAAATTCTCATCTTCCTTGTACCCTTCAATAATTCTTTCAGTCTTTCATAAGCAATCACATTAATTATTTTCAGTTCATTCCTTTTTCATGTATATAACATGAATATTTGCTTAAAACAAGCAGATCTTTTCCTAAGCAGATAATCACCAATCACCATTTTTGTTTAACCTTGGGTCTCCAAATCATCCAATAACATTTTCTATATTTTCTTATCTTATTCCAACGCATCCATGCATGTCACCTGACAAAGTAATTTCTTCTCCTGCATTGCATTCATTCAGAACCACCTGAATGTCATACACTTTAGTCCTATTAAAAAATATACTTTCCCTTGCATATATTCATCAGTTCATCAGTTCCAACCTAGAAGATTAGACTACCTTCAGCTCTATGATATCTTTCTCCTTTCTGTAACTTTCACAAAATCACAACAGATCTATTTTTGTTCATTCATTGATTCATTTGATAATTCATGATCCATTTATTCCTCTTACATTCTTAATTGCAATCTTCCATATGGGCCTATAGATCTTGACTTCATTCAGCCACCATGGCCTTAGTTAATTGAGCATTCCAATCATAATTAAAACTGGAGAAAAATTTCCTAATAGATTACACATATTACATTTTGGACAATATGCCACAAAGGAAGCAAAACCCAGTTTCCCCAAACATGTTCCCATTTTTTATATTTTTCTACACAAGCTATGCTCTCTAATCAAAAAACTACTTTGCAAATAATCTTACTGTTGCCATACAGGAGATGAATGCAGTGTCCTTGCACACAATCAAAATATAACTATAGAGGAGAACAAATACCAACGACCAGCGTTGTATTAATTCAGTTGACCATCCAGTGTTTCTCAATTAGGAATAAGACAGCACATCATATCCTTTAGTTGAGGCAGCAAATTCTCCTTAGCTGGTAGCATCAGATTCCTAACAGAAATTTCGTCTGCAGATTATCATATCAGGATTACTAGATGAAGACTAGATGGCAATGCAGGGTTAGATTTTTCAGTATCTCTTTGCACTATCTTGTGGTCATATTGCAGCCAATATTTATTTATTTAATCACATTTCATACCGCCCATCTCAAGTAAGTGACTCTTGGGTGGCCTGTTAGCCAGACTTTATCTTCCCTGGTTTCTGGTCACTCTCTTGCAACTGAATTCAGTTTAGCCTAATTGAATGTAATGGATATGAATGGGCATCTCTTCTGGAGTTCCTGGTAAATAGATCATCAGTCATTAATTACTCTGAATAAAATTTTATTCTGAGAAGCCTAGACTCTGTAGAATAATGGTGCTTTTTAAAACGATCCAGTCAGCTGGTTTGTTGTTCATTAAATTTCTCACTGGAAAAGTGTTTTTAAGCTGTTTTATTGCTGAGCGTGGACTGACTCCTGTATCTTGTGTTCATGAAAGAACCTTTCCTTTCCTTTTTCCTTTCCTTTCCCTAATAGCAATTCTGTCCAGACTCCATGACCGTCTTCAACTCACTCACCACCTGCTTTGCCTTGTTTTCTTTCCTTGCCACTAATTACTAAACAGAGTCAAGTACTAATGAGGCCATCTGATTTCCTGTTTTTCGGTACTTCTTGAACCACTTAAAGTGCCAACCCATAAAAAGAACCTATTCAAAACAGATTTGAAATTAATCACCTTAATCTTGGTGCTGGTGGTTGCTATGTGAGGGTTTTTTCTGTGGCTGTATTTTTCATTTAAAGCTTCTGCACGAAGCAAACTCTCTATGTGCTTTTCTCCTGTTCCCCCTCCTCTCCCCTCTCAGGCCCCCATTCACCATCCCTGCCCTGAGTTAGAAATTCTGCTTCAGGAAGCGGTTAGCTCCAGAAACACTCTGTCTAGGGCAGAGAAGGAAAAGCTGATGATGTCATAAATGACTGGACTGTGAGAAAAAGATGGAGTACAAATAAAAGGGGAAACGTTCTGACATCCGTCGTAAAAGATGTAAGATAAACACTTGTTGTTAAGAAAGGCATGCCAGGTTTCAATACCCAGCTTGTACAGAACAAAGTTAAAGTCTGGTAGAAAACACAAAGTGAACTGAAGAATGCTTATAAAAATCCCTTTAACCATACACATCCTGCTTTTTGATCCCTGATCTCCAAAATACTTAGCAACAAGTGTAAACTTCGAACATTGTAAAAATCCTGCAAGTGAAAATCAAACAAGACATCTATTATTTCCATAGACTCAGATCTTAGCAATTCAAAGCCTGACGCCAGCACACACCAAATGCAGTCCAGAAACTAAAGTTACTTTGCTTTTATGGATAAGTCAGCAGTATTCAACAAGCACCAAGATACCTTGTTATAGGTCAGCTGAATTGTTTTCAGTGGTGGTCCCGAATCAGCCCCCTCTAAACTGTTCTTGGGATGGAAACTCTGGATACATCTGGATACAAGTGGGAGAGTCCTTGGTGCTCTCTGAGTGTTGTTTTCTTGTATATGTTGCATAGGGAATATCATCAGTGCTATTAAGGAGTGGTGTTTGCTCTAAATTTATATTCTAGTGGCTTGCCCTCTCAGTATTAATAGCTGAGGGTAGTCTTAGAGGTTCTTTGATTAGGCTGTTTACTGTTGGCTTGTTCGGCAGTTCCTTGACTGGGGTATTGCTCATTTGATTGTTGGTCTGATTTTAATCTTGGAGTTAATCCAGGGGTGAAATCCATCAGGTTCTAACCGGTAGCGGAAATTTTGAGTAGTTCAGAGAACCAGCAAATACCACCTCTGGTTGGCCCTAGAGTGGGGTGGGAATGGAGATTTTGCAATATCCTTCCCCTGCCATGCCCAACAAGCCATGCCCACAGAACCAGTAGGAAAAAAATTTGGATTTCACCCCTGAGTTAATCTATGCTCATCTGGGTGCTGATTGCTGATGGGGAGGTGTTTTGGTCTTTGGAAGCAATATATGGGCAAGAGGGCAAGAAGTTGAGGAAAGCATTCCAAGGTGTTCATTGCTTTGTGATGGGATACTAAATTTTTCTTCAAGAAAAAAATGGAGAAACATCATGTGTCAAAGCTTTGCCCTGCTCAATTACTACCATGAGCTTGATCCAAAAATTCTGCTGCAACCTGTAAGAGAATTAACAACAGGATTGGTCCCAATGTTTTATTTTGCAGGGTGGAAGAAGGTCTCTCCTTTGTTGCACATCACTGAAGGAAAGATAAGGGGACATGATACTTCTCCATACTCCTCACAGTTTGCTCACTGAAAGATTGTATAGACTAGAGGTGCTAAGAAGTATGAGCAATAGAGCCGCAAGACTCCAGGGATTGGCAGTGGGCCATTTACTAGGATAACTCAGCAAATACCCAACAATGCTGAACTAAAGTGACCATTTTGTTCACATCCTCTGCTGAAATCACCATCCTGTCTCACTTCCTAGTCTACCAATATACTGTGATGCTGACATCACCTCCTACTTTGGGTTCCTAGTATAATGTATAGAAAACTGCAGTCTCCCTTATCCTGGCATCCTTCAGACCTGAAGCTGCAATTTGTAGAACTTCGTTGGTTTGGAAAGTGGGGGGAGGTGTAAGTCACAATCCCGACGTTAGATGGGATGTGTGCATTCATGTATTTGCCTTATACCAAGACAGAACCAGTATAGCACATAGTTCTGGACACTAGGAATATGCCACTTTTATTGCATCATCTTTCCAAACTTGGCTAGTGGAGAAACATCTGCAGTCTAAGCTTCCTTGACTACCCCTGTTCATTTTTGGAGGAACTTTGGTGTGTAGCACATAGTTGAGACCTGCAGTTAATTGCAGTCATTCTTTTTCTGTCAGTAACATCATGAAGAGCAAGTGCTGACAGCATCACTTCTGCTGAGAAAAAAAGACCTATTTTGAAAATATTCCACCCACATTTCCCACCTTCCATCGTCTTATTCCCAGTGGTGGAAGGAGAGAGAGGGGTGGAGGGGGAGAGGGAGAGGGAGAGAGAGAGAGAGAGAGAATGAGGTCATACCAGGAAATGACTTATTCACTGAATGTATCATTAACACATCATTGGTTACAGACCCAGCATATTGGTGGGGTGAAAGGAGTGGTAGGTCTGCAGTTTAGTGTGCAACCAAACTCTAATCATGTTTCCTCAGAAATAAGTTTGCTTGCAAATGCTACATGTTGAGCATGATGCAGTTCTCTCGAACCCACTATTAATAAATTTGGGACATAAAAACACATGTTTCAAGTGAGAGCATTCAAACACTGTCCATCAGATCTGCAGAATTAAATCATGCCATTGCCCAGAACCAATCAAGTAAGCCACAAATGTCTGTTCAATTATTTTCTAATGTACATTCAGTGCAAAATATATCAGTCTGATTATTGGAAGTAGCAAGAAATGGTGTATCTAGTAAGGTTATAAGCTATTTCCATCATTACCAGTTTCATCTATCTGGAAACTTTCTGGTAAAAACCTTTCTAAAAAGATGGGTCTGATCATTAGAGGCAGAATAAGACAACTGATTCTAGCAACAGCTTGACTGGTGTTTATTTGGACCTATTCTGCCAAATTCTGGTGGCACAAGTTCCGGGGAGGTGCTCTGGGGAGCTCAGAAAAGAAATAAAAATCCCCATGCAGTCTGTCCACTGCTAGCTATCTACCCTTCTTGGACAAAGGAAGAAAGACAACATTGTGCAGGAAGTGTTCTGACCCAGCCTTAGCAGAAGCAAGAAACAGACTCCTTGCCACAAAAAAAAGCCCTCTTTATTTACCTCTTGTGAATTAATGGCATTCACCCACCAAAAAGTCCAAGCAAGAGTCCTGGACAGAGTTAAATGCAGCAACAGACCTTATCAGTTCCTTGCGATAATTGCAAGACCGTGAGTCCCAGCCAAAAAGCTGCAGATTAAGTTCTGGCAAGCAGTCTTTGATTCATAAAACACAATGAGCAAAATCTTCAGAAATACGAACTGTTGTCTCCTACAACAACCAATCCCCTTTCCTTCTATTTATTCCCCAGCCAGGGAGGGGCCATTCTGTGTCCACATGTGCTATGCTTCCCGAGTCGACTCCTTGTTCTCCGTGTTCTCCACTTCTAACTGCTCTGCGCATACATGCATCTGGAACAGGCCCCAGCTGTTCTTCCTCCTCACTTATCTCAGCCTCCAAAGGCATCCGCCTCTCCAGTGGCTGGGAAATATCAGATGACCCTGGCTCTATCTCTGTGTCCGATGCAGAGCATCCATCAAAGCCTTCACCAGATTCCAGCACTGGCCCAGGTTCCTCCCCAACCTCCTCCTTGTCCGAATCTGCCACCAGCTCCACTGGCAGCAGGCCACAACAGGAAGAGAGAACTCAGTACGGTACATACAGCACAACTGTACAGCCTACAACGCATCTTCCCAACACATAGCACAACTGTACAGTCTACATGTTGTCTTTCCGGCAGCAGAAGTAGCCAGCCCTAAAGAGTCAGCTTCCAGTTTAAATAATATTTGTACATGGGATGTATAGTAGCTATTCTGCTATTTATATTAGTCAAGGAAACATCCTGGTCATATTTACTAAAATGTTTAAAAGAATTTTTGCCAACATGATGACCTCCATAAGTCTTGGAGATGAGGGATATTCAATGGGTATCAACCTTGAGAAGACAATATAAGGCCGACTCGGTGCAGCAAAGCACTGGTATTCTCACAGCTGGTTCAGAATATCTTTAAATGGATCTTGGCATACATTTATAGAGATATCATCTACAGTGGTGTTTTTTCTTTTATTGTGGTATTCCAGTTTATTCTGCATTTTTTTAAAAAAAGCCACATTAATATCTTGAAGATAATACAAATTAAATAAAACAAAATCCAAAGAAAATTACAAAAACATAATTCATACTACACTGAAATTCAGAGAGATTCTATTTTGTAACAAAGTGCTGAAGCATAAATTTTGGAAGGCTTCACCAACCTGCTTTACTGTATTTCTCGTCTCCAGTTGTCCTATGTCAAGGAAATGGTTTAATCACCATAGCTGCTTTAGTTAGGTCTATATTTATAATCCAGGCATTTCACTGCCAGCCACATAGTATCTAGGCATGAATACAATAAAAAACATCAAGTCCCCCTCCAAATAAAAGTTCTCCCCTCATCATATACATGACGCACACGAACACACACAGATCCAATTACCCATTTTAATACTTTTTTTATTAGTATAAGCTGCAAAAAATCTACAACATAAACAAGGCGATCATCTTGATGGATACCCCAGCACACCTCTTACAATGAGATTTTTTCCTCCCTTGCAAAGCTCAGAGGAACACCACCCTTGCTGTGAAGAAACAAATAGCTGTGTGTTTGTGGTGTAGTAAAAACAAAAAAAAACCACTTAAATCATGGGCAGGGGGCAAATATGGTGGTACAGTATGTAAATAAGGATAAAACAGGATGGTGAGACTACATCAATGTTGTTGCGAGTCCTTAGAGAAGAAGACTCAGAGAAAGTAATTTATTTTCTATACCGTGCCTTTGAAATGCCCAATATACTGAGTATAATTCCAGATTTCAACAGTATAAAAGCTAGTGAACCCACTGCATTCCAGCCCCACCTAAATTATAAAGCTGGAGGTGGAAGGACTTCAATAGGATCTAGATTATTATTATGACAGGGTTTTCCTCTCAGGATTCTGCCTCTTTCTAAATGGTGGGAAAAATTGCTTTAAACAACCCCCACTCTCCACATGACAAAGTGTCTACAGTCCAGTAAACAGAATAGACGGAATAAGCTATTGTCTACACTCAAGGCTCAGTTACAACGAGGACTTTTGATTGGTCCAGGATGTAAAAGAACAAAAAAGTCATTGAATAAAAGAGGAACAATACTCTTCACCAGGAAAATGAGTGTCGACTAATTTATACTATGTTTGGTTTGGGCATCATATACATTGCCATGATGCAATGGTAACTGCCAGTTTCCAAAGAAAGTGATATCAGTAAACCTAATCATGGGAATTTCCTGTCACTGGGACAGAGTCCCTAAACTTTGGAGTCCTGTAGCAATGCTGCAATTTGTAGGGACAGAGACCTTTTGTTCTTGTATCATGTCCCCATAAAGAGCTGAGGCCCAACCCTCCCCCCCAAGTATTACTCCAAAGATTCCTTCAGATGGGGACTTCTATCATTATTAGAAGTTATTGTTCATCATTCCATTTTTAGCAGTTTTGGTGCCTTCTGTAACTTTGTGAAATCAATGCTAATTTATGATTTAATATAAATAGTGCAAGGATTAAACATGTATAAAACAATATAATCTATCCAGGATTTTATGTATAATTGCTACTTGGTAAACAGTACAAAGAACCAGTGCTTTCTTTGCAACAATACCAATAAAATTATATCTATTTTTTATATAATATAGAGACCAATAACCATATATTGTAAGACTGTAATAATGTTAAGACACACACGGTAGTCCTTAGATTAAATATGCTAACCTACCTTGTATGGAATAGAATGAACATGTTTGGGTAAATCCAGTTGCACAATGGCATATTGATTTAAATTTGCCAAAATGTACTGGTCTTACAATCCTAAAATTAGCAGGGAATGCTGCATGTAGATTGGACATTACAAATAATCAAAAGTTTTATGAAAGCCTCAGTTGACCAAACCATGATGGGCATTGGAGGTAAATATTCAAAGGCCCATCTAGTAATAGTTATGGCATGTGACAGTTTGTCATTTGGAATTTAGAAATACATGCATGCAGAAATACATACATGCATGCATACATGTAGAAATACATGCATGCATGCATGAGTAGTAGTGTGGTGTGTTTCTGAAATTTAGACAAAGGATGTGAGAGAGATGAAGTGATAATAAATAAAAGAGCTAAATTTTATGACAGAAATTAAGAATAAGAATCATCTAGATGCACATGAAGGTGTGAATAGCGATGGTTACATGTTACACTCTAATGAAAACGATAATGAAAAAAGCATGCATGCTTTTGACCAAAACTACATATTCTTCTGAATAAATGAATAAATGGAACATGACAAAAAGTTATTTTATTAGATAAATGGATATGTGGAACAAGCCAAAGAATTATAAAACAGTTATTGGGCCATTTGGAGACCCAGGAATAAATGAGACTGTTGATTGATCACAGTCTAAGAAAAGTTCTGCTTGTTTTAAATACCTGGTTTAAGCATAAATCTAGATGTAGGTAGAATTTCTTTTGTCTTCTGCCTTTCATTTCTTTTGCTTACTATAGTTCTGTAATGTATTACTGTAAGTTTTGGCGGGAGTTTTAGGCGGGAAATATCTCGTTCCTGATTGGTTGCAGCCTCAGGCTGAAGTGTATATAAGGAGAGGTTTTTCTCCAGAGTTTTGCTGGGTCACACTATATTAAAGAGCTGTTGTCACTAACCTGGTCTCCTGCCTCGTCAATACCCGAACTTAACATTGGCGACGAAGGTGGGATTTTGAGGCAGAGCACCAGAACAGAGCTGAACTCACTACGAGAATCAAACCCAGCAAGGTGATAGCGAATGCAGCGATGACCGGCTACACGCCACCCACTCCGTTTGACCCTGCCCAGGAAACATGGGGAATATACATGACCCGTTTTGAAAGTTTCCTGGAGGCAAACGAGTTACAGGGAGTCTCCGACAACCGCAAACGGGCTTACTTCATAAGCCACTGTGGGTCCGCAGTCATCGCCGTCGCAGAAGCCCTGGCGGAGCCAACACCGCTACACTCCGTGTCGTGGCAGACCCTTCAGACCCTCCTGAAGAATCACTTCGCACCGGCCCCGTCCAAATACGTTCGACGGTACGAGTTTGGGGAGCGCAGGCAACAAGAAGGCGAGTCTATCAGCGACTACATGGCAGCCCTGAGACAAGCCTCCAAGCATTGCGAGTACCGCGATCTGGACGAAGAGCTGCTGGAACAACTTATACGGGGGGTCAGAGACATCCGTTTGAGGAGACGGTTGCTAGCCAAGAGCAACCTGACATTGGCAAACGCTCTGGACGAAGCCAGAGCCCATGAGATGTCCAACCATGCAGCAGACACCTTGCAAAAGCGACTCACGCCGATGGCGGGCGCAAAGGCGAGCACAGTCCACCACGAAGAAACCTATCGTGAGTCAACCAGCGAAGAGGAGGAAGAAGTCCACTACACCGGAAAATCGACAAGGGAAGACCCGGAGGAATGCGGAAGCTGCGGGGGGCGACATCAGCGCCAAAGATGTAAGTTCAGGGACGCCATTTGCCGGCGGTGTGAGAGAAAGGGGCACCTGGCCCAAGTCTGCCGAGCACCCCAACCTTCCCGCCGAAAATTCAAATCGGCCAATCAGAGCGGCTCTGAGTCAGAGATGCAAACCCCACATTCCCGCCGAAATTTCAAACCAGCCAATCAGAGCGAAATCGGCAAGGCGACCCGCGATTGGCCAGGAAAGAAAGAGCGCGAAGTCAAACCGAATGACTGTTACCATAGACCACGCAGCTACCCGCATCGAAGAAAAGATCTTCACTAACCCAACAATTGAAGGCGTACCGTGCCGGCTGGAAGTAGACACAGGATCCGCCATCACAATCATGTCCTGGGACACTTTTGTGAAAGCCTTGCCGCACATCGCAAAGCGCAAGCTACAGAAACAACGGCCCGGGTGCAGGATTACCAGGGCAACCGCATCCCTGTTCGAGGGACAACGACCGTCGAGGTCAAGTACGGAACATACGAAAAGACCCTGCCCATCACGTTAGTCGAGGAACCTTGCCAAGTTTGCTGGGGCTAGACTGGTTCCGGGCGTTGGGAATGGGGTGACTGGCGTCCACCGAGCGGATGCAACCTGCAAACGCCCTAATGGAGGAATTCGCAGACGATTCGAGGACCGTTTAGGCAAGTATAAGGGGACCCCTATATCCTTCAGTTTAGACCCCAAATAGCTCCCATTAGGTTAAAGGCAAGGAGGGTTCCTTTGCACTCAAACCTAAAATCGACAAAGAGTTAGATAAATTAGTCAGCCAGGGATACTAGTGCCAGTTGACCATGCCAAATGGGAGACGCCAATCGTCACCCTATGAAACCAGACGGGTCCATAAGAATTTGTGCCGATTACAAGGCTACCTTGAACAAAGCATTGCAAAAGAGCGCCTACCCAGTTCCAGTAGTGCAACACTTATTGCACTCACTAGGGCACGGACAAGTTTTCGCCAAATTAGACTTGGCACAAGCTTACCAACAGCTACCCGTAGATGCTAGCACAGCGGAAGCCCAGACCATTGTAACGCACCGGGGTGCCTTTAAGTGCACCCGGTTACAGTTTGGGGTGAGTGTGGCCCCGGGGCTATTCCAAAATTTGATGGAGCGACTCCTACAAGGGTTACCGGGAGTCGTGCCCTATTTCGATGATGTGTTGGTATCAGGGGAAGATTTAAGAGAACTGGGGAAGCGATTAAGGAAAGTTTTGGCCATTTTTAGGACGGCAGGATTAAAAGTTAAAGCAAGCAAGTGTCAGATAGGGGTCGAATCTGTTGAATTTCTGGGTTATAGAATAGACAAAAAAGGGATTCACCCCACTGAGAGCAAAGTCAAGGCGATAAAGAGAGCCCCAGCACCCAAAAACAAGACAGAACTCCAGGCTTTCCTGGGTCTGGTAAACTTTTACGCCGTGTTTTTAAAAGACAAGGCAACCGTTGCTGAACCGTTGCATAAATTGCTTGGAAAAAACACAGTTTGGTCGTGGGGGAAGTCAGAGAATAGGGCATTTGAGGCAGTAAAAAGTTTGCTATCAAGCGATAGCCTGTTAATACAATACAATAACAGGCTGCCGTTAGTATTGGTTTGTGATGCGTCCCCCTATGGAGTAGGAGCTGTACTTAGCCACAGACTCCCAAACGGCACAGAAGTCCCTATAGCGTTCTACTCACGAACGATGTCCCCGGCTGAGAGAAATTACAGCCAGCTAGATAGGGAGGCTCTCGCAATAGTGTCAGGGGTGAAAAAATTCCACGAATACGTTTTCGGGAGAGACTTTGACATTATCACTGACCACAGACCACTATTGGGCTTACTGGCTGGCGACCGCCCAACGCCAGTGGCACTATCACCCCGGCTGACCAGATGGACTATCTTTTTGGCTGCCTACTCTTACAAACTACAGCATCGACCGGGAAAAGAGCTGGGGCATGCGGACGCACTGAGCAGATGCCCATTGCCCGGGGAAATCGAGGACCCTACTCCGGGCACCCCCGTTCTACTAATTGACTCTTGGGACTCTGGGCCAGTTACATCGCAGGAAGTGGCTCGGGCCTCCTACCGGGACGTTGTCTTAAGAACTGTAATCGGTTGGGTTCAAAGGGGATGGCCCGCTGCGCCGGGCGACCGTTTTAGAGAATTTGTAAAGAAAAGAGGGGAATTGTCTGTGCAAGGGGGGTGCCTGCTCTGGGGGGATAGGGTGGTAGTTCCAGAGAAGCTGAGGAAAAAAGTCCTGGAACTACTGCATGAGGGTCACCCAGGAATTGTAAGGATGAAGGGGCTAGCCAGGAGCTATGTCTGGTGGCCCCTAATGGACAAGGAAATCGGTGACAGGGTTGGCCGATGCCAGGTATGTCAGGAATCCAGACCACTACCACCTACGGCCCCAGTGTTGGAGTGGGAGAAACCCCAAGGCCCTTGGTCCCGCATTCACATTGATTTTGCCGGCCCTTTCCACGGCCAAACATTTCTAATTGTGGTGGATGCATTCTCCAAATGGCTGGAGATCATCCTAATGAAATCCACAACCGCGGGAGCCGTCATTTCAGCACTAAAACACCTATTCGCCACGCACGGGCTACCGGACACCCTCGTGTCCGATAACGGCCCACAGTTCACTGCAGCATTATTTGAAGGGTACCTGGCTGAAGAGGGCATCCGACATGCCCTCTCAGCGCCGTTCCACCCTGCGTCGAACGGCCTTGCTGAACGTTTTGTTCGGAGTGCGAAAGAAGCGCTATCACGGCAGCCCGGAGACTGGCAGGCACAAATCGACGATTCTAACCGTCCAACACAGGACCCCTGTGTGGCCACCGCCGCAGCCCAGCCGAGCTATTAATGGGCGGAAGCTAAGGTGCCCGCTAGACCGGCTACACCCGAACTACGTGCAGGACGGGTTCAAAACAAAACCAGATAGACTCCGGGAATTAAACATAGGAGACTCAGTGTGGGCCCATAATTATAGCGACGGCCCAAACTGGAAGAGGGGGATAGTCATAGACAAAACGGGCCCCAAATCGTATCTAGTGGAAATAGACGATGGCAGAGTTTGGAGGCGCCACATAGATCAGCTAAGAAACAGATTGAGCGATAAGGCAGAATTAGGCGAGACGAGCCCTGACTATGATTTAATTAACCCCACAGCTGACTGGAACCGAGAACAAACAGAAAGCATAGAACCAAACAGAGACTTATCTGAGCCAGGCGAGGTCCAGCGACACCCTCAGGCCCCTCGAGAGGACAGCAGGTCCGAGCCGGCGAATAATCCAGGGCCGGATGGCCGGGAGGAGGAGCTCAGAGGAACGAAAAGTCCCTCCGGCAAGCTCGACTCAACTCCAGAAAGTGAACTGCGCAGGTCCGGGAGAGTCAGGAGACGCCCCACGTACCTGCAGGACTACGTAGAGAAGTAATATGCAAATATTGGCAAAGTGCCTTCTGGGAGGGAAGGAGTGTAATGTATTACTGTAAGTTTTGGCGGGAGTTTTAGGCGGGAAATATCTCGTTCCTGATTGGTTGCAGCCTCAGGCTGAAGTGTATATAAGGAGAGGTTTTTCTCCAGAGTTTTGCTGGGTCACACTATATTAAAGAGCTGTTGTCACTAACCTGGTCTCCTGCCTCGTCAATACCCGAACTTAACAAGTTCACTCTTTTCCCATGCTTTATATAACATTGCTTACCTCTAAAGCAGTGGTGAAATCCAATTTGTTTTACTATCAGCTCTGTGCAATGCAGCTTGGTGGGAGTGAGGTGGCTTGGTGTGTGTGGCAGGGAAAGGATACTGTAAAATGTCCATTCCCACCCCACTCAAGGGGAAGGATATTGCAAAATCTTCATCCCCACCACACAATGGGGCCAGCCAGAGGTGGTATTTGCTAGTTCTCCGAACTGCTCAAAATTTCCGCTACCGGTTCCCCAGAACCTGTCAGAACCTGCTGGATTTCACCCCTGCTCTAAAGGAAATATGGGAATGTATGTATGCAATAACATCCATTCTTTATAGGACTCAGGATATCTCTGCTTTATTCTTCCCTAGTAATTATATTTTTGTAAATAAACCTGTGCTTTAAAGAAGTAAGTAAATACTTCCCCCCAGTTTACGCCAATTGCCTGACCTTCGGACCTTTCACCGGGAACTGAAAACTTATTTATTTATTCAAGCGGGACTGGCCTGATTTTTAAATGCTAAATTTTTTAAATTCTTAAATTTTAATTGTATTTTATTGGGTATTTTATATGGTCAATTGGACGGTTTTAATTTCGGCCTTTTTGGAATAAGTTTTTTAATTGTTATTTTAGTGTGTATATAAATTGTTTTAATGCAGGCTGTACACCGCCCTGAGTCCTTCGGGAGAAGGGCGGTATAAAAGTTTAATTAATTAATTAATTAATTAATTAATTAATTAATTAATTAAATAAATAAATAAATAAATAGACTG
This sequence comes from Ahaetulla prasina, assembly GCF_028640845.1. Classification (NCBI taxonomy): domain Eukaryota; kingdom Metazoa; phylum Chordata; class Lepidosauria; order Squamata; family Colubridae; genus Ahaetulla; species Ahaetulla prasina. The sequence goes on along the minus strand of NC_080539.1, from coordinate 305,642,362 downwards.
ATGCTGTCACAAAATAATTGCTAAAAGCTTGCTAATTAATAATATGGCTGTTAAGATTAATGTGGCCTAGCAGAAATACTTATTTAGAAGTGGAAAAACTAGTAAACCATCTACCAATTTTATTTTTAAAAAAGGCTTATATATTTATTCCATTTCTGTAGCTGCCTATTTCAGTCAATGCCTCTGGGCAGCTTACAATTCAAGAAATATATTGCAATTAAAACACTAAAAACGTTTTAAAACAATACAAAACAATAACAACATCCAAGATAAACATACAGAGGAGCCAAAATATTTGACCAGAAGGGCCAGAAACAAGATTCTTATCACATTCAGTATCCAGGCTCAAGAACACAACCAGGTTCTTAGAGCCTTACAAAAGGTTAACTGGATTGGGGCCATTCTAATCTCAAAAGGGAAGGTGCTCCATAGAGCAGGGGCCACTGCAAGCCAACAGTCTGTCTTATGGAATCTGCAGCATGCCAATTCCACTAGATTGGGTTGGACAAGTAGAGGCTCTTGCAAAACCTGGTCCCATGTAGGGCTTTAAAGGTGACAACCAGCATCTTGAATTGTACCCAGAAACACAGTGGTAACCAATGCAGCTCACATAGAAGCCACATTCTGCACCATTTGAAGGTTCCAATGCAGCCCCATGTAGAGGCTGTTACAATAATCTGATATGAAACTCAAGTAGGCCCCAGAAGCTTTCCTGAAAATAATAATGATGTTAGAGACTGGTTTTTTTTTCTTTTGCAACATCACTTTCTTTGATTAAAGTATATTTTTAAAAAGCAGAAAAGGGTGCCTTAGAGACATCAAGTCATAAAAGCAATGCAACGTAAAAAAACATTTCACATGTGACTAGAGCAGCAGGCGGCAATCTGGTATTTTCTAGATGTTTCATATTACAACTCCCACAGTCCTTACAGCTGGCCATGCAGATTGCAGCTGAGAGTCCAAACATTTGAAAAGCATCATGTTATCTATGTGTGGACTAAGTCTAGGAATTCTTAAAACAGATTCCTTAAAATAAACATGTTACTTTCAGCAATTAGGAACAACTTAAAGGCACAGGATTTTCATCAAACCCAGAATTGTTAAGTGAATTTTGTGCTTATTTTCATGTTAATTTTAATCTATGTTTTTACATTTTTAATCCCTTTTGTTCCTTTTTAAATACTCAGCCACCTTGAGAATAGAAATAGAATAGAAAAAGATGGGGTATAAGTCCAAACAACTATGGTTTTATTAACTCTAGGAGGAGACATCCGAGTTGTGGGGAGCACAAGAAAGTAAACAACAAAATGAGCACTGTGCTATTGTAGTGTAACTTCTATTTGTTTCCAAAGTATATTGTAACATTGCACACTTGTACAGAAGAGGCAGAGCTGTGTTATGCCAGCATGGTTGTATTTTGGCATACACAAACAACCTCTTTGAAAAATGGGAAGAACAGTGATTTCTAGAACAGAAAGAGTGAATAGAAATGAGTCTCAGGAAAAAAAAACTCTCGCATGAAATGTTGAATACAGATATGCCAGAAGGAATTGGAATCGAACAGATTTTAATAAACACAGCAATGAGCAAGAGTGTCTGTTGCAAGAGGACATGTCTCAGCACAAAATCAGATGCCACAAATTTGATCACTGGTGTCTCATACAAACACAAGATCAAACCAAACATTTTTAATAGTTCAAACTCCAGGTTTCTATTTATAAATATTTGTTCCTAGCCAGATGTTTAAGGGAAAGACTTAATCAGAAGTTCAATAGTAATTTCTAGTCACTGTGAGTCCTCCAGCAACTTATACTGAAGCCTACTGCCTCTGATTCAGCATTTTGTTGCTGCTTATTGAACAATATGAAGGAGGCCATTAAAACGCCATCTGTTTATCGCCTGATGTCTGCAAAACTGGGCCACAACTGAGAGCAGATATTTGCTGTTCTTTTTAGCATTTGAGAGGTAGTAAACTCCTAGAAGCCGATGAAGCCATACGTTACAACTTAGCTTTGCCATTCAGCCTTATAGAAAAATAAGTTTGCCAACAATGGTCAACATTTGCCACAATTTGAAGAAAGTCTCTAACAAAAAGGAGAAAAGTCACCAGAGAAAACTTATTCTAAATAAAATGAAGAAATATATTGAACCACTCTGTAAATCCCATTCTAATCCTCACTGTATCTTATTCCAGTAAAATTGAGAGAAGTATTGCTAGTTTCTGATGTTCCCAAATACTCAACGCATTTCAGTATCTGTTGATTTATGTGCTCTGTATACTGTAAAAAGCACAACGCTTTTGCCAGTAAATATAATTTCAAATCTGGAAATCTCCAGGTTTTAGGGAGTTTTTATCATTTTTTAAGGAAGAACATTTTTAAACACAATATTCTTCCCACTCAGGAAATACCCTTACACTTTTCTTTAGCTTAAAGATTCTACTGGGTGCCCAATATTTCACATCCTTGTGTTCTTTGACTACTTGCTGTGTTGTTGTTTTCAAAGGTCTTTATTACTGCCAAATATTTCATCTTTCACATAATATTTCCAACTTTACAAACAGCCAGAGAGGAAGTCTATTTAATGAGTAACCCTGAAATGACACAATTGCATCCATAAATATCTTGGCTTAACCCCGCATCCATAAATATCTTGGCTTTACCCCATTTTTACTTTTAAATTTATTATTAATGACACCACCAAATCATAAGGCAATTTTCTTCCTTCCATATATATCACATGTATAATTTTCACATTGAATAAAATCAGTTCTGCTTTGTGCCAGGTACAAGGCAGTAAAACAAATCTTATCAATATATCTATTTTTACTTTATCAACATAAATTTCTGAAGTCCCTAGTTCCCAGAATTCCAGGTGAATTTTATAAAAATTAAAATATATATTTATAACTTGACCATTCAGGTGTGATGTATTTCACAGCAGTTTTCATTAGCATCATGTGATAGCAGCTATCACAATCAAAGCAGTGTGGCTAGAACATTACACGTTTTATAAACCAACATAAGTGGAATTCTTCTGATTGGAGAAGGCTGATGTATTAAATCATGGCTTTCCATGTTTGCAATGAAATTGGCAAGTTGGTTTGCATATATGTAAGTGTATCTACCTGGCTCACCAGGACAGGAAGACTGAATATATTAGGGGTCCCATCAATTAGGAATGTACATCTGGTGCAATCATGAGAAAGGGTCTCAGTGGTGGCCTCTTTTCTATGGAGCATCATTCTATCCAAAGTATGGTAGGCCCAAAAAAAGTGGTTTTGTCAGGGGACCACAAATGGTGATGGAGTCAATCAAATGGTTGATTTGGTTGTGTTGTTGTTGCCATGTGGGGTTGGGTGGGGGAATTGTCAGATAGTTTCATTCATTATTTGATTCAACTGGGTTATATATGGAATACATCAAGGTTTTAATGTCACTTACTCAGCCATCTTTTAGGAAGACTACAAAGTTAGAACTTTTCTGTAAATGTTTGAAGCCTTATTGTTATCAACTAGGGCAGTGGTGGTGAACCTATGGCATGCGTGCTAGAGGTGGCATGCAGAGCCCTCTCTGTGGGCACACAAACCGTCGCCCCATCTCAGCTCCTCCCCATCTCACATGCATGCGCATTTGCCTCCCGCCAGCCAGCTGATCTTCAGGTCTCTGCCGCGCATGCAGGAGGCATGAGTATGCGCAGGGGCGGGGCACGTACGCAGGGTGTGCACGCGCATTGTGTTTTGGGGTGTGCACTCACGCTTTGGGCACTCGGTCCGGAAAAGGTTAGCCATCACTGAACTAGAGGCTAGTACCATGCTTGTTATGTTATTACCTTAGCTGTTACTCACTTTATTTTTTATCTTATTGTACCTGTTACTGATTATTTTAAAAACTACTGATAGTTTTTAAACCATTGGTATATAAATACAATAAATAAATTAAAAAACAAACTTATAGAAATATTCATTATCACTACACTATAAATCTCTGGCAATAATGTCATGTCTTGACAATCCTTGATAAATTATCAACTTAATTAATAAGTCAGTCAATTATTAACTGATGCATCCAAAAGAGTGTCATTCAAATTTGCTCAAGAAAGCTAATTAGTGTGGAGATAAGTATTATCTTTGGCCACATTCTTTCCAATGTGCCCCTCCTAGATTGATTTAATAAATCTTTAATCAATCAAAATAGAGCTGGAATGGATCTTGGAGGTGTTCCAGTCCAACCCCCTGCTCAAACATGAGACCCTATACCATTTCAGACAAGTGGTTGACTCTTAAAAACCTCCAGTAATGAAGCACCTACAACTTCTGAAAGCAAGCCATTCCACTGGTTAATCGTTCTCAATGTTAGGAAGTTTTCCTTAATTCTAGGTTGTTTCTCTCCTTGATTAGTTTCCATCCATTGATTCTTATCTTGCCTTCTGGTACTCTGGGGAAAAAAATTTACACTCTTCTTTGTGGCATTGTACTTCACCATATTTTTCTAACTTTGCAAATCATCCCTGCTTCTATCATAGCTATGCACCACTAGACACCTGTTTCTGAGGTTCTCATCAACTCATCCAACCACAATTTTTATTTTTTAATATCTGTTGATTAAAACAAAAGTAGTAGACTTACTGCTAAGATAAACTTTACTACTTTGTAGCTGTGTTTGTACAGCACACTATACATAGTTAACTGAACCCAGGTTTACTTAATCCAATTTTCTACATTTGTATGACTCAGTGATTCCCAAACTGTGAGCCGCGGCTCCCCAGGGAGCCGCGCCACCGCCACAAGGGAGCCGCGAAGAAGCAGCGTCCGCTCCACACGCGGTGCCGCGAGATCCCAGACGCACAAAGCCGGACACGGCCGCAGCGACCGGGACTCGCACACCGCAACTCGGGACAACTCCAAAAGCCAAGGGACCCCCGCGCAGCCGCACCCACACCCCCCGCGGGGCAGGCCACAGCAGGCAGGAAGACGGCAGACGCCGACGACGGACCAAAGGAGAAGCGCGAGCTCCGGCCCCGCCCGCCCGCCTGAACCACAGCGCCCGCCCAGACCCGCCGCCTGACGAAGCAACGGCGCACCTCCCCTCCAGTCTGCCCGCGACGCCACTGGCCTCCCAGACCACCCGACACGCTGCCCAACACGGCCGCGGCCACCACGCTCGACGGCATCGGGAAAGAGGGGCTGCGCAGAAAATAGCAAAACCACCCCGTTAGTTCCTCCCAGGTGAGCCAGGCTGGAGGCGAGAACAGCCACCTCCTCCACAAGGCGGAGACCCGAGAGAACAAGGGGATCGCGAGAGGCCAAACTCCGAGACCGAAGCAGGGACCCCCACGCCTGGGAAAGTTCCACAGAGGCCGCTCCCATCAAAGGAGACTGCGCGTCCATCAGCAAAACATGAGTATGCCAAACACTTTGTAGAAACAGACTTTTTGATTAAACTCACATACCTATGTGATATCTTTGAAAAGTTGAATGTGTTGAATCTCTCTTTACAAGGAGGCAATATGCACATTTTAAAGTTAACAGAAAAGATTTCAGCTTTCAGAAAAAAATTCAGAAAAAAAGACAAAAATTAAAAAAAAAATCGGATGTACCTATTAAGGGAGCCGCGGAAAAAATCCGAAGTGTTATGGGAGCCGCAAACCGAAAAAGATTGGGAACCTCTGGTATGACTCATTGAACCATTGACCAATCAGAGGCTGGGTTGACACAAAATGTTAGGTTAAAATATAATTTGTTAGTTGTAGCTTAGTATATTGTATGAAGACAGTTTTTAAAGTAATACTTCCTCTCCCCCCCCCCCCCCAAAAAAGAGGCAGCATACATTTCTTATTGGCTAATTGCAGAACTCGATTGGAATTTTTGCATGGAATTTTTCTCGTCTTACCCAAGTAGATTAATTACCATGCAAAACCTATAGCCACTATTCATGATAATTCAGTCAAGTAACTTGTAATGAGCAATGTTAATTAAATAACTCAATTTAGTTATTTGCATGTGGAATAGACCTATAAAGAGCTAGAGAGAAAGTCATCTATTACAGTATATTACATAACCATGAAAGTTTGTTCTCCAAACACATACATATATGTCTCTGTGGTTGTGTATTTGAGGAATATGAGAGAGTTAGCCAACCAATGCATTCTGTCCTTCTATTTGCACAAATTTTCAGTGCTTTTTTAAACAAAGTCCTATAAAACATCTGTGTATATTTATGTCTGGGAGGAAGAACATAATGGAGATGCATAAGAGCAGTAAATGGCAGATACTCAGGGGAATTATTGAGTCTATCATCTGCACCTCTATAACTGTCTGGTTTGGTTCTGTAACCCAACAAGACAGACACAGATTTCAGAGGATAATTAGAACTGCAGAAAAAAACAATTGCTACCAACCTGCCTTCCATTGAGGACCTGTATACTGCACAAGTCAAAAAGAGGGCTGTGAAAATATTTACTGACCCTTGCATCCTGGACATAAAGTGTTCCAACTCCTACCCTCAAAACGATGCTACAGAGCACTGCACGCCAGCACAACTAGACACAAGAACAGTTTCTCCTCGAACACCATCATTCTGCTAAACAAATAATTCCCTCAACACTGTCAAACTATTTACTAAGTCTGCACTACTATTAATCTTCTCATCGTTCCCATCACCCATCTCCTTCCACTTATGACTGTATGACTGTAACTTTGTTGCTTGTATCCTTATGATTTATAAAGATATTGATTGGTTCCTGATTGCTTGTTTGTACCCTATGACTATCATTAAGTGTTGTACCTTATGATTCTTGATGAAGGTATCTTTTCTTTTATGTACACTGAGAGCACACACGACAAATTCCTTGTGTTTCCAATCACACTTGGCCAATTAAAAAAAAAATCTATTCTATCTCTATCAGTTATACTTGAAAAGGCAAGAAAATCCAAAAGCAAGCATGGGAATATATGCATGAGGATTCAGGAAAATGATAGGTAAATAGAATGACAGAGTATACAAAGGAAATATACCATTATTAAAGTCAAATAGGATGGAATATTCAGTGCTAATTTTGTGCCAGTTACTTTATTTTATTTATACATTCTAAATCCTGAATCTTACTTCATAAATGTCTACAGATTATGGTTAATTTGGGGGCAGGGAGAGGGAGGTGATGGCAAAGTGTGATTGCAAATGGAATCCAAGCCAACTTTCCCCCTTTCTCACCAAAGCTTAAAAGTAGACTAGTGTTAAAACAGGATCTTTTATATATATTTAGCACATCACTGTACAGGAAGTGGTAGATATAATTATATGCCTTTACTGTATTACAGAAAATCATCCAGGACTGGCAGAAACTGAGGAAGATGCCTTAAATGAGGTCTATCTTGCCCAATAATGTTAACAACGATGGATAACTGTTCATCATAGTTTCGGCCAAGAATTTCACCTTATGTGAAAGGGTGGAACCTGCATTCTTTCTTATGGGACCAAGACCAGGTGCTACAACTTCAAGGAGGAAACTACACCACTGTTTACTTACAGACTTCTTAACTGCATTACATCAAAGCCTATTCAAAAATTCTTATGAATTCCAGATTGGATATAAAAAAAAGTAGTAGAGGCAGTGAATAGAACTTTGCCCTGTATATGTAACCTTATAAAAACTGTAGCATTTATTCTCCATTTTTCTCCTGGAGCTGCATTAAAGTCATGAAAATGTAATTGCAAAATTTCATGATATTTCAAAGGAAATACTGAGAGTCCCACAGAAAAATATAACCCAGGAGTGCCTAGGTCCTGTGGTTCCCTACCAAATAAATCAGAGTAGCATACTGTAGTTTTGGGGTGTAGTTAGGAACCAGGATGAGCAAATAAACTAAAATGTCATTAAAATTAAAAGAAGCTTAGGAGAACACCCACCCCAAACTAGAATTCTTTGGAAGAAGCTATGATAATACTCAAGGTGACAGACATTTTGTCATCACTGCTTTTATCCCCATTTAATACACCTGTGGATTTGGGAGGTTTTAATTGGTTTGAGATCATTGGAGAGTTTAATGCAATTTGATTCCAGATATCCAAATGCCATATTTTGGAACCAGTTTCCTTCATCCTCCAACCAATTTGCTGGGGATGATGCAAGTTGTAGTCCCCACTACAGGGACAATGGTGGTTGTAGTTCTGCTTATTATAAAACATTAGCTAATGATTAATAGCCAAAATTGTCAAACTATTTAACACCACCAACAATACAGCTATCCTCCAAAAAGACCTTGACTTCATATCTGAATGGTCTAAAACTTGGCAACTCCAAATCTCAACCAGCAAATGCTCAGTCTTACATATTAGAAAAAAGAACCTAAACACTAAGTACAAGCTTGATGGACATTACCTTACTGATGACCCCCACCCTGTTAAAGATCTTGGAGTTTTCATATCAAGTGATCTAAGTGCCAAAGCCCACTGTAACTACATCGCAAAAAAGGCCTTAAGAGTTGTAAACCTAATCTTCCGTAGCTTTTTCTCCAAAAACACTACACTACTACCCAGAGCATATAAAACATTTGCTAGACCAATTCTTGAATACAGCTCGACTGTTTGGAACCCATACCACATTTCTGACATCAATACAATTGAACGTGTCCAGAAATATTTTACAAGAAGAGTTCTCCACTCCTCCAAATACAACAAAATACCTTATGCCACCAGACTTGAAATCCTGGGTTTAGAAAATTTAGAACTACGCCGCCTTCGACATGACCTGAGTTTAACTCATAGAATCATCTATTACAAAGTCCTTCCTGTCGAAGACTACTTCGGCTTCAATTGCAACAATACATGAGCACACAATAAATTTAAGCTTAATGTTAACCGCTCCAATCTTGATTGCAGAAAATATGACTTCAGTAATAGAATTGTTAATGCTTGGAATACACTACCTGACTCTGTGGTCTCTTCCCAAAATCCCCAAAGCTTCAACCAAAAACTGTCTACTATTGACCTCACCCCATTCCTAAGAGGTCTGTAAGGGGCGTGCATAAGAGCACAAACGTGCCTACCGTTCCTGTCCTATTGTTTCCTTTTGTTATTTCCAATTAATATAGTTATTACATATTCATACTCATATATATGCTTATATATTATATAGTTATTTCATACTTAAGCTTATATATACTGTGTGACAAAATAAATAAATAAATAAAAATAAATAAATAAAATTTAACTTTAACTGAAAAGAGCAGTTAAAGTCATATGAATGTACACCAAGACATAAAATAATGGTAAAAAGAAATATTATTCACTTGACCCTGCATGCCCTAAAACTCGGGTCAACCAGCAACCACTTTAGGCAGTTGGTTTCCCAAATTAACAAATGCAATTATCTCTTTATACAGCTTAAACAAGTTTCCCATGTTCAAAAGCTGTACACCTCTGGTTAACAGATGTTACAGACAAACAGTACAAAATGTCTACTGGCATTATGCCTGGCTAATTGTGGGGTTTGTTTGGAGCACTTCACTGGGGAATATCATAAAAGTATGTTAGACAACATGGACCTTTGATCTCGTGTAGTATTGCAGTCTGTTATGCACCGGTTCAAATGGACAGTATGCTGCATGGATCTTTATAGCATACAGATTTCCTAGCACTGTTTATTTCAGAATAGGTCAGTAATTAACTGTGGTTGTCTCAACGTTGGTTTAATGGCTTGTGATGGCTAGGTAGGGACATAATAAACTGGATTAATAATCATTCTGTCTCTCAGTGGATCCACACTGTAATTATGTGGGAAAGCTAAGAATATTTCCCTTTGTTTACAATGTCCAGACTGTGAGCACTGATCTTTAGGGACCTAAAATGGCATTATATTCACCTGGATGAAACTGTCAGCAAGTTTACAAATCCACAATATTTGTAGTAGTGTTTTAAAATACATTTAAAATTCCATAAATGCACAAACACAAATTAACAGTGAATTTTGTTGGGATTCTAATCATCCAAAATGTGTTTGCACTAGGAATACAGGTTCTTTTCTAAGTTCTGAACCATCATTTAGCTATAAATGGAGCCAGAGAATTAAGTACACCAATTGGCAAAAACATCTCATGAAGAAACATTATTTCAGGAAAGATATTTATAATAATGCATCTAATTGGGTAGGATGGTGCATGAGAAAGTGAAGTGCTTGTGGTCTCTCGCTTAATGCAATCCTAATGATGGGATATGAAAGTGCAGACAGCCCTTAAATAGTGGAACAAGAATTTGGAAGTCCAGTCAGCTGTGCTCCTGGACAGTCATTCACCTCCTTTGAAGCTGGTTAGATAACTTAAACCAGCTTGAATGATGTAGAAAAGGCCTAATCCTGGCAAGATTAAATTCCATCCCAACAACTGTTCTTGAGGGGAAAATTCAGGGTATATCCCACGTGAACAAAGATTTTGCTCCTGTAGTGAAAAAGTTCCTGACACACAAACCCATATTCTTGTATATTGCTCCCATTACAAAAGGTGCTCAGTTGTAGCTCTGCGCATGCGCAAGATGGCGCTGTTCTGAAGACTCGGCTCCGGCGAAGAAAAAGGCCCCTCCGATGCTGGCAATGTCCTGGCGGCCCGTCTAGCCGCTTGCTGCCCCCGGCCCGGGAGATCTCTTTTCGAGCAGCCATGGGAGAGGTCTTTGGACCTTCTCTGATACATGGCTGCCGAGAACGAGGCCGGGTAGGCTGGCGGTGGATTCGGAGGCCATGTTCTGAGGCTCGGAGGTGGGGCGATGAGTCGGCGTTTTCTAGCCGGCCGTTTTTCGGCCGATTCGTTTCGCTGGCGGGCCTCTAGCCATTGGACTCGTCTTCCGGCCCTCTTCTGACCATCGACTTGGACTTTGGGGTTTCAGCCTCTGCAACTTGGATGAGAGCGGAGGTATTACATCTACCCTTACTACTGCCATCTGCCTCTTGTGCCACGGTTTGTTGGCTTTCTCCCTGCTGCGGATTGTGGACTTGGCAGCCTTCATATCCTCCAGCCTCTCGGAGAAGTTCAGCCTTTTATATGGGCCTGGCCTCTTGGGGATAAGGCTGGAGACCTGGCCTCTGGGGTGGTTAGGATTTATTCCTGGCCATGTCTGGAGGGTTGTTGGAGGTTTGGGGAGATGATGGAGGCATTCGGGCGGTTCCCCTGTAACCAGTCTGTGGTTGTGACTGTGATAACATCATCCATGCCCCCTCGGCCTTTTGGGACTTCTTTGGCCGTTTTGGTCCTATTAGGACTTTTGGGGAGACAATGGGACTTATTTGGGGACAGAGGAAGGCGGAGGAGGATGTGCCCAAGGACTGGAGTGCCATCTCCCTCACCCCGGTTCCAGGATGTTTTGGACTATACACTCGACAGAATACCACCTAGACTGTCATTTGGTGCCTATCGCTGTTCCATTCTCGTCCGTCCTCATTCTGGACTAGTACCATCTGCTACCACCTGCCATTCGGAGATGGAGCTTTTGTTTTTGCCGATTCTTAGTCTCAGCTGCTACGCACTATACTCATGAGGAACTCTTGCGCCTGCGAGGTGCCCCGCCTGCAGGAATGGCCTCCTCACTACCGAGGGCCGGCCTCCATGACGGGTCTTGGGACCCACAGAGGTGGCATGCGAAAAGAAGAGCTTGTGGGGTTTTTAGAGGAACTTTTAAGGGGTGGGAGGGTAAGGGCAGGCAATGGGGTAACCCGTCGGGTGAGGCCAGTCTCTGCACATGCTCATGGCGGTCTTTCTTTATCAGGTTCGGAGGTTATGGGGTGGAGGTGTTCCTATTGATGAGGTGGTTCTATTGACACGGTAAGTGGGAGAGGCAGATATGGCGAGCGAGGGGTCATACCAAGTTTCGGGAGCGTGCTCGATGTCTGAAAGCGATCACGCGCTCCGACCTTGGACTTCTCCGTTCCCGGATGGTCAGGATCCTCAGAGCCGGGCCTTGGTTGATGTTGTGCAATGCTCGGTCCGTGGTGAACAAAGCCCCTTGTTTGTGATCTTATTCAGGGGTTCCGCGGACCTTATAGGCATTACGGAGACCTGGTTGGGCACGGAAGGGGTGTGCCCTCGTGGAGATGTGCCGCGGGTTTCCGTGCATTCCATCAACCGAGGGCCAGGGTAGGGGTGGTGGGGTGGCGGTTGTGATTAGAGAGTCTAGAGCCGAGGAGACCACTGTGCCTCAGATTGCGGGTGCGAATCCCTCTTTGTGAGATGGGGTCATAGGTGTCAGATGGGTTTGCTGATCGCGTACCTGGCTCCTTGCTACGTGACAGCTGCCCTGCCCGAGCTCCTGGAGGTGCTGGCCGGGTGGCAGTTGAGACCCCCAGACTTTTAGTCATGGGGGACTTTAACTTGCCATCTTCCGGCCCGTCATCGACAGCGGCTCGGGAGTTCACGGCTTCCATGACGGCCTTGGACCTGACCCAGGTAATTGATGGCCCTACTCACATTGGGGTGGACACTCTGGACCTGATTTTCTCTCTGGTCAGTGGTTGAGAGATCTGGACTTAAAGGAAATAGTCACTGAACCTTTGTCATGGTCAGATCACTCTCTTCTTCGCCTGGACTTTCTGACCGCCATTCACCACCGCAGGGAGACGGAGCCGATACGTTGGTTCCGTCCCAGGCGCCTGATGGACCCGGATGGGTTCCGGACGGAGCTTGGGCCATTTCCTGTGGGTCTGGCTCACGGCTCGGCCGAGGGACTTGGGGCGGCCTGGGAACGGCCGCGGGGGCCTTAGACCGAGTCGTGCCTTTGCGGCCTCTGACCCGGCGCAGGGCCCAACCGGCTCCTTGGTTCTCCGAGGAGCTGAGGGGGATGAAGCGCCGGAGAAGACGCCTAGAGAGTTCCTGGAGGTCTAGCCGTTCGGAAGCTGATCGGACACTAGTGAAGTCCTATACTAGGACTTACCTAGTGGCATTGAGGGAAGCGAGGCGTAGCTACGCCTCCTCCCTCATTGCATCGGCAGATAACCGCCCGGCCGCCCTGTTTCGGGTGACTCGCTCCCTCCTTCATCAGGGGGAGCGGGATGACCCGTTGCAGGGACGGGCTGAGGAGTTTAACGGTTATCTATACGATAAAATCGTTCAGCTTCGGGATGGTCTGGACCAAGATTGCGGTGATGCGGGTGAGACGCTCGAGGGTGGTCTTGGCGACATTATTTGGGATGAGTTTGACCCTGTGGCTCCCGAGGACATGGACAGGTTGCTGGGTAGGTTGAATGCCACCACGTGTTTACTGGACCCGTGCCCCTCCTGGCTGGTGCTGGCCACTCGGGAGGTGACACGAGGCTGGCTCCAGGCGATTACGATCGCTTCTTTGGTGGAGGGTGTCTTCCCGGCCGCCTTGAAAGAGGCGGTGGTGAGGCCCCTCCTTAAGAAGCCTTCCCTGGACCCGGCTGTTTTAGGTAATTATCGTCCGGTCTCCAACCTTCGCTTTGCGGCGAAGGTTGTAGAGAGTATGGTGGCATATCAGCTTCCCTTGCACCTGGATGAAACTGTCTATCTAGACCCGTTCCAGTCCGGTTTCCGACCCGGTTACAGCACGGAGACGGCTTTGGTCGCGTTGGTAGATGATCTCTGGAGGGCCAGGGATAGGGGTTGTTCCTCTGCCCTGGTCCTATTAGACCTCTCAGCGGCTTTCGATACCATCGACCATGGTATCCTGCTGCGCCGGTTGGGGGGATTGGGAGTGGGAGGCACCGTTTGCGGTGGTTCTCCTCCTATCTCTCCGACCGGTCGCAGTCGGTGTTGACAGGGGGCAGAGGTCGCCCCGAGGCGCCTCACTTGTGGGGTGCCGCAGGGGTCGATCCTCTCGCCCCTTCTGTTTAACATCTACATGAAACCGCTGGGTGAGATCATCAGTGGTTTCGGTGTGAAGTATCAGCTGTATGCGGATGATACTCAGCTGTACTTTTCTACACCGAACCACCCCAGCGAAGCTATCGAAGTGCTGTCCCGGTGTCTGGAGGCCGTACGGGTCTGGATGGGGAGAAACAGGCTCAAGCTCAATCCCGCCAAGACAGAGTGGCTGTGGATGCCGGCATCCCGGTACAGTCAGCTAAATCCGCGGCTGAACATCGGTGGCGAGTCATTGGCCCCGATGGAGAGGGTCCGCAACTTAGGCGTCCTCCTGGATGAACGGCTGTCTCTAGAAGAGCATTTGACGGCCGTCTCCAGGAGAGCGTTCTACCAGGTTCGCCTGGTACGCCAGTTGCGCCCCTTTCTGGACCGGGATGCCCTATCCACGGTTACTCACGCACTCGTGACGTCTCGCCTGGATTACTGCAATGCTCTACATGGGGCTCCCTTGAGGGGCATCCGGAGGCTACAGTTAGTCCAGAATGCAGCTGCGCTGGTGATAGATGGAGCCCTCGTGGCTCCCATATGACACCTATCCTGCGCAGACTGCACTGGCTTCCTGTGGCCTTCGGGTGCGCTTCAAGGTTTTAGTGACCACCTTTAAAGCGCTCCATGGCATTGGGCGGGTTATTTACGGGACCGCCTACTGCGACTGAATACCTCCCACCGTCCGTGCGCTCTCACAGAGGGTCTCCTCAGGGTGCCGTCAGCGAGGCAATGTCGGCTGGCGGCGCCCAGGAAGGGCCTTCTCTGTGGGGGCTCCCACCCTCTGGAACGATCTACCCCCCGGACTTCGTCAGCTTTCGGACCTTCGGACCTTCCGCCGCGGGCTTAAAACATACTTATTTAATTGTGCAGGACTGAGCTAGATTTTAAATTTTGGGTTTTAAATTGGGTTTTATTTCTATTTTTAATTGGACGGGCTTTAGAATAAGTTTTTTAAATGTTTTATATTGTATTTATATTCTATTTATCTGTTTTTAGTGCCTGTAAACCGCCCTGAGTCCCTTGGGAGATAGGGCGGTATATAAATACGATTAAATAAATAAATAAATAAATAAACAACTCCCCAGTGTCAGGGATCCAAGAAACACCCCCAACGAAAGATTTACAGATCACTGGATCCATTTCATTTAGAGCAGTGGTGGGTTTCAAATTTTTTTTACTACCGGTTCTATGGGCATGGCTTAGTGGGTGTGGCAGGGGAAGGATACTGTAAAATCTCCATTCCCTCCCCAATCCAGAGGAAGGTTACTGCAAAAACCCCATTTCCTCCCAATCAGCTGGGACTTGGGAGGCAGAGAATAGATGGGGTGGGCAAGTCAGAATTTTTACTACCGGTTCTCTGAACTACTCCAAATTTCCACTACCGGTTTTCCAGAACTGGTCAGAACCTGCTGAAACCCACCCCTGATTTAGAGTTATTATCCCACCAGTGTGGTTTTATTTCACTAAATGTGGCCTTTTTTTCATTATTTGTAAAAGATGTCATACTCTGACCACAGTTTTTATAATTACAAAATATTTACAAAATACTTTTTGAGCTGGTCAATCTTATAATAAACAAACACTACTAATAATGTACCTAATTATCGTCTAATAATTTAATAATTTAATAAATAATTTAAGGGGCGTGCATAAGCGCACAAACGTGCCTACCGTTCCTGTCCTATTGTTTTTCTTTTCTTCTTTCTATATATATGCTTATACCTCCTTTTATTTACTCATATGTTTATATACTATATAATCTTTTGTATGATTCCTACATATATTGTTGTGACAAAATAAAATAAATAAATAAAAATTTCCTTAGGAAACAATTCTTCAGTTTGATGCCCTCCGGCTGGGTTGGGACTACAACTCCCAGAATTCACCAGCCAAGGCTAGGTAGGCCAGGGGTCTCCAACCTTGGTCCCTTTAAGACTTATGGACTTTAACTCTCAAGAGACCTGGCTGAGGAACTCTGGGAGTTGAAGTCCATAAGTCTTAAAGGGACCAAGGTTAGAGACCTCTGAGGTAGGCATCTTGATTCAGTTCACTGTCAGACAAGACTCCAGATCAAACTTGTGGGTGTTGAATATGAAGGCCTGGAACGGCAACCATATTGTTATTTGGTCCTCAAACGGACTGCCCCCTTTCATGGACACAGCTGTGAGGATGGCTAATGGACACAGTAAGAAGCCGATCAAATTGTCACAGGATTCTTTTTTAAAAAAAAAAAAAAGTTCTGTGGCCAATCAGGCACCAGGCTTCCCAGGAGGCGGGAAAGCAGTTAACTAAACGCCAGGGCCACCAGGGAGGTGAGGCTCCGAGTTCCATTTTGGCCGTCGCGACTTTAGGGAAGGCTCCCGCGGCTTAATCTTGTTGCCTAGCTTGGCTCCACGGCCGCCTTTCTCAGGTCTGTTGGCAAGACCCCGGAGGTACAGGCTGCGAGAATCCCGCTGATGATCATTGTCGCCACCGCCTCTTTTGTTCCGGTGTTTAGCCAACTGTGAGATAAAAAGGCTGCGGGGCTGCGAGCGAAGCTCAAAGGGGGGGGGAGGCAGAAAGGAGCTCGAGAAGAGCGATAACAGAAGCGCTTGGCCGGGAGATAACCTGGCGCCAAGAGAGGCTTCATTGTTGCTCCCCATTGAACAGGAAATGTCACCGAACGAGAGTCCCCCGAGCACATCTAGCAGCTGCCCCCGAGCAGCCTCCGACCGCAGCTTGGAGGATCGGCCGGCCGGCCGGCTCTGGAGGTGGGGAAGCTTGACGGAGGGAGGAGAAAAAAGGTGGGCGATCCCCAAGAGCTCTTAGTGAAAGTGAACACCGGTCCTCCAGGCAAAGGAGCGCGCTTGGTCCTTAATGGAAGCCGGCCCATCCAACACCGGATTAAGTCTCCAAGTGCTAGAGAGAGGAAAGGGACGGGGAAGTCGTTCGTCTACCTCTGAGCAGGAGTCCACCTGGCCTTTTGCCTCGTTCCCGCGAGGGTAGGAATCCTTCCCTCTGGATCGTTGGCAGCAATTCCAAACAGACCTGGGTCCCCTGGAAACGGGCGCTGTCTATATGCGCTCCCCTATATACAGATTTGGCGGAAGAGGACAGGTTGACACTGGGAGAGGATGTCCTTGGTTAACTTGCTGCCTCTTCCGTTCATTTTGCCCCATCTGTAAAATGAGCAACCCTCTAGGGCAGAGGTCTCCAACCTGGGCAACTTTCAGCCTGGCGGACTTCAACTCCCAGAATTCCCCAGCCAGCTTTGCTGGCTGGGGGATTCTGGGAGTTGAAGTCCGTCAGGCTGAAAGTTGTTCAGGTTGGAGACCCCTGCTCTAGGGTCTTCTTGAAATCTCTCACAACTTGCAGACTTTGGGTCAGGGGTGAAATCCAGCAGGTTCTGGAGAACCAGTAGCAGAAATTTTGAGTAGTTCGAAGAATACCACCTCTGGCTGGCCCGAGTGGAGTGGGAATGGAGATTTTGCAATATCCTTCCCCCAGGAATGGGGAGGGAATGAGGATTTTGCAGGAGCCTTCCACAGCCACCAAGCCACACCCCCAGAACCGGTAGTTTAAAATTTTGGATTTTGCTGGGCCCAATGCTTTGGGTCCAGCAAGGGGCAACTTTCTGTTAAAGGGAACCAGTCAGGGTTAATTCTGTGCATTTTTGCCTAAGAACAAGCTCCTTTTGAGTGGGCTCTTGAGATCATGTTTCAATGATATTAGTAAGCAATAAGACTGAGTAGTGCTATTAACGTTTTTTAAAAAATCATATACCACGTGGCTTAGTTGTGTACTTTATTGGCGTTTCTGAGAAGATTCGACTATATTGGATACTAATTGAGTTGGAATCTTCCCACCTGATGTTAGGAGTTATTGGTTTTCCTATTCCTTCCTCCAACCCCCAGAATTGTGTATCTAACCTTCATTAACATAATTTCTGTACAAGAATGCTACTGCTCCGAAAAGACCACTTAATTTGGGACTGCCTATTTCTCAATGTTTCAACTGCAAAATAGGATGAATGGAATCTCTTCTATTCATGGATGTCATTAAGTACTGCAGACAGAGAGGTTCTCCCCACCTGATGCACACCAATTGATTCATCCACTTTTAATCTAAATCAGGATTGGGCCCCAGAACCACGTTTAAGCATGAGAAACTTGGAAGAGCAGAAGACTGCTCTGTGCTTACACTGAGTGGGGTTTTTTTCTCACCCTTGAATAATCATTAACAGTAAGAGTTGGAAGGGACCTTGGAGGTCTTCTAGTCCAACCCACTCAAGTAAGAAGCCCTAGACCAATGGTTCACCAACCTCTTCTTAAAAATCTCCATGTTGGAGCACCCACAATTTCTGGAGGCAAATTGTTCCACTGCTTAACTGTTCTGTCAGATAATGTCTTATTAGTTATAGATTGGTTTTCTCCTTGATTAGTTGCCTTTTGCCCTCCTTCAGACGTTAAAATTAGGGGACATGGTGGATCAGAAGCACCCATTTTTGTAACATAAAGAGGGAAAGTTGTTGCGAAGAGTAGAATACCAGCTAGCAGCGACCGATTTTCAGCGCTGGGCGCAAATTGGAAACCTGTTCACGAGCAGCGATTGGACGGTCGAGCACCGAGCTGGCGTGGGCTTTGGGGATGGAGTTGCTGCGGCATCTGGCCGGCAATGAAAAAAGGGAGGGTGAAGGCAGCGGGAGGGAGGGTGGAAGAGAAAAAGAATGCCTTCTGAAGCTGCTACATTAAATTGGAAAATCGATTTATTGAATGGCAGGTGTTCGCAACCAAAACAGATGGCGGGAACTTCAAGGCATAAACAGGCATTTGTATGGAAAAGAAGCAATCGATATTGCACGAGAAGTCAATCGTCATCGTTATCCGATTTCAGAGGAAAGGCCTTGTTTTGTGGGTTGCACGCTAAATAGCAAGAGCAACAAAGATCGAGCTTTACGGATTGCAACTAACACCCCCCTCCCTCCACTCAATGACGCCGACGCCGCCAAGGAAAAAATGCTGTAACTTGTCCTTTGCCGCCCCAGGGTTCGGTACGGAAAGAATGGGGCCCGAAGGCAGCGTGCACTGGACGTCCCGCTTCGGAGGGACAACTGGAGATGATGGGGATTCCTTCTCCTCAACTGGGTGTGAATCCCCCGCATACCGGCGCTGCAGATGTTCCTAGGGGGTTGCAAGAAGAAAGGTCGGAGCGGCGGTCTGAGTCTAAATCCCACCACTGCATTTGCCCCCATAGGAGCGAGCCTAGAGCGGCCGGCATCCGGACGAAGTCCTAACGGACGTATGCAATTGGCGGGAAAACGTTTTCAGAGGCGCCCCTCGCTGCTCTTGTGCAAAATGCTGCAAATTAAAAACAAACAAACAAAACACCGGCCTTTTATTTTGTGACTCTGAAAGAAACAGCGCGCCCTCCACGTCGTAGAGGTATCCGTGGGCCAAAGCTCCATTCGCCCAGCCTTAGCGTGACCCTTCTGTAAAACGGGAGAAACCTTCCCTCGGGGCCAAATTCCTGCGGGAATAGAACGGACGGTAAATCCCGCTTGGGAGGTTATTTCCCAACCCGAGCAAGGATTCTGCAGAAGATCGGAGTCCCACCGAAACGCTGAGCTTGGTCAGATTACCCGTTTTCCAGATCTTGCGACTCGAGAGCGAACCCTTGAGTCACGTGACGGTGTTCCACCAAAACACTCACGTCTTCCGGCGCTGCGATACTCAGGGGCCACAGAGGTTTCTTGGCCTCCCGGTCTTGTTCTGCCCACCCTCCGTCCATTTACCTCCAGCCCCGTTCCAACTCCAGCGCCACGAGGCGCCCCTCGACGCCGACCAAAAGCCCGCGCCACATGCTGCGCCCGAGCCAAGGAAGAGCTGGCTCGGTTCCTGGGCGAAAGGCGGGCCTGCCGGAGCTGCAGCAGGTGTCTTTTGTGCACTCCCCGGCCCTGGATGCGGCGACTGCGGGTGTCCGGAGGCCGCCGGGCTGGGCCTCCCTGTCCCAGTTGGCACGTGGCGGCGCGCTTGGCTGGCTCGTGGCAGCTCCCCTGGAGCAGATGAGGCACGCGCCAACCTCATTACAATGAGAATGGAGCCATGTGTCAGCAACAGTTTGCAAATCTCCCCTCCTCCTGTGCAGATCAGGAAATATTTCCAAGCACTTGGCTCCCAAATCGATCACGTTTAACACCCCTCGACGCCCTCTCTCCCAAAAGCTGGGGGGGGGGCTCAGACATGGGAGCGGGTGGTGGTGTTGGAAAGAAAACAAGCGGGGGATCGTGCATGGCTTATTTTCCCCAGTTTTGCAGAAATTAAAAGTTTTTGAATTAAAGACGGGCAGGAGGGGGGGGGGAGTTAAAGAGAAAGATTTACTTTCGTGGTCGGTCTTGCTGTTTTAAACTGCGGGGTGGGAAATTTTATGCAGCTTCCGAAACTCGCGAGAGTACCATGCAGGGAATAATTCAAAAGCAATTAGCCTGACGCTGCCGTGCTTTCCATTTTTCCAGCCTGATGCTTCCAGATGTGTTCGACTATAATTCCCATCAGCCCCAAGTGAGGAGCAGGCATAGAGCTGGCTGCTACTTTGGGATGATGAATCTGGATGGTAGGATACCAGTCTGCGGGAGGGTTACTCCAGCTACAGCAACTTCAAGACTCAAAGATTCTTTCCTTCTCCTTGTTTACCTTGTGGCCAGATCACCCTGGCAACCCCAGAGTTCCTCCAGAGCTGGTTTTACCTTTTCCTCAGCCTAGCCCTAGGACATATTCTGGAAATCCACTATTTTTTCCTACTGAAACCATCAGGGACTTCTCACAACATCAGTAAGTTGTGGAGGGGAGGAAATCCATACCATTTCTCCAGACTTTGGAGGTGCAGTTCTTGGTGAGAAGGGTGTTTGTTTGTTTACCAAATTTAGACACAGCCCATCTCACTATCCATGTGGCTCTGGGCAGTGTACCGATACTAATATGGTACAAACCATACTGCTGAATAATCCCTGAATGAAATCTGATGCCTAGCTTGGCCAAAGTATTTGGTTAGTAGCCCTAGAGATGGCTAGAGATCAGAATCTGGGTTGCCCAATGTATGGCAGCAGACTTCCTTTTAGTAGACATAGCAAAGGTTGGTGGTGCCTTGAACCACTACGTGAGGAGAGGGCTCAAGTCTATTAATTTCAAAGGATGTGGGGAAATATGAAGATAGATTAATAAAGAGAGGC
Organism: Ahaetulla prasina; assembly: GCF_028640845.1. NCBI lineage: Eukaryota > Metazoa > Chordata > Lepidosauria > Squamata > Colubridae > Ahaetulla > Ahaetulla prasina. The sequence continues at coordinate 305,621,309 of NC_080539.1, read as the reverse complement.
AAGAAACCTTAATCACCATTCCCTGACACAGCATTCAGGTAGAACTTGCTCCTCCTTCCCCTTTTTTAAATTTGTTCTTGTGCTGAGAAGAATTATTTATCAGGGAAATTAAGGGAAATAATCCCTTAATTCTCTCTCAAAATAATTTGGCTATTCACACATTACTGGTTTTTGCCTGTAAACCCCAATATACAGTACATTCATACTTCATACTTATTATACTTCATTGCAAATGCCAGTAGGAACTAGAGTGAGAGTGGGTGGACAGGTGGAGACACCTTTCTTTCCAAAAAGAAGCAATTCCAAACAGTTCTCACAGGGTTCCTTGTAGTTTAAAAAAAAACTACTGCATAAAAAACAAAATCTGTATTTACTACATATCCTCAATGAGGAAAATTATTAAGTTTGGGACATAAAATAGAAAATGAAGCTAAGATCTGACTAAAGATCACTTAAAACAGAACTAGAAATAGAATGAAAGAAAAAGATTATCTGGATTAACAGCCCATGACAGCTTTGCCTGTTTTTATGCCACCTACAACCAGTAGTAAAGAAGCTGGTTGCCTTGTTAGCCCAGTACAGCTAATATAAAGGGCAACACAGGAAGGCTTTAGAATGATGGAGGCAGCCCCAGTGATGAGTTCATGGGTCAGGAAGTAGCTGAAAGAGGAGTTTGGCATTGCAGTCACTGATTCTATGGCTCAACAATGGTCCTAATTGTTTTTGATCTTCAAATTAGGGATGTATGGTACATAATGTCATTCAGTGATAGAATAGAATAGAACAGAACAGAACAGAATTAGGGATGTATGGTACATAATGTCATTCAGTGATAGAATAGAATAGAACAGAACAGAACAGAACAGAATTTTTTTATTGGCCAAGTGTGATTGGACACACAAGGAATTTGTCTTGGTGCATATGCTCTCAGTGCACATAAAAGAAAAGATACCTTCATCGAGGTTCAACATTTACAACACTTAATGATAGTCATAGGGTACAAATTTAACACATAATGATACAACACTTAAAGATAATCATAGGGTACAAATAAGCAATCAGGAAACAATATCAATATAAATCATAAGGATTACCAGCAACAAAGTTACAGTCAAAATCAAAATCAAGTGTGATTGGACACACAAGGAATTCGTCTTTGGTGCATATGCTCTCAGTGTACATAAAACCACAAAATACATTCATCAAGAATCATAAGGTACAACACTTAATGATAGTCATAGGGTACAAACAAACAATCAAATCATACTAGGAAACTACAAACAATGGCAACAAAAAATGAAGTAAACTTTGCAGATTTAAAAGATTTACCTGACAGGATCAATTCTGATTTAGGGTTTAAGAATAATATTTGTTTATACTATTGTTTAAAAAAATAAATGATAGGCCATTTCCTTGATCATGGTCAGAAAACATTTGCAGGCAAATTTGACTGTTCTGTGGAAGTTGAATGCTATCAAATTTCAGAAAAAGCCACTGTGGATCTTTTTAAAAAAATACCAAGAATGTTTTTCAGTGGGAGTTGGGTGGAAGCTTTACTTAAGCCCCACATTGTTTGCGTTCCTAATAGCACTATAGACTTTGTAGGACTATTGCTTCATTTTTTAAAAAAAATCCCTTAAATTATAGGCGTTATTTGGGAGAATGAATTGGAAATATCTACAAACACTACCAAACTCTTTAAAATACAACCTCCCACTTGAGAAGCTGCTGCTACCAAAACAGAGAATCAGTTACAGCTGGGAAGGGCATATGACTCTATCCCTCCTGTAGACACTTCCATTGGAGAGCTTTTATGAATCCTCTCCTGCTATTAGAAGATCATCAGAGGTCGCTCATTACCTCTGCTTTCTTCCTAACCTATTTTCCATGTTTAAAAAAGTGAAAGGAGGGATATTACTTTTTTTTTAAGCTCTCCAAAGTGCTTGTTCATTCATAAGGCTTTGTCATTCAGTTGTGATGGAAGTTAGTTGCTTCAGAGAAATCATGCTTTACACTATTTGCTTGTTTTCCAGAATATCAGTAACACTCCAATTTGGCATGACGTCTGATTCTAGTGCTTATCTTTACTCAACCCAATCCATCTGCTCATTGCATTAAGGCCTGGCAACCATAAGTCTCCCCCTACCCTCAATTTTTGGAGAGTTTTTTTTTCATGTCTTAGCCATCCATCTCCTTCAAAGAAGGACTCTGGATGATGTACAATAAAATTGTAAAATTAACTTCACATTTTGCTGGAAGAACTACATGTCATTGCTACAGTATGCTATACTCCTGTCCATGAAGAGATGGGAGAGGGGGTTGGGGCATAGTTGTGCTTGAAGGCCAGGTGTAAGATTAAACTGAGATGATTGCCTCAGGAAGGAGAAGCAAGACATTACAATGTTTTCCTTTGTTGGGTGACAAGTGTTTTAGAAAACTGAAGGGCAAAGCTTTATGAGAGTCCCTTCCTCTGGTATAGGTGAGATTGTTAGCTACTAGATTTGTATTTTAAATTATGGCATGGGTTTTAATTATGATTTGAACAAACCACTGTGGGCATAAGATGCTAATTTTAAAAATCAGAAGGGTCAACAATGTGTATATTCTACCCTAGAGGATTTGTTTTTTGTCAGATTGTATTGTGCCATCTTGCAGTTGAGTAAAACTCTTAAGTCCTTTGAAGCCGGCTGTCCCTAATTCAATAGCAAAAGTATCCTATGTTTAATTTTCAGTGAAAAGTTCATATGAGTGATGTTACTCTCTTTAGCCTTATTCCAAACTATGCCCTATTGTTTCGGTTCTTAGTTAATTGTCTTATGTTTCCACCTATTATAGCAATAGAAGAGGCCTACATATGGACTTTTCTAACTATAGGGAGCTGATGTTGTGTTTCTGGTACAGCAACTTCCATTGCCATATGGCAGCTTAGAAATCAGAAATAACCCAGATTTGTCGCTCTGTTCTTAAGGGAGGCCTACGCCCAAAGATTACAGGTATGGCTAAAGTTTATTTATTTAGGCCTGTTGGAATTAAGCATTAACATAGCAATAGACCTAAATTCATAGTGTACATAAAGCACTGGGGAAAGTATAGAAATTCAGTTACCAGCATGCAATAATTTAAATCTGCTCAGTAAAGTTTATAGAAAGTTCTCTGTCCTTATTGATCATCAATATCTTTTCAGTTTTCATGATTTTGCATAAACTAGTTAAATATTATTGCACAGAAATTACAAGTAAGGATATATTACTATATAGCTTTGGCTCTATGTATGCTTACATAGAATACCCCATATAAAGGGGATTTCTTTTGCAGAAAAACACTTATTTCGGTTCTCATAAAACATTTAAACAAATAAGCATATTCAAATTAACTTATTTTAATTTTAAAATAAGTTTTAAAATAATATTTTAAGGGTCCTTGAGTGGCTCAGACTGCTAAGACAGTCTGTTATTAACAGCAGATGCTTGCAATTACTGCAGGTTCAAGTCCCACCAGGCCCAAGGTTGACTCAGCCTTCCATCCTTTATAAGGTAGGTAAAATGAGGACCCAGATTGTTGGGGGCAATAAATTGACTTTGTATATAATATACAAATGGATGAAGACTATTGCTTGACATAGTGTAAGCCACCCTGAATCTTCGGAGAAGGGTGGGATATAAATGCAAATAAATTTAAAAAATAAAATAAATAATTTTTGGACACATTATGCAAATATCTAGTTATCTGAAAAAGGCTCTAATGTTGGGAAGGGTGAAAGCAAAGAGAAGAAAACTACCAGCAGCATGGTAGATAGAGTCCAGTTACAGTGGTAATAAAAGCGCTGTTAATGACAGCTGAAGATAAGGACAGTTGAAGATAAGGTTAGAAACCAGCCCTCATAGGGAACATCTATCCTGTTGCTAAGAATCAATACTTACTTGATAACACATACTTAATCCACCAATCAAGAGATTTAGATCATTATTTGTCCTCTTCCTAACATTAAGGCCTTGATTTGCAGTCACTGCAGTCTGTGACGATAAGTCTTCACCTATCTGGTGACATTTATAAGTGTTGAATTACAACTCTTGTATTAATTCTGGATTAATTCATCCTGGCCCATACTGGCTTGAGTAAATTGGGTTCTATTTTAAAGGACACCAATACACCTGAAAGGCAGAAGGCTGTGAAAAGCTGGAACAGACTCAGTATCTGGATTTTCTTATATTTGGACAACTTTGAATATGTAAGGCTGCAGGGATATATAATAAATATGATAGCTTGCATCCAGTTGAAATCAAGAGTCCTAATATATAAAAATAATATTGATTAATGTAAATTCCATTAATTTCAGTAGAAACGTGTTCAGCAATGGAATTTTTAAAATTCAATAAACTTAATGATTGTGGGATTGCAGCCTGTATCAGCCATTAAATCTTTCAGTTCAGAGTAAAATAAATGTTAACGTTAAAATAAAACAACTAGCCATTTCTAACTATGTAGCTTTTAGGCCAGTCCTATTTCTTTTAATAGTTGTTTGATGCTCATTTCATAGAGTAAGTCAGGATATTAATGATTTCTTGGAATATTTTCAGTTCTTAGCACTGACTGCCAACATTTAGAAGGACATGCAAACACTTGAGTAGTAAAACCATTAACTATGGAGAGTATTGCTTTCTTACCATTCCTAAAATATTTCCTAGGATATCAAATTCACTATCAAATTTTGGGTTTTTTAAAAAAAAGTACTAAATCCCTGTCAAAATTTTACAAAACTAGGCATAATAGAATGCAATAGACAGGATGACCCAAACAGGCAAGCTTAATCCAAATGAAACATTCCTCAAATAAAAGATTCTAAAGGAATGCTCAGTACTGGATTTACTCTTTATTCACTTCTACTATCCCAGTCTAGTCAATCATGGTGCTAGAAACTCTTTTACAATTAAGATTGCTGTCATGTGCTCAGGTGCAAATCCAATAAAACCCCACTGTGTTGAGTGGACACATACAAAGGTATGTCAGGGGTTGCAATGTTTGGGATAGCAACTAATCAAATACATTCAATTTTTTCAAAACATTGTGATAATTGTGATTTCACTAATGAATGGAGCCCATATTTAAAGGAAATTGTATAAAATAAAGGAAAAAAAGGGGGGGACTGTTCTTTCACTTAAAGGAATGTCTTTTTAAAATTGTGTTATAGATACATAATCCAGGAGCAGAAAAATCCTTTTCCCTCCCCCCCACTTCAGAATAGCTGTGTATATGCAAATATGTATATATTTGCAAATATACATTTAAATGTTATAGATCTGTTAAACATCTCTGGCCATTGTGTATATTTAATTAATTAAATATAATTAATTAATTAATTAATTAATTAATTAAATATACACAATGGCCAGATATATTTCTATCCTCTGTTTAAGAATTGTGGATGTAGAATCAGAAGGACTTGATGACTCTACCAGAACGACCTTGGATTCTGACAAACCAGCAAAACGGTTGAAGCTACAGTACAGGTGCTTCCCATATGGTTGATGACAAACATTCAGGTAAAGAGAGAGAAATGCAGAAAGGAGCGTCCTGCAAACTTGCTGCGACATCTCAGATCCGGCAGCTGCCCCCTGTTGCATTTTCTCTCTCTGACTTTTTTTTTCTTTCTTCGCAAACACAAAACAGATGGTCTATTCTGCTTCTTGTTTATTATTTTACTGCAGCCGCTTTAATAGCTACAATCACAACAATATATGCTCGCGACTTTCAAGAAGATTTCACATCTGCTTACTACTACCAGGAAGAGGAGGGATGCGCGTGCTGTGCCCCACAAGTCATTCTGGGGCAGCCGTGGGGAGGGGAGGGAGCGGGGAAGGGAGAAAACTAAGCGAAAAGGGGCCCGAAAGAAAAAAAAACCATTGCGATCCCCGGAGCAAACGGAAAAAGACGGCTTGGTTTCAGGAGGGCGGGGTCGGGCGCTGCCCACTCCATGATATTTGGATCGAGAGCGCGCGGAAAGCGTGCAAAGCGACAGGTGAGAAGAAAGCCTATCCGCGGGACCCGGTTGCAGGTTGGAAGGAGGTTTGGCCGAGTCGCGCGCGAAAGGAGCCCCGGCTGTAACCTACATTAGCCCGAGAGAATAGAGCGAGTCCATATGGTAGATGCTGCCTGTGGATCTGCGGCGCCCGGGCGATGCCCTGCTCCTGTTCCTGCTCCCGCATGCCGCCCAGCTTGTGCCAGATGGCGCCTGGGCCAAGTGGCCGCGCGAGGTGGCTCTGGTTAGTCTAATAAACCTCCGAGACAAGTCAAAAATCAAAACACACACATACTAACATCTGCTAGAGCCCATCGTGCCCAGCTAGCCTTTCAATCACGAATTAAAGAGCCCCACCGCCCTTCTGTTCCCCTAGGCTACAAACTCATTACCATTTATCAGCACTGATGCTATCTGGCCTCTCGTTTTATTTAGCGCCGGAGCTCTTCGCATCAGTTTTGACAGTTGAGGAACAGGGGGGAGGGAGACCAGCAAAGCAACAGCGGTTCTCTGCCTGCCATACGTCGGACGACCCCCACTTTCACAAGCCTTTACTACATTCCAGCTACTTCTCCTCTAGAAGGCAGCTCCGATATTGTCAATGGTGCTGGTTTTCCTCCGAGGACCTTGGCAAAGGCTTTGTAGGCAGCACCCTCCGGGATGTTTTTTTTAAAACCCGCGATCAGATCGAGTGCGTGTGCTGCATTTTTCGCATCTTTCCCCTCCCACTTCCCCACCTTCCCGCCCCCCTCGAGCCCCACGCCTTTGCTCTTCGGTCCCAAAGGCAGGGTCGCTTGGCCAGGAATTCTCAAACATAATTGGAAGGAACAGAACGGGGGGGGGAGGTGTTAGATAAAGTGGTTGCCCCAAGCGTTAAAGATAAAACAGACCACGTACTCAGTGGACGGGGTGGGGGATCCCTGCCTTACAGAAAATCCTTGCAAAGTGTAGCTCTGCCAGCGTTGGATTACAATGCTTTTTGTCGTTTATTAAATTTATATGCCGCCCATCTCACTCTGCAAAGCGACTTCTTTGGCAGACGTTCAGCACTTCACAGACAAGGCTTTTTTTTAAAAAAAACCATTTAGTGTCTCTTAAGATCCGGCAGAAAATTGACAACATTTCAGGGGAGTGATTCCGCCTCCCACCAGCAGCCATCTGGCTTGCCCAAATTTTACCCTTCCCGGGTGTCCACATATCCAGTATTTTGCCCTTGGTTCTCCCAGGGGTTGCGGTGCATGTCATTCCGTACCAAAGTTGCCAGGCTCCGCTCTTAAGACTGGGGTCTCCCAGCTGAAGGCAGGCTTCCACCCTCCCGTTTGCGTTTGCTCGACTCGAAATAGAAAAGGGTATTCTCTCAAGGTTGTTTGCCAATCAGCTATACAAGCTAAAGAAAGAACGCGCCAAATTGGTTATTTCACTTGTTTTTAACTAGGAAGGGCCCGATGAACCTTCTGAACTGGGGCTGGCGGAAAGGTGACAAAACCTCATTATCATACAGCTGAAGGCTTATCTTCTCTGTTCCCCACCCCCTTCCTATTTAACAACAAGCTGAAATAAAAGCCACATGAAAGGCCTTCTCTGTGCTTGGCTTTAATGAGGGACACGCGACTCAACAATAAGCACACATTGCAGGCAGACCAAGGGGCTTTACTGGCAGACAGCAGCCTGCAGCCAGGAGACGGGCTGAGCCTCCCAGGTCGGTTTCGCACGAACCAGAGGGAGGGCTCAGGGCTCAGCCCCATCCTGTTGTTTTCACCCAGGAGAGCGGTGGCGGGGATGCTGCCGCTCCCTAGGGCGGGCGCCCATCAGTGGCTTCTTCGCTCCCCAGGAAGCCAAGCCATCGGATTTCACCTGCTCTTCCCAACCAACCCCCCCCCCCCGTCGCGGACTGTGAGAAATAAGCTTCCCACGCCAGGGAAGGTGGCTTTGAAAGCGGCAGTGAATTTCTCTGCCCGTTCCTCTCGCAAACGCTTGAGAAGGGCTGTCAAGAGCTTGCAGGACAAGCCTCGCTTCGTTTGCCAATTCCCACCCGGAGAGGAGAACGCGCAGTTGTAGAGCTTTTTTTCGCGCCTAGCAGCGTCGAGCTGCTAAGAGTAGGAAGCCCCGCAGGAGTTGGGCCAATGCGTGCAGGGCAGGTAGGGCGTCTTCCTCGCACAATTGTCGAGGGAACTAAAGCCGGCAATAAACCGTCCTTCCAGTTTCTCAGGAACCACTTTATTAGTTTCTCCTAGCAGGGGTGTAGGCGCGGGCGCTGAACCTGCAGGTAGAGACGCACGTACCTTGCGCTATAATTCCAAATGTATCCACTTTCGCGGGAAACGGAACAGGAATAGGCATTCATTAACCCTCATTAACCCATGGTTTTTCTCCCCCTTCCCCATCTCTGCCCTTGGCCGGTCTTTCCTCCCTCCTCCCTCCGTAGCAGCCTCAAGAGGAGCGAGCCCACGAAGACTGGGCTGGCGAACGACCAAGCTGGGTTCCTCGGGGGGCGACTTTCCCGGCCACCCCCCGGACACTCTGGATCTGCGGGCTCGAGGCCACACTTGACTCCAATTGCAGAAAGATGAAAAGTGGGCGGGATCTCCGGAGTTGACTGGCAGTTTACATAATGAGCTTGCACAGCTATATATGCAGCTGAAAGGAAGCGAGTTGCCTACTTGCTGAGCGAGCGCGGCGAGGCGGGGAAAGAGGAGCTACCGGTACCAGCACGCCGCGGCCCCGGGGACCCCACCGCCTCTCGTCTTGCACGCCTCTGGAGTGTATCGAAAGGAGGCCGTCTCGGATAATCCCACCCCCCCACGGCTGGCTTCAAGAGCTGGATTATACCCGACTGCCCTCCTCTCCGAAGTTTGGGGCGTGTTCGGAAGGGAGAGCCGCTACTGCGCTGCACGGGGTGAACCTGCGGGCGACGACTTTGGAGCCGAGGCCGGAGGCGCATCTCTGCAACCCCCGAGGAATACAAGGCGAGGACGCCAAGTCCGGCCCAAACAGCGCAGCAGAAGAAGGTGGACGTCGTCGGCTCCCGCGAGCACCCGAGAAGGATGGCCGCCTTGCGTCTCTTGGGCTTTGCGCTGGCTCTGGCGCTCCTGCTGCAGGTAAATGGCCCAGCCGGCGGCGAGGCCGGGGGGGCGCGAAGGCTCGGCCGGCTGGGGAAAGCTCTGACCGGGCTCTTTTGTGTCTCTCTCCTCTTTTGTGCAGCGAGCCTGCGGCTCCGGCGTCTTCCAGCTGGAGCTGCGCGAGTTCGTCAACGGGCAGGGTTTCCTGGCCAGCGGAGAGCCGTGCGGGGTCGGCTGCAGGACCTTCTTTCGCGTTTGCTTGAAACACTTTCAGGCGGTTATCTCCCCGGGCGCCTGTACCTTCGGAAGCCTCACCACCCCGGTGCTGGGAACCAACTCTTTCGCCATCAAAGAGACGGAGGGCTTCGGCAGTCCCATCAAGTTGCCATTTAACTTCACCTGGCCGGTGAGAGCTCACCTCCAAGAGACCTGAGACGGGGGTGGGGAGGGGGAGGAGGAGGAGGAGGAGGAAGCAGCCAAAGGGAAGGGCGCTGCTCGGCTGGCCGAGAGGCAAAAAGGCGCTTAGCTGCGGTTCTTGCCTTCTCTCCGCGTCCTGCAAAAAAACTGCCGTCGCGTGCGGCCCTTGCAAAAGCATTTAGACATGTTTGGGTTGCTTAAATCGAGCGAAATGTAAAAACTGGAATGGCATTCGCAGCGCGCATCCCGGGGCTGTGGAGGGATAGCGAGCGAAAGGTGACCTGCCGTTAGAGAACTTGCAAATGGTTAGCGACGGTTGGGTTCCCGAAGCCCTACAAGCCCCTTTCCCATCCCCTCATTCGCCGCTTTCTCTCACTGCTGCTTTTCGTCCAACAGGGAACTTTCTCGCTGATTATTGAAGCCTGGCATGCCCCTGAAGGTTATTATCCAACAGGTGAATGAATACCTTATCATTTTCTCTCGGCGGTCGCTAGGGGGAGGCCGTGTGCTGCCTTTACTTTACTGTATATTTAAAACAGCTCCCAGAAAACAGTTAATTTTTTTGGTATCGTTCCAAAATAGCTGTCACCAAAGCTAAATAAATACATCTCAGTGTACATAGAATTTTAGGATATGGTTTTGGTGCTTGCTTTAATTTGCAAGCCAGAGCTGTGTTCCCTACATCTTGATCGGTTTTGCTTTGATTTTTGTCCTCGACTTAATCTCCACACAATTGTGTTTCCTCCCGTTTATTTTTGGCGTGGGAAAGAAAGGAGCTCTTTGGTGAGAAAACGACAAGGCTGCCAAGAAGTCCTGACTGCCTTTTCCTGTATTTTACACCTTTTTCAAATTCCGCCCTTTGGAAAAGGAATAATGGCTTTGGGATGTTTTTCTGACATAAAGGAAAAGGATATTTCAACAGCAGCACAGCTCTTATTTTGAAAGCGTCTCCAAGAAAAGTGGATACTGAAGGCAATTTAGAATACTGGCTTTATAAAAAAAAATAGAGACTCTTTATTCCTTTTTCTAAAATAACTGCAACCAAGTAGCCGAGTCCTACATATTTCAGGAATTTTATACATTTCTGTGTGAATAAGAAATGTTATTTTACAGACTGTTATTGCTTGAACTATAAAGAGTTTCCCTATCTTTGGAATTTAATCACAATTTAATCACAAGCATTTCCCCACAACTGCCAGGGATAAAGTGGTTGATTCTTTTTATTTGGAAATCACAAGGATTGGATTACCAGGATTTCAGACTCTTCGTTTTAAATTATATTAGATATTCCATTTGGAAAAACTCTTTAAAAACAAACAAACCCTGAAGGCATCAACTGACGGAATATGTTGCATAAAATCTGGGCAGACACTAGGGAGGTGTTACAGATGAGCCTGGAGGAAGGCATAGAAAGCGAAGTATAATTGGGAAATAGTTTTAATAAATTAAAACAATGTGTTAGCAGAGAGCATTGGTGGGATGATGTAATACGACTAAGGCTGTCCCACCATATGTTATTCATCAAGGGAAAGGACAAAAGGAACTGTAGCCAACATGGGTTGGCATTGGCGGTTCACTGTCTTCTGTCGGAAGGATGCAGGGCAAGCTAGATTTCGGCACTTTTCACTCGCACCCCTTTCGAGCTCTTGAAGCAGGCATTCTGTTTAATGGCAGAGCAGCTCTGCTATATTAGTCAAGCACCTCCGGAGCCATTATGGGGGAATTCTGAGGGGAACTGTCACTTGTTACTTACTGGAAGAGATGCTACAACTAACTTCCACAGTTAAGCGAGAGAAGCAACTCTCAGCGTAGAGAATGTAGGGATAATTTCCTCTTGTACCTCTGCCTGTGATGCAGCTGGTAAAGATACTCCTGGTCGGATGTGCTTCTAGGGATCAGTGTGGGAGAAATACCCGAGGAAGTTGGAACAATTGTTACAAGTGAAAGTGGAAAATTGATGGAAAGCGGCGTCTCCTAGAAGGGAGAGCGCACTATGGTTGCCTATAGATGGCAAATGTATAAAGGGCTAACCCCGCAGTATCCTTCGCAGGCTCTGAGACCCCAGCTCGGAAATGGCTCATCAGCCAAATGGCGATCCAGCGCTCGCTGGCAGTGGGCGAGGACTGGTCCCAAGATGAGCAGAGCAACCAGCGCGCCAGGCTCAGCTACTCCTACCGAGTGATCTGCAACGAGCACTACTACGGCGATAACTGCTCTCGTATCTGCAGGAGTCGGGACGACCACTTCGGACACTACCTTTGCCAACCTGACGGCAGCTTCGTCTGCAAGGCGGGCTGGACTGGAAACTACTGTACGGAGGGTGAGAAACTTTCCGCTTGCCCCAGTTCGCGGGCAAGTAGCAGACGAGAAGCCCCAGGCGAGGAGGACGAGCGCCCCCTAGTGCTTGGCGCCTATAACGCCGCCGCCGGCAAGGCGGAGGGCAGAGGGCGCGGGCCTTGCGGGAGGGCGGGGGAGAAGAAAGCGCGGGCTGCCTGCTATCGGTCGCGAGGGAAGCGCGCGCGGGAGGGACTTTTGCTCCGACCCTTATGGAGGTTGGAAGGATGGCTGTGGAGATTCTCAGCCACCCAGGTCATAGTTGTCTCAAAGGTGCTTTTTCAAAAGGCAACTGGACTGGGGTTTTTTTTTCCTTCAAGAAACAGCCGTCTGTCAGAAATGATGTAGGGTCTCCTGCTTGGGGAGATGGGGGGTTGGACTAGATGACCTACAAGGTCCCTTCCAACTCTGTTAATCTGTTGTTTAAAGGAAACGTTTGGCTTCTCATCCAAAAAGCTCCATCAGCTGTGATGGTGGAGGATGGAAGGATAGGTTTTTTGTTTTTTTTTATTTATATCCCGCCCTTCTCCAAAGACTCAGGGCGGCTTACACTATGTCAAGCAATAGTCTCATCCTATTTGTATATTTATATACAAAGTCAACTTATTGCCCCCCCAACAATCTGGGTCCTCATTTTACCTACCTTATAAAGGATGGAAGGCTGAGTCAACCTTGGGCCTGGTGGGACTCGAGCCTGCAGTAATTGTAACTGCAGGCAGCTGTGTATTAATAACAGGCTGCATTAGCCTGGTGAGCCACTTCCCTGTGCTGACCTGTCCTTAGGTACTGGAAGGACAGTACGTATCCTTCCATCTATTGCCTAAGTGCTAAGTTTATATAAGTCTACAGGTAGTCAATTTATGATCGAAATTTCTATTGTTAGGTGAGAACATTGGTTAAGTGAATTTTGCCCCATTTTACAGCTTTTTTTGCCACTATTGTTAAGTTAATCACTGCAATTCTTAATTTAGTAACACAATTGTTAAGCTCCCCCATTGATTTTGCTTGTCAGAAGGTCGCAAAAGTTGATCACATGCCTGTTGGGACACAGCAACGGTCATAAATATGAACCAGTTGCCAAGTGTCTGAATTTTGATCACATGATCATGGGGATGCTGCAAAGGTTGTAACTGGAAAATGGTCATAAGTCACATTTTTCAGTGCTGTTGTAACTGAGCAGTCACTAAACAAATTGTTGTAAGTCGAGGACTACTTGTATAGTCTAAGTGCTAAGTCCATATAAGTCTTAAGTGCTTTTGCTATTGATATCCCCCACCATCACAACTGATGAAGTTTCTTGGATGAAAAGCAAAACGTTTTTTTCTTTCTCAATGAAAAAACAGTCCAGTTGCCTTTTGAAAAAGCATCTTTGAGAGGCTTGAAGGAGTTTCATTAGGAATAAGGAGATATTTGGATTCAGCCATGTAGGATGTTCTATTGAGTTTCAGTTAACACTGTTGATACTTGCTACAGAAAGATATGTAGGCTGTTTCTAAATATTCCCAACCAAGAAAACAGCTTTACGATAGGAAAAGACTAGCAGCTGTACTTTGGGCATTTTCGCTTTGATTGCTAAAAACATTTAGATTTAGAGCTAAAGTCTAAGTGGGCAGTCCTGCTCTCACCAGTCCTCTAAAGCTAGTGACTTTGCTGCTGTTGTTGAAATTTTACACTTTACAACCAGGTTCTTCTTAGCTGGGTTGAGGAAATCAAGTCTATGTTTGTTGTGAAAACAATATGGTCTCAGGGCTAAAGGAAATCTATATTTACTAGCAATACAGGTGCTGTGTTTTTTGAAGATATCTTTACAGAAAAATCAAATGCAGTGTAGGATTAACAATCTGCATTTAAATGTGCAGTTTTATGTAGAACAAATCTGTTTGGAAGCTCTGTGGTCACGGACATAATTTTGAGCACAGCATAATAATATTCCAGGAACAAAGAAGCTTCTTGGATAAAAAGTGAACCATTTTCAAGGAAAGAAACCACAAGAAAATCCAACTGCCTTTTGAGAAGCACTACCATTTTAGGGAAAAACACAGCAAACTCCCCCCCCCCCACTTTTCCCCCAAGGATAAAAATACAAATCATACCCTTGTTCAACTACTGACTTGTTAAGAGTTGTTATAAAAATGAAAAGTGGGGGAGGACAAATTCTATTGCGTTCACAGGGAAAGTAACAGAATACAGATTAAATATATCTTGAAATGCATTAAAGGCATCTTTGAATAAAGTTTTGAATCTTAATTCTTTTTTTTTCTTTTTCTTTTTTTTGCAGCCATCTGTTTAGCTGGGTGTTCAGAAAAAAGTGGATTTTGCAGAAAACCAGGAGACTGCATGTAAGTATTAAACTTGAGAGAAATTCAAGTATAAATCCCAATCTTTTTTCCCCCCCTTCCACTTGTCATCATTCATAAAACTTCGTGTTTCTTGGGGCTAAACCTTGTTGCAGGAATCTTAAAACTTATCAATTTCTTTCCAGTTGTCGTAGTGGTTGGCGGGGTCGCTATTGTGATGAATGCATTCCTCATGTGGGATGTCGTCATGGTACATGTACAAAACCAGGGAAATGCTTATGTGATGAAGGCTGGGGTGGCCTCTTCTGTGATCAAGGTTAGTGGATAAGGATTATGACAAGTGTTCCTTCTTTCATTTTCTCTCTTAACAATATGCCTTCTAAAAATATTTTGGATGGGATCTAAATAAGGGATGGGATGGGAGCCTAGAGTTTTCCTTGCCTCCCAGCTATGCCCAGGAAGTGGGAGTCCTATGAAGTAGATGTGGAGTTGCTGCTATCTGAAGGGAGGCAAGGAAGGAAAAGTTCCATTATTTGGACAGTTGACCAAAGCTGTATATAATCCCTTTTCTTTAAAATAGAGATGTTGAGCTTTCAGTCTTGACTCTTCTCCCACAACAAAAATTCTATTTGAGCAAAAATTCTATTTACATTAACACCCCTTAGCCAAGTGAGTAACTATTGAATTGGCTGCATTCATACAACATGTTAATCTTGGTTAGTGTTAACATGGAATTTTTTTTTTGCAGTTTAATGTGTGATATGAATGTAGCCCACAATTTATATTTATTTTATTTATTTATTTAATCAAATTTGTATACCGCCCTATCTCCCGAAGGACTCAGGGCGGTTCACAGGCCAATAAAAACATATAAATACAGATTAAGATCACAAAAAACTTATTCTAAAGCCAAATTAATTAAAATGATATAAATACTAAAACCAATTAAAATCAATACAAATTTAAAACCTAGCCCAGTCCTGCACAAATGAATAAATATGTTTTAAGCTCGCGGCGGAAGGTTCGGAGGTCCGGAAGTTGACGAAGTCCTGGGTTCTCCTATCCCAATTAGGAGAACCCAGAGCAGTAGTTAAGTCTGTAAGCAAATTGTGTTTATATGTGCAGCTTTTGAACTTAACTGAGTTGTCAACATTTCTGCCAAAAACTTCCATCAAAAGCAGCAGACTCAGGATCTGTGTTATATAAGAGGAAATAACTTTATACAACAAATGCTAAGGTTATATTTTATTAAATGAAGTATTAAGATTCTTTTTAAAAGGACACTTTTGGCACGATTATATGACATGTTATGTCCTTAGCTAAAAAAATGATACATTTTTCAAGATGATTGATAATGTGCTTCCATTTACAATCAAAGTTTTTTTTCTACCATTGGATAATTTCTTAAAATTTATTTTCATAGTCATGGCTTAATTAGCAATTGCAATTTTCTACCAAAGTCTATTCTAAAACTGAATTGTATTCTTCTAAGGTGGTGTTTCCCAACCCTGACAACTTTTAAGATGTGTGGACCAACTCCTAGAATTTCCTAGCCCAACATGCTGGCAAGGGTAAATTTGGGAGTTGAAGTCCACACATTTTAAAGTTGCCAAATCTGTGAAACATTGTTCTAAAGCATATAAAAGCTGCCCCCTTGAAGTGTTCCTATCCCATGCTGATGCTGACTGGATTCTAAGCCATCTTAAATATTAATTAACCATTTGGGAACTGGGTGGAAAAAAAGCACATTCCAGTATTTCAGTAGTGCATTGTTTAACATAGTCCCACAGAAAAATAGTTCAGAATATAGATAGAATATAGACAGACAGACAGACAGACAGACAGACATATATACACACACATGTATACATGCTAGAATTTGAAACAATAATAATCCAGGAGTCTTTAGCTAACAGGAGTCTTTAGCTGAGGTTAGAGAGCTGCAGGGCAGTGACCATAAACCCAGATGAAAGGGATATTCCTGCCACTACATGCAATAATCTAAGAGCAAGGGATTGCCTAGAAGGAAGTGAAGTGCAGCAGACAAAATGCTTTTGAACTGGCAAAAGATGGAGAACAATACTTTTTAACATGGAACGGGAAAACACACTGGAAGGAGTTGAGGATGATGTCATCCTTCAAAAATGATTGGAGGACATTTCTATTCATGCTAGGACAATTTAATGGTACAGAGATGCCTCTAATTTCTTTATGAAATTTATTTTAATAAAATGCTTTTGGAATAAAAATCTATCTAAAGATAGTTTTCTGTTTAAGGTACATGAATAATTTAGTTCATTTAAGTTAGTATACTCATTCTGACAAATTCTAAAGCAAGTTTGGTGATGCATTTTTTTTTCTCTCTCAGAAAAAACACTCTTGTAGGTCCCAGAAATTTCCTCCTTTTCTCACAGCTGGGATTGAATTCCACTGCTTTTTCTTCTATTTGGGTTGAGTTCTCTCTGCTAGACTTCCTTTAATTTCAGATCCCATTCTTCCAATTGTTCTGATACTAACAAGGACAATTTCAGTTCCTTGGCTTTCAAAACTTTTTTTTTCTTTTTTTTGCAATGATCAGTCTGTACTGGTCTCAGATATTCTGTGTCACCCTCTTTAATTCAGTTTTGTCCTCTGAATCAGATTGACTGGTACAATGATGCGGTTTATTATTCCTTGTATCTGACTATTATATCTATAGCAAACAATTAAGATTAATATAACACTAATTTTCTTCAACACAGGTTGTGCTTGTATGACCACCTAGAACACGTAATTTAGAGATGTAGAAGATTGCCTGAACTCTGAATTTGAGAGATAATTGACCAAGCTATTATTTGTACTAAAGATTTGTTTGAGAGCAATTTATAGTATGATTTGCAGGGATGAGCAACCCATGATCAAACATCATTTGTAGTTTGCTTGTTCTAAAGACAAGGCTTGGTCCTTGTCCAATCTTTTTGAATTACTCGGATTTTTATGAGTCAGATATTCTTGGCATTTAGGAGCCAGTGTGGTAGGATAGCTAAGGTGCTGGAGTAGAAGTTAGGGAGACCCAGGTTCTAACTCTCCTTCAGGCATGGAAACCAAGGGGGTCATCTTAGTCCAGTAATTCCTTCTTGGTCCTAATCAACATCAGATTTATGTGAGAAGTGATTGATGACTTACATTATGAAAAATAAGCACCCAATCAGACAACACTTAAGAAGAAAATACAATGGGTTTTTTTAAACAAATCTTTAAATTCTATAATTGCAAATCAGTCAACACATACAGAAGTAAAGGATGGCTCCTGATATGTTTATAACGTTTATATAGTTTTTCCAGTTTAGGTTAATTTTCAGAATTAAATCATCCTTGGAGCTATACAGACATTTATCCCTGTTATGTTGGCTTCGACTGTCCCCTTCTATTGTTAAGATTTGCTCCAGCAGATGGAATGCTGCTTGTCTGCTTTCATTATTAAAGGCACCATCCAGATACCATCTCACCTTTGATATGCTAATTTCACTAAATGCTCTTTGTCTATCTCCTTGTCTCTCTATCTATTGGGATTAGGGTAAAAATGAAGACTTCAAACTAAACTGTTCAACTTGCTTGCTTGCTTGCTTTACTTACTTACTTATCTACACCTGGAAAATGTTTACATTTCTCTGGTTGTCAAGGTCAAGAGTAAAAGAGTAAAAAAACCTGAAGTAATAACCTTGGACAAATTTGTTTATTTTCTGTAGTCCCAGTAAACAGTACTGAAGGCATATACACCTAAGCAACAAACTTTCAGGCAGATATATTTTGGCCCAACTCATTATGTCTTGTGTTTTTCATGTTTCTTCTTTGGAATGTCTGATCCGTCTCATTGACTGATAGTCTTCTTCTGTGCTTTGTTTCTTGTTAGATCTGAATTATTGTACCCATCATAAACCTTGCCAAAATGGAGCCACTTGCATGAACACCGGTCAAGGAAGCTACACCTGCTCTTGCAAAGAGGGGTTCACTGGCAAGGACTGCGAAAGGAATATTAGTGAATGTGATAGCAGCCCCTGCAAAAATGGTGGTAGTTGCACGGTAAGGACAAATTATATGCTAACAGTTAATTTATGAAATTAAAAATGGCATTACTATTATTTTATCTAGTTCCTTTTTCAAGGATAGCAGGATTAATATAACATGAAGTTATATTAATATACAGTATATTCATAACAATACACTGTCAAAGTGACATATCCCCCACAGCCACCGTGCTTGCCCTCCAGCCTACCCAATCCACTCATGCATCCCCATTAATGTCTTCATCTTTTCGGTTTGTTTTGACTTAAATGTAAAAATAGCTGTAGTCTGAAACAACTGCTATTTCAGGGTACTAAACTTTATATATATTGTTTGCTTGGTCCTCTAGGATTTAGGAAATGAATACAAATGTACATGTCTCCCAGGATATGATGGCATTAACTGTGAGCATACTACCTTGACTTGTCTTGAATCTCCATGTTTTAATGGTGGAACGTGCCTGGAAAAAGAAAAAGGAACTAGCTATGCATGCCTTTGCCCCATGGGATTTACTGGATCCAATTGTGAGAAAAAAGTAGACAGGTGCACCAACAATCCCTGTGCTAATGGTAAGCCATAAGAAGGGGACTTAGATTTTGAGAATGGTCATGAAAGAAACTTTAATTTGCTTCTGGTTTCATTTCTAGCATGCCAGTTTCATTTTCCTTATGAATTTTTTAGGTTGACAAAATGCTAATTCTTACCATCCATGGATGTTTTTCAGATATTTTTAATTAACAGATAATTAACGGGTAAAGGAGTGGTTTGTAACTTTGCGTGCATATATACATACATATTCTCATTTCATTAGGCTATAGTAGCCATGTCAAAGAACAACTAAAACATATTACAGTTTTGTTGAATTTGGACAAGTGGATTTTTAAAAATAAGCATGTCTTTAAATGAATCTGGTTGTTCATTCCTAATTCTACCCACACTGAAGAACTTCAAGAAAAGACATTTAGAATAAAACATCCCTCAACTTTGTATTCTATCATAGATCTGCCACTTATCCTACTTTCCCCTAAACTAAGTTTAATTCTCCGAAAAGTCCTTAGGCAATATAGTTACATCTTGTGAGAGCTTTTGTTCACTTAATTGTGTAGGATAAGAAGCAGGTTCAGTAATAGAATAGAATATAATTTTTTATTGGCCAAGTGTGATTGGACACACAAGGAATTTGTCTTGGTGCATATGCTCTCAATGTACATAAAAGAAAAGATACGTTCATCAAGGTACAACATTTACAACACAATTGATGGTCAATATATCAATATAAATCATAAGGATTGCCAGCAACAAGTTATAGTCATACAGTCATAAGTGGAAAGAGATTGGTGATGGGAACTATGAGCGATTAATAGTAGTGCAGATTCAGTAAATAGTCTGACAGTGTTGATGGAATTATTTGTTTAGCAGAGTGATGGCCTTCGGGGAAAAAACTGTTCTTGTGTCTAGTTGTTCTGGTGTGCAGTTGTTCTGGTGTGCAGTGCACTAATAGATTAGTGAAACCAAGACAATATACACAAGATACCCAGAAGCGTCATAGAAGCAAATCTGTAGAACCAAATTATATCTGCACTCATCTTTTGAAGGTTTTGTGTAAAAATGCAAAGAGGGGAGATGATTTAAGACCATGGAATAGGAAGGGGATTCTGGTTTGTTTTAAATAGTTATTTCCAAAGTTGAGTATTCTAGCTTGGTGTTAGTTTGTAGCTGGACATTCCTACTCTTTGCACTATTGTAATCATTGCAATGCTTTGTGAGCACTAAAAAGGCTTTTTCCCCTTCTCTAGGTGGGCAGTGTTTTGTAATGGGCCAACAGCATGTATGTCGCTGCCGTCCAGGCTTCTCTGGTCAGACGTGTGAGATATACATCAGCAGATGTTCAAGAAATCCCTGTTCCCATGGAGGATCATGTCAAGACCTTGATGCTACTTATGATTACAAATGTACTTGCTTGCCAGGCTTCACTGGCAGAAATTGTGAAATTAGAACTAGAGATGGTTGTTCTTCTGGACCATGCCAAAATGGGGGGACATGCTACATTGGGCTTTATACTAAAAGCTTTGCTTGCCACTGTCCTTCTGGCTTCCTGGGCATCCACTGTGAATTTGCAGTGGCAAATCCTGTGACGAGCATCATTCCACCACTTCCTAAGCCACTTCCCTGGGTGGCTATATCCATGGGAGTTGGGTTAGTAGCTCTCCTCATCCTGTGCTGCATGATAGCCATAGTTATCCGACAGATGCAGAGACACCCGGAGCAAAATTCAGAAACTATGAACAACGTGTCTGACTTCCAGAAGGAAAATCTCATCCCAGCTTCTCAGCTTAAAAACACCAATAAAGATAAAGACCTTGAAATCGATTGTGTACTGGAGAAATCAAACTACAAACTTAAAAACCATACATTGGATTATAACCTAGTGAAGGAACTGACAAATAGAGGAACTCAGGAAGATAAATACCATAAAAGTGAAAAGTGTATAGGAGAGAAATCACCCTTCTGGTTATGCAGGTATGAAAATTTCCTTTAAAAGATGGATGTATTTGCACTGTTAAAACGATGAAGAAGAATAAAGGTTGTGTTTTAGTGTAAAAGTCTCAGAAAGGAGCAAATGAGTCTGAAAATATAGATGAAAATGTCTGTCTTTGATATTTTTTTAAGTTTTTGTATACTAATTAGTATACTAATTCTTCATTATTACAAGAAAACTAATTGGCCATGTTTTGAAAATACTTTTTCTAATTAGAACAAGAAATACTTCCACCTTGAGAAAATATTCTATATAAGCTTGAATCCTATATATTGGTTTTTAAATACCATTTTATTGGTATTTCTTTCTCTATATCCTCATCTTTATTTAAGCTAGCATGGCATTACTATACTGTAGTCCATCTTAGGTTGGAAATAACACTGTTGTGAACAGGAATTCACTAATTCCCTGGATCATAACAGAACTAGAATAAAAATAAGGGATGATGTATTCAATTCACAAAAACCACTCCCCTCCTTGTCCTTCATTGCAGATAAGTGGCTGGACTTGATTTTATGATTGTTTTTATGATCATAAAGTGAGTCACTGTGGTTCTTCAGTAAGTCATGTGATCATTAAGTGAATCATGTCATTAAGCAAATCCAGCATATCTGCTGGGTATTTTTTGCTGTTTTCTGCTGAAAAATGGCAAAAAACATTGCAAATCAAAGTTACATGACTGTGGGATCTTGCAATTGTTCATAAATATGACCTGAGTGCCAAGCACCCAAAATGTGAGTATAGTGATCACAGGATTAGGCACATCAATTGTAACTTTTAAGGATGAGGTTTAAATAGCTTTTCTGAAGTCGATTATAACTTCAAACAGTCATTAAGCCAGCTGCCATAAGTGAAAGACTACCTGTAAACCAAATACTGAAAACAAATTTGGTGAAATTCTATCCTCTTTTTAACACTGAAGTGAGGTTATTATTTTCCAGTGTAATAATATGAACAATCTGAACTGTTATCTCTAGTTTTTCTTACTATTGTGCTAGTCTCATTTTGATATGTAGGTTTAAACAGAACCTATTCCATATTACAAGAGTTCCTGAAGTTTACATTCTATGACATTACTCCTTCAAGAAATACCTGTAATTTGAGCTAGGCTATAATATATCACATGTTTAGACAGTCTTTTTGTTTTAAAAAAATCATGTTTTCATTTCAATTAGTCCTTTGCAGTCACTTTTTTTGTGTATGAAAAGTAAACTCAAGGACATTCAATGATGAATACAGCTTCTCCTTATTCTAATTAAACTTGTGTTTTGAAAAGAGAAACAAATTTTAGTCTTTCTCAAGTGTGTCCAAGTTCAAGCTGTTGCTTTGTCAAATATGTGACAGAGAGGGGTGTTGATAGAAACCATAAGTGCCATTAGTTTCTACTATACAGACATGAAAAAGAATACATCTAGAATATGCAAGGAACTGTTTGCGCTTATTATCTGCTGTCTCTCATGCCAGTGCCTTTTTTCTTTCAACCACAACTTTCCTAACAATATCCTTTTTTCACGTCTTGCAATATAAAGCTTTGACATTGGTCCTGAATTTTCACCATGTATTTTATCTTATTTTTCAACAGTGAAAAGCCAGAATGTAGAATATCAGCAATATGCTCTCCAAGGGATTCAATGTACCAGTCTGTTTTTGTAATAACAGAAGAGCGGAATGAATGTATTATAGCTACAGAGGTATGTACATTGCCTACAGAAATGTGATCTTTGCTCTGAATAATGTTCAGAAATGTGACATTCAGAAAGAACAGAGAGCAATACAACTTGGTGTTTTCAACATAGACAGGCTTATTAAATACTACTTATGATCACCCCAATAAATGATTCAACAAAATATTAAATTCAAATTCTGTGATCATGGAATAATTTTTTCCATGGGGATGGGTAATGTGTGGGATCCTGTAACCCATGAAAAGTTGGGGATGGTAATTGGGGGGATCTTCAGAATGGCAAGGGATGTGATCCAAGAGGGCCAGAGCAGAAAGAGGAAATTGGGGGAAACCAAGAAACCTTGTGTGATCAGAAATAACTCTGTTACACAACACCATCTTTGAATCTACAGTTCTAAATCAGAGCATAGGTAGTAAGGACACAAGAATTCAACTAATTAAAGCATTGACTACATAAGACTTAAATAAAGAGTTACATGGGTGAAGGTTGAACTTACAAATCATAAAGAGCCTTCCCCTGCTACTAAAATAGTACATTCAAACTATTTAAGTCAACGTTGTATTATATTTAATTTTACTTTTGTATTGGATTAATTGAAATGTCTGTTTTCTCTTCTATGTTTATGGCAGGTATAAGAGTGAAAGCTGCTCTGTTTGCACCTCAGTTCTAGAGATGCCACGAAGTGGACATTCCTACTACATTGTTTACAATTCAAAATTGGATTGGACTTGGTTTTTTTTTTTTAATTATATGCAATTTGCTGCTCTCAGGAGGAGGAGTGGATGAAAGTGGGTGAACTGGACAGACTGTGAATTTAAAAGATGCAATATACCTTTTTGCCCCCTGTTTCCTTATTTTGAAGTTTAATAGGAGGAATGTAACTGACTATTAGCAGGGGAGAGACGAAGATGTCTCTTAGTAGCCTTTGAAATGACATGCCAGTTGCTCATGGACAGTTGTATGACTTTCCAGAACTTAAGTCTTGAAAGGTGCCTGTCACCATAAAGGCCCTTGACTTTATCACAGAGTTAATCGTCACTGTGAGAAGAATGAAGAAACATATTTTTCTATGCAGAAAAAGGATACAGAATAAATGTCACCGTGTTTTTTTCTTTTCTTTTCTGGATTTGGAAGTGCCTAAAAGTGTGTCTGAGAATCTAGAGAGCCCAAATCAAGACCCATCAGCCTTTCCCCCTCCAGCACCCAAGCAGTATTGACCAGAAGTGGCTGTCGGCTGTCAGCCACTCCTGTTGCTCCTGTATTTAAGGCCTCCTTTCCCTCTTTCCCATTTATTATTCACAGACAACTTAAGGCTACTGAATTGGCATTTTGCCTCCTTGGATACTGCTTTGGTGAATTGAGCAGTAACTGGGTTTGTTCTTTTTGTGAATCACAGCAACCTCCCCAGACATAATCTGACCCGAGAGAGACTGATGACTTTTCTCTTTTATAAGAGGAAACTCAAGCCCAGGGCTCCCTGAAAGCCTTACAAGTGCGTTTAAAATCAATCAGCTGTTTTCATGACCTTTGCACTACTAGTCACTATAAACAGAAGTGGTTTTTTTTTCTGTGTTACATATATTTTTTTTGTCCTGGAGATCTCATCCTTTCCACTGCAGATAATCTGGAAGATTGCACCATTACTTTTTTTTACAGCCAGGCAAGTGTTTATGATCCTGCCTTTCCATTACTTTCTGCAGAAACTCCCATGCTGATTTAAGCTGATTTTTTTTTTCTAAACACCTGACAAAGACTAAGCTACAAAGGGGACTTAGGTGGTGGTAGTGGTGGTGGTGAAATCCATTATGTGGCAAGAGGGAACTATAAAGCCCTTAGTTTGCTCTGTTTCTTTCTTTCTTCACTTTGCTACAAAGAAAAGAATATCCTTAAATTTTTGAATCCAAAGGAGCAGTTCTGAACTGGAAATTCAGAATTGACATAGACTCTCTTGTACATTTACAGCAATAATAATAGACATCTCAGATAGGAAGTGCTGTTCATAGCGATAAACAAGTACTGTGGGAAAGAGAATATGGCGGAAGCAGAGAGAGGAAGCAAATTTTCATTCAAGGAAGTTGGGATCGTGTTTTCTGTGATGGAAGAGCAATGTTCCTGACCTTGAAAATCCCAGGCTGGATTAAACCATCTCCAGCCTTGAACTGTGCAATCAAATTGTTGCTTGGCATGTTCACTACTGACACTTTGGTCTGACCACACAAGGCCATTGTGAAGAGGAGCTTCAGAAATCAATAATATGGTTTATATTAGTGTCCGTCTAGTTTATTTTGAAGCCTAGCATTTCAATAATTTAAAGTAAAAATCAGAAGCACTGAACTTTCTACATTTTGTAACATTATTTTGTATATAATGTATATTTATAATCAGAAACAGAAGTGTAAATATGTTTATTACATATGTCATGTTTTTATGTGATGACAAAGTTTGAATTTTATTTTTTTTTCAAATAATGAAGATACCTTCTTGCTACTGCAAACTTTTAGTGTGGTTTCTTGTGTTATAATTTGGATTCATGACCGTGCAGTGTTTACAGGATCACTCATAGCAAAGCTTGTAAGATAACAGAAATTTATTATTGCTAATATTAGTATCTCAGTAAATGAACTCAATATGTGATTTGAGTTATGGAATGTCCCATTTGATATAAAGTTTAACCTGTAAACATAATAGATTAAAAAAAACTATATCTTACAATATGAATAAAATCTTCCCATATATAGTTTTTGCTAGAAATAGTAACAGGAAAAGTCTCCAAGTCATTAATAAAAATACACCTCAAATTTATATTCTATTAACAAATGCAAGTTCTTTAACTGATTTTCTTGCTTTTCTCTACTGTAATTGGAATTCATGGTGTACTTGTGTTAACATCTATTCTGAAATAGATTTAATATAGGGAAGCAAGTAACAGAGTCATTTGTATAAGAATAGGAAACATAGCAATTACTTTTTACGGTTTTGCATTGATTCAATACATCTGGTTGCTGTTTATCTGCGAGTGTTTTCAGACTGCTGTTTCCACCAACACAAATAGCATGTTAGTAGAAATTACAATTCCAGAAGTGTAGCCATATTTGTCTGTGACAGCAACAAGGACAAAATCTACAACAATTTATGGCACCTGATTGGTTTTTAAAAAGAGTTACCAAACTCCTGTTTGCCATTGGACATAATAAAGGAGACTAGAGGTTTTTGTGTTGCCATTACTAGGTTTAATCTCTTGTATCCATGCTACAATATTGGGGTGTTTATTTTGACAGCAGCAAAGCAACCAACAGAAAACTTACGATCAGTTTGTCATGGCAAAGTTCTGTCAAGCTAAAATGTTCAAATATCAAATCTAAAAATGTGACTTAGATTTGCTAAGCTTGTTACAACATTCAAATTTAAAATTATGGAAGTGAAAGAATAAACAAGTTCTAAGTGCTATCAGCTTGAACGGCAGATCAGTTATCAGGAATATGTAGATTTAAGCCCATGGAATTAGTGTAACTAATTTATAAACTGTATTTTAAGACAATAATGCAAATTTTCTTGCTTTATCTTTTAATGGCAGCCGTAATAACAAGATTGCAAAGGATCTTTTAGCTTGCTCTTGTTTTAATTATATGCAATTTTGTTTACCTTTTAAAACATTACGCATGTGTGCTTTCCTGTTTAATTCTTTTCTTAAGAAAATCAGTTGAAAATCCTAATTGGTCTCCTTGGCAACCATTTGAGGCAAACAATCATCAAGATGGAACTCAGAAATAAATAGAACCCTCCTGTCTCTAAACATTTGTCTTGTAGAACAAATTATGAAAAACCATTGACAAAAAGCAGAGCAGATGCCCCTGATTTGCAGCTTTTTCTTGGCAATGAGAAATCAACTCAACAGATGCTCCTCTTAATTGAACTTGTGGATTATACACATGTACAAGCACATAAATGCAGAGTTGTTCTTCAAACAAAAAAACAAACAGGAAAAGAGTCAGGAAAATCTTCCCACAGCTTCAAAAAGACAATAGTGGGATTTAAACATGGCTTTGGGGGTTCAGGAGAAAGAATGGTAGGAAACATGAACTCTGAAATGTACATGCGCCAAAGCCTACAAAAATTATTTGTGGGTAGTTATTATATTATTAAACATGTTTTCATGCATTGTTCTATAGGAAAAGTTGAGAAGAAAGGCATGCATACACATTAAGGACTATATATGGTACATAAATCAAGATTACTTAAATCTGGGATCAGGGCAGTGGTGGGTTTCAAAATTGTTTACTACCGGTTCTGTGGGTGTGGCTTGGTGGGTGTGGCTTGGTGGGCGTGGCAGGGGAAGGACACTGTAAAATCTCCATTCCCACCCCACTCTAGCAGAAGGTTACAGCAAAATCCCCATTTCCTCCCGATCAGCTGGGACTTGGGAGGCAGAGAAAAGATGGAGGAGGAAGAGATGGGAGGCAGAGAAAAGGCTAGTCAGATTTTTTATTTCCGGTTCTCCGAACTACTCAAAATTACTGCTACCGGTTCTCCAGAACTGGTCAGAACCTGCTGAAACCCACCTCTGGATCAGGGTGTCTCCTTTCTTCAAAGTAGATTCTCACTGGCTTATTCTATCAATTTGAGAGGAGATGTAGTTGGTACTTTGGCCCTGGAGGTGAGGCAGTGGATCCTGCAAACCAGAGTTTCTCTGAGACACTCCTGGCCCTCATGATTAAGCAATTCCCCTGAGATCTAGATGCACTTACCATTCTCAAAGAAAGCATTACAACCTGGCTTTTCCAGCCATCTTTCAGAAACTGGATATCCTATCCTTTTCATCAGCAATTTAAACCTGCTGTATTCTGAAATTTAATCTTTGTTTTTATTTTTTTATATTAGGGGATTTGAATGTTTTCTTTTATTACATCTGCAAACCATCCACAGATTTCATAATATTTCAGTATGATATTTAAAAGGGGGAAGTAAATCTACAAGCTCCAAATAGCATTGTTTTCCAACAGGATCACGTGAGAATTGAAACTTGCATGTACAAATTTGATTGTGAAATATGTTCAGTCTCCGCTCCCAAAGTGCTGAGGAAGTAAAATCTTAAATGACACACTGTTTGGAGGATTTTATACTAATCCTTTAAGGGTGGAAAAGGTAATTTCTGAATTATTTGATATTCAGTTGAGTGATATATAGTCACAAATTTTTAAAAATGATGAATCATATACAGAAAATATAATTTATTTTTAAATTGAATAAGAGAAAGATTTGGATAAAGCCTACCTGAATATCATACACATGGACCCTATTATTTCTGAACTCATGAATAAAGCCCTTAATTATGAAAGCTTTATTATATTGTTCCTGTGAGATAACTTGTATGATAAAATACCTTTTGGGCTTCCTGACTAGACCATTAAAATCTTTAAAACAATGTCAATAAGATTCTGACCCAAAATATAAGCTCCATAGAAATAATATTTGAAATAGTATATTTTAATTGGTCATCTGTCTGCTTCTTAAAATGATATATGTAGCAGATATTGGAGATTTCTTAAAAAGAATGTTGTGTTAAAACTCATAAAGTTACTTCACTCCTAATTCAAGCCTTTATTCTCAAGATCCTTTGTCACTGTACTTCTTTGTCACACACATTTTTTTCCTAGCTACATTTTTTCTAGCTTCTTCAGAGTGTGGGAAGAAATATCTATCTGGTTCAGTTCCAAGCCAGCAGAAAGACACTGGAGACAAAATGGAAGTTGGAGGCTGATTGGAAAGAAGGTCCATTTATTGATGAACAGAATCACATGAGTTATGGTTCTGGTGCAGCTGACCACATGGAGTTGAGAGTGAATTTTTTTGTACCTTCTCTTGGGCTTTGCACTTGAGTTTCCTGTTCCTGTGCAAGAACATGTATTCTATTAGCTGTAGTCAGACTCCCATGGGGCCATGTAGGGGTTATGTAGGGGTCATAGCTGGCTCTATAAGCAAAGTACAATCCTAGGTGTTTGTCTGAGCTAGGTTTGGTTGAAGTTTCTGAGGGCAGTGCAATGACTGCAATACATTTAGGAGATTGTGCAATGTAGTGAGCTCTGTGTCTTCTACTAAATGGTAGTGGGTTAATCCTATTATGTCCTGAAGGATAATCCCATCATCCTGGAGCTGAAGGTCTTTTGTTTTGTAGATAGGCTGGCCCAGTCTTTCTTAATGGCACAAATTATCTGCTGGGAGCAGGGAGACTGATTTTGCTTTCTGTCTCTAAAAAAACATGTTTCTCAATTTCTCCCTTTGGGAAATATAATATTCTACCTTTTTAAATATTCCTCAAAATACTTCATTCTTCTAGGTGGGGGTGGCTTCCCACAAGAGAATCAGATGAAGGGCAGTATATTTCCCTCAAAATGTTTTGCTGTTGCTCAAAGAGTTCGTAGTCTATTAAGCCACAACCATTTGTAAAGAAGGATGGTAAAAATTGTGTGTTTGCTGGCTCTTTTTTCATGATGAAGACTCTGTGTCTTCATCCTTCAGTTTACTTCAAACTGATTTGCTTTGCAATATGGCTCATTGCTTCCCTTCTTCCTGATCTGGTATTTTTTATTTTTATTTTTTGTTCTTGGCTATATAGTGTAAAGTTCAGGCTGGGGAGGATCAGAGTTTGTTTTCTAAAACATTGATTTATTTCTGCTTCTGGCTATCATAACTGTATATAGCTACACAAAACATAATTCAAAATTGATCTGTACACTTTCATGAGTCATTCTTGTGTTAGGTGAAAAGTATATCCAAATGGCCACATTTTGCTTCAATCTAGAAACATTTAAGTGAGTTTCATTTATGTATTGGCAGCTTTTCGTTTTTATTGTTAAAGATTTGGAGGCAGGGACAGGAATCTTCCTCAAAAAAAAGAGGTGAATGAAGAATGAGAACAATTGCAGTGAACAAAATAGTGACTGGTTTTTTTTAATCGGGGTTGTTAAACATGCTGGTTTTCATAGAATGTGAGTCAAATTTGTTTGTTATACAACTGATCAAGGATTCATTCATTCATTCCCTGCCATAGGGAGTCCAAATGTCACAACAGCACTCACAATAATGATGTAAAAGCCATGCCCTCTTTCTTGCATGCATTAGGTACAACTGCATCTGCCATCTTGACTTTTTTGACTTTTTTGACATCCCCCTTGGATGTCCCTGCTTTCTGCTGTCTAGAAATCCTGACTATATTTTAATCGTTCCATCCTTTTGCACTTTGGCACTGCACTGCAGCTGGATTTACTATTCATTTTCATCAGCGATAAACTTTTAGTACAATGATTAGCAAGCAATAGCGAGCACATATAGTGTCGTGTCCCACTCCTCCGCTGACGGCCGGGTCAGGGAAATCCAAATCAGGCTTGCCTCTGCAGCTCTGCCCAAAGTCCTAGCAAAGTCCTCAGAGCAGGCAGGAGACCAGTAAGTGACTTCAGCAAGATAAGTTCGACTTTGCCTGACTCAGAAACTGCCAGAAAGCAGATCCTTTATATAGGCCATGGGGTGTGGCTCCATGACTCAGCACTCATTAAGGCCTGCCCCTCCCTTCCTTCTGTTGCCTCCGCCTATCCAATCTTCTGATGCTAGGGTCACTCCAATCAGCTGTTGGAAGTAAACTTTCCTCAGGCTCACATGCTGTGGAGGAGGGGGAGGGGTCTAGCTGCTCCGTTTGCCTGGGCATGGAGCCAGGGCTGGGGCCGGGGGATGCTCCCTCCTCTGCAGCCTGCTTGGGCATGGAGCCAGGGCTGGGACCGGGAGGTGCCCCCTCCTCTGCAGCTTGTCTGGGCATGGAGCCAGGACTGGGGCCGGGAGGCATACATTCCTCCGTGTTCGGGAGCAGATAAGCAGACCCCGGCTGCGGTGAGAGCGGACAAGACACAACATATAGCCAGTGATATTGTAGACTGATATGTTACAGCAATTTGCCAGTCTCTATCCATCAACTGAGAAGCCTTCCAACATCCTAAAAAAAAGTTTCTAGTTACATGTGGAGACATAAAATCTATCCTGCTATGCCCATCAATAGTTGTTTAAAAAAGGTAAATGTTTCCATGTCAGTAGTGTCTGACTCTAGGGCGGTGCTCATCTCCATTTCTTAGCCAGGGGAGCCATCATTGTCTGAAGAGAATTTATGTGGTCATGTGGGCAACATGACTGTATGCCAAAGGCAGGTGGAACACTGTTATCTTTCCACTGAACTGGTAACTATTTATCTACTTGCATTTGCATGCTTGCAAACTGCTAGGTGGGCAGGAGCTGGGGCAGGTAACTGTGCTGTCCTTCTCACTCACATGCACACGTAATGGTGGTTAAGTGGGTTTATTAATATTCCCAGCAATTCCCTTCACCAAAAAGCCAGAACTGTCCCAATTACATAAACAATGCCGACTGGTGACCCCCAGGGGGAGGGCCTTCTCTGTGGGAGCTCCTGCCCTCTGGAATGAGCTGCCTCCGGGACTTCGCCAACTCCCCGACCTCCAGACCTTCCGCCGTGAGCTGAAGACTCTTTTATTCCATCGTGCTGGGCTAGCCTGAATAAGTAATTTTAAATGGGGTTTTAGTTTTTTATACTGTTAGTTTTTAATATTTTGGCCACTATTTATATAAATTTTAGTCTGTTTTTAATTTTGTATTTATTGTATTTTTTAACTGGCTGTGAACCACCCTGAGTCCTTCGGGAGAAGGGCGGTATACAAATGCAATTATAAATAAATATAAATAAAAAATTAAGTCCAGCCAAAAGCAAACCGATGCCAGTCCACAGAACAATGGCCAATGAGTCCACAAAGCACTTGAAAGTTTCCCAAGCAAATCCACAGGCAAAATTAAATTCATAACACAAAAAAGACACGAGGCAAGAAAAGTCTAGAGTTCACAAGGCACAATCCAAAGTCAAGGCAGAATCACAATGACCAGGAAACACACAGCAAGGAAATGAATATATTTGTTCCCAGCATTGCCTCCATCTGTCTGTTGTGCTAAATGGCCAGCTTCTGGTGCAGCCCATCAACAAGATGAGCTACCTCCTCACAAGTAATCAGACTGACCATCACTGCTCCTATTCTTTTCTCTCCCCTACGTGTTCTTGGATCAGATGCAGAAGACAGTTCCTCTTCCTCATCACTGACTAGCTGCAGCTGTGTGTTTTACCTACCTGAAGCCTCAGGGCTGTCCTGCTGCAGCTGTGCTTCAGCCAAATCCCTCTCAGACAACTGCTTGGAGCCACTGATCAACCCCCCCCCAAAGATGTGCCTGGAACTGGTTCATCCTCCTCCAAGCTGAAATCTGCAGAGGTATTTGGGAAAGTGTCTGGGGAGTCATCACAGTAATGGAGCTCACCCCATTGCATGGAGTTGGGGTCTCGAACCCAGGTTGTCAGCTCAAGTTTTGCAAATACCTGAATTTTCCATCTTCCACATCTGGAAGGATCCAGCTTGGGAAAGCCTACAATCAAACTAAGGAAAAAAAGATGTCTTATGTCAGGGGTGTCAAACTGGTGGTCCACGAGCCAGATATGTCATGCACAGGTCACGTCCACCCCAGCTCCACAAAGGGGAAAAACATCGCAAATATGAATAATAAATATGAATAATAAATCGCGATACATCACGTGACAGCGTGACACTGCGAGTTTGACACCTATGGCTTATGTTAAGTTTCTTTCTTGTCCTTATGAGGAGGGAAAGGAAAAATAATGCCATTTGATGTATCTAAGTTACAATTTCATGTGTATGCTATAGCTTTTCCCAAAAGAAATATTTAATGTTACTCAGTGTTTGCCTTATTGAGATAATGAGTTTACTCTCATGAACCAAACCTGCCCCAGAACCAGTTTTATATGCCATGTCCTCATACCACTGTGTTCATCTCACTCCAAGCCCATGGAAAAGGTAGCTTACAGTTGTGTTTAGTTGTTCCAGTTTTAAATAAATGTTTTCCTTCCCTACAATGTTTGCCACTGACATGGCAGGAGTCTTCATCAACAATGTTGCGGAAGATGCACAGGGGTTAAGATTTGACCAGGCTTCTGTTGGCTACTTTTAGGGTGCTGCAGAGACATTCCATCTCCTCCAGTAGTTGGATCCTGTTCCGTGTAACTGTTGTGATTTGGGCTGCGGGAAATAGCCGACTCCTGGCTTGTCTAGGGGTGGCTGAACATGTAATGCCTGGCTGATGGTTCAGAAAGAGCAGGTCCCACGTTAGCCGGGCTCTTTATATATTAGGTTTAACAGCGTTTGGAAAGATCTTCGAGACCCTTAGCTGTAGCACTAAGTATGCTAGGTTTGTTTTCAAAACAAGAACTAGCATTTTCTGGAGAATCCTATGCAGCATATAAATTCAATTTGAACCAGGAAAGAAAGACAGGTTTTCTGGATACATTTTACTAGTTCAGGCCACCAATTAGTACATAACTGTTTTTCCAATAAGTTTTCCGTGCATATTTTTTCCAGGGTCCATACATAGGAGGTTGGCCTTCTAAATGCTAACTTCCAGTTCTGGCTGTATGGTGCTGGCAAGCTGGCAAAAACAAGTGGCTTCACCATTACCCTATTCTTTGGTTGCTCCTCCAAGACTTTTAGGCTAACTGTGGGTCTAATTTTGGTGCACTTCCGGCATTGTGCCTCTTCCAGGCACAATGTCCAGATGTTTCCAGGACTATGTCCAGATGCTGCCTCTCTTGCCATTTCACTTTTTCATCACTCCCCACTTTTCCCAGTGGTAAAATCAACAATTTTTTACTGCCGGTTCTGTGGGTGTTGCTTGGTGGCCGTGGCTTGGTGGGCATGGCAGGGGAAGGATACTGCAAAATCTCTATTCCACCCCATTCTAGGGCCAGCCAGAAGTGGTATTTGCCGGTTCTCCGAACTGCTCAAAATTTCCGCTACCAGTTCTCCAGAACCTGTCAGAACTTGCTGAATTTCACCCCTGACTTTTCCCTTCGTGAGTCAAGGGCATGGGGTGAATTGTTGTGTCCTCGCACCTACGACCGGTTGCAGCCAGGATGACTCACGACCAATCAGAGTGTTTGAAGCGCCGGCAACCGAAAGAGCGGGAAACCGAGGGAGTTCCTATTGGCTGGCGTTTTGACAGCTAGCTAGCCAGGGTGCTGAAGTCTGTCAGTGGTTATTCAGTTCAGTTCTGTGTATTATAGCTCCGTTAGAGCCGTGTATTTTTCCCTTCCTGTTGTTCGTGAATAAAGGAGAGGTCTGTTTGAACTGGCGGTCTGTAAGTCCTCTTAATATTTAATACTGGCGACGAGGATGGGAACGCCAACCCGAGTTTTTTGCCGCTCGAAATTGGGTTATTGTGCCATTCACGTTAGGATCTGTCACCTCACAGCTTCCTCATGGCGAACAATTTGCCGATTTTTTCGCCATTCGTCCCGTCAGCTGAATTGTGGGACGTGTATGTTGAACGTTTCGGATGTTTTCTCCTTGCTAACAATTTATCTGACCTTCCCCCGGCCAGGAAGCTTGGATATTTTTTGAGTTCTTGCGGCAGCGACGTTTTCTCAATGGCACGTACCCTTGCTTTTCCACAACTGGTATCCGATCTCTCCTGGGACACTTTAATAGAAACTGCGGGCACATTCGCTGGCGCGTGCCAAATTGCCCAGCGACATGCCTTTCGTCGCTGCGTGCAAGCGGAGGGACAGACTGTCACCAACTTTGTCGCTGCGAGCTGCCGCCTCCACTGTGGTTTTGAGGCCCTCGAGACCATGTTACTGGATCAATTTGTATACGGCCTCAAGGACTTAAAGCCCCAGCGCCGTTTACTGGCGCGAAGGGATTTAACCCTCAAGTCTGCTGTAGAAGAGGCAGAAGCAGCTGAGATGGCAGAGAGGTCTTCCGCTGAGCTCCAGCGTGCCCAAATGAGACCGGCAAGCAGTGGACAGCCACTGTTTGTGAATTATGGGGACTCCGTTCCAGACGGGTTCCCAGAGGATGACGAGGACGTCCGTCGCCTTAACATGACATCTAGACGGCAGAGCGGCCCCATGACTTATTACCCGACCTCCCAATGCCTAGGTTGCGGCGGCGACCATGCCAGGGATGACTGTAGATTCAGGACGGCCGTTTGCCGTCGCTGCGGGAGACGCGGTCACCTGGCCAGGGTCTGCAGGGCCACCATGCCAACCCAAGGACCTGCCCGCCAACCGGCCAAGCCGCGGGGAGGATTCCGGCCACAAACTCCACGCCGAGGGAATTCTTCCGCTGTGGCCCATTGTGAGGAGGAAGTCTTCGTTAACTACGCTTTTCCCGTAGGTCCAGCTAATAAATTGTACATCTCCGTTCGTCTAGAAGGAGCACCGTGCACCATGGAAGTGGATACAGGGTCATCCTGCTCGCTTATCTCCTGGACCACGTTGAAACGCATTTTGCCAAATGTCTCCAAGACCGGGTTGCAACCCTGCTCTGTCATCTTACGTGACTATCAAGGGGGGGCAATTCCAACGATGGGAGTTGGTACCTTCAGGGTATCATATCGTAACTTTGATGGCCGACTGCCCCTTATTGTTGTTAAGAGTGACCTACCCTGCCTTTTGGGGTTAGATTGGTTTGCTGCCCTAGGTCTGAATGTTACCGGGATCCACTACACCAGCCGGGAGGGTCTTCCCAATTGGCTATAGAGTTCGCTGATGTTTTTGACGAACATCTGGGTAAATACAAAGGATCTCCTATTTCCTAAGTTTAGACCCACAGGTTACACCCATTCGCCTCAAACCGAGGCGAGTTCCTTTGGCCTTGAGGCCCAAGGTGGATGAACAGCTGGATAAATTGATAGAGCAAGGGTATTGGTTCCAATAGACCACTCAAAATGGGAAACACCTATCGTAATTCCCCTTAAGCCCGACGGATCCGTGAGGATCTGTGCGGACTATAAGGAACGATCAACAAAGCTCTTCAGCATAATCCTTATCCACTGCCGGTGGTCCAACACCTCTTACACTCCTGGGGCGGGGCCGTGTGTTTGCCAAATTAGATATGGCCCAAGCGTATCAACAGCTTCCGTGGATGATGAGACTGCATTAGCGCAGACTATCGCCACGCACCGGGGTGCTTTCAAATGCACACGACTCCAATTCGGAGTTAGTGTCGCCCCAGGGATCTTCCAGAGTCTCATGGAACGCTTGCTCCAGGGGATTCCAGGTCGCCCTTACTTTGATGACGTATTGATTTCGGCTATTGACATGCCCGAATTGGTCACCAAAGTAAGGGAAGTATTAGTCCGCTTCAAGAGCCGGATTAAAACTAAAAAAGGGCAAGTGCAAAATAGGAGTACCCCAAGTAGAATTCCTGGGGTTTTTAGTGGATGCTCAGGGCATCCACCCCACGGCCACCAAAATAGCAGCAATCCAGAATGCCCCTACGCCATCTAATAAGGCAGAACTCCAATCATTCTTGGGGCTTCTAAATTTCTACGCGATATTTTTGCCCATTAAGGCCACCATCGCAGAGCCACTCCAACGCCTGTTAGACGCGGAGGCCCCTGGGGTCGGGGACGGGAATGGAGCAGCATCTTTTGCTGCGGTCAAACAGCTCCTCCCACCACCCGCCGTGTTAGTACAATACGATGAGCGCCTACCTTTGTCG
The DNA here is from genome assembly GCF_028640845.1 of Ahaetulla prasina. Lineage (NCBI taxonomy): Eukaryota > Metazoa > Chordata > Lepidosauria > Squamata > Colubridae > Ahaetulla > Ahaetulla prasina. The sequence continues at coordinate 305,585,305 of NC_080539.1, read as the reverse complement.
TTAACCTGTGACGCCTCGCCCTGCGGCGTTGGGGCTGTCCTTAGTCATATTCTTCCAAACAGAAGAGAAGCTCCTTTGGCATTTTACTCACGCACTTTCCTCAGCTGAACGCAACTACAGTCAGCTGGATAGAGAGGCGCTTGCAATAGTAGCGGTATCAAGCGCTTCCATGATTACCTGTATGGTCGTTTTTTGCTGATCACAGACCATAAGCCCCTTTTGGGGTTGCTGGCGGTGACAGGCCATCTCCCAAATTTTGTCCCCGAATGTCACGCTGGATTGAGTTCCTGGCAGCCTATTCGTATCGGCTATTACATAGACCAGGAAGGATATTAGCCATGCTGACGCACTGAGTCGTTGTCCCTTGCCCATCTCAATTTCTGACCCGGCCCGTCCTGGCCCGTTCTCCTGATAGAAGAGTCCGCTGCCCGCTCTCTGCACGAGATATCTGCAGGGAGTCGAGGAAGGACTCCGTGGTGGCGCAAGTCTTGGATTGGGTTCGCAGGGGTTGGCCGGATCGAGAGGTGCAACCAGAATACCTACCCTACAGTCGCAGGCGGAACGAGCTGTCTACCCAAGCCGGCTGTTTATTATGGGGTAGCCGGTCGTAGTTCCAGTGTCCCTAAGGCCACAAATACTAACGTGCCTACATGCAGCTCACCCGGGATAGGGCGCATGAAGGCCCTGGGACGGCTACGTGTGGTGGCCAAAATTAGACCAGGAAATAGAGACATGGGTAGGTCGATGTCACACTTGTCAGTTGTCCCGGGCGGCGCCCCCTGGGGCTCCGGTCCAAGACTGGGAGACACCCAGAGGGCCATGGGCAAGGATCCACGTAGATCTCGCTGGCCCCTTCCAAGGACGGACGTTTATCATTATAGTGGATGCTTACTCTAAGTGGGTGGAGTTGTTCCTAATGACCTCCACCACGGCTGAGTCCGTTATTAGAATATTAGACAAACTGTTCACTACCCATGGGCTGCCAGATGTTATGGTAACGGATAATGGGCCCCAATTTTCTGCGGCAGCATTTCAAGTGTATTTAGCGAGTTTGGGCATCAGACATGCTCCCGTGGCGCTGCTCCACCCGGCCGGAAACGGCCTTGCAGAACGAGCCGTCACGGTCAGCAAAGGAAGCGTTGGGACGATTGGGCACTTCTGATTGGCAGCAGAAAGTCAATCAGTATTTGCTGGCCCAACACACTACCCATGCCAACTGACAAACCAGACTCCCGCAGAATTACTGATGGGCCGCCGTCTTAGAACCATACTGGATAGGCTACACCCCTCTTATACGCCTGAACGGGTTCCAGGACTGGGGGGCCAGACTAGGCAGTTTACCCTGGGGGATCCAGTATATGCACAGTGTTTTGGGGGAACGGAGAAGTGGCTACCTGGGAACGTGGTTCACTTATCTGGGCCGTATTCTTATAGGGTCCAACTGGCAGACGGCCGCATCTGGAGACGCCACATTAATCAACTAAGGCGTCGCCTGGCCACCGATGGGGAAAACCAATCAACAGTGAGGCCTCAACAAGACGTTTTTCCCCGGCCGACAGAGTTTTTGAGACAGACACCTGCAGACCTCGCAACTGACCCTTTTGTTCCCAGGGGTATCCCAGCCAATAGTGATGACCCGACGCCCAATTTGGCACCACAAGCAGAATATGCATCTCAAAGCACTTCACCGGAGCTCCCAGCAATCCAGAAAGACACAATATCGGAAGTCCTACCTGACGATACTTCCGGGCCGGCTGCAAATGGGCGCTGTCCATTGGCGGAGACATCTGTTCAAGACAAGGACAGTCAAGTGCCTTCCTCTCCTCCGCCGCAGGTTGTACTCAGACGTTCCAATCGTAGCCGTCGTCAGCCAGCTTACTTGGCTGACTATGACTGCGCGATCCGAGGGGTGAGGGGTGTTGTGTCCTCGCACCTACGACCGGTTGCAGCCAGGATGACTCACGACCAATCAGAGTGTTTGAAGCGCCGGCAACCGAAAGAGCGGGAAACCGAGGGAGTTCCTATTGGCTGGCGTTTTGACAGCTAGCTAGCCAGGGTGCTGAAGTCTGTCAGTGGTTATTCAGTTCAGTTCTGTGTATTATAGCTCCGTTAGAGCCGTGTATTTTTCCCTTCCTGTTGTTCGTGAATAAAGGAGAGGTCTGTTTGAACTGGCGGTCTGTAAGTCATTCTAGGGCCAGCCAGAAGTGGTATTTGCCGGTTCTCCGAACTGCTCAAAATTTCCGCTACCAGTTCTCCAGAACCTGTCAGAACTTGCTGAATTTCACCCCTGACTTTTCCCTTCGTGAGTCAAGGGCATGGGGTGAATGAAACAGAAGGGTGGTTTCCTGGCGCTGCTTGCCCCCTTCCTCGTGCCTCCGATTTGTCACTTAGACAGCTCGAAAAGTATTTTTCCCCTACCACCATTCCCCAGGCTGCATTGGCTCCCAGTAGACTTCCTGGGTTCCATTCAATGTCCTGGTTATCATCTACAAAGGCTTTATGGCATCAGGTCAGGTGATGTGTAAGACCACCTGTCTCCAATTATTTCTGCCCGCCCCACCAAATCTGACTGAGTGGGCATGCTCCATATCCCATTTATTAGCAATGCCATCTGGCAGGACCCAGAAAGTTTATGTTCTCTCTCTGCCCTCTGGAATTAGCATTTCCCCACAAGCTTTGCATGGCCCCCCCACCCCTCCTTGCTGTTTTGCAAAGCATTGAAAACCTGAATGTTCCTCTGGGCATTTATTTTATTTCTTAATCAAATTTATTTAGCTCCTCTGGGCATGAAGTCAGGATTTCCTTTTGCCATCTTGAACCTTGTTCAATAAAATGTGATTTATACTATTTTTTGTTTACTGTTCATTTAGTGATTACTATATTTTCTTTTTCTAGCCCTGTGTTAGCTGGCTAGAGTCACAAATCTCAGCTGGGTGGCCATGTGCATTGATTAAATAAACACTTATTTAATTTTGTTTGTATCATTCTTTTAAGAATAATTTTCATAATAAGGCAAAGGAATTTAACTGTATATTTTTGGTATAGTTTTTGTACAAGTAGTCCTCAACATATGACCACAATTGAGCCCAAAATTTATGTTGTTAAGTGAGAAATTTGTTAAGTGAGTTTTGCCCCATTTTACAACTTTTCTTGCTACCTTTGTTCGGTGAATCCCTAAAGTTGTTAAATTAGTAACACGGTGGCTAAGCGATTCTGGCTTCCCCATTGACTTTGCTTATCAGAAGGTCGCAAAAAGTGATCCCATGACCTTGGGATACTGCAACCATCATAAATATGAACCGGCTGCCAAACATCCAAATGTAAATCACCTGACCATGGGGATGCTGAAATGGTCATAAGTGTGAAAATGGTCATAAATCACTTTTTCAGGGCCGTTGTAACATCGAATGATCACTAAATGAACTGCTGTAAATTGAGGACTACCTGTATAAATACTGGAATCTGGGCATTTGTATCTGAGAATTTTAGCAAAGCTATAAAAATTCCTTGCAAACTGCTCTTTAAAATTCTGGTAATGCACCACAATATCATCATTTTCAGATTCATAATACTGTAGAATGCGAATGTGCAGGTGCAATAAATTATTGAAAAAATGCATGAACTATCCGCTACAACTATACTTTCCCCCTCTCCTCTGTCCTCCCTAGTAATCCCAAATTCTGATGACTATAGCAATAAATCCTTGCAGTGTTCCTGGCAACATTAGAAGAGCCGTGGTGGTGCAGTGGTTAGAATGCAGTACTGCAGGCTACTTCTGCTGACTGCCAGCTGCCAGAGGTTCGATTCTCACCAGCTCAAGGTTGACTCAGCTCTCCATCTTTCTATGGTCAGTAAACTGATGACCCAGATTGTTGGGGGCAATATGCTGACTCTGTAAACTGCTTAGAGAGGGCTGTAAAGCACTGTGAAGCTGTATATAAGTCTAAGTGCTATTGCTACTGCTTTTTCCCAAAAATAAGACCCTGTCTTATATTTTTTGGAACCCTGAAATAAGTGCTCGGCCTTATTGCCATGCGCTCGAAAGCCCGATTGGGCTTATTATCAGGGGGAAACAAGGTATTTGCAGAAATGGCTTTGGCAGTTCCTTGTTCCAGGGCTTGGAGGACGGGTCTGAAGTCACTCATTGGGCTTCCAAATTTAAGTCAGGAACAGAATTTAGTCTCTAAAAGTTTAATCTAGCACCTTAACTACTAGACCAAACTGGCTCATACCTGTGCTGTGCTATGCCATGCCATGCCACGTCGTGCCATGCTTGTTCATATTCTGTAACAAACAAGCCTATGTCATACACTTTAATTGGGAATACCGCAGTAAACTGAAATCTGTTTTCCAGAAAGCAACAAATATTGCTCCCTCTTTCTGTATTTATGGTAGGGAATGATTTTTTTCCCTTTAAGTTCCAACTGAAAGCAAAGAGATCTCATTGTGTTATAATCATTGTTTCCTGTTTGTTACCTAATGACATCATTTCCTGTTTCCTGTCTGATTAAATCCTTGGCAACTGTTTTTCTCAAGCATTAACCAACTTCCCACTCTCCCTCCCCCTTACTTGTTAAACAAAAATACTATAATAAATATATTTCTAGCTGGGAGTTCTGACAAAAGAAAAATGCAACTTCCTCAATTAACTACTCAATTTCCAACATTAACTTAATATTGTTACAATATTTCCTATTCATTACATGTTTTAGTGAATATAACTTGCTATAAAACATATTTCAATTAAAATTCTGAACAGGAAAACAAAATTTAATAATTTTTTAAAAATGGCTTCTTTACACTTGGCCAATAACACTTGGCCTCACACTTGGCCAATAAATTCTATTCTACTCTATTCTATTCTAAAGTGGAAATTTGGTTCATAGATATATTACTACAATAGAATATTTCTTAAATGTCTCTCCAGTTGAGGATGTAATTAGAAAGGATACTGTGAGTTAGATCTATGTCAAAAGCATGCAACTTAAGACTTTTAAGGCAGACCCCAGGTTTTTCTATGCAGCTCTCAGCCTAGGAAGGACTATAAAATTACCCACTGAAGTCCTTAAAATTCTGTTCTACAGCTACAGCACAAGTCTTGTTGTGAACATGATCTAGGACAGGGGTCTCCAACCTTAGCAACTTTAAGATTTGTGGACTTCAACTCCCAGAATTCTTCAGCCAGCTTTGCTGGCTGAGGAATTCTGGGAGTTGAAGTCCACAAGTCTTGAAGTTGCCAAGGTTGGAGATCCCTGATCTAGGATACCTTTATCAATGATGTCACTGATAACATTTCCTGGCTTCTGCAACCACACCTACCTATATAAGGTGTGACTGGTATTTTCTGAAAAAATTAGTCAATCTTTAAATAAGCTGTGCACCTACATTGATTTAACATAGTTTTGAAAAAACAATAGAACATTTTTTTTTAAAAAGATGGCTTTAGCTTTTATGAAAGAGAAGTGGCCCTGTGATACACAGAGGGGATCAATTTCAAATGACATTTCCGGAGATATAGTGAACTGAAGGAGGCTCCATGAAAGTGTATTCAGCAAAGACCAAGGAACCAATGAGTATACTGATTCCTCAGAACCTCTTCAGATAAGGAAAGGATGGATGATCACCCACTTGGGCTCCGGATGACTGTTCCTCACAAGGAGGCAGCAGGAGAGCAGTTTTTTATGGATTTGAGCACTAGAAGACAAAGGGATCAATAATAAAAAAATACCCTATGTCACAAGACTCCAAATTTTGGGCTTAGACAACTTAGAACTATGCAGACTTCAATCTGACCTAAGTGTAGTACATAAAATTATCTACCACAATGTCCTACCTGTCAATGACTACTTCAGCTTCAACAAAACACAAGCAAATAATAGATACAAACTCAAACCGCTCCAAACTTGATTGCAGAAAATATGACTTAAGTAAGAGTGGTCAATGCCTGGAATGCACTACCTGACTCTGTAGTTTCTTCCCCAAACCCCCAAAACATTAAGCTTAAACTGTCTACTGTTGACCTCACCCCATTCCTAAGAGGTCGGTAAGGGGTGTACATAAGTGCACCCACATGCCTACTGCCCCTGTCCTAATATTCCTTTTTTTACTTACTCCTTTCATGTATCCAAATTATGTTTATACTTTTACCTGTTATCTTATATATGATTGGCAAATAAATAAAATAAATAAATAAAAATCTTGCTTGCAGCCATGGCAAAGCCTTTTAAAAGACACAAGCCTCACTTTCTCATCACTTTTGGAAATTGCTTACTATATTAACCATCTTAGAGCTATTAGAAAGCTTTGGAACAACAGTTTGAAACAGTTGGGTGAGTTTTATCTTCAATTCTGAACAAAAGAAAATTAAGACTTGAGTAGTTGGAGCTGTAATTCCGACAAAGGTGATGTGGGATTGACAAGAGAATCAACACCAGCACCAGCATGCCTACCATTCCTGTCCTAATGTTGCCTTTGATTGTATCCAATTCGTATGGTTATTTCATGCTTATATTTATATATACTGTTGTGTTTGACAAATAAATAAATTAAAAAATTAAAAAAACATAATAAATGAGCAAGGCTGAAGGAAAAACAAATGTAGGCATACTGAGATTTTGCTTTGATGATGCCTGCTTTCCTTATGTCTTCTGAATGCACATCCATATGCAGAACAACTAAAAAAAGGTTCACGTTCCACATTTTTCTAGAAAGATAGCAAGTACCGAAAAGAGGGCTAGAATTGTTGTGAGGTGGAGGGACCCCTTTTCCATGCTATTTTCCTGGCTAAAATTGATAACCTAAATCTATTATTTTTTGTGGGATGAAGCACATGAGGCCACTTGGGGACCTGCACATCCCCCCCCCTTAAAATGAAAAAAAAATATCTCTGCTTGAATGTTGTTGTCTGCACCCAGTTTGAAAAGCCTACTCGGTTCTATTTTGGAAAAAAATAACTGAAAAACCATTTGGCTCTTGCATACCACAGCTAGTTGGACTCCAATAAAAATCTTCACTGCAGCTGTTGATTGCCTTTCTATATTAATAAATAATCCTATATATAATGGTACTTTGGGGGCAAGTAACATTATGCAGAGCACAGGAAATAGTTATTTGTAATGTTGGATTTACCATCTGACAGCATTTACCATCTGATATGTTTAGTTGTGCCATTCCAGTTTTCATAAATATCCAGGAATGTGGAGGTTGACCTGTGGTTAGAAGGATATAGGATTTCAAGCTGGACTCCAGATTGATTTGACTTCTGATACACAAACAACATCTAGTTTGACCTTACAGTCTCTAGGCCCAAGGAGCAGCTTGTACTGCAACCATGAACCAGTAGAGGGCACTCCAGACCCACTTGTGGCACTTATGAAGTCCTAATGACAATTGCTTGCAATTTCCAGTTTGAGCAAAAGGAAGCCTTCTCTTTTTATTTATTCTTATTTTACTTGTTTATTTATTTTTCGTCAAGCATGTATTTTATGACAGATACAAATGTAAACATAATTATAAATACATGTAAAGGGTATGAATAAAAGAAAACATTAGGGCCTTCTCTGTGGGGGCTCCCGCCCTCTGGAACGAACTCCCCCCAGGACTTCGTCAACTTCCGGACCTCCGAACCTTCCGTCGCGAGCTTAAAACTTATTTGTTCATCTGCGCAGGACTGGATTAGTTTTTTAAATTTGTGGGTTTTTAAGGGGTTAAATGGGTTTTGAATGGGTTTTTAATGGGTTTTATTATTTGCTAAATTTTAATTGCGGCCAATTTGAATAAGTTTTTTAGTGGTATTTTAATAGTATTTATTTTGTAATAGTACTGTCATTTTATCTGGCTGTAAACCGCCCTGAGTCCCTCGGGAGAAGGGCGGTATAAAAATTTAAATAATAAATAAATAAATAAATAAATAAATAAATAAATTAGGACAGGGACAGTAGGCACACTGATGCGCTTATGCACGCCCCTTACAGACCTCTTAGGAATGGGGTGAGGTCTACAATAGACAGTCAAAGGTTAAAGTTTTGGGGGTTTGGGGAAGAAACCATAGAGTCAGGTAGTGCATTCCAGGCGTTGATAACTGTAAAATACTGCAGAAGCATTTTCTGCAGTCTAGTCTGGATCGGTTTACCATGAGTTTGTATCTATTGTGTGCTCTTGTATTGTTTTGGTTGAAGCTGAAGTATTCATTGGCTGGTAGAACATTGTAGCAGATGATTTTATGTACTATGCTTAGGTCAGAGCGAAGACGGCAAAGTTCTAAATTATCTAATCCCAAAATTTCGAATCTGGTGGCATAAAGTATTTTGTTGCGAGCAGAGGAGTGGAGGACTTTCCTTGTGAAATATCTCTGGACTCATTCAATTGTATTAATGTCTTATTAATTATTTATCTCTGTCTTATCCTATAACACAATCCTTACCGGTTTTATCACACCCCCACTTTTGGTTCAAATACAGTTAATTCTTATAGGCTGGACTCTCTTAGGTTACCTTGATGTACTATGAAAGAGGGAGGAGAGAGAAAATGGATGGAAAAAGGAGGAAAAGTTCATTTTTACTGTACTGTACTGTCCCAAAGTGGAAACCATGTCCCTCCCTCCCTTTCTGTCTCCAGCATTCTAAATGCATAAGCCTACAGCTGCAGGTTGCCCTCAAACTGCAAGAGATCGGTTCAGATTCCTGGTAAAAGTGAACTATAATTTTCTCCATGCTGGTGGCTTGGGGCGTTGAGAAGACATGTTGGAAGACAACATGAAGGGAACTCAGAGAACTAACTGACAAGTGTCCCCATTCACATTCGGATGGTGGCCCTTCCCATTCCTTTGCTTTGGGCGCATCCAGGGGTGGGCTGCTGGGGCTTCACAGGGCTTTGGGAGAACCTCTAGCTAAGATTCTGTGCAGTTCGGAGAACCCCCAAATCCCACTACTAGCTGGCCCCTCCCACCCCACCCCGCCCCTCTCAGGAGTCCCCACGCAGCCTCTTTTGGATGCAGGTAAGTGCAGGGTGCACGTGGAAGCTATGGGAGGGCAAAAAACGGGCCAACCTGAAGTTCGGGAAGGCCAGAAACAGGCCTGTTTCCAGCCTCCAGAGATTCTCCAGAACCTGGTGAGACCGTTTTCGCCTCCCGGAAGCTCTAAGAAAGCCTCCGGAGTCCAGGGAGAGCAAAAATGCCCCCATACCCGCTGTGGTGCAGGAGGCCGACTAGGCCACGCCCACCAATGGCCACACCCACCCAGCAACCGGGCATGCTAAAATTTTTGAAGCCCACCCCTGGGCGTATCCATCATGAGGTACTCTAACTGACTGGGTCTTTGAGAGGAAGAGAACCTTTGAGACAGAACCAATCCAGACAAATCTGCTGAGTGGCCTCCCTCTTTCCTCATTACCAAAAAATATCCTGCAACTAGCAGAACCGTTCATATTTGTGCCCTTATTTTTAGAAAGAGAAGGCGCTCTTCTAGCTCTCAAAGTAGAATTGTGTTGCCTGCCATAGCATGCTTCTTCAACACATTCCATCACAAATAAAGGGCAATCAAGCTTCTTCAACACATTCCATCACAAATAAAGGGCAATCAAGCCTCAGAATCAAAAAGGTTTGTGCCTATGGTTTTCAGCGATTGGAGGTGAAGCATTAGTGATGAGACAACTCAGTATTACTTGACCTAATTTTGTCAGCTTCCTATTGTCCCTGTCCTCCAGGCCTTATCCTTTCCTCAGTATTGCTTTAGCTCAGGGATCTCCAGCCTTGTTCCCTTTAAGACTTGTGGACTTCAACTCCCAGAGTTCCTCAGCCAGCTTTGCTGGCTGAGGGACTCTGAGAGTTGAAGTCCACAAGTCTTAAAGGGACCAAGGTTGGAGACCCCTGCTTTAGCTCTAATTGCAGGTTGTTATAAATTGCTGGACTACTGCCAAATACATCTGAAAGGACAGAAGGAACTGAGCCAGCTTTTCCCAATCTGGTGGCTTACATGTTTGGACTACAATTGTTTGGACTACAATTCCCCAGCGAACATGGACAAAGGTTGGGGAGGGCTGATTTAAGCAAGGAGCCGTAAAGTCATTTTACTGACTCTTTTGCAAAGAGTTGAGATACTGTCAGTGGTGGGATTCAACCGGTTCGCACCCCTTTGGCCAAACTGGTTGTTAAATTGCTGGCTAGCCCTGCCCCTCCCCACCCCTTCCAGAAGTCCCCACGCGCCCTGTTTTGGCTCCCAGGTAAGTGCAGGGAGGCCTACTAGGCCCAAAACAGGGCGTGGAGGGATGCAGCACGCCCCCCACCCTCCCTCAGCCTGTTTTTGCTCCCAGGAGGCTGAGTGCTGCCTGTCACACCTCCTGGACATGCTCACCATGGCCATGCCCACCCAGCCGGTCATTAGGGCAGAGAAACGGTTGTTAAATTATTTGAATCCCACCACTGGATACTGTACTTGTATCTTAAAGTAGCATCTGCAGAATCCCAGATTCTTCAGATATTGTTGAACTTCAATTTCCATTGGCCATAGTCAGCATGAAAAACAGTCAGGGCCAACAGAAGTTTACAAATAATATTTGAAGGATACTAGGCTCTTCATTCTCACTGGAAAACTTTCCCAAAGTATTACTGCTTTAAAGACACAGTCTGTCTTAGTTCCGTCAGAAGAATTTTTATAAAGTGAAACAATAAGGACAAACTTTAAGGATGTCTTCTCCATAACTCTTGTTTATAAACTGAGATTTACCTCAAAGGGCCTTTGTGCACTGCACTGCTTTATATGCCATTAGACTCATAGAATTAGTAGAGCCTAATTTAATCTCTGGGAAATCTGAGACGAATTATGCTTCAGTCTCTGCCTGAAAACTTCAAGCAAGTAAGATCTCACCTGTCACCTGTCCCAGTCATATAATCCTGTTGCATTACTCAGTTGCTCTCATTATCAAGAAATTTCTCCTAATGTATCGACTAAGCAGTAGGGACTCCACAGAGCTTATTTCTCAGTAATTGTGTATAGGATTGCCTTGTTACCCATTTAAGCCCTTTATATCTAATTCTGCTTACTCTGGCTTCAGGAGGCATATTTGACATTTGACCAAACTATGATCACATTCACAAATTAAATAATGGGAAGGACAAAGGAGCTACTTACCTTGTGCTCTGCCTCCTCTTAGTTTTCCCCATCTTCTCTATTATTCAGTTCACCTTTGTGTCTTCCTGAGCAAAGTCCTAAATTTCGGCTACCCACCATTTATTTTCAAAGAACAATAAGGATAGCTATGTAATCTTTATGAACTCTGGGGCACTGCTGCAAATGGAGATTAGGACAAACACTTTGCTTTACAATTAGCTAGCTTCACAGTTGTGCTTCAGATAGAAGAATCAGATCAATATGAATGGGGAAGTTTGAGGGTCTCTAAGAAAGGTGTCAGTGGGCATAATACCAGCTCTGAGAACACTGAATAGAGCTGAATGTATTCAGTGCAGGGGAGAGTCTATCAATACTGTGAAGAAAATGCATGCATTCTTGGTAATAAAACAGCATCTTGTTAAAAATCTGACAATGCATAAATCACACAATTACTTAGAACAGTGTCGGCGAACCTATGGCACGCATGCCAGAAGTGGCAAGCGAAACCATCCCGCAAAGAATGTGTGACCTCACTGGCTCCTATTCCGCATTCCTGTGATCACACACACACTGGTCAGCTGGCCGTTGTGCATGCAGGAACTGCAGAACCCGGAAGAGTGGTGTTCCATCACACATGCGCAGGCCGGCACCCAACCTCCCGGGTTGACGTTGCGCACATGCGCAATGGCCAGCTGTTCTTCAGGCGTGCTTCCATGCCAGTATCCGGGTGTTCGGGTGCCAGCTCACGCATGTGTGATGGACCGCTGCTCTTCTGGGTATCGGCGCTCCCACGTGCGTGAAGGCCAGTGAGGCTGCACATACCTCCCGGGATGGTTTCATGTGCCATTTCTGGCACACAGGCCGGCACGTGGGGACGTCAAAGGTTCACCATCACTGACTTAGAAGATCCTAATACACATTCAGACTTTAAGTACTGAAATTGAAGAGGGAAGGAAAGCACCTGTAAACATCTGGGAGCTGTAATTGTAACTCAGAACTTGTAAAATATTTAGAAGAAGCAGCTGCAGGAAGATAGAAGCCTTGATTAAAATACAATCATAGCCATGAATCCTCTGAACTGCCTCACTCTCGGCTCCTGAGCTTTTCCACAGGAACAAATTTCAGAGGAACTTGGATCTCGAATTACCAGCATAATGTGTAATTGTCCTTACTGCCTTCACTGTCCTCTGCAATTTTGTGGTGGCCAGTATTTTGTGGTGAAGAAAAGAGCAGAACAATATTGTCTAAATCAGGGGTGTCAAACTCATGTCGTCACAGTGGTGGCATCACTTAATGTATCAGGACTTTCCCTCCCCTTCAGTAAACCAGGCGTGGCCATGGCCAGCCTGTTATGCATCCATAGGCCAGTAGTTTGACAGCCCTGGTCTAAATCATGGCATGAGGAAAGAAATGGAGTTGGGTGATACTGAAGTTAGATAAACAGAAAGACTATCTTGCCCACTACCGTAGCTGTCATTTCACAATAAGAATACTAATCACTTCACTGAATTGTTCTAAATTAGTTTTTCCCCATCAGTCTGATACATGGGAAATTCTAGAGTTATTAACCTATAAGCATCTCAAATTAAATAACAGATTTCAAATATTAGCACAACAAGCTTGGAGACTATCATTCTTTCAATATATAACTTTCCTTTAGATCGTTGAAATGTCATGGACCTAATACATCTTGATTTCAGCAAATACCTCCATTGTGATTTGGATGGCTAAACAATGCATAGCCAAAAATCAGGAACAGTTTAGTAGCATTTTTTTTTCCTGACTTATAACTCTTTTTTAAAGGCATCACCTTTGCAAGCTATGGTTCATTTCATCAGATGCACTGTCTGCCATACACTAACATGGATGTCCTCTTATAATGCATACACAGCTGGCTCAAAATTGTACTCAAAGAGTCCATATCAGTAGTTCCTCATCAGACTAAAATGAGGTATTGAGTTGCCACAGGATTCAGTAATTTAAGATTAAATCTGGAATAATTGAAGGTTAGAATTGTTTCCCAAACAGATTGAGAAGAGAAGAACATCTATTTTTGATGACCTGCAAGTTTGAGTTCTGGAAGAACTGTGTGTACCAGTGGTAGTCAACCTGGTCCCTACCACCCACTAATGGGCGTTCCAGCTTTCATGGTGGGCGGTAGGGGTTTTGTCTGATACTGAAGCACTTTCCTTTTTTTTAAATTTAATTGACTTTTTAAAAAAATTTCATAGCATTATTTTAAAACATTTTCATTAGGTTTTCATAAAATTCCCCGTGACAATTTAAATTTCTGAAAATATACTATTTGTATCGCCTGCGCATAAGTTTAGTTCATGTTACGTAAGTGAAACTAAATGGTGATTTTGTATGTGACCGCAAACAAAAGAGCCTCATCCCAGAATAGCTTGGCATCTCCCCCCACATCACCCAGCTGTAATAGACAAGCAGAGCTGGTAGCCGGCGCACCCCCCCAAACCCAAGCCACGATGCGCGAGAGGCATGCACAGATGACAATACACAGCGCATTACTGTGGAATCGGTGGGTGGTTAGAAAATTTTACTACTAACAGAGATACAAAAGTGGGCAGTAGGTATAAAAAGGTTGACTATCCCTGGTCTATACTTTTAAGCAAAAAGTTAACCCAGCTGGATTCAATGGTTGCCCCAGGATAAGGTTCCTTTGGGAGATCGACAAGGATCATAACATGATGCAATTCTGACTCTATTATGTCACCTGGGCCCAGCAAGCAGGACAATCATCCATATGCTCAGGCAACACATTCCAAGATTGCTGTTATGTAATGCTATGCTTGTTGTTTGTTTGTGTTGTGACTGATATTCCATTATGAGCATATTCAAAGTTTACAGTGTCCTGTCACTTTAAATCAGGGGTGTCCAAACTACGGCCCGCGGGCCAGTTTTTATTGGCCCGCAGCAAATTCTGAAAGTATAATTGAATATGGCCCTTTTCGGCCGCCTCCCGGTACTTGCCCGGTGGTTCGCTGCGAGGCTCGCGGCTCCTCCCCATGGGCGGGGAATAATGAAGGGAGGGGGCGGAGGAGGCGGCGAGCGGGAAAGAGGCTGCTGGCCGTGCCTGACCCCAGCAGTTCTACCCTCGCCTTCCTCGGGCCGCCTGGCGAGGCTCCTCGCGCCTCCCCATGTCGGACACGCGTGGCGGCAGTGACAGCCATCGAGAAACAGGTGAGGAGGCGGCGAGCGGGAAAGAGGCTGCTGGCCGTGCCCGACCCCAGCAGTTCTACCCTCGCCTTCCTCGGGCCGCCTGGCGAGGCTCCTCGCGCCTCCACCCCTTGGGCAGGGAATAACGAAGGGAGGGGGCGGAGGAGGCGGCGAGCGGGAAAGAGGCTGCTGGCCGTGCCCGACCCCAGCAGTTCTACCCTCGCCTTCCTCGGGCCGCCTGGCGAGGCTCCTCGCGCCTCCACCCCTTGGGCAGGGAATAATGAAGGGAGTTTCAAGTTCATACCAAATACAAAACAAAAGCCAAGATCAGGGGTGTCCAAACTTGGTCTCTTTAAGACTTGTGGACTTCAATTCCCAGAGTTCCTCAGCCACACCCCAAAATAAGCCACGCCCACAGAACTGGTACGAAAAAAAATTAGCCCTCCTCCCCCTGTTCAATGGTGTGGCCCGGGCCTTTGCTTATTTTTCTGTATTTGGCCCTCACCAAAAAAACTTTGGACACCCCTGCTTTAAATCATCAGCTTCCAGCTAAAATGTTGGTGGTAAGGGTAAGACTGGAAGAAATAAGGATGGACAGATGACATTTGGTTTCTCAGAGGTTCATTAACATGCAAAACCGACAAGTGATGATTTTTTTTAACAATACAGAATTAAAATTTAAGGGGGCAACTCAGAATATTGTAGACAGACAGAAACCCAGCTATGTTTCCAAAGCACCATCCATCCCTTGGCTGTGGAATAGGGGAGGTGATCTTTGTCCCTAGAGGTGGGCAGTTAATTTTCCCAAGGGGCCATGAGAAACTGGAACTGTTGTTGAGGGCCGAACCAATAGGCTGAACTTAATTCTCCTCAATATCAATTTGATCGCTTTGTAAAAACCAGTAAGTTATATGCTTTTGGTTAGGTGCTACTGGTAAGAATACCAATTACAATATAATTACCTGTATGAAAATGTGGAATAGGTCAAACCTAGCAATTAAACAAAAGTAAAAATGCCAATCATCATATCACTATTTCATTTCATTTTTAACAAAGGCCTCTGTGGCTCAGACTGCTAATGCAGTCTGTTATTAACAGCAGCTGCTTGCAATTACTGCAGGTTCTAGTCCCACCAGGCCCAAGGTTGACTCAGCCTTCCATCCTTTATAAGGTAGGTAAAATGAGGACCCAGATTGTTGGGGGCAATAAGTTGACTTTGTATATAAATATACAAATAGGATGAAGACTATTGCTAACATAGTGTAAGCCGCCCTGAGTCTTTGGAGAAGGGCGGGATATAAATGCAAAAAACAACAACAAAGTTTTAACCTTCTCAAAAACAATTCTGAAATTGTGTATGTTTTGCAGTGTGCTAACGACCAACAATTAATTAACTTTACACAAAAAGGAACAGCCTTCAGTCTATTTCATTCTGTACTTCATCAATATGTTCAACTGCTTCCTGTTGCTCTTTGTCAGAAATCTCTTTCAGCCCCACCCATCATGGTTGGAAATCAAGTTGAGGGAGAAGGGAGCATAGAGCCACTTCTACCTCCTCAGGCTGCTCCAGGCAAGAGACAAGCACTAAACAAGTGCAGAAAATAACTTACCTTCTTTGTCTGCCGTGGCCACCAGTGCAGAATTGGACCCAACTTGGCTACTCCTCCCACCCCCTGCAGTGTGCTTATTTACATTTGATTTCTAATTTCCAATTGACCTCACGTGTGCTGTACAGGGACAGCCCAAAGGCCAGATGTGGCCTGGGGCTGTAAAATGCCCAGGTCTGGTCTAGTCCAAGGTTCTCCAAAACAGGGGCCTCCAACCTTGGTCCCTTTAAGACTTGTGGACTTTAACTTCCAGAGTCCCTCAGCCAGCAAAGCTGGCTGAGGAACTCTGGAAGTTGAAGTCCACAAGTCTTAAAGGGACCAAGGTTGGAGACCCCTGCTCCAAAATGATCAATATTGATCCCCCCAAAGGTCGATGGTCAATGTTTTTATTATTCAAGAGGTCAATGTTTTTATTATTGTATTCATTGTACCATTAGTTAAAGTAATATTAAATTATTTTCAGATAATAAATGTTTGGGGTGGATTGATGAACAATTGAAAAATATCTAAAGAGGCCAATGAGTTGAAGAAAATGAAGACCTCCATCCTAGGCAATATTTGTTTTCTTTGCTAGTAAGAACTGAAAAGCTTCCTGGCTTACCTTTATTCCTCACTATCCTGCCATCAAAGAAGAACTAAATTCTTTTGTTTTGCCTGCCACTACAAGAGAAAATGCTACTGGTAACCCCCCCACCCCCACCCCCAAATTCAAAACAAACTACTCCAATATCTGGACCAGCTAACTGATCTACCGTATACCTGCTTACTTGTTTCCCATATTATGTTATTTATTTATTATTCTGTATATAACTAAACTTCACCATCCTAGTGCATGCAAGTTAACAAAATGCTGGGGTGACAGTAGGGAATGGCAAGGATGGTCCACGATAGTCTACGATACAAGATACTTTAATCTGTATTTTTGCAGGCCATGCATTCTATGCAGTCTTTTTACACTTTGGTACACAACTAGTTGGCATCGTGGCTACATTCTTCTTTTCAACCCTGCTAAGCTTAGAAAGCCCATCATACTAACTCTGTGCCCCTTGTTTTCTTCTGCACACAGCCCAGTCAGCTGAGTGGCTTGCAAGCGGTCAGTCAGAGCGGAGGACACTGGATTTGAAGTATGATGCCCAAAATCATTTGAAGTGCAACTTGAATCTTCAATGCCAGATTCCAAGGGCTACATGGTAAGAGATATTCAGAAAAACAAACTTCATATATGTATATATTTTCACTAATCCTTTTTCTGTATACATTCGTTCAGAGATTCCTTCTATGCCAGTATCGGCGAACCTATGGCACATGTGCCGGAAGAAGCTGGTTCCATGTTCCTGTGATCACACACATGCCGGTCAGCTGGCCATCGTGTGCGCGGGAGCGGCGGAACCCGGAATAGTGGCGTTCCGGCACACATGCGCAGGCAGGCACCTGACCTTCTGGGTTGACATTGCACGCATGCGCGATAGCCAGCTGTTCATTGGGTGTGCTTTCATGCCCGTATCTGGGTGTTTGGGTGCCGGTTTGTGCATGCCGCTTTTCTGGGTATTGCCGCTCCTGCACACACGAAAGCCAGTGGGACTGTGCATACCTCCCGGGATGGTTTTGCATGCCACTTCCGGCACGCAGGCCGGCACGCGGGAACGTCAAAGGCTCGCCATCACGGTTCTATGCTAATCTTTGTAATATTGTAATATTGTAATACTGAATTCAGTTTTGCATTAGTCTCCCTAGAAAGCAGTGTCAGTGGTTCAGCTAAGGATGAAGTTAAAATAGAAGGGAAGCCTGTATTTCAGTAAGAGGACACCCTTGTAATAGTTCTCTTACTGTCAGCAGAGTAGGTCAAAGAGACTGTGGTTCAGTGGGCTTCAGACATTTCAGGGCTGCTGCCCAATCTTATCACATGGTGAAACAAAATAGAGGAGCATCCACCCAAGAATAAAACAGCTGAGTTATTCTTATTGCTCTAGTTGCCCCACTCAACCACTTGGAAAGAAAAGAGGAGCAAACATAGTTCTGATTCAGAGGTGGGATTCAGCCGGTTCTGACCAGTTCGGGCGTACTGGTAGCTCCGACAATCAGCTGAGAGTGAACCAGTTTGCTCCAATGATCAGATGGGCCTGCCCACTCCTGCACTATAACCTACCTATGGTTTGGTTTTTTTAAGCCCGGTGTTGTGACCCAGGCCCAGGTAGATAGTAGTAAACTCAGTCAGTTTAAAAACAAACTTTATTAGAACAGCTGAGAATTAACTCATTCTCAGCATAGTCCAAACTAAATCAAAGCAAATTCTTCCTAACACAATTCTTTAGTCTTATCACCAACCTTGGTCTAATTAGGCAAACTGCCAAAGTGTTTTCTTGGCAAAAATTCAAAAGCAGAAAACGCCGACAAGAAATAAATGCAGCAAGACAAGACTATCAATCTTGTTTTCTGGCAAAGAGCCCAAACACCGTTGCTGATCTTTTAAGCCTATAGGAGGGACCAATCATCTCTTGGCCCTACTACCAAGTCGTCCTCTTTGCTTTAGCTGCTCTTGCCTTCTGGCAGCTCTTCTCATGCGTGCATTAGGAACAGGCTCCTCCTGTTCCTCTGCCACACTACTGTCAGCACATCACTCCCAGATGGCCCTGGCCCCACCTCTGCCTCCTATGCAGAGCCCTCATCCAGGCCTTCCCCAGCCTCCAGGACTGGCCCATGTTCTTCCTCAGCCTCATTGTTGTCCAACTCTGTTGCCAGCTCCGCAGGCTGCTGGCAGTCCACAACACCCAGGTGATAGACACAGCAGAGTGGATTGCCGTGCCACAGCTGTTTCATTCTTGATTCACTAGAAGGTAACTTTTGATCGTAATGTGCATGCGTGCGAAGCGTGCCCAGAGCGCACGTGCAGCAAACCGGTTGTTACAACTTGTGAATCCCACCATTGCTCTGATTTATTTAAATGCGATTTTATTCATTGAGAAAATATAGGCAATTGGGAAACTAAGACTCCCTCCACTGAGGCCACCTTCTGGAGCAATCCAAGAAGAAAAAGAGGGTTAATTTTCATGACTTACAAGTAGAATATGGTCTCAAGTCAAACATTAACAAAATCCCAAATGGTTTGATGGATGTCAGACCTTATCATTTGCGTAGATTGAGGCTAAACTTAGTCTAGTCTAGATTTACTGTAGGTGTTAAATTCACACCTCACTGTAAGATTAGGCTGGGATCCTTCCACAGGTACTCTGAGCAGGTAAAGGGAAACTGTAATTTGACCTTTCCAATTCAGCACTTTAACTATGGCAATAATTTAATATATGTATATCTGTGTGCGTGTAAATGGGAAGGTGGCATAGCATAGTGTCTCCTTAAAAGTCTCAGTAAATAAACAAAGAAATTAGATGGCTTAGTTTTAGGTAAGAGAAGGCTCCATGATGCTAAAGCAATTGGGACTTTATATAATTCTGGAATGTGCACTGATGGTCAGAATGTATATATTTCTGGACTGTTACAGGCGAGACGGTCAAGGATGAAGATTCCAACTCCTTGGATTGTAATAATTTTGGGCTTTCTTCTTCTTTAGCTTGACTCTATCTCCCACTCCATACCTCCACTGCCATTCAGTGATGAAACACATTTCTAACGCATCTCGTATAATTTTGAAGAAAACACTGAGAACTCAACTACCTATTCCACTTCTTTTTCTGCCTATAGCAACTTCTATGATGATAAAAGCAATACGTAGAGCACTTAGGTGATGGCTAACCTTTTCCAGACCAAGTGCCCAAAACGCAAGTGCAATCCTGAACCCCCCAAATGCAATGCGCATGCAGCCCCCTGCGCATGTGTGCATGGCCTGGCATGCGCCCCCTGCACATGCGCGCACACCCTGTGCATGCATGGCAGAGACCCGAAGATCAGCTGGCCAGTGGGGGGGTGCACGTATGCACAGCAGAGCTGAACTGGAGCAATGGCTTGCATGCCCACAGAGAGGGCGCTGTGTGCCACCTCTGGCACGTGTGCCATAGTTTCGCCATCACAGATTTAGGGTTACCAACATAAACAGCATACTATTATTGTTCTCTTCATCTCATTGATTTGTGTTTTTCCCTCTTTCTTTTTAGAAGCGGAAGCAGTGGCCATTGATCCTCAGTCTAGAATTGAACACTTATACAAACACAGGAGAGAAGTTCAGAACACTTAGCAGAATTCAATACACCCAAAGGAGAGATTATATGTGACAACTTAGGCAATCTTTTCCTATCCTCTTCTATTCTGAAATGCTATTGGTTTGGACTGGTTTGGGTGAACCGGTAGTAGAGATTGGGAGTGGTTCGCCAAACCGGTAGCAACCACTGGCTGGCTACGTCCCTGAACTGGTCCACGGCCTGCAGTCCTGTCATGTTTTCCTGCCTTCCATGCGGCCTTCCTGGCATCCCGGTGCCCAACTTGTGAAGGCAGGCAAGCAGAAGGCCCTGTGGAAGGCAGGCAAGCATGGCAGGGCTGCAGGGAAGGGAGCTAGCAGCCTACTCCCTTCCCCGCAGCCCTGCCATGCTTGCCTGCCTTCCACGCTGCCTTCCCAGAGTCCCTGGGGCCAGCTTGCAAAGGCAGGCAAGCCATTCTATGTCTCCAGTCGCCCCCTCCCCTTTTGTGAGAACTATTTCCTATCAGTCTCTAGAAACTAACATCTACTCTCAATTTTTTATCAGTAAAACAAAGGCAACTTGATTTGTTTGGGTGTCTGCATGATGCATCAATATGTGAACAGCCAGCAGGAAGCTATGGCTGAAAGCAGACTCATCATAAACTGAATCAATAAGAAAAAAAATATGCCATAGGGAATCGAACCAACGTTAGTGGGCCTTAGCAAGAGCTGACTGTTTTTTTCCTTCCAAAAGTGGAGTTTTTGGCATTCTCTGAATTTGGTTGTTTGTTGCAACCCTTGTCATGAGAACATCAGAATAGACCTGCTGGATCCAGCCAAAGGCTTATCTTTGCCTACATTTTTTACATCCGAAGCCAACCTTATGAGAAACTGAGGAACAGGACTAGGCTTATATTTGGTAGCACCATTAAGATTAAAACTATCACCAGCCTTCTTCCTCGTGAACTTGCTCTTTCAAAGCAACTATCCAAGTTGGTGGGCCATCTCTATCGTGATATCACATGCACATCAGGGAGCCCTTTTCCTGGTGGTAAGATCAGGCAGACCTTAACAGAAGATATAGCCAATTTTCTGGCCTCCTTCAGTTAACAATACATTCAAAACTATTTCCTCATAATGGAAGGAGTATTTCCTTGATATGCTTATCTCCTGTCTCAGAGAGGAGTATATGCCAACAGAGCTTGTTCAGATGTACTTTATGCCTTTAATTTAATCCAATGTCTCTCGCTGTCTAAGAGCTGGGCCCATGTTTTTCAGACTGATGCAACATTTAAGCCATTCATGTTTCATTTTATGAAAATGAGCCATGAAAACGTGACATGCCAGAACAATAACTCCCATTCTTGTTATGCAATGGCCTATGCTTTTGTGCCTATGCAATATCATCCCATTATTTAAAAAAAAAAATAGATCAAAAAATAACAATGACAACAAAATAATGGTAAAATAACAAGTCCAATATTGTGTTATGTTTTTAAATTTAACAGCATAATAATACACGCACAATAGATACATTTTTTAAAAAAAATTGAGAAGGTGCCTGGAAATTTATATTACAAGTGCATCACAGAAATTTATCAGATCCATTTTGTAGCCCAAACTTTGGTTTTAAAATGGGTCCTTTCCATCAATTAGACATCAGAGGAAAGATTCTGAACGTGTTCCAATATTTGCCGTTCTTTGCAGAGAAGTGAAATGTTTCTTATTTCAGGCACTGTTGTGTCCAATACTGTGATTTAGATGCCACAGGACTACCTTAGAAAATATGATTCGCCCTAGTAATAATCATCTGTTCAGAAAATGGTTGGCAAACTAGCAGGATACCACAAACGCCACCAAAAGGGAAAAAAATGCAACAAGCTGTGATATTCTGGTTCTTTGAAAGGAAAATAATACTATATGTTGTAATAAAACAAATCAATTATATTTACAATTTACAGTTTCCAAAGGCAAAAGAAAAAGAATATGAGTTTAATTTTTATATTTATTTATTTATTTTAATTTTATATGCTGCCTATCTCACCTATCTCATTCAGTTCTACAGAGGAATTATTGAGTCTGTCATTTGCACCTCTATAACTGTCTGGTTCGGTTCTGCAACCCAACAAGAAAAACACAGACTTCAGAGGATAATTAGAACTGCAGAAAAAATAATTGCTACCAACCTGCCTTCCATTGAGGACCTGTATACTGCACGAATCAAGAAGAGGGCTGTGAAAATATTTGCAGATCCCTCACATCCAGGACATAAACTGTTTCAACTCCTACCCTCAAAACGACGCTATAGAGCACTGCACACCAGAACAACTAGACACAAGAACAGTTTTTTCCCCAAACACCATCACTCTGCTAAACAAATAATTCCATCAACACTGTCAGACTATTTACTGAATCTGCACTACTATATAATCTTCTCATAGTTCCCATCACCAATCTCTTTCCACTTATGACTGTATGACTATAACTTGTTGCTGGCAATCCTTATGATTTATATTGATATATTGACCATCAATTGTGTTGTAAATGTTGTACCTTGATGAACGTATCTTTTATGTACACTGAGAGCATATGCACCAAGACAAATTCCTTGTGTGTCCAATCACACTTAGCCAATAAAATTCTATTCTATTCTATTCTATTCTATTCTATTCTATTCTATTCTATTCTATTCTATTCTATTCTATTCTATTCTATTCTATTCTATTCTACGGGCAACTCAGTTATTCTATTAATATATCACATTAAGCTAAAGTATGGTTGCTTGCTTTTTTGCTTAATGAAATGTCTGAACCCAGCCACCGTGAACTATAAACCATTATTCAAGCCTTAGCACAAGGTACAATTCCAGACAAATACGTTTTATTTAATAATTGATTACATTGTTGGAAGAAATTTCCCCGGTTCTTTCCCAGCTGGGACACACCACAGACGCTGAGAAGAAATGGATGCTGCCAGAAAGTGGATTTTTTTTTAATGTAGGAAGGCAAGAAGCAACAAGTGACACAGGTGGAGCATTCTTGGCTTGCAAGCACCTTGGGAGTGTGAATCTGAGCCTTTTATGCTTAATTCCCCTTTGAAGTTCCTGCATCTTGATGACTTTTGGTGTGTTTCTGATTGCCATGGGTTTTTTTTCCCTGGGTTTATCTTGGTTCCAGGTCTTTTGTTTGTTGTCCTTGGGGTTTAATCATGTCAGGGGCAGGAAAAAGGGAGTTTCTGTTTACCTTGGAGAGTTTATTTTTAGCCTGGTTCCCTTTATCTTAATGGCTCTACTTAAGTATTTCTGTGGTCAGCTTTGTTACTTTTGTAACAGCTGTTAGCAGGCTGCTCTGAGTTTTCCTTTCAGCTGGTGCTTCTTGGTTTTCTTAAAAGGGGAAGGGCTGGCTTGAGTCCCTTGACACTGTTTTCTAAGGTTCCTGGTGCTGTGAAGTTTCTGGCACTGTCCTTTTGAAGTGTACTTCCCATAACATTATGATTAAATTATAATAGCCAATTATAAATTATGAAATAAATTTTGATTCACCATATTGTGGTTTAGCCCTACAATATTCAAAAGTTGAACCAATTGATGAAAAAATGTTGTGGAGCTTTTCAGAGTCTCAAAACCTCCGTTCAGGGCAAACTTTCCCTAAAATACCATGTCAATGACTTGTCAGCACATCAATAAATTGCTGCTGGCCAGTAGGAATCAGAAGGCATGATTTGAGATTTAGGGTAATGTATGGCTGCTGCTTATTTTATTTGAGAGGTAAACATTAGTTTCGGTGCCAGACATTGATAACTGGCAGAGTTATAATTTCAAGCACCAATTGTACTGCTTTAGTGAAGGAAGTTTGTGATTTCACACCACAAAAAAAGAGGCTTCACTCAGAGATTAACGATTTGACATTGCAAAGGCTGATTTAATTGCCAGAGAGTTTTGATTTTGAAACCCGTTTTCTGGTCCCAGAAATTAATCAGTCATTTGCAGTTTCCGTGTAATGTAAGAGGGAGGGACAAAAGGGAATAAAAGATGATGCTTGTGTATTATTGTGAAGCAATGTAGACGTGGCCTCAGGAATGGGGAAGGAATGAACAAATGGTGAGAAAGAAAACTCAGTCCTAAGGAAGAAGACTCACTTGATTTAGTGTAAGATGAGGCAGAGAGAAACTCTGATCAGTCATTTGCAGTTTCCATGTAATGTAAGAGGGAGAGACAAAAGGGAATAGAAGATGATGTTTGTGTATTATTGTGAAGCAATGTAGATGTGGCCTCAGGAATGGGGAAGGAATGAACAAATGGTGAGAAAGAAAACTCAGTCCTAAGGAAGAGGACTCACTTGATTTAGTGTAAGATGAGGCAGAGAGAAACTCTGATAAGCTTTCAGGATGATAAATCTGAAAAATCTGAAAAATCTGTAGAGATTCTCAGTCATCCAGGTCATGGTTGTCCCAAAGATGCTTTTTCAGGAGGCAATTGGACTTTCTTGTTTTTTCTTTTGAAAACGTTTCGCTTCTGATCCAGGAAGCTTCTTCAGCTTTGATAGGATGCACAAGGTCTTGGATGAGAAGGGAAATGTCTTCAAAAGAAGAAACAAGAAAATCCTTCCATTCCCCACTATCCTGTCAGAGCTGAAGAAGCTTCTTGGATGAGAAGCAAAAACGTCTTCAAAACAAAAAACAAGAAAATCCAGTTGCCTCCTGAAAAAGCACCTTTGGGACATTCAAGATGATGTTATTTTATCCTACAACAATAAAAAGCATTCCCAGAATCGCCTCTGGTGCCTGTTTCTTGAGATTGCCTTCCTCAAAGGGTTGACAACGATATATTTTCCATCCTCTCCTCCAAAGTATTGCCTTTTTTTAAAAAAATGGAAAATATTATAATCTTACCATTGTCAAAGGCACAATTACCTTTCTATAAAGATTTTAGGAGTTTGCATTAATCACTAATTATGATGATGTTTAGTCAGGCAATAAAAAAAATCTTTGCTTTTTCATCACAATTTACATTTGACCATATCTGAGTTTAAGTCTATCACATTTAAGTTGTAAAGCTCTAAATCAGGGGTCTCCAACCTTGGCCACTTTAAGCCTGGCGGACTTCAACTCCCAGAATTCTCCAGCTTTGCTGGCTGGAGCTTTGCTGGCTGGAGAATTCTGGGAGTTGAAGTCCGCCAGGCTTAAAGTGGCCAAGGTTGGAGACCCCTGCTCTAAATGACCCCTTGATGCAGGAAAAGAAAATCCCACAGAGAAAGTCATCCAGGTTTTAATAGATGTATACATGTTATCATTCCAAGATGAATCTTGTTGAACTTTGCCTTTTCATTATAATCCTTTTCTTTGCCTTTTTCTAAAATATGCAACGGGATTTCTTCGTTTCCTGTACATGCAGATTAGTGAGCAAACAGCAAACATTTTAGTCATTCAGTTCAACAGCCAGAGAGTCACTCAGGCAATACAATTGAAGCAAATGTGAGGCTCCGATAGCCCTTTTGCGTTGTTAGTTGGTACAATACAATTGCTGTATGAGTGTTGCTCCTGACGAAACAGTTTTCATTCTTTATGCTGGAACTTAACACGTGTGGACAAAAACTAATGTGAGACAGGATTCAATCCAAGAACTCTATTTTTAATGTCAGAGGAACTCTGACGAGAGATACAGTATTTTGCCTCATTGCTATGTTTTTTATTTATTTATTTATTTATTTTTGTCACAACATCATATAAAAAGGATTATATAGTATATAAACATATATATGAGTAAATATTAGGAGGTATAAGCATATATATATATAGGAAGAAGAAAGGAAAAACAATAGGACAGGAACAGTAGGCACGTTTGTGCGCTTATGCACGCCCCTTATGGTCCTCTTAGGAATGGGGTGAGGTCAATAGTAGAAAGTTTTTGGTTAAAGCTTTTAGGATTATGGGAAGAGACCACAGAGTCAGGTAAAGTATTCCAAGCACTGATGATTCTGTTACAGAAGTCATATTTTCTGCAATCTAGATTAAAGCGGTTAACATTAAGTTTAAATCTGTTGGTTGCTCTTGTATTGTTACAATTAAAGCTGAAGTAGTCTTTAACAGGAAGGACATTACAGTAGATGATTCTATGAGTTAAACTTAGGTCTTGTCGAAGGCGACGGAGTTCCAAGTTTTCTAAGCCTAGGATTTCAAGTCTGGTGGGATAAGGTATTTTGTTGTTTTCAGAGGAATGGAGAACTCTTCTTGTAAAATATTTCTGGACTCGCTCAATTGTATTGATGTCAGAGATGTGGTGAGGGTTCCAAACAGGCGAGCTGTATTCTAGAATTGGTCTAGCAAATGTTTTATATGCTCTGGTTAGTAGTGTAGTGTTTTTGGAAAAGAAGCTACGCAGGATTAGGTTTACAACTCTTAGGGCCTTTTTTGCTATGTAGTTACAGTGGGCTTTGACACTTAGATCATTTGACATGAAAACTCCAAGGTCTTTAACGGGGTGGGGGTCGTCTGTAAGGTAATGTCCATCAAGTATGTACTTAGTGTTTGGGTTCTTTTTTCCAATATGTAAGACTGAGCATTTGCTGGTTGAGATCTGGAGTTGCCAAGTTTTAGACCAAGTGGTTAGATGATCAAGGTCTTTTTGGATGATAGATGCATTGTCTGTGGTGTTAAATAGTTTGACATCGTCAGCAAAGAGAACACAATTACTTGCGATATGGTCACAAAGGTCATTAATGTATAGTATGAAGAGTGTTGGTCCAAGGACGCTGCCTTGAGGAACGCCACTCTTGACAGGAACAGGATTTGAGAGAGCATTGCCAATTTTGACCACTTGTTGTCTGTTGGACAGAAATGCAGATATCCATTTGTGAAGGGGTCCTGAAATGCCATAGATTTTAGTTTTAGGAGAAGTTTATCGTGTACTACTGAGTCAAAAGCTTTGCAGAAGTCTATGTAGATTGCATCTATTGTTTTGCCTTGATCGAGATTTGTTATTATGTTATTAGAGCTAACCCCCATGGGCCTGAATGCATGAGATAATTTTCCAAATTGCAATAATTCCTTGGAGTATCCATGGTTGGTGCATTTTTTTGGCATCTTTGGAAGCCTTCCATGAAAATGGCCTATGTGAACCTGCTATAATACTGCCTAGCTTGCAGATAGCATGTGTGTGTATACACACACACACACACACTGTTCTCAGAAGTGACGTTTTATGACCAGTGCTGTCACAACAACTTCTGAAATAATGAGGCTTCATGAGCTTAATTTAGACTAGCTCCAGAAAGTTTTATGCTATTGTCCAAACAATGCCAACCTAGAAAATGGAATTTTAGCAAACAAATTTTCAAGCCAAGTATTTATCTGGAGATTTAAAAAGAGTTAAAATCCTTAAAAAGGATTTAACATCCCACTGAAAGCTGGCAAAAGACAAGCAAGCTATCTTGAGCTTAGTTCACATTGCACTGTTGGAAGAAATATCCATCTGGGTTCAGTTCCAAGTGGGGACAAAGACACTGGAAACATGGAGACTGCTTGGAAAGATGGTTTAATGGTGGTCAGGATCACATGGCTTGAGTTCCTGAACAGAAAAGGGATGAGATCCTGTGTGCTCCCTGGCTTTATGCTTTCTCTGAGCTTTGAATTTCCTGGGGCACAGGAAGAGTACCCTGATTGGCTGTCAGACTCCCAGGGGGTGGGAGTCTTAGCTAGCCTTGCTGGCTGATGTAATCTTCCCAGGTGCCATGTGGTGAGTTTCAGTTGCTAGATGGGTTCTATTATGATGCAGATGATGGCCCATTGACAAAGGTGGGGGGTGGCAGGAAGTTGCAGGGAGCTGCTTTGTCTTTAAAACATGTTTCTCCATTTCTCATCCAGGGAAATATATTCTGCCTTTTTAAATATTTTCTAAAATATTTCATTCTTCTAGGAGGGGGGTGGGTGCTAAATTCCTACAGCACATTTTCCAGAATTCAATGTGTTGCTTCAGGTTTTTTGTTTATTTTTATTTTTATCTCTACAGTCCTTTGGCTGTAGCATCTTCCAAGACAGAAGACATCTTTTCCCGCTTGTGTAGTTAACAGGACAGCAGAAGTTGAAATGAGATCATTGCCTTTAATGCAGCCTCTTCCTATGTATCACCTTTGCTTTGCAAATGACCTTCTAGCTTGACTATGACTCATCACTGAAAGAAACCATACCTGTGCATATGCTCTGGTCATCTGAGACTAAGAGACAATATAGTCACCCTGGAGGGATTACTTGTTTACTAAGCAAGTGTGGTGGCGTTATTTGTCCATACAATTTCTGCCTCGAAAAAAATCATTCTTTCTTATGCCTCTTTCCCTCCCAGGCTCCTTATCTATCATAAATTTTATTAATTTATTTAATTATGACACATTTTATAGTTTTCGTGAAAGAGGGTGTGGAGGGGTAAGATTTAAGTTTGAACACTGCAAAGCTGAATTCTGGGCAGGAGCACTAGGATGGATAATCTTATTTTATTTGAGAGGTAAACATTAGTTTCGGTGCCAGACATTGATAACTGGCAGAGTTATAATTTCAAGCACCAATTGTACTGCTTTAGTGAAGGAAGTTTGTGATTTCACACCACAAAAAAAGAGGCTTCACTCAGAGATTAACGATTTGACATTGCAAAGGCTGATTTAATTGCCAGAGAGTTTTGATTTTGAAACCCGTTTTCTGGTCCCAGAAATTAATCAGTCATTTGCAGTTTCCGTGTAATGTAAGAGGGAGGGACAAAAGGGAATAAAAGATGATGCTTGTGTATTATTGTGAAGCAATGTAGACGTGGCCTCAGGAATGGGGAAGGAATGAACAAATGGTGAGAAAACTCAGTCCAAAGGAAGAAGACTCACTTGATTTAGTGTAAGATGAGGCAGAGAGAAACTCTGATCAGTCATTTGCAGTTTCCATGTAATGTAAGAGGGAGAGACAAAAGGGAATAGAAGATGATGTTTGTGTATTATTGTGAAGCAATGTAGATGTGGCCTCAGGAATGGGGAAGGAATGAACAAATGGTGAGAAAGAAAACTCAGTCCTAAGGAAGAGTACTCTGATTGGCTGTCAGACTCCCAGGGGTGGGAGTCTTAGCTAGCCTTGCTGGCTGATGTAATCTTCCCAGGTGCCATGTGGTGAGTTTCAGTTTCTAGATGGGTTCTATTATGATGCAGATGATGGCCCATTGACAAAGGTGGGGTGGCAGGAAGTTGCAGGAGCTGCTTTGTCTTTAAAACATGTTTCTCCATTTCTGATCCAGGAAGCTTCTTCAGCTTTGATAGGATGCACAAGGTCTTGGATGAGAAGGGAAATGTCTTCAAAAGAAGAAACAAGAAAATCCTTCCATTCCCCACTATCCTGTCAGAGCTGAAGAAGCTTCTTGGATGAGAAGCAAAAACGTCTTCAAAACAAAAAACAAGAAAATCCAGTTGCCTCCTGAAAAAGCACCTTTGGGACATTCAAGATGATGTTATTTTATCCTACAACAATAAAAAGCATTCCCAGAATCGCCTCTGGTGCCTGTTTCTTGAGATTGCCTTCCTCAAAGGGTTGACAACGATATATTTTCCATCCTCTCCTCCAAAGTATTGCCTTTTTTTAAAAAAATGGAAAATATTATAATCTTACCATTGTCAAAGGCACAATTACCTTTCTATAAAGATTTTAGGAGTTTGCATTAATCACTAATTATGATGATGTTTAGTCAGGCAATAAAAAAAATCTTTGCTTTTTCATCACAATTTACATTTGACCATATCTGAGTTTAAGTCTATCACATTTAAGTTGTAAAGCTCTAATCAGGGTCTCAACCTTGGCCACTTTAAGCCTGGCGGACTTCAACTCCCAGAATTCTCCAGCTTTGCTGGCTGGAGCTTTGCTGGCTGGAGAATTCTGGGAGTTGAAGTCCGCCAGGCTTAAAGTGGCCAAGGTTGGAGACCCCTGCTCTAAATGACCCCTTGATGCAGGAAAAGAAAATCCCACAGAGAAAGTCATCCAGGTTTTAATAGATTTATACATGTTATCATTCCAAGATGAATCTTGTTGAACTTTGCCTTTTCATTATAATCCTTTTTTTTGCCTTTTTCTAAAATATGCAACGGGATTTCTTCGTTTCCTGTACATGCAGATTAGTGAGCAAACAGCAAACATTTTAGTCATTCAGTTCAACAGCCAGAGAGTCACTCAGGCAATACAATTGAAGCAAATGTGAGGCTCCGATAGCCCTTTTGCATTGTTAGTTGGTACAATGCAATTGCTGTATGAGTGTTGCTCCTGACGAAACAGTTTTCATTCTTTATGCTGGAACTTAACACGTGTGGACAAAAACTAATGTGAGACAGGATTCAATCCAAGAACTCTATTTTTAATGTCAGAGGAACTCTGACGAGAGATACAGTATTTTGCCTCATTGCTATGTTTTTTATTTATTTATTTATTTATTTTTGTCACAACATCATATAAAAAGAATTATATAGTATATAAACATATATATGAGTAAATATTAGGAGGTATAAGCATATATATATATAGGAAGAAGAAAGGAAAAACAATAGGACAGGAACAGTAGGCACGTTTGTGCGCTTATGCACGCCCCTTATGGTCCTCTTAGGAATGGGGTGAGGTCAATAGTAGAAAGTTTTTGGTTAAAGCTTTTAGGATTATGGGAAGAGACCACAGAGTCAGGTAAAGTATTCCAAGCACTGATGATTCTGTTACAGAAGTCATATTTTCTGCAATCTAGATTAAAGCATTAAGTTTAAATCTGTTGGTTGCTCTTGTATTGTTGCAATTAAAGCTGAAGTAGTCTTTAACAGGAAGGACATTACAATAGATGATTCTATGAGTTAAACTTAGGTCTTGTCGAAGGCGACGGAGTTCCAAGTTTTCTAAGCCTAGGATTTCAAGTCTGGTGGGATAAGGTATTTTGTTGTTTTCAGAGGAATGGAGAACTCTTCTTGTAAAATATTTCTGGACTCGCTCAATTGTATTGATGTCAGAGATGTGGTGAGGGTTCCAAACAGGCGAGCTGTATTCTAGAATTGGTCTAGCAAATGTTTTATATGCTCTGGTTAGTAGTGTAGTGTTTTTGGAAAAGAAGCTACACAAGATTAGGTTTACAACTCTTAGAGCCCTTTTTGCTATGTAGTTACAGTGGGCTTTGACACTTAGATCATTTGACATGAAAACTCCAAGGTCTTTAACGGGGTGGGGTCATCTGTAAGGTAATGTCCATCAAGTATGTACTTAGTGTTTGGGTTCTTTTTTCCAATATGTAAGACTGAGCATTTGCTGGTTGAGATCTGAGTTGCCAAGTTTTAGACCAAGTGGTTAGATGATCAAGGTCTTTTGGATGATAGATGCATTGTCTGTGGTGTTAAATAGTTTGACATCACAGCAAAGAGAACACAATTACTTGCGATATGGTCACAAAGATCATTAATGTATAGTATGAAGAGTGTTGGTCCAAGGAGGCTGCCTTGAGGAACGCCACTCTTGACAGGAACAGGATTTGATAGAGCATTGCCAATTTTGACCACTTGTTGTCTGTTGGACAGAAATGCAGATATCCATTTGTGAAGGGGTCCTGAAATACCATAGGATTTTAGTTTTAGGAGAAGTTTATCGTGTACTACTGAGTCAAAAGCTTTGCAGAAGTCTATGTAGATTGCATCTATTGTTTTGCCTTGATCGAGATTTGTTATTATGTTATTAGAGCTAACCCCCATGGGCCTGAATGCATGAGATAATTTTCCAAATTGCAATAATTCCTTGGAGTATCCATGGTTGGTGCATTTTTTTGGCATCTTTGGAAGCCTTCCATGAAAATGGCCTATGTGAACCTGCTATAATACTGCCTAGCTTGCAGATAGCATGTGTGTGTATACACACACACACACACACTGTTCTCAGAAGTGACGTTTTATGACCAGTGCTGTCACAACAACAACTTCTGAAATAATGAGGCTTCATGAGCTTAATTTAGACTGGCTCCAGAAAGTTTTATGCTATTGTCCAAACAATGCCAACCTAGAAAATGGAATTTTAGCAAACAAATTTTCAAGCCAAGTATTTATCTGGAGATTTAAAAAGAGTTAAAATCCTTAAAAAGGATTTAACATCCCACTGAAAGCTGGCAAAAGACAAGCAAGCTATCTTGAGCTTAGTTCACATTGCACTGTTGGAAGAAATATCCATCTGGGTTCAGTTCCAAGTGGGGACAAAGACACTGGAAACATGGAGACTGCTTGGAAAGATGGTTTAATGGTGGTCAGGATCACATGGCTTGAGTTCCTGAACAGAAAAGGGATGAGATCCTGTGTGCTCCCTGGCTTTATGCTTTCTCTGAGCTTTGAATTTCCTGGGGCACAGGAAGAGTACTCTGATTGGCTGTCAGACTCCCAGGGGGTGGGAGTCTTAGCTAGCCTTGCTGGCTGATGTAATCTTCCCAGGTGCCATGTGGTGAGTTTCAGTTTCTAGATGGGTTCTATTATGATGCAGATGATGGCCCATTGACAAAGGTGGGGGGTGGCAGGAAGTTGCAGGGAGCTGCTTTGTCTTTAAAACATGTTTCTCCATTTCTCATCCAGGGAAATATATTCTGCCTCTTTAAATATTTTCTAAAATATTTCATTCTTCTAGGAGGGGGGTGGGTGCTAAATTCCTACAGCACATTTTCCAGAATTCAATGTGTTGCTTCAGGTTTTTTGTTTATTTTTATTTTTATCTCTACAGTCCTTTGGCTGTAGCATCTTCCAAGACAGAAGACATCTTTTCCCGCTTGTGTAGTTAACAGGACAGCAGAAGTTGAAATGAGATCATTGCCTTTAATGCAGCCTCTTCCTATGTATCACCTTTGCTTTGCAAATGACCTTCTAGCTTGACTATGACTCATCACTGAAAGAAACCATACCTGTGCATATGCTCTGGTCATCTGAGACTAAGAGACAATATAGTCACCCTGGAGGGATTACTTGTTTACTAAGCAAGTGTGGTGGCGTTATTTGTCCATACAATTTCTGCCTAGAAAAAAATCATTCTTTCTTATGCCTCCTTCCCTCCCAGGCTCCTTATCTATCATAAATTTTATTAATTTATTTAATTATGACACATTTTATAGTTTTCGTGAAAGAGGGTGTGGAGGGGTAAGATTTAAGTTTGAACACTGCAAAGCTGAATTCTGGGCAGGAGCACTAGGATGGATAATCTTATTTTATTTTGCTTAAAAAAAAAAAAAAGCTACACTACAATGACATTACAATACTGTCCCCTGACGCTGATCATCCCCACTCCTTGAGGATGCCTAGACTGTAACTGTACAGCTATTTCAATTTAAAATATTTTCCCCAACCTGACTATGATGGTGATCTGAGATCATATTAGCAAATGAAGGAGGCACTCCTGCCATTTGGAACATTAAGGAAGCTTTCTGGTTTTTAAAAACAGCTGTTTGGTTACAGTCTCAGCTGCCTGCCTTAATAGCACACACTTGCATGTATCAGCCTAAGATTAGCCATCCTCATGCTCCTTGCTCTCTTGGTAGCTTTTGATACCATTGATCATAGTAATCTTCTGGAGCAGCTGGGGGGACTGGAAGTGCAGGCACTGTCTGGTAGTGATTTTCCTCCCTTCTTCTCAGCTGGTTCCAGTTGGTGTTGACAAGGGGGAAGAGATCAAAGCTGTGGCCCCTTATTTACAAGGTCCCTCACTCATGCCCTACTCTGCAAATAACATTTGGAAGCTATTGTTGGTCCAAAATGGAGTGGCACAACTAATGTTGGACACTATGCCCACATGACACCACTGCTATGCATGGTGTGCTAGTTACCATTTGGCTTCCAGGTGCAATTCAAGGTGCTGCTTATCACTTATCACCAGCTATCAAGGTTTCTGAGAATTCTGGAAATTGACAATTGTGTCCTCAGCAGCAAAAGTCCATTTAAGGGTTACCAAAGATAGCAACATATCTACTTCAATCTTGATCAAATAAACCTACTTTGTACTGCTTTATTTTACTTTCAACAATCTTGATCTTTTACTCTCTTCAAATAAGGTCCTTGATTTCCTTTCAATTTTTCCTTGCCCTTCACACAAAATTCTTCAAAGCTTTAACAAGCCTCTTTTAGGAATATAGGGAAAAAAATTCAGGTCATTATCTAGATTTGTTGTTTGTATATTTATTTTAATTATTAACACATTGGCTGGTTTCTTTTGTGTGGCCTGTTTTGCATCCTTTTCCGTATCATTCTTGTAGTTTGTAATTTTTAAATCCACTTTCAGATCAGTTTGTCTTGTCCAGCAAAACAATTGCCTTTTCCATATCATTTTTTAAACACAGTCTATCTTTAGAGGCACACACTGTTAAAATTAACTTTTGTATCCATTGTTCCAAAATATCTATGTTCAATGTTAAAATACTTTGCTCCATTCCATTATTAGTAAAATCAAATTTAAGTATTATTCTCTTTTAACTATAATCTTTAGCTCCTTTCCTTTAAGTGTCTGATCTTCAATGCCCCACTGCATCATTTAAGAATTCAAAACCAAAGCACTTTTCCACAGGAAGGATTCATATGATTAATTCCAGAATCTTATTTTAATTGGGAATTTATATACAGAACAACTCTTCCTTTCTTTTTAGTTCCTGGTGAAATAAATTCTTCACCCAAGTTTTTATAAATCAAGTATTTTGTCTCTTTTTCTAATAGGTGTTTCTTGTAAGCAAATTATATCTTGTTTTAATTTTTAATAACATTTTTTGTCTTTTCAGGAGCAGCATTAGACTTTGATACCAGACGTGTTTTCAAGCTATAGTTTTCAAGCTATAGGCAAAAATGTCAAGATGTTGGCCATGACAGTGTGATTGAAGCATTGCCTGTTTTTCATTTGCACCACATGTGCAATGCACATAAAAAACAGAGGGAACTTTAATCATACCATTGTGCCACCATCTTGACTTTTTTCACCATACTATGCATACCCTGTTAGGTAGCATTTACATGATAATGGTAAAATTGAGCCAATTAACAGAAAAAAGTCAATTAAATCAGATGTAATAGGAAAGGTGGGTTTGAAAAACTGCAAAAATGATGTTTCTATTGTTCCAAGGCTCCCTGAGTCAGTGAAACAAAGAGAGGTAGAGAGATTAATATTTTGAAACCTACCAAACTGTGTAAAAAAAGACTTCTGCTTAGGGAACAAGAATTTCTGCTCATCTTTTACATCTTAACAAGCTCTCCCAGGACTTCACATCTGTTCTGAAACTTCACTTAACTCTCCAGGACATATTTTGAGAATGGACAGATTGTCTTGGAAGGGAAATAAAAAGATGTAATTCTACACACAATAAGCTGGTTGAATAATTAGTTCTTCTGAAGAAATGTGGAAACCCTAGTCCAGTGCGAGACCAGGGAATTTCTAGCAACCTGTTTGCCCCATGCAGTGTTTCAGATTTGGAGAAAGAATCAACTAAAGTTGAAATGGTATAAAACCAATATGTTTTATACTACAACTGTTGCAGGTTGTCTGCTAAAATACATCAAAGCTGACATGTCTGAGCATTTTGGACATTTCCACTATAGTTAGACCTGCAGAAGCTCTTTTCTCACAGGATCTTTTCCACTGCCATTTGTGATTCTGTCTCTGAGCCCAGCTAGAATCAAGAAATACAGCTCCATATCATAACTATTTTGGCTGCCTGCTTACTTAAAGAAAGTTAGTGGAGGAGAAATAATAAGCTTCCAGAATTGGCTATTGTCTTCAATTTAGGCAGAAGAGCTTGGCAGGAACCTAAAGGTGCTGCTGGTGCTCAACATACCAAATATTTGGAACACACCTGAACTGCCTACCTTGCATGATATAAATAGATGAGATACAAGAAGTCAATGTGCTGAATTCTACATCACAATCACAACTAGGAAAAAGGAACACATGAAACCATATTTCTCCTTTAATTACCTGCCCAGGATAAAGATTTAATGTGCCTCAAAGGTTCCCTCTTTACTTAATTGGTTCAGGAACTTTACATATTCAACTTTAGTTCTCGTAAACATCTCTGAGGTAATTAAACAGAGAGAGAGAGTGATTTCTCCCCAAACCACGCTAGAAGCGTTGGGGTATAAACCAGTGATTTAAAAGTAAGTCTGCAATTTCCAAATTAAACACTCAGTCCACTTTGTAATGGAAATATAACTTCTGAAATCATCTTGGTTTTAATTGTAATTAAATAACTGTTAAATGGGTCATAAATTAAGCTCATAACTTAATTTTTTTTTGAATGACGCATTTAAAAATGATTCAGAGCTCATTTGATTTAATGAACTCTAAATTATATGAAACATATGTGACATCCTTGTTACATCTGTTTTGGTGACCAAAGCTAGCTCCTCTAGATATAATATTTAAGGACATCATTTTGAATAATTAGCTTAGGAAAGTTTAATAAAGGGGTTGATAAACTGGTATCCTTGAGATTTTAGATTGCAACTTCTATCAAGTTTAGATAGCATAACCAGTGTCAAGAGATTATGGTAGTTGTAGTCCAAATACATTTTGGAAAGAAAGCTAATCTACAGTATTACCTCCCTCTCAGGTAACATGTATTGGGTATGAAAATTCAGACAATGGCAATCTGAGCCATAAAGGTCTTCATAGTAATAACCAGCACCTCAAATTGGACCCAGAAGCCTATTGGAAGGTCAGCAGAGGTTATTCTACCTTCCACAGGTAGACAGTTGTATTTTACATCAGATGCAGTTTTCTGATGACCTCCAAGGGCAATTTCATGTAATGAAATTCCAGTAGTCTAGCCAGGGGGCAATCACAAAGGCATGGATCATTGTTGTCAACACCTCCTGGTCCGAGAAAGGCCAAAGCTATCGAAGACTCTCTTGGGCATAAACTGTATCAGGAATGATGGGCCCAGCAGCTCCTTTTGTAATTTAAATGCACTCCTAAACTGAATGTGTGCCAATGGGCCAATCAATTCTTTGATAGTGCAGCAGTCTACAAGCATGGTTTATTGTAAACATTTTGTTCAATCCATGAAGCAAGTTTTACTAATCACTATTCTTCCCCCAGATGAGAAAAGTGTCTCTCAGTAGCAATATGCAAGAAATTCTACTACCAGAAGGACCAGAATTTGACACTGAATTTGACATTACTATATAGTTCCACCACTGCAACTTTTTGTTAATGTATTCAAGCAGGTTTTTGACTCCTTGCAACTGCCCTGACTAGTCCATGCAGTTTTCTTGGCAAGGTTTTTCAGAAGCGGTTGACCATCACCTCCTTCCTAGAGCTAAGAGGGAGTGATTGGTGTGAGTTAGCCCAGCTGCTATGTGCCTAAGGAGGGACTAGGACTTGGTTTCTAGCCTGGTGCCTTAATCACTAACACCAAACTGGCACCCTACTAATTGCACCTTTGTAAAGCTGAAATGGAAAAGTAAGAAGGTGGTACAAAGCAGAAGGCAGATGCTGTTGCTTTAGGGATAGGCTGGTTCTAAGCTAAAGGCATCTAGGCATCTATTTTTTAACCTCACCATTCCCAAGAAGCCCTAGACACATCGCTATGCTATCCAGGGACAGAATTTATTTATTTTCTCATATTTATATGGATGTCCATTGACAGACAAAATCCCTGATTTATGAGCTTGTCCAGCTCCTTATCGATTTTGGTTTTAGGGCAAAGGACTCTCCTCGCCTTAAGCCTAATGGGGGCTACCTGGGGTCTAAGTTGAAGGAAATAGGGGTCCCTTGTACTTGCCCAGGCAGTCCTTGAAGACATCTTCGAACTCGTTAAAGAGAATGTCTTTCAGGTTACAGTCACTTCTGTAGATGCCAGTCACCCCATGCCCAGGGCACGAAACCAGTCTAGTCCCAACAGACTGGGCAGAGTTCCTTCGACGATCGTGATGGGCAGGGTCTTCTTGTGTGGACCGTACTCGACTCGGACGGAGGTGGTCCCTCGAACAGGGATGCGATTCCCTGGTAGTCGTGGACTCGTAGCCGTTGTGCTTGCAGGTGGCGCTTCGCGACGGACGGCAGCGACTTCGCCAAAGTGTCCCAGGACATGATGGTGATCACTGATCCCGTGTCTACTTCAAGCCGGCACCGTACTCCCTCTATTTTGGCTTGGTGAAGATCTTCTTCTCCACTTTGGTCGGGCGACCTATGACCACAGTTGTTTGGTTGGAATCCGCGCCTTTTTGTTTGAGCCAATCGGGTCGCCTTGCGATTCCGGCGCTCTGATTGGCCGATTTGAATTTTCGGCGGGAAGGTTGGGCGCTCGACAAACTTGAGCTAGGTGCCCTTTCTTCCCACGCCGACATGTCGCGTCCTTAAACTTGCAGCGTTGGCGCTGGTGTTGACCACCGCAGCTTCCGCATTCGTCTCGGTCCCCTTTGTCGCGTTTCGGTTCGGCGGCAGACCCCTTCCTCATCTTCACCGCCGGATTCGGTCTGAACCTCCTCCTGGTGCACGGAGTTGCCTTCGCTCGCCTTTGTGGGACCCGGCTTCTGCAGTGTCTCTGCGCTTGGGTGGACATTTCATGTGCTCTGGCTTCGCCCAGAGCGTGGCCAGCGTTAGGTTGCTCTTTGCTAGCAGCCGCCGCAAACGGATGTCTTTGACCCCTCGGATGAGTTGCTCGAGGAGCACCTCGTCTGAGTCGCGGTATCCGCGGTCCTTGGGCGCTTTTCTTAGGGCGCCATGTAGTCACCGATGGTTTCGCCCTCCATCTGCCTTCGCCTCCAATTCAAACCGCCGCCACGTATTTGGGCGGCGTTGGTGCAGTGGTTTTTAGTAAAGTCTGTAGAGTTGGCCATGACACCGACTGCAACGGCGTTGGCTCTGCCAGGGCTTCCGCGATATCGATGACCTCCGGACCACAGTGGCTTAAGAAATAAGCCCTTTTCGGTTATCTGGAACTCCCTGCAGTTCGTTGGCTTCTAGAAAGCTTTCGAAACGGGTCATATACGTTCCCCATTTCTCTTAGCCGGTCAAACGGTGCGGGCGGAGTGTAACTGGCCATCTCCGCTTTTCTGCCCTGAGTTTGCTGGGTTCGGGTCTATCGTGCTTCAGCTCGGTTCTGGTTCTCCTTAGCCTCGAGATCCCACCCTCGTCGCCAATGTTATGTTCGGGAAGTAACGAGGCTGGAGACCAGGGTAGTGACAACAGCTCTTTAATATAGGGTGAACCCAGCAACAGGCTGGGGGAAAAACCTCTCCTTTT
The DNA here is from genome assembly GCF_028640845.1 of Ahaetulla prasina. Taxonomy (NCBI): domain Eukaryota; kingdom Metazoa; phylum Chordata; class Lepidosauria; order Squamata; family Colubridae; genus Ahaetulla; species Ahaetulla prasina. The sequence goes on along the minus strand of NC_080539.1, from coordinate 305,546,063 downwards.
ATACAGTTCTACTGGAGGCTTCGTCCAATCAGCAACGTGCTGATTTCCCGCTCAAATATTTAAAGGTACAAACATGAATACATAACACATGGTGTGCTAGTTACCATTTGGCTTCCAGGTGCAATTCAAGGTGGTGCTTATCACTTATCACCAGCTATCAAGGTTTCTGAGAATTCTGGAAATTGACAATTGTGTCCTCAGCAGCAAAAGTCCATTTAAGGGTTACCAAAGATAGCAACATATCTACTTCAATCTTGATCAAATAAACCTACTTTGTACTGCTTTATTTTACTTTCAACAATCTTGATCTTTTACTCTCTTCAAATAAGGTCCTTGATTTCCTTTCAATTTTTCCTTGCCCTTCACACAAAATTCTTCAAAGCTTTAACAAGCCTCTTTTAGGAATATAGGGAAAAAAATTCAGGTCATTATCTAGATTTGTTGTTTGTATATTTATTTTAATTATTAACACATTGGCTGGTTTCTTTTGTGTGGCCTGTTTTGCATCCTTTTCCGTATCATTCTTGTAGTTTGTAATTTTTAAATCCACTTTCAGATCAGTTTGTCTTGTCCAGCAAAACAATTGCCTTTTCCATATCATTTTTTAAACACAGTCTATCTTTAGAGGCACACACTGTTAAAATTAACTTTTGTATCCATTGTTCCAAAATATCTATGTTCAATGTTAAAATACTTTGCTCCATTCCATTATTAGTAAAATCAAATTTAAGTATTATTCTCTTTAACTATAATCTTTAGCTCCTTTCCTTTAAGTGTCTGATCTTCAATGCCCCACTGCATCATTTAAGAATTCAAAACCAAAGCACTTTTCCACAGGAAGGATTCATATGATTAATTCCAGAATCTTATTTTAATTGGGAATTTATATACAGAACAACTCTTCCTTTCTTTTTAGTTCCTGGTGAAATAAATTCTTCACCCAAGTTTTTATAAATCAAGTATTTTGTCTCTTTTTCTAATAGGTGTTTCTTGTAAGCAAATTATATCTTGTTTTAATTTTTAATAACATTTTTTGTCTTTTCAGGAGCAGCATTAGACTTTGATACCAGACGTGTTTTCAAGCTATAGTTTTCAAGCTATAGGCAAAAATGTCAAGATGTTGGCCATGACAGTGTGATTGAAGCATTGCCTGTTTTTCATTTGCACCACATGTGCAATGCACATAAAAAACAGAGGGAACTTTAATCATACCATTGTGCCACCATCTTGACTTTTTTCACCATACTATGCATACCCTGTTAGGTAGCATTTACATGATAATGGTAAAATTGAGCCAATTAACAGAAAAAAGTCAATTAAATCAGATGTAATAGGAAAGGTGGGTTTGAAAAACTGCAAAAATGATGTTTCTATTGTTCCAAGGCTCCCTGAGTCAGTGAAACAAAGAGAGGTAGAGAGATTAATATTTTGAAACCTACCAAACTGTGTAAAAAAAGACTTCTGCTTAGGGAACAAGAATTTCTGCTCATCTTTTACATCTTAACAAGCTCTCCCAGGACTTCACATCTGTTCTGAAACTTCACTTAACTCTCCAGGACATATTTTGAGAATGGACAGATTGTCTTGGAAGGGAAATAAAAAGATGTAATTCTACACACAATAAGCTGGTTGAATAATTAGTTCTTCTGAAGAAATGTGGAAACCCTAGTCCAGTGCGAGACCAGGGAATTTCTAGCAACCTGTTTGCCCCATGCAGTGTTTCAGATTTGGAGAAAGAATCAACTAAAGTTGAAATGGTATAAAACCAATATGTTTTATACTACAACTGTTGCAGGTTGTCTGCTAAAATACATCAAAGCTGACATGTCTGAGCATTTTGGACATTTCCACTATAGTTAGACCTGCAGAAGCTCTTTTCTCACAGGATCTTTTCCACTGCCATTTGTGATTCTGTCTCTGAGCCCAGCTAGAATCAAAATACAGCTCCATATCATAACTATTTTGGCTGCCTGCTTACTTAAAGAAAGTTAGTGGAGGAGAAATAATAAGCTTCCAGAATTGGCTATTGTCTTCAATTTAGGCAGAAGAGCTTGGCAGGAACCTAAAGGTGCTGCTGGTGCTCAACATACCAAATATTTGGAACACACCTGAACTGCCTACCTTGCATGATATAAATAGATGAGATACAAGAAGTCAATGTGCTGAATTCTACATCACAATCACAGCTAGGAAAAAGGAACACATGAAACCATATTTCTCCTTTAATTACCTGCCCAGGATAAAGATTTAATGTGCCTCAAAGGTTCCCTCTTTACTTAATTGGTTCAGGAACTTTACATATTCAACTTTAGTTCTCGTAAACATCTCTGAGGTAATTAAACAGAGAGAGAGAGTGATTTCTCCCCAAACCACGCTAGAAGCATTGGGGTATAAACCAGTGATTTAAAAGTAAGTCTGCAATTTCCAAATTAAACACTCAGTCCACTTTGTAATGGAAATATAACTTCTGAAATCATCTTGGTTTTAATTGTAATTAAATAACTGTTAAATGGGTCATAAATTAAGCTCATAACTTAATTTTTTTTTGAATGACGCATTTAAAAATGATTCAGAGCTCATTTGATTTAATGAACTCTAAATTATGTGAAACATATGTGACATCCTTGTTACATCTGTTTTGGTGACCAAAGCTAGCTCCTCTAGATATAATATTTAAGGACATCATTTTGAATAATTAGCTTAGGAAAGTTTAATAAAGGGGTTGATAAACTGGTATCCTTGAGATTTTAGATTGCAACTTCTATCAAGTTTAGATAGCATAACCAGTGTCAAGAGATTATGGTAGTTGTAGTCCAAATACATTTTGGAAAGAAAGCTAATCTACAGTATTACCTCCCTCTCAGGTAACATGTATTGGGTATGAAAATTCAGACAATGGCAACCTGAGCCATAAAGGTCTTCATAGTAATAACTAGCACCTCAAATTGGACCCAGAAGCCTACTGGAAGGTCAGCAGAGGTTATTCTACCTTCCACAGGTAGACAGTTGTATTTTACATCAGATGCAGTTTTCTGATGACCTCCAAGGGCAATTTCATGTAATGAAATTCCAGTAGTCTAGCCAGGGGGCAATCACAAAGGCATGGATCATTGTTGTCAACACCTCCTGGTCCAAGAAAGGCCAAAGCTATCGAAGACTCTCTTGGGCATAAACTGTATCAGGAATGATGGCGTCATTGGGCCCAGCAGCTCCTTTTGTAATTTAAATGCACTCCTACACTGAATGCGTGCCAATGGGCCAATCAATTCTTTGATAGTGCAGCAGTCTACAAGCATGGTTTATTGTAAACATTTTGTTCAATCCATGAAGCAAGTTTTACTAATCACTATTCTTCCCCCAGATGAAAAAAGTGTCTCTCAGTAGCAATATGCAAGAAATTCTACTACCAGAAGGACCAGAATTTGACACTGAATTTGACATTACTATATAGTTCCACCACTGCAACTTTTTGTTAATGTATTCAAGCAGGTTTTTGACTCCTTGCAACTGCCCTGACTAGTCCATGCAGTTTTCTTGGCAAGGTTTTTCAGAAGCGGTTGACCATCACCTCCTTCCTAGAGCTAAGAGGGAGTGATTGGTGCGAGTTAGCCCAGCTGCTATGTGCCTAAGGAGGGACTAGGACTTGGTTTCTAGCCTGGTGCCTTAACCACTAACACCAAACTGGCACCCTACTAATTGCACCTTTGTAAAGCTGAAATGGAAAAGTAAGAAGGGTGGTACAAAGCAGAAGGCAGATGCTGCTGCTTTAGGGATAGGCTGGTTCTAAGCTAAAGGCATCTAGGCATCTATTTTTTAACCTCACCGTTCCCAAGAAGCCCTAGACACATCGCTATGCTATCCAGGGACAGAATTTATTTATTTTCTCATATTTATATGGATTGACAGACAAAATACTCTGGGCGGTGTACAACAAAGCCAAAATTAAAAGAAAAAATATGGGAAAGAGAAATGACAGCTGATGGATATGCTTCATGTCTTTCCCTCTAGTTCAAACTTCCAGACCGCATTAGTGGGTGGGCTAGAAGTAGAACCTACTTCTTCCAGATCCATTAACTCCTTCACCGGCAGGTGTGGGCAAGGATCGGTCAAATGGGCCTGATCCTTTGCCTAAGTCTGAGAAAAGCCTGTGGACAAGAGGGTAGAGGGGCCATTGTCCCAAAAGTGCTTTTTCAAGAGGCAACTGGACTTTCTGCTTTTTCTTTGACGGTGTTTCACTTCTCATCCAAAAAGCTTCTTCAGCTCTAGAGGTGAAGAAGCTTCTTGGATGAGAAGTGAATGGTCTTCAAAGAAAAACCAGAAAGTCCAGTTCCCTCTTGAAAAAGCACCTTTGAGACAACCATGACCTGGATGACTGAGAATTTCCATAGATATAGAGGGACCATTGCTGCCTGCACAAGCATATTATTTCTACCTTCGCGATGAGACCCATTTTCACCTCTCTGGTTTAAACCAGGAGTCTCCAACCTTGGTCCCTTTAAGACTTGTGGACTTCAACTCCCGGAGTCCCTCAGCCAGCTTTGGGGGTTGAAGTCCACAAGTCTTAAAGGGACCAAGGTTGGAGACCCCTGGTTTAAAAAAATTTTTTTTTAATTATTTACATTTATATCCCGCCCTTCTCCGAAGACTCAGGGCAGCTTACAGTGTGTAAGGCAATAGTCTCATTCTATTTGTATATTTACAAAGTCAACTTATTGCCCCCCCAACAATCTGGGTCCTCATTTTACCTACCTTATAAAGGATGGAAGGCTGAGTCAACCTCGGGCCGGGCTTGAACCTGCAGTAATTGCAGGCTGCTGTGTTCTAATAACAGGCTTCTAACAGCCTGAGCTATTACAGCCCTTTAAAATGAATATTTTGATAGGAGATTGTTTCTAGTACAGTACTGCTTTCATGATCATGAAGGAATCCACTTCAGACTACCCATTACACATAGAGATGCACCTATATCTTACATACATGAGATGTAATGCTTATTTGCATCCACACCTTTAGGAAACTGGAGCAAACCATACCCGCGGAACCAATATAAGTATATTGGCAGAGCTTACGATCAACCCACAAAGCCCGTTTCCTCCGATCGAACCCTTCCCTTTTCCTCCCAACAAGCTGCGCCCGAGGCGAGAGGAGCCTGACGCAATCTTCTACCTCTGTTTCCCTCGAAAGCTCCTAGGCGAGTTGCATCATCTGGTTTTGAGACAGCGGAGAAGAGGAAAAAAACCAATGAGCGGGCGCGTTTTGCTCATGTGTGACAGACGGCTTTGACCAATCCGCTCTTCGTAAGCCGTTCTCCAGGCAGGACTATTTGCTTCTGAAAGCGGGTGATTGGACAAGAAGCGGCGGGAACCGAGATACCCTGACAACTGGGCGGGGGCTTGCCGGCAAGCTGGTATTTAAACGCTGGAGACCTGGGGAGCAGCGCAGTTTTCTTTCTTGCTTTGTGTAGGAGGGGTCGGTCGTCGTCGTCTCTTGTGCCAAATCCCAGGCTAGCCGAGCTTAATCCTTCGGTTCAGTCCATTCCCGGAGATCAGAGCCACCAGCGCACCCTCGTCCTGCGGAGTCATGAAGGGGGATCCGCATCCTCGGCATCTTTCCAGCGGAACGGAGCATCCGTCCAGGTTGCAGAAGGACGAAGAGGAAGAGGAGGAGGAGGAGGAGGAGGAACCCTCGGGAACAGAGGAAGGGTCGCCCAAGTCTCCACTCTGGGTCTTCGGTTACGGTTCGCTGGTTTGGAGACCTGATTTCGAATTCACTTCCCGCAAAGTGGGCTATATCCGGGGCTACAGCCGCCGCTTCTGGCAAGGAGACACCTTCCACCGGGGTAACGAAAAAATGGTAAGGGCTCTTCTTTCCAGGTGAGGCTAAGTGGGTGGGAAAGGACAGTGGCTGATCCCCAGTTTTTGTGTGTTTTTTTTAAAGACGGATGAGGGCTTCTCCTGAGATGAGAGATCCCTTCCGTAGAGTGGAAGGGGTGGTGGGATGGGCTGTGGGACTTGGAAAATAAGAGATAAAGCAAGAATTGGTTACGTTTCGGGGAGTTAGAAATTGTAGGTTCAACTGAGTCCACAGAGGTGGAGTTGATGGATTACCCTTGGCTTGACATTGTTGTGCAGAATTTGGAGAGCCTCCCACATTAGTTTTTAATGCTGAGGGAGCAGGGAACTTCTGGACTGCACCAATGATGCTTCCTCGAAATGGTAGAACTTGTAATTACGATGTTGGTCTGCAAAAGAGTACAGTACTGCATATTAAAACTGCCTCTTTCTCTCCCTTCCCTTAGCCTGGAAGAGTGGTCACCCTTCAGGAAGATTACAATGTAAGTATTTTGTGCCTGCATTCTTAAACAGTTGGCATACATATCAATAGCCAAAGCTAATCGGAGGGAGGGAGGGACGGGAGAAGGCTTAAAATCAAGTAATTACAGGTAGTCCTCAACTGATGACCACAATTGAGCCAAAAATTTATGTGGCTAAGTGAGAAATTTGTTAAGTAAGTTTTGCCCCATTTTATGACTTTTCTTGCCACATTTGTTAAGCAAATCACTGCAGTTGTTAAATTAGTAATATGGTTGTTACCTGAATTCCAATTGATTTTGCTTGTCAGAAGGTTGCAAAAGGGGATCACATGACCCCCGGGATACTGCAACCGTCATAAATGTGAGTCAGCTGGCAAGCATCCAAATGTAAATCATGTTATCATGGGGATGCTGCAACAGTTGTTCTGGTGTAAAGAATGCTCATACGTCACTTTTTTCAGTGCCATAACTTTGAAAGGTTACTACCCGACATGTTGTAAGTCGAGGACTACCTGTATTTTGACCTACCTACCTTGTTTAGCTGTAGGGGAAAGATGGAGAGTGAATTTTATCATAGCAACTAGAGGTTATGTAATTCTGTTACTTGACCTGCAGCAATTATAATTATCCAATTATCATTTGGATGAGTGATGATTTGATCCGTAGAGTACTGCTTATCTAGGAGACCAGCCAATGTTTGTGAATATAATTTAAATGATAAAAGAAAACAGATCTTGACAATTTTGGAGATGATAAGGTAGCACTGCTGAAAAGAATTGGGCACATGGCCAAGATACTGTGGGTCTTGCACAGTTTTATTAACTGCTGTGAGGACAACTCATTTGGAAGGAATGAGTAGCTACTGTATTTCAGAACTGCTTTTTCATCACAAAGCTGATTTTTAACCTATCTGACCTGATACTGTTTAGAAATGCAATAAAACATGGCAGATAACATTTTTTTTTAGTGTGGCATTTGCTTATTTGTATAGGTTATGGAGATAAGTAATTCTATATTTAATGAAGCAGACATCTGTAAGTAACTTGTAATTTGATTTCTGATTGCAGGGGTGCACATGGGGTGTTGGCTATGAACTTCGCGGGCTTCAAATTGCTGCTGTCCTTAAGTATTTGAACATGCGGGAAGCCGTGCTCGGAGGCTATGACACCAAACTGGTGAAGTTTCACCCCCAGGAAGAAGAGGCCGATGAACCTGTTCTAGCTCTTGTTTATATTGCAACCCCCCAGAATCCCTCTTATCTGGGGCCAGCACCTGAAGAGGATATTGCAGCTCAAATCATAGTCTCCAGTGGCCGTGCTGGCCACAACATTGAGTACCTTCTGCGGCTGGCAGACTTCATGCGCTACTGTTGCCCTCAAGTAGAAGATGAACATTTGTTCTCGATTGAGGAAGCCCTGATCTCTATCCTGCCCTGTATATATCCTGCTGAGGAGCCCTTGGTACAATAATGAATTTGACAGTATTCACCAAAATGAAATTGGATGAACACTTTTTAACCAAGGACAGCATGCATGAATACATGAGCTGATGCAACTGAAGTCAGGTTTAAAAACCTGTACATGTAGACCTTGGGAGACAAAAGTAGTTGGAGGCACGGTAATATAACTACACTTTAAGTAGCACTGGAATCCAGCCACATTTCTAGTCTTGAGTAGAGATTGGAGAGACCCATTGCCATTCTACTAGCTGCTGGTGATACAAAGCTGGTTGAAAAATACTTCCTAGTCTCAGTTGTATACTCCAGAGAGATTAAGTCCTACTAAATTTAATAGGGCTTTTACTTTAGAGTTCATGCAAGTGGGGCTGCTGCTGTTTGCACTTTTAGCCAAATTAACAGTGTTCTTTGAATTGTTGAAGGGAACGGGGGATGAAGATAAAATGTTTTTCTTTGCATGTTTTCATCCAAAGCAGGGCCATGACTATAATGCTATGAGCTTTGCTCTACCTCACAAGCTGATGCTACACATGTGAAGTTGTGAAGGTTTTCAAAAGTTCTTCCAGCCTTGGTCATGGTATCCTCACGTTTGCTCATACGCTGGGCTTTTTTTAAGTGGAAAATGAACTTGATTTTAGACCAGGGGTCTCCAACCTTGGCTACTTTACGACTTCTGGACTTCAACTCCCAGAATTCTTCAGACAGCGTTGAAGTCCACAAGTTGTAAAGTGGCCAAGGTTGGAGACCCCTGTTTTAGACTTTGGTGGGGCCAAACCTCCTTAGGCAGTTAGTGTACTACTTTTTTTACAACTTGAAAATGTATTTATTGTAATGAAGATGTATATTTCATGGAGAGAAATGTCCAAATGTCCTGCAGAGCGGGGCCGATTGCTAGCTTGAAAGCTGGCAGGGGATCTGGTTTTAGATATATATTTTTTCCTCTTAGAGGGGAGCTTCATACCAGGGCAGCTGCTACTAGGTTACCTATTTGAGACAGCTTTCGGTAAATAGAACTGTTACACTACCTACACACAATATAGATGCTTTTACATTACAATAATCTTTTGTGTCAGTTTATGTAACTGCAGGGTATATATGTCTCTCGGAATACCATGCTCAAGTTTTGCCTGCATTTCAAATAATGAAGTGGCCACTTAATGTCTGGTTCTCTGAAAAATCACAAGAAATTAAAGTTTCTGAGAATATTAAATGTGTTCATGAAAAGAAAGATCTGTGCTGAATATTGTAATCTGAAAGACACGATTCAATAAAGCCGATAAGACCAATTGCTTTCTGATGCAGCCTTTGGGAGAGACTTCACCCTGGAATTTGTTAACAAAATGGACAACTACTGTTAAAAGGAACTGTATATCTTTTATCTATAAATAAATGAGTCTGAAATTACATTCTTTGAACAGAATTTTTTTTCTTTGGTTTTGCATTTAAACTATTAAAATTCTTTGTCATGGGATTTCATGTAACTGTATAGAAAAATGGAATTAGTTGAACTACAGCTGTTGCAAATTACCTTCATAGTGAATAACTGTCAAATGTTTATGAAACTGTTTCCAAAGCTTTGCATCAGCAGTACCCAAGCCGTAGCTTTACAATCCGTTAGGTGCAACTTCTGCAATTTCCTATAGTTTTTGTGTTATTCAGGATGTCACTGAATAACACTAAATGATTCTAGTTTTGAAAAGCTTAAGTAGCACCTTCTTGCAACTGGTAAAACAGCTGCATCTTTTTTTTTATTTGCATTTATATCCCGCCCTTCTCCGAAGACTCAGGGCGGCTTAAACTATGTCAAGCAATAGTCTTCATCCATTTGTATATTTGACCGCCCTGAGTCCTTCGGGAGAAGGGCGGTATAAAAATCAAATCAAATAAATAAATAAATAAATAAATATACAAAGTCAACTTATTGCCCCCCCAACAATCTGGGTCCTCATTTTACCTACCTTATAAAGGATGGAAGGCTGAGTCAACCTTGGGCCTGGTGGGACTTGAACTTGCAGTAATTGCAAGCAGTTGTGTTAATAACAGACTGTCTTAGTCTGTTGAGCCACCAGAGTTGTGTCACTGTCACTTGTGTAGCATAAATCTTGTTTATGCTGACTTCAGGCTCTCCAGATGTTTTAGACTGCATCTGAACTTTCTAAATCAAAACCCAGACTACTAATCAGAACTAGTGATGAAAACAGACTCCCTGTACATGCGCTATGGCCTTTGGATAATGCAACCACATTGCTGCTGTACAACAGTAACATCTACTGCCTCATTCAATCTTGGAGCCCTAGCTCAGTGGTTCTCAACCTCTATAGTGCTGCGACCCCTTTAATACAATTCCCCACGATGTGGCGACTCCTTTAATACAATTCCCCACGATGTGGCGACCCCAACCGTAAAATTATTTGTTTTGAATTTATCGTGCCTGAAGCCGTATTGGCTAGTGATCTGAACTGCTTGCGATTGCCTTGAGGACGGAGGCATTAAAGCAGAGACTCCTCCCCTATTAACTTTATGGCGCCTGGAGCCAGATTAGGCTAGCGATTGGGAGTGATTATAGCTGGCTTGAGAGGGAGACATCAGAGCAAAGATTTCTCTCTTTTAATTCATCGCGCCTGAAGCTGAATTCGGCTAGTGATTTGAAGAGCCTGCAGCTGACTTGTGGAGTCAACCATTGGAGCGCGATTCTTCGACTTGCAAGTATACTTCCTATATTTGCGATGGTCTTAGGCGACCCCTGGCAAATAGTCATTCGACCCCTAACGGGGTCGCGACCCACAGGTTGAGAACCACTGCCCTAGCTAATCCTCAATCTCTTGGCTGTGCTGCTGGTGATTGATCACCTGCCCTTTCCCAATGTGCAAGCAGCAGAAACCAATTACCTCCTTCATGTGGCTGAAGTTCCATTTGGACTTCCAGTTACCATTGCATTCTTAATGGTAACTGGTGGCCATGCTGGCTGAGGATGATGGAAGTTGGGGTTGAATAGTGGGGTTGAGCTGAGGTTAGGCACACTGCTCGACCTCAACTGAGGTCTTCCAGAAGGAAAGAGCAAACAGGGTCACCTAAGGACATCTTACCCAAAGAAGCTGACACTGGAAGGAAGTGGCATGGAGCCCTGTAAACAAAATAGAACCATCAATAACTTTTTATTCTATTAAAAAAGGCCCCCTCCTTTGCAGGGTGTCAAACTGGCGGCCCACGGGCTGGATGTGCATGTGCAAGCCATGCCTACTGCAGCTCCGTGAATGGGGAAAACATCACAAAACGCCATGTAATGGCAACACGACACCGAATTTGACACCCATGTTTTAGAGCATTGGTAAAGAGTTTAGTTTCTTTGCTATGTTTTTAGCATTTTGAATGATGGAGGCAAAGACAGGAGCTGCTCTTTTTCTAAGCATTTTTCAGGTTTAGAATAAGAGCTTAGAGAAGTCACTCTTCCAGGGCCCATATCACAATAATGAGGTCTGCCTCACTAGCTCATTTTGGTCCCTAAGTGCCCTATGGCAAATCTGCTAACCAGACTGGCTTATATTAAAGGAGGTCACTGGTGTGCAATTTCATACTTCCCTCTTAAAATATCTGAAAACTACTCCCAGATTATGCTTGTGTCAATTATATTTCAATGGAATGATCACAAGGTTGAGCTCTTGAGCCTCTGCCCAAAGAAACTTATGTGACTTCCAGATTATTTTGTTTACGTTTTCATACAAAATAGCTCAGATGTGTAACCATAGGTTATTTTTTTATTTATGTTATCGTATTTCCATCTCCCTCATAGTTGCATTCCCAACGGTCTGATGCAGGATTCCAACAAGTGCTTCAGGAGTCAGTCGTTTGAGGACAGAGGTCAAGTTCAATCACTTACTTTTATCCTGACAAAGATGCCAAGGGAGGTTTGCAGGAGGGTGATGAAGGATTTCCAAGAAACAAGGGTGGGGGGAGGGAAGTGCCTTGCTGTGCATTTTCCTGCTTATGTGAAAAGTGATACATCTGTTTTCCCAAACTGGTGGGCCCACAAAGAGCAACTGAAAACACTGTAGAACGAACTGCCTATAAAATCATTACAGTATTTATGTTATAGTCTACAGGCAGAAAATGAGTCCTTAAAAAAGTTTTAAAAACAGTTAAAAGCATACAGTTCACGAGCATCAGCACTGATATCAACAGCTAGTCAGCCTATTAAGGAATATTTACCATAAAGATGCTGGAGCAGAAAAAAACCTGCCAAACTGGGGAATAGAATTAGACACACACACACACGAATAACAGAAATGTGTTGAAGTCAAGCTTCTTTCTCTTCTTCAGCTGTTTTGTACAAATAAAAGAGGTACATACACAACTACAAAACTATGCCCAACAATTATGCTTTTATATATATGCATATACAGTATATGTATATGTGTGTACGTAGGGGTGTGTATATATACAATATATGCAAAATAACTTAAAGAGAACAGAAAGGAGTAAAAAGTACAGGAAAAAAGAGAAAGAAGTAAAAGTAAGAATAGGAAAAGAAATATATTAAGAAGTGACTTCCAACCTTATCTCAACTATAAACAAATTTAATGACTCCTCACCCCCTCTAAGGCTACAAACATTTGTCTGCTCATCCCATAGCCCATCTCCTTTTTGTAAACAAATTCATAAAACATCATCTTCTCAGACCTGGTATGAGCTGAAAGTGCATAGGGTTATCAGAGGAAAAACATATCTTGTTTTAATTTTGATCATATAAACCAACTTTATATTTCTTCTTTTTACTTCTAACAGTCATCACCTTTGATTCTTTCACTATTGTCATAGGATTTGATTTAATTACTTCATTACATGTAACATCACAAATGTTCAAGAATATCTAAACTCCTTTTTTGAACCAGCCATTTGACTGTGGACTGTTTAAATACAATCTAATCTTTATCCTGTTTTAGAGTGCTTTTAGCCTATAAATATGTTTGTGTCTGGTTATATAGAGATTGTGCTGGTATATTCTTTAATAAGAGATTCACTGTTTTTATATTATTGATGATGATGATGATGATGTATCAGGCTGGGCTTTGGCTGTAATAGCGATATTTTAATTCAAGAACTCATCTACATATCCTGCTTATTTTGGTGTAAAAATGCCCTAGTATCCATTTGTTGAGAATATGAGTGCACAATTTCACCTTCAACCCATCCCAGTCCACAGTGAAGGCACTTTCTGTCCATCTTTTCTTGCTCCAAAGTTTTTCAGCTTCTGCCAGCACAAATTGTCCCAAATAGCCAGTCTATAGTGAATTGTTGTGAAGTAAGCAAGTTGGGGACTCACCCTGCTCTTATTGGTTACTTGAAGCTAAGTGTCACCCCCACCCCACCCCTGGTCCATGGCCTCTAGTTTTCAAGGCCATTCACTTTTTGTTAAGGAAAGACTCCCAGGCTCTTCCAGTAGCCAAACAGCAATCTCTTTTCTTGACAACCCATTTACGGTAACAAACTTGGGAAGAGAAGGAAAAGGATTCCTTGGATAGCAGATCTTTGGGCATAAGAGCTTGGAGTAGGTTTTAAAATTAATTCTCATCTGAAAATTATTATTTTTAACTAATAGAGCTGCTGCTGAACAGACACTTTCCATTCTTTGTTTGTGCCAGAACTAATTCCAAGAAAAACTTGGTATGTCTTGGAACAGGAACATTGGAGGACATTTGGTTTTAGTGCTTTCCAAGAACAATTCATTCATATTATCTCAGAATGTTGTGGGTTTTTTGCTACCACTCTTATATGGACATTGTTTTCCAATAACTATTACTAGTATTGCATCCTTAGCTAGCTATAAAATATTGCTGGCAAGAGATACACTAGAAGGTTGTTTCACCTGTTCTTTCGTTATATGCACATGAAGAAGAGATTCATTTCCAAAATATAAAAAAGGACTTGTATTTATGGTGGATTTAACTCCTCCTCCTCCTCCTTTCTAATTTTTCTAATTCTAGTGTTTATCAAGAAAAGGCTTGTACCTGTCATGGCCCAATTCCTTCTGAGGTGTCATTGTCCACATGTTTCCAAGACCCTATACTCAATACTCAAAAGTCCTGCAGTGTCCCTCACAAACTATATAAATAACATTCCAAAAAAGAGGGAGAAATCAATGATCAATCCTAAGACATGACAACGCCAATATTTGTTCCAAGCATCAGTGTCGGAAGGAATACACACAGTGCCGAATTTCCCAATGACAGAATGTTGCTATAAACAAAGATGGGAATAAATATTCATCACAACTCAGCAACAAACCCAAGACTGTAATGAAGCAGATATATCTAGGATAACAGGAAATGCTCTAGAACCACAATCTGATTAAGTGATTAAAAGAAAAAATACCCTGGGGAACTAAGGAGCCAGTATCCTGGCCATGTTCTAAATCTAGAACTTGAGTTATGTCAGGCCAGAATTTTACAAAATTTAAATTTTCTTACATTCTTGGCAGTAGAAAAAGAAATATGCAGATATGAAAACAAGTGGTTCCAAGTCTGTTTAAATCCTATTAAATATTTCTCAACACTATTATTAATAGGGAAATGGGTGATTAAGAAATATGAAAACCAAACAACTCCAGAATTTACTTAGAATCTTATTTGAAAATACCACTTTTCCATTACTGATAGATTGCAATAGTTAGTCATTATATGTTCACATTTTCTATATACTTTTGAAAATTGTGGAGGAGAGTTGTCCACTCCAGTGAAGCAATAAGGAGAAGGACACTGAAGATGTGAAGGCTGCTAGCAGCTGGTGTGAAGTCTGTTGCTGCAATGTTGATTAACTGATCAGTGTTTGGTGGTCCGCAGTGCAGAAACTAATCAAGGAGAGAAGCAACCTGGAACTAAGGAGAAATTACTTGACAGTTAGAACAATTCATCAGTGAAACAACTTGCCTCAGAAGTTGTGAATGCTCCAATACTGGAAGTTTTTAAGAAGATATTGGCTAACCATTTGTATGAATGGTCTGGTGTAGGGTTTCTTGCCTGAGCAGGATATTGGATTAGATCTCCAAGGTCTGTTGTCCTGTCCTGTCCTGTCCTGTCCTGTCCTGTCCTGTCCTGTCCTGTCCTACCCTACCCTACCCTACCCTACCCTACCCTACCCCACCCCACCCCACCCCACCCCATTCTATTCTATTCTATTCTATTCTATTCTATTCTATTCTATTCTATTCTATCCCATCCCATCCCATCCCCGGAGGCCTTTTATAACAATTAACAATTGCAATAATTGTTAACAATTAAAATAAGGAGAACAATACACAGATACTTCGTAGTCCAACAACTGAAGAGGTAAACTAAAGCCAATGACTTCATTAGCGTGTAGAGATTCCAGATATTTTAAGCCTTGGTAGCATTCCAGGGAGTACTACACAGATATTCCGAAGGACCCATTGAGTGTCATTTAAGACGTTTCTCATAAATCAAAGGGACATAGTCTGGATATGCTCCCTTTTCATCTGTAATTCTCTTAATTTGTACTTTGTAAAATTTTTTGACATTCACAATGTCTAAGTAACCTCTTATGGGAGGTGAAGCAGTGTAAAAAAATGGTCTGTGACTAAAAGTAAGATCATGTCAACAAGCAATGCCAACCCAATGCAAACAGTTAAAGAAATTGAAATAGTTGAAAGTTAAGACAGATTTTGTCTTTCTAGGTTCCAAAATTTATACAGTGATAATAGATATCAAATAAAGAGTTGTTGCTATTTGGGAGAAAGATTAAGAGAGAAGCAGGCAAGCTATTAAAAGAGAGAGAGCCCACTAACAACAAAGATATGAATTGTCAATGACATAGTTTTCTCAACTACAACATATGGCTTTGAAAGCTGGAACATTAGAAAGGCTGAATGAAGAAAAAATGCTATCTTTGAATTATGGTGCTGAAGAAAACTTCTGACAATAACTTGGATCAAAAGAAGAACAAATAATTCAGTATTAGATGAAATAAAACTGAAAAGGTGCTCATTGGAAGCACTAATAAAGAAGCTAAAGCTTAAATATTTTGTACACATATTGCAGAGTCATTGGGGAAGATTGTGATGCCTGGAAAAACAAGGACAATTTTGAAAAAGATTGACAGACAAAATACCTAAAGTATTAGATAAACGGCACAAGCATGAGCTTTTAATAACTCAAAGAAGTGGTTATGACAGACAATTCTAATGAAATAATATCCCACTGGATCACTAAGATTTGTAAGCAACCTAATGACTGAATAACAACCACCACCACCACAACACAACCTGTCTGTTTTAGATTCAATTTCAGCTTGTTTTTTATCATCCAGCTCATTATTTAGCAACGCTTATAGGTACTAATTGCTCCCTTGGGGTTAGAGGGTATGGAACATCAGCATACTGATGGCATTCCATTTCAGATCTCTGAATGACCTCCCCCAGCAGGTTCAGGTAGACTTAAACACTGATGAGGATTAGATTCTTGTGGGACACCATAGATGAACAACCTAGATATTAAACAGTAGTTCTTCAGCATCACCTTCTGGATACAGCCCAACTGAAAGAAGTGGAAGCACAACAAAACAGTGCACCTAAGGTCATCTCTGATAGACACCATGGCTGATAAAAGGCCATCATGGTTGATAGTATTGAAAGCCACCATGAGGTTTAGAAGAACTAATAGGGTTACATTTTCTCTATCTGGTTTCCAACATTCACTAAAGCAAGGGCTTCCATAGCATCATGAATAGATGAACCAGGAAGTTCAATCTTTAACTAGCTCTACAGAGGTTAATAGCAGATGCCAGTCCAAGACTAAGTAGAGAATAATGTTTATGATACCAGAGTTAAAAAGAGCTCCCCCTCATTCAGAACACTAGCTCTAGCTAAACAACTACCTAATTCAGTGTATGCACCTTACTGTGTGTGGGACAAAGTACCAGTCAGCGCAAATCCATGATTCTCATGAGAAATGTGGCCAAGCTCAGAATGGGCTTTTTAACTCCCAAAGGACAAGATTGGGTAGTCTACCTATCACCATTCTGACTAGCTCAGGAAGACGACAATTGTGTAATGAGTGAATTGTACATTAAGGGAATCTTTATATTGTCCCAGCCACAGTAGTATTTAAAGTCAGTACATTAGTTAAAACTTTTGATTAGTGAAATGGCATTGAGCCACGGTGGCACAGCGGTTAGAGTGCAGGACTGCAGGCTATTTGTGCTGACTGCCAGCTGCCTGCAATTTGGCAGTTCAAATCTCACCTGGCTCAAGGTTGACTCAGCCTTCCATCCTTCCGAGATGGGTAAAATAGGGACCCAGATTGTTGGGGGCAATATGCTAACTCTGTGAACCGCTTAGAAAGGGCTATAAAGCACTGTAGAATAGAATAGAATAGAATAGAATTTTTATTGGCCAAGTGTGATTGGACACACAAGGAATTTGTCTTGGTGCATATGCTCTCAAGTGTACATAAAAGAAAAGATATGTTCATCAAGGTACAACATTTACAAAACAATTGATGGTCAATATATCAATATAAATCATAAGGATTGCCAGCAACAAAGTTACAGTCATACAGTCATAAGTGGAAAGAGATTGGTGACGGGAACTATGAGAAGATTAATAGTAGTGCAGATTTAGCAAATAGTTTGACAGTGTTGAGGGAATTATTTGTTTAGCAGAGTGATGGCCTTTGGGAAAAAACTGTTCTTGTGTCTAGTTGTTCTGTTGCGCAGTGCTCTATAGCGTCGTTTTGAGGGTAGGAGTTGAAACAGTTTATGTCTTGGATGTGAGGGATCTGTAAATATTTTCACGGCTCTCTTCTTGATTCGTGCAATATACAGGTCCTCAATGGAAGGCAGGTTGGTAGCAATTATTTTTTCTGCAGTTCTAATTATCTGTAAAGCAGTATATAAGTCTAAGTGCTATTGCTATTGATAAAGACTACAGCCATGCCATTTTTTCCACCTGCCAGACCTAGCTTGCTGTGAACAAAGCACATCTACATACTGCCCTCTCAGTCAGATCTCTGTAATGCATACCAAGTCAGCATTTTCATCCAGGAATAAACCCTGTATAACAGATGTTTTTCACCAGCAACTGATCTGACACTGAAAAACCAAACTTTCGTGCTGTATGACTCACTTCCACTGTCACCTTGATTTCCCTGACAACCAACAGTCAGATTGCAGAGAGTTCATGTGGCAGTGTCATCAACTAAGCATTCCTTCTTCAAAGCAGTTGACACATATTAAAATAAAGGAATGTTTGTGTTAAACAGCAAGCCCTTAAATTATACTAAAAAAATAAATAAATCCTTGGCTTTAAGGAGGATCTCACTCTCGCTGTCTGAGGAAAGCAGCAAGTACAGTTTTAGAGGAGTGACAAATGCCTAAAATAGATGATCTCTTTTTGTATTTAGCTTGGTTAGGCAATATTTCATATAATACCCTACAAAAGAATGTAATACCAAAGCAAAAGAAGAATTAAATGCCTCTAAACCTAGAATAGATATCTTCCTTCAATTGCTACCATGAATTCTTTTACTGTAAAGGATCTGGAGGCCTGCACCACTGCATTGTGTTGCAAGAGAAAGCATGGTCAAATATTTGCATTTGCTGCAGCAAGACAAATGCTGGGTCTGCTTTTGGCAATGGCAAAAGCCATATAAGAAATCAAGATTTCAGGAGCATTTTCCTGCACACACACATACACACACACACACAGAGAGAGAGACAGGAAGAAGTTCCCTAAATTTGGAATTGAGGTTAGGAGGGGGTAATTTCTTTCACTCCCTTGTCATCTCTCCAGTTGCTCATCCATTCTGCCAACTGAATGGCTGGGTTGTATGTTTATGCTCTGCAGTTCCTAAATTGTACTGCCAGTACCTTGAACTTTGGAGAACTAAAATAAAAGGTCAGACAAACTCAGTGACGGGGAGATGTTTACTGAGCATCTGAGACTTTCACCCTCTCCTGGGGACACCAAAACAAGGCATTTCTCGCCTTCTTCTTTGATTTAGCTATCTGTTCTTGTTTAAAGGGATTCAGTGCTTCCATGAACAAAGTGAATTCATCTATTTGTTGATCAATGTTATGCTTGCAAAACAACAAAGGAAATAAAAAATGAACAGATTTTACAAGTGCTATTGATAAAGACAGATGCTACAGAGGATGGGGTGGAATCCCCTCAATAGAATTATATCAGTACTGTTGGGAGAAACATCAGTATTTTAAAGTGAGCATCAGGCGGAACCAGTATGGTGTTAAAGAGATTTTACCAAGCCATTAAAAGTAACAGTGCAGTCTTAAAGCATGTCTATTCAATGTCCTAATTCAATCAAGTTTACTTTCCAGGAAGTATGCTGTGAATTGCAGCCTATATTTAATTAAATCATATTAGAATAAACTAAATATCTCTTTGTCCTCTTAAGCTAATTTTTAATCTTCAAGAATTAATTTCTGAGCATAAAAACAGTGCATTCAAGGCAGTGGTGGGTTTCAAAAGTTTTTACTACCGGTTCTGTGGGAGTGGCTTGGTGGACGTGGTGTGGCTTGGTGGGTGTGGTGTGGTTTGGTGGGCGTGGCATAGGAAGGATACTGTAATATCTCCATTCCCTCCCCAATCCAAGGGAAGGTTATTGCAAAATCCCCATTTCCTCTCGATCAGCTGGGACTCAGGAGGCAGAGGATAGGGATGGGGCCAGTCAGAATTTTTACTACCAGTTCTCCGAATTACTCAAAATTTCTGCTACCGGTTCTCCAGAATTGGTCAGAACCAGCTGTAACCTACCTCTGATTCAAGGCTAAAGCTGTACCTTTAAGAACCCAAAGTTGCTGCAGAAATCAGCACCTTTCCTTGTACCCTCCCTTCCCTCTCAGTAAAAAAAAGGAGAAGAACTTGAGTAAGCTCATCTTCTAGCAACTGCAACCGAAATAATCAACAGAATAAGATACTTGGAATTATGAGTTAGCGACAACTGGAAGGGCCAAAGCCCCCCAATCCTGCAGTAATGCCTAGTAGAATTTTCCTGAATCCTGACATCACGGTAATTTGCCTCTCCTTGCTTTTTTCAGAAGTGATTAATGATATGGAATAGAAGCCAAGGAGTGCACATTGTCAGGGAAATAAAAAGTTGAATAAATCATAAGAGGAAGAGAATAGGGTTATCTTTTAAATGGTATTATAATTCTATATAATAGAAACCAGGGAACCATGAATTCTAGTCCTGCCTTAGTCACAAAGCTGGGTGATCTTGGTTCAATCACTTTCTCTCAGCCCCAGGAAGGAAACAATGGCAAACCTATTCTGACAACCTTGCCAAGAAAACTGAAAGGACTTGTCCAGGCTGTCTCTGAGAATCAGATATGATTGAATGAAAGAAAAAGAAGTATAGTAAACAGATATCTGAACAGGCAGAGGAGGACCTGGATAACGGGAAAGGAGAGCAAATGGGAGAACACACTAACTGTTTTAATTTTCTTAGCATCTGCAACAAACATTAGTGAAAAACTGATATATATATATATATATATATATATATATATATATATATATATATATATATATATATATATATATATATATATATATATATATTTTCGTAGGTTTTCACGGGTATAGGTATGTAGGTCTTGGCATATTCGGGTCTTTTCCTGTGTAAGGTTGAGAGTATCCTGGCAACGTTTCCACAAGGTCTCACTCATCATCTTCAGGCTGGTGCTCTTCTAGGAGCAATGTGTGACCGCAGCTGCATCATTAGCCATTTCAAACCCCTCCAATCCATACATGCAGCAGACTGACACCCACCATGAAGATGCAGCACGACCACGAATGCGAATCCAAACAGCAGTGCAGCTCACCAACTCAAATCTCCCTGCAACTCAGACTAACCTGAGCACAACCAAGCCCCCCCCAAACAGAACACATCCCCATCCAATCAGAGCACAGCCAACCCCACCATCCAATCAGAGCGCAGCCAAACCCCTAACCAATCAGAACACACCTCCACCCAATCAGAACACAGTCAATCTCCCAACCAATCAGTTCAAACCCCCACTAGCAGTTAAAAGGAAGAAACAGCTGCAATCACACATTGCTCCTAGAAGCACGAAGCTGTAAACACCAGCCTGAAGATGACGAATGAGACTTCATCGAAACGTTGCCAAGACACTTCCAATTTTACGTAGGAGAAAACCCGAATAACCAAAGACCTACGTACAAACACCCACAAAAACCTCAGGAATATATATATATCTATATCTATCTCACGTGTATATAAAATGACTTTTTGCAGGACCAGAAATACTTTGTTCAATTACAATATTTTTCCAACAAATGTTTATTTTCAAGAACACATGCTAGTCATACAGAATCAATAAAGGCACTCTGTCAAATGTCACCATAGAAGCATATGACAAGTCATGTGATCTATGGATGGCAGTGATGATAAATATGGAGTGGTGGCATTGAAGATGACAGCTAGAATGAGGAAATAACTAATGCAAATCTAGGCTGCTGAGGGATGAAAGAAAAAAGCAGACAATGTACAAGGTAACAATACACAAACATTTTAATGACTTGTTTTTGATAAGAACGCAAACATAGTGGAATATTCTGTAAAGGCAGTTTTAGGATAACTTGTGCTATTAGATGCTAATTTAAAGATTATCCTTTCAGGGAGGCTTATGATCCAGCCATAATTAAATAAGAAAGTATTAAGTGATGTGAGATCTGTGATTACTTATTTGAACATTGTTCCATACTTACGTTCTACGTTTTATACTTAGGAGATATACACAAGGTTTCCTTTTCCAAATAATCCCCACAAAAACCTCAGGAATATATATATATTTTCATAGGTTTTCATGGGTATAGGTATGTAGGTCTTGGCATATTCGGTCTTTTCCTGTGTAAGGTTGAGAGTATCCTGGCAACGTTTCCACAAGGTCTCACTCATCATCTTCAGGCTGGTGCTCTTCTAGGAGCAATGTGTGACCGCAGCTGCATCATTAGCCATTTCAAACCCCTCCAATCCATACATGCAGCAGACTGACACCCACCATGAAGATGCAGCACGACCACGAACGCGAATCCAAACAGCAGTGCAGCTCACCAACTCAAATCTCCTGCAACTCAGACTAACCTGAGCACAACCAAGCCCCAAACAGAACACATCCCCATCCAATCAGAGCACAGCCAACCCCTAACCAATCAGAACACAGTCAATCTCCCAACCAATCAGAACACACCTCCACCCAATCAGAACACAGTCAATCTCCCAACCAATCAGAACACAGTCAATCTCCCAACCAATCAGAACACAGTCAATCTCCCAACCAATCAGAACACAGTCAATCTCCCAACCAATCAGAACACAGTCAATCTCCCAACCAATCAGAACACAGTCAATCTCCCAACCAATCAGTTCAAACCCCACTAGCAGTTAAAAGGAAGAAACAGCTGCAATCACACATTGCTCCCAGAAGCACGAAGCTGAAGCCTGAAGATGACGAATGAGAGTTCGTCGAAACGTCGCCAAGACACTTCCAATTTTACACGGGAGAAAACCCGAACAACCAAAGACCTACATACAAACACCTGCGAAAACCTCTGAAAACATATATATATATATGTGTGTGTGTGTGTGTGTGTATGTGTGTGTATGTATTTATGTATGTATGTATATATACCAGTATATATATCTCACGTGTATATAAAATGACTTTTTGCAGCACCAGAAATACTTTGTTCAATTACAATATTTTTCCAACAAATGTTTATTTTCAAGAACACATGCTAGTCATACAGAATCAATAAAGGCACTCTGTCAAATGTCACCATAGAAGCATATGACAAGTCATGTGATCTATGGATGGCAGTGATGATAAATATGGAGTGGTGGCATTGAAGATGACAGCTAGAATGAGGAAATAACTAATGCAAATCTAGGCTGCTGAGGGATGAAAGAAAAAAGCAGACAATGTACAAGGTAACAATACACAAACATTTTAATGACTTGTTTTTGATAAGAACGCAAACATAGTGGAATATTCTGTAAAGGCAGTTTTAGGATAACTTATGCCATTAGATGCTAATTTAAAGATTATCCTTTCAGGGAGGCTTATGATCCAGCCATAATTAAATAAGAAAGTATTAAGTGATGTGAGATCTGTGATTACTTATTTGAACATTGTTCCATAACAATGTTTGACTTCAAAATTCGTTCCATACTTACGTTCTACGTTTTTATACTTAGGAGATATACACAAGGTTTCCTTTTCCAAATAATCCCCACAAAAACCTTGTGATACAGGTTGTTCTGAGTAATAATGACTGGTTCCAAGTCACCCAATGAATTTCTGTGGTTGAAGGTAGACATGAATTTGGGGCTGTCTTTTTCTAAATTATAATTCTAGCCATTAGATTACTATGGCTAAATTGATTTTTCACAGTATTTTATCATCATTAAAAATTAACTTCCATTCAATTTTTCTAAGTTGAATAACAATTGATTCCTAAGAACTGTGGTTTAAGTAATTCAAAAATAATAACACATACTTCCAGGATTGTTTGTTTTCTCAATTTCACTTTGATCCCAGTTTGAAGAATTAATATTCTTAAGGACTTTTTGTATTATTTCACTCCACTCCCAGAAAATAATTTCTTGTTAATTGTTTTAATGTTTGCATATACATTCCTAAATTCTATCCAACAGTTTTTTCAAATATGATGGAATTAAAGTTGAGATCATATCAAAGGCAGTTTCAGTCAGGCAGGGAGTGTTTTTACCGAGGATCAAAGATAGACATTTTTCCAGGTCACTGAAACATAGACTTCATGTATTAGCACTTGGACGATTGAGGCAAAACCTCTACTTGTCTAATAGCTAATAACACATAGTCAGAATTGATGTGGTTTTGCCATTAACTTCCCAACCACTTTATTTATGTCATAAGACTAATCAACCTCCTGTGTGCCTTTTCAACACCTTCTAATTTTACAGAGGGCCTCTTCCTTAGAATAACGAAACTGGCCTTTATCAACCTTCTGTGAAATCTCCACATTGTAGCATTCAAAAAATTGAGAACAGGAGAGACGAGGATACGAATCTCTTAATTTCTGAAATCTAGAACTAGGAATAGTAGAAGCCTGAAGGTCTGAACCTAAGCATATCCAATATTGCATACATCATTCATTTTCTCCCAATGAACATTTAATTTTCTGATCATGAATAATAGTTATATTTTTAAAGACACAAATTTATGGCTTATATTTTTTTCTCTATCAGCATGCCTTTGGATGCATTATGCAAAGAACTAGCTCTCTGGAAAATCCTCTACTGTTGGGAAAGGGAGGGAGAAAGAGAAGAGAAGGAGAACCAGCAACAAAGTGGAAGGGCTCAGTTACAATAGTTACCCCCATTGCTAATCCCAGAACCATTCTTAGATAAAAATAATTCAACTTGCAATCTCAGTAAGCTGTAATGCAAGCAAGGTTTCAAAAGGAAGCAGAAAATAACAGTAACAACAACGGTAACTAAGAGGATAAAATAATTAAAACATTTAGACTAGATACTAATGAGTAATTATAGTTACATTAAATACTGTACCTGCAACTTGTCAACACCAAAAGTAATGTAAGATTTAAAGCTGGCTCAAGAAGTCAATACATTATTTATAGACTGAATATATATAATTACACATTACATGGGTTCCTGGGAGTCTGACCTGCTGGCAAATAGTTTAGAGACAAAGCTGTTGCTGCTACAAGTGCAAACTAGAAAAGGTATTACAAGTTCACAGAATATACTGAGTCAGGAAAAACAAGTATTACAGTAACACTATTTCTAAAATTACAGAGCAGCGATCCAAGGGAAAGGAATGAAATAAAACAACAAATGAAAAACCTATACTATGTTTATGCTTTGTGTACTTGGGATGAGCAGAAGTACAAATTTCTCAATCGTAATTTGAAAAGACTGAATCTGCCAAGGTGGCAATCGGTAGTTTCCAGGTTAGAACAGACTATGGTCTGGTTTGGTTTAAAAGTTGTCTTCTGAGTAATCCAATTTCTAAATAAGATTTTAAGTACCCTTATGTGTAGTGTCTTGATGTAAAACTTGATACAACCAGTAAAAAAAAAACAAGGATTGAGAAAAAGCTATTTCTAACCTGGTTTGGAAAGGTTCTCCAAGAATCCATGACATCTTTACAGCACAAATAATAAATTATCGTTATATGATGCTTATAGCCTAAGCAATGTACAAGAGCCCTAACAACCCTTATATGCAAATTCACTTTCCTTAAATTGCACCCTCCAGGTCTATAAAGATTATACTTTCCAGAATTATCAGTCTAGCCATTCTGTGTAGATCTCAACATATCTCAAAGGCAATGATATTGGGAATGGCTGATAAGGGTGGAGTGAGGTGGGACAGTGAATTAAGAAGGACTGAGGTTTCCTCTGAATGGGCAATGGTCAGGCCCAAATGCTTTTTCTGCAGTTTCCTGCATATATCATCGAATTTTGGTGATGTGATTGCTAAAAATCAGTAGAGAATCAAAATGTAGATGGTGAACTTCACATTTTAACATAGGCTTAATAATGAAAGAACAAATAATCCGTAGTCACCAGCCCCCAAACAATGATCCTTGCCTGTTTTGTGACATTAGCAATTTTTGCATCTTCAATACATGTAAAATGTGACCCCATGGGTGCCTTGCCCATTCCTCCTCAGCTTAGAATATTTTCACCTGGAAGCCCAGTTTTCTGTGACAGTTCACTGAGCTGTTTATCTTAGAAGCCTTGCCTTGATGTCACAAGTACCTGCGTGAGAAATGGAAGGTGTGCGTCTCCAGGCATTCCATTTAATGTATTAATCCATGCCAGTCATTGACGTTTGAGGAATAATTGCAGTCACATGAGAGGTTTTGTATCATTTTAAAACCATTTTAAAGCCATCAGATCTGAACAGTCATAGCATTGACACTCAATGGTTCCTTTTATAGTAATAATTAGAAGGAATTCCAAGAGTCACCAAAGTGACAACTGCTAATTTAAGTGTTAATTGGACACCAGGAGAAGATCTCTTAGGCAGAAATGTGATAATATACATAAAAAGAGGTGCATGTGATACCAGCATCTGATTTGTACTAAATAAGTAAAGAAATACAAAGATGGCATTTCACTCATGTTTTAGCCAGTAGTAAACATCTGAAATTAATCAGTAAGGAACACAAATCCTATCACTGCTTCCATCTTCAACAAAAGCTTTCCAGAACAGGAAACTATAATAGTGTTTTATTTTTTTCTATATTATATCAAACTATATACATACATACATACATACATACATAAATATGTACATATACATACATACATACATACATACATACATACATACATACATACATACATATATATATATATATATATATATATATATATATATATATATATATACATACATACATACATACATATATATATATATATATATATATATATATATATATAGGTCTTTGGTTGTTCGGGTTTTCTCCCGTGTAAAATTGGAAGTGTCTTGGCGGCGTTTGACGAAGTCTCATTCGTCATCTTCAGGCTTCAGCTTCGTGCTTCTGGGAGCAATGTGTGATCGCAGCTGTTTCTTCCTTTTAACTGCTAGTGGGGTTTGAACTGATTGGGTGGGAGCTTGGCTGTGCTCTGATTGGATGGGGTTTTCTGTGCTCTGATTGGCTGGGGTGTGTCCTGTGTTGGTGGGGCTTGGTTGTGCTCAGTCTAGTCTGTGCTGCAGGGGATTTGAGCTGGTGAGCTGCATAGCTGTTGTTTGGCTTTGTGGTCGTGCTACATCTTCATACTGGGTGTCAGTCTGCTGCATGAATGGATTGGAGGGGTTTGAAATGGCTAATGTTGCAGCTGCGGTCTGGCTTCTGGTCCTTGGTCGTGCTTCATGATCAGTGTGGGTTTGGGTCTGCTTTCTGGGTGGATGTGCGGTGGTGACATCCTGTGTGGACCTTGTGAGTGTGGGTCTGGTGTCAAACAACAGCTATGCGTGTGGGTCTGGTGTCAAACAACAGCTATGCAGCTCACCAGCTCAAATCCCCCTGCAGCACAGACTAGACTGAGCACAACCAAGCCCCCACCAACACAGGACACACCCCCAGCCAATCAGAGCACAGAAAAACCCCCATCCAATCAGAGCACAGCCAAGCTCCCACCCAATCAGTTCAAACCCCCACTAGCAGTTAAAAGGAAGAAACAGCTGCGATCACACATTGCTCCCAGAAGCACGAAGCTGAAGCCTGAAGATGACGAATGAGACTTCGTCGAAACGTCGCCAAGACACTTCCAATTTTACACGGGAGAAAACCCGAACAACCAAAGACCTATATATATATATATATATAAAATACACACACACACACACACACAGAGAAATATACACTACACACACATATGTATTGGCCATCAGACCTAGTACTTTTACTATTTTATAATAGTCAAAATTTGCTGTTTCTGTAATGAGAGTAGTATCCTGTATATAATCAGAAGCATTTATTTTTAAATACAGCTTACTTCCTATTAAGTGTAAGACTACAGCCTAAATTTTCTGGGGTTATTTGGAAGCAGCAAGTTTCAAATAGGCATGCTTATGACTAGGCTGTGAGCCATACATCACTCAACCTTTTCTGAAAAAGAATCAACATATTAATGTTTCCTTTGAATGTTTTAACAGTACAATCCTAGATACATCAATTTAAAAATAATTCCCACTACTTCAATAGAACTTAATTCTCAAGGGTATTTTATTTTACTTTGTATCTTGCCTTTTTATCCTGGCTAACAATTAAATTGTTAATTCGATTTAATTTAATTTAATTCAATTTTAACTTAAATGATTAAAACTGTTAAAATATTTTTCTAAAAAGCAATACTAATGGGCAGTAAAACAATTTAGTAGATAAAAGCCTGGTGAAAAAGATGCATCGTAAAAAAATTTTCTAAATGCTAAAATGAGCACCAAATATAGTTCCAAAGACCTGAATAATTTAGGAGTAACACTGAAGTGTCAGAAAAATAGACATGTGCAGATAGGCAATCCTCAAAAGGGACTTTATAATGTTCCCAATGGAAGTATGGTAAATAGTTAAGTCCCAAGCAATTTAGGGCTCTATAACATTCAACATGCTTGAAAAGTAATGCAGATTTTTCAAGACAGGTATTAATATTGTCCATTACAATAAACGCACTAACACTACAATATTACCCCTTAAATCTTGCATGGTTAGCAGGCAATCTCTTGTATTTTGCATCAACTGCAGCTTTTAGAATTATCCCACAAAATAGGTATAGTGTGTGATATTCAAGGTAGAATACAATCAAGATGTCACCAGTATGGTCACAACTCACGCAGCAGATGTGCAAAAACTAGGTATAGGATTGCAAAATGGAGTGTCTAAGCATTCAATAGCTATATTGGTCATCATACATTCTTCTCAAGCCCACCACCTGCATGTTCTTAGGGCAAGCACATGGATGTGACACTCAGCATATCAAACTTGGATCTGCTTGGGGAATTAAGTTTATTACAGCTGTAAGCCAATTTTCTGCAGTATATTGTATCTAGAGAACTCTGCCTGAGGTTACCGCATCTGTTGTGGTACTAACCAAGGTATATGCTCTATTTATTCATTTTTTTTAGCACACTGGCTAAGATTAAAATAGAGATGTTAAATTTCAGGTTTGATAGTTTTTCTTGGGATATTATTGCCTTAAAATTATTGTTAGTTTCCCTGAAAGTTTTAGTCTTACTGCACATAAACAATCAGATTACTTAAATTGCAATCAAATACAACTGAAAGGCAATCATTTGGGAAAGGCAGCTGCACTCAGAAAAGAGTAAAAAACCCAGTAAATTAAAGGTGGGTTCTTAGTTCCTGAAATACTGCACACTTTTGTTTGCTGCAAGTGTTACCAGTTATGTTCAAACCAAAAAAGCAGTCAGGCATATATACTCAAGAGTCTACAAAAGAACAAAAATATTTGTAACTATTTCAAATGATTGGTATGAATCTTTTCCTAGCTATACCATTACCTAGCTATTTCCATTAGCTAACTTGGTTTATTCAAGATTAAAATAATGGTAAATTCCCATGCTCATATATCATATAATCTTACAATGATACGAAAATAAACTTAAGAAGTTAAATTCCCACAGCAAATACAAATTTTGGATTATACACATAGAAGCCATGAAAGGCAACAATGATATTGAACAAATGTTTTTACGGATGGAGGAAATGGAAAAGATGAACCTAAGTTTTGCTAGAAGTGAAATGCTACTGGACCAAACAAAAGAGCACTGAAACCTCAACAGAATTTTACTAGTAGGAATTGTTTCTCCTGACCAAACCAAAGTTAACTAAATTCAACTGCTTATTTCTTGTCCTATCTTCTATAACAAGTCTATACCTATATAATTCTACCCCATCTTCAGTTTGACAAATCTTCAAAAATACTGTTGGCTTAAATTCCACTTGTGACCCACTAAGACACCCAAATTATTTCTGCATGTCCAGCTATCCAGTATGGTCCTTTCATTCTTCAATTATATCTTTAACTTTTCTATCCAGTTTGGGACATTGCATTTCTCCCAAATTGAAATTCTTGCTGATGATTTCTTCCTTGTTCCAGCACGCCAAGATACTTCTCAATTTTAATACTGTCATGTAAGCTGTTTGCTATGCCCCCCTGCCCTTTCCATTGGCTGCAAATTTAGTATTTTTTAACAATTCCAAATCATTTATAAATACTCAGGGAGAGGAACCTTATGGTATGATATTACACTAGACATCTTTTTTTAGTTTGATGTAGAGCTATTGACATTCATTGTGAATGAATGTCTAACCAAATTTATCCCTATTCCATGAAGTTGTACTGGTATATATGGATGGGAATCAGATGGATTAAAATGAGAGTTAGGGATTGTCTCAAGAAAATTCAATGCATTTCACCGACTTTTCTCTAGTCGAAGGGGATCTCCCCAGATATAATCTTATTTTATCATGAAGCTGCATCAAAATTAATGAGACATTGTACACTGGATGTAATGCTATTAAATTATCTTCTCATAGGAGTGTGAATATATCAAGAGCCTAAAAACACCCTTGCATAAAATTTAATACTGGGATAAAAGGCCTGCAAGAAAATTATATTTATAATACAGATCTAAATCAAGTGCAAGTAATTTATCCAAGTAAAAAGACACAATTATTTGGGGAAAAAAAAGACAGGGACAACCCTAATTCTCTAATGTGACAGCTAGTTGGGGTAATATCCTGTATTAGCATAGCCAATCACTTTATTTTGTTCAGCAAAAACATTTTTTAAACAAAAGCATTTTACTCATCTTTAGAGAGTTCCAAAATAATGTTATTTTGAAAGTCAAATATCACTCTTAGCAAATCGCTTGAAACTTCTTTCACCCTTTAAATATTTCATTGTTGTAACCTTAGTATTCTCAAGTAATAAGAGTTAGCTCCTGTACAAGCTGTTCCGTGTAATTTAATCTATAACAGCCAGGAAAAAGTGGTCTAATTTGTGTGACTATGTCCTAGTGCAGGGGTCTGCAAACTTGACTCTGTTAAGACTTGTGGACTTCAACTCCCAGAGTTCTGGAAGTTGAAGTCCACAAGTCATAAAGTTGCCAAGGTTGAAGACCCCTGTTCCAGAGCACTGAGCTTTGCATCATGTTTTGGGGGCTTCTGAGGGCACTGACATTCTGCACTTAGCTCAGGGGGCTTCTTGCAGCCATTTAGCTGAGGTGTTGAAAATAGCCCCCCCAAATGTGCAATTCTGGGCTGTTTATTGCCCCACAAGGCAAGGTGCAGGGCAGTGATGGCGGGGTGGGGGGGAAGATAGGTGAATGGGGGGAGTTGAAGAGCAGGCACTCCCTGAGCTTTCTGAGGGTTGGGGATGGGAGGGACCATGCCCAGAATGGTTTGAATACAGGTAGATCCTTGGCCAACGATTGGTGGGATTCAGTGATCAAAGATGGAGAGTGCCATTGCTAAACAGTGTAGTCACCTAGTCATCTTTATGACCTCACTACTTAGCGACAGGCATTCCAGTTCCAGTTGTGGTTGTAAGTCGAGATTACCTGTATAGACTTTAGTATGAAACAGAAAATGTGAACTTTTGATTTGTGGCTTTGATGATTAGAAAACATTAGATAATAGAAAAAGGCAGCTATTTTTTGTAACTAGAGAGTAAGAGATAATCTGGTGATCAGACTTTTATTTCCAATTTCCAAAAGAAATTGTATTTTTTATCTTTTCTTGTTGCACTTGTTTCTTTCTTCACGCTAGTTTTGCTATTCTTAATAGTTTAAATAAAATTTATACAAAAATCTGATCTAATGAATCAGTATTTTTATTTTTTCATGTACAATGATGAATTAAAGGACATTGAGATAGGAATCAATTAAAAAAATATTGATCTAAATATTACATGTGAACTATTTATTTTGTTCCACCCTTATTATTTAAAGAAACATATTATTAAAACTATAAGAGAAAAATCATGATGTGATATTAGCAATATCACAATATCATGATATTCAGTGATGTTTTACTTTTTTGGCCCTATATTTGATGTTTCTAATGATACTTTTTAGTAGTGTATCCAACTTTTTCAAAATGAAGCTCATATATAACGTTAATGTTGAAATCTAATAAAGATATTGCTGAACATGTAAATTATTGCCTGTTTTGTTAAATACTGGTTCAAAAATTCTGAGAACTGCCTTGAGTTTGTAGATTACAAACATCATCATCTTAAATGTCTGTTTTGTGCAATCTGGCTTTACAAAATGCGTCAAACATTGGGTAATATTAAACCACTAAATGATATTATGGGCATTTGTTTTAAAAAATCTCTAACTCCAACTTATGATAGAGATACCGATACAGAAAAGCTGTCGTTAGTGGAAAATTTTTGCTATGTCTTTTTCTGTGTTTTTTTCCCCTGTATTGTATTTTTTGTACTGTGTGTTTTAATATGTTGGAATTTCAATAAATACTATTTAAAAAAAATCTCCAACTGGCATTGGATGTAGAAAAGGCAGGGTACAGTGGAAACATCTGGAACAAGTTTTTATTAAACATGGATTTCTTTATTCACTGGACTTAAAAGCTGCATTCTTATTCTTCAGTCAGGATTATTACCAATAAAATTATTTCTTTACTTCTCAAGATGTGTCATGAAACTCTGTCAAGATTGGGACAAACGCCACATGGCTCATATATATGTTGATATAATGAAGTTATTGACCAAAATTATTTTGTATAGCCAAGATTTAATTCTTTCTTAAAAATTACTGCTTTTCTAATATGTATTATTAATGCATTGATTGTATTTTCTTGGGGAGTTTCTGATATTCTTTTAAAATTTATGATGTTTTAAAGCAATAAAATAATAACACAAATGGTTAACTTTGAGAAAAAAAATAGCACTCTTCAAGGGGGTATCTGAAGGGGTGTCACTGTTGAATATTAATTAGAAACATTAAAACAAAAGCAATTAAATAGTGGAACTAATTAACCAAGAGAGAGGGAAAAACTCCTTTTGCTGGATGTATTTAAGCAGAGATCTGAGAGCAATTTTTCAGAGATGCTTTAAATTGGATTTTATGAGAATACTTTTGCAAAGAAAATGCACACAATCACATTAAAAGATCTTGACAATGAACGCAAGTATTTCTAGTACTTCTCTATCCACTATAAGCCCCCTAAAGCTTCATAATGGGGGAACCCTCATACTGAATATCATCTACCCAAGATGAGCAGAGAAGAAAGTCACCAGTAGGCCTGGAGCCACAGGTCACTCCATTTCACCAACAGTAATACATAGTCTATGCCCTTTTATACTTGGCCAAAATATTCTTCCACACATGGTCATTTATGTAGATATATAAAAGGCAGATAGTAACGAAAACAATTTTTTTTAACAGAGAACATTGCTACATTTATAACCTGCAGAGCAGGGGTGAAATGCTCCCAGTTCGGACCGGCTCATGCGATCTGGTAGCGATGGTGGCTGCTGGTTCGGAGGACCGGTAACAAAAATCCCTGGTCCCACCCCCCCTGCCTCTGCTGAGCTGCACCATCAGCAGAGGTGGTTTTTTTTTAACTTTTAAAAGCCGGTTTTGCTTCAGCCAAAACATGCCTTTAAAAGTAAAAAAAAAGCCTTTGAGGATCCCGCCCCTCAGCTGAGATCGGCAGAGCCTTTAAACTTTAAAAAAAAAAAGCCTTTGAGGATCCCGCCCCTCAGCTGAGATCGGCAGAGCCTTTAAACTTTAAAAAAAAATAATTACAGTCTCCTCTGGCGATCTCACCCGAGTTCCTCATCAGCAGAACCTTACTTGTATTCTTACTTGTAGCAAACATGTTTTCTACAAGTAAGAGTAGAGATTCTAAGGCACTTACCTGATTACTGATGAACGCATGGCTTTTTTCGCAGCCTGAAAGCAGTTTCACTTTCAGCCCAGACAGAATCAATTGCTTAGCTAATCTATTTCCTCAGGGATCAATTAGTGCTGGCTGGCTTTGCTGGCTGAGGAACTCTGGGAATTGAAGTCCACAATAAAATAAAATAAAATAATAAAATATTTGTGCAGCTTTCTGAGATTTGGTGTGTTTCTGTAGTGTTTCACTCTAACTACACAAACACACAAAATCTCAGAAAGCTGTATGTGGCATTTTGTGTGTGTGTGTGGTGTGTGTGTGTGTGTGTGTGTCAGTTGTGTTGTGTGTAAAGTGTGAAAGTTGGTTTTTGAGC
Organism: Ahaetulla prasina; assembly: GCF_028640845.1. Lineage (NCBI taxonomy): Eukaryota > Metazoa > Chordata > Lepidosauria > Squamata > Colubridae > Ahaetulla > Ahaetulla prasina. The sequence goes on along the minus strand of NC_080539.1, from coordinate 305,512,466 downwards.
TTTTTGTGGCTGTGTGAAGTGTGAAATGCAGCTGCTTTTACATTGTGTGTGAGTCAGTTGTGTTGTGTTGTGTTGTGTTGGTGTAAAGTGTGAAAGTTGGTTTTTGGTACCTCTTCTTTTTTATACTTTATTATTTTTATTATTTATTGTTATTGGCCACGCCCAACCAAGTCATCTGACCAAGCCACGCCCACCAATTAAGCCATGCCCACAGAACCGGTAGGGAAAATTTTTAGATTTCACCCCTGCTGCAAAGTATTTGAGGCAGTCCACACACAATATCTTAGGTACATTTAAGAGAGCAGCAGTCAACAACAGAAATCCTCTTATATCCATCACCGGATCATTTTCTCCTCGGAAACAAATAAACCACAGAAGCAGAATTTACATAAAATTATCTTGCTCCATTTTATTTAAGATTCTTTTCTCCAGTTAGTAAAAGAAAGATGTGTCTCTTTTTATACATATATACAAGTTCAGTTATAAAAATAGACAGCACATTCAAAGAGGAAAAAAAAGGCTTGGCATTTTTCTGATTCCCTCTAAACACTGTATATACACATGTGAATCTGAGGGTGGCGGGGTAAAATCTTCATGATTTAACTTAAATATCCCTCCCCACCCAATTAATCCCTCCAATTTTTTTTTCTTAAATCAATCTAACTGAACTCATTTCTGCTATTTTCAGGTGTGCAAATCAGAAGCAAAGTCAACAGGAAGCACTTGCTCTACACTGAGGGATGCCAGGCAAGGTGCGTGAGACTGAAAAATCCTTTGCTGACTTAGCTAAGATCTTCACCTCGTAACCTGGTTCTCCCTTGAAAGGTGAAATGCCCAGAAAAAAACAACAACCACTTACTGTCAATATGAAGGCAAGAGAACTGCCCCCCCCTTCATCTCAGTGCAATGAGGACCGTATACATATCATGCTAAAGCAGAGGGCTCTTGTGCATTCAGAATGGAGTACCAGAGCAAAGTTGCACAAATGGCATCATTAATCTCTCACAACTTCACTAGTTTTACAGAGCATTCAACAAGTGCCAGATCACCACAGTGGAACAATCCAACCCAACCCTACTGAAGGATGTGGACACTGCTGACAAATAAGACCAGCTGTGTGCGCATACACATATAATGAATTGGAATGAATGACGTTTTACTTTAACTAGGACCAGAATGGAAAGAAAACAGCATTACTCATCTTGTGTAATACAGTGAACAGTGGTACCTAAATCATCATCCAAAAGCTTTTCTATGGCACAATGAAAGGAGAAGTAGTGATGTTTTCTCTCTCTCAGATTTATTCTTGTTTAGAGTCATTCTATTTTAAAACCTTTAAACTCATATAAACACATTTGGGAGGTGAGGGAGCTTAAAAGATGTTGATGAATCTGACTCCCGCATATTATGACCTTAAAAGTTTTTTCCCCCCACTCTATGATTATAGAGCTGGCAATGCCATTAACAAAGAGCTCTAAGCTGTTTTACTGTTGGGCTGACTAATAAAACAGTAGTCTAGTAATCCAGATGCATGATATTGACAAAAGATCCTTTTTAGAACACAGTGCAAAACTCTCCTTTTCCCTGAATTCTATTCTTTATGGTATCTCACTATTCATCACATTAGAACCATCCAATTATTTCTCCACAGCTTCTTCCAAAAGATGCAGAGCAGAAGGTTCCTCTGAATCTACAGAGCACCTCCAAAGTTTATATGCTGATCTCTTTATTTTAAAACCAAGCTGAATTCCATGAAACCTGAAAGATGAGGGTAGAGGGTGCTGGTATGAGTAGGAATGAAGGGGGAGATCTTGCAGCCAGTCCCATATAGAAGTTGGATTCTTTCCCTGCATGATTTGTAGAATGCTACAAAAAAAAAATCCTCAATGGAAAAGTTAAGCCCAAGCATCCCCGTGTCTCAGACCCTCTTCCTCACAATTCTGCAAAGGGTAGTAAATCTGGACTATGCATGAAAGTGCACATAAAACACCTCTTGACAAGTAGTGCAGTAATCTTCACACCCACATGGGATGAAAACAAGGCATCATCTATATACCCTTTTGCTGGTAGGCGTGGGCTACTTTGAAAGCCAATGTGAACACGTATAGGTTCCAGGGATTCAAAATTACTACCGCCCACCTGAAATATGGGCTCCTTTATATTGTTTTCGAATAGGGGTTTCTGGTGCCAAGGAACTGGCTAAGCTTAAGTTCTTAGAGGATCCACAAACACTATTTCCTTTGCTCAAGGAGGAAGACGCGTTTGATAATCCAAAATCTGAAAGTCCAGCAGGTCGTATAAGTGGAGTCTGGAGAGGGCTACCTGAAGGCATACCTAGCCAGGAAAAAAAAAAAGAGCACCTCAAAGTAGTAGTAGTAACAGTAAATACTTCCTCAACAGATTAGACCTGAAACAAAACTGTTTAAGTCAGAGATGTGAAACTCACAATGACCATCATCACATAGCATATCATAACTTCCCCCCCTTTGCTAAAGTGGGTGGGCGTGGTCAGTACGTGCCCATGGGCCGCGAGTTTGACACCCCTGCTTTAAGTGAACTCAGTACTAAACCTGCAGGCATTATTATTGACTATGTCTTTCAGTGAAAAAAAGGACAACTGCTAACTTTTTAATAAACCCAAGCAGATTTAAGAATAGTTAAGTGTGAGGCATCTGAGCCCATTCATTTTAATGAAATTAAAAAAACAACAACCTACAAATGTTGTCTGTTCAACTATCATCTACTTTGGTAACAGAAAATGTTATTAGTGCAAAGTGATTCCACAATGGGGGTGCTTTCCAATTAAAAATATATGGTAATAAAAACAATGATATGGATTGGAAGTCTAGGCAGCTGTATCCAACTGCAATTTTCTCTGGAATCAAATATGAATTTTATATGGCTATCAGGGATTCCTTCAGGAAGACATAAATTGGGTCTCCTCTGATAACTCCCCAAGTGCAGAGCCTACCTTTAGACACGTTGTACCCATAGGCTGCATAGGCTGCAGCTGAGGCAGCAGCTGCTCCTGCTTTAGCTCCCGCCATGGCAGCTGCACTTCCTGCAGTTGATTTTCGGCTCCGACTTTTTGTTGTGCTTTTGGATCCACTGTTTGTATTTTTGGGCCGACCTCGACTTCTACCCGAATGACCTCTTCCTGTGACAGGCAAATCTTGTACTGAAATTCCTTAACAAAACAAAGAAAAAAAGAAAGAAAGAAAATGTGTAAACATCCAGCACTGTATCAGAACAGTCTCTAACAAGCATAATTAGATCTTCCTTTATGGATAAACAATGTATAATTTATTAAAGATATGTCATTCTCCAAACCAGCTTGTTAGCAGAAAACCACATTCTTAGTTAAGAAATTGTTTTGTGACAAGAATGCTTTATCCCTGCACTTTCTGTTTTCATTATGAATTGTTATTAAATTTATAAGGACAGTGAACAAATATCTTGCTTGCCTAAGTTATCATTGTAATATAATATTCCATAACTATTTTGTATCAGTTCAGCAGCCATCCAACTTTTCCTTGAAGTTATCAAGATTTGTATTCAAAATTAATTAGTTCTGTGCATAAAAGCTTAGCTCACTCTGCTTAATAAACATATTCCTTAAAAATCCAAAAATATTCCTTTCAAAAGAACAGGCTCAATAAAAATATTCCTTTTACTAACTTATCTATACTAATGAAGTCTCAGCTGCTTTAAGTAACCCTCCCCCCAAAAAACCCCTTAGGGTCATATCATGTGGCTCAATAAAGATACTAACCCAGATGCCCAAGGTTTCAAAAAAGAGCAAATGCCACATTAAGAATCATTTGGAAAAGGACTGAAAATAAAATTACCAATACTGTCATGCTCTTATACAAATCTCCAAATCTATATGCACAGTTCTGGTTGTTTATTTGAAAAAGAAACTAATAGAGGTGGCCGGAGTACTGAAGAGGGGAACCAAACATGATCCGAGGAATTGACACTCTTTCCTGGTGAGAAAAGGCTACCATGGTTGAGCACTTCAGTTTAGATGAAAAGCTGGCTGCGTATAGGATCATACACAGCATGAGAAACAGGACAGGAAGAAGTTTTTTTAAACCCTCCATCTAAAACATTAGATGTTCTTCAAAGAACAGCCCATAAGTAGATCAAATGGTATCTCAAATACAATATCTTCATTCACATATGCTCTGCTAGGACACTATTATTCTTCTCATTAGTGTATATGGCACTGAACTGGAAGAAAAAGAGTGATCTGGCAGAAGGCACTAATAATGTCTTTGCCAAGTTGAGGAATTAATCCAATCACAGCTCCCACTTGTAAGTCACTGTAGATGCTTGTATCAACTTCTGAATTTAACTTAAAAGTAAACATCTCAAGCATATAAAGAATTGGTCAGGACATACTATTTTACTGACCTAACATATCTGAATAGGACATTCTTTTCTGGATTGCCTCTTGTCTAATGTTTTGTAAATCTCACAGTATTATGCAATCTAGAATTCCCAGCATGTATTCCTAGCTCAAGGTTACAGATAAAAACTGACCATTCATGTTGTCAGAGACGGAGCCAGTGACGGAAGCTGGGGAGTTGGTAGCTCTTGACTGAGGTGCAGAAGATGCTGGATCATCTACAATCACAAGCATGTCATTGCTGCTCTCATCAGGGGGGATGGAACCCATGTGCAACTCACTGTTGATGGAAATCTAAATCATACACAAACAAAATCCTGTATGTTAGTTTAAATTACACCAGTAAATTAAACATGCTTTTTGACAACACATGACTCAAAAGTTTCTTGCTACAACTGGCAATGCCTCTGTGCCAAACACATCCCTCTGAGCACCTGTTTTAGCCTCGTTTAGCTTTCCTTAGCCACTGCTTGTATCTTCTTCTCAATGAACTTTACCTCCTATTTTCAAAGAACACAGATTAGATATTTTGTAAGTTAATTCTGTATGCTCTGTCTCTGAAATTCACTATATTTGACATGGGCAGCTTTACAAATGGGAAAAATAAACAAATTCGCTTCTAGAATTCCAAGAGGCCATAGCAATAGTGCTTAAACTTATATAACGCTTTATATTGCTCTACAACGCTTTATATTGCTCCTCTAGGTGGTTTACAGAGTCAGCATATTGCCTCCAACAATCTGTGTCCTCATTTATTGACCTTGGAAGGATGGAAGGCTGAGTCAACCTTGAGCCGATCAGGATCGAACTCCAGGCAGTGGGCAAGAGTTAGTCTGCAATAATGCATTCTAACCACTGCACCACCACAGCTATGATAGTGCTTTCACAATGATTCTCATGGAATATGGGGCAGAAGACAAGCTAGTAGGGTCTTGCTTCCCACCACCTATTCTATTACTCTTGTTTACCTTTGCTTTTGTTTCTTATTTTTTGTTTGTTCCTAAACCAGTCGCATAAATATGTGTATTTTCTAATACATTTATAAATTTATTTATAAATTATAATAACTTTATTTATGAAATGGTCAAGTTGTTTCCTAAAGATATCCTTACCTCACTGAAAGGGCTGGGCATGGCAGACTCCACACTAACAAAAGACTCATCACCATCAGCTGAAAGATTTGAATTATCTGCAGATGGAACAAACGGGACCACAAGATTGATGCCTTCTTTCCTTTTTCTCCCATCTAACTCATCTTCCTTCTTTTTCTGCAATTAAATTATAAAAAGAATTTATGAGGCTTGGAAATATACCAAAGCCTTAGAAATTAAGCTAACAATATGTCAGTTTGTATACCCACACAATACAAAGCAGTAGGATAAAAACAATATTGCCTGGTCTGTGACTTCCATATTAATTTAGGAGTCCTGGCAGATCAGACAAAATAATCCACCATGTCCCACAGCTCATGCTGGGATGAGGTACTACTAGAAAACTTACCAATAGTCCATGAAAAAACAAACCTCAAACTTTATCCCTAGCAACCATCCTTTGGGGGATATAACTTTTCACACTTCTAAAGTGTGAAAAAACATGTACCATGATTATTTGCCTTTTATAAGTACAGATAGCCTTCACTTAGCGACCATTTTTTCAGCGACTGTTCAACGTTACAATAGTGCTGAACAAATGGTACTTATGCCTAGTCCTCAAGGTTACAGCTGTCGCAGCACCCCCATGGTCAGGTGAGTCGAAGCAAAGCGAATGTGGAAGAGCAGGAGAAGCATGAATTCCTGGCCTCACAACTGGAACTATCAAAATTGCCACCACTAAGTGGTGCAGCCACATTATTTTTCCCGTAACGATCGCAACGCTTAGTGATGGAAATTCTGATCCCAATTAAAACTGTTAACCAAGGATTTTGCCAGTCCCATATCTTATATTTGATTACATTATGATATAATTTACTATTACAATTAAATTACATTATCTAACAACATTTTTATTAAAATATTTGCATGGAAATAGTTACACTTTTATAACAAGATACCTTATTTGCCAATGTAAAAATCTTAAGTTAATTCTAAAGTTGGGTAAGCTTTAAGAACAATTCCATTCAAACAGCAAAATTGATCTCATTGAAAATTCTTCCCTCACTCTCTCTTGCAGTCTTTAGTTTGCAGTGTTAATCAAATTATAATGACCAGACTCTCACCCCTTTCTATGAAGGAGTTTACAAATCTTGAGCTTTGAGTGCATGTGCAATACATGACAGACTATGTTTTAAAAACTATTGGTGATTTCCATCCGTTGGTGATTTTACATCAAAATATATTCCAGCTGAGTTACTGGCTATTAAGCACCTGAATCGAACAGACAATATAAGTTTCTGAAGACAAAACTAACATTTAATCCTATAAATATAAACAATGGAGAAGGAATATTCAAAATACCTTTTCAGCATACTTTTCCCTTTTCCGTTTACGCTCTTTGACGCGATTTGTTTCTTCCTGTTGCCGTTTCTCCTCCTGACGCTGACGCACTGTGTTAAAAAATATAGGAAAAGATCATGAACAGCACAGATGCAAATATAATTGTAAAATATTAAAACACAGTTTAATGTTTACAAAGCAGGTCTGTATTAGTTCTGCAATTATTTATCCTAGTCTTTTAACTACAACTTTTTCAAATATAGATCATCTCTGCTTCCAAGAAAATAATGTTTTAAATAGCTGTAATCAGATGCAAACTGCCTCTCATATAAACATTTACCAACATGCAAATGGTAGGATAGAATTATAGTGTCAGTCTTTTTCTTGCTAATGTATTCTTGGTTTCATTCTAAATGAAAATCGGCTGTTTTTTCTATTTTTAAATGTTTTAAAGGAGAAAAATGCCAATTTTCATTTAAGAATCATTCCGGCTGTATTACATTGATAGGTTTTAGCTAGATAATGAGCAGCAGCAGCAAATGTCCTTCTTCTGTATTTGAAATGTATGAAGTTTAGACAATCGGGGGTGGGGTGGGGTGGGGAATCTCACATTCTGTTTCAAACATAGAAATATTCCATAGTAGTGCTTGAATGCATATTGTGATCAAATGCCAAAATAAGATTTAATTCTGCAGCAAATTAAAGTAAAATTAATCCACCTCAAATTCTAGTACTTGTTCAAAATACTAAGTAAAAATAGCAACATTGTCACACAAATGTGTTAGGTAGAAAAGAGGATTTAGCATACACTTTTTTTCAAGTTCCTCATCATCCAGAAGTAGACTAACAACTTCCTTTGGTTTCAAGGTGTCTGGTTTGAAATTGCCACCTGAAATCACCATCCTCTGAATCTAAAAACAATACAAAACCCCAGGATATTAATATTGGAGACAGCATTTGAATTTTAAGTCAGTATTTAGAGACCCCAACATAAAAAAGCACCTTTCAAAATGTATTGTAGACTAGACTGGTATTTATGAACACAGATTCTTCTTTCGGCCAGTCACTTTCTCTTAACCCAACCCACCTCACAAGGTTGTTGTTGTGGGGAAAATAGGAAGAAGGAGGAGGGTTGGATATGTTCACCATCTTGAGTTATTTGTAAAAATAATAAAAGCAGGATACAAACAAACAAACAAATAAATTTTAAATAAATATTATTATTGTTTATCAATATGTTGAAACTTTAAAAAACTGTTTCTGTACTAAAATCAACGGCAGCTTAGTTATATGTTCCAAACCAGTCTAGCCATATTTGAATATGCACATAAACATATATGACTAAATTCAGGTTCAGATAAAAATAAAAGGAGGCAGAGCATTGAGCACTCAGTAACAATTGTGAGACGACTGTGACAAACCCTATAAACAGGAAGAAACAAAATATTCTGGTAGTTGGTAAGATCTCCTTCTCATTAATAGAATAATTTGAGTCTGTTACTTCATTCTAGACTTATGAAGAATCCTACTTTAAAGAAAACAGGTGTACAACACAAAAACAATGAGATGTTCTGAACAACCTATTCATTATACACATTGGATTGTAGCTACCACCATTTCCCATCAGCACATCCATTGGCTGGAAGGAAACAAAGACTGTAGTTCAATACAATTGAAAAGCATCAGACTGAGGTAAATCTGGAATAGTCTGAAGGGTACAATGCAACCACCTTGCTAAAATCAAACATGTTTCAAACTGATCAGTGTCAACATTGGAATTCAGTCTTAGAATGTTATATATGTACATCAACTCAACTTTTCTAACAGATATATATTAAATATAAGTAATAGAGAAAAAGTTGGTCATTATTGGAGAACACACCTTGTTTGTGTTTCTCTGGTTCTGGATTTGGCTTTTTGCTACTTTACATATATATGCAAATATTACATATATGCAAAATGACAGAGCTGTTTTTGCACATGTTTAACATATATAGTTTAAGACTTAAATAGCTTGTGCAAGAGAATGGTGTAGTTAAGAGCCAGAAACTGGGAGAGTGTAAGTACTAATTATGCCTTAGGTACTAAACCAGCTGTGTAACTGGGTCAGTCATTTTCTCAGACCTAGGAAGAAGGTAGTGTCAAAACTCTTGCCAAGAAAGATGCATGAATTTGTCCAGGCAATTGCCATGTTCATTATGCAAAGTACCCATATTGCTTCTCCTTCTTGTTTAGTCACAGCAGATCTTGTTGGATCAGTGTTGTTATAAATCTCATAGTACTGGCCATCTTCTTCAGTGACTCACTCACTTATGGTAACAGAGAGAGTTATCCTGCTTGTGCCACATGGCTTCTGCTGGCATCTCCACTCTGCACAATTCTCTATAGAAAGGCCTCTTGGTAACACCACTGGATACCCACATCATCCAGATTGCTTGCTGCAATCTGCTATGAAGAGGCCTGCTGAATAATACTTCACACTTGCTGCTTGGAATCTGTAAGTACTGTTAGCTTTAACAGCATAAATGAGAGGCTCCTTCACCAAGACCATGAAAGAGTTATATATAGCAGATGCAACATGAGCTGGTAACAAACTAGGATAACTCCCTTCATCGCCAGCTGAGCAAGTCACACTGTAAAAGCGAAGCTGCCATGAAAAAGCCACGAAGAGCCTAGGAAACCTAATAAAATCTACAACTGAGCAAGGAGAAAGATACCCGGGGGCAACTGACCATTATGGGAAGAAGATATTCTTCTTGTGTAAAGAAGAAAATGGCCACACAGTCCTGAGCCTAAGATCATGTAATTTGCAGTTATCTGCTACTTTATAGAGCAAACCCTCTACTAGTAGAGCAATGGTTCTACTAACTCTAATGATAACCAAATAAAAGCCACACAACTTTGTCAAATAACAGGTTTCTACACAGCAGTTTGTGTAAGTCAGAACTTTTAAATAAATGAATAAACTTTTCTTCAAACTGTTATTTCCCATCAGACATAAGTTCCACTCACAAGAAACAAATGGCTTTCATCTCAATAGCAAAAATTTCACTTCCCAGCTATCTCATATATCATTAATATTCTGGTCTCTTACCTCACTTTTTTCTTTAGCCCTTTGCAAGATGCGTTCCTCAATAGTGCCTTTACAAATCAGTCGATACACAGTGACTTGTTTTGTCTGACCCAACCTGTGAGCTCGATCCATAGCCTGTTGATCCACTGTTGGATTCCAGTCACTATCGTAGAAAATGACCTGTCAGGACATTTTTTAAACAAGTTACATATACAAAATTAAATTATTCACAAGGATACTAGCCTATTTAGTGAGTTTTCAGGATTAAACTTCATTGTTTTACAGTTACTACATGGAAGATGCAAATTACTGCACATCTTTTATTCTGCTTTGACACATTTATTACTTCAGAAAAAAATCAAAGCAGATCTGTGATTGTTGTCAGTAAAGAATTTCTATCAGTTCAAAAACATGAAGAATGGAAGAAAAAGAAGAAGGGCATATAGCTATATGATCTTTGGTGATCACTTATTACAGCAAAAGATCACCAGAACGTAATTATCTCTTCATCTTGAAGGTGAAGTTATTTGGAACAGTACAAACAAACAGGAGAAAGAGAGTAATTATAGCTGATTCTTAGATATTAAGCATTTTGTTATTATATTGATTCTTCAGGTTCTGGGAGAAAATGTTGAAAAGTTGTTCCTGCTTGTTCATCACAAGCAAAAAATAAATATCTTATTTTGCCTTAATGTAACTTGTAATAATATAATAGAAATGCTGTAGAAAGAAGTATTACTACTGAAAACTGGGTAAACTGAATGCATAGACGTCATCTGTGTGGCAATGCCTTTATTATTAAAATTCCCATTTTGGTATTGGTGTAATTTGACACTATAATTCACTTAAAATTATAATAATAATAATATGCTACTACACTAATGAGATTAATTCCAGCTCTTATCTGGAAAAATCTAGGTCTGCACCCTTAATTAATGGGATTTCCTACTTTAATGTCAACTGAGTGCAATTATAGAAAATTATAAATCTGTTTACTTACTGTATCAGCAGCTGTAAGATTAATGCCTAAACCACCAGCTCTCGTGCTTAGTAAGAAAACAAAAATATCATTCCTATAGAAATGTAAAAGAAACAGAGCTGTAATAATCACTTTACTGCACAAGCATTACATCATGAATAGAATAGAATTCTTTATTGCCAAGTGTGATTGGACACACAAGGAATGTCTTGGTACACACACTCTCAGAGTACATAAAAGAAAAGATACATTTGTCAAGAATCATAAGGTACAACACTTAATGATAGTCATAGGGTACAAATAAGCAAACAAATCATATTAGGAAACAGTCAATATAAATCGTAAGGATACCAGCAACAAGATTACAGTCATACAGTCAGAAGTGGAAGGAGATGAATGATAGGAACAATGAGAATATTAACAGCAGACTTAGAAACTAGTCTGACAGTGTTCAGGGAATTATTTATTTAGCAGACTGATGGTGTTCAGGGAAAAACTGTTCTTGTGTCTAGTTGTTCTGGTGTGCAGTGCTCTATAGCATCGTTTTGAGGGTAGGAGTTGAAACAGTTTATGTCCAGGATGCAAAGGTTCTGTAAATATTTTCACAGCCCTCTTTTTGACTCGTGCAGTATACAGGTCCTCAATGGAAGGCAGGTTGGTAGCAATTATTTTTTCTGCAGTTCTAATTATCCTCTGAAGTCTGTGTCTGTCTTGTTGGGTTGTGGAACCAAACCAGACAGTTACAGAGGTGCAGATGACAGACTCAATAATTCCTCTGTAGAACTGTATCAGCAGCTCCTTGGGCAGTTTGAGCTTTCTGAGTTGGTGCAGAAAGAACATTCGTTGTACTTTTTTGATGATATTTTTGATGTTGGGTGTCCGTTTTAGGTTGTGAGATATGGTAGAACCTAGAAATTTGAAGGCCTCTACTCTTGATAATGTGTCATCTACTATTGTAAGAGGTGGTAATATGGGAGGGTTTCTCCTAAAGTCCACTACCATTTCTATGGTTTTGAGTGTGTTTAGTTCCAGACTGTTCTGGTTGCAGTCAGGAATCAAAATATTACATATATTCTTCTAATAAAACAGTGTAGGCTAGAGTTCTAAATACATATAAAAGGGAGTAAGCTCCATTTAATGGATAATCAGATTTCTGCATCAATGTGTAAAACATATTCTAAGGACAAGTGATTCCTTGATCCATTTCTGTGACTCTTAAGAGGGCCCATATTTTAAAATCACGCTGGAGCAAAATGAGTATTTTCAACAGTACAAATTTTTTAACTTTTGAAAAACCAATTAGGAACGAAAACACTCAACAGAGTGAATCCATTTATTCTGAGTAAACATTCTCTCCCATCTCAAGTAACAGTTTAAAATAACAGGTTTAACTCCTCTTATGATTTTTTGCCAAATTTTATATTAGTTTAAAAGCACATCCTAATACAATAACTATTGCAGTGTCTTTCATTAATTGTTTTCTAACTTGAATTCCCATTATGAAACATAATTTGGGAGGGGGGGCTTTTAAGTATTGCAAACAGCTCAGTGACATTGCAGTGATACCAACAGAGTGGGCAGTCTGAAATGTTGGCTCCTTTGTTTCCACATTATTTGTAGTTCTGGGGGAAAATTCAAGACACAAAATATTGTAGATATGCTAAGCCACAGCAAAACACATTTATTTTTCTTATTTTAACAGTAATAAAAATGGGGCAGGGGGGAGAAATGTACTACCCAAATGAATTGTCATTCATTTTTTGTGGCAAGCTCAAAACAACAATCTTGATCTTGAAATGGGGCATTTCAAATTTACAGTAGCACTAAATTCAAATGTTCCTCATGCCATTATTATAGTGGTTATGCAACTACCCTCACTGGATTAGTCTGTGGCTCTTGGCTGCATGACATTTTTTTAAAAAAGTTATAGTTCTGCAAATCATATATTTGATAATATACTGACATTCCTTTCTTCCTTCTCAGAGGCGCTCAATAGTCACAATATTTTTGTTTGCTGTTAGAATAACTGATAATGTAATAAAAGTGGGGAATCAGAGAAGCCCTTTATATGTTAATGAAATAGAACAATGAGCTTTGGCTCATTCAGCAAAATAGAAAAGTCTCAACACAAGGATTTTATGTAGTGGGTGGAAGCTTCTTCCTTGGGAGTTAGGTAAGACACATCATTACTCTATTTAAATAGGAGGAAGGGAAACATACCTGTTCTGAAAGTCAGCTACCATATCTCTTCTTTCTGAAATTTTCGAGGAGCCATCTAGCCGCATGTATGTATGCTTCCTATAAACCATATATTCCTAAACAACAAAAAACAACAACAAGAAGCTCCAGTCCATTTGCAATTTGTAGCACTTATAGTCGTTCCTAGAGAACGGAGATGCATATTTTAAAAATGTGCAACATGAAACCTAACTGCCAAGAACACAATAGTTTTTATTTTGTATTTTATGTATGTTAAATGAATGATCATAGAAGATGAACATGTTCTATTGATTTAAAAACATCCTTCAATGATAAAACTTATATTAATGGTGTTTAGGGTAAATTTAAAAACATTTTTAAGGTCAAGGTTATGAAATGCTAATATTTTTAAAGTTACCTACACCAAAACCAGAAACCCAAAATACAAACAAATTCTTATTTAAAGTCAAACGACAAAATTGGGCTGAAAATAATTTTTTATTTATAAAAGTATATTTGCTTTAAATTATCCATTTTAATAATTAACTTTGCCTACAAATAAAACAGAATACTGGACAACATACAGGATTTCACTGACACAGCCAACCCAAATTTCTGCTAATTGAAGCTGCTTTTTAACACACCAAGTACTCCTGGTGTGCTCTTTTCCTAAAAAACTACTCAAATATCATATAGTTTATAAAAACTACTTCTTGTAAAGATGAAGGTATGCCTATACAAGATTTGGTTATTAGAGGACCCGAGATACTGGCTAAGTAATTATTTCAGACCTTTGCACATCACCTAGCAAATATAAGTTTATAAAACCTATAGGGCTGCCTGATTACATAAAGACTCTGGACAACATACAACATTAAAAACAGAAAGAACCAATATAACAAATTAAAGAATTAAGGGGCTCCAGAATAGGGGGAAAAACATTCAAATTTACATGTAGAATCAGATAAGCAGCTCACCATATACCCTGCACCACAATCTGGAGGAAAAACCGTATTTTAATTTTAAGCAGAATCAGGGCAGAGGCCAGATGAATCTCCAGAGGAATAGTGTCTAGAAGGTAGGCACTGCATGACAATGTTTAATTTTACAGATTTCCAAAGGTTTCAACATCTATCAGAAAATATGTTAAGCTTTCTCTGAGGAAAAGATGTATAGCAGGGAATTTATCTTAAATTAGCTGAATATGGGCATGGAGTAAAGAGAAAGGATGAGGCTAATTAAGGCTTAATGTAATATCTTAGCTCATCTGCAATATCTGGACCAATAAACACTTGGGCTACTGAACTAGTTTTTTTTAAAAAAGTTAAGTATTCAGGATATTAACAACACAACAATAATTATACTGCTTCAAGAACTGTTGTCAAAATAGTAGAAAAGAGATACCGATAAAATATTAATAGAATGTTTCTATTAAAATCACTTGAACATCTTTTTAATAAGCCTGCTGAGTGGAACATCAGAAACACTAATTTTGTAAAATAATAAAATCCATCTTAAGTGGAAAAACATTGTTTACTGAGGCAACTAAAACACTGAGTCATCCTCTGATCCATTGGGAATGACAAAGACAATAAAAATCTGTACACTACCCAAATATTCAACTCAAAGATAAATACCTGAATGTTCATCAAAGCAATTCATTTAGAACATAATCCATTGGCTCTTCAATAAAAAGAAAACAGCCAGGATTGAATATATGAAACATAGTTACGGTTACAGGTCAATTTACAACTATAATTGAGCCCAAAATTTCTGTTGCTAAGTGAGGCAGTTGTTAAATGAATTTTGCCTCATTTTGCGACCTTTGTTGCTACAATTGTTAAGTGAATCACTGCAGGAATGAAGTTAGTAACATAGTTGTTAAGTGAATCTTGCTTTCCCACTGACTTTTCTTGTCAGAAGATTGCAAAACATGACTCTGAGACATTGCACCTGTCATAAATATGAGTCAGTTGCCAAATGTTGAATTTTGATCACATGGCCACAGGAGGGCTGCAGCAGTTAGAAGTGTGAAAAACGGTGATAAGTCACTTTTGAACAGTCACTAAATGAATGGTTGGAAATTGAGGATTACCTACCTATACTATTAATCCCAGCTATCGGTACTAATTCTCTCCCAGCAATAAGATAACTCTGCTCATAAACCACTATTCTTTTCCCTAGCCATGAAGTCTAATGCTCCCACTCTAAAGGTGATATTCCTACCTCCAATAAGTCAATCATCCGTGTCATCTGAGAGTAGATAAGAACTCTGTGTCCTTGAGATTTTAGCCTTGTCAATAGAACATCAAGAGCATAAAGCTTTCCACTGTCTGTGATCAAGCTCTCTTTATCTAAAAGAAGAAAGGAAAATATAACATGATTTTATGTCCTGTTACATTTAATTCAATTAGGTTTACTAATATCACATCTTAAATCTGGAGGTAGCCTTCAACAAGTCAAAAACCTACTATCTGGGGAAGGCTTTATCCTTTTGACCTTATTTTATCTACTTCCAGTAAAAAATGACTTTTGTGTGTAATTTTTCAGTGTAAAAATATATATTATAAATCAAAGACCTTTTGTTTTCTGTACAATACTTATAATGGTTAACAAAGACAATCTATCTGCCTTGTGACACAAACTGGTATTATTAAGTAATGACTCAGTCTGTCTGCAGTTCATTCAAAGGAAGAATTTTAGCTGGCTTTAATTAAACTTGATTTTGAAATTAGGGGGAATTTAGGCTGTTATTCTTTGTGCAAAAAACACCATTAAGAATAATGTAAAAATAGATAGTCAAAAATGCTAAAACTTGGCTTCCAGCAGTTGCTTTCCTCTCATAGTGGTCCACAGGGCACAATGGGGTCAGTGAGGAACTAGCTAGCTCTCATAGTAAACAGCCAGTGAAGTTGGTGCTTTTTATCGATGCAAAAAGGACTCAGACACTTCCTGCCATTTAATCTAAGACCATTTTTCTTTCAAAGAACAGGAAAAGCTTTAAGAGATTCCCACAGTGATCGTAATAGGGAACAGTGATTGAGAGAGAAGGGCAGGGTTAAGTGCTACAGCAGCTGTTTTGTTGCTCACTTGGATAATCCCTGCAATTTTGCAGCTTGAATTAAAAATCTACTGAATTCCTCTTTAATTCAATTTCAACACCCAGCATAATCCCACTGATACCTGAATTTAATTCTGTGCTATTTCTTTCTTAAAAGTTCTTTACAATTCTCAATGAATGCCCATAACGTATCTTAATATCAACTTGTTCTAGCTTAGTATTCTTGCTGTTTGTTTTCTTTACTCTGCAGTTTTACTATTTTAGTTTTGTACTACAACTGTGTTTTGAAACATCATGAGAAAATATGACTGGAGAATTTTTATTAAAAGTTTGTATTTTATTCAATGAAATGGAAATAAGACCTCTCAATGTACACTATTTAGTGTAGTGTAATGCCTTTTAACAGAATTTGTTAGATGAACAAGGTGCTATCAAATGCCTGATATTTTGCCTCAGTTTAAAGCAAATACTATCCAAAATGTGCCAGCAATAAACTGGAGATAATACTGTGCATCATTTTTAAATTTTTCTTTTTTGATTTTAAGATACATTTATTCCATTCTTGTTTTTACACCTATGATCATTATTCAAACCCACTTATTCCCAATGCTAAAAGTTCACCTTAATCAGCTATTATATATTCACTAGTCTGAATGGATTAAAAAGCTGTAGGAGTAATTTGACACTACAAAAACATAACATAAATTTGTTAACATATCAAACTTTGATTTACTAACAGTGGTATGTATGTGGATGTGCATCAAGTAATATATCTTTTTGAATTCATTGTGTAGTTGCTCAAGATAATGTTTATTCTATACGCAGCTCTGAGTACACTTTGGCATGGAAGGACAGAGTACAAATGGCAAAATAAATAAAATGGAATGTAATGAGCTGCATGCTGCTTTACTATTCATCTGCACATACTGATATATGTGCATATTAGAAACAAAATACACCTTTGCTTGTTCTACAGATTTATCTGTCAAAGATGAAGAAAATACTCTATACCAAAATCCTTATTAACCACAATTTAAGATAAAAATAAAATGGCAGGGGCAATTCATCAAGAGCAAAGCCGGGTAAACTGGAGCATAGAAGAGTGAAAAAAAAGTTTCATAATAGAAGAGAATAACCTGTGAAGTTATTTTCATATTTTTCCTAACCTTATAAAAAGCCTCTCCCTAAAAAAACACAATTCATTTCCTAATTCAGTTATTGTTATGGTATAGGCCAGTGATGGCTAACTTTTTCCGGACCGAGTACCCAAAGCACGCATGGCCAAAAACCCAAAATGCAATGCACCCCCCCCCACTGAGCATGCGTGGTAGAGACCCAATGATCAGCTGGCCGGTGGGAGGCGTGCGCACATGCATGGCAGAGCTGAACTGAGGTGATGGCTCGCGTGCCCACAGAAAGGGCGCTGGGTGCCACCTGTGACATGTGTGCCATAGGTTCGCCATCACGGGTATAGTTTCTATTCTTAGCTTTAATAGTATATACTGAATTACAAAATTGCAAACCACCTGGTATCCTGACGAAAGACCAGCCGTTTGGAGGTTTGAGCCCCAATAATCCTCCTGGGGCTTCAGGAAACAACTGAGAGCATCGTTTTAGCCAACTGGTTACAAGTTCAGGCGCTCCATAAAACACACATTGCTTTGCTTCAAGAGTTCCTCCTTCTTTAAGTGCTTTACGCTCATACTCTGCACTGCGATCATTGCAATAGAAATCCAATGGAACAGCTGTTACCTGTGAATCAAAAGGCTAAAGTTATTCTAGATTTTATAAAAAAAATTATCTAAGACTGGTCCTTAGAAACAGAATGCAGAA
The DNA here is from genome assembly GCF_028640845.1 of Ahaetulla prasina. Taxonomy (NCBI): domain Eukaryota; kingdom Metazoa; phylum Chordata; class Lepidosauria; order Squamata; family Colubridae; genus Ahaetulla; species Ahaetulla prasina. The sequence continues at coordinate 305,494,478 of NC_080539.1, read as the reverse complement.
GCAAAGTAATTATGATATAATTGAATGGTCTCTAGATCTTTCAAGATGATTAATTCAAGTGAGAGCTCAAGCAAGAGATATTACAAAATACTAGACTAAGGCTTAATAAAGGTATTTTCTTTTTTAATGGAATTCTTTCTTATTTGATGCTTATGAGATTTCAGCATCTAATTAAGCGAACAGAATCCAAGACTATATTTCTTGCTCATAGGTCTTATAATACACTAAAAATTACAGAATAAAGAAAAGAGTTTGATGAGCAACATGCTAAATAGCAAAATAATAGCATAAAATGAAATCTAATTTTATTTTATATATTCTATAATTTTATAGAGAAGAAAATTATTTTGAACATAAAAGATGTTAGTGATGGAAATACTGAGTAAAATCACATAAAGCCTGAGAGGAAGAAAGGTTTCAAGAATGGCATATATCAATACATCGTTTCCTGAGGAGTATCTTGTTATGCAACGAAGATTACTTGAGTGATTTAGGATCCTGAATTGCTCTGGTCAGTTCTCAGTGGGGCCATAGTTTCAATATGATACTAATTCAGCTTACAAAAACATACTTTACATAACTATGATCTGAGCCGAATATGAAACAGCAAGAAATCTTTGTCTTGGCAGCAATGAACTTTCTAAAGCCTGACAATCTTATGAATACAAAACTTTTGTAAATAAATATTTTGTAACAGCAACACTGCTGTTATTATTATTTATTTATTGCCAAGTGATCCTACCCTATTATGGAATCTTTGGGAAGTACTGATTTATCTCCCGTAATTTTGCAAATACTGTTTTAATTGACTTGTTTGGCTCTTACCCTTATCTTCCAAAGGCACTGAAAACCTGGCTGTTCTCACAGGTCCCGGGATAGGATGGTTACAATTTTTATGCCATTTCATTTGTATTTTACTATACAATAGGGGATAGGGAATCATCTGTTTCTCTATTTTATTGTTCTGACTAATTATGTAAAGCACTCAAAATCATACAGACTCAGCCGTTCTTTAAAACTCTGTAATAAATAAATAAGTTGGAACAGGAGTTTATCTTCCTGTACTTACAACTTTCTTTAGTGACAACTTCAGTGTAAATTATTTAGCTAAAGTAAATGTATTGCCAACACAGGAATCTAACTTTATATCATCTTGGACCATCTCCATCATTTTAATCTTTGGCTAACATTCTGCTTCATCCAGATAGCAGCAAACAGCGAACTCTCCAAGTGGCTGAATAGTCTCCAGATAAGGAATATGTTCCAACAGACAAGATTGCTTTTATTTAAAACACAAACACACACACACACACACACACAACTCTCTTATCTCTCTTTAACAGGCTAAACAGCAAGTCTGTGATATCATCCTGTACAACATGTTATTGTTCCCAAACACATATATTTTCAAAGCTGAAGGCCAAAACAACAACAAGATGGACATAAGATGCAATGACAATGATAAAGAGAGCCGTGGAAGTTGCAATCAGGACTTAGAATCTATATTTATAAATTAGCCAAGCAAAAGCAGTGTATGTTTCTCATATAAAACTCTGTTATTCATCAAAAGTTTACTAGGAGTCTCTTATTTATATGTCAGAACAGGGACATAAATACTCTTATTTTAGAACACTATTCTTTAAATTATTCAATTTTACATACAACAAAATAAAGGACACTTATAATGACCAGAATTAAAGAATTTATCACATTCAGTTATTTGGATAAGAAGCAGAATTTCCTTACCTTCTTATAAACTCACTGACACATATTATGAAGGGAGACAGAAGAGGCAAGGATTTATTGAAAATTAAAATAATTTTTAATTTCCCCCCCCCTTATTCCAAAAAATGTATGGCAGAGGAAATCAAAACAGAATGCAGGAGAGGGGCTCACATGTGAAATCAGTAATTGAAAAAGTGATCCTGTCTGTTAACAGAGTAACAGAGCTCTTAGAGGTGTTTTAGTCCAACCCTCTGCTCAAGCAGGAAACCCTATAACAGTGATGGCGAACCTTTTCCGGACCGAGTACCCAAAGCACGCATGGCCAAAAACCCAAAATGCAATGCACCCCCCCCCACTGAGCATGCGTGGTAGAGACCCAATGATCAGCTGGCCGGTGGGAGGCGTGCGCACATGCATGGCAGAGCTGAACTGAGGTGATGGCTCGCGTGCCCACAGAAAGGGCGCTGGGTGCCACCTGTGACATGTGTGCCATAGGTTCGCCATCACGGGTATAGTTTCTATTCTTAGCTTTAATAGTATATACTGAATTACAAAATTGCAAACCACCTGGTATCCTGACGAAAGACCAGCCGTTTGGAGGTTTGAGCCCCAATAATCCTCCTGGGGCTTCAGGAAACAACTGAGAGCATCGTTTTAGCCAACTGGTTACAAGTTCAGGCGCTCCATAAAACACACAATGCTTTGCTTCAAGAGTTCCTCCTTCTTTTAAGTGCTTTACGCTCATACTCTGCACTGCGATCATTGCAATAGAAATCCAATGGAACAGCTGTTACCTGTGAATCAAAAGGCTAAAGTTATTCTAGATTTTATAAAAAAAATTATCTAAGACTGGTCCTTAGAAACAGAATGCAGAAGCAAAGTAATTATGATATAATTGAATGATCTCTAGATCTTTCAAGATGATTAATTCAAGTGAGAGCTCAAGCAAGAGATATTACAAAATACTAGACTAAGGCTTAATAAAGGTATTTTCTTTTTTAATGGAATTCTTTCTTATTTGATGCTTATGAGATTTCAGCATCTAATTGCTTAACAGAATCCAAGACTATATTTCTTGCTCATAGGTCTTATAATACACTAAAAATTACAGAATAAAGAAAAGAGTTTGATGAGCAACATGCTAAATAGCAAAATAATAGCATAAAATGAAATCTAATTTTATTTTATATATTCTATAATTTTATAGAGAAGAAAATTATTTTGAACATAAAAGATGTTAGTGATGGAAATACTGAGTAAAATCACATAAAGCCTGAGAGGAAGAAAGGTTTCAAGAATGGCATATATCAATACATCGTTTCCTGAGGAGTATCTTGTTATGCAACAAAGATTACTTGAGTGATTTAGGATCCTGAATTGCTCTGGTCAGTTCTCAGTGGGGCCATAGTTTCAATATGATACTAATTCAGCTTACAAAAACATACTTTACATAACTATGATCTGAGCCGAGTATGAAACAGCAAGAAATCTTTGTCTTGGCAGCAATGAACTTTCTAAAGCCTGACAATCTTATGAATACAAAACTTTTGTAAATAAATATTTTGTAACAGCAACACTGCTGTTATTATTATTTATTTATTGCCAAGTGATCCTACCCTATTATGGAATCTTTGGGAAGTACTGATTTATCTCCCGTAATTTTGCAAATACTGTTTTAATTGACTTGTTTGGCTCTTACCCTTATCTTCCAAAGGCACTGAAAACCTGGCTGTTCTCTTAGGTCCCGGGATAGGATGGTTACAATTTTTATGCCATTTCATTTGTATTTTACTATACAATAGGGGATAGGGAATCATCTGTTTCTCTATTTTATTGTTCTGACTAATTATGTAAAGCGCTCAAAATCATACAGACTCAGCCGTTCTTTAAAACTCTGTAATAAATAAATAAGTTGGAACAGGAATTTATCTTCCTGTACTTACAACTTTCTTCACTGACAACTTCAGTGTAAATTATTTAGTTAAAGTAAATGTATTGCCAACACAGGAATCTAACTTTATATCATCTTGGACCATCTCCATCATTTTAATCTTAGGCTAACATTTCAGACAAATAGTTGTCCAATCTCTTCTTCAAAACATTAAAAAAACTATTTACAACCAATAGAATAGAATAGAATTTTATTGGCCAAGTGTGATTGGACACACAAGGAATTTGTCTTGGTGCAACATTATTTACAACCATTACTGAAATTCATTCTACTAACAAAGATTTGTTTGTTTGTTTATTAGATTTCTATTGCTACCTTTCTTAAACAAATCTGGGTTCATGACATCAATATAATCAGGAAATATAAAACATAAAGCAATTAAATGGTAAAATGCTAAAACAAAAAGCCTGTGTCTTAATCATCCCCTTAGGATGCTCTGGAGCTACCTCCAATTATCCTTATTCCATTTTTTTTCCTGTCCTATCCCAATGTCTCAGTAAAAAGCCAGGTCTTCTGAAAGGCTAAAAGGGTGGGATCTGCCAAATGATGTCTTCCACAGGGTGGGGCAAGCAGGGAAAAGGCATACTCCCAAGGTCCCACTAGTTAGCAGAATTTCAGGGAAGGGATCTGGAGCATCCCTACCTTATCTTTACTTAGACACAATACATTTAACTGCATTGCCAGGACAACATAGTACAAGAAGAAATGTTCCTTATTTTCCTGAGAAAATACAATACCATATCTACCAATGAGGTAGAGTATATACTTCCCGACCTCTGGACCTTCAAGCGGGAATTGAAGACGTTATATTTTAATGTATTTTAACTGTATTTTAAGGGTTTTAAGTCGGTCTTTGACCATTTTAGTTGATGGCCTTGTTAATATTTGTTTTTAAATTCTTTTAAGTTTGCTATTTATTTGTTATAAATAGCTGTACACGCCCTGAGTCCTTCGGGAGAAGGATGGTATAAAAGTTTAATTAATAATAAATAAATAAATAAATAAATATAAACACATTTTCATTAAAACTGAAGATAAGCTCCAAATAACTGTTCTCTATCAATAGCTGTCATCTGCAGGCACAGTTAGCCATGATGATGCCAAAATAATATGTATGTTATGACACTGTGCTGCACTCTTATGTTTGCATTGCAACATTGATAACAAGCACGTAAGGACAAAAGTTGCATCACAACACTTGGATGTACTCTACATCTCTGGATACCAAGCAGTTTCTAATTAAAATCTGTACTGTACTGCTGGGGTGGGGATGGGGGATGGACACAAGAAGAGATTTCAACCAAATTAGTCTCCCAAATAGAGAAGTTCAAAAAAGGTCACAGAAGACATGGGGAGACATGGGGAGGACTAGGGGAGACATGATAGCAGTGTTCCAATATCTCAGGGGTTGCCACAAAGAAGAGGGAGTCGGGCTGTTCTCCAAAGCACCTGAGGGTAGAACAAGAAGCAATGGGTGGAAACATCAAGGAAAGAAGCAACTTAGAACTAAGGAGAAAATTCCTGACAGAACAATTAATAAGTAGTACGACTTGCCTGCAGAAGTTGTGAATGCTCCAACACTAGAAATTTTTAAGAAAATGTTGGATAACCATCTGACTGAGATGGTGTAGGGTTTCCTGCCTGGGCAGGGGGTTGGACTAGAAGGCCTCCAAGGTCCCTTCCAACTGTTGTTATATTATATTATATTAAGAGCTAGTTTCTGGTGAAATATATCCAGGCTAAAACATGTATGCTTTATGTTCAGGACAGAAGTGATTTTCTTTTTTTTCTGTTTTTTTTTTTTGGAGGGGGAGGGGGAATTCAAGGCAGTCATCACAGTTATGGGGATGATGGTTTAGTAATGAAGACATTCGCCTCTCAACCAGAAGGTTGACAATTCACTCCAAGGTAGTGGCAGATGTTTCTCTCTTAAGGCACAAAGAAAAATATCTGCGACTAACTCCAGGTAGGCAAGGATTTATTGAAAATTAAAATAATTTTTAATTTCCCCCCCCCTTATTCCAAAAAATGTATGGCAGAGGAAATCAAAACAGAATGCAGGAGAGTGGCTCACATGTGAAATCAGTAATTGAAAAAGTGATCCTGTCTGTTAACAGAGTAACAGAGCTCTTAGAGGTGTTTTAGTCCAACCCTCTGCTCAAGCAGGAAACCCTATAACAGTGATGGCGAACCTTTTCAGCAACGAGTGTCCAAACCGGAATGTATGTGCATGTGTGTGTGCGTGCGCTGGAGTGCCGGAAACCCAAAAATCAGCTGGCTGGTGTGCGCATGCATGTTTTTTGGCTGTTTTTTTGGCCCGTTTTCAGGCCATTTTCCAGTGCTCGTAAAGACCAGCTGGCTGGTGTGCATGTGCGCGCCAGAAACCAAAAGAGCAACTAGGGACAGCGTGCGTGCACCACAGAGAGGGCTTTGTGTGCCACTTCTGGCACGCGTGCAATAGATTCGCCATCATGGCGCTCTAACATTTCAGACAAATAGTTGTCCAATCTCTTCTTCAAAACATTAAAAAAACTATTTACAACCAATAGAATAGAATAGAATAGAATTTTATTGGCCAAGTGTGATTGGACACACAAGGAATTTGTCTTGGTGCAACATTATTTACAACCATTACTGAAATTCATTCTACTAACAAAGATTTGTTTGTTTGTTTGTTTATTAGATTTCTATTGCTACCTTTCTTAAACAAATCTGGGTTCATGACATCAATATAATCAGGAAATATAAAACATAAAGCAATTAAATGGTAAAATGCTAAAACAAAAAGCCTGTGTCTTAATCTGTGGGGATCCTTAGGATGCTCTGGAGCTACCTCCAATTATCCTTATTCCATTTTTTTTCCTGTCCTATCCCAATGTCTCAGTAAAAAGCCAGGTCTTCTGAAAGGCTAAAAGGGTGGGATCTGCCAAATGATGTCTTCCACAGGGTGGGGCAAGCAGGGAAAAGGCATACTCCCAAGGTCCCACTAGTTAGCAGAATTTCAGGGAAGGGATCTGGAGCATCCCTACCTTATCTTTACTTAGACACAATACATTTAACTGCATTGCCAGGACAACATAGTACAAGAAGAAATGTTCCTTATTTTCCTGAGAAAATACAATACCATATCTACCAATGAGGTAGAGTATATACTTCCCGACCTCTGGACCTTCAAGCGGGAATTGAAGACGTTATATTTTAATGTGTATTTTAACTGTATTTTAAGGGGTTTTAAGTCGGTCTTTGACCATTTTAGTTGATGGCCTTGTTAATATTTGTTTTTAAATTCTTTTAAGTTTGCTATTTATTTGTTATAAATAGCTGTACACGCCCTGAGTCCTTCGGGAGAAGGATGGTATAAAAGTTTAATTATAAATAAATAAATATAAATAAATATAAACACATTTTCATTAAAACTGAAGATAAGCTCCAAATAACTGTTCTCTATCAATAGCTGTCATCTGCAGGCACAGTTAGCCATGATGATGCCAAAATAATATGTATGTTATGACACTGTGCTGCACTCTTATGTTTGCATTGCAACATTGATAACAAGCACGTAAGGACAAAAGTTGCATCACAACACTTGGATGTACTCTACATCTCTGGATACCAAGCAGTTTCTAATTAAAATCTGTACTGTACTGCTGGGGTGGGGATGGGGGATGGACACAAGAAGAGATTTCAACCAAATTAGTCTCCCAAATAGAGAAGTTCAAAAAAGGTCACAGAAGACATGGGGAGACATGGGGAGGACTAGGGGAGACATGATAGCAGTGTTCCAATATCTCAGGGGTTGCCACAAAGAAGAGGGAGTCGGGCTGTTCTCCAAAGCACCTGAGGGTAGAACAAGAAGCAATGGGTGGAAACTGATCAAGGAAAGAAGCAACTTAGAACTAAGGAGAAAATTCCTGACAGAACAATTAATAAGTAGTACGACTTGCCTGCAGAAGTTGTGAATGCTCCAACACTAGAAATATTTAAGAAAATGTTGGATAACCATCTGACTGAGATGGTGTAGGGTTTCCTGCCTGGGCAGGGGGTTGGACTAGAAGGCCTCCAAGGTCCCTTCCAACTGTTGTTATATTATATTATATTAAGAGCTAGTTTCTGGTGAAATATATCCAGGCTAAAACATGTATGCTTTATGTTCAGGACAGAAGTGATTTTCTTTTTTTTCTGTTTTTTTTTTTGGAGGGGGAGGGGGAATTCAAGGCAGTCATCACAGTTATGGGGATGATGGTTTAGTAATGAAGACATTCGCCTCTCAACCAGAAGGTTGACAATTCACTCCAAGGTAGTGGCAGATGTTTCTCTCTTAAGGCACAAAGAAAAATATCTGCGACTAACTCCAGGTAGGCATCAGGAAAGGTATCTGGCCAGTAAATGCTCAAATCCATCCAGTCATTTCGACTCTACCCAGAATAGGGAATTCAGAGTTGTGAAAAAGGAGCATAACAGTTAAGGGAGTATAATACTGGGAAGACCAAAGCCAACAGCATCTAACACATCTAACAATACCATGGCAGCAACAGCAGCTAAGGCAGGGGTGGGTAATTAATTTTCCCAAGGGGCCAGACGAGAAACTGGGACTGTGGTGAAGGGCAAAGCCAACAGAACTGTGAAGGTGAATAGGCAGGCATACACATACCTAAAATTGAAAAAACTTGCCTTCAAAATAAAAGCAATGCAGTTGTATTGTGTGCATAGCGAACACTTATTTACATTTGGTTTCTAATTTCCTATTGACCTCACATGGACTGGAAAGAGGCAGCCAAAGGACCAGATGTGGCCCGGGGTGTGTGGGGGGCATAAAATGCTCTCTTCGATCTAAGGGAAAATAGAGAAAGGCAGGTTCTGGGAAGATCATATTGATTCTTTAAGCATAGCATATCCATCTCTCTGTATTTTGTTTTGGCCAAAGCTTGGAACCACACAAATATTCTGGGTTTTTGTTCTGCTTAACTGAGATCTCCCTAGAATAGTTCAGCAGAGCTTTCAAGTTACAATATATTTGTTTTGAGCTTGAAATGAAACACCTTCTTCTTAATACTTTGATGAAATGATACATAAAACCAATGTAAATCAGTGATATTTGTATCATGAGACTCAAAAATAATCTCAGTGGGACACAGATTAATTTACTGAGACTTCAAGTCTAATTTACAGTATACTTTAGCTACAGTTACAGAATTCTTATGTTTTTGGGGGAGAAGACATTGAGATGAGTACTCCTATTTTGTTTGGAACCCGAAGGTAGTTCAAATGCATATAATATTTGCATGTGAACCCAGAATTAGTTCATGAGACCTTAGTCATCTGAATTATAAATTGAATCTGAATGAGCTTTGTTTTAGACCTGGAATTTAAGCCCCATCTCCTAACAGAAAAATTGATAGGAAGCAGAATTTTATTTATTTTTATCAGCAACTAATGTTTTAAGTATAACAAAAATAAATTTAAAAACATAACTGAAACCAACACAATACAGGAATAAATAATTATGGATCCATGATATTAATATTAAAGCTAATGATTACTGTCAAATTCCCAACTCTTTACAAATATATATTATACTACATATCTTATAGCTCCAAAAATAATTTCTTAATTTTTTTTCTAATTTTGGAAAAATAAAGGTTTTAGTGTTTAGTGCAAACTACAGTAAACATATCTTACATATTAAGATGTCATAATCATCTAGGGGTTTGATGCCCTTGTTTTAGTTTCCTGAATTTAGAAGCACAGATTAATCTTATGGATCACATTTTATTTAAGTTTCTCATTATTATGGCTTGAAAGAAATTTCTGAAGAATGTATAGATATTGTGAAAATAAAAAAAATAACTCAAAGGGAAGTTTAATGAAAAGAATGCTGACTCTAAACCCAGAACTGAAAAACTGCATAGCATCTGACAATACAATGCAATACTGCCATCTACAGCTAAGAAATTAGAACTTCAAACAGCTTTCACAAACTGCATTCAGACCACAACTTTTCAACTGAACAATGCTATCCAATTTTTCATTATGAAAAAAGAATCAAAGTAATATTTCAACATCACAGTTTTTTCAATATATGTGAATGAACAGAGATTATAACAGGAATGCTCAAATGTTTGCTCAAGGACATAAAGAACAATAAATGACAACTCATCCAGTGACCATTCAAAATAACAACAGTGATGAATGAGTGATACCTATGACCAGTCCTCAAAGTTACAGCTGTCCTAGCACTCATGATTTGGGTGTTTGGCAACCCATTTGCACTTCTGATGTTTAGAGCATCTTGTGGGCATGTCATAGGCATTTCAACCTTATTAAAAACAGCAATGATGATTGATTGGTGATAATTAGACAGACACAAGCCTTAAAAAAGATCCTGAGTCTTATGGAAATTTGTGTGCACCATTTTCCTACTTTGCAGAAGTTAAAAATTTAAAATACTTAATATAAACTCTTATATTTATTTGCAGTTGTGCATAAAAACATGACCTTACACAGTCTTTACAAATGCTAACTTTACAGTTAGCATTAATTTGCTGAAAAATGAGCAAATTATAACTGAGATGAGTATCTCAACAAAAATATCAAGGGTCTGTGAGATTGTTGTGAATGTTTTGAATGCCTTCCAAAAAAAGAATGTCAATTATCAGAATGTCTGCAGTACCCTTAAAAAAATCAGTGACCTGTATATGGCCTGTCTGAATGGATATTCAGAGCAGGAAGAGGAACATAAAATGGCCACCAAAATGATCAAAAGACTAAAGCAGCTGTCTTTTGAAGAACATTTTGTAAGTTTATATTCTGAGATTAAAAGTGCTGAATGTAGACAATTCTTTGCATAGAAATATTTCAAAATGGGTTCAAAAAGGATTAACAAAGGCTTACCCGTGGGCTCACAACGGACAGAAAGGACGGCAGCTCTGTGATTTGACAATACTGTTTCCATGAGGTAGCTGGCTGTTGATGAACAATGCAATCTGAGTGGCCAATTACTGCTTTACAGTGGCTTGTGAATACAAGGCCCTAAAAATGATAAAATTCAAAAAAGGTTTCCAAAATTTGAACAATGTTTTACTACAGCAATTCGTTTCTAAGAAATGCCAAAAATGAGCAATCTCCAAATATGTTCATTTGAAGTATGAAATTTTTATCTTGCTCTGACATTCTAAGGCCACTGGTCTCTGTTTATGTTTCTTTTTAATAGCAGATGAAGAGCTCCAAGAAATGGAGTAACATTACAATACAACACTCCTAAAAAAGAACCTGATGGGAAAGATATTAAGATTCTTTGATACAACATGCAGTTTTGATTGTTGCACATAGGGAGTTGTGGTTTTTAATGTTATTCCATGTGCCTTGGCTACCGTGCTCCATGCTGCTAGGGAGCATGACCCCTAGAGGGTGAATACTGAATATTGAAACAAGAGTTGTTTCACCACAAGTACGACTTACATATACACAGTCTGTGTAATGAATAAGATGGCAAACTAAATTTTCTGCTACAGCTTTTCTTTTTTTATCATGCTGAAGTTTCCTTGTGTAGATCAGATGATTTAATTCTGAGATTTCTGGAAAGCCTTAAATTTTTGAGCAGGCAAAAATTTTAAGACTGTTAAGAGGATATTCACTTATTAGCAGGAATTCCTGACAGTTTGTTGAATTAAAAGTATTTTCCCTTGCACAAAGATGAAGATGTTACATACCTGCAGCAAAGTGCAGCTGTGCAAGTTGAGTGGGGAGAGTGGGAAACTGACATCCAGCACAAAATCTTGATTCTTCAGATACCGAGACTGATGCTGGTCTTCTTTTTCTGGCTCCTTCCAGAATCGAAAGTGGTGGAGCCTGTAGGCGGCTTTCAGAGACAGGAAAAGAGCTAACCATCTGGGGGGGAAAGTATACATTCACACCTTTTGAACAGGAATATAATAGTCGACTTACAATCATTTGTATAGTTGGTTAGAAATTAAAACGACACTGAAAAAAATGATTTTTGACCAGTTTTCACACTTACAACCATTGGTGCATCCCCATAATCAAGTGATCAAAAGTTGGACGCTTGGCAACTGGCATATATTTATGCCAGTTGCACTGCATCCCATGGTCATGTAATCCCCATTTGTAACCTTCTCAACTGGCTTCCAAGAAGAAAAATCAATGGAGAAGCCTGATTCACTTAAAAACTGCAGTGATTTGCTTAACAACCGCAGCAAAAAAGGCCACAAAATGGGGCAAAACTCGCTTAACAACCGTCTTGCTTTGCATCAGATATTTGGGGCTTGAGCTATACAGGTTGCAGTAGTTACTGTAGTTGTTAAGTCAAGTACTAAATATATGCAAAAAGGGTGGGAATTGCTTAATGAACCATTATTTTTAAAACATGAATATGAGAGAACAACTATTTTGGCATAATGTTTAGCCATTCAATCTGTCGTTCTTTAATTCTGAAATCCAACTCTATACACATGAAATGTTATATGCAAGTGTTATAAGCAGAAAGGTGATTTTAAAACTAGCAAATAGTGAATGGTCAATACTGTTTAGCGAACATATAGTTCTATAGAGAACAACAGTACATCTTTGATAGCAAATAGACTCATAACGGTTTAGCCTGACGCAAGCAAAAGCCTGGAAACTTATTATTTAAAAAAAAACTCTACAAGATGGTTTCTTGTATGTGTAAATTATTCCTTTTTTGTCAAGATCTACAGGGACATTAGTGCACAATTGCTACAATTGGCTTACATTCATACTATACAGGTATTTGTTCAATTTCAAGAATTGATCATTCAAATACAGTTTTTTAAAGTATAGGAAATGAAAGTTTAATTGGTATCCAGGTATTTGTAATAAATATTGCTCATGCAATGGATATTTCTGCCCCCGAAAATTGCAATATACTGTATTTAACTCTGTATGTATTAAAAATTCATAATTTTTAAAAAAATATTCTTACAATTACTTAAACTTAAACCAAATGTGCTATTAGTTTAAGATTTCTCACCTGGCTAGGTGTCCTTTATGCATAAGGTTTGCCAATTCTGCTGGAGAAACATCAATAAACCGTAGGAAAGAGAAACAACTCCCTTTCTCAGCACCTATAATGTATGAGTAACAAAATTAAAATGAGCTCCTGGAAAAAACTGGTGCCTCATTAGCTTTATAAAAACTGACACAATTTGGAATATCTGTATTGCACCTTCTCTCTAGAGCAGAATATCACATGAGCCCAATTTTTATGAAAATTAATGTTTTCTGAAAAGCAGCGATATTAGTGGCCTGTGATCAGCAGGAACATTTCATACAAGAATAAAATATGCAAAGCTCATTAGTAAGGAATAATAGAAAATGGCTAAAGAAGGAAGAAGAGGGCCACTAAGAACGAGATGCATGAAGAATGACGCATTTTTCCATCCCAGAGGCAACAAAACCATAGGCGCATGAAGAGAAAAAACAGGATGACAATAACTGCACATCATTTCCTTTTCTCTATATATACAACTAAATTTTCTAATTAAGTTTTGGAAAAAGTAAGAATAAAGGAAAAATATGGTGCCATTATACAAAATCTGAGGACCAGAAGATTAAACCATAGCACACCTAAGAAGGATTACACATTGCCCTTAAGAATCAAATGAAGAGTCAAATAATAAGGTGAAGCTATGCTGTTCAGAGTATAAATTCAGTTTGGGAGTAATTACAATTTGTAAAAAGATATGTAACTGATTTAAGGATTTGTTCATTAGCATATTCAGAACTTCAGAACAATTTTGATAGCTTGAAAGAATTTTTAAAAAATCAATGAAAGTGGTAAATATTGAAAGGAAAATTAGCATGAGGAAAATCTTGAAAAGGACAGTGATAACATAAAAAAAAACTTTTTAAGATTTAAGTAATCTATTAGAAATGCTAAAATAGATGTCAGTTCAATTGTGAAATAAACTAATTAAGATGTTTATGACACCACTGTCTACATAATTTTAAATATAAGTTTAGAGAAAAAAAGCTAAGCTATTGTCATTTTAGGTAAAGTGATACGAATTAATTTCATCCTAATGTTCTCCCAGTCCTTTAACTTACCTCTTCTATGGAACAGAGACTGTTGAATATAGTCTGGTGCAAAAGGAGAAAGTAAAAACTGCAACCACCTGGAAATTAATAAAGATTAAAAATATTAGAATAGAATAGAATTTTATTGGCCAAGTGTGATTGGACACACAAGGAATTTGTCTTGGTGCATATGAGTTCAAAGTTATTTTATTTTATTTTATTTATATTTAATCGTATTTATATACCGCCCTATCTCCCAAGGGACTCATTTTGTCACCTATCCTTGCTCTAATAATTGTGGGACATTGTTGTCTTTAGGTTATTAGCCAAAATCATTCTCTTGAGAAGCCTGGAAGCATATACTATGCTCCTATACAGCTATGCTATGAGCCACTTTAGCATAACATTAGAAGGGGCTGAAGGAGCTACAGATCTCTCATTAAGAGCAATAGTTGAAGAGGTTCCCCTGACTGCATATGTTACCTCGGAAAAAACTGAACAGAATATAATACTGTTTACCTGTCCCGTGAATGGTTAAACACCCTGATCTGCCCATGACGATAGAGAAACTTTGAAATCTGATATGGCTTTAGTGAAATGTGAAATGGAGACCATGTTTCTTGTCGCTCAAAGAGCTCTGGATGATTGCAGACCTGTATGGAAATGTAATAATTAATTATTACAATAACAATAATAATAATAATAATGTAATGTTTTGTAATAAAATTACATTTTGTAAAAGATATGTAACTGATTTAAGGATTTGTTCATTAGCATATTCAGAACTTCAGAACAATTTTGATAGCTTGAAAGAATTTTTAAAAAATCAATGAAAGTGGTAAATATTGAAAGGAAAATTAGCATGAGGAAAATCTTGAAAAGAACAGTGATAACATAAAAAAAAACTTTTTAAGATTTAAGTAATCTATTAGAAATGCTAAAATAGATGTCAGTTCAATTGTGAAATAAACTAATTAAGATGTTTATGACACCACTGTCTATATAATTTTAAATATAAGTTTAGAGAAAAAAAGCTAAGCTATTGTCATTTTAGGTAAAGTGATATGAATTAATTTCATCCTAATGTTCTCCCAGTCCTTTAACTTACCTCTTCTATGGAACAGAGACTGTTGAATATAGTCTGGTGCAAAAGGAGAAAGTAAAAACTGCAACCACCTGGAAATTAATAAAGATTTAAAATATTAGAATAGAATAGAATTTTATTGGCCAAGTGTGATTGGACACACAAGGAATTTGTCTTGGTGCATATGAGTTCAAAGTTATTTTATTTTATTTTATTTATATTTAATCGTATTTATATACCGCCCTATCTCCCAAGGGACTCATTTTGTCACCTACCCTTGCTCTAATAATTGTGGGACATTGTTGTCTTTAGGTTATTTAGGTCATTCTCTTGAGAAGCCTGGAAGCATATACTATGCTCCTATACAGCTATGCTATGAGCCACTTTAGCATAACATTAGAAGGGGCTGAAGGAGCTACAGATCTCTCATTAAGAGCAATAGTTGAAGAGGTTCCCCTGACTGCATATGTTACCTCGAAAAAAACTGAACAGAATATAATACTGTTTACCTGTCCCGTGAATGGTTAAACACCCTGATCTGCCCATGACGATAGAGAAACTTTGAAATCTGATATGGCTTTAGTGAAATGTGAAACGGAGACCATGTTTCTTGTCGCTCAAAGAGCTCTGGATGATTGCAGACCTGTATGGAAATGTAATAATTAATTATTACAATAACAATAATAATAATAATGTAATGTTTTGTAATAAAATTACATTTTGTAATAATATTACAAAATAATGATTATTCTACATGTTTGGAAAAATACAGGAAAAAATTTCAGGATTTAATCTTTTACCCTGTTTTTCCTCAAAACAGACACATCAGCACATGATTATTTCTCTTACCTTATAAAGCAGATCAAGCTAAGAGTTATTTTTTCATCAGTCTATACCACTTCAGTCACAAATAATTCTAAGTGACACACATACCTTATCAGTAAAAAGGAATAAAACAATGCAAAACAACATACATAACAACAACATATCTGAGAACATCATATATTCCAGTTCACAAACACAATCCATAAGTAATCTTGGGGAGTAAGAGATTTTTCTCAGAAATCTTCACTGTAATGTCAGGGATACAGAATTAATTTTCTTAGCTAATAATATTCAGATATCAAGAACCCTGTCAAAAATCTATGGAATATTACTATATAACATATAGTAATGAGATGTAAGAGTTCTCTTTAGGGAAAAGCTGGAACGATACTTTCAAAGTTACGTCTTCACAGCTTTGTATGATTTAGCCTAGTCTACAAGTGACACATTTTTATTGCTGATTTGTGTATCATATTCATCAATGACTGATGTATTTTCTGAAGATTAAAAAAATTGAGTCAGAAAAATACAAATATTATTTGTACTATTCAGAACATCATATATTCCCACTTCATAAAACAATAACATAAATAACCATTTATTGTATGGGAGCCCATATTTATGTCCAGTAGGAAAGGCTTCATACAAAAACCTACAAAATCCTGATAAATTTGGGAATTCTTTAATTCTGGGGGGAATGTTGTTGCAGAGAAGGGGGACCCTGCGGCCCTGAAGACAGTATCTCTCAAAGTAAAGTCCCAAAGAGAGCTCTCTATCCTGATCTTACTGGAAGGGCAGATAATGCTGAGAGAAGTAAGACAACCAATGCCTTAAACTGCACCTCAAAGCCAATTGTCAACCTGTACAACTCACAGAGTAATAGTATTAACTGGTTGAAGCAAGAAGTGCCTGCAAGTTCTTCAGTCTCTGCCTTCTGAGGTGTATGGGGTGTTCAGGGAGGGGTAGCACCTCGGGTGTAGGAACAAGTCGTGTCCTTTTAGGGCAGCTTGTGCCTTTTGGACACTATATAGCTACCAAATGATTTTCAGGATCAGCCTCACATAAGAGTAAACTGCAGTGATCCAATTGAGAGGTTGGATTACAAAAGGAGCTATCAATCCAGGAGATTTCCAATTATGAACCAGTTCTTAAACAAGCCAGTGCAATCTGTCCAGATATTGGGCCACCAAGAACTTCACAACCAAACTGAAATCTAAATCTGAGTCATAGTTTTCAGTCATAGTTAAAACATCTAACCACTATTCTACTCTGATTGTTGTAAACAATTTGTAAACTATAATTTGCAACATTTTTTTTAGAATAGGCACAGTTGCCTTTTCGATACTTATATATTATCTTGCCAAAATACTCAATTTTCCAACAGACTATATTGTACTACACAAAGTGGCAAGTTTACCATTGCAAATTATAAAACAAAGGAGAAAGAGCTTAAGTAAATTAAGCAAATGTAATCTGTTAATCATGCATTATGGAATGTGGGTAAAAGCTACAAATGTTTTCTTGAGACAAGCATTTAAAAATGATAGCTTTTCCTAAACTCACCTTCCTGAACTGCATGACAAGGTTCATGAGGCTACTGGTAGTATTTTGGGCTTGCTGAGTAGTGCCCATGGAGGATTGTAAAAGGTCATCAATTGAAATCTTATTCTTCAGAGCCTGATATAATAATTTCTGTCGACTGGTTTGCTGGCAATACATTAGAATCTCGATCTAAGAGAGAGGAAAATAGATTAAACTATTGCCAACAGAATATTATATTAAATCCCAGTTCACAAACACAATCCATAAGTAATCTTGGGGAGTAAGAGATTTTTCTCAGAAATCTTCACTGTAATGTCAGGGATACAGAATTAATTTTCTTAGCTAATAATATTCAGATATCAAGAACCCTGTCAAAAATCTATGGAATATTACTATATAACATATAGTAATGAGATGTAAGAGTTCTCTTTAGGGAAAAGCTGGAACGATACTTTCAAAGTTACGTCTTCACAGCTTTGTATGATTTAGCCTAGTCTACAAGTGACACATTTTTATTGCTGATTTGTGTATCATATTCATCAATGACTGATGTATTTTCTGAAGATTAAAAAAATTGAGTCAGAAAAATACAAATATTATTTGTACTATTCAGAACATCATACAAGTATAAAGCCCAGGAATATTCTCAGTTACTGATACATGGATGGAGATTCTGCTCATTTGATTGATTTTTGCTCCTTCTTCTCTTTCCACAACTCTTTTATTACTCTTATGATTTATTTTTCTTGCTTCTTAATTTGCAGAATTGGTTTGCTATTATTCTTATTACAAACTTTACAACCTTGAATCCTTTTCAGAGAATAACAAAAGTATTGGGGCATCCTGTAGAGGATTTTTTATATGAAATTTTATATCCAATTTGGGAGGTGGTCAGCTTGTGTCAATTCTGTTGACCTTGCCCCACTTTGCTACACTTCAGCAGAACAAGTGCAAAAATCATACATCAAAATGCGTTCAGTTCATGGATCAAGAATTCCCTAAGGATATCATTTATGCAATAATTACCGTGCGTGATCAAAATGATCAAAACTGTGCATATACTGGATAATTTAAAAGTTATTTAAAAACTTAATTATGTAAAATATTACCATTGCACTGCAATGATAATCACTGCAAAGAAAAAGCAAGTACCTAACAAACACTCAGAAGTAATACTACCATCACTACAGTCCTGTCGGAGCGCTGAAGTGCTTCTGCATTGAAAGGATTAGCTGGTGACATCACTGTCTTTGACTTTAAGGTGTTTACTATTCTGATTTATTAATTGTATCAAATATATTTATTTATGCAGATACACAAAGTCTGAAAGTAGAGAAATATTATCATTTCTCTAGAAAGGATAGATCTCGAGATACACTTTGGTCAAATGACGTACTTTTTGCCAATTTTCTTTTCCCTATAGCAATTCCCAGAGTTCCCTGGAGCCAGTTTTCGGAGGCAACAGAGTACTATAGGGGAAATATAAAATAAATGAAATTAGCTTTCCCTTCTTTTAAGACAGCAGATTATTTAGCTTAAGGGGTATCTTTAGCTGAAGCAGATTATTTAGCTGAAGGGATGTCTAGCTCAAACCCAATAGATATTGAAAATGCATTTTTAGTTAGAAAAATTGCACAATGATGTATAATGGGGAAAAAAAACCAAGAGGACAAAGGAGTTTATTATTATTTTGATTGGTACCTTGTCTGACAGTTCATTTTCCACATCTTTCTTGATTCTTCTCAACATAAAAGGTTTCAGGATCATGTGCAAACGTGACAGTTGATCTGAAATTGAGAGAAAAACAATCCATAATCATTTATCTAATGTTAAAAATGCTCTGTTATAAATGATTGGCTCAAAACTGGGAAAAGAATCTGCCATAGTAATATACTGGCACTTTATTTAACCTATGAACAGAACAATAGTAACTAGAATTAGCGCAATTGGAATTGAAATTGATGGAAGAAATATCAAAAATGCCAGCTATATTGAGCATTCTACTTTGATATCTGGAAGTGAGGAAGACTTAAGAAATCTTAAGGAATCTCATGTTGAAGGTGAAAAGCTTGTCTGTTGCTTTTTAAAAGTCCCAAAATTACATTGACAGGTTATGCCAACACAATGCATGTTTGTAGGGAGCTACTAACAACTTTATCTTCCTAGGATAAAGTGTTCATAATGATTATAGCCATGAAAATAGAAACAGTGACAACTAGGGCTGAAAATGGGAAAATTTTGTGAAAACGTATATAGCCAAATATCAACATGTAGAGATATCACACTGACAGTAAAGGTATGTATTATCAAGATCATGTTTTCCCAACTGTGATGTGGTTGTGAAAGATGATCAAAACAGCTGAACAAAGAAAAACAAATGCCTCGGAATTGCGATATTGGAGAAAATGGTTGACAATACCATACACAACAAGAAGCAAATCATTTAAAATATTAACTCAAGTAAAACTGGAAGACTGCTTACAGAAAGCACTAACAGTGAAGGTAAATCTTAAGGATTTTGGACACACAAAGCAACAAAAAGATAAGGGACACTGGAGAAGATTATATATCTGAAAAAAAATCAAAAACAGTTGAAAAAGTCTGGTAGTTAGTGGATAGATATTCACACTGATGGCAAAAGCATGAACCTATAAGATTTTAAAGCAGCTGCTGTAACAATCTTGATGAAATAATGTCCATTGGGTAATGAGGGGGGAGAAGTGACTGAACAACCATTAACAACTTACAACAGAGCTGTGAGTCATAAGTATTAATATTACTTTAAATATTGGCAGCAATGTATTTTCAATACTAATTGCTGCAGAAAGTGAATGGAACAATACTATTATATAAATGACCTGTTTATAAACTTTCCATGGGCATCTGGTAAGCTATTGAGAGATCAGAACAATGAGCTACCTGAGCCTTTAATTTGATTCAGTGCAGTTCTTCTAATGTTCTAAGCAACTTATAACAACTGGTTGTTAAGACATGTGGGCAATTCTGCTCAAACTGTAGAATTTGAATGCAAAGTATACTGAATCATGCATACTCACTCTCATCAATGGCAGATTTATTTTCCGCATGGCTTTCAATATCTTTAGAAAACCATTCATTGAACTCTTCGTGGGAGTCAAACAATGTTGGCATAATGAAATGAAGCAAAGCCCAGAGCTGCAAAAGCAAAGACAAAAGTGTGATAAATACCGCATTAACTAATACATCTTAAAACTCATTTCTTACATATATTGAAAATGTTCAAGGAAATTTCTTTCCAAAAATGTCAACATGAGTCAACTGGATTGACAATTCAGAAAACCTTTCAGTAACGATGACAGTGAAGACTACATCAAAACCTGATAATAGATTAAGGAATGTGATTTTCTGAGCACTTCTGGACACAAAGTAAACAGAAACAGACAGGCAAGGCTATAAGAATTCACAGATTATACCTCGATCATATGTGTGAAAACATTAAATTTCTACTATTTATAGAAACCAATGAGAACAAAACATGCGTACCTCAGCCATAGTGTTTTGGATGGGTGTTCCAGTCAGCAATAGTCGGTTTCGACATTGGAACTGAAGTAAAATTTTCCAGCGGACGCTAAATACCAACAGATTTTGAAGAAACTGATTTAGCAAGTGGCAATAAAGGAACACATTGCTACTTTTGTTTTTATAATGTCAACTCATTAAGACTACAATGTAACATGAACAATTTATAAGCAGCTCAAATATAACTATAAAAATACAATTTATTGAAAGAGTCAGGTTTGGAAGTCTTAAGCAGCAGAGCTGATGGCACTCCTTGTCTACTGACCCTCTCCTGCACACTTCCTTGGCCACCATTGCTTGCCCAGAAAAGAGGATCTGATAGCTTGTCAAAGCCACTGCCCAGACAATGGGAAATAGGGAGAAACCTGGTTGTTGTAAATTCTTTGTTACTGGAAATAGTTCTGGCAGGGCCCATGGAACCTAAATATAGTCAATGCTTCGATTGACTTACAACCTAACCCCTTACAAAAAATTAATAAATCATGGAATATTCCCAGCTATGAATAAAACCAAAATACATTTTAAAAAGTGACAGCATTTTTTTTTAAATAGTTTTTTTGTTTTTGTTTACATTTATACCCCGCCCTTCTCCGAAGACTCAGGGCGGCTTACAATGTATAAGGCAATAGTCTCATTCTATTTGTATATTTTTTTACAAAGTCAACTTATTGCCCCCCCAACAATCTGGGTCCTCATTTTACCTACCTTATAAAGGGTGGAAGGCTGAGTCAACCTTGGGCCGGGCTCGAACCTGCAGTAATTGCAGGCTCTGTGTTTTTAATAACAGGCTTCTCTATTGCCTGAGCTATCCCGGCCCCTTAAAAAAAGTGACAGCATTTTAACGCTACAATTCCTTTCTTCACTGGTAAAATCAGTAAATTCTTTCTACTACATAAGATACCTGGAGCTACTCTTGAGTGCCTGTGCTTCATCCAACACCATATATTGCCATTTCACCCGCTGAAAATATTTGACATCTTGGACTACAAGTTGGTAACTGGTGATCACCACGTGGAAAGAAGCATCCTGAGTATACAAAGTCTTCTGCAATTAGAGGGGAAAAAATGAAGTTCCATGAATAAAATTGATCCATGGAATATACACAATAATTTTAAAATCAGTTTCCAAGCTGAGAGAGCAGCTTGTTTCTAACTGGACATTTATGTTATCTAACATATGATTAGGCAGATTTATATGCATATGATTGAAGTAGAATGTTACAATCTTCATGGCAGTTCAATTTACAAGCATTCCAGCAGTAGATACTTCCTTCAAACATGGATTTATCTTGACCAGAGTTCTGTATTATACTTATTACATCAGAAGATGAGGTTAAATCGCTAAAGAAAAAAAATCTATGTGCGTTCATATAATCACTCAATTAGCTCTCAAATATATTTAAATAGTAAAAGCCAAACATTTTGCAAATTCTAATTCTCACATTAAGGGAAGACTTTAGATGCATGTGATAATAAGAATTGATACTACTAAGGTAAGAGTTGGGGGTTTTAGGACCTTAAAGATAAGTATTATTATAAGAAAAAGATGTAAAAGCAAGTACTGAAGAGAAGGCAAACATTAAGATAAAAGTAAGAAAGCTTATTGATGATTAAAAATATTCCCAAATCTATTACAGAAAGACAAGAATACATTTAATCTTTAGATAAATGAGAGGGATAGTACCTGACTCCAGAATTTCCTGATCACTTTTCGGTCATTGGGATTTCCCCAATATGGTAGCACCTACAATAAATAGGAAACAGTCCATATAAGTACTTATTTACATGAGTCCTTTAGTTCTTTCAGACTTTTGTCATTCCTTGTTAACCAGATTCAGATTTCTGGTCTTTTACATCAGGCTTCTGAACTTGGCGGAAACAGAGTTAGAAGAGTAGGAAGTAATATAAATCTAGAATTTATTTTAAGAACTTAGGAAAATTGAATTTTTGGAATGTTCATGTCTGCAGTCACCTTAAATCTTGGAACAAATCTGGCGAACTCCTGATGCCAGTTGTTTAATGTGGAAGCTGGTGAAATAATTAAAAAGGGGCCCCAGATGTTCTCTCTCTGGAAGGAAAAAAAACTTAAATTAAAGAATGTTTAATACAATCTTTAAATAAATATCAAATGAGTAAGCAAAGTAATGCACACAATTTATATTGATTTCTTTATTCATAAAATAAGTCAAAAAGGAAGAAAAAAATGCCAGAATTATGTTTTTTGAAAATAATTCCTTTGAGGTATGGCAGGAATATGCATACCTAGCAATCTTTGCTTTTTATTTTCAGTACAAACTTATATTTATGTAACTCAGGATATCTAATGTGGTACAAGTGTGGCACAAATTCCTTTATAGGCAACCTGGGGTTGCAGTTCAAAACAGCCAAAACGAAGATAAAAGAATACTGTGTAAGGTTGTAGTAGAGATAAAAGTCTGGGGAGGATCAATTAGCCTCAGGAAGCATAAGAGATGTTGGGTACGAGAAAAGACTTTAAAATGAAAGAAATGAACACCTCAGTTCAATAATGCACACAGAAAGGAAATGTTACATATATGCACACAGACATATTACATAGACATGGGCCTCATTTCAATCATGTAATATGTGCTTACTCTCAGCCAGAGGTTTAAAACACAAAGAGTCTACCTACCTCAGCCAGATGCGCTAATAAGGCAATACTCTGCACAGTTTTACCCAGCCCCATTTCATCTGCTAGGATACCATTGATGCCCTGAAAGAATGAAATTGAAAACTTCAGTCTGAGTAAGGCATAAAATATAAGCATATATAGTACCTTGAAAATCAATTCAGTATTAAACTTCATCATTTGTCTTCAAAGACCATGAAATCATAGTTCTGGAAAGTTCTGTTAATATTGTCCTTTCCATAAAAATATACCAGAAAGCATCTCTGGAAATATACATGTATTACATTTCCACAGATGACATTTTAATTTTAGGAATAGGAACGAAATATAAGTAACCTTAGTTCAGCCTCTTTTGGAGTCATGCCAAGAAGTAATTTGTTTTAAAGATTTTGCTTCAAGAAAAACAAGCACACCTGCTCATAAAGGTTGGCTAGCCAATTCATGCCTTTCAATTGGTAACCTTTTAATTTGCCATTGAAAATGGTAGGCTTTGGAATGTTCATGTCTGCAGTCACCTTAAATCTTGGAACAAATCTGGCGAACTCCTGATGCCAGTTGTTTAATGTGGAAGCTGGTGAAATAATTAAAAAGGGGCCCCAGATGTTCTCTCTCTGGAAGGAAAAAAAACTTAAATTAAAGAATGTTTAATACAATCTTTAAATAAATATCAAATGAGTAAGCAAAGTAATGCACACAATTTATATTGATTTCTTTATTCATAAAATAAGTCAAAAAGGAAGAAAAAAATGCCAGAATTATGTTTTTTGAAAATAATTCCTTTGAGGTATGGCAGGAATATGCATACCTAGCAACCTTTGCTTTTTATTTTCAGTACAAACTTATATTTATGTAACTCAGGATATCTAATGTGGTACAAGTGTGGCACGAATTCCTTTATAGGCAACCTGGGGTTGCAGTTCAAAACAGCCAAAACGAAGATAAAAGAATACTGTGTAAGGTTGTAGTAGAGATAAAAGTCTGGGGAGGATCAATTAGCCTCAGGAAGCATAAGAGATGTTGGGTACGAGAAAAGACTTTAAAATGAAAGAAATGAACACCTCAGTTCAATAATGCACACAGAAAGGAAATGTTACATATATGCACACAGACATATTACATAGACATGGGCCTCATTTCAATCATGTAATATGTGCTTACTCTCAGCCAGAGGTTTAAAACACAAAGAGTCTACCTACCTCAGCCAGATGCGCTAATAAGGCAATACTCTGCACAGTTTTACCCAGCCCCATTTCATCTGCTAGGATACCATTGATGCCCTGAAAGAATGAAATTGAAAACTTCAGTCTGAGTAAGGCATAAAATATAAGCATATATAGTACCTTGAAAATCAATTCAGTATTAAACTTCATCATTTGTCTTCAAAGACCATGAAATCATAGTTCTGGAAAGTTCTGTTAATATTGTCCTTTCCATAAAAATATACCAGAAAGCATCTCTGGAAATATACATGTATTACATTTCCACAGATGACATTTTAATTTTAGGAATAGGAACGAAATATAAGTAACCTTAGTTCAGCCCTCTTTTTGGAGTCATGCCAAGAAGTAATTTGTTTTAAAGATTTTGCTTCAAGAAAAACAAGCACACCTGCTCATAAAGGTTGGCTAGCCAATTCATGCCTTTCAATTGGTAACCTTTTAATTTGCCATTGAAAATGGTAGGCTGTGGAATGTCCTCTCCTGCCCGGATGGAAGGGTTGGCAAGGCTGTAGCTCTCTCCAAAGCCAGTGCCAGATTTATTGGCAGCTCGAAGTGCAGCTGCTCGGCTCTCCTTAGCATCTTCATCAAAAGACCTGGTCTAAACAAAGGGAGGGGGAAAGGGTTAGAGGGATAATCTTACAAAAAATTAACTAGTCCAAATCCCAAGCTTACAGCCAAATAAAAACATGTAGGATAAGATACATCTTTTTTCGTTTGTTAGCATACATATGAGAAGGATAGAACAGAAACTAATACAGTCTGCAATCTTCATCTTAAGTTTTACTCGATTCAATTTCTGAACTTGAAATACTTGATAGATCATGACTACTCTTCATACAGTTCCATGGGATAAAATTCACTTAAAATCTATTCCGTTCTGATTAAACTTAATAAATACATTACCTAATTATGGATATCTTTATTTTTTAAGACTAAAGCTAATAATTTACAAGAAATATTGAAAAGTTGCTATGCCAATTCCAGACACTTCAAAATTTAAAATACATTCCAATTTATATTATACTTTATCGTACACACTTACTTGGGCCTGATGAATCCGAAAAGCATCTTCAGCATTCTTCAAAGCCTGAACCTTGTAATAGTTACTATCTGATAATAAAGCAAAATTTAAAAACAAAACAAGGGTTAAATTACAACACTCTACTTATAATAATATACATGGCATAGGGCCGGGATATGTACGGGACCGCCTGCTGCTACCGGATACCTCTCACCGACCCGTGCGCTCTCACAGAGAGGGACTCCTCAGAGTGCCGTCGGCCAAACAGTGCCGGCTGGCGACACCCAGGGGAAGGGCCTTCTCTGTGGGGGCTCCCACCCTCTGGAACGAGCTTCCCCCAGGACTTCGCCAACTTCCTGACCTCCGAACCTTTCGCCGAGAGCTTAAGACACATCTATTTATTTGCGCAGGACTGGACTAGATTTTAAATTCAAATTGGTTTTAATGGGGATTTTATTATTTTTATTATCATCATTTTAATTATTCGGCCAATTATAATAAGTTTTTTAATGGATGTTTTTATTTGTATTTATATGTATATTTTTATCTGGTTGTTAACCGCCCTGAGTCCCTAGGGAGATAGGGCGGTATAAAAATAAGAAAAATAAATAAATAAATAAATAAATAAATAAGCTATTCACAAATTTCTGAAAATTAAGTTTGAAATAGAGCTGAACAGATTATTTTATAACATGCTTCACTTACCCAGAAAAGTGCCTCTCTTTGTCTTGCTATTTGTGTCTTTAATTGAAGGTTTCAGAGTGGCACTTCATTTGCAAGCAATGCCCCTCATTAAACAATCAGCCCTAGTTCACAGTTCAGGATAAGTATGGAATACAGCAACGATAGGATTTTCCTAATTCTCACTAAAATTTAGTTTCTTCCTTACCATAATCCTCTTGAGTAATGTTGACAACAACTCCTCCACCAATATCAATCTGTCTCTGGATAGAACTATCTTCAAGTTTCCTCAGAATTTCTTCCTGCATTCCATCATGTCCTGTATCTCGCTTGCGGCTCATGAAGTGGGCATACAACTCCGTTTGGGTTATCAGGAAGTTAAGTTTTCTCTGCTGTCTTTTAGCCTAAAGTCATTTATAAGTAAATAAAATAAATAATTTTGCATGTAAAGATTCACATAGAACAGTTTCACAACTGAGGACCTAAAACAATGATTTTTTGAATGATGGATGGCTATTGATGTATTGAATAAAAAATGTATCTCCCAATATATCTGACTAGCTGAAAGATCCAACCTACATGTTCTTGATAATTCCAAAAAAAACCTTATTAAAACAAGTATTATAAAATAGATCAGTCTAACTTTACAAAAATCAAAAGATGAAATGTGAAAAGAGCACATTCAAAAATTACAACAATTTTAATAGGTAATAAAACATACAATGAATCTTATGTTTTGTGCTCTCAGAGGGGAAAGGAAAATCTTGTTTTTCAATTAAAGAAGAATCCTAGTGTTTTAAATGTAGGTTCAGCTTGGAAAAGTATGTCATGCATGCTAAAACTGCATATAAATTTGTTAGGCAAATTTTAAAAATAATTTGGATTAATATTAAACTTATGACATGGATAATATTAACTGGAACTTTGTAGTGTAGATTTAGACTAGTCAACATGAAATATGTTTGCTTGCACATTCCCAGGTACATGTATTTATTTACAGGCACCTTGCCCTGACAATATATTTTCAGATTCATTTAATTAAAAAAGAAACTAATAAATGGGAATCTGGAAACTAAATCCTTAGCTTCTAGCATCATCTTTATTTACAGAAATGTTTCTGGTTCTTACATAGATCACTTTAGAGAATAAGAATAGTAGATGGGTATATCTGTCCAGGAAAAAAAAAGTGGGAATGGTTGAGAGTACTCCATGGAGCTAGAAAAAAGCAAATTTATTACTTTGTTCATGGTAAATAGCCTATCCATAAAAAACAAAACCATCCAATAACCATTTTGTGACAACATTTAGGTCCAGCCCTCCGAATTCTAAAGGTGCCTATCAGTCCAAAGGATTGCCTTTCCTTCCTCTAGAAAATTGATTTCAAAATTCAGAATTAAATAAAAATTAGATTATAATCTCCAGAAGGGGGAAAAAAAACAATGTATACTGTTGCACTGACACTGTAGGACAACAGCCATGTTAGTCAATGGTGGCAAAATACAAGATGTCTTGTGAACTGCAGCTCATTTCATCAAAGGCACGCACATCAGTTGAATCTGATGACGTGAGCTGCAGTTCAAAAGAGCTTATGTCTTTCACTGAAATCTGTTAGTCAGAAAAGTTGTCCCAGTCACTGTCTAATTATTTGCTGCAAGGTCTGCTGTGTTAATATCTAGGTTTCACTCCCTAAATGAACTATTCTTACTTCTCTCATCTCCTCATCCAATTTGCGCTGTTCCAGTGCTTCTTTCTCTGCTCTTTTGCGATGCTCTTTTTCCACTTTTTCATATTTTTTCCAATACAGAAGCATCTCCTTTGTAAGCCGACGTGCCCTTGGTAGAGTCTCCTTGCAATTCTTTTGGGCTTGCAGAGCTGCTCGACGCACTTCTCTCATACACTGGTGAGCCAGCTAAAACAGAAAAGAAGGGGGAGGGGAATTACAATTAGGCAAAGAGAGAAAAACCTGGAAGAGAAGTTTATATTCTCTAGTCTTGTACTGGAAACAGTGTTCTTGAGCAGGGGTCTCCAACCTTGACAACTTTAAGACTTGTGGACTTCAACTCCCAAAGCAAAGCTGGCTGAGGAAGTCTGGGAGTTGAAGTCCACAAGTCTTAAAGTTGCCAAGGTTGGAGACCCCTGTTCTTGAGTATCTCCTAGTACCAGAGCTGAAACTTACAAAGGCTGGTTTAATAATATCTTGGTCTTATATATTAAATACTTTCTTTGTAAATGAAATCAATTTAAGATTAAAAACAGAAGTTCATTCTTCTGATGGAAATGATGCTTTCTTCTTATTGGAACTAAATAGATCATGGAAGTTACATTGGGAAAAACCATAAATACAGATATAGCTGTACAAATATACCGTATTATTCCTATTTATAAATGACAATCACAGCAAATACAGATCCCTAATGAATTTATGCCTGGATAACATAATGAACACGATGTATGTCAAAAACCCCAAACTCAGTCCAGGCAAGAAAGTATAATTTATCTTTCACTGTTGAAGCTCCAAAGGAACAGGTCCCATTCTGTTCAATTTTCAAAGAATTACAGATAGCCTTCACTTGTTCAACCAACTTCACTGACTGTTCTCCTTCCTAGCCCAATTCAAAATGCTTTTCTTGACCTTCAAAGACCACAGTTCCTAGAACTGTGTTTCCAGGAGCAATTTCTCTTTGCCTCTACATAAGGCTTTCTGTATACTAAAGTAATTATTGAAGTCCATTTCCGGTAGTACC
Organism: Ahaetulla prasina; assembly: GCF_028640845.1. Classification (NCBI taxonomy): domain Eukaryota; kingdom Metazoa; phylum Chordata; class Lepidosauria; order Squamata; family Colubridae; genus Ahaetulla; species Ahaetulla prasina. The sequence continues at coordinate 305,465,425 of NC_080539.1, read as the reverse complement.
AAATAATAGGTAATTTACTATAGCTGAAGGACAAGATATAAATTCTCTTAACATTAAAACATTTTTTTTTAAAAAAGCAATGTATTTCAGTCCCAGTAATGTACAAAATGTTGCGTAGTATACCTTTCTGCTATTACTCAAGAATAAATTTCGGGCAGAGACTTTTTGCTTGTATGCCTAAAAAGGGGGGAAAAGGATACAATATTATATCATACTATAACAATGAATTTTTTCATAAAAGTGAAAGTACCAACTAGAAATATCAAATATAATGATAGTCTTGCTTCAAAGATGCAATGATAATCATTTAAATTTGTTACGTAAATCAGGAGTCCCCAACCCATTACCGGGCCGCAACCTATTCAGAATTGGGCTGCACGAATGGCTGGTTAGAGCACGCACATGCGCAACTCAATTTGCGTGAGTGGCAGGCCAGTAGGCACTTGTGTGGGTGCATGCTGGCCCCGTTTGTGCAAGTTGTGTGCTGTGTGCATCGGCCCGCCACTTGCGCACGGGCCCACCACTTGTGTGGCCCAGTTCCTCGCTGGCCTGTCTAGCCTCAAAGATTGGGGATTGCTGATTTAAATCATAACCAAAAACTCAAAATAGTCCACCTCTCTTCTTCCTTCTACCAGTTTACTAGACTTCATCCTATGTATGCAGAATACGTTGTTTCAGGAAAAAAAAATTTTTTATATAATTTGCTACTGAATGTAATTTTACCTCATATGATTTCTGTATTCCTACTAGCAGTACATTTTAGTTTGCAGAGCCTACCTTGGGCACTTCCTTTTTAGCAATGCTCAGCCATACTTTTCTGCGGCGTGCATTTAATTGTTCAATGGATAAATGCTTTTTCTTAGACCCTGGTGGAGGGGTATCATGAGAAAACTTGGCAAAAACTTTGATCTGGTGGTGATGACGTCGTGGTGACTCCTCAGACGAAATGTCTTCATCCCTTCTTTTCTTTTTTTTCACCTTTTTCAATTTTGCTGGAAGGGGACAGCACACAATATGATTAGTTTTCTTCCTTAATCATTTGAATTCATAGCATTAACTCACAGCCTATGAATAAAGGAACCAATTCAAAGTAGCAACTAATTTCTCAATTCTCTATAAATCTACAGGAAAAAAAAGACTAAATCATTTAAAAAGGATGACTATAAGCGATATCAAAATGCCAAAACACCGTCATTTATAGTTTCTCTTTTCAAATACTTGAGAAGATAATTAATAAGAAAAAAGGAATAAAACTGAGTTCTAATAGATGTGGATGAAATCTACAATATGGCAAAAGAGGAAGTATAAAACAGTTTCAGAGAAAGCATATCAGACTGGAAAAAGCTGTTCCAGAAAAATCACTCTTATGATGTATTTCTAAAATGCACTAAGTCACTGTATAGCAGTAACTTCAGGTTAGTTAATACAGGCTTCCCTCACTTTATGCTAAGATTACATATTCCAAAATCTTATTAACATGAAATGCTGTACTAGAACAAGGGAGTCTTGTGGTAATAGATAAACAGGCTGTTGCAGTGTTAGACTCTTATTCTTAAACACTTACTTAAGCATGTTTTATTTCCTGTTTCACGTTCTGTGTATAGTGAAAGCATTTTCTCTACCTTTTCAATACCTGGATTTCTAGTGTGTGCAATTATAATGGCAGACAAATGGGCAAACTACACCACAGCACTCTGAATTTTTCATTATGTTCTGCATAATACATTTGCCCAGACTAGGTCTGCGGATCTTTCACCAGCTTCAGTGTGATTTAGTATGTCCAACTCAATCTCTAGCATTAGAAAGTTCTTTTTCACTTTAGATACAGGGTTTCAGAAAGGTATTGATAACAGCTTTGAACCCCCAGTACTAGTAGCATCTATAGACGATATGGAAGTAAGGAGATAGGAATATATAGCTAGTAAAATTTCACAGCCCGATGGTAAATAAATACATGATACAAATCAATGCTCAGAAAAGAGAGTTAACATAAATACGCACCTTTTAATTTTTTTTCTTCTTTCAACTTCTTTTTCTTTGGCCCTATGAGATGACGCTGTTGCTCATAATAAGGATCATATGTAGACATCAAACCTGCACTGTAATACTGATACTGCTGTAACTGAAGCAGACATAAAAATAATTACTTTAAAATTAAGGCCTAATTAAGTAAGAAATATAGCTGAGTAGAAAGTTCAAGTTACTTCGAATTTAGATTGTTTTTATGTTTGGTAATTACCGAGTATATTAACATGATACGCTTAGCTATAAAATGGTACGATATAATACAAAATCTCAGGAAAAAAATAGAAGTAATACCAGAATGCTATTCTAGTGCAATTTCTAGTGAAAAGAGTGGTTTTTGTAACAAAGGAAACCAGTTATTGTATAATATTGGGCCAGTCACCCTGTCAACCCAACCTACTACACAAGATGCTAGGGGGATTAAAATGTGGGATAACCCCATTTATGCTACCTTGAGCATTTTAGAGAAAGTGTGGGATATAAGAATATATGTACATAAGCAGAACAGCCAATCTGATCTACGCTCCACTATAGTTTGCAATTGATGAATTTTTTTATAGCTTTTTTACCTCTTTATCTTTGCTGTATTTATTTTGATGCAGTTTTTTGTACTTGTGCAATCGCAGCATATTGTGAAGTTCTTCTCTTGAAAGAGTGAATTCTTCTCCTTCCCCATCTTCATCAGTAACTGATTCACTGTCACTGGAGTCATCACTCAGAAGAATGCTCTGCCAATGAGATAATTTCAATTCAATATCAGTGAACAAAATGACCAGAACAGGAAATAAGAATTTCTGAAAAAGGCCAATGGGATTAAAGCTTCTGAAAAAGGGGGGAAAAAAACTAACATCTACACACATAGAACAGTTTCACAGTTTAACATTTCCTACTGTTTCTTCCTCCACCACAATATTAACCATCATGTAATCTTTTGAGTCTGCTTCAGTGATTGGTGCACCCATAACATTTCTGATTTCCTCCTTTACTGCTTTCAGGTATACATTTTCTTAAAATCACTGCCAGGTGACCTCCACTTTAGCTTTAGGAACATCACATTTCTAATGTTATCAGTAGCGAGTGAGAAATTTCTTTGCAATGTTTCAACAGTGACCTATTCTTTATGCTCAGGCAAAGTGAACTATGAAGTTCACTTATTGAAATAGTCCACACATCTGGTCCAATGACTCATTACAAAAATATAGTCTTCTTTGTGGCCATGATGAAAGAAGAGTAGCCCAACGTTTTTGGGTTTTTCTACAAGGTTGCAGTGGCATACATTGTTGGTAAACTCGACAGATCTTCCCTATACAGGTAGTCCTCAGCTTATAACCATTTATTTAATGACCATAAGCCACTTTTTAGAGTGACTTACGGACAGCCCCAACACTTATAAGCATGCCCACAGTCCGGGGGTCAGCAACCTGCAGCTCTGGAGCCATATGTGGCTCTTTCATCCCTCTGCTGCGGCTCCCTATCGCCAGTCAGCTCCAATTGAGAGAGGATAGGTAGAGGAAAAAGGATGCCGTACTAGGAGACTCTATGGTGGGGGAACTGGACTTCCAGTTGACTCTAGAATTGAATGGGAGGCTTCCGGTTAGGGCCTTTGTGGCTCTTTGAGTGTTTAAGGTTGCCGACCCCTGCCATAGTCATATGATCTAAATTCAGGCGCTTGGTAACCGACAAGTATTTACAATGGTTGCAGTGTTCTAGGTTCACGTGATCACCATTTGTGACTTTCCCAGCCATCTTCTGACAAGCAAAGTCAATGGGGGAAGCTGGATTCACTTAACGACTGCATGATTCATTTAGCAACTGCAGTGATTCACTTAAAAACCATAGCAAAAAAGTTTGTAAAACTGGGTATGATTCACTTAATAATTGGCTTGCTTAGCATCAGAAATTCTGGTCCCAACTCTAGTCATAAATTGAGGACAACTTATAATCATGGCAGATGTTCCCCATCCTCAAACCCGCCCATCCCCAGCCCCATTTACTTAAACTACAAATATACTGTAGAAAATCAGCTAATAGCTACCCTGTTTTCCCCAAAATAAGACATTCCCTGATAATAAGCCCAATCAGGCTTTTGAGCACATGGCAATAAGGCCAAGCACTTATTTCAGGGTTCAAAAAAATATAAGACAGGGTCTTATTTTCGGGAAAACACAGTATGCTTTCTTTGAGTAGTGCTGGAAGGAGCTGCTATCATCTGGACTGGAGTGGGAAAGGAAGAAAAAATAAAAGGGAGCAAGTTACGTTGTTAACTTCTGCATATGGAACAAGAAAGCCGACAATCTCACTGCTGCTTGGTAAACCATTAGATCAGCAAAAGGGGAAGGAAAAGATGGGGATTTTTTACCTCAGGTTTAGCATGGCTCAATACAATTAGATGGAAGAGTAAAACCAGGAAATGGACAACAAAAAACCCAGAGGCAGGGAGTTCTGAGGAAAGCTAAGATATCAAAACTTGATGCTGTGCATTTCAAACCATGAAAACTTGGGAAGAATTAATGGGAGATTAAAAACCTGTAACTTTTACTGCACACATCAATTCTAGAAAACTAAAAAAATGTTAAGAGGAATGACATTTTTGGTTTTTTTCAGAAAATGTTGCAGTTTTTATAGATTATAAGTTTATTGGATAGATCAGAATAACATAACAGAAGGATCACTAAGAACAGATCTGGATTTCAGTAACAAAAAAACTCACCTTTAGCCATTTTCTGCTTTTCTTCAATTTGGAAAAGTTATATAGACTCCCTTTTTCTGTTTTTGGCTCTGTTTAAAGAACATATCAAAACACTTATATTGTGCAAACAGTTCAACTTAAAGATACTTTCAATAGAGAAAGCATTTACTCCAAATTGAATTACCACTGAATCATTTTGTAATCTGAACTACAAAAAAAGGAATCTTCTGATTATGTCTGTTAAGCACATCGCATTTTTGATGAATTATTAATCAAACCCAACTGTTCCTGGATCCAAGTGGTCTGTAAAACTGGGTATGATTCACTTAAAACCATAGCAAAAAGTTTGTAAAACTGGGTATGATTCACTTAACGACTGCATGATTCATTTAGCAACTGCAGTGATTCACTTAAAACCATAGCAAAAAGTTTGTAAAACTGGGTATGATTCACTTAACGACTGCATGATTCATTTAGCAACTGCAGTGATTCACTTAAAACCATAGCAAAAAGTTTGTAAAACTGGGTATGATTCACTTAACGACTGCATGATTCATTTAGCAACTGCAGTGATTCACTTAACGACTGCATGATTCATTTAGCAACTGCAGTGATTCACTTAACGACTGCATGATTCATTTAGCAACTGCAGTGATTCACTTAATAATTGGCTTGCTTAGCATCAGAAATTCTGGTCCCAACTCTAGTCATAAATTGAGGACAACTTATAATCATGGCAGATGTTCCCCATCCTCAAACCCACCCACCCCCAGCCCCATTTACTTAAACTACAAATATACTGTAGAAAATCAGCTAATAGCTACCCTGTTTTCCCAAAATAAGACATTCCTGATAATAAACCCAGTCAAGCTTTTGAACACATGGCAATAAGGCCAAGCACTTATTTCAGGGTTCAAAAAAACATAAGACAGGGTCTCATTTTCAGGAAAACACAGTATGCTTTCTTTGAGTAGTGCTGGAAGGAGCTGCTATCATCTGGACTGGAGTGGGAAAGGAAGAAAAATAAAAGGAGCAAGTTACGTTGTTAACTTCTGCATATGGAACAAGAAAGCCGACAATCTCACTGCTGCTTGGTAAACCATTAGATCAGCAAAAGGGGAAGGAAAAGATGGGGATTTTTTACCTCAGGTTTAGCATGGCTCAATACAATTAGATGGAAGAGTAAAACCAGGAAATGGACAACAAAAAACCCAGAGGCAGGGAGTTCTGAGGAAAGCTAAGATATCAAAACTTGATGCTGTGCATTTCAAACCATGAAAACTTGGGAAGAATTAATGGGAGATTAAAAACCTGTAACTTTTACTGCACACATCAATTCTAGAAAACTAAAAAAATGTTAAGAGGAATGACATTTTTGGTTTTTTTCAGAAAATGTTGCAGTTTTTATAGATTATAAGTTTATTGGATAGATCAGAATAACATAACAGAAGGATCACTAAGAACAGATCTGGATTTCAGTAACAAAAAAACTCACCTTTAGCCATTTTCTGCTTTTCTTCAATTTGGAAAAGTTATATAGACTCCCTTTTTCTGTTTTTGGCTCTGTTTAAAGAACATATCAAAACACTTATATTGTGCAAACAGTTCAACTTAAAGATACTTTCAATAGAGAAAGCATTTACTCCAAATTGAATTACCACTGAATCATTTTGTAATCTGAACTACAAAAAAAGGAATCTTCTGATTATGTCTGTTAAGCACATCGCATTTTTGATGAATTATTAATCAAACCCAACTGTTCCTGGATCCAAGTGGTCTGCAAGACTAGCTCATATAATTATCATCACAGGCAAACTAAAATTATTTTTAAAACACTCTTACCAGATTGTAACACTCCATTGAGTGAATGTGTGTTTAACATTCCTGAACTTCCTGCTCCAGAAGGTTCTCCAAGCAATGAGGTTGCCGGCTCTTCTTTCACTTGCATCAAGGGACTCCCAGGCTGAGGAAGCAAAGGATTGTCATCCAATCCATCCTCACTTTCATCACTTTAAGAAAGATAAGAGATATACATTTATTGTAATAAAAGAGAAGTAATGCTGTAAAAATAGTTATGCTCCAGAACAACTTTTATTTTTTTCATCTCTAACATCAGAAGGAAGTAAAGTTGACTTTAATCCTGTGGATACACTGATATGCTGAAAGTATTTTGGCAATAAAATGGAGTGGTTTGCCACTGCCACCTTCTTGAATGTTTTTCCAACTTTAGTCTAGCCCAGGGGTAGTCAACCTTTTTCTACCTACCGCCCACTTTTGTAACTCTGTCAGTAGTAAAATTTTCTAACCGCCCACCGGTTCCACAGTAATGTGCCGTGTATCGTTGTCTGTGCATGCCTCTCATGTATCATGGATTGGGCTTGGGGGGGGGGGCGCCGGCTATCAGCTCTGCTTGTCTATTACAGATGAGTAGTGTGGGGGGAGATGCATGAGCTATTCTGGGATGAGGCTCTTTTGTTTGCGGTCACACTATAGCGCAGTGATTCCCAAAGTGTGAGCCGCGGCTCCCCAGGGAGCCGCGCTATCGTCATGGGGGCGCCGCGGAATATCTGCGCCCACTGGGTCTGGCGCTGATGCGCCATTTCTGGGGCGTCTGGTGCGCATGCGCAGTTGCAGGTCGGATTTCCGGGGGAGCCGCGGGCGAAAAAGATTGGGAACCTCTGCTATAGCGCCATTTAATTTCACTTATGTAACGTAAACTAAATTTATGCGCGGGCGATACAAATAGTATATTTTCAAAAATTTAAATTGTCACAGGGAATTTTATGGTAACCTAATGAAAATGTTTTTAAATAATGCTTTGAATTTTTTTTTAAAAGTCAATTAAATTAAAAAAAGGGAAAGTGCTTCAGTATCGGACAAAACCCCTACTGCCCACCATGAAAGCTGGAATGCCCACTAGTGGGCGATAGGGACCAGGTTGACTACCACTGGTCTAGCCTAAAAACCCTGATATTCTCTGTGGTCTCCAGATACTAACTATGCCCAACTCTGTTTAGTTTCCATACTCAGACATGATTAACCAATTGTTGCCTGACAATCTAACCCAAGGGTCCCCAACCCCCGGTCCACAGACCAGTACTGGACTGTGGCCTATTGGGAACCTGGCCTTGCATATGGTGAGCAAGCGTGTGAAGTTCCATTTGTGTGTGCAAAACTATCCCCCCCTCCCCACTGCTGTTGGTCCACAGACCACGAAAGGTTAGGAACCACTGCTCTAACCCTTGATGGATATAATGTATTAGATGTCTGAATAAGACAAAATCAAGTATGATTTTGTAAATATATATATATAGCAAAATACAATTTAAAATACTGCTATATAAAGTACATTTTTCCACATTCAGTACTGTATAGTTTTGTATACTTTTAATTTTTTTCCATTTTTCTACAAATCTTTTTTCTTCTTCCATGATTTCAAATTTTCCAGTTCACGTTAGAAAACAAGGAGTGACTTTGGCAAACTTAATTTGTGTATTTTTAAATACCCTTTCAGAACTATATGAAAAACAAACACGTAAGTTCTGATCACATCTCCCATTCTTTTAAAAGCATTAACAGCAGCACAAGGATATGCATGTGGATATTTGGGTATATACACTGCTCCTTCCTAAATATTAAAATCTGAAGCTAACGTCTGTTGATTTATTTGCAGGTCCCCATCCTTATGGAGCTCATTCACCTTCATTACTGAAACTAATGTTAGAAATTAAGATGCTTGGAATATGAAATGACTAGTTTTTTAGATCCACATCAAAATGGTTTTGATACCTGGATGCAGTCCTGTTGAAGATGGCAGAAGTCTGTCGTAAAAAGTGATCCAATCGCAGAGCTTTCTCCAAATACCGCAGATAGAGAGGTGTTGCCAGCTCTGTGCAGTTGCCATCCTCTCCTGAACCCAGCTCTGAGGCCATAGAACAAGTCTCTCTTCATGCAAAGATGTCTCCTAACGCACAGCTGTTTCGAAACAAAATGTAGCAGTTTAACACATCATAACTATTTTCTGGATCTTTTTTTTCAGTGGCTGGAGAAAATACAACATTTTCCTACATCACATTTCACACACAGCAAGCCCAAAGAAGAATATAGTTAAGAAATCAGAAGTTGCAGAATTGCATGCTTATTCTACATAAAGTTAATTCCACCTGAAAGAGAAAATATGGAGCTGATGCTGGAATAGGCAAGTAAATTACATCCTCCCCATATGTATTTTCCCAAAGAAAAATTATTACTATCCAATTATTTGTATATCCTTGTTAATACACAAATCATAATCCCATAAAATTTGTTTGCCATATTGATTAAATGTATAGTGTGTTTTGTATATCACCCTATACAGTGGTTGCATCCTGTCTATTTTAGGCTCATCTTTTGCTTCCAGTATTCTGTATTGATTTACATGATACATATTGTATTTTTACAAACATTTTTTTCACAGTATAGTGAATTTCTATGCATACTTTGCTTTAATATGTATGTTGTATGACATTTCCTTAAATACATGTTATTGTACATATTAGTCAAATTGCAAACTACTCTAAACATGCTAACCATTTTATATATATTGAATGTAATATACAGATAGTTCTCGTTCAACAACTGTTCAAACCTATGACAATGCTGAACGAATAGTAGTTACAACCAGTCCTTGTGCTTAGAGCTGTTGCAGGACATCCACAGTCACATAACTACAAGCTCATGATTATGTTGCAGCCTCCCCTCAGTCACATGATCACAATTCGTGACTTTTCCTGCTGGTTTCCCATAAACAAAATTAATGGGGAAGCTAGAAAAAAGTCACAACTCACAATCAGGTGAGATGCTCACTTAACAGCAGCAATCTGGACTGTTACAAGTACAATTGCTGAGCAGCATAGACACATTGAACAAGGGACCTGATTTTCCAATAGAATCCTATGGAAACCAAAGGCTCTTTGGAAGTTTCTTGATGCTATCACTAATGAAAAGAAAATGGCCTTCCAACAAAGAGAGATCATCACCCCAGACTACAGATAAACCAGCTTGTCCTTTCTATGCCTATATGAGAGCCAGTACAGTGTACTGAGTTTCGAAGAGGCAAAGGTCAAATTGTCAACATTTATTAGATTATGAAGAAAACAAGGGAGCTCCAGAAAAAAAAATCATCTTCTTCTTTATTGATTATCCCAAAGCCTTTGACTGTGTAGATCACAATAACTATGGCAAGTTCTTAAAGAGATGGGAGTACCACACCACCTTACCTATCTCCTGAGGAACCAATATGCAGATCAAGAAACAACAGTAAGTAGATCTGGACATGGAACAATTGATTGGTTCAAAATAGGAAAGAAATATGACAAGGCTATATATATTGTCACCCTGCTTATTTAGGTTATATATATATGTACATAATGTGAAATGCTGAATGCTAGCTCTCGAGAATTAATATTGCTAGGAGAAATATCAACAACCTCAGAAATGCAGACAATATCTTTTCATGAAAGTAAAAGAGAAGAATACAAAAGTTGGCTTGAAACTCAACATTAAAGAAACTAGGATCAGAGCATCTGGTCTCGTCACTTCCCGGCAAGTAGAAGGAAAAGAAATGGAAGCAGTGACAGATTTTATTTTCTTGGGCTCCAAGCTCACTACAGATGGTGACTGCAACCATGAAATTAAAATTTGCACCTTGGGAGGAAAAGTTATAGCAAACCTAGGCAGCATATTAAAAAGCAGAGACATCACCTTGCTGTCAAAGATCTGTAGAGTCAAAGCTATGGTTTTCCAAGTAGCAATGTAGGGATGTGAAAGTTGGACCATAAGAAAGGATGAGCGCCTAAGAACTGATGCTTTTGAAATATGGTGTCCCTTGGGACTACAAGGACAATCAATCCTAAAGGAAATCAACCCTGACAGTTCCTTGAAGGATAGACACTAAAGCTGAAGCTCTAATACTATGGCCACCTAATGAGAAGAGACATTGAAAAAGACCCTGATGTTGGGAAAGATAGAAGATAAAAGGCGAAGGGGATGGTAGAGGATAAGACAGTTAGATAGTGTCATTGATACAATGTACATTAATTTGGGCAAACTACACTACAGTAGAGGGAGTCCTGGCACCCTATGGAGAAGAGTCAAACACAACTTGAACAACATCAAAATAGTGGTTAAGGTGCTGAAGCAGGCGCCAGGTCCCCCCAGGTTCTAGTCCCTCCTTAGGTATCTTTGGGCTTCTCCTAGACTGGGAAATTGAATAACCTCTATCTAAAAACCCCTAACTGGACCAGTGTGGTAATTATTGTCTATAACTGTCAATAAAGAGGCATTCATCCTGAAGAATCCAAACCTATAGATATATGCAGCAAAACCTGAAGTTTCAGAGAATTGATCAGACTTGGCCAGGAACGGAAAACTGTTAACTTTCATAATTTTGTCTCTACAACAAACTGAAATGTATGCTAAAAATTTTTTTGTAAAGAGAAATTTTGAAACATTAGGACTATCACTGTGTACACAGGGATGGATAATCAGAAAAGTGAAGATAGTACGTAATCAAAGCCCTATCCCTTTTATGTACATGTGACCTGGGTACAGATACAAAAGAGCCACACATCAATATAGCAGTCATAATTCCCATCTGATTTTGCTGACTCTCCCCATGAATGCCCTTGCTATGGGCTGACTTGTTTATATTAAGCCATAATATAATTTGTTCGGTTTTCAGGTAACTTCTGTTTATGGAATAAATTGCATTTTGCTGAATAAATGCAGCAAAATGCAATTTATTCCATAAATTGTTACCAACAAGTCATTAGCACATAAATAAATCCAGATATTCACTTTCTAGTTGGGTTTGCCCAGCGAATAAATCATAATTGGCAAGTTAATCTAATGTAATTTAATGTTATAACTCAAAAACCAGGTCTTACATATAAGTGAGTGGGTTTACTAACATGTTAAACATAAGCAAAAGTAAAGAAAACAATGTTATGGCATAGGACGTGTAAACTAGAGACACAAAATTTGATAAAAAAATCTAGATAACAGCAAAGAAATAGTGAAAGCTCTGATTTTTTGCTGCCTTTTCATAGGTTCACCATCCATGCCATAGGTGGCACGCAGGCTCTCTGTGATGGCTGTTGTGCTAGTTCAGCTCTGCTATGATTTTGTGCGCACCTCCCGCCGGCCAGCTGGTCTTTGGGTCTGTCGCGCATGTACGGCACCATGCACATGCATCTTGCGTGTGCGGGGGGCATCCGCACATGTCATAGGTCATCATCACCATATTAGGAACAAGTCAGATAAATGTGTCAGTCATAGCTGAATAAGATGAAGGAGACTAAGCACAATGGCAAGCAACTACAGATAAATAATGGGGTAACAAGGTTCTTCTTAAGAGTACAAGGTTTGGGTTCTAAAAGCATATTAAATTTGCTTCTTTTTTCCCACTGGAAAGAATTGATAGTCAATATAGGATTTTTGCATTCTGGCAGTTAATTAACATGTTCCAAACACATAAGACAAATAGGCAATTGTTATGAGAAATACAACAACCTTCATTTTCCTTGACCTAAGAAGTCAAGTAATAAAGTTGTTCTGTTTGAGCTTACTGTAACTTCCAATAAGCAATTCCTCTTTCTATCCCTACAAAAAGCATCTATCTTAATATAAGCAATATCCCACAATGTATTGAAAACTACTCTTCTCCAATGCATTTTCTATCTTCTAAAGCAGCGGTCACCAATTGTTGGTCCGTGGACCACCAGTGGTCCCTGAGAAAATTTTGGTGGTCTGCAGAAAAATTATTTGCATTTTTTATATTGAACTAAATACTATTTATCTTTTTTAAAAATTCATGTTAGTGGTCCGGGGGATTTACAATACGAATTTAGTGGTCCCTGAGGTCTGAAAGGTTGGTGACCCCTGTTCTAAAATAAGCACTAAAGATCGTTATTTATTTTAATTGAAATTCTATGCTTTGCACATCCACTTTTCAATCATTTGTATAAATGATTCATTTTTTTTAATCCAAAAATATTTGAACTACCTGTAGAGAATGCTACTGTGTATGCATGCTTAATTTTGTATTTAGTATTAAGGACCCAACAGGATCTCTGAAGCTGCAGAGAATATTATGGTGAGAATATTATGGTGGAGAAAGGAGAAGACATAGTTGACATTATAAATACAGTCTATCATTATCTTACATTGACTGATTTATTGCAAATTATAGCTTTGGGTAAAATATCATCAAGCTACAGTAACTGTTTTAAGTCGACTGTATTGCCAAGGAAATGTGTCAGTGCTGCTATTTTAATTAAAGTAGGTATGTTTATGTTTATCTTTTATTGCTAGGTGTATATAGCATTTTAACTACACTAATGTCAATGGCCCATAGCAGCATATGGCCATTTGTATTTGTAGTTGCACTAGGATTATATACATAGAAAACTCAAACATATTTTACTCAGGGAACTCAATTTTCTACTTTCTTATGACAAGCTAAATCATAAATTATGAGTGGTGTTGGCACCATGTATCAGCACAAAACATGATTGCGCAATATGCTGAATCACAAACTATCTGTACAACTTATATTTTGGGTGACATTCACACATCATGGCAGGCATCATGGATTACAGTCAGCACCATATCTAAAATATTCAAAAGCTTGTAATACTTTGACAGAATTTATATAAAATATTATTTGGAGGATGTGACTTTCTACTTAAGTCTAGCACTTTTTACTTAAGTTTAGCACAGGTTCAGGAAAGGAAAATTACAAGCCTCAACAAACAGCATGCTGCAAAGCATCTAATTACTACCCTAACTCATGATCAGAAATGCATTAAATTGTGTTCAGTTATGGATTTTTTAAATTTCCAGAAATGATAATATTGCTAAAAGAATTTGGGGGAAGAACCTGAAAATTTAGGAAAAATGAAAATATATGCATGGTTGCTGAATTCTGAATATGTCACCTTTTTATTTTTCGATGTTTAATAGAAGCAGGTAGGCAAAGTTAAAAATGAAAACAAAACTCCATCAATGTTATGATAAAATAAAAGAAGATATGAAAGTAGGTATTTTCTTCCTCTGCAAGAAATACATTAATTTTAGAACACTGAGAAAGGGACAAAGCTTCTAAAAACACATTCTGCAACAAAAAAAAGTTGTATAATCACTCTCATTTTCTGCTTATGAAATGCTGTCATTTCTTCATTTTAGATCTTTTTTTTTCTTAATTTCATGAATTTCTAAAAATTGGAGCTCTATTTCTAAAAAGCCAACTTCTCTTTCATGTTAGATAATTTTTTTATTTGATGTAGCTCAATTTTTTTATTTGATGTAGCTCAATTTCTTTCACATTTAACCATTTTATGAGTTCAGAATCAAAATATTAATATTTATTTTTATTAAATTTTATAAGGGCCACCCATCTCCCTTGGTTGTGTACAAGGATTTCTGAGAAACATTATTTTGTTAGTTGGATTGTTAGACATAATCACAATTGTTTGGTATGCTTTCTTGGGAAAACAGGAGTAAAGTGTGTTGGATATGTTCACTGTCTTGAATTGGCTCTAAAAATAATAAAGACAGGATATAAATAATAAAAATAAATAAATATGCATTGAATATGACCAATATACATGTCAATCATGTAGAAGAATATCTAGTTAGGGAATAACACTCTGGTGATAAATACATCTTACACACAAGATTTTTTTTAATTATCATATAAAACATCATATCCCAAACAACATTTCTAATTCAACATCACTGAATAAGGTGCTTCAGTGCTTAATCAAAATAAAATTGATTTAATATTATGAAGGATTTTATCCTTTACAACAACAAAGAATGTTCTTTCCGCGCCAACTCAGAAAGCTCAAACTGCCCAAGGAGCTGCTGATCCAGTTCTACAGAGGAATTATTGAGTCTATCATCTGCACCTCTATAACTGTCTGGTTTGGTTTTGCAACAAGACAGACATAGACTTCAGAAGATAATTAGAACTGCAGAAAAATCAATTACTACCAACCTATCTTCCATCAAGGACCTGTATACTGCACAAGTCAAAAAGAGGGCTGTGAAAATTTTTACAGACCCCGCGCATCCTGGAAATAAACTGTTTCAACTCCTACCGTCAAAACGACGCTATAGAGCACTGCACACCAGAACAACTAGAGACAAGAACAGTTTCCCCCCAAACGCCATCACTCTGTTAAACAAATAATTCCCTCAACACTGTCCAACTATTTACTAAATCTGCACTACTATTAATCTTCTCATCATTCCCATCAGCCATCTCCTTCCACTTATGACTGAAACTTTGTTGCTGGTATCCTTACGATTTATATTGATATTGTTTTCTGATTGCTTATTTGTACCCTATGACTATCATTAAGTGTTGTACCTTATGATTCTTGATGAACGTATCTTTTCTTTTATGTACACTGACAGCATATGCACCAATACAAATTCCTTGTGTGTCCAATCACACTTGGCCAATAAAAAATTCACAGTGCTGAGTTTGCACTCCAGGCATTCCCAATCACCTTTTTCCAAATAACTCTCAAGTGCAGCTTTACTAATTGTACCTTACATTTCACAATCTCAAATTTGCTTAAAGATCAGAAACACTCAACTTACTCAAGAATTTATCTGATATGCAGACCATGCATGCAAGAAGGGGTTAAAAAAGTGATCACCTCCAATGTGCTGTATGTTTCACTGCAGCGTTTGATCAACTGGTACATTTAATCAAAAATATATATATATATATATACAAAGTCTAATTCCGAGAGTCAAAATTGCTAAAGGTTTTAAAGGGCTATTAGTTTGTAGAAAACATAAAGACCAGACCTTTGGCACAACAATCAATGCCAAAAGCCACTAAACTAAAGCATCATCTATTCGTGTGATATATTCCATGAAGAAGCACTTTTTAAAGATATCCTGATTAAGGATATCTTATATATCTTATATTTTATATATCTTATATCTTATATATATATATATATAAATAAATACGGATAGTTTTTTTTGATTAAGGTGACTAAGATGCACATTGACACTCCATGCTCTTGGATTTTTATCCTTCATAAACGGCCGTACCTGGATCTCAGATTCATTCAACATACCAACATGAATCTCTCCCAAGTATTCCCACAACTAGAAATCCCGTATCTCAGAGAAGGGCACTGATCGGCTTCCTCGTTTTCGACAGCCAGGCTTTGAGCAAGCAAGGTGCGCACGTGTGACCGTGGACTGGGTGTGACCAACCCACACACACACTCACACACCGCATGCTGCCCGAGGCCAGAAGGTAGTGAAGCGTCGCCTGAGGAACCTCCTTCGCCCTGCAACAGCCTTTGGGGGAGGAGGAAGGGGAGACCCCCGGAGTACAGCCCCCTCCCCATTAGCGGGTTGTCTCCCCCCACCCACCCAACAAGGCAACATCCTGTCCCTTTAAGAGTAGGCCCGGCCGCCGGGGCGCCTGCCGGGGGACTGCGAAGGAGTGGTCGGACGGGGGCTGATCCCGCGGCCTGGTCTAACGGGTCCCCGCTTTGCTGCCACCTGCCCCGGGCCCGCGAATCACGGCGCCTCACCTGCGTGCGTAGCTCGGCTTAGGCCGTGAGTAGGACTTGAGTTGTCCGCCCCGCTTTTCCCTCCCGGCTTCTCGCCCCTTGCTGCGTTGGCGCTGCCTGTGTCCTGCCGCGGCGCCCTCGACTTCTGCTTCGACAAGATGGCGGCCGCGCTATTGCTGCTGAGAAGGAGGCGGCGGCTGCGGGCGCTGGGACGGCGGCGGCGGCCACTTTCGCTCACTGAGAGGAGAGGAGCAGGGACACGGGGAGCCATGGCGGGGGGGAGGAGAGGCGCCATAGCCAGGCCAGAATAATCGAAAGCGGCACCCGCAGCTAGTGCTCTGAGCAGAGACACACCGACATTCCCCAATGGGCTTCGCCGCAACTTTTATGCGGACCTTAAGTTCATATCCCGTGCTCGGTCCCAGTACAGAACCCAAAAGAAGTAATCCAGAAACGATTCGCTTATCACTCGATTGGTTGAGTCTGACAGTGACGGAAATTGCCGAGTGCTTTCGGCTCCCAGAAACTAGCGTGAGTTAGCAGTTCTCGCGCGAAGCTCAAGGAAAGAGTCGCGAGAGTGCTATTCCAACGGGACCTCCCTGGAAGTGACGTATTGTTTCTCCTAATCTTAGTTAGGCATGGAGTGTAGTTGCGGGCCCAGGTAGGCCTCAACTTTGAATAGGGTAGTTAAGTCTCCAGTTATGTGGACGGTAGGGTTACGAACACTTTCAAAACCTTCACCCTTTCAGATACGTTAAAATCGGGCCTTTTTCCTAGCGTTGTTGCTTGCCAATAGCTGTAGATGGCTACTTTAGAATTTAAATGTGTGGGAAAACACACCTTTAAATTTATTTTTTCTGATTCTGTGTGTTCCAATTCAGCATTAAGATTATTATTATTTTAGAATTGGTGAAAACTGCAATATTATTTTCATTTTAAGGATTCCAGCGGAGACTGCCTAAAGTAGTTTTGGGGATTTTTTGGGATGTGTTCAAGTCAGCCCTGTCTACAAGTAGTCCTCGATTTAAAACAGCTCATTTAGTGACCGTTCAAAGTTACAACAGCACTGAAAAAAGTGACATGACCGTTTTTTTCAGTTGCAACCTTTGTAGCATCCCCCTGGTCATGTGATCAAAATTCAGGTGCTTGGCAACTGACATGATTGTTCCAGGGTTATGTGATCACTTTTTCCAACCTTCTGACAAAGTCAATGGGGAAGCCAGATTCACTTAACAACCAGTTTACTAACTTATCAACTGCAGTGATTCACTTAACAACTGTGGCAAGAAATGTTGTAAAATAAGACAAAACTCAATAACAAATTTTGGGCTCAATTGTGGTTGTTAGTTGAGGGTTACCTGTATTGGCATTTGCTTGAATAAGTCCTTGCAGCTTTCTGGGTAACATTTTCAGAAGTGATTTGCTATTGCCTTCTCTGGACAGAGACAAAGTGACTGGAGTAAAGTCACCTAGCTGGCTTCATGCTCAAAGTGGACTAATACTTCAAAGTATCCCAGTTTCTAGTCTAGTACCAAATTGGCTGTCTAGTTTTGCCTTGGATGTGTCATCATAATATGCCTTGGAACTAATAAGGGGTGTATCATTACAGGAAAGATATGAATAAATCCAAAATTACTGATGTGCCATAAAATTGATGTCAGTAGGTAGACTCTTCTCCATGCTTGGTCTGCAACTGGGGCCCATGGGTCTTCCAAAAGTGCAACCATTGCTTTTATAATCAAATTTATCTGCCTTGATGTTGTCTTCCTTCTATCACGTTATAAATTTTTCAAGAGAGCTAGTTTTAATGAATTACAGAATAAGAGAATTGGAAGGGATGCTGGGGGTCTTAGTCCAACCCCATGCTTAAGCAGGAGACTTGTCTATGCCATTCAGGACTAAGGGTTGTCCAATCTTTTCTTTAAAACCTTAGGATAGAGCAGACAACTTCAACAGGCAAGCTTGTCCACTGATTAATTATTGTCACTGACAGGAAATTTCTCCTTAGTTCTAGGTTGGATCTCTCCTTAATAAGCTTCCATCTGTTACTTCTTGCCCTGCCCTCAGGTGCTTTGAAGAATAGGTTGACCCCCTGTTCTTTTTAACAGCCTCTCAAATATTAATAGACTGCTATCATGTCATCCCTAGTTCCTCTCTTTATTAAACTAGACATACCCAGTTCTTGCAACCATTCATCATATGCTGCGGAGAACTACAATGCTGATCTGGCCCTCGAAGAAATCTAGTTTGACACCCCTGGGTTAGAGCATAAACATGAATAATTGTGACATTAGAGGACTGTCTTGAAGTCTAATTGGTCATTGATTGCATTGTAGCTAAAAACTGTTCCTGCTACAAGTAGTCCTCATTTAGTGAACATAGTTGGGGCTGGCAATGATCATTAAGTAATGGGGTTGGCCAAAAGAAAGCACTTCTGTGCTTATGATCTTTCTTCAGCTTTTTTTTTGCTTTATAGATATGCAGGGGTTTTCAAATTTGAGGATTGGTTGCAAGTTATCACTGTATAAGCAGTTCTTAAATAAGAACAATCTATATTGTTTCCTAACTATGAAAGAGATTATCTGGACCCCTTTCAATCAAGATTCAGACCTGGTTAAACTCTTGTTGTTCGCTAGCAAGAGCAGGATGGGAGTAGTGCAATCATCCTTGCTCTGCTTAACCTCTCAACAGCCTTTGATACTATCAACCCTGGTACCCTTTTGTGCTGGCTACATGGTCTGCAGCTGGGCAACAACAGTCTTGCACTGACTTGGCTCCTTTCGCCAAGGCTGGTCCCAATAGGGAGTGAGAGATCCAGGTCTTTTAAAAGAGAGACTGCACACAATAATGCATAGATCCATTGCACTATCCCCCTTGGAAATAAGCAATTTTATTGTTATATCCATTCTACAAAAAGACTTTCACAACAAATCTAAAGTTTTATTTTAAACTGAACAAGTTGTTTTACTGAAGGGAAAAAAATCTCATGTCATGTTTTCTGAAAATTAGACAGAATAGATTCTAGAAAGAAGATTAATATGATATCTATGGAGATTCTCAGTCATCCAGGTCATGGTTGTCCCAAAGGTGCTTTTTTCAAGAGGCAACTGGACTTTCTGTTTTTTCTTTGAAGAAGTTTCGCTTCTCATCCAAGAAGCTTCTCAGAGCTGAAGAAGAGCTATCTCATTTTTTTTTCTAGAGAAAAATTTAACTTTCTTTGTGATTATTTTTCCCTTGGTTTTAGTCTCTTCCAATGTCAGTTTACATGAAATGTCCCTTTTCCATTTTAGAGTCTATCTCATCATTGCTAACTATGGGTTTTTGGTTATCATGGTTATATATCTCTTCTTTTTTATAATTGCCTTGAGCATCAGAACCTGGACAGTATGTATTAGGATATGGTTCATTCTCTGCCTTTTTTCTTCTTATTGCCCCTATTCCTCTGATAAGGAAACCTTCCTCATTGAGCTGGAATTTTTGCACTGCAGTTTTTCTTCGGGTGTTATAAAGATCTGCCAGTTGTCGTAGTTCTTCTGGTAATTCCATAGAAGATATCTGATTAACACAGGAACACAAACAGATTAGAGCAGCACTTGATTAGCATTATTTCTTTGAAGTGCTATGTTTTATCAATGAATGAGATTAATATAAATAATACAGCACTTTGCACTGAATTCAGAAGTTCCCTCATTTCTTCAAGGAATTTTTTTAAATATTTTCTATAATGTTTGAAGAATATTTATACGTTTGAGGGGATTTTACTAAGGCTGTGCAAGGTATTTGACAAAGGTAATCAGCAAAGCATGTGTAAAGCCCTGCTTTCAAAACATTAAATCAGCTCTGTTCTTTGAAAAACTTCACACATGATTATTGGCATGTGTTTGGCCACACACAGCCAGGCTTTCCATCCCAGCATTAAAATGAAGTTTGCATGGATGCACATGTATAAGCAAAGTTCAAAGCTGCAGCTGTTTGCAGACAACCTGTTTTGAATCCTTTATACACATTGAGTATTTACTGCATATTTTCAATATGAAATTCACTAATATTCCCAAAAATATTAAGCCACTGATCATTAGATACATTAAAATATCACTTGTTGCTTGTATGTACGCTGAGAGCTTAAGCACCGGAGACAAACTCCTTGTGTGTCCATTCATACTTGGCCAATAAAAAATTGTATTCTATTCTAAAAACAGGAGTTGTACCTGTTCCAATACTACTATTATTTTGATATTTGATTTGACTTACTTCCAGTTTTATTTGATATTTTAGATATTAACATTATTTTGCATCAATTTTTATTGATTTAAATTACCGCTATTACATTTTATTTAATGTTAATGGACTTTCTCTTTTGCTAATGCCCTAAAAAGATATATAATAAAATAAGAAATATAGATAAAACAAATATTCTTTTCACAATTAAATATAGTAGGAAAAATGAACAATAATTTTTTAATGTACATGTTCTGCTGAATGAAAATTCTGAATTAATATCAATACTAACATCCAACTCAATGAGCTTTGTGTCTTCTCTCACAATAAAATGTAAAGCATGTAATGAAGTTTTGCAACTGCCATTCTTCCACATAATTAAAACAGAATGACAATAAAGGTTTTTTTTAAAAAATCTTTACTGAATCCTTTACTAGGATTTAGTGCCAATAAAGTACTTTAGTAGTAGTAGTTTAGCATTAATAATAGCATTAATAAATTAGATGATCCTACCCAACAGTGTATAATTGAGACTGAATTTACCTTGATGCTCCCCAGGGGATCTGCAGATCCTTGCCGAAATGCATCCAAATAACTATCCACTAATGTTGTTAAATCAGACATAATTTCACCAAGCAGCAGTAAACGGAGAGGTAAGAGATACACTGTTTCCAGGGCTAATATATTTAACAATACAGGTGGAAGGGGTCGCAGAAACCAGACCTCAGGATCTTCCTATATGAAAAAGTACAAAACAGTATTCTTGGGGTATTCCTCAAAACTGACTTGTTAATAGAATTGCAGGTATAGGCTAACTCAGGGGTGTCAAACTCAGGTCATCATAGCAGCATCATGTGACGTATCAGGACTTTTTCCCCCTTTGGGTCCGGAGTTTGACTTGGTCTAACAGCAAAGAAACATTTTTTTTTTATTTGCATTTATATCCCGCCCTTCTCCGAAGACTCAGGGCGGCTTACACTATGTTAGCAATAGTCTTCATTCTATTTGTATATTTATATACAAAGTCAACTTATTGCCCCCAACAATCTGGGTCCTCATTTTACCTACCTTATAAAGGATGGAAGGCTGAGTCAACCTTGGGCCTGGTGGGACTAGAACCTGCAGTAATTGCAGGCAGCTGCTGTTAATAACAGACTGCATTAGCAGTCTGAGCCACAGAGCCCTTTTTTCCAATTTCATTTGGAAGGGCTTCAAAATATTTTGCACATAAATTCCACCTTGTTATCTGCAACATCTAGCTCGGTACCAAATGAAAGAAAAATCATGGATTAGTATTTAGGATAAGTATTAAGTGTATGCTATTTTAGACATAATTTCTATTGCAACTTTAAGAAGTTATAAAATAGATAATGGGCTACAAGCAGATCTGATTTCCTTCAACTCACACCATGATACCATCAGAGCCATCTCACCTCCATTGCTTGCTGTTTGTATTCCAAAAAAGAAACGCATTTGTCAGGCAGCTTCAAATATCGCATTAAACACTCTTGTAAAGTGCTGATCCTATGTGGAAGGTAGCCACCTGTTTCCATTGAGAACTGTAATACATCAGCAACCTATTGGAGAAAAAGTTCACACAGAGAAACTTGAATATAGGGGATTATTCTTCTGTCATTATCATTTTAATATTAATCCAACAAATAGTTTTTTGTAGATTTAAGAATATTTTTCAGCAAATCAGTGATATGTTATTAGGAAATAGAAAGGCAATAAAAGGCTGTTATACGGCTGTAAATATCTTGACTGAGAAACTTAAGTTGTATGGAATGTTTTATGCATTATTTAGGACAGATACATTTCAGCTAAAACATTACTTTATGGAGTAGCATATTAAGCTACTTCCCTTCAAATCAGTTTACATACAAGAATATTTGACAAGCTACCTGTGTATCAAAGACATTGGACAGCACAATTCCATATTGGTGAGAAAGACAATCGGAGAGCCAACGACAATCATGGATAACCTAAGAAATATGAAGAAGCAGCAAGATTATTTTGATCAAGGAATATAATAAAAGTAACACATTTTCTGGCTTTTTTAAAAAAACAATTTCATGTTTCCTCACTATATGTTATTGGATATTTGTTTTACATAGATACATACTTTCAAAATATTCTGGTCCTCCAGTATCATTTGTAGTCCATTCTTGAACACTTGAGCTCCCAAAACAAAAACATCAAATAAGAAAACATGATGTTTTGTTGCAACCTATAGTAAATACATACAGAAAAGAACAAAATTATAGATCTGCTGTAATTCAAATATTAATACTAGAATATGGTTAGAGTATCAATATATTTTTGATATCTTAATTCTAAAGATGTCACAGTGGCAATATTTTCATTTATTTCAATTGATGCATCTGATATGGATAGCTTCTAACACCTTCCATAATATCTTGATGTTTCAAAGCAAATTACAACCCCAAGTACTCTATAGAAACTAAGAATTCTATGAAGGGCAGATATAAAAACAGCAAAATATAAATTATAAAACAGCAAAAATGAGGAATTACACTGAAAGGCAAAGATATATATTTTTTATTCTTAGACTATTTTTGCTAATAAGAAAACATGATGTTTTGTTGCAACCTATAGTAAATACATACAGAAAAGAACAAAATTATAGATCTGCTGTAATTCAAATATTAATACTAGAATATGGTTAGAGTATCAATATATTTTTGATATCTTAATTCTAAAGATGTCACAGTGGCAATATTTTCGTTTATTTCAATTGATGCATCTGATATGGATAGCTTCTAACACCTTCCATAATATCTTGATGTTTCAAAGCAAATTACAACCCCAAGTACTCTATAGAAACTGAGAATTCTATGAAGGGCAGATATAAAAACAGCAAAATATAAATTATAAAACAGCAAAAATGAGGAATTACACTGAAAGGCAAAGATATATATTTTTTATTCTTAGACTATTTTTGCATATTGTGCATTCTTACTTGTAACCAAGAAAGTTTTCCATGCCGACACAAATTGACACCCTCTGCTGCTATACTACATACACTTTGATTTTTGATGTGCATCATCTAATAAGGAAACAAAAAATATAGCAGCAGGATATGGAAGACATGTAAAACAACATGAAATTAGTTTTTGTATACAGTGTTAAACTGCATCATTAAATGTAGGAAGATAGAAAAGATTTTATAAGCACAGTGTGTAACAATGTCATCTACATACCAGATCCATACTTTGGGTTATATGTGTGGGAGTGCTATAGATTCTAGGCAGATCGGTACGTAGATGACATTCATGAAAAAGAACTAGCAGTCAGAAAACATGATGAAAACCCATTCATTTCACAACATATAGACAGACTTAATCATAATTTCAATTAGGAAATTGTGAGCATCTTAGACCAAACCTAATCCAAAAATGCTAGAGAATTCCTGAAAGCCTGGCACTCAGACAAAACATCCATCAACAGGCACATAGAGATAAACAACATCTACATCCCATTCAAAAGAGACAACCAAAAAGAAAGCAAGACCAAAACATCTCACTAGCAATCATCACCTAGATTAGAGATTAACACCATGATTAACACTAGACCAACAATCAAGAACTAAACAATGTCCCAATCAAGAAACCACCAAATAAGCTAACAGTAAACAACTGCCTAATCAAGAAACCACCTAGACTGTTCCCACCAACATTGACAAGGCAAGCAATTAGTATATAAAATGAGAGCAAATTTCACTCCCTTCTAGCATTGATAATGTTACCTAGTTTGGTAATAAAATGTCTGTAAGAAAACGACCAAACTCAGAGACCACGCAGGATCTCACACACTATAAGCAATTAAAAAGTGTGCCATACATAGTGCCCAGGGTCATCTTATATCTGCTGGGTTCATTTTTAATTTAGCTGCACAATATGACAAACTTTTGGAGGTGAGAGGTATGGGGAAGAAAATTTTGATCCATAGAAGGATTCTTCTGCTGGAAATGGAGAAGTTGCAATATAGGGAAATTCAATACAGATTTTGCCACTGTTCAGGAAGATTCCATGACTCTTTGAAATAGTTGTTCAGTGTGATTGAGTCACACACTCAAAGCTTCACTCATACATTTAGCAGAAGAGTAATGACTAGAAGGAGAGCATGCTGATTTTACCATTTCCAATGCATGCTCCATTCAAATGTGACTGACCAAAGGACAGCTGCCTAGCAAGCTCCAGATCCGGGCATCACTAGTACCTTAATGTAGGACTCAGAGTGCAACTACTCTTCAATTTGCCCTGCCTGGATACAGAGCTACACTGTTCACTTTAAAGCCATAAAGAGGGGTGGTGACTATGGGAGCAGGCCATGCTTTAGCTGTGATGACACTGTGAAGTTAGGAATTCAGCTGCTCCTTAGCCTGCCTTGCCCAGAAACAGACCTGTTTCTTCTCAGCCAATGAGCTATAGTGCCTGGTTAAACTGGCAAGCTGCGACCTATTTCTAGTAGTAACTTTCCTATGTGTGCACTGAGTAAGAAATTTCCTATTCTCTCTGCTGCTAGCAAGGTGGCCGCTCCTTTTTTCTCCCTCATCTCCATCAGATCTTAATTTTAGATCTTTGAAGGCTCACTTCAGTTTTCTCTTGCTCTGCAACAAGGCAAGTCTCTACCAAAGCATTTTATGAACTAGAAAACAAAATTTTTATCCCAATACAATTTTCTGAGTAAGTGGATTGTTTGAATTTTGGGTCCTGATTAGGTGATCTGGGGGAGAGAGAGGACTGAGATAATTTGGTTACCATGTTTAGGCTCAAATATTCAAAACCATAAACAACTATGCTACTCCATTAATTATAGTAGAAAACTCTATTGAATTTTTTTCTTTGTGATTTTTTCAAATGTAAGAAATTTACATTTTAAAACATATCATAATGCTATTTTCCCCATTTTTTAAACAAGATTTTTGTATCAATATATAAAAGGGCTTCACTATTGCAGCCCTTGAACAAATCCTCTTGAGATACTCAGGATGATTTGAGTTTAAGACCCCTGGGATATACCAAAATAAGAAAAATACCCTTGAGAAGAAGCAACTACTTACAGCAGAACCAAATGTCTTCTGGAATTGATTAATAACAATATATTCTATGTCTTCCCCGCTATCTTCATCTGTAACAAAATATTAAAACAATCTCTGAAAGTATTAACTTTACCTTTAATCACTATATAATCTCCTAAAATACTTTCCAAATATATGTTGCTTCTTCCTTTACAAGAATAGATAAACTAAGATTAATAAACCAAACCAATCAAGATAAAGCTGGTTTAGACAGAAAATGTGCTTTTTCAAAGCATCCTCACATACAATGCCTCGAAGACCAAATTATTAAATGGAATGTCAGGTAAGCAGTATTTTGCTAGCCACTTAACAAGATAAAGAATCCCTCAAGTTGAACCTCATTCCTAATATTGGTTTGCTTTATTCCACAACTGAATAATGTGTCAGCATGTGGCTTAACAGCACCCACACCCAAATGGTTGATGTCCAACTCCACCAGACAATGTGTATCATCTCTGAAATGTTGCATTCCACTCCTGTGTACTGGTTACCAGTACTTAGCAATATCATACTTTAGAAGACAAGAAGCTGTCCTTTGGCTCTGGTCAAGGATGCTGAACAATAAGGCCCTCCTTATTCACCAGGACAATGCAAGGTTTATCTCAAGATTGAAATCCCATAGGCCAGCGTGGAAAACAGCGATTTGTTCAACATCTACCCAGTTTAACCTGCAGAATGCCTGGAGAAAGGAATGGTCCAAGCTAGCTTCTTGAAGCCTGATCATTAGTGATCTCTCAACCAAGCCACCTGGTTTTGACCTGCCCCATTCTTTCTGGACGAAACTGAACAGAATTAGTTGTGATATTGGAAGAAGTGCTTCTGCCCTATATCAGGAGGGATGGAAAGATTCCCCTTGTTTGTTTGTGGTGCCGATATACATACTATTAAACATATTGTTTAATATTGCCCACGACAAGCAATCTCTAGTTCCCTAGAGACCAGCACAAAGCAATGCCAGAGGAGTCTGAATAACTGAATTGGACATTCAGTTATGAGGCCACTGCTGTATTCCCATAGAAGTTTTGTACATAATTATATGGATTGTGGGTATATTTTTACTTCTATTTTGTCATGTTCCCATCATGTGCTAAATAAATAAATGCTTCCTAATATACAATTTTTGTACGCAAAGATTCCATTTGGCTCTACTATTCAATCCATACATCAATGAACGATTTTAATAAATATGTTTTGTTATTTGAACTATTATGGGTGGTTGTACGGCCATATATCTTTCTTCAATTATAAATGGAATTCTATGCTTATAAATAGCATTAAATATATCTTTGCTTTTTCCCATGTTTTTAAAAACTACTATTTCAATTTAATAGTATACTTAATAGTATACAGTGGAAGTCATGATAGTTGAAAACAATGTCCTCTTTTGCTCAGATGGATATATTTTATGCTAATATGAAGTTAATATTTGAGGTATTTACTTATATATTCAATTTATATAGTTGCCCATCTTACATTCATGGCTCTAGGAAGTTAACAAATAAAACATAAACATTGCCAAAAAAAATTAAAAAGCCATACAAACAATAAAAGCATATATACTACTAAAACCTTTGTTTGTTTGCAACCTTCAATAAGCCCAAACTGAGTATCATTGTGTAGACATTTGAATCAAGATAACTCAAATCCTCGAATTTATAGAATACATACTAAATCTGGGAGTCAAGCCCATTATCTTATAAAATGTTTCCAAAATCCAAACTTATTACTTTCATGTAAGTAAAACTTCAAGCATGTTCACACCAAGTTGTGGCCACTGCAGCATCACCGCTGTCATCTGACGTCACGTGATCATGATTTTTTGATGCTCCCTGTCAGCTTTCCCGGAAACAAAATCAATGCAGAAGCCAGTAGGAAATCAGAAGTCACCCCGTGATGGTATGTTGTGGCCAGGATTCCCAGGAGGGAGGGGGTGCATTCCAGAGGAATAAGAAGCAGTTCAGTTCAGATAGTTTGTGTAAGACGAAGTGGATAAGGATAGTCCCTCCCTAAAAGTTATCAGAGTTTATGCTTGATATAGATAGTTGGGTGCTTCAATTTTCAGTTTGCATGTTTGTCTCTACAGGTGTGGAACAGTAAAGAAAAGTAAGGAAGAATCAACATTCTTTGTTTTGGGAGCCTGACACTTCTATTCACACTGCTTTTGTGCCTGCCCAATGTCATTTTACTTCTTTATTTAGGTAAAAAAAAAATTCTGAAAGGATGACCCAACAGATCATGGGTTGTTTAGTTAAGAATTAAAAGTCTTAGAGGAAGTTACCCAAAGAACCTAGATAATCAAGAACAGTATAGCCATTTTATGAGCTCCGCACCACTCTCTGATCCCTAGAGTCAGAAGACAAAACAGGTTTTCTGGCTCTCCTGGAATAGTAATCAACATGACTTTGGGAGGAATGTTGTTCCATAGACAGGGTGCAGCAGCAGAAAGGCCCACCTTCTTGTTCCCAGCAGATGACATTCTCAAGTGGACAGAACCTTCAACAAGCCTCTTCTGCTGCACCTGATGGGCCGGAGAGATGTCACCAGGGAGAAGTGGTTTCCTCAAAAACCTGGCCTCATGCCATGTTAGCTCAAGAACCGAAGTTAAACAAAGAACCACTTCTGTTTCTGCCATCAAAATCCACCCTGTGATAAAGCTTACAATAAAGCATTCCTTAGCACATGTATTAATTCTGTATTATAATATTTGGACAGTCCATGGGGGATCAATTCACTCAGTGTATTCTTCCCAACAAAATGTATGAATGGTCACCAATAGAGAGACAATAAGACAGTAGAACCTCACGTCGTTTTTCTATTTTCTGTTGCAGCGCCTATGTTACAGTACAGAAAGCTTCCATCCTGAGGTCAATTCGGCAACAATCCCAATAGCCTTCCAGAAGCTAGTTTTTTCAGCAAGTATTTGAGGAATGATATATATGTATTATCAGTATTGATTAAATGTATTATTAAGGTATTGCTTTTTTAGTTTAAATATTGGTTTATTATTGTAAACTCCTGGGAATCTGAGCACATTATTGCAGCATATGTATCTATGTAAATATATGTACCCTGTTTCCTTGAAAATAAGACCTCCCCAGATAATAAGCCCAATTGGGCTTTTGAGCGCATGTGCTAAAATAAGCCCTCCCCCCCAAAAATAAGATCTCCCTGAAAATAAGACCTTCCTGAAAATATTTAACTACATGCGCAGCCAGTCCCCACCATTTCCTCTGGTTTTTGTTAGGGAGACAGAGCTGGAAATCAGGTAAGATGGCAAGAGGAGCCCTGTCTTGCTCCATCTGCCCCAAAATAATAAAATTTCCTTGAAAATAAGGTCAAGCGCTTATTTCGGGGTTCAAAAAAATATAAGACAGGGTCTTATTTTTGGGGAAACACGTGTAGATAAATAAGATATTTCAAAAAATGGAAAATCCAACATCCTTTTTAGAAATATGTGAATGCAATGTATGTCTGTTGAAGAAAAAGAAAGTAGAACTTCAAAAGGTTATGAAAGATCATATTTATAATATGACTAGGAAAAAAGAGCCCAAGTATGTGCTAATTGGATGCTGTAATTCTCCATTTTTCTTCTTTTTCTAGTTTCTTAGTTAACTTTTTCTAGGCATAAGCCTAAAGGTAAAGGCTTCCTTGAGTTGAAATCAACATTTGATGGCTATATACTCTTATCAATGTGATGCTTTCAGCGGCAATTCAAAAATGGTTTACTCTTCCCTTTTTCAGCTTCCCCATCTGCCCTTGGGATTTCCTTGTGCTCTTTCATCAATTGAGACCAGATCTAAGCCAATTTAGTTTTGAGGACCAAGCCAGATTCAAAAAGCCTGAGACTTCATAGGCCTATTACCATAATAGTTCACAAACATCAATTGCTCCTTCAACTGAAAATCAACCAGGTCACATTCTGGTCCATAGCAGTACTTAGGGAGATAAAAAGAGATATAAGATTTCAACCTGGGGACTGACTGGAAAAAAGAAAGAGGGGCCAAATGGCTTTAGGCTTATAGCTATCCATTGCTAGCTTTCTTTTCTAATATAACCTTTTCTAATATTTAGAATTAGCTAATTTTGATTAGCTAATAATCAATTAGCTAATCAAAGAGCTGTGTCCTTGAATCTCCACACACTAATTCTTAAGTAATGGTTGGAGTAAAACCTGACAGTAACTTTTTTTCAAGATCAACCAGGATTGGCTAGATGTTGCGACCTGTTGAGACATTTTAGTCCATCTAAAACTTAATATAACTGTTTCTTCCTGACAAATGTGAGGAAAACCTAATTTTTTGTTATTTAGAGGTTTGCCACCAAATTTCAGTAATCTTGGGTGGTTCTAGGGGTTTCTAAACACTAAGATGATAGTAGAAGCGGTATCAGCAATCTCTTCAGTGAACCATGATAAGGCCAAATTGACAAAACAAAGGTAATATCCTCAGACAAATGCTGTCATTACATATTTGCACCACTACATTTACATGTCATTGTCATCACATACATTTTATCATTTACCACCCCATTCTGTGGATGTTCATGCATTGTGCAGGACATAAATGATTTACAAATTAAGTACTGACATGAATTTTTGATAATTACCAGGAAATTTAAACTTAACGTTACCCAAACAGAGTTGCTGGCTCACTGGGGAAACAACATTAGCTCTATGGGTGCTTTGATCCAGCAGTGATCCTTGGTCGATTTCAGAAAACTTAGTAAGTAGAAATTCCCTGCAGAAGATATTATTTGAATTTTGTTTAATAAAAGTAAAATTGCTGGCAGGATGCTGGTTACATACAGTAATGAGGTGGCTTTTTTGTCAAATATACTTTTGGCTGCAGATGTTAACTGTTCTTTAAATCTTGCTTTATCAGCTAATTACTCAAATGTCATTCAAAAGAAAAAAAAGGATTTAGCTTTACCTGAATGCATTACCAAAGGCAAGCTCAATCATAAAGATTGTGATAAGAAAGAACTTTAATGTATCAAATAAGGCAGCACCTGAGGCATGGCTAATCGGTAATGGAGCGGAAAAGCTAGGTCTAAGGAATTCAACATTAGCACGTGTATAGACTTTGTCCCAAGGACAAAGAAATGTAAAATAAATGGCCTATAATTTTCTTGTTTATATCTTACAAAATTTTGAAAAACATAACATTCGGGAAGTAAATGGCAGTTTCAATGCAACCATCAGTTGAAAGTTGCCTACAATAACAAGTCTTCACAGTCACAGTCCCTCCTTCTCTGGAACAGCACTAGTCCCAAGGTTAAATTGGCTACCATCCTATTGGTTTTTTTTTTTTTAGAAAGCTATTTATCCTGCTATTTCATGAAATCCTAGAAGTAGAGTTGTGATAAGGGGAAACCCTTGTACTTTCAATCGGTTTTAGTCGGTGACCATAAAAAATATATTAAAAATAGCTAAAAAGAAAAAGCAATAATATATAGACTTGTATCAACCGTTGCCTCATGTTCATCACAGTAAGACAAAATTTAGCTACTGTAGGGGTCATAAATAATTTCATATCTGTAAGAATTGGTTTACAGAATAATTATCCATCTTTCCTGGGTTGATCTGCCTGAGCACTGAGGGTTAAGATGCAATTATCCCAAATATTCCTATAGAAGTTACAAAATAAGAACTCGCAATGAACTGCTTTTATCTCCACAGATCTGCATGGATGGCTAAGCTTCATTTTAGGTAGCCCTTGACTTACATCTACAGTTGAGATCAGAATTTCCATTGGTAAGCAAAGCAGTTGCTGACTGAGCTGCACCTGACTTTACCATCTTTTTTTGCCACTGTTGTAAATGACTGCAGCTGTTAAGAGAATCATGCAGTCATTAAACGAATCTGGCTTCCCAGACTTTGCATGTTGGAAGCTGGCTGGGAAGATCATAAATGGCAATCACATGATGCTGGAATGTTGCAAGTTGCAATTGTTGTAAGTACGTGCCAACTGCCCAAATTTTGATCAGGTGACCTTGGGGATGCTATGATAGTCATAAAATGATGACTAGTCATGAGTCACTTTTTTCAGTGCCATTGTAACTTCAAACATTCGCTAAATGAATAGTGATAAGTCAAGGACTACCTATGGTGAGGTTTTATAGTACTATCCTGCAAAGTGAAGACCTTCCTGTTATGGTTTGATTTTTGTCATTCCTCTTTGGTGGGAGCTAACAGTAAACAACAGTCTAATTAAAGAATCACCAAGAACATTCCCACCAATGCTGACAGGGTAAGCCACTAGTATATAAGAAGGGAGCAAGTGCTGATTCCTCTCTAGCACTGATGGGTAATGAAATGTCTGTAAGAAAACAACAAAGGTGAGAGACCACCGAGAACCCTGTAGTAAGATGGGGGTCTTCATCCAACATTTGTGGATTCAATTGTGATTAAGGCAAAACTTGGCTTAGCACAATGTCTGAATCTAGGTAGAATCTCTACTTCAGCTAATTTCATTATAATTCATTATAATAATTTCTGACAAGGATATGGAAGAGATGAGATCTAAATAGGACGCTAGGAAATTGTCTGACTTCTTAGCCAGTAATTTACATAATTTTGGGGTGAGAACCTTGAAAGAACAACAATATGCACAGTCACCCTTATTGATATTAAAGTAAAGCAGGTTCATGACAAATACATATTTATAGTATGATGGTATATAACAGCATTTCTTTGGCTGGAAATAATGGTATAGAACCTGAACACTAAATTGGAGAAGGCTATATTATATATTATTGATAGACATACTATATATACTGTATATACACGTACATTATTAAATAATAGTAGTCAGCCTTAATTTCTTTAGGTTTGATAGATCACTAATATACAAATAAGATTTTCCACTGGGAATAAATAGCTTTTCCTAATACTCAGGATCTCAGTAATTTCTCACAAGCAAAACCTCATGTGTACCTGGATCCAGTAGGAGTGAAATTTCTTTCTGCAGCAGGTTGTTCCAGGTCATCGAGCAATTCCACTGAAATATAGATCAACAGTTCCTATTAAGGATTTAAAGTTCAACCAGGAAGTATACTTAACCAGATGAGATAAGTTAAAAGTGAATACAGACATAGTAACAAGTAAACCTGCCAGGATTAAGTCATGATAGAAAATTAAGTAGCAACAAGCTATGAGATGTGCATGTTACATACCACAACAGGATTATATAATTTTACATGCAAGCATTATGTAAATAGAATATAGGTTGCAATAGTTTATTCTAAATTAACTCTCCTAAAACAATTTTGGCTTTGTTGTCAAAGAAGCTCATATTATACCATTCACATATTTGCAATAGCAGCTTGTTGTTTAAGATCTTCCAAATATGGCAAGTTCAGAAGAGTACCTTGGCACTTTTCAAGGTTTTGAGACAGATTAGAAATAGCAGAGAGGGAGGAACACAAGCAAATGTTCAGAAAAACTACATGCAGGTAATTTACAATTTTCAGATATATTCAAATAATATACAGTCTCAATATTTTTCCACATAAACTGGTTCTTACTTTATTAGCACAGAGAGGATTAAAATGGATAGGAAAAAAATGACTTCCAATGATCTCAGGACACTGCTCACTACTAATATTATGATCCATAATTAGAACATGGAACATAGAACATAGAATACCAGGATTGGAAGGGACCTTGGAGGTCTTGTAGTCCAACCCTTTGCTCAAGCAAGCAACCATTCCAGACCAATAGCTGTCTAGTCTCTTCTTGAAATCCTACCGGCTGACCTAAATAAGAAACAAAAGTCACTCTCCCACCTCCAGCTGCTGCACTCCAACAGCGAAACTGTTTTCATTCCTATGCCATCTAAAAAGAAAAGATACTCCCTTCCCTACCAGCTGAGTCCTGGGGCTTTGCATGTTTGACCTAGGCTACAAAATCCAAACCAGGATTTCCTTTTCAGGATCAGAAGCCAAAAGACAAAATGAAAGTTAAGACAAGAGTTCCATGTCATGTGAGAAATAGAAGATCTTAAGCAAAAAAAAAAAGAGAGAGAGCGAGCAAGAGCTTTACAGCAGTTTTAGAAACTATACAGGTTGTCCTTGACTTACAACAGTTCATTTAATGACAGTTTAAAGTTACAACAGCACTGTGTTTTTCATACTTACCATTTAAAGTTACGACAGTCATAAGTACCGGTATGTTTTTTGTACTTACGACTGTTGCCGCATTCCCCATGGTCCCATGGTCAAAATTCAGACACTTGGCAACTGACTAATATTTATGACAGTTGCAGTATCCTGTGAGTCATATGATCACCTTTTGTGACCTTCTGACAAGCAAAGTTAATGAAGAAGCCAGATTCGCTTAACAACTGCAGTGATTCGCTTAACAATTGTGGCAAGAAAAGTTATAAAATGGGGTGAAACTCACCTAACAATTCTTTTGCTTAGCAACAGAAATTTTGGGTTCAATTATGGTCGCAAGTTGAGGACTACCTGTAATGCAGTTAATTTTGAAAACAACACATAAAGGGTTTATGAAAATGCCCTTAGCATGCATTGTATTAGACCTAATTGCTTTGTTTGATAGGTTAGCTTTCAAATACTGTTCATCTGTGAACATTTTGCTTTAAAGGAAATGAAGATTAACTGGGTCTCAGTAAAGTTTAGAAATAATGTGTGTAAAATATTAGAATTTACCCAACAGGTCTTACTATAGACTTACAAAGTATTTTGTGAAAACTGAATGATTGTATCTATAGATTCCAATGGATCCAAAATATTTTATATGTAATTAAATTTATAAATAGAACCCAATTCAATAAAATCAAAGCAATAGAATTGCAATATTTCTTGATAAATAGTTTTATAGTAATTCATTTCATTGTTGTTTTCTAAGGCTTAAGATAAAAAAGATCTAATGAAAATATATTCAAAAATGTATTTAAAACTTATGTTATACTTCAGTCAGTATCAAAGACTATATGGTAAATATTGTCAGCTGGAAATTTGAGATTAAAAAAGACACTCCTAATTAATATGAGGTCCTGAAAACAGTTAACATTATATCAAATATCAAATATTTTCTGAATGTAATTGTAAAATATTCTCACCATTAATGATTTCATGGCCAAAGAACCTCTTTATTCCAGGTACATTCCTGCCATTTTCCAAATTCTTAACTGAAACAAACAAACAGAATAAGCATCATTCTGTTTAGATAAACAAAAAGTTTGGTTTAATACTAAAAGTTAGAACCAATTCTGAATTGGTTAGAATAAACCAATTCTAAGAAGAATAAAATATCTTTGAATCCTGTAATACAGTATAGTATTAGGATGTGAGAATACTAAGAAATAGTTATTTCTTCTATAAATAGTTATATATAGTTATTCAGAAATAATAAGTTTCCTTCCATGAACCTATTCTTAATTAATTATTCACTAATATTACTTTTGATAAAGCTGTTTTCTTCGCTAGCAATCTTTTATGCACCAAACCTAAAATATTACATATATTATAACAAAAAAATTATAAAAAATACATTAGTAAGGCTTTGGAATCAATATGTAGAAAAGAATAACTAAAATTATTAGGAGGCTAGAATAGTTACAATGTACTTTTAAGCTTAGAGCAAAGACTTGTATAGATGAGACAGAGATGAAGAAAATGAGGTCAAAAACAAGTTTTTCTCTCAAAATGGAGGGTCATCCATTGAAATTAAATATGAAGAGATTCTAGATCAGGGCTGTCAAACTTGCGGCCTGCAGCCCAGATGCATCACGTGTGGGCCACATCCACACCTGGTTTAGCGAAGGGGGGGAAAGTTGCAATATGTCACATTTATTTTATTTATTTATTTATTTTGTCACAACATCATACAAAAAGATTATATAGTATATACACATATAAACATATATAGGAAGAAGAAAAGAAGAACAATAGGACAGGAACGGTAGGCACGTTTGTGCGCTTATGCACGCCCCTTATGGTCCTCTTAGGAATGGGGTGAGGTCAATAGTAGAAAGTTTTTGGTTAAAGCTATTAGGATTATGGGAAGAGACCACAGAGTCAGGTAAAGTATTCCAAGCACTGATGATTCTGTTGCAGAAGTCATATTTTCTGCAATCTAGATTAAAGCGGTTTACATTAAGTTTAAATCTATTGGTTGCCCTTGTATTATTGCAATTAAAGCTGAAGTAGTCTTTGACAGGAAGGACATTACAATAGATGATTCTGTGAGTTAAACTTAGGTCTTGTCAAGGCGACGGAGTTCCAAGTTTTCTAAGCCTAGGATTTCAAGTCTGGTGGGATAAGGTATTTTGTTGTTTTCAGAGGAATGGAGAACTCTTCTTGTAAAATATTTCTGGACACGTTCAATTGTATTGATGTCAGAGATGTGGTGAGGGTTCCAAACAGGTGAGCTGTATTCTAGAATTGGTCTAGCAAATGTTTTATATGCTCTGGTTAGTAGTGTGGTGTTTTGGAAAAGAAGCTACAAAATTAGGTTTACAACTCTTAGAGCTTTTTGCTATGTAGTTGCAGTGGGCTTTGGCACTTAGATCATTTGACATGAAAACTCCAAGGTCTTTAACGGGATGGGGTCGTCTGTAAGGTAATGTCCATCTAGTATGTACTTAGTTTTAGAGTTCTTTTTCCTATATGTAAGACTGAGCATTTGCTGGTTGAAATTTGAGCTGCCAATTTTAGACCAAGCGGTTAGAT
The DNA here is from genome assembly GCF_028640845.1 of Ahaetulla prasina. Taxonomy (NCBI): domain Eukaryota; kingdom Metazoa; phylum Chordata; class Lepidosauria; order Squamata; family Colubridae; genus Ahaetulla; species Ahaetulla prasina. The sequence goes on along the minus strand of NC_080539.1, from coordinate 305,429,106 downwards.
GGTCAAGGTCGTTTTGAATGATAGAAGTGTTGTCTGTGGTGTTAAATAGTTTGACATCGTCAGCAAAGAGAACACAATTACTTGAGATATGGTCACAAAGATCATTAATGTATAGAATAAAGAGTGTTGGTCCAAGGACGCTGCCTTGAGGAACGCCACTCTTGACAGGAACAGGATTTGATGAATCAGTGACAATACTTTGTTGTTGTTGTTGTTGTTAGTTGCGAAGTTGTGTCTGACCCATCACGACCCCATGGACAATGTTCCTCCAGGTCTTCCTGTCCTCTACCATCCCTCGGAGTCCATTTAGGCTCACGTTGACTGCTTCAGTGACTCCATCCAACCACCTCATTCTCTCTCGTCCCGTTCTTCTTTTGCCCTCAATCATTCCCAGCATTAGGCTCTTCTTCAGTGAGAAGAGCTCTTCTCCTTCTCATTAGGTGGCCAAAGTATTTGAGTCAGTGACAATACTAGGAGACTGTAATAAGTTTCTAGAAGTTCATGAAACATATTTTGTTTGAACATGGATGGATTCTGCTACAAAAGATTAACAAAGCTAAGTTTTCAGCTTGGTGGTGTTTAAGATTGTCCCATATTTTAATTCCAACTCCCCTATTAGGAAGAATAAGCTTGATCATAATTTATCCAATTCTTTTGCTGATCATCCTATATCAAATGTTCATAAAAATTACAGCAAACAAATTATTAGGAAAAGAGAGGAATGTTGCTTTGCAACTATATCTGCCAAGAACTCACACCACAAGTATAAGAGCTTCGAGTACTGGAGTTATTCATTTCCTTCTCAAATTTCAGGTCTCTCTAGACTGAAGCTGTAATTCAGTCCAGCATTTCTGATTTTCACAGCCAATCCAGATATGAACTTTTAAACAAGTTTTAGAGAAAAATATTTGGAGCTTGATCTCTAAGGAAATAACATTAAATCAAATGTTCTGAAAAATGAGACCTAATGTTGGGAATTCAGTGATGGGGTGGGGAGATGTAATTTCAAATATATTTACATACTTTAGCTTTTTGATAATCTGTGACCAAACTATATTTTTATTCCACAAGACAATCCAGAATGATACCTTATTGTATAGAAATTAGTCATCTTGATAGAGAAAATACATCAAACCCCACTACAATTTTCAATATAAATGCACTAAATTTAAAAAGAGCAGCAATACCTCTGTTTAGAAAGATACACTGACTGGAATCCACATGTTGCAATATCCCCTGGAATATGCCACATTTCAATGTGATGTGTACAGCTTTCCCCAAAACACGGTGAAGAAAGTGGTAATCACAGCTAGGATCCATTATGGATTTTTTCCTCCAAGGAATCTGGCATTCAGTCTAAAAAAAACCCCACCAAATAAATATTTTGTTATTTATAGAAGTATATAAAAATACATTAAGTAGACTATAAAATTAAAACCTATTCTCCAACCAGTGATATATAGTTTAGTTACTTAGAATGAAATTATAAATTGCCTGGCTTCTAATCACAAGACCACATAATTAAACAATCATAGAAATGCAGACTAATAAGTGACCTGTAGAATGATCTTGCATATAAAATTCATTATAAAAATATAAAAATACTCAAATAAGTCATTAATGAATGAGACAACTGAAGTAAAAAATCTAGGTTCATATGATAATGATTATAGATCAAGGACAAGGAAGAAAACCAATTTGATTATTTAAGAAAAGCCTATGTCTTCAATTTTTAAGAAAAATTATGAGTTCATGGGCATGTGCTTTGTCTGAGCTACAAACAAACCAATATACAGGTATTCAATTTACAGCACTAGCACTTAAGACTTATATACCACTTCATAGTGCTTTACAGCCCTCTCTAAGCCGTTTACAGAGTTAGCATGTTGCCCCCAACAATTTGGGTCCTCATTTACCCACCTCAGAAGGATGGAAGGCTGAGTCAACCTTGAGTCTGGTGAGATTCAATCTCCCAAATTGCTGGCAGCCAGTGATCAGCAGAAGTAGCCTGTAATACTGCACTCTAACCACTGCGCCACCACTGCTCTTATAACTGCAATTGGGACTGGAAATCTAATTGTCTTGACTTACAACCGTAATAACTTACAATTGGATTTCCAATCTCAAATTCTTTTCCTTATCCCTGTTGAAAAGACTAGTTTAAATATTAAGAAACAACATACAGTATATCAGCAATCTACTTCTTCAAAACAAGTGTTGATAGCTGTTTAATAATTCTTTTATGTCTCACTGGTGTTATTTTGCTTCTGGGTCCAATTAAAGGTGTTGATTATCACCTTTAAAGGTCTCCATGGCATAAGACAGGTTACCTGAGGAACTGTCTTACCCCAATTACATTGACCTATCCCACTTGGTGAGGAAGCGAGGATATATTATGGACCCTATTGATTAAAGAATTTCAATTGACAGAGCCTAGGAAGAGAGCCGTCTCTATCACTGTCCCTGCCTATGTAACATCTTGCCCTCAGAGGTGAGGTTGGACCCCACTCTTTTGACCTTCTGGAAGAACATGAAGACCTGGCTCTGCCAATTGGCATAGGAAATGAGAGTGGCATGCAATCCAGGCGTGGGTGGGTGGGTGGGGTGGTTAGTGGCTTGAGAATGCTTCCTCTGTCTTTTAATTCATCTTTGTAACTCTGTTTTTATTCTGTTTTTCACTGTTTTAATTTTGCTTTTAATTATGTCTTTTTAAAATGGTTTTATGGTTTGCATTTGTAAACTGTCCAGTCATTTGAATTATGAGATGAGCAGTGTTTAAATTTCATAAATGAATGTGGAATACAGTAGAAATAACAGAGACATAGTGTATGTTTGTGTGTGTGAGAGAGAGGGAGGGAGAAAGAGGGAGGGAGGGAGAGAGAGTGCCCAGTCTGTAAAGACACTATGGTTTATAAATTAATCTACTCTTTCTTACTGGGGTAGAGAACTATCAGCACATGGACTAAGTCCAGTTCACTGCCCAAATTCATTTACTTATAAATATTCCTTTTATGTTGATATCCCAAGGAGAAAACTAGCCTTGACAGTGCCAAATAGCTTCTGGCAGTGTTGCCTTATTATTGGCTCTCAATATGGACAAAGTAGGCAGCAGAATCCTCCTCTTCTTTCTCAGTGTGCATCTCCCTGTTTGCTTTCCTACTGCTTTGCTTGTCTTCATTTTTTACTATTATGTGCTGCATCTAGTTTTGTATTCTGTGAATCAGAAGCAACCTAAGTAGATATTGTTACTCTAGTCTAGATTATTTATAGAATGTACATACATATTGCTTATAGACTATCCAGTAATATACTGTACTGTTATAGACAGACAATATACTGTAATATACTATAAACAATACACACCCACACCCACACCCACACACCTCTCTATTTTGTTTATAGACTTATTTTATTCTATACTGCTTATTCAGGGAAACAAAATATGGTTGTTTCTCATATCTATATAAGGTAAAATGAAAATCAGACATTCATCACCTCTGCAGCTGAAGAAATGGTGAAGAGATTGTCATGCAATGTCTCTCTCATTTGTTGTTGAAGATACGAATTCTATTATTTACACTGCCCCGTCCTCTTTGGTTCCAGAAAAGACCTTGTGGTCTTCCTCTGGTGCCTTGTTTTTTTCCCCAGAGTTTCCTGTATGGCAATCAGCTGCTTCATAGCTTTCTTTTCAAGTTTAACACTAAATATTACAAATTGAGAATATGAATTCATATTTTCCAGAAATTCACTAGTATTATATATTTAAAACCCACAGATATAGGATTTAAGAACAGCACAACTTTCAAGGCTCAAGTTGGCCCACAGCACTTATGAAGACTCAAGTCTAAAGTTGATAAATAATATAACTAAGTATGACTCACTTTTACAATTGTGTTTAGTTTTCTTTTTAAGTTCATGGTGCTTTAAAGTTCCAAGTAAACAACAACGTATAAAAGTTATTATATATATTGCTTTCTTTGGCAAACTGTAATTATATAATTTGATGTTGATTAGTAAAACATGTTTTCCCCTTCATTTAAAGCTACTAATAAAATATCTAAAAGATAAAAAAGTAAAATTATCGCAACTATGTTACCAGAGAAAATTTGAGTATATCTTTAAAATGAAGAGATAAATCATCTATAGAAACTCAGACCAAGCCTCCCCACTTAACGGAATTAAACATTTAGGTAATGGTATCACATCCAAGCCCAAGGCTGTGTGCTCTCCCCACTTCTCTTTTCTCTGTATACCAATGATTGCATCTCTAACGATCCATCTGTTAAACTACTGAAGTTCACAGATGACACAACAGTGATCGGTCTCATTCGAGACAATGATGAATCTGCATACAGACGGGAGGTTGAGCGACTAGCCTCGTGGTGTGACCAGAACAATCTGGAATTGAACACACTCAAAACTGTAGAAATGGTGGTAGACTTTAGGAGAAACCCTTCCATACTTCCACCTCTCACAATACTAGACAACACAGTATCAACAGTAGAAACCTTCAAATTTCTAGATTCTACCATATCACAAGATCTAAAATGGACAGCTAACATCAAAAACATCATCAAAAAAGGACAACAAAGAATGTTCTTTCTGCGCCAACTCAGAAAGCTCAAACTGTCCAAGGAGCTGCTGATCCAGTTCTACAGAGGAATTACTGAGTCTGTCATTTGCACCTCTATAACTGTCTGGTTTGGTTCTGCAACAAGACAGACACAGACTTCAGAGAATAATTAGAACTGCAGAAAAAATAATTGTTACCAACCTGCCTTCCATTGAGGACCTGTATACTGCACGAATAAAAAAGAGGGCTGTGAAAATACTTACGATATGTCATATCCTGGACATAAACTGTTTCAACTCCTACCCTCAAAACAATGCTATAGAACACTGCACACCAGTACAACTAGACAAAAGAACAATTTTTTCCCGAACGCCATCACTCTGCTAAACAAATAATTCCCTCAACACTGTCAAACTATTTACTAAATCTGCACTATTTAATAATGACTATTTAATCTTCTCATCATTCCCATCACCAATCTCCTTCCACTTATGACTGTAACTTTGTTGCTTGTATCCTTACGATTTATGCTGTAATTGTTTCCTGATTGCTTAATTGTAGCCTATGACTATCAAGTGTTGTATCATTAAGTGTTAAATTTGTATCTATGACTATCATTAAGTGTTGCAAGTGTTGCACCTTGATGAAGTATATTTTATGTACAATGAGAGCATATGTACCAAGACAAATTTATTTTTATTTATTTATTTATTTATTTGTCACAACAGTATATATAAGCATAAGCATGAAATAACTATACAATATATAAGCATATATATAAGCATAAGTATGTAATAACTTTATTAATTGGATATAATGAAAGGAAACAATAGGACAAGAACGGTAGGCATGCTTGTGCTCTTATGCACGCCCCTTACAGACCTCTTAGGAATGGGGTGAGGTCAATAGTAGACAGTTTTTGGTTAAAGCTTTGGGGATTTTGGGAAGAGACCACAGAGTCAGGTAGTGTATTCCAAGTATTAACAACTCTGTTACTGAAGTCATATTTTCTGCAATCAAGATTGGAGCAGTTAACATTAAGCTTAAATCTATTGTGTGCTCGTGTATTGTTGCAATTGAAGCTGAAGTAGTCTTCAGCAGGAAGGACATTGTAATAGATGATTCTATGAATTAAACTCAGGTCATGTTAAAGGTGGTGGAGTTCTAAGTTTTCTAAACCCAGGATTTCAAGTCTGGTGGTATAAGATATTTTGTTGTTTTCAGAGGAGCGGAGAACTCTTCTTGTAAAATATTTCTGGATGCGTTCAATTGTATTAATGTCAGAGATGTGGTATGGGTTCCAGACAGGTGAGCTGTATTCAAGAATAGGTCTAGCAAATGTTTTGTATGCTCTGGTTAGTAGAATTTTTGGAAAAGAAGCTACGCAAAATTAGGTTTACAACTCTTAGAGCCTTTTTTGCTATGTAGTTGCAGTGGGCTTTGGCACTTAGATCATTTGATATGAAAACTCCAAGGTCTTTAACAGGGTGGGGTCATCTGTAAGGTAATATCCATCGAGCTTGTATTTAGTGTTTAGCTTCTTTTTTCCAATGTGTAAGACAGAGCATTTGCTGTCCAAATTGTGATTTGTGTCCAATCACACTTGGCCAGTAAAAAATTCTATTCTATTCTATTCTATTCTATTCTATTCTATTCTATTCTATTCTATTCTATTCTATTCTATTACCATGAAAAGCAGCATCATGATTATCTCTGAATTTTGCAACGTAATTAGATCTTTCCTCTAGATTTTAAAACTTACATATACATGCATAGCATCTAATTCAACCAGTGTAGCTAGTTTCTTGATCCCTCAGGCAGGCCTGAAAGATAGTTTATGGATGGTCTATTTTTCTTTTTTTGAAAGGTTGCCATTCCATTTAAACCAGTTCTGTAAACAATGAGAAACCAACTTTCAAATCAAGAAGTTGTTGATTTTCCAGTGTTTTCTTTTGACTTAAAAACCTGGTCAATTTATATGGTAATTTTTTTGGATACAACTACTGCTCTGAAACTACAAAATAAAACAGTAAAAAATTTAAAGACACCGAAAAACACAAAATATACTGTAGATCTTTATACAATAAAGCTGAGCTACAAGAGTACAAGTCTCTCATCTGGACACTATATATATATATATAAAAATTTATTCATGTATGTATACTTTGTGTGTGTGTGTGTGTGTGTGTGTGTGTGTGTGTGTGTGTGTGTATTGTACATATATACTATAAAACCAAAACAAAATAATAAATAAAACAAAAAGTAGGATATTTTATCAAATCAGTAATAGTTAAGTCACTACAAAAGATACATCTAACTTACTTAGATGTTTTGTATCTAACATATAAAATGAATAAAAACAGATTCATGTAGGCAAAGCTTTCAAATGTGTATAAAAGTAAGCCATGTAGAAGGATCCCTAGATCCTTAACATGGTACATAAAGTACTATTGTTAAGTATATTTTGTCAGAAGACAGTCCTATTAATGGAAGTTACTACTTAACGCAGACATTTCTAAAACTTCCTGGGAGGAAAATACAGATTTTTTTAAAAATACCATGTCTGCTATTCCATTTATTGTATTTTACATTTCATACAAGATGAAATAGTAATTCTAAAAGACAAGTAAATTATCTAAGAACTTAATTAAAAAAATAGGCATTGGTCCTAAATTCTAAAACTCATTCCACGGAACCTACAATTCCGTCTTTCTAACAGTAGAGAACATATGTAACACAAGTTTGAACTGTTAAATTCTGGATGTTTTTTCAAGTTTTTTTTAAATTTGCATTTATATCCCGCCCTTCTCCGAAGACTCAGGGCGGCTTACACTATGTCAAGCAATAGTCTTCATCCATTTGTATATTATATACAAAGTCAACTTATTGCCCCCAACAATCTGGGTCCTCATTTTACCTACCTTATAAAGGATGGAAGGCTGAGTCAACCTTGGGCCTAGTGGGGCTTGAACCTGCAGTAATTGCAAGCAGCTGCTGTTAATAACAGACTGTCTTACCAGTCTGAGCCACAGAGGCTTTGGCTGTTTTCCCATAGATGGTTCATTACTGAGCTAGGTAACATCATTAGGACATGGGGAAATAATCTTGCTGGTTGGTTATACTGTATATTGTTTATCAGCAAATTTGTTACAAATATATTGTTTATCAGCAAAATACTGTATATTGTAGTTTATCAGCAAATTTCACTCTCCCATGCCCTGATGTTACTTAACCTGCTAAAAAAATCTGCAAGAAAACAACCTAATTTAGAGAATACCAAGAAACCAACAGTTTAGTGTTCATTCAAAACCTTTCCTTTCAGAGATTCATATCCTCAACTCTTAAAGCTACAGAGCTGAGTTGATTTTTTCAACTCATTCTCATGCACACACTGAATTGAAATATCATACTTTGGTTTTAGCATGGTAGTTCATAAAACAGGATTTATTGCTTACCATATTCAGAACTCAGTTACTTGTGGTATATTTCACAAATCATTTAAGACTTAATTTAATATATAAACCTTGCCATATATGCATTCATATCATCTAGCCACAGCTCAAGGAAAACAGATTTTTTTTTTATTGGCCAAGTGTGATTGGACACACAAGGAATTTGTCTTGGTGCATATGCTCTCAGTGTACATAAAGAAAAGATACGTTCATCAAGGTACAACATTTACAACACAATTGATGATCAATATATCAATATAAATCATAAGGATTGCCAGCAACAAGTTATAGTCATACAGTCATAAGTGGAAAGAGATTGGTGATGGGATTTTTCCTGTTTTTCTTGCCATCTTACTCATTTGTTCTCCTAAATGGTGAGGGTTTCATTTCTGATCACATTTGTTTTTTCTTCTCCTTTTCCTACCCATCATGGTAAATTGTCTTCAATCCACTCCCAGCCTGTCTGCTTAGTGTTTCCACATCCTTAAATCACACAAAACTCTACCAGTTTTCCTGCTACCAGGCCAGAGCTCAAACTAAAACCCCCCACTTTACCAGATAAACCCTGCATCCTGTTTCAAAAGGAAAAAGAACATTGATTTATGGCCACAATTGAGCCCAGAAATTCTGTTGCTAAGCAAGAGAGTTAAGTGAGTTTTGCCCCATTATACAACCTTTCTTGCCACAGTTAAGTGAATCACTGCAGTTGTTAAGTTAGTAACACGGTTAAGTGATTCTGGTTTCCCCATTGCTTGTCAGAAGGGCATAAAAGATGATCATATGATCCCAGGACACTGCAGCCATCATAAATATGAGTCAGTTGCCAAGATCACGTGACAATAGGGATGCCCCAACAATCGTAAAGTGTGAAAAATGGTCATAAGTCACTTTTTTCACTGCTGTTGTAACGTCGAGGAGTCACTAAACAAACTGTTGCAAGTGGAGGACTACTTGCATTGAATAGCACTTCTAAGAATACTGCTGAGGCAAATGACATCCATTGTAATAAACATGTGTTAATTGCACAGACAAGTCCTCACAGCTTGCTTGGAAAAATTTCTAAAATCTTCACCTTCTTCCTAGGAGAGAGGGAGGCTGACCCAGAGTGTCCCAGCTGTCTTTATGCCACTGGCAGACCTAGAACTCATAGTCTCCCAGTTATTAGCCTGATGCCTTAACCACTACAACCAGCTGGCTTTCAATAAAGGTTGCCAAAGACCCATATTTATTTATTTTTTAATTCTCCCTACCATCTCTATACGTCTAAATTAAACACACTAATCTTGATGTTAGCATTTCAGGGACCAACATCATATGTATTGCCTACTCCCATCTTCTATTATATTTGTGACTGCTAAGATTAGAGTCACCTTTCAGCATTAAATGCTGTGGCCCAGCCTAGACAAAATAGAAAGAGCTTCTATTTTCCTCTACACAGGAACTAAGAAAAGGCCTCACACATTCTTCTGGAAACTGGTTTGAAAGAGCTGTTCCTCACTCAGATGAATCCCACTGCAACTACATCGCAAAAAAGGCTTTAAGAATTGTAAACCTAATCTTGCGTAGCTTCTTCTCCAGAAACACTACACTACTAACCAGAGCATATAAAACATTTGCTAGTCCAATTCTTGAATACAGCTCGCCTATCTGGAACCCATACCTCATTTCAGACATTAATACAATTGAACATGTCCAGAAATATTTTACAAGAAGAGTTCTCCACTCCTCTGAATACAACAAAATACCTTATGCCACCAGACTTGAAATCCTGGGTTTAGAAAACTTAGAACTCCACCGCCTTCAACATGACCTGAGTTTAATTCATAGAATCATCTATTACAATGTCCTTCCTGCTGAAGACTACTTCAGCTTCAATTGCAACAATACACGAGCACACAGTAGAATTAAGCTTAATGTTAACCGCTCCAATCTTGACTGCAGAAAATATGACTTCAGTAACAGAGTTGTTAATACTTGGAATACACTACCAGACTCTGTGGTCTCTTCCCAAAATCCCCAAAGCTTTAACCAAAAACTGTCTACTATTGACCTCACCCCATTCCTAAGAGGTCTGTAAGGGGCATGCATAAGAGCACAAGCGTGCCTACCGTTCCTGTCCTAATGTTTCCTTTCATTATATTCAATTAATATAGTTATTACATACTTATGCTTATATATGGATGCTTATATATCGTATAGTTATTTCATGCTTATGCTTATATATACTGTTGTGACAAATAAATAAATAAATAAAGATTGTGAAAGGAAAAGGCAAAAGAAGAGAAAGAATCTAGAAATACCTGGGGGTGGGGAGGGCAGTGGTTATCAAGACTAGTATAGCCACTCTTATTAAAGCTGAAAGTAATTCCCCCTAAACATTTAACAAGGATCAGACAATCCTTTGTAGGAAAACGGTTAGCCTGCTTTTTTAGAAAGCAAATTCATCTAGGACATAAATTACACCACCAAAGCTGATTTTTTTTTTCTTCATGCCCGGAGGACTCCTCCATCCATTCATCAATTAATCGGATCTCAAGCCATTGTGGAGACTATGTGGACATATGTGGACAAGCCACAGCTCTCAGGAGTCTTGCGTCTCACCGGTTGAGATATACTGCATTTTTTGCTGGCAGCAGATAGGCAGCCGGAGTAAAGCGGGCAACTATAAAAACGCTTTAAGAGCCCGCAACTACAATCCTCACAATACTGTATCCTGTACTGTAAGGAGGAGGACACAGTAATTTAAAAAAAAACACGCATGTCACCACGTTAGGAGCCAAGGAAAGCCCCCAATTCAATCGCTTAAAGGGGTCAAAGCCAACTTGACCTATAAGGGAAGTATAACCGGCGCTGTGCTCCGCACTCCGTACTTTTCGGGGACAAGGGTGAGAGAAACGCCCGCCCGATGACGCCAGAACGGATCTCGAGGGCGAGACAGATAACGACCCGAAATGCGAGTGGCTCCCTCTGCGCAGAAGCAACGACAGAGGGGCGGGGCGGGAAGTGGGCGGGGAACTTCGGGATGATAAAGTGGAGGGGAGGGGGCGTCGCGCGTTCCTGTCAGTTGCATCGCCGGGAGCTCGCGCGACGTCCGCGCAGCTGATTGGTTCCAGCGCCGGCTCTAGGCCAAGGGACTGGAGCTCTCCTTTTGACGGTTCGTGAAGCGGCTGCGATGGGCTCTCGGGCTTCTACGCTGCTTAGGGACGAGGAGATCGAGGAGATCAAGAAGGAGACGGGCTGTGAGTACCGATGAGAAATAATTTAGCAGCGGCGGCGGCAGATGCAGAGCGCTGACCTTCGCCTTTGGGATTCTGGCCGGGCGAATTTCCTTTCCTTCGTTGGCTGAATCGCTTTCATTGCCCCGGCACGAACGAGGCAAACGACCCCTTCCGCGTTTTCGTCTCCTCGGACGATGGAGGGGCCGGATTGAGCGAAGTGGCGCTGTGATTTCTCCCGGTCATGCCCATCACTCGGCTCGAAGCCCTTCCCCGGGTGTCGGGTCACCTTGGGCTAATTGCGGGACCACCCAGCTGTCTCCCCCGCTCCCTAGCCTGCCCGCTTTGCTCAACGAGGGTCGGTATCGGTCGTCTGAGTCGGCGCGACCTAGAGCATCCCCCCCCCCCAAAAAAAAGCCTGGCTCATGGAAGAACGAAGTGTCTTAGTATGCCTTAGATCCGGTCACAGGACACCGAGAGAGCTTGGCGTTTGGGGGAAACGGTTCTATTTTACAACATTTGGGAGAAGGCTAGATATCTGGTCGCGTTAAAATACCTCCCCGGTCTTTGAGTCGGCAGAAAAGCTATGTCGGCAGGGAATTTATTTATTTTTATTTTATTTATTTTATTTATTTATTTGTTCACACTTTTATACCGCCCTATCTCCCCAGGGACTCAGGGCGGTTTACAGCCATATAAAACACATATATATACAGAATAAAACACCAATTTAAAAAACTTATTACATAAGGCCGAATATTTAAAATAGGAATATAAATAATAAAACCCCATTAAAACCCGATTTAAAATTTAAAACATTTAAAAATTCTAGTCCAGTCCTGCGCAAATAAATAGATGTGTCTTAAGCTCTATTTCTTAAGCTTTATTTATTTGTCAATCATATATAAAATATATAAAAGTATAAACATAATTTGGATACATGAAAAGAGTAAGTAAAAAAGGAATATTTATTTATTTATTCATATTTTTATACCGCCCTATCTCCCTAGGGACTCAATATTAGGACAAGGACGGTAGACACGCAGGTGAGCTTATGCACGCCCCTTGCAGACCTCTTAGGAATGGGGTGAGGTCAACAGTAGCCAGTTTAAGCTTAAAAGTTTTGGGGGTTTGGGGAAGAAACCACAGAGTCAGGTAGTGCATTCCAGGCATGGAATGTCAAAACAGTGCAAAACAGCCACTCTGTTGCTGAAGTCATATTTTCTGCAATCAAGTTTAGAGCGGTTTACGTTTGTATGTATTATTTGCTCTGATGGTCATTTTCCTAGTTTGCTTCAGGCTAGGTAAGGTAGGGCCTCCTGAATGGGACTGTCTTGTCCATTTTAATGTAGAACAAGTTAAGAAAACCAGTTGGTGGATTCCTCTTGCTTCATTTCCTGCTTTATTAAGTGCCTGCCTGTGGGGAAAAACAATTGCTGGGCACTTTCCTTAATAGGGAGCGGAGCAGGATTGTGCAAATGTAGGTGGGGGCTTTAAAAGGTGAATTTCACACCTATTCAGTTGCCCAACTACCAGGTCCTAGGCATGGGAATATTTTGAACCTGTGTAAAGTTTCAGTCAAATCAATTCTAAAGATAAGACTTGAAAAGAGGATACTACACCTGTCTCCAAAAATAGCTGAGCTGGCATGTCACAGGTGCGGAGGGATAGGCTCACAGCAAAACAGGAGGGAATTCATCTGATGCTCCTGGCTCAGAGCAATCTCTCTTCTTGCCTGCGGCTTGTTCTCAGACAATTTCTAAAGATGGGCTCCTGAAAGATCAAGCCAAGAGATCAGAGACAGGGCAGGTGGAGGCATAAGAATGAAAGAATTAGCATAAGAAGGAATTGGAACTGTTGTAAATTTGGAAAGGTTGTAAATTTGGAAATTGTGTGAGGAGGACCCGGAAGCCAAGGACAAATTGAAATGAAAAAAAAAAAAAGTATCATGAGTAAAGAAAAATGTCCTGTATAAAAGTGCTGTGGTGATTTTGTAAATTGAACATTTCCAGCAACTTAAAGTGGGCAGAACAGGAAGATAGGAATGGCCAATGAGAACATCAATATCCGGCAATCTCCAAGCAATGCCTCTTTTTCCTCTTCCGTAAATCCAATCTGTCTGTGATTGTTTTGGATTTTTGGGCTTGGTTCCAGCAATGGAAGGAAAACGGGCTTCCTATCCCAGAGCAAATAAGGGAAAGATCTGATGCAAGCTAAAAGAATGCTGCAGCACGTTGCTATCACAATGCTTCCATGTTCTTTTTGCCTTCTGATGTGAGGAGTCTGGAACTTGGAAGGAGTTGGCTGCCAGACATTTCCACTCATTCAATCCTCCCCATATGAAAGTTGTGGTGATAAAACAACAACAAAGTTGTGATTAAAATGACTTTGTGTGCAACACAGACATTGTGTTCTCTCAAAGGGAATGCAAATTCTGTTTTGTAAACACAGGTCTAATTTTTTTTAAGAGGATTACATTAGTGTATATAAGGATCTTGTGTGAGAGCCCACAAATGTTTGGAAAGAATCTGTCACATGTACAGATGCCTCTACAGAAGTCAGATATCCAGTCTCTTGGCAAGCCAAAATAAAATTAGGAGACAGGATAAAGGAAAGGAGGCAAAGTTACAGCAGGCTTAGATAACTCATAAGAGCTGGGCAGATCTTACCTTTAACAAAATTGTCCAAGCACATTGTCACTGAAGTTTTCCATGTAGTGGGTATGTCTAGTATGTCTAGTTTAATGAAAAGGTATGTCTAGTTTAATGAAAAGAAGGGCTAGGGGAGACATGATAGCAGTGTTCCACTATCTCAGGGGTTGCCACAAAGAAGAGGAAGTCAAGCTATTTTCCAAAGCACCTGAGGGTAGAACAAAAAGCAATGGGCGGAAACTAATCAAGGAGAGAAGCAACTTAGAACTAAGAAGAAATTTCCTGACAGTTAGAACAATTAATCAGTGAAACAACTTGCCTGCAGAAGTTGTAAATGCTCCAACACTGGAAGTTTTTAAGAAGAGGTTGGATAACCATTTGTCTGAAGTGGTGTAGGGTTTCCTGCCTAAGCAGGGGGTTGGACTAGAAGGCCTCCAAGGTCCCTTCCAACTCTGTTATTCTATTCTAGTGCCCATAGCAAAAAACTTAAAAAGCTACATTTGGAATATAAAACGCACCCAAATTTTCAGCCTCTTTTAGGGGGGTGGGAAATGTGTCTTATACTCTGAAAAATATGGTATATTTTAGTCATACAACAATATATTAATCTTACATATTCTTTCATTTCTATTTCTCCTCCATAGAATTAGATCTATTACTTTAGTCTAGGAATATCTGTTTTTATATATGTAAAATGCATGCATGCTATTGGCATGTTATTTATAAATAGTATACTTTATCCTTGATATGTCCTATTTTATCCTTGATAAAGCACAATTAGCGTGTGTGTATATATATATATATAAATAAAATTGGAATTTTTGCTTCTTTCCATCCTCCCCTAATTTAATATGCTGTACCTTTAACCTAAAATATGCTGCAGCCTTTATCTCGTAAAGATGAACAACCCGATAACATTGTAATTTCCTTTTTATAGTTAAGGAATTAAAGCTAAAAGAGCAAGTTGCCTCGGGCCTCCTAGTAGTTTTGTGGAAAAGTTGGGTTCTAATATGGATTGTCTGTTCTCAAAAAGAGGGGTTTATTAGGCAATGCCATCTTATAATAGAGGAAAGACGAGTTATATAGTTTGAAGTTACTTGCAAATGTTCAATGTTTTCTGCATGTGTGTGTGTGTTTGGTTTGACACAGTTTTATGTTAGAGGAGCCAATCGAGCACTTTTTTTTTTTTTTTTTTGTTTACATTTATACCCCGCCCTTCTCCGAAGACTCAGGGCGGCTTACAGTGTATAAGGCAATAGTCTCATTCTATTTGTATATTTTTACAAAGTCAACTTATTGCCCCCCCAACAATCTGGGTCCTCATTTTACCTACCTTATAAAGGATGGAAGGCTGAGTCAACCTTGGGCCGGGCTCGAACCTGCAGTAATTGCAGGCTACTGTGTTCTTAATAAGCCTTAATAACAGGCTTTTACCAGCGTGAGCTATTGTAAGAACTGCCATACTGAATTAGACGAAGGTGTTTTTAATACAGATTTTTATTCCAACTATTAGTTCTAACTTGAGACCTAAAATTTGTGTTCCTCAGTAGTTGAAGTCTCTTAATAATTAAGTGAAATACTACCTTGGTTATTAAATATCAATGATGACAGCTAACTTAGTCAGGGTAGTAGTATAGGGTTGCTTTGTCATAAAATATTAGAACTCAAAACAATGATTTATAAGTCGGTAGTGTCCTTATATAATAAAGACTGATACCAGCCTCTGTGCTGAGGTGTATAAATGGAAAATTCTCTGTTACTGTGCTTACAATATCAAAAAGAGAATCAATAAGTAACATTTTGGTGTTTTTGGAGTGGATCAGTGGTGGGTTGCTCCTGGTTCAGGCGAACCGGTAGTGGCGGCGGCGGGAGGCTCCGCCCACATGCCCAGACATCATCAAAAACGCTCTGTGCATGCGCAGAAGTGCCGCATACTACCGATAGCGAACCGGTAGTACTGGCATTTGAAACACACTACTGAAGTGGATGTATCTGTTGCTTAATTGATAATGGGGTAGGTTAGGAGTAATATTTTCAGGGGTTTCCCTATGGAGTCAGTTTGTATTTGCAGCTGTTTCAGTGTTGATCTTTTTTCAGAACAGCTAATTAGACTTTACTTTTTCATTTTTTTAGTCTTAATTCCTGCTTCACCTGCTCACACAAACTATTCTCCTCCTCCTTAACACTGCTCTCAGAGACCTATTGCAATAGGAGTCCTTGGGATAAAGAATGCTAAATAATCTCATTATGGTACAAAAGTTCACAGCAGACAATTCAATTTTCTCAATTAAGATGCTGAACTTCCTGGTTGTGCAGGTGATAAGTCTATAAACGATTGACTGCTTGTGTACTTTATATCTCTTTTCTCCAGTTCTTAACTACAGCAAATGTTAGAGTAATCCTTGGAAACTATTTAGTATATGTCGGTGTAAAAAACCTACTTATCATGTACTAAATTTAAATTTAAATGTACTGATTTAATACATTATCATGTACTAAATCAGTACAGATAAATTAACAGTAGGCTAAATCAGTACAAATAAATTAACAGCAGACTAGGAACACTGTGAACTTGGATTTTTAGAAGATTTTGCAAAGTCTCATAAAAAGATGCGACACATTTGGTTGTTATGCAATAAAAGATCCAACTCATGATTGACTTATTATTTCTTCATTTTAATTTTTAAATGATGTTAGTGTTTTTCACTACAACAGAAAATGATCAAGAAACTTTAGGAGCTGGGATTGTAGTCTTTTCATTAACAGTCTGAAACTAGGGACTGGATAAGTAATACCAAAATACAGGTAAGGGATCTTGGCATAATGGTTGATCATTGACTACTTGACCAGTGTTATTACATAAAAAACCCTAATTCTATATTCAAGGGCACGAGGAAAGAAGTTTTCTACATTATGAGATCCAAGGTTAAAGATTATGGCTCAGGACAGGAGTTCACACAGTGCTGACAGAGTGATTATTATGGTGATAAAATTGGAGGAAGGAATATCTTTTTGTTTAGTGGCTGAGGGCACCAGGCTAAAAACCAGGAAATTGTGAGTTCTAATCCCATTTTAGTTATGAAGTCTGGCTGGGAGACTTTGAAGCAGTCACTTTCTCTCTCAGCTCAACACAGGGTTATTGTTGTCGGGATCATAGTCGGAAAAAGGACTATTAGTATTAAAATCAATATATAAATAAATATTTTTTTTTAATGTTGTCATTCCCTCCAAGGTGAGATTAGCCACCATCCTGGCTAGCCTTATAGAAAAGCCTTAAAATATGGGAAGCCTATAAGGTGTTTCTATTGTATTGAGGTGATTGTTATTCTCCACAATCTTCATTTTTATGTTTATATATATATATATATATATATATATTAGCTATGTTTAATTGTTTTAATGATTTTTATATCATTTTCATCATTTTATGCCATTGAGAGACATATTCAGTTATATATACAATTTTTTTTTTTTTTGTTTACATTTATATCCCGCCCTTCTCCGAAGACTCAGGGCGGCTTACAGTGTGTAAGGCAATAGTCTCATTCTATTTGTATATTTACAAAGTCAACTTATTGCCCCCCCAACAATCTGGGTCCTCATTTTACCTACCTTATAAAGGATGGAAGGCTGAGTCAACCTTGGACCTGGTGGGGCTTGAACCTGCAGTAATTGCAGGCAGCTGGTTTTAATAACAGGCTTCTTATAACCTTGAGCCACCCCATTTATTAAAAATGACACACAGGTCAGGACTACTTTTATTGTAACATAGTAAGAAAATCTTGCAAATCTGATTGTTCTTCCCCCTCCCTTTATCTTCATGTCAATTAGGGAGAGGTCTGTCTGAGACATTTACTCACGCTCCTTTCTTGGCATGAGCCTGGAGGCCCTCTTACGTAACTGTTGCCTTTGGTAGTGGCTCTTCCTTCTGTCTTTCAAGGCCATTCTCCATTCCCTCTACATATGTACATCTCTTTGATCTAGATAAAAAGTGTGATATAAAACTACAACTTAATTAAAATTATTTAAGCATTTCACACAGTATATATTCAGACTGTCAATACTGAACATATGCTGCTGGTTTTAAAAGATAGTTAGGAAATTCATAGAGGATAGGACTGGGTCATTACTGAAATACTGGATCAGAAACAATATCTCAGTATAAATTACTTGGGAACTGGGAGAAAGGTGGCATATACATTTAATAAATAAAGTAAATAAAAGAGATGGGCAGTTAAGAAGTATGAAATATGAATGAATGAGTAAATGAATGAATGAGTGAAAACAGTGTGGTGTTTTGTGGATTTCATGTAAGCACCCTTTTGGTTTCCTTAACACCATGATGGCGAACCTATGGCACCCGTGTCACAGGTGGCATGCATAGCCATATTGGTGGGCACGTGAGGTCAACTCTGGCGCGCATGTGTGCGCCTGCTAACTGATTTTTGGGCCTTTTGGGCCCACCAGAAATTGGCAAACAGGCCATTTCCAGCCTCCAGAGGGCCTCCAGGGGGGGTGGGGAAGGCCATTTTTGTTCTCCCAAGGCTCCTAGAAAGGCTCTGGAGCCTGGGGAGAGCAAAAACCCGACCTACCAGGCCCACCGGCCAAAAGCAGGGGGAGCACGGGGGGTGTCACATGCACATGCATGGGGGCAGGGCGCATAGAATTATGAGTGTGGGCACACACGCTCCTGACTCCCCTGCGCTCCCCCCATTTTTGGCACGCGATGGCAAAAAGGTTTGCCATCACTGCCTTAAAGTATTTAATGTTACATTCATTTGGGACTGTCAGAATCTCTGCTACTTAAACTAAAAATGTGGACAATCATTTAACAAGTACCTAAGCTTCCAGTTCTTGAAAGTCATTATTTAATCAATGTGAGAGCAGCTCCTGTTCATTTGATTTAGCACAGGCATTCTGCAAAGATATGCACAGTAACTCTTTATTGGCATAAATCGATGGACATGGCAATCATTTTTCAAATTGGCACGTAAAGGTTGCTTACTTGCTTTATATTATGCATAGATATTTTGAATTCTGCAAATTTATGTTCTGATTAGACAGAACGGAGAAGATGATGAATGGAGTGTTCATGGAATGGAGATAATGCTATTCCTTTAGTAATAGAAGCCTTCCTTTGAATGTTTCTATTATGCCAAAATAGAATATAAAAGAGTTGACTATTATTTGCATAGTTTGACTTCAGTTATCTCTTACGTGATAATTTGGATTAGAGGAATATTGTCCTTTGAATATTTCTATTATGCCAAAATAGAATATAAAAGAATTGACTATTATTTGCATAGTTTGACTTCAGTTACCTCTTATGTGATAATTTGGATTAGAGGAATATTGCCAGGGCAAAGTCTTAGATGAAGGTTCAGAGGATAGAGAACTACTGCAACTATAAATGGTTTGAAGATTACATTAATATCCAGTAGCATGATCAAAAGGCTCTCTTCTACCGAGAATGAAAGGGTCATGTAAAGTGAAGCATGACCACATGGCCCAGACAAGGTGTCTTCTTCTACCTCCACCAGATGGCTTCAAATGCCAGTTGCCTAAAGGTAGCCATGCAGAGACTCCAACAAAAGGGGATGAAACTGAGTGAGGGGAAGGAGGAACAAATATATTCTGCAATTTTACATTTACAATCTAAAACATATATCAATTCTGATCTTGTATATATACACACATATATAACTTACAGTTTTCTTTTCCTCCATGCTACCACTATACACTGCAGTAGCCAACCATAGGAAAGATTTTGAAGATGTGCAAGAATTGCATGTGAGATGAGAAAGTCCTATTGTTTTGCTATATCTGTCAGGGTTCCAAGGAACACCCCCAACAAAATAAAGCTCTGAGGCTTGAGGTTCCTCAAAGTTCCAATTTATTAGAGATGTCATGCTGGCACAGCTGGGAAAACCTGAAACGGAAAGTTTCCAGGTTTTCCACACCCAGTTGATAGTTCACAGCCCTGCCCCACACCTACAAGTTCATCACATTGTCCCATCAACTCTTCACACTCAATTGTATACAATCTTCAGGCAGTCTACATCAGACGCAGGCAAAAGTCCTTGAATACGGAATGCTGTTATGACTAACTTTCTACCACTCCAACAACAACCCCCTCCCAACTTCCCCAGCTAAAATATGTGGCAGTTAACAAGCAAAAAGAAAATTGCCTTCCAAAACTGACAATATCAGCTTGATAGGTACCCTGTTTTCCCAAAAATAAACCCTAATTAAGTGCCTGCATATCCAGCCACCCGCCCATTCTGTCTGTTTGTTCATAGTGCTGCCAACATAAAGTCAGGTGAGGTGGGGATGGAGCTGCCCCATACTCCCTGCACAGGCTTATTTCAGAGCCCATGCAGCCAGGCCATCCACACCCCGACAACTGCCTCACGGTGGCAGCAGCAACAACCATGTGCAGCAGGAGCCCACATGGCCACCAACCCACTTCTTCTGCTTGTTCACCACTGCAACAGAGCAGGAGACCAAGCGACATGCCGGTGCCACGTCCAGGAGGCGAGGCAAGGGGGTGGAGCTGCCCGATGTGTCCGGTTTACTTCAGGGGCCCTGCAACCAGGCCATCCATGCCCTGACAACTGCCTCGTGGCTGCGGCACGGCCTCTTCTGTTGCAGCTGTGAGAAAGCAGAAGTGGGCTGGTGGCCATGCGGGGTCCTGCTGGACAGGGTTAATGGAGCTGCGGTGAGGCAGGTGTCAGGGCATAGGTGGCCTGGCTGAACGGGGCCCTGAGGTAAGCCGGTGCAGGGTCAGCTCCACTCCTCCACCTTGCAGCAGCAGCACTAGCATGCCACACAGCCCTCTACCCCACTGTGAGCAAGCCGAAGAAGTAGACCTCCCGTACATAGAAAAAACATTAAGACATCCCAAAAAAATAAACCCCAGTGCTTATTTTGGAGCCCAAAAGAAAATAAGACCCAGTCTTATTTTCAGGGAACTGGTAGTTCCCACCCAGGTTTTTTTTTTAGTTAATGTTCCTTCGTTTTGTAGGTTATAACACTTTCTGAAATGCTAATAGCCTTCTGTTTGTTGAAGAATTGCTTCCTCATTATTATTTTATTTACCAATGTTTATGCATAGCAAACAACATTTTTTTCTGGGCAGCAGTGATTGGTTCAAGGAAAGGCTGCAATCCTTTTATGTAAACTGCCTGAAAGGAAGCAGTGGTATCTTCAACAGAGTTCCATTGATAAGGAATAAAACTAAGCCAAAGGAGCCATTTCCAAATCAATATAGCAGCTAAGAAAGGGAGAATATATTTTGAGTCCTGTGCTTTTTTGAACAGGAAGAGTGAAGAAAATATTAGGAATCATAGAATTTCCAACTTTGTCTATTAATAATGCTTTCAAACATGGATTGCAAACATTTTTTTAAAGTAACATCTAAAGTAAAGTACATTCATTAGCTTTATGTTCTGCAAGAGCAATTTTAAGATTTCTTTGTTAAATTTGGAATATTACAAAAACCAAGTTTTGAACTGCTGTAAAATAAGTCTTTATTGGATCAATTGTTGATATTTATGTTTAATTTAAGCCTTTTTTCTTTTTTCCTCTCAGTTTCTCATAGTCAGATTACTCGTCTATACAGTCGGTTTACTAGCCTGGACAAAGGAGAGAATGGTACCCTAAGGTAAGTACTTTTAGTTATTCTCTTAGATTTCTAATTATACAAGTGGTCTTTGCCATTTCTCCCCAAATACTTCTCTCTGATTCAGATTTTCTTCATTATGATCTATCCCTAACCTGGTCTTCAGGCATTACATGTTGTACATATCGCCATGATGACAGAATCCATTCATCCAACTTGCTACTGCTGTTTTTCTCTTCCATCTTTCCCAGCATTAGAGCTTTCTCCAAAGAGCCTTAGCATAATGTGTCTAACAGACACATTATGGTCTGTTACCATAAGTGGTCTGTTCAGTGATCCATTTGTTACATTTTGTTGGCTGTCCATGGTATTCTTAGGAGTTTTCTTCAAAAGCATAGATGCAGGTAGTCCTCGGCTTACCACCACAGTTGAGTCCAAAATGTGCATTGTAAAGTGAAAAATTCGTTAAGTGAGTTTTACCCCATTTTACAATTTTGTTGTTGTTAAATTAGTAACACGGTTGTTAAGTGAACCTGGTTTTCCCCATTGACTTTGCTTGTCAGAAGTTTGCAAAAGGGGATCACACGACCCCATGACACTGCAATTGTCATAAATGTGAGTCAGTTGTCAAGCATGCTAATGTAAATCACGGGACCACGGAGATGCTATAAGGGTCATAAGTGTGAAAAATGGTCATAATTCCCTTTTTTCAGTGCCGTTGTAACTTTGAACAATCACTAAATGAACTCTTGTAGGTCGAGGACTACTGGTATTCTTTCCATCCTGTGTCTTTAAAGTCTAATTTTATGGTGATAAAATCTCCAGCCAGAGAGAGGGAAGATGTGAAGAGTTTGGCTAACTTAGAGTTCTTGTGTAGCAGGAAGTGATCTCCCCCAGAATTCACAAACTCTGGCTGTTCCCAAGAGAATACAGTCAGTCTGGTGAAATTCTTGTAAGTAGGTGAGCTACAGTAAAGATGCAGCTTTGATCAGCTCACGGTGTTGTTCTGGTTCCTTGCACTTGACACTTTCAATTCCATGAAGGGTCATAAGGAATACTAATCTTTGTAGGTACATACATATTACAGCAACTTTTCCAGGGTTGGTCTCCCAAGTGCTACTTTGCAGTATGTTTCTTTTTTTTTTTTCAAAAAAGTTTTATTTTAACATTCATATCCAGTAACATATTTAGTGTACCATCATATACAAATAATCAGACCTGCCCGGTCACCACCCCCTTCCTTTAACTCTCTTCCCTTCTCTACCTTCTACTTTCCACAACCATCCTCCCCTTCTCTTATCTACATCCTCTCCTCCTTCATCCCTACTCCTTTCTTCTCCCTCTTCTATCCCTCTTCCTTCCTTTCCTCTTCCTCCTCTTCTCTTTCCTACCTCCTTCTCTCTTCTCCTTCCCTCCTTCCCATCATTCTGAAATGGTAGCCAGGCAGCTCCGATCTTACATTAATTATACATCTTCAACCATCTCTGTACATTAACCATCAATCCATTTTCTACCCTCATACACCCCTCCCCCTCCCTTCCCCTCCCTCCCCCCACCCCCCGGGACTTCCCAGAACCGAATACAGGGTATAAAACTAACAGTCAAAAATTAAAATATAACACCAATCATAATCCATAGTCACTCCTTAAAATCTCAACTCCCCTTCCAGAAACAAAGAAAATACATTTCTTCCAATCCATCATATATCAGACCATTCCATTCCTAAAGTTCTCAGAAATTTCCAATTGAGTTGGTGTTTGTTCTTCAATAAAGTACATAGTTTTTGATATCCAACCTTCATTAATCAATACCAAAAGAATGTTCCATCTTCCAATATTCACCAAGGATTCTTCTATAATGTCTTTCTTCATTAAGCAGTCTCTCAAGAATAGTTCATATTTCCAACTTAATTTCTTAAATTTTACTGTCCAGCCTCCGAAGGTAAAAAATAATTTCTTAAATTTTACTGTCCAACCTCCAAAGGTAAAAAATAATTTCTTAAATTTTACTGTCCAACCTCCAAAGGTAAAAAATAATCCATCTTTTCATATCTTAGGTATCATTTACATACATCAAATAATATTACAAATATTATTATTAATCCTATATTATCTCCACAATATATCGGTTGTAATAATTAAAATCTTCACTTTACCTTGCTTATATCAAATAACATTATTAAAATTACACCTATAACTTATCTAAAATATATCAGTTATAACAATTAAATTCTAGTTAAGCATATAACAACATTACATCCATCTCTCAAATATAATATTTAATCCAAATTCCTAAATTTTACTATCTATCCTCCAAGATTAAACAATATTCCATCTTCCTATTCCTTTATACCTCAAATATATCAAATAGTACCCCTAAAATTACACATTTATATCCAAAATAAATCATTTACAAAAATTAACCATAATCATATATAATAAAATTAAACATTCTCCCTCCCCTTATCTTCTGTCTTACACATTTTCCACCATCTATTCACCAATCAACTTAACATCTATCGATAAAGGATTCCCAATCTTTAATACGTTAGTGTAGAAATCTCGTGCTTTAAAAACTATATTGAGAAAATACTTTCTTCCTTTATAATTCACTGTTAAGCCAGCTGGAACCTCCCATCTAAAATATATCTGATGTTTCTTAAGCTCATCCACTAAAAAGGCAAATTCTTTTCTCTTTCTTAACATTTTAGGAGGAATTTCCTTCATCATTATTATATCTTGTCCTAATATTTGAAATTTATTTTTATAAAATACTTGCAAAATTCCATACCTAATCTTCTTATTTGTAAAATAAATAACCACATCTCTCGGTAAACACTTCTGCCTTGCCAACCAAGAATTAACACAAATTTTTTCAATATTAACTTCAAAATCTTCTGGTTCCACTCCATCTATCTGAGCAAAGGCCTGAGTAAAAATCTCTTTCAAATTTTCCTCCTTACATTCTTTTAATCCCCTCACCCTTATAGCATATTCCATTAATTTATATTGTAATATAACCCTTTCTTCATCTGCCCTATCTACCTTAACCTGAATATCATCTATTTTATTTTCTAAATTAAAATTAATTTGAACCTCGTCTATCTTCCTTTGCAAATCTAAATTAATTTGGTTAAGTTCTTCCAGTCTTTCTTCGGTCTGAATACTAGATAGCAATAATGGGGTAATTGATTCCTTTAATTTTTTCATCTCCCTCCTCTGCTCTTCCACCGTATCTTTAAAATCCAGTATTTCTTTCTCCATTTCATTAAATTTTTGATCTATTTCTGAAAGATGAGCCTCCATAAGCTCCTGTAAAAAATTCCTTAGACCTTCTTTGATATCTTCCTTTAATTTCCGTATCTGAATTGAAGAAATTTCCAATATTTTAGAAGTAGTTAAATCTCTTTGCTTAAAAGCCATTTTTAAACTAAGTAATACCAAGAAGAAGAAGAAAAAAAATAAAAATAAAAATTCAGTAAGCTTTTCTTCTTAAACATTGTAAGAAAAAGATAAAAATAAAGAGATTAAAAAAAATATTCCATTTTCAATATTAACTTCAAAATCTTCTGGTTCCACTCCATCTATCTGAGCAAAGGCCTGAGTAAAAATCTCTTTCAAATTTTCCTCCTTACATTCTTTTAATCCCCTCACCCTTATAGCATATTCCATTAATTTATATTGTAATATAACCCTTTCTTCATCTGCCCTATCTACCTTAACCTGAATATCATTTATTTTATTTTCTAAATTAAAATTAATTTGAACCTCGTCTATCTTCCTTTGCAAATCTAAATTAATTTGGTTAAGTTCTTCCAGTCTTTCTTCGGTCTGAATACTAGATAGCAATAATGGGGTAATTGATTCCTTTAATTTTTTCATCTCCCTCCTCTGCTCTTCCACCGTATCTTTAAAATCCAGTATTTCTTTCTCCATTTCATTAAATTTTTGATCTATTTCTGAAAGATGAGCCTCCATAAGCTCCTGTAAAAAATTCCTTAGACCTTCTTTGATATCTTCCTTTAATTTCCGTATCTGAATTGAAGAAATTTCCAATATTTTAGAAGTAGTTAAATCTCTTTGCTTAAAAGCCATTTTTAAACTAAGTAATACCAAGAAGAAGAAGAAAAAAAATAAAAATAAAAATTCAGTAAGCTTTTCTTCTTAAACATTGTAAGAAAAAGATAAAAATAAAGAGATTAAAAAAAATATTCCATTTTAAAAAATTATCTTGTTATATTCTTCCTAAAGGTTCCACACCAGCAATTGTAATAAGCATTTCCTTTGCTTTCACTTAGCTTAGCTTTCATTTCCAATACACAAAACGCCATTTCCTTTCATCATCTCCAATCTTGACTACGAATACATTCTCTGTCAGGGAGTTAAAATCTTCTTACAATCAAATGCCAACGCTCCTGTTTTCAGCTCTGTCCGTGTTAGCAGTCCTGCAGTAATCTATTCCAGTTGCGGAGATGGACGCTGCGTTTTGTTCCGCCATTTGGCAGAAGCGTTCCAGATTCCGGAGCTTTTTTTCGGGCTATAGAAGGAGCGTTCCCACCAAGCCACCAGACTCTTCCTGGGGCTTTCCTGGGGGCTCTACTTCAGCCCGAATGCTCACCTCTCCCTCTTTGCCCGAGGGAAGAGGTTTTCAAGCCACTTGACAGCAGATTAACGCTGTCTGAGTGGCTCTACAGAATCACACAGAACTGGCGGTCTGAAATAGACCGCCATTAACGAAGCGGAGCCACCGGAAGAGTTTGCAGTATGTTTCTTGACTGCTTGTTTCTTTATGTTGGTTACTTGAAAATGAAGTAGAGTTTGCACAGAACTACTTAATATTTATTTCAAATGCTTTTACTTTACTGTTGAGCAAAAACATTTAAGATGAATCATAATAATCAAATAGCAGTTTCAAAAGAAAGCTTCATCTACTAGTGGGAATAAGAAAATTCCTTTTTTTAATGAAATGTTTTTCACCAAATCTCAAAGTGTCTCATTTTCTCATTTTTTGGCCCCTTTCAACTAGCGTTCCAAAATAGATTTAAGTCTATTTATTTATTTATTTATTTATTAATCACATTTATATACCGCCCTATCTCCCGAAGGACTCAGGGCGGTTCACAGGCAAGTAAAAACATATAAATACAAATTAAAATAACAATTAAAAAACTTATTCTAAAAGGCCGAATTATTAAAAAGCAGTATAAATAATAAAACCCATTAAAAACCAATATAAATTTAAAATCTAATCCAGTCCTGCGCGGATGAATAAATGTGTTTTAAGCTCGCGACGGAAGGTTCGGAGGTCCGGAAGTTGACGGAGTCCTGGGGGGAGTTCGTTCCAGAGGGTGGGAGCCCCACAGAAGGCCCTTCCTGGGTGTCGCCAGGCGACACTGCCTAGCTGACGGCACCCTGAGGAGTCCCTCTCTGTGAGCGCACGGGTCGGTGAGAGGTATTCGGTAGCAGTAGGCGGTCCCGTAAGTAACCCGGCCCTATGCCATGGGCGCTTTAAAGGTGGTTACCAAAACCTTGAAGCGCACCGGAAGGCCACAGGTAGCCAGTGCAGTCTGCGCAGGATAGGTGTCACACGGGAGCCACGAGGGCTCCCTCTATCACCAGCGCAGCCGCATTCTGGACTAACTGCAGCCTCCGGATGCCCTTCAAGGGAGCCCCATGTAGAGAGCATTGCAGTAATCCAGGCGAGGCGTCACGAGGCGTGGTGACCGTGCATAGGGCATCCCGGTCTAGAAAGGCGCAACTGGCACACCAGGCGAACCTGGTGAAAGCTCTCCTGGAGCGGCCGCCAAATGATCTTCAAAAGACAGCCGTTCATCCAGGAGGACGCCCAAGTTGCGCACCCTCTCCATCGGGGCCAATGACTCGCTCCCAACAGTCAGCCGTGGACTCAGCTGACTGTACCGGGATGCCGGCATCCACATCCACTCTGTCTTGGAGGGATTGAGCTTGAGCCTGTTTCTCCCCATCCAGACCCGTACGGCTTCCAAACACCGGGACAGCACTTCGATAGCTTCATTGGGGTGGCCCGGTGTGGAAAAGTACAGCTGGGTGTCATCCGCGTACAGCTGGTACCTCACACCGAAGCCACTGATGATCTCACCCAGCGGCTTCATATAGATGTTGAACAGAAGGGGCGAGAGAATCGACCCCTGCGGCACCCCACAAGTGAGGCGCCTCGGGGCTGACCTCTGCCCCCCTGTCAACACCGTCTTATTAAGTCTTAATCTACTCAGGCTATTTTAGTTTTCAAGATCAAGCTAGATTGCTAATTGCTACACCTAAGTGGGATTTTTTATACATATTAAAATTATGTATAAGTGTCCCTATCATGCAAATTGCTCAAGTGTTTAATTCAATAGGTTGTTCCACACTGAGCTATGGGAAGGTGTGACATAATTTATACTTTTCCTGTATTTGTTGTTGTTAGTTGCGAAGTCGTGTCCGACCCATCGCGACACCATGGACAACATTCCTCCAGGCCTTCCTGTCCTCCACCATCCTCTGGAGTCCATTTAAACTCGTGCCTATTGCTTCAGTGAATCCATCCAGCCACCTCGTTCTCTGTCGTCCCTTTCTTCTTTTGTCCTCAATCTTTCCCAGCATTAGGCTCTTCTCCAGTGAGTCCTTCCTTCTCATTAGGTGGCCAAAGTATTTCAGTTTCATCTTCAGGATCTGGCCTTCTAAAGAGCAGTCAGGGTTGATCTCCTCTAGAACTGACTTGTTTGTTCACCTTGCAGTCCAAGGGACTCGCAGGAGTCTTCTCCAGCACCAGAGTTCAAAGGCTTCAATTCTTTGTATAACAATAGTTATATCTGGTTGTGCTGAAAATGACTGTAGCTTAATCAGATGGGTATTTTTATTACAACAGCTCATAGACTTTTTTGCCAAGAGATAATTTTGCTATTTTTATAAATTATTGGTTACTTCAAGTCTGGAAGGTCCTTAATGAAATCTGTAAAGAAACTTAGTATTTAATATTTGAACTGAAACACTAATTCACAATGACCATTATTTCAGTTCTCATTAATTCACAAATGTGTATGCCAAGTAATACATATTTTGGATTTGGCATCCTCTGTGCAGTTAGCATATAATCGTTACGGTGCACCATTCTGATGAATATAAATTACTGTTTGTAGATAATTTTTATGTAGAAATATTTTTTTTTTGATGTTCACTGGAATAAATATTACTTTCTTTTGCTAAATGGAGAATCAATCATTATCTGAATTCTTATGACCAAATCTTGTATTTCTTTCATTCCCCTAAATAGGGTAAGGCAGTAGTCTGCAGAAGCTTACATAACAAGCTTATATAAGTTCTGTTTGGAACTTTACATAGGAGCTAAATGTGTTAAGTGCAGGAGCGCTTCCAATTTATTAAGATTGCATTTATCAGTAATCCTTATTATATTACTATTTTAATGCTTAAAATGTTGTTGACTTTGAAATATCTTCTGTGTAATATGCATTGGAAAATGGTTTACTAAAGGACATACTTGTCTATTATTTATTTGTTGAGTATTCTTTTACATAAAATAACTAATTTAAATTAAGTACTACTTTTTTTGCTTCTTCGTCATGATCACAATAAATATGTATTTCTTTTCCTTTTACTTAAGAAGTTGATATCTGCCTTCTTCTTAGCCACTATTATGCCAAATATGGTACTAATGATAGTTATAAAATAGTAAAGTATCTCTTCAGATTTCTTAGCATTATCCCTAATTATTATTTTTCTACGTGTTTATAGATTGTATTATTTACTTAATTATAAACGCAATGTAGAAAGATTTTGCACAATTCTATCCATCCATCTGTTGTAGGCATCTGATTTCTTTATGATTGTCCCTAAAGTCGGATAGAAATCATGCACAACTTATATGTTTCTATCCCTTCTTTCCCATTCTGATTTCACATGCTTGTTTTACATACTGTAATAGGAAAATTTGTGGGTGACTTCATCATTGTAACTGTGCCCTCGGTGTTTACATTTGACTTACTTTGTGGTCAAATTTAGGCAAGATTTGTGGCATTATTTAGGCAAGAGAAAAGCATGGTGATATTACCAGAACAGCGAATGTTCGCTTGAAATGGAAAGACATCTTTTTTTAATCACACAGGGGTGTCAAACTCAAGGCCCGCTTAGATCTGGCCCACAGGGCTGCCCTGGAAACAGCAAAGGCCAGGCCTGCAGTGCCTCTGCCACTGAAAACGGCGCTCAGGAGGGCCATGGCCCTACCGAGCTCTGTTTTCGCTAGCAGTGGGTTGCAGGAGGCCATCACAGCTGAAAACAGAGCTTGGGAGCCTGTTTTCAGTGGGAGAGTGCTCAGGTCACCACAGGAGCCTCCAACATGAATGATGTTGAACTGGCTATGCCCCACCTGGCCACCACCACCACCCCTGCGAGATCAAACACAATCCTGATGTGGCCCTCAATGAAATTGACTTTGCTACCCCTGGTATGGTAGATCAATCTGTTGATTTACACCTCTGCAATTTAATTAATTAAAATTTAATTTAATTAATTAATTTTTAAAAATATTTAAATTAATTAAAATTTAATTTAATTTAATTAATTAAATTTAATTAAAAATAAAAATGAAATGTTTAAGTGTAGTTTGGCAGACTGATTTGTTAAATATATGGTGTATGATTTGTTCTGAATGATAGCAATCAAAACTAAGTATTCAAGATTGCTTCAAAAAATAATTATTCTTGGGTAGAGGTTACCTGATAGTGTTGCTATGGTATATTAGTGGAAGAAACGAACATTTCCTGTAAATTCCAACCTAAACCAGTGTAAGAAGGTTTAATTAAAATGAAACTTGCATTTCAGTATTCATTTACTTTTATGACATGTGCAGATTTTTTAGTTAACATTCCTGGTAAATAATATTCCCTTCATGGGTAAAATGGCATGTTTAAAGGTGTTTGACAATGACAAAAATAGATTTTAAAAAAAAGTGTCGTTAACATGAGGTTAATGTTCAACTTAAAGCTCAGCTGTAAAACATACAATATAGAGACAGATATCCTCTGTTTAAATTTTAAAACCTGAATCTGAACAAAGAGGAATAAAACATTAGTGGAGTAAGCTTATGCATATTATATATAATACAATAATGTTTTGTAATATATAATATATGATAATATATAATAGCTTAGATTGTAATATTGTACTGTAATATTTGGTTTTTAACTTCGTAAGTCACCAAGAATCACATCTGTGAGACAGGTGGTTGTAAAAATTGAACAACAAACCAGTAAATAGAGTTAAATTAGTTAATTTTGCACACGTAAATATGGTTGAATGGGATTCAGATTGTACAATTAGATATGGTTGGATAGTGGGATTACTAGACATGTGATATGGGAAACTTTTACACAGTGACATCCCAATTTAAATGTCCATTTACTATATACATCCATTGGGAGAATATTCAAATAAAAACAAAGTTTTAATATTTTCTAGAATAGCTGCTATTTGATTTTTATTTTATTTTAGAGTAGGGTTGAGGCAGTTGTACTTTGGAGCCACAAACAAAAAAGTCCTTTGGAGCATATGAGAACACTCATGTAGACATGCGAACACTTTCTGCGACTCACAAATGAAGATAAATAATACGTGTCCCAGGATAATGTTTCAGGATCCAATCTGAATCCAATCTTCTTAAAAAGTGGTATGGCTTTTCCTAACACATTATGCTTTCTCTTTGTAACTGCAGCAAGAGCCCAAGAAAAGATCCGTTTGGTTGAAGGAGGGAGGTGTCAGAAATATCTTATTGGCCTTATTGGATGTAAAAGTGAAAAAAGGATTCTTAAAATAATACTCTTGTTTTCCTTAGCAATGGGCAAAATAGCACTTGAATTGGACTTTCAATATAAATAATTGAGTTATTAGGTTGCAATCTTTCTTTAGTAAATCTTTATATATCAGTTATTGTACAGCACCTTGCTGTATACTCCAGACTTTTTCATTTAGACTTGAAGGAGTAATTTTCTCTGTCATTCTAAACAATATCTTTAAAATTATATAATAAAAATAAAATATAATTGCAGAGGTATACATTATATGAAACTAGAGTACTGTAGAGTACTATACCTTTAATGTTAACCTGCTATGTTTAAAAGACATTTTGATTAAGAGAGCTTTCTTTTTCATAGAATAGTTTTGGACAGATATAGCTAGTGCAAAAACCTTGGACACAAAGGCCTGAAGCTTTTAAAAATGTTTAATAAAGTTGAAGCAAAAGTAACTGAGCATGGTGGTTTATTTTTTAATGCACTTTTGGCTTTTACTGAAAGATGTTAATGAAGATGGCATTTGAACAAAAAAGTAAGATTAAGAGTAGATGTACGGCGCAAAATAAAGAGAGATAAGTGATTGGTATATATATGTAGCAACATGAAAGTTAATTTCAAAATGACCATCTTGCACTTTGAAGATGGGCCTTCTTATAAGCTTTCTTTGTAGTTGTATTATAGTGGAAATTGCTCATATTTAATGTAGATTTTCTACTTGGTAAAAATGTATTTTTAAATTGATAGTGAGCTAATGGGAAAGCTAGAAGATTCCTAATTAAAGAAAGTATCGTATTATTCACTTCAAAGTCACAACAGTACAAGTGTGTAGATATTTTGTTAAACTTGGTTCAATATTTCATAATTTCACTGCAATGATTATTAATGTAGAGTGTGCTATAGGTACTAAACATATAGAAAAATAAATGGATACTTTCAATTACATTGGTTATGAGCTAACATTCATTTATTTGATATTGTAGCCGTGAAGACTTTCAACGCATTCCAGAACTTGCTATTAACCCATTGGGGGATAGGATTATCAATGCCTTTTTTCCAGAAGGGTAAGTTTTATGTTATCTGAGTTCAATTTATTCCTTGAGAATGCTAGTAGAATATATCTAGATGATATTCTTAAATGCTAATCTGTAAAGTTTCAGATTAAGACTTGATCTTCAATATCATCTGGATTAAATTCAAATCAGTAGTGTCTGTAATCTTCAATTGCTGCCAATTGCATATGCTTGAAAGCAGTTAAATATACTCTAATACTTGAGAGTTCTGTTAAGATCTTAAATTGCAAAATACAAATAAGGTAGCATTTGTAAAATGTAGCATTTTGTCCCTGTTTGGTAATATATTGTTGCACTATAAGGCTTCCCTATGTACCCTCAATATCTATTCCAGCAAGTTAGGAAGATATTTTGGAACAGCTTTTGAATATCCATGTGGTAGGAGAAGGAAACATGTAACTGGATGATGAAACCTTGACTATTTGCTAATTGCTAAGACTATCCTCCTGATTAAGAGAGAGCAAGAGATTTGCTATAGCAATTCACTACTGTTTGGTTGAACAAGAGCATACCTTGAATTTCTAGCCATTGAAAAGAAAATTAGAGTAATACAGAATGTTACACAAAAAATAGCAATAATTTATTGTTCATATTTATTTGAAAGCATCGTTAAAATAATCTATCAATCGGTATTGTATACATGTAGAGAAGATCAGGTGAATTTCCGTGGATTCATGAGAACTTTGGCCCATTTCCGACCCATTGAAGATAATGAAAAAAGCAAAGACCAGAATGGGCCAGAACCTCTTAACAGCCGGAGCAACAAATTGCACTGTAAGACATTTTTAATGGCAATTCATGTGAACGGCATTGTTTGTATTCTACTTCATGGATTTTGTTTTAAGATTTGCCCTTCTTTCTTTAGTCTATATACTACTTTAGTATCGAGTATAGAATACTGTGCAATTTATTTACTCTATACTTTAATATTATCCACTGAAGAATATTACTGTAAAGTATTATTCAAAGTATATCAAAGTATAGAGTAAATAAATTGAAAACCTTATCAAAATTGCAAAGGAAATGGCTGCTATCTGTTTCATTAGAATCAACATAAATATTGGGCATTTATTAAACTTTTACTGTAATTCAGTATTTTTAAATTGATAGTGAGCTAATGGGAAAGCTAGAAGATTCCAAATTAAAGAAAGTATCGTATTATTCACTTCAAAGTCACAACAGTACAAGTGTGTAGATATTTTGTTAAACTTGGTTCAATATTTCATGATTTCACTGCAATGATTATTAATGTAGAGTGTGCTATAGGTACTAAACATATAGAAAAATAAATGGATACTTTCAATTACATTTGTTATGAGCTAACATTCATTTATTTGATATTGTAGCCGTGAAGACTTTCAACGCATTCCAGAACTTGCTATTAACCCATTGGGGGATAGGATTATCAATGCCTTTTTTCCAGAAGGGTAAGTTTTATGTTATCTGAGTTCAATTTATTCCTTGAGAATGCTAGTAGAATATATCTAGATGATATTCTTAAATGCTAATCTGTAAAGTTTCAGATTAAGACTTGATCTTCAATATCATCTGGATTAAATTCAAATCAGTAGTGTATGTAATCTTCAATTGCTGCCAATTGCATATGCTTGAAAGCAGTTAAATATACTCTAATACTTGAGAGTTCTGTTAAGATCTTAAATTGCAAAATACAAATAAGGTAGCATTTGTAAAATGTAGCATTTTGTCCCTGTTTGGTAATATATTGTTGCACTATAAGGCTTCCCTATGTACCCTCAATATCTATTCCAGCAAGTTAGGAAGATATTTTGGAACAGTTTTTGAATATCCATGTGGTAGAAGAAGGAAACATGTAACTGGATGATGAAACCTTGACTATTTGCTAATTGCTAAGACTATCCTCCTGATTAAGAGAGAGCAAGAGATTTGCTATAGCAATTCACTACTGTTTGGTTGAACAAGAGCGTACCTTGAATTTCTAGCCATTGAAAAGAAAATTAGAGTAATACAGAATGTTACACAAAAAATAGCAATAATTTATTGTTCATATTTATTTGAAAGCATCGTTAAAATAATCTATCAATCGGTATTGTATACATGTAGAGAAGATCAGGTGAATTTCCGTGGATTCATGAGAACTTTGGCCCATTTCCGACCCATTGAAGATAATGAAAAAAGCAAAGACCAGAATGGGCCAGAACCTCTTAACAGCCGGAGCAACAAATTGCACTGTAAGACATTTTTAATGGCAATTCATGTGAACGGCATTGTTTGTATTCTACTTCATGGATTTTGTTTTAAGATTTGCCCTTTCTTTAGTCTATATACTACTTTAGTATCGAGTATAGAATACTGTGCACTTTATTTACTCTATACTTTAATATTATCCACTGAAGAATATTACTGTAAAGTATTATTCA
This sequence comes from Ahaetulla prasina, assembly GCF_028640845.1. Taxonomy (NCBI): domain Eukaryota; kingdom Metazoa; phylum Chordata; class Lepidosauria; order Squamata; family Colubridae; genus Ahaetulla; species Ahaetulla prasina. Next base: position 305,394,302 of record NC_080539.1, on the reverse strand, counting down.
AAGTATATCAAAGTATAGAGTAAATAAATTGAAAACCTTATCAAAATTGCAAAGGAAATGGCTGCTATCTGTTTCATTAGAATCAACATAAATATTGGGCATTTATTAAACTTTTACTGTAATTCAGTAACTTAATTTATTCTGAAAGCTGAAATCTTCCTTTTGACGATTTTATTGAAGGTTTATATAACCACCCTGTAAATGGATGTTAATGACAAAAAATTATGCTGACATTTAACAATGTAAATTACATATAGTCATTGGAGAAATATAGATTTATATTCATTATTGAATTTACATAGATGTAATGTCCATTAGCAACATTTTAAGATTAAAAGAATGCCTTTCTATTATGGTCCTGTCTATTGGTCTGAATCCATATTGACTATATGATGTGGTATGTATATGACCGATGTAGCAAAGATGCTAATCTTGTTTCATTTCATTTTCTAGTTGCTTTTCAATTATATGACTTGGATAAAGATGATAAAATTTCTCGAGATGAACTGCTTCAGGTAGAGTAAGATTGCATAATCTGTAAATTACTTTAATCTGATTGAAATTACTTTCTTATTTTATCCTTTAAAAAAGGTTTGTATCTCTAAGTCAAGGGTCCTCAAACTACGGCCCATGGGCTGCATACGGCCTGCCAAAGCCATTAATCCAGCCCATGCATGACCACAAGACTGCCCCGCCCACTTCTCTTTGCCCACCTGCCAGCCCCCACCCTTCGGCCAAACACAGGACTTACCTTCGCGCGCCCCACAGGCTGGAACTAGAAGGTAAGACCAACAATTTGGGCAGAGACGTTTTGCAGAGACGTTTTGGAGGGGTGGTGGTGAAAAACAGGATGCAAGATACCTCAGGAGGGCAAAAAACACCCGGTTTAAGCCCATTTTTGACCAAAAACAGGCCATTTTAGCCCATTTTTTGCCAAAATGGGCCATTTTAGCCCATTTTGGCCTGCAGAATGCTTCTGGAAGTGGGGGAGGTGAAAAACGAGAGAGAGAGAGAGATGGAGGGAGAGAAACAGACACACACACACACACACACACTCTCACACACACAGAGACAAGAGACAGAGACAGACAGACAGAGACTTGTTGATTGCAAGTTCCTTGAATTGCTGCAAAACTGAGTTTCCTGAAGTGGACCACTAGACTCCTAAACAACTCAAAAAATGATCTAGTAAATAGAAAAGTCAATCAAAAGAGCAACATGCAAAAAAAAGCAAATAAAACACCCCCAGGACCAAAACAAATTAAAGTTTAATTTGTGTGCATTGTTTAATGGACTGTTAAATTGGCCATGCCCACCCAGTCACATGACAACCTAGCCACAGCCACCCGGCCGGTCCAGCCCCCCAACAGTCAGAGGACCGTGAATTGGCTACCTGTTTATAACGTTTGAGGACCCCTGCTCTAAGTGATCATTTTTAATGGATAAGATTGAATAGTAACTAAACATACAACATTTATCAGTTGAGTATTTCTATATTTATTTTTCAAGATGTTTGTGCACATTATAGTAGAGCCAACAGGAAAAAAATAGTGTTTTTTTCCTTGATTTGCAACCACAACTGAGCCGGGAATTTTCATCATGTTATTGCAGTTGTTACCAGGTAACCTGACTTGATTTTATGATTGTTTTTACGATGGTCAGTAAGGATGCCATTGTGATTGTTAAGCAAACAACTTGGTCATTAAGTGAATCTAGCATATCCAATGGATGTTTTTTCTCACAAACCAGCAAAAACATCAAAAATGGCTGTCTTTTAACTGGGATGATGCAACCAATTGTAAATAACATGAGCTGGTTGCTAAACAATCAAAATGCACTCACCTGATATCCGGGGTGTGGTTACAGCAGTGTAACTTTGAGGATGGGTTGTAAGTAACTGTTTTTTAGTCCATCACAACTTCAAATGGTCATTAAGCAACCAATAGTTGGGCTCTACCTACCTCTTGTTTCTGTAGGTATTCCTTCTCACATTTCTAGTCTGGTAAAGTCATGTTTATAATTTTGATTTTGTTATTCCCTGTGGTTTTGAATTTGTTTCATTTTTCTGAAACTGTTCTAAAGATTTTGCATAGTTATTTTTAGGTAAAAGGATTCAGCTAATTATTCTTTCTGGATAAGGAACAGTCTTTGGCTGAAATCCATTTCGGTATATTATGAGTAGTGTGCTACCCTCCAGATATGCTAATTTCCATCTGCTGTAGCTAGGGTGGTTTAAGTAATGAGAAATGCAAGTTGCCCACTTCATTCATTGTGCCTACACTAACTACTTTTGAGAATTGTGTCCAGGCATTGGAAAATATATAAGTATTATTTATTACTTTGATTGAATTTTCAAGGTAACAATACCTCTTTAAATAACTTATCTTTGAAATACCGGATTCTATTGATGGTATCAAATGGATGTGGGCTGATGTCCTTTCATCTAGAAATGAGGTTTTCATGTTCTACTTAAATTTATGTATTTAAATGGGTGGTAGTGATGAGATTGATAGACTATTTCTAATAGTTCAAATTTAAAACAAAAGCTACTTTCTCATTTTCCTTGAACTTTTGCCCATTACAGGTCTTGCGGATGATGGTTGGTGTAAATATCTCTGATGAACAACTTGGTAGTATTGCTGATAGAACAATCCAGGAGGCTGATCAAGATGGTGACAGTGCAATCTCCTTTGCAGAGTTTGTAAAAGTCAGTGACAGTTTTCAAATCAGTAAATCTGTTTGCTCAAGTGTTAAGAGTATAGCTGCCATTCTGTTTTATAACAATCGGAATTTATTTATTTATTTGATCGTATTTATATACCGCCCTATCTCCCGAAGGACTCAGGGCGGTTTACAGGCACTTAAAAAACACATAAACACATAAATACAATATAAAAACAATTAAAAAACTTATTCTAAAAGCCCCAAAAATTAAAATATAAAATAAAACCCAATTTAAAACCCATAAATTTAAAATCTAGCTCAGTCCTGCGCAATTAAATAAGTGTGTTTTAAGCCCGCGGCGGAAGGTCCGAAGGTCCGCAAGCTGACGAAGTCCGGGGGGTAGTTCGTTCCAGAGGGTGGGAGCCCCCACAGAGAAGGCCCTTCCCCTGGGCGTCGCCAGATGACATTGCCTCGCTGACGGCACCCTGAGGAGTCCCTCTCTATGAGAGCGCACAGGTCGGTGAGAGGTATTCGGTAGCAGTAGGCGGTCCCGTAAATAACCCGGCCCTATGCCATGGAGCGCTTTAAAGGTGGTCACCAAAACCTTGAAGCGCACCCGGAAGGCCACAGGTAGCCAGTGCAGTCTGCGCAGGATAGGTGTTATGCGGGAGCCACGGGGGGCTCCATCTATCACCCGCGCAGCTGCATTCTGGACTAACTGTAGCCTCCGGATGCCCTTCAAGGGGAGCCCCATGTAGAGAGCATTGCAGTAATCCAGGCGAGACGTCACGAGTGCGTGAGTGACCGTGCATAGGGCATCCCGGTCCAGAAAGGGGCGCAACTGGCGTACCAGGCGAACCTGGTAGAACGCTCTCCTGGAGACGGCCGTCAAATGATCTTCTAGAGACAGCCGTTTTCCTCTAAATATTCTCCAGATTGTTTTTTTCCCTACATACTATTAATATTTGGCCACATTTATTTTCTTATTTATTTGTTTTTGTATACTGCCTGTTTCCTACAGTTGAAGGTGGATATCAAAAACACAACAAATATAGAAAAGTTATATAAAGAAATCATAGCTAGCTAACTAAGCCATCTTTCTATACCAAGAACATTTAATATAACAATCTTTTTGGGGTTATTTAGAAGGGTATTTAGTTTGGATATTGACTATGGATTCTGGTTCCCAAGAGGACACCATCTGCAGAGACCATGGGTTCAGCCCTTTTCAGTGGCTGCCCTGTTTCTTCAAAATAAAGTTCCCTGAAAATTCAGACCAGTCCTGATCCTCCTGAGCTGTCAAAAAGCAATGGAGGAGTTATTTTTTTCCAATTACTCTTTGGGATCCAGTTTAATGAACTTCCTTGTGGACAGATTGGGTAAATTTGATGGGCTGCTCTTTGGTTGCATCTCTAATTGAGACTAAAAAACACATAACATTTATGCAGAGCATAAGTGTTGTGGCCCACCAGCAGCCTGCGGAGCTGGCAACAGAATTGTACAGCAAGGAAGCTGGGGAAGGCCTGGATGAGGACTCTGCGTCGGAGGCTGAGGTGATGCCAGGGCCACTGGGGAGTGGGGTGCGGACTCCAGAGCCTCCAGAGACTGATAGTAGTGAGGCACTAATGCATGCATAAGAAGAGCGTGTTCTTAATGCACACATGAGAAGAGCTGCCAGAAGGCAAGAGCAGCTCAAGCAAAGAGGACGACTCAGGAGTAGGGCCAAGAGATGATTGGCCCCTCCCATAAGGCTTAAAACAGACCAGCAACAGCGTTCGGGCTTTGCTGGAAAACAATGTTGGTAGCTTCGTCTAATTGCATTTATTGTTGTATTGGTTTCTTCTGAACATTTGCCAAGAAAGGCCTTTGGCAGTTTGCCTAATTTGGACCAAGGTTTGCGATAGGACTAAGGAATTTGTGTTGGGAGGAATTGGCTTTAATTTAGTTGAACTACGCTGAGAATGAAGTAATTCTCAGCTGTTTGAATAAAGTTTGTTTGTTTTTTCACTGACTGAGTTTCCTACTACCTACTTGGGACTGGGTCACAACAATAAGAAGCATTCTCATTGACAAAAAATACAAGGATCCCTTTATAGATTAGCAAGTTTAAACAAAATGAAGTGAAACTGGAATATTCTAACTGCTTTTTTTTTTTTACAGGTTTTGGAAAAAGTGGATGTAGAACAAAAAATGAGTATCCGATTTCTTCACTGATGAAACAAGGGCAGTTTGTGTTATCCTAATATTTAAAAAATACAGCTTATTTTACTCACTTTACTCCTGAGTGTTGCTATTGGTGCATGTGAGGTATGTCTCCAAACTTTTCCTAGTTTGTCCATCAGTAAGAACATTCCTTCTGCATCAGAACAAAGGAACGTGGCTGCAGTGCAGCTTGGAAATTAAGCAGTGACATGGCCTCTTCCTCAGCTCTTGAATGATTTCCCGACCATAAATTTATTTCTCCTCTTGTACTGTGATCTGTAACATTTTACACACTTCTAATGAGAAAGAGGGCAAATTCCACTGAAGAGCAGAAAATCGTTCAAACAAAAATGCCTGGTTTAATAGTATTATATGTTGTAATAGCAGCAACTGCCTCTCCTCCGCCCCCTTGATTTGATTTAAATATATGTTTGTCAGTCTCTTTAAAACTTTTAAAAAGTAAGAATAACAAGGTCAATGGCTAGAATGCTTATAGCCTTCCAAATGTGTCAAATGTTATTAATTTGTCCAAAGGAGTCGGACACCTGCCAAGAGTGTAATTTTCAATGTACTTCACTGGTATGGACTATTGAATAGAAAGCTTTTCTGTTGTCTCTCTCTCTTAACTGTTTTTTGTGAATGTATTTGATCTAAAATATTTGTGCTTTTTATTATTTGTTGTTAAAGAAATATTTACAGTACATTTCTATGGTATAACTGTAATGAAAGTCATATTTGTGCTACTGTCTTTATTCCTACTGATTATGCTGCATGAGCCTATTTGAATTGTTTGGCTTTCCAGCTGAAAAAATTGTGAAAGCTCAGAATTGAGAATTCAGCAAAAACAGTAATGTTTATAGGAAAATCTGTTATTTTTTTTTTGCACCTTTATAGACATATTAAATAACATATTTCCAAAATCTCAGTACAAAATCAGAGAATTAAAATGAATACAATACAATGAACACAATAAATAAATAAATTATCTAGGTAGATTGCCTTTACCATAGTAAACTAATAGTATTAATTATCAAATAATTTGAGTAAGAAATTCTAGTAAGAAGCACTGTTCAAAGATTCCTGTCTCCTATAATGTCAAATGCATTTGTATTTAATTTACCTAAATCTTACATAATTCCGTGATCTTTCTGAAATACTATTTTACTTCGGATGTTGCAAACAGAAATTAATGCTTTTGCAGATCAATAATTTTAGTAAGGGAAACATCCAGGGAACAATAGCAACAATTTCTCTCAAAGAAAATATCTTGATTCATATAACACAAATATTTTATAAAGAAAAGAATATAATACCAAGATACAAAATTTAATGAATGAAATATACATATTTTCAAATAAGCTTTCTTCTTTTGCCTGTGAACTTGTAATCTAATGTTGTTCCTTGTAAATTCTACTGTATTCATCAACAATCCATAAATAAAACCTTAAATCTAGAGTCTTTCTTTTCCAAATGTAAATAGATTATTTTGAAGACGGAATGATATATTCTTATTTGATTTTTAAAACAGCTTTTTCTTTTTCAAAAGAATTTAAGTATTTAATCTTTAAAAGAATTATCTTTTAAATGTATAGAGAAAACCTCTGATAACCTGGTGCAGATTAGAATATAGAATATAATGCCTTTTTAACAATTTAAGATTTTTATTTAAAAAGAGTACTCAGCAGTGCATATGAATTTGAATACCTTTTGGCTAGCTGCTAGAGTATATTTTTGTTGAGTACCAACATCAATGACAATTATGTTATTAATCATTCTGATGGAGGTATGTTTGAGCTTATCTGTGTTTCATATGGTGTCAGGAATGTCAGGGGAAGAAGGGAGAAGACTGAAATGTTATCTTAGAAATTCAGATAATTTGGTAGAAGTAACTTTTTTTAAAAAAATTGTTAACTTCACAAAGACTTTTTTCACTGCCGTTATTGTATTCCAATTAGTGTGTAGAAGTTACAATAACATGCAGCAGGATGTTTTTAATTGTAAACATTTAGTGTCTAAAAATACTAAAAGTATCTAAAAGTATTGCAACTGATTTCAAGCAGTGTTTTAAAGTTGTATTCTAATTGGATGCACTATTGGCTGAAATGCCCACAATCATGTCTGCAAATTTTTTATTTTTTGTCAGGCGGAAAAGCGTTAAGACAGTTTACATTTCAAAGTCATGTACAGTATCACAATTACTATAGTTTAATAGACAGTAGCACCTTTGTCTTGTGGTGAAAAATTCTTCTTGGACCTGATCTTAACTGAAAAATTTGTTACTATCTAAATCAGGACAGATGGTATTTTAAGCTTTACATACCTCAGATGCAACATTGTTCTGAAGGTAAAAGAAGAAAAATCTGTTTTTCTGTGAAGTGACTACAGATAGCAGACGAATAGGGTGCTTTGAAAAAGGTCCATATGTTTATCAAACATTACAGTACAGAAATCATGGTTTGAAGCCCAACTCTTAAAATTCCAGGATACACCTAATGGGACTGCTAAAAATTTCCCAGTAGTTTCTCAAAGTTCTATAAAATATGGTTGTTACAGAAATATTTGCTGGGATAATTGTAACAAAATACATTGAGGAACTTGGGTAAGATGAGGAGGGTAAGAATGTTTGTGTAAAGTTGAAGCATAAAAAAGCTTAAATTTGTATGTTCTACCCTCTGCATTTTTGAATAACTGGAAAATGTATATTTGATAAGGACATTGATAACAATAAGTTAAAAATCTAGTTTTTGTGTTATTTCCTCTCTCACACACTTGCATAGACATTATGATCCTAAAACAATACTGAGAGTTTAACAAAACTGAAGACTCATCTCCTATAGTGTGACTTGGTGATTATTGGTATTTCCTGGTATCAAAGTCTAATTCAGGTGTATTAAGTGTTAAAAGTCTTTGACCCAGAAGAATCTGCTTGTGCTCAATAAATTGTTTAATTATTATTTTAGTTAGCAGTCTGACCAGCATATGCAGTCAATCACAGGGTTCCATTCAAGAGCTGGAAGAGTACAATAGTACTCTTTCGGAAGTGATCAAAATAGTGATCTCCTAACCTTCAGAACAACATGCCATGAAATTTGGATAGATCCAACCCTGTTGTCCTTCTGTAAGGCCTTGGAAATTTGTCTTTTACCTGACCATTGGGTTAGGTCAGAGTGTTGGATGAACTCATCCTGTAATGATTGGGAATGCAATTAGGATTGGCCTCAATTGTACTATGTTCTTGGTTGGTTGTATCTTGCTTGGTTATTCTTTTGGTTATTTTTAGCCCTGTTTTATCTGCTCAGTGTCACAACCCTCATGTTGTTTGGCCATATAAAATGATAAAATAAAGTAGATGAATAAATAAACTGGGGTGATGGAAGACTTTAGATTGAATTATCTATGTACACATTAGAATCTTTAGCCACACGATAAGAGACCTGAAATTAACTTACGATAGTCTTTCATAACATCTAGGAAAATAAATTCAGTATTTTTTTTATTATCCAGTGATTATATAGCTAGTAGCATTTTCTTGCCACCTAATTTTTTTAATATGTCCTGCTGCTGTTTTATGGACCCATACCATGAACGGCTTTATAGGTAATAATAAACAACACTTTGAAGTGGACCCAGAAGCAAAATGGCAGCCAGTTCACCTCATGTTAAGAGCAGTTATTATTTCTATGATTTAAAATGTATTACAACATTTTACTGTAATGGAGACTGGAATTTGTAAGTCATGATAGTTGTAAGTTGAGACACGCATGTAGCCAGACTCAATTCTATAACTTTATTTTTGCAGGGTTAGGATTAGGATTTTGCCAGAAACTGGCAAAAAAGGAATTGCAGTCACTCTGCTACAGAATGCTACAACTGGTGGTAAAGGCAAGCGGGTTCCCAAGCAAATTGCAGTCATGTGACTGCAGAGTGTTAGCGGCTGTTATTACTCCTGAACTGGGTCGTAAGATCACCATAACTTCAAAGTCACTAAGTATTCTTTAAACAAGGACTACCAGTATGTTCTTCCTGCAAATTTGCTCCTTTAGTGGAATGAAGGCAATGAACCTGAATAGTAATATCCTCATGAAGGTGTTTTAGGTGAGTTAATTCAGCAATCCTAGAATAAATACAGGTATTCCTCAATTTATGACAATTGAGCTCAACATTTCGGTTGCTAAGTGAGACATTTTTGCCCCTTTTTTTGACTTTTCATGCAAATCGTTAAGCGAATCACTGCAGTGGTTAGTAACACCGTTAAGTGAGCCTGCCTTCCCCACCGATTTTGCTTGCCAAAAGGCAACAAAAGGTGATCCCATGACCCAGGGACACTATAATTGTCATGAGTCAGTTACCAAACACTTGAAGTTTGATCACATGATCATGGAGCTGCATCATAAGTGTGAAAAATGGCCATGTCACTTTTTTCCAGTGCTGCTGTAACTGGTCACTAAATGAACTGTCGTAAATCGAAGACTACATGTGTGAACTAACATTCACAGTGATCTCACAATACAGTAAAACCATTCGATGGTTTAATTAAAAAAAAAGAACCCTTAGGATGTAATCTATGGCTTTAAGAATCACGAACGTCTTCTTCACCCCACATGCTGAACCGTGGACCGCACTGCGATTCAGCGTTTGATGACTGCAAAGTAAGCCATGAGTTCCAATCGCCCCCGGTCCTCCCCACCCCCGTGCCAATTCCAGTCAGGCTTTTCCAATTCCAAAGCTGGGACCACTGGTATGAGAACGTTTTGCGCATGCGTGAGTGGCTGTTGATTGAGCGCAAAATAGGCAAGGGCAGGAAATAAGAAGCCGTGACCGGCGCAGGCCCAGTGGACTGAAGTTTCTTCTCTGCTCCGCGTCGCTTCCAATATAACTCGGCCGCCAACCATCCCGCAGGTCGTTTCTCCCTCCAAGGCGTTGGGAATGTCTCAACACACCAACCCTCCACCTTTGCGACGCCGCGGAGCAATTCCAGGAGAAGGAAGGCGTGACCCCCCCTCCCCTCCCCTCCCCTTCGCTTGGCCAATGGACTTCCCGTGTTGCGGAGGCGGCGCAAGACTATGTTGGCCGTCCAATAAAAACCAAAAGCGGGAGGTGACCGATGAGAGCTCGGCCCAATAGAAGAGGAGAGGCGTCGGCAACGTGATCCTTTCGCGCGGGCTCCGATTGGGTGACCGGAAGCAGGGAGGGGAAGATGGCGGAGTGAAGGGGAAGAAGTGGAGCGAGAGCCTCTGCGGGCTGCGGCCCGGGGGCCCCAGCTGGGGTAAGAAAGCGGGGAAAGCCAATCGCTGTGGCGGAGAGGGTTGCGACCACCGGGCCTTTTTGGACATAAGCCCGACTCGGTGCAGGAGTTGTTTTGCCTTGGCTCATTCGCGGAGTGAACGGGGATCTGAGCCCTGTGTGTGCCCACCGCTATCGCGCGCGCCTCTTGATTAGAACAAGTTCCAGGATTACGGAACCGACCTTGAGCTCTTCTTCCGACCTAGGCTCGAAACTGCTCCCTGCTCTTTTCCTCCCTGGTTTAGGGTGCCACGTATAATGGGCTCCAGGGTAATAGGATCCCAAAGGCGAAGCTTTTCACTGCTGCAGTTGCAGCTGGAAGGAGGAAACGGAGATTGGTTAAACGTGGCGCTTTTCGGGTGCCACCGAGCTCTGCGACTGCGAGCCTTTCTCACTAGAAGGGCTAATGAAAGCCAGAGGGTGGGTGGGTGGGTGGGGGGAGAGTTTTTGTTGGGCCGTGAACAGTACGGTTGTACTCCAAGCTTGATCCAGGTAATCCTCGACTTAACAACAGTTTCTTCAGTGACCAGAGTTACAACAACTAACTCTTGTAAACTGTAACAAGTGACCTACGACCGTTTTTTCACATTTACCACCGTTGCAGTATCCTCCATAGCCACGTCATCAAGATTCGGAGGCTTGGCAACAGATTTAGGAAGGTTGTCTCTGGGGTCTCATGACCACCATTTGGACTTTCTGAAGTCAATGAGGAAGCCAGATTCACTTCACAACCATGTACTCAGGGGTCCCCAACCTTGGCAACTTTAAGCCCGGTGGACTCTCAGAATTCTTTGTTGGCTGGGGTATTCTGGGAGTTGAAGTCCTCCGGGCTTAAAGTTGCCAAGGTTGGAGACCCCTGACGTAACTAACTTAACATCTGTAGTGATTCCCTTAACTCCTGTGGCACGAAAGGTCGTAAAATGCGGCAAAATTAATGTTTCAATTAGCAATAAAAATGTTGGGATTCGATTCTGGTTGTAAGTCGAGAACTACCTGTACTTGGTTTATTGGTATAAACACATCAATATATGAAATTCCAGACTTTTTCTGGCTCCCGCTTTCATCTCTACAGATTCAAGGTTCATAGGAAGGCTCTAATTGAGATTTTCTCTCCTGTCCCAGAGTTTTGTTTTATGTCTATTTTTTTTAAAATTTTTGCTCATGGTATTTTGTATAGAGACCGATCTCTTAGTTTAACAGTGTGTGCTGACCCTTTATTTTATGAAACTGGATTAGTGGCTATTCTTTTGTTTTCTTGGTATTCAGAATTACACTTTGTTACAGCCCTCCGATATTTTGTGATTTGAATTGGAAATTAGGATGGGGATGGGTAAGAGGGCAAAATGTAGGCAGATATATGACATTGAAATATCAGTTGAAAAAATATCAGAAATATCAGAAATATCAGAAATATCAAAAATATCATTTTGAATTCCTGGTTTCTTTTCAAGGTAGTTTCTAGTGGTGTATGCATATTTATAAGAGTAACAGTGTTTTCTTTAAAAAATAGGAATAAAAGAGCAATGATAGGAACAATGAGCTTATGAAGTCGGTAATGACTAGTTTTAGAAAATGCTGAGACATCTAGGGAATAGATATTGTTGGATGTAATAGAGAGTTGTTAGAGAATTCTGCAGATGGCTGGGAATTGAATTTTGAATAGATTCATATGTACTGTATTCATTAGCATGTACTCTGAAAGCAGCTGCATCTATTGAAGTAGATATTGCCAAATGTTTTTAATGAGTACTTCTGAGTATTTATTCAGCTGCTGAAATATCATTGAATAAAAGGACAGATACTGAGAAACAGGACTTATCAGCAAAGTTATTTTTACTAGCCTTATTAATGAAACTAAAAATTGTAATTGGGTTTTTTTCATTCCAGGGGATCAGATCAGTAGAGAATGTTCTAGATTAGGCCCTTTTTTAAGAGATGACACTTATCTCCAAATTAGCAGGTTTTTTTCCCCAAGATGGAAACCATGGAACCCAGCTGGGCATTGGTGCCTAAAAACATCTTGAATCCCTCTAAATAGTTTTGTTGGAGCCTTACTTTGCATGACTTTTCCAAAGAACTCACAAAATAGAATGACCTGACAGAAATGCTGCCTAATAATAAGTTTTATATTTTCTAGCGTGTTTCCCCGAAAATAAGATCCTGTCTTATATATTTTTTAACCCTGAAATAAGCGCTTGGCCTTATTGACATACGCTCAAAAGCCCGATTGGGCTTATTATCAGGGGATATCTTATTTTGGGGGAAACAGGGTATTAGCTCAAGGGTTTTCAAATGAACCATTTGGAAAAAAAATTTAAAGTGCAACTTACATAGCTTAAATATTTTATTCAAATTAAAAGTATGACAATTTAATATATATTTTATTGCTTTTAATATAAAAATATGAAGGAGCTGAATACTTGTATTCAGAATGTAGTTATTTTAGTGACACTAGGAGCATTATAAATATACTTCTTAAGCTTAGTCATGGAAGGGTTTAACTTTGAAACTGGTCAATATGATTATTTTTTGTGTATTATGGTTTTTGTAATGAATAAATACATCTTTAAAAATTAAAATAGGCTTTTTGTAGAATAGAAAACTTTCTGTTTTACGTTACTGGTTTGAGCACAAAAATCTCGAAAAGGACCATCTGGTGAGCTAGTGTAGTGTAACAAATAAGTTGTTGGACAAAGACTGGGGTGGCCCAAATTGTAATCTACTCTCAGTCAGAAAATTAATTAGATGATTTGAGGCCAGTTATATTCAGTGATAGGAGATAAAATTAAAATTGAACTTCTGAAGGAAAGACGGATATAAAATTGATAATACTGTAATTATAACCTCTCACTCTGAACACTGTGCTTTTTGGGGGACCTGATCCGGTAAAGCATTTAGGGAGGAATAGTCAATGGTAAATTTGTTACTAAATGTCTATAAGGATTAGAAATATGTGTATCTATTTTTTCCAAACAGATTTGGAAATTCACCACACTTTAGTGTGGGGACTTATGTGTTAGTTTTATATGCTACAATTTCAAGAGCTCACTATGACATACATAACATTTCCTTCTACAGTGTTTCCCAAATTTAAACATGGGCTTCAGAGACTAAGGATGTACTTTCACTGGGAACTAGAACTCCCCCCCACCCACAAGTGCAGCTCCTTAATTACTTGTCCAATTTCAGAGATAAATGCAAACACTAATTGGGATTAGATACTGTTGCCTGAGATGAAGAAGGTGAAAGAAAATACAAGCCAGAACTATTTATGCAGACTATGCTAAGGTTTTAATGAGCCATTATTTACCAATTGTATATCCAAATTATGGTGTTTATATCAGCTTTCAGAAATATTGATGATGATGATGATGCTATCCATTCAATCATGTCTGATTTTAAGAGATTCTGTGGACCAGTTGTCTTCACATTATCCATCTTGTATAGCTTCTTTTAGTTTCTTTTATGCTCTGGCTATTGGTATCTAACCACCATTTTTTTGGCGACCTCGTTTCCTTTGACTTCAGTGAGTTTGATCAGATGACATAGCCAAAATAAGTAAGGTGGAATTTTGTGATTCACGTCTGGGTTTTTATAGTTCAATACTGGCTTGTTTGTCACTTTTCTGTTTGATAAATGCTGTTCGCATTTGAAAGGTTCAGTATAAAGTCAAAACTTGTCAGTTATGATTTTAATGTATATCTGTGCAGATTTGCTCCAATATGAAGAAATACCATAATGGTCTTTAATGGTTACCAGATAGGAGACAGCAATATGTAATATGTCTTTTAATATCTTCTTTTCCCTTACAGGTCTGTGCCCCTACCGGTCCAAGTAATTGGCAGTCAACATTTGCATTAACTGAAAGCTATCGGCAAAAGTTCTTGGTGATAAAATGCTCAGTGCAGCATGAAATGAAAGGTAAGTGCATTTTGTCTGTGGAATAGTGTGGCCTGTTCCTTTATGATTTGACAGATGTACCTATCTCAGAGTGCTAGAGGAATTTGCTGATGATAAGTCAAACTTTTATGTTTTATATTTGAGAAATTCTAGAAAACTTATGAGGTGCTGGATAATTGGATAAAAGCTATATCTCCTATATTCAAAGAAAGAAAATTGGGGAAATGTCAGAATGGTGTCTTCCGTTGTTACATGGGGAGATTCTAGAGCACATCTGAAAGAAATATCCTGTAAACATCTTAAAAACATTGAAATAACTATCAAATTATAATGGACTTTTCAAAAATAAATTTTGTTAGGCTAATCTTCTCTCATTTTTTCATTGGGTAACTGTAATTTGAAATCAGTTACCAAATTTCAGTTTGGTAATTCAATGGGCGAAATATGCCTTGATTTCAGTGAAGTGTTAACTAACTCCATTTGATTCTGCTTTAGCAAGCTAGTACTGTATTGTTTGGGTTGGATGTCATGAGAAAGAAATGGATACATAGCTGGTTTGAAAATAGACAGTACTTATTAGTAATTCCTCATCATGTTGGGAGTGGGGTATAAAATGGGGTGACTTGAATAAGGAAACAGAGAATGCCTATCAAATTTCCAGATGAAAATTAGATGGAAAGCAAGTTCCCTCCCCTCCATTAAAAGCAATCTTAATAGGTTAGAGAATTGAGTGAAAATAACAATGAAATTTAATAGCAATGCAATTATGTATTCCAGAAGAATAAACCAAATTATATGTTCTGTGAACACATTCTGTTATTTCAGTGGTCCCCAGTCTTTCCAGCATGATGGACTGGCGGATGTGGCGGTGATGTTGGGGCGGGGGGGAGAGGGGATGATTTCATACGCGTACCACTTTCACAAATGAAGCTTCACAGGTGCACTTGCTCACCATTTCCACAGCCTGATTCTCAACAGGCTGTGGTCCAGCACTGGGACATGGACTGGGTGTTGGGGAACCCTGCTCTATATGAATGTCTCCTTTAGAATTAATCCTAGAATATCTTCATCAGGACTTTTCTATAATTTATGAAAATTCTACATTCACAGAGAAATTGCAATGGAATTGGAAGCAAGCAAATGTCCCTATCATCCAAAAGGGAAGAAAATCCAGGAATGATCCAAATCCTAAAGGTAAACATTCCTTCAAGCTAATCTTGCTTCCTGGTAACGTTATGGACGGGTAGTTTTCTTGGCATGATGTGGAAATTGTTTGCCAGTAGCTTCTTTCAGGACATTTTTAAAACCTTCCAGTCTAATTTGGACCTCTGGTATTATCAGTAGCTTGATGCTGTGCTGATAGTTATTTTATTATATTTGTTTGCTACCCATCTTGTCACGAGATGATTCTGGATGAATTACAATGTTAAAAGCAGGAGAACCATAGCAAAGATATTTATTATTATTAACAACAAAATGACAACAACTGATGATGATGATGATTAAAATATGGGAGGGGAGGGAGCAGCATGCACAAGAGGGGAGATGGGATCTGCTATTGATCCATCAGCTACCTCCAGCGTGATACTCCCCCATTGGGGCCCCAGGCCAACTGGCAGAGTCAAGTCTTCAGCCCTTGCAGAAGGTCAAGAGGGTGGGGGCAGATCTCGCCCCAAGGGGCAAGATGTTCCACAGGTCCACAGCCACAGTAGAAAAGGCTCTTCTGGACTCCGCCAGCCAGAATTACTTAACCGTCAGGATCCACAGTATGCTTCTCTGCTGACACTGATAGGGTGAGCTTGTCCCATTGGGATGAGACAGTTCCTCAAGTAACCTGGACTCATGCCATGCAGAACTTTAAAGGTAATAGCCAACACCTTGAATTGCATTGGGAAGCAAACTGGCAATCAGTGCAGCTTGTGGAACAGCAGTTTAACATGGATCACTTGAGAGACCCTAAAATCTGCCTGAACTGACGCACTCTACACCAGTTGTAGCTTCCGAATGCTTTTCAAGGGTAGAACACATTGCATTAGTCCAGGCATGAGATGATCAGGGCTTGAATGACTGACTGCAGATATTCGAAAGACTGTCAGATCTTTAAGAGTTGATTTCTTAGCACTGTGAAAAGGCCACTTTCCAAAATCTTTTTAAAATTAAATTCTTTTAAATTAAAAGCAAATTATACCAGATGAATGTTTATTTTTCAACAGTTAATAGTCTGATAAATAGTAAAACTATACCATTGATATACTGTACATTTTTTTCAGTAAAATTTCCATCAATATCCACAATGTTCTTTTTGTTAGGTTGATTAAATTTTTAGTGTTTTAAAGACTTTTACTTTTATTTAGAAATAAAGAAACTTGATCTATATCATTGATTTAAACTGCTTTCTTTAAATCACTTAAAATGAATCCACCCTCTTAGTTGTTAATTTGTCAGGAATTCTATTGTGGTAGATTCCCAACATTGACACTGAATGGGCAAAAATCATTTAGGGAACTTCTGTTTTTATGGATGAAGTGAATGTTACGAATCTCTGTAATCTGTTAATAACAGTTTATTTCGATACCATGTAGGCTTAAAACAATAAATGGATATAATCTTTTAGAACAAAGTGTCACCCATTGAAGATTTAACATTTGCTTTTTATGATCTTACTTTTGACTTATGTTGACTATAATCATTAAACACTTTTAATTTTTTTTGCTTCTACAAATACTCTTGCTTTAGTGTAAATGGAAATAAAAAAATTGAACACCCTTTACTAACAATAATTACAAAAAGGAATGTTATTCCTTAATAGCTATTAAACTTCAAAAGTGCTTGAAGACCTTTGAGGGAAATAAAAAAATATGCAGGGATGGAAAATTAGTATGTGTATTTTGGAATTGGTTCAAACTGTCATTTGAAAATACATCCTTTTCTGCAAGCTTTGCTTACAATCTCATAATATAGGTCATATTGAAATGACTGAACATTCTTTGTTATTGTTAGTGACTTAAAGACTATTATTATTTTCATTAAAATTTGTTTTCTGTTGTTTTTTATTCCATGGCACTATTCAATTAAATAGTGTTAATTCCTAAAATAAGCCTCTCCTGCATTTCAAATGATAAATGTCTTGGACCTCAACTCAGTCATTATCAGTAATTATTTTACAGATGTTACACTACGTTATATTGTACATTTAGCACAGTACATATTTTCATATGCAAATAATGCTTCTACATTGTGAAGCGCTGTGGGGTGATATATACATCTAAACGCTATTGCTTTATGCAGTAGAAATAAGATTTATTTTCCATACTCGGTTGCTTTTCATGGCAATGTTTTCCAGTGCTATTTATGTATCAGAAGGCAAACATAGTCTTCAGATTCTAGGCTTGTAAAGTAGTCTTGCTGTGTATGAGAAATGAATGAGTCTTAAGAGTAAACAGAATGTGACCATAATTAATAGCACAATACTCCAGTTCACATTATCTAAATTCATCTGCAGATTATTTTCCAGTGTTACAATGCCAAGTTTCTATGAAATAAAATATTATTTTCAGATTCATTATATTAACTGAGAGTCAGTTTGATCTAGTGGTTAGGGTTAGGGTTGTGTGACAACCCCAAGTCCTGCTTTAACCATGAAAGCCAGCTGGGTGATCTTAGGCCAGTCATTCTGTCTCAGCTTATCTCACCTCATAGGTTGTGGGAAAAATAGGTTTGTGGGAAAAATAGGAGGAAGAAGGTTGGTTGGAAGCGTTCACTATCTTGAGTTATTTGTAAAAACAGTAAAGGTGGGGTATAAAAAAATAATTTGTGTGTGCTTGATTCCAGGTCTTTTCCTTTTGACCCAGGAGATGCTGTTTCTTAAAGAGTTGTTATTCATGAATGCCCATCTTGAGAAGAAAACTGTTCCTTTATTTCTCTAAATGGAAATGAAGAAATGCTGCTTTGAGCCTTTTACAGCTCATCATAAAAAATCATCACATGAAGCAGAATTATACAGGTGGAAAGTACAACCCTTGCTAAGCAACTAAAATGAATATATGGACTTCCATGTGAACCGACCTTTGCTTATGTTTTTTGCCCTCTAAAAGTGATTGTGCATTACAATATGAGCAATTGTCAATTCTTGTTGACACTTTGATTCATTCAATGTACTTTAGTAAAATAATTCACCACAAAATCTTTGGAGAACCTAAACAGATTGGTATGTTTTTGAAATACTGTCTCGGAAATCTTGATGAAAAATTATGGCAGAAGGACCAGAATGTACATGTGTTATAAAAAAAGGAGAGAAATAGTTTGAAAGATTTTCCACTGAAAAAATTCCTTCCTAAAAGAGCCAGTTTATAATTAGATTTTAATGGAATCTTGATGCAAGTAAATCTTGATACAACTATGTAAAGTTGCATCAGTCAAGTTATGTATAATTGAATGTACATAAAAGCTGGAAAGTGGGAATATTAATAATATGTCCCACAAAATGAAGGTTGGAGACTTAAAAGTATAGAAAGCCTTGGGTAGTAGAATTTACTTGGTATCCCAATTCTTTCCTAAGGAATTCAACAATAAAAGGAACAATGACTGAACTGTCCAGGCTTTTTCCTGAAAGGAACAACAATGCCAGTATAACCTTGTATGTAAAACTCCACTGCTTAGATGAACAAAAGTTAGACATGCTCAGGAAGGGCTTTTTTATTATTTCTCAATAAGTCACCCAGAGTTAAGGTGGGAATTGTGTTCTAAACATGCAGAACATTCTTTGCATCGTGTTTGTTTCTACTGGACTGTTTCAAGCTGGGATAAAAGCTGCTTTTTGCCACAATGGGTGCAAAGGCCTATGTCTTCTTCCTTGCTGAGCCATGGAGCACCTTATTTCAGTTTTATTAAAACGTTAATGTAGGTTCGCTAATAGTTTTAACAATATCCTCAATCTTAGTTAAAGGAAGTACATTTGATAATTTTGGCTTTTGGCTGATTGTTATTTTCAAAGGTAAAGCTGTGGCTGCTAGAAGAACATTTGGGATGTTTGTATGTTTTAAATAGTTTTAATAACAGGAATATATCTAGCAAAGCATTTGTGTTTGCTTGTCATCATGTTGTGTTAGCTTAGATATGATAAAAGAGTAAACATTTTTTTCTTTCTTTGAATAAAAATGAAGTAGAGGTAGTCCTCATTTAGTGACCAAACGAACTGGCATCTTGGTTGTTAAAGCAGTAAATGACACTGACCTGTCATTGAGATCTTACTTCAGCTTTCCTTTGCTTTACAGACCTGTGAATGTCATAAATGCAAGGATTGGTTGTAAAGTTACTTTTTCCTCACCATTGTAACTGTGACATAGTTAATAGGAACTAAATAAGGACTACTTGTATAATTTTTTTTTTACGTTTTGCAAAAGAACACTTTCAGAGGGCTTAAAATCTATAGCTACAGAACAAAAATGAAATATTTAATAGTCAAAAGAGTTGTAAAACTTAGAAATTTACTCATACAAAAATTTAAATTTTAAAATAATGTGGATATCTTTCGGGCTTGTCAAGGTTTCAGATGTAAAATTTAATGAAGTTGTTCTCTGCAACTCTTACTAAAAATTAGAAAGTAGCATGAATTTAATCAGTAATTTGGATGTTGTTTTAGCTATTTATACCTCAGAGATATTTTGTGGGGAAGATAATACAGTACTTTGGTACAGAAGGGAAATGTAATTTAGTTTCCCAAATCATTAGACAATGATCATATTATTTAAGAAGAAAATCAACTTTATCTCCTTTCTCACTAAATGCCACTGTAATAATGCATCTATTTCTATTGAATATGGCTTCATTAAGAGTAAACTTAACATTTGAGGGGGAAAAAACACTGCTCTCTATGTCCGGGAAATCATTTTAGTTTAGTTATCCATGTACATCTCCTTAACAGTACTATTCACAGGCAATATTGCCTTATATTTTTTTAAGTTTTACATAATCATTTGTTGTCCACCTTGGCAGGAAATCTTTCACATCTGAAAGATGAAGCAAATATGGGGCATGTGCAATAGTATAATATATACATATAAATATATTTTAATACTTGTGGACAAAATGTTACAAGTTGTTTGAGAACAACAAAATCACCAATGTCTTCCATTTTAAAATGTGTATAGTTCCATAAGCATTAGTGCTTTGTAGCAAAACTGTAGTGCCATGTTAGGATCAGTGCATGAGCCTAGTAGTACTTTTTTACGATTTCAGAGTGACAAATTAATGAAGCTGATGATGTAACTTATAGGAAACTGACATGGTTATGGTCATGGTCTAAAGATGCAGTGTCCTTTCTAGGCAATGGTAGAAGAAACTGCTGCATAGAATCAGTGAGATGTGAATTTCATAGTGATTGCATGAAAATAATCTTTAATCAGCCAGGTATATTTTGAGTGCACTTAAACTGCATGTAAAAACCCTAATAGAAGTAATCATCTTTAACAAAACCCCTTGTGAATCATGGAATGAGAAAAAAATAACTGATAGTGTAAATTCTTAAATTTTAGGGACTAGAATAAGCATATGACTAGTCTTTCCCATTCATGCTTTTTTCCACAAAAAGTTTTGGTATGTTTTTGAATCAGATTTGTTGGTTGGTTGTGCTTGCATTAAGACAGGAATGGGTAACCTTTTGCAGTGTAACTGTTGCTTGTAGAAACTGAATGATAGATTGGGGCTTGCACATATCTGCCAATGTGGCAGCTATTAATCAAGAGTAGCATCTTGCAAAATTGACTAATCTAGAAATGCTATCACTGTACAGCTAATTCTGAATGCATCTAGGTTATTAGCATTGTTAATTATTAAAATCTTTTTTTTTTTTTGCTTACCTCGCTATTTTGATAATTTGTTGGAGTTTTCTTACTAATTAAATATTTAGTCAAATTTATTTCTTGCATCCAAATATCTATATTTATATTACAGTAATTAATCTTAGTAAGTTTCCCCCCTCTTTTCTGAAATTACTACTTTAGTTAGGTAACTCATCTGCTTTAAACTTTATTTTGGTTTAAACAAGTCAAGTTTTAAGTTATGAATCTAGTTCTTTGTAGATCTTTATGGTTTAAATGCTACTTTTAGCTTAAAGGGGATACTGCATCTTTTTTTTTTTTTAAAAAAGAACTTCTCTATAAATGGCCACCTTGATGAGAGAAAAGATGTCTCTGACTTTGTGTTTCTTTATTGGCAAAACATATTATGATACTTGTACTGTAATTGTTAACCCAGAGAACTGCAGAATTACTTTTAAAGATCTCTCTCTCTCTCTCTCTCTTATTTTCTCATGAAAGTGGCAAGGTGTGTCCTTTGGAGATGAATTGTAAGGACCTGAGTTTTGGGGCTCTCTTGTGAAAAGCAGTATAATTGAATGAAATGGGGCTGATGATTGGGAGAATTGATGGAAAAATACCTCTGAAACTGGAATGCAAAATAGCACAGTATGTAGGGGGGAAAATCCCTGATGCAAATAAAGCCATAAGATGACAATAAATAGAACTTTAGTAGCAATAACTGTTTGCATGTAATAGGACCTAACTTGCATTGGCAAGAATAGTATAGTAGAATAAATGGTATTAACCAAATAGGTTTGCTGTGCTCTGTGTTGCAGAAAATTGAATTTCTCATTAAAAGATTGGTAAGTTCCTCTCTACCACAAAACAATGCTTGAATGTTACGGGGCGAAGCTTGGCAAAAATTCCAGAATAATTTTATTTTTCAAAATTGATATAATTAGGAAAGAGGTTTATTATGTATGAAACCAATGAAAACTTAACACAGAATGTTTGTAGATAATTGATTATCATTTCTGAAGTAACGAAAAATCCTTGAGGCTGGGTTCTACCCAGGGATATAATTTAGGAGTTTGGGGATCCAAATTTTTGAACCAAATCGTGAATTTCTCTAAAAGTAGTGCTTGTATAATTCTTTTATTCATTTTCTTTTATAAGCAAATTTAATGTGGTCTCACTTTTTAAAAATTTTATAAAGCTACTTGTAGACATGGAAGAAGGATAGCAACTTTCAGGTTACTCTGCCTGGCAAACTCTTTCTTTCATCATTCTAGAGAGTGCAGTTTATACCTCTTTAAAATTTAGTTGCACTAATTTTGTATGCATGTGCAAACCGAAGACCAAGTAAACTGTAAATCTAATATAGAAATCTGCCTTAAGCAGGATTCGATTGACCAGATTCATCTGCAAGGCTGGAACATATATTTAAAGAAAGTGGCTTTAACTTTTATTTTTGTTCTACATTCTTTGTTATCTATCATTTACCTACATGGATAAGGTGGCAGTTTTAAAATAAAATGCATATACACATACACATGCATGTTTATACACATTCTATAGAACTTTTTGCTCTTCGTATTTATACTGATCAATGAAAATTAGCACAAGTTTTCTAAAATGTTCAGAAGTTTAATTGAACATTTATGTAGACAAATAGTTCATATGTTCAGGTGACTTTTTATCACATAGTAGATAGGGGGTATTCATTAAACTCAGAAATAATTTTTTTAACCCTGGAAAATTATTTGCACTTACTGTGTTTGCCTACATGATTATTTAAATACCCATTTGCAGAATCCTAAAGGTATCTCATATCTATATCAGTACAATTTTCACTGCTCACATATTTTGAGCAGCTAATTTACAAATCTTTTTGTTGGCTCAGCTGGTGCTAGGCTGAATATAACATTGCTCGTAGAAAATTTTACTCTCGTAATCTGAGTCATGAATGTGAGGACTCAGGATTGCATGAAAGACTTGAATGTGGTGCTATTCTGGAAAAACTAGTTAGACTGTTGTTAATTGCTTGTTAAAGCATCTGAATCACAGCCTCATCCAAGAGTACATTACTGCCTTGATCTAAGTGATAAGGAACTATAGTATTACTGGAAATTTAATACTGAAATATAATTCTAAGTGCAGATGAGAGAAAATTCTTAAGTGGCTCTTCATTGTACTTAAACTGCCTATTCTCTGTAATTTTTCCTTTCTTTGATTGTAATAATTCTCTTGATAGCTCTTAATTTTTAACTGCAGATCAGTTTCATTGAAACATTAATACAATTCTTGATGAAAGACTCCATAGAGCTTGCATTTCATCCATCAATATTTTAGTACTTTTAAAAATATTTTAATCAGCACCTACTTTAAGTTTTATGGTGAAATCCCTCTTAATATAGACTTCCCGTTGGATTTTTAAATTTTCCTTTATTTTGCACTTTGAAAAACAATAAATCATGTAAGAATTCAAGCACAATATTGACACCTAGGTGCCAGAAAATAGCTCTTACAAACAGGCTTCTGGAATACAGATTGCAAGTAGTTCTTTGATGGTTCAATCAAGATCTAGAGAAGCTAAGCTGGATTGAGGTTTTGCATTCAGTTTGTATGATTGGGATGGGTTACAAGAGAAGCCCATATATAGAGGGAGAAGCAGGGAATTTAACTGTTCCAGAAATGTGGAAAAATGGTAGCTATGCATAGTGCATAGATTTATACAAAGATTGTTGGAATAAATACATTGGTATATCTCTTAATAAAGGGGAATAAAAGTACACTTATGCATGGGTTTGTTTTTGGAACCTGAAAATGATTAGAGAGAATGCATGTTGGTTATGGGAGGATTAGGATGACTATTTCTTGCATTCTAGAGAAGAAAGCTATTGTTCAGAGAGGAACTGAGTTCATTCTAGGAACATGGGAAATGAATGATGGAGGCTTTGAATGTGAGCACTTCCTACCTGGTTTTAGATGGAATTTCCAAGTTTTCCAACTCACAGCACAAAAAATATTCCATAAAGTGTAGTATTTCTTAAGGACTGGATATTGCAATTCTTTTCTTTTCCGTGCAGGTGAAGACAGATAAGGTTACAAAGCTATCAGGATGGAATACTTCTGTGGGAAAAACCACTGGCACAAGCACAGACTCACAAACCGTCTTTTTTTAGAGATAGCATTCTAATTATGCATGATTAAAATGTATAGTGTTATAGCTATTATCAGTAAATTGATATATGCATTTATACATTATGAAGCAATAGGAACCAATATACCAATAGCTTGAATTTACTGCTTTGATTCTCAGTTTTTTTAGACAACATGCTGCCTCTTTAGTAAAGGGGCAAAATGTACAAAGAAGGGACGAAGCATGACGCCAAAACTGTGTATTAGAAAAAGGAATCAGTAGAACGAACCCTTTTAGCCTCTTGCCAAGTTCGTAGCAGCTCATGAGCCTACATGATATGAACCTGGTTAATGGCAATTTGGGTTTCTTGGTTGCTGCAGTTGTACAAACAAAAAGGTGCAGAGTTTCAGAGCGCAGAAAAGGGAATATATAAATCCCAAATGGGGCAATAAAAATGATCTAAGCAGTTTAGGGTTTGTGGTTATTTTTAAATAGAGATAGTAAATTTAGCCAGAGCCTGTTGCAGCTAAAAACAATGAGTAATTAAAATGAGTAAGCTGTCCATACTTTTCAGGTATTAATTCTTTCTAAGACAGGTGTAGCTTTTCAATCTCTCCCCCCCCCCCATCACTTTGGCAGCTGGATTAAAATGAACTGGTTTCAAACCAGCAATAATAATAACTTATATTATGAAAATTGGAGATATTTAACTATTTGTTCAAGCTGTATTTAAATAGGGTGTAGCTTTTTTTATCATCTAGAGCAGGGGTGTCAAACTCACGGCCTGTGGGCTGGATGCAGCCCGTGGGGTGCTTAGATTTGGCCTGTGGGGCCAGCCTGGAAACACTGAAGGACTGGCTCCGCAGTGCCTCTGCAAGCAAAAACCGATTGGGGGGTGGTGGCAACATGTACCCCCCACCCCGTTTTTGGCTGTAATGGCCTGCAGCCCTCTGCCAGCAAAAAAAGCTCTGGGGGCTGTGCCCACCCTGCCCACAACCTCCAAGGTCAGACACAACCCTAATGTGGCGCTCAATGAAATCAAGTTTGACATCCCTGATCTAGAGGATTGATAAGACTCAATTTTGAAAAATTGGTGCAGCAAAACGTGTAGATACTAGAAATATTATAGCAGCAAAGTCTGTGTTGGCACATACTTTTCCTATTAAGATGTGCAAAAAAGAAATCTCGAGTTTGAATCTTTAGATTGCACTAGTTTGCAAAAAGGCAGTCTTAGCTTATCTGAGTACCAGCGTATCTCAAAATTTGACCTTTTTTCTAGGAGTGAATATTTGTTAAGACATAATTGTGCTTTTTTGGTTTTGTAACTTTCCCAGTTATACACATTTCCAACCATATTTTTGTACAGCCATTGGCAGTAATCAGTAATTTCATATTACTACTGGTAGACCCATTGAAGTTGTGATTGAAGTCTTGCAAACTATTTTAACAAGTGAAATAAAGTTTCTCATTTCTAAATTTTTCCTTCCAAAGTTGACTTCTGTTGTAGATTGTTTGCAGGTGTTTCAACTATAAAGAGTAGGATTTAAGACTGGGCTACTAAATGGATATACTTTTTTTTCAAAATAAAATGTTATTCTGGTGTTTGAAAACTGGGAAGAATTGGTAGCAAAAGTTAAGTCTTGAAGATAACCTACAAAATGATTAGCAAATAGGTATGCCTTTTACTAACAGATAGTCATCTGGATAAGAAAAGACAAGAGTATAATCTACTCCCTTATATACAATATCAATGTGAACAGTTTGTCTTATGTATATACCTAATATTTTCTAGATGGCAGCTTGCTTTTATATCTATGCATATTTGGGGAAGGGAAATGTGTTAAATGTATTCTTTTGACAAAGAATAATTGCTCAAAAATGAGCTTTGAAACTCTGCACCTGTGTATAATTTTTTAGCAATAAAGCAGCATGAGCTGAGAATGCACTAAAATGTCTGTGTCATTTTTTTCTAGAAACAGTTAAATGTACAAAATTCTCTTGTACCATTTCACTTTGCCCTCAGTATAAAAGGGAATGCGTTTATGTTAAAGAATCATTGAGTTGTATATTTTAAAACTTGGTCAGATGTTTTTGTGTGTATTCTCTGAACAAGTACAGAAATGTTATTCCTAGTGTGTATACTAACCTGAAGTAAAGACTGATGAATATCAAAAGCATGAACAGTACAGAGTGCTTGCTGTTCACAAGAGACAAGCTTCTGGATGTTCACGAAAGAAATGGCCAAGAGTTTGTTGCCAAAAATTGGATATCTAAAAATACTTATGTAAAGTACTTGTTGGAATTCTTGCATGTAATCATTACAATTAATCAGAGCTCCTATATTCTTGTTCATTGGAAAGTGAAACTTGTTCAGTTTCTACTTCCAAACTAGGCAGCAAGAAGTAATTACCTCAGGGTGTTCTGCAGAAAAACTATAAGCATTTGTTTCTACTGACTAAATTGATTCTGATCAGTTTGACTAAAAAAACATTTTTTTATATTTTATGGATATAAATCCTATGCATACTTGCTGGAAAAAAAATACTACATCCACTGCCGTCTATATTTCAATCTGGAAAGTACAATAACCTGGGAAAGAGTGTTCTGCCTGTAAGCCTTCTGACAAAGGGAAAACATAACAAACACATTACAATGCACATTAGCGATTTCATAATGGTTTCCCCATAATTAAAAAGTGTTATTTCCTCAAAACATTGTTACTTTTGGTAGTTTGGCAATAATTTAAAATGTTTCTGGTAAAATGTTAATCTAGTATTTAAAATATTTCATCTTCTGACCAATTTTATTGTTACTGAACACAATTTATAGCTGAGTCCTGAGAACATATTTTTCTCAAATGTAAACAAAACCAAGATAACCTCTAAAGGAATGCACAAAGTAAATGTTTATTTCTTTCAGCTAGACTATCTAGTTTCCAATATATTCACAATGCAATCTTAGAGCAGTTATGCAATGTTTAAAGGCTTTTGTTAGAGTATATAGAAATATTTGCATGTAGGAGTTAAATGATTTGGGATAGCTGTTCAGGCTCAAACATTATATGCCCTTGAGCGTGCTAGGAAAGGATTTTTTATCACCTATTTGTCAGTCTAAAGCCATATTAATTTACATTTTCAGTTACAAACACAAATTATTATAAAACAATTAGTTGAGGTAGGCAACTCTAAAAAGTTAACTGTTCAGCTTTCTATTTGTGTATCCATATGGTCTTCCTTTACAGAAGGAGTCTTCCTTCTCATATATAATCCTCTGTTGATTGAATTCTTCTAGTTTCTTAATTAGCAATTCCATGCGCATATGAACTTGTACAAGACTTCGTTTTAACTACAAAGAAGTGTAAAAAGAATGTAGTACAGAATATCAAGCAAATTGACTTTTTACAAATACTTTAAAAATGACCAATGTTATGTTGTAACTTTAAAATATTCATATAAGCAGTACTGCAGAAATGGAATTCTTTCTTTTAATACCTTCAGTATTCAACTGCATAATATAGTAATAAGAGAATTTTAGTGTTAATTTGTTTAATTGAACAGCTTCAGTTTAATTTTTTAAACTGAAGCATAGCTGAGCAACATCTGAGGAATGCAATTCAGTCACCCACTTTTGTAGGGTCACTCACTGAAGTAATGTTACTGAAAGGGTGTTGGTCCTACCTGATACACCCATTTTATGATGGGGACGAGTGACTCCAGCCATGGGTAGTACTCTGTCCTTGTAGCTCTATGGACCGGGTTGATTGTAGAGATTATAGAGTCGCCCCCTCTGCTGAGTCTCCCAGTTTCAACGACATCCTGCGATGTCACAGGATACCATGCCAATATCGCACCTGTAATGACACCCACGGACGTCCCCCTTGACCAGACCCCAGGTTCAGGGTGGGGCTGGAGTCACTCGTCCCCATCATAAAATGGGTGTATCAGGTAGGACCAACACCCTTTTTCCTGCTGGGGACTCGTGACTCCAGCCATAGGACTTACCAAAGCTGACAGCCCTCAAGGGTGGGCCATCTTCTGGTCCTCTCCAGTGGGCGTCTCCAACTTGTTGTAGTACCTGATGACTAGTGCAGCTTCCATACAGGCGGAAGCACCGAGACTATAATGATGGCTGACAATCGATGGAGTTGACCATGTTGCTGCCCTGCCGATCTCCATGGCCGCACATCTGTTTGAATGAGCCATAACTGCCCTGTGATGTGGTAATGTCTATGCCTCGTGGGCCCGGGCAATCGTGGTATGTATCAATCTGTCCACCTCAGTGGCACTAAGTTGTAGTCCCCATGTAGGTGGTACATATGAGACAAAGAAGTCGCCCTGCAACTAATGTCCGGGTTGTCTGAATATGGTCTGAAAGACCCCATCGAACCTCTGTCCTGAGGCCTGTTCTAGTTTAACACCCCGTGGCCTGAATGTAATACACTGTGTCGCCTCAACATGCAGCCAACCCCGCTATCCTCCTGGCCCATGTAAAGGCCCCTGGAAGTGTATGTACCTGAAACAATTCGCCGTCTAACCCTCCATGAATTCAACGGCTCTCTGGTAAGGTCCTGCAATCCTTCTGAAGAGTCCATATGGAATAATGGTGGACTACCGCCTGCCTCCCTAGTGGCCCACTGTGAAGAAGGCCTCACCTCTGGAGCCTGAGATATTGAAGTTCTGTTTCCCCACTAAACTGACATAATGGCTGTCCTCTGCCAACGCCTGGCAGCAGGGATAGCCCTTTCTCCAACCCTGCCTGTAATAACTTCCCGAATTGCAGTACCTTAATCTGGTCAGCCTGCTCCTCTGGGCCGCGCTCCATACACTGAAGTACATCAGGTAGGGTCCTGGATCCTTCTCCTGGACAGACCTCTGGCTGCTTGTAAGCATTCTATTGCTGCTGAGGAGAAGTTCCGTCCTTCCAGCAGGCTCCCCTCAACCGCCCAGCAGTCCACTGTATCCCTGGATAAGAATCTATCCTTGACTAAGTGTGACCCTGTTGATGGTATTTTCTCTGTCTGTGCGCTGAGCAAACTCACCAGATCCACGGTCTACCGATGTCTGGACCAGTATGGAGCAATAACACTCACTGCTCTGTGCTGTAACATCCTGCCCCGCCTCTGTGACCACATTGTGGGGGGGAGAAGTCCTACCAGAGATCTTGTGGCCTCTGGCCACGAAGGGCACCAACTCTCTCCACTCCATGGTCCGGAACCTGTGGAAACTGGAGCTGATGGATGAGTGACAGCCGTCTGACCTCTTTGCCCTCTCCTTGGGCCAAGCTGCAGCAGGTGCCACTCTGAGTTGTCTATGGGTGCCCTGCCTAGCCAATCTATTGTGACATAGTCTGTCCCTATTATATGCTCCGCCTGAGGGAACAAGAATGCGCTCTGCCCTGTGACCAGAATTGTCTCCACCTCAGACTACCTTATCTACCCCTCATCTACCTCCTCTACCCCTGGTCTATTGATATGGGCCTAGACCTGGTATGGTCTATCATAAGCAACACCTGTTGGTGTTTGAGGGGAAGTCTGGACTGCCTAAGCGCCCATCCGGCTGCCTTCCAGTACTACCCCTTCATGCTTCTCTGTACCTCTGATCGGGCCAGACCTTCTGGCTACTGATTCAGACCCTGAGATTCTAATACGAGACTGGCGTCAATGGTCCCTGTTTTCCACTCCTGGTTACCATAGACAGCCCCTGGCTCTCTGTCTGAACATCCACTAGCGGAAGGACGATCTAACAGTCCTGGAGTCCTTCCTGACTCTGGAGGTGGCTATCCCTGACCTCCGAACATTTCCAAGAACCACTGTAGGGGCCTGACATGAACCTGGTCCAGGTGCCACCCTGTGCATGCTATCAACCTGCCTAACAGGGTTGAATCTGTGTTATGACACCTTTCTGACTGGTGTCCTATGAACGATCAGGTCCCTGATATCCTTCAGTCTCTCTGATATGGGGATACCTGACAAGTGAATGTGTCCTCCTTGCCTCCAGCTGTCTATCACCCTCCTATTTTCCATCTCTGCTTCCCTGGACCTGGATCGCACCAGGATATCTTCCAGGTAAGCCGGAAGGTGAATAGACCTGCTCTGTAGAAACGCCCCCAGTGTCGCTAAGATCTTTGTGAAGACCCCGGGAGTTGATGCCTGACCAAAAGAAGGGCTCGATACTGTGGGAGCTGCCTGTCGTAACAGACTCTCGGATACCCTCGATAATCTCAATGTATCTGAAGCAGATATGCTTCCCTCAGATCGATAGATGTCAAGAGTCCCCCCTGCCGTACGATCTGTAGAATTGAGCGGAGTGTATCCTGACCTTCCACTGCCTGAATTAAACCCTTTGGTTCAGAAGGTCGCCGTCCCCCCGAGGTTTTCTCCAGACCAACAACCCTGATAATTCATCTCCCTTCTGATTGAGGGACGGTCTCCACTGCTCCAGTAGCAGCCAATGCTGAAGAGCGGTGCCCCTGAACTGTCACTTTGTTGCATCTCGAGACCTCTACCGCACCAGAAACTGCAGAGGTACTCTGGGAGGTTCAAGGGAGAGCCCTGACAAAAGGTCTCCCTTACCCCAGTGCCCAAGGTTGTGGCCTCATGTAGGTTTGCGCAGCGGCCTGGTTGACCCCCAATGATAGCGTAGTCCACAGTTCGACGAAGGAGCAACTGTCCCCTTCTTGGAATGACTCTTGGATTGAGCGCCATATCTATTCCAGTCCTTGAGCCTTGGTCCTGTCAGGGAATCTGACCTGCCTGTTCCGACTGACCTTGGAACTGGTTCTCTGGTATCCAGCTGCCTGATCCCCTGTAAAAAATGATAGGTCTAGAAGGCCAAAGCACCCGTGCCTCCTTCTGGCTTCCTATTGCTGGCAATATCTCTTTCTATCCTTGAGCTCTCCAATGCTGCTGTTACCACACTCTCTGGAAACTGGTGGACCCTGCTGTCCTTTGTTGGTACCTAACCTTGTGGCCACTTGAGCCACAGTATCAAGGCTCTGGCGAAAAGAGAAGCTGCCATTGCAGCTCTGTCCCCCCGGCCCCACCTGGTGAGCCTGTCAAGAGGCCATTCCAACTTAGTTATCTGGCGTCAGCACTTCTTCTGGTTCAGGCAATGTTGTTGCTGACAATGATAAGGCTAACACCAGTTCCTCCAGATCCGGACCTTGAGTAGCTCTGCCAAGGTTGGCGATGGATAAAAAATTGTCATTCAAAAGATGCCAGATGTGATAAGTGCCCGGAGAGACCCACTGCTTTTGGATAACCTTCAAACCAAATGCGGAGCAGGAATGACCTCCGCCTCTCTGGCCGGCCTTGAGGACCGGACTGATCCAGAACCTGCCAAGCTGCTCTGTTATTCAGTTGCGAAGGGCACCCTGTTTAAAGGATGGCTTTTGTCCAGTAGACATCGCGTGACCATGGAGCCACAACAACCCATAACCGGGCTGATCATACAGAACCTTTTCCTCATCTGATGACTCTGATCCCACTTTCCCTCTCCATAGAGAGGAATCCTTGGACCTGACCTTGTCGCTAACGAGTCAGAATTGACTCTACCTCAAGCCAAACCTTCAGTCATATTTTAGGACTCCATTGAGGACTACCTCAAGGTGGTCTTGGTTGTGATTAGAGAGAGTCTGGAGCCGAGGGAGACCACTGTACCTCAGATTGTCGGGTGTGAATCCCTCCTTGTGAAGTGGGGCCATAGATGTCAGATGGGCTTGCTGGTCGCGTACCTGGCTCCTTGCTACGTGACAGCTGCCCTGCCCGAGCTCCTGGAGGTGCTTGCTGGGGTGGCAGTTGAAACCCCCAGACTTTTAGTCATGGGGGACTTTAACTTGCCTTCTTCCGGCTCGTCATCGACAGCAGCTCGGGAGTTCACGGCTTCCATGACGGCCTTGGACCTGACGCAAGTAGTTGATGGCCCTACCCACACTGGGGGTGGTACACTCGATTTGATTTTTGTCTCTGGTCAGTGGTTGAGAGATCTGGACTTAAAGGAAATAGTCATCGAACCTTTGTCATGGTCAGATCACTCTCTCCTTCGGCTAGACTTTCTGACCGCCACCCAACACCGCAGGGAGACGGAGCCGATGCGTTGGTTCCGTCCCAGGCGCCTGATGG
Source organism: Ahaetulla prasina (assembly GCF_028640845.1). Classification (NCBI taxonomy): domain Eukaryota; kingdom Metazoa; phylum Chordata; class Lepidosauria; order Squamata; family Colubridae; genus Ahaetulla; species Ahaetulla prasina. The sequence continues at coordinate 305,362,195 of NC_080539.1, read as the reverse complement.
ACCCGGAGAGGTTCCGGACGGAGCTTGGGCCATTCCCTGAGGGTCTGGCTCACGGCACGGCTGAGGAACTTGTTGCGGCCTGGGAACGGGCCGCGCGGGGCCTTAGATCGTGTCGTGCCTTTGCGGCCTCTGACCCGGCGCGGGTCCCAACCGGCTCCTTGGTTCTCCGAGGAGCTGAGGGGATGAAGCGCGGAGAAGGCGCCTAGAGAGTTCCTGGAGGTCTAGCCGTTCAGAGGCTGATCGGACACTAGTGAAGTCCTATACAAGGACTTACCTAGTGGCATTGAGGGAAGCGAGGCGTTGCTCGCCTCCTCCCTCATTGCGCCGGCAGATAACCGCCCAGCCGCCCTGTTCCGGGTGACTCGTTCCCTTCTTCACCAGGGGCGGGATGACCCGCTGCAGGGGCGTGCTGAGGAGTTTAACGTTATCTATATGATAAAATCGTTCAGCTTGGGACGGGTTGGACCAAGATTGCGGTGACTCAGGTGAGGCGTCCGAGGGTGGTCTTGGTGACATTGTCTGGGATGAGTTTGACCCTGTGGCTCCGAGGACATGGACAGGTTGTTGGGTAGACTGAATGCCACCACGTGTTTACTGGACCCGTGCCCTCCTGGCTGGTGCTGGCCACTCAGGAGGTGACACGAGGCTGGCTCAGGCGATTCGATCGCTTCTTTGGTGGAGGTGTCTTTCCGGCCGCCTTGAAAGAGGCGGTGGTGAGACCCTCCTTAAGAAGCCTTCCTGGACCCGGCTGTTTTAGGTAATTATCGTCCGGTCTCCAACCCGCCGCGGCGAAGGTTGTAGAGAGTATGGTGGCATATCAGTTTCCCTGCACCTGGATGAAACCGTCTATCTAGACCCGTTCCAGTCCGGTTTCCGGCCGGTTACAACACAGAGCGGCTTTGGTCGCGTTGGTGGATGATCTCTGGAGGGCCAGGGATAGGGGTTATCCCTCTGCCCTGGTCCTATTAGACCTCTCAGCGGCTTTCGATACCATCGACCATGGTATCCTGCTGCGCCGGCTGGAGGGATTGGGAGTGGGAGGCACCGTTTATCGGTGGTTCTCCTCCTATCTCTCCGACCGTCGCAGTCGGTGTTGACAGGGGCAGAGGTCGGCCCGAGGCGCCTCACTTGTGGGGTGCCGCAGGGTCGATCCTCTCGCCTTCTGTTTAACATCTACATGAAGCCGCTGGGTGAGATCATCAGTGGTTTCGCGTGAGGTATCAGCTGTATGCGGATGACACCCAGCTGTACCTTTCCACGCGGACCACCCCAACGGTTATCAAGTGCTGTCCCGGTGTCTGGAGGCCGACGGGTCTGGATGGGGAGAAACAGGCTCAAGCTCAATCCTCCAAGACAGAGTGGCTGTGGATGCGGCATCCCGGTACAGTCAGCTAAATCGCGGCTGACCATCGGTGGCGAGTCATTGGCCCCGATGGAGGTGCGCAACTTAGCGTCCTCCTGGACGAACGGCTGTCTTTGGAAGATCATTTGACGGCCGTCTCCAGGAGAGCGTTTACCAGGTTCGCCTGGTGCGCCAGTTGCGCCTTTCTGGACCGAGATGCCCTGTGCACAGTCACCCACGCACTCGTGACGTCTCGCCTGGATTACTGCAATGCTCTCTACATGGGGCTCCCTTGAAGGGCATCCGGAGGCTGCAGTTAGTCAGAATGCGGCTGCGCTGGTGATAGAGGAGCCCTCGTGGCTCCCGTGATAACACCCATCCTCGCAGACTGCACTGGCTACCTGTGGCCTTCCGGTGCGCTTCAAGGTTTTGGTGACCACCTTTAAAGCACTCCATGGCATAGGGCGGGTTATCTACGGACCGCCTACTGCTACCGAATACCTCTCACCGACCGTGCGCTCTCACAGAGAGGGACTCCTCAGGGTGCCGTCAGCGAGGCAATGTTGCCTGGCGACGCCCAGGAAGGGCCTTCTCTGTGGGGCTCCCACCCTCTGGAATGAACTGCCCCAGGACTTCGTCAGCTTCCGGACCTTGGACCTTCCGCATGAGCTTAAAACATACCTATTTAACTGCGCAGGACTGAGTTAGATTTTAGTTTGTGGGTTTTAACTTGGGTTTTAATTTTTTATATTTTTAATTATTAGGCTTTTGAATAAGTTTTTTAATTGTTTTTAGATTGTATTTATTGCTTTTAAATGCCTGTAAACCGCCCTGAGTCCTTTGGGAGATAGGGCGGTATATAAATATAAACAATAAATAAATAAATAAATAAATAAATAAATACCTGTAGTGGTAGCTTTCCTGTTAAAGAGTTCAGCCAGTGTACCGCTGAGCCCTGTATATGAAGTCTAAGGAGTTCCTATATATGAGCCATATATATGACGAACTAAGAAGAATTTTCCTGACAGTTAGAACAATCAATAATTGGAACAACTTGCTGCAGAAGTTGTGAACGCTCCAACACTGGGATCCTTAAGACAATGTAGGATAGCCATTTTTCTGAAATGGTGTAGGGCTTCCTGCCTGGGCAGGGGTATGGACTGGAAGACCTCCAAAGTCCCAACCAACTCTGTTATTATTTTATGTTAATTCATGCTATGTAGCTGACTATCAGCCCCAATTCTCTCGGTCCAGCCTCAGAATCCTGTGCTGGACTGTTAGTGACCTGTCTGTCCCTGTGGTTGCCACCTCCCTGAATCAGGAGGACCTGATAGCCCCTGGTGTGGCCTGGAATGGCACATCTCTTCTCTGGACCTCCCAGGAAAAGATGACAAAACTCTTGATTGGTATTCTACCTCTGCAGGGGCAGGCAAGAAGGAATAATCCACAGGCCACTCTATGTGTTGGTTCCTCTGAACCGTAAAATGCTTTCATTTTACTGTTACCTTGAGACTCCTGGTCAGTTTCTTTCCAAGGCATTCTGCAGCTGTCCTTCTGTATCTTCTATGCCTATGAGGGATGTTGGTCGCCAGAACCTTGTGAATGTGAGGTTCTGCAAAGGCATAATTCCTGCATATCTGATAGGATTTCTGTGTGACTGCGAAACCGCCAGTCAACTTCCAGTAAGTTTGTGCTGGTCTCACCATTCAGCTTGACTCTCCTGCAAGCTGAAACCAGCTGCTATTGGAGTCAATGGTGTGCCAAAAAACCGTCCCAAGTACATAGGACTGGAATCAGTAGATAGGCACCTTGCAGCAGATATGCCATAATATCTGGAATCACATTGGATGAATACTGGCTGTAACAGCCTGACCCGGCTGTGTCTTGGCCTAAGGAGCATACCATAATCCAACCTAAGCTCCTCTGATGGCTGAAGGGCCGAAACCGGACCCCCCAAAAACAGCCTGTTCTCTCCCAAAATGGCCGCCGAAACCAGCTGCCCCCCAATTGGCTCCCAAAAATGGTGCGAAATTCTAACGCCCGAGCCAGCCTTTGGTGCCTTACAGAATCCACCCTCTCTTGAGCCTCTCAGGAGAGCGGTGGCCTTAAACAGTCTGGGTTTTAAAAAGAAGTCCTCAGCTCCCAGACTGCAGGGACTGAAGTTCCGTTTTAAAAATCTCCACCGGAGTTGATACCAACTCAGCGCCGCAGTCTTACCACGCGGCACTTTTTTGGCGCTCTCTCAGCGAAGTAGATTAAAGGAGGACCCTCTGGATGTCCTCTGGGGTCCCCTAGTTCAAACGCACATTTTTAAGGCAAGCGGCCGAACCGCCGCAAAAAGGCTCTTTGCAGTGTTCGCGTGCGCCCTAATGGCCGCCGCTTCAAACCGCTGCCCAGCTGATTTACCCAGCACGATCAGGAGAATAGGGGAGAAGAGAAGGAAAAAAAAAATGGCACCAAGGAAAGGGAGAGAGACACAATCAAACATAAGAAGCAAAAGGAAAAGAAAAATAAAGGAAATCAAACCTCTAACTTCAGCAAAAAAACTCTTTTGCTGAAGAGCAACCCTTTCTTTTTCCAAACAAGCTCTGGACCGAGTTGAAACTGGGAGACTCAGCAGAGGGGGCGTCTCTACAATCAACCCGGTCCATAGAGCTACAAGTACAGAGTACTACCCATGGCTAGAGTCACAAGTCCCCAGCAGGAAAAAAGGCATGATTGTCCTGTCGAAGTATTAACCCAGTGGGAAAGGAAGTTCTTCATTCTTATTTCCACCCTTAATCCATTGGAACCAGTCTTTAATTTGGGGATGTGGGGGTGGGGAGACAATAAACTCTGCCACCATTTGGTAAAAAATTTTCATAACACTTCAACTGATAGAACATAAATGGGCCTTTATGTTTTTCCCAATCCTGAACTAACATTATGATTCATATTATAGTTATAGAAGAATCTTTAATTTACATAGTGGACATTGCATGGAAAAGTAAACAGTTATATATTAGAATTTGCCATGAAGTCACAATTAGATACGTAAGCCTGGTCTGTTTCAACATGTTCCATGCCATTTGCGATCCACTGTAGCACAATCTTTTCCCACCCTATTCTTTTTGGGGTGTGTGTGTCTTAATGCTGACATATCTACACATGGAACAATTTTTGATCTATTATTGCTTGTGGCAAAACCCAAAAAAACTAAATAGAGGACAGAGTATCTTGTATGTTTTCTACTATAATCTTTTTTCATTCCTTATAGTATAAATATAAATCATATAAATACAAATAAATTCCAATTTGTACAGATATAGATTTAAAAAAATTAAAGCCAGAAAACACTTACTTTTTCTACATGTTCCTTTATGGTCACAACAGGACAGATTACTTCTGAAGCTTCTACTGTAGCGGTAGTTTGTAGCAAGTAACTAGAACCAATGTTAAAAATATTTTAATATTGACTTATTAAAAAGAAAATGAAGAGTTTACAGTGCTTAACTCAGGGAATTCCCCCCCCCCCCACACACACACACAATATTAGACTTCAGGAAAGTGCTATCCATTAATCCCTGAGCCGGAAGAGAAATACATTGGCATAATATTTTCTGACTGCTGAGCCATCTGTCACAATAAGGAGCTGGCAACTGAAGTGGTCCTGTTTTAAGAATAAGGTAAAGGTAAAGGTTCCCCTCGCACATACGTGCTAGTCGTTGCCGACTCTAGGGGGCGGTGCTCATCTCCGTTTCAAAGCCGAAGAGCCAGCGCTGTCCGAAGACATCTCCATAGTCATGTGGCCGGCATGACTCAACGCCAAAGGTGCACGGAACGCTGTTACCTTCCCACCAAAGGTGGTCCCTATTTTTTCTATTTGCATTTTTACATGCTTTCGAAAATGCTAGGTTGGCAGAAGCTGGGACAAGTAACGGGAGCTCACCCCGTTACACGGCAGCAGTAGGGATTCGAACCGCCGAGCTGCCGACCTTTCGATTGACAAGCTCAACCTCCTAGCCCCTGAGCCACCACGTCCCTTTTAAGAATAGTGTTTAAGAATAGTGTTTGGTAAATTCTCCAAGTTTTTACTGCCCCTTCTAACAAAAACCCACCGCTATCAAAGAAATCAGCAGCTGCCATCCTTAAAATGTGGAGAAGGGTTAGGTGACCATAGGGAATTCTTGAAATGGTACATTCAGTTATCTGATTAACAAGCTGCAGGTACTTAGGTGCTCTGAGTTTGTGACCTGTTAATGCAGACTAATTAATCCTGAATGCAAATCTAGTGCATTTTTTGAGAGCACTTAGCTAACAGGTTGCAGACATGAAGTAGGGACACAAGGTAAAGTAGAAAAGAGTACCGTAATTGACAAAGGAGCTCTATCTTTACTACCACTATAGAGAAATGGAAAGGCCGGCAACAAGTCCAATTGTGAATGGTGGCACATGGAAATACCCTATGAAGCCATAAAGCCAAAATGGCATTGCCCTAATTCAAAGTAATAAAAGCAAAAGTGCAATCACATGAACCCCATTAATAAAAGACAAAAATGATGTAAGGCAGGGGTGTCAAACTCAAAGCCCGCGGGCCAGATGTGGCCACAGGGTAAGGGGTGAAATGTAAAATTTGTTACTACCGGCTCTGTGGGCATGGCTTGGTGGTGGTGGGGGTAATGTGGGTGGGTGTGGCCAACTTTTTTTTTTTACTTTTTACTTTTAAAACCATTTTTTTTACAACCTCTTCGGCTGAAGAAGCTGTAGAAAAAATGCTTCTAAAGGGTTCTGGCGATCCCAGCTGAGCCGCACGATCATCAGAGGCTTTTTTTTTTAGTTTTAAAAGCGTTTTTTTCAGCCAAAGAAAAAAATGCTTTTAAAAGTAAAAAAAAAAAAACTCTGATGATCGCACGGCTCAGCTGGGCATGTGGGGGGGGGGGCACAGGAATTTTTGCTACCGGTTCTACGAACCACCCACTGCCATTGCTACCAGATCAGGCGATCTGGTCCCAATCAGGAGCATTTCACCCCTGCACAAGGTGCTTAAATCTGGCCCGCAGAGCTGGCCTGGAAATATCAAAGGATCAGCCCATTTTTGGCCTACATAGCCTCCTGCAGCACTCTCCCGGCCGAAAATGGGCCGCACAGAGGCTCTGGACGGCCCACACGCGGCCCGTTTTTGGCCTCCACAGCACTCTGCTTACCTGGAAATATCAAAGGAATGGCCAGCGGTGCCTCTGCTGGCCAAAATGAGTGCTTGTGGTGCCCCACACAGCCTATTTTCAGCCTGCTGCAGCACTCTGCCAGCCAAAAATGGGCCGTGTGGAGGCCCCCCAAGGGCCATTTTTGGCCTCCCTGGCCTCAAGTAGCACTCTGCCGGCCAAAAATGGGCCACACATTTTCAGCCTCCACAGCCTTCAGCAGCATGACCCATTTTCGACCAGCAGAGTGCTGCAGGAGGCAAAAAATGGACCCTGTGGGGGCCGCGCAGGATCTTTCCATGGCCCAATTTTGGAGGAGGATTGGACTGGATTACAATTATGTGGCCTCAAGTAAGTGCCTGATCCGGATAGAAAACAAGCAACATCCTATGTTAATACTACAGTTTAATACCAGATTTTACATACTGTAGGTGTCAGGGTTCCCGACCAATCATGAGCCTCAAGCCAAGCTTCAAAAGAAATCCAGTAACTTATTAGGAGCTTCATGTGGGTACGAACCAAGTGAAGCCAACTCTGACCTCACTTAATTTGCACCTTGGCTGACCCTGTTTCCCCCTCCCCCCAAGGTGTGTCATCAGTCACATAGGCGGCTCAGTGGCTGAGACACTGAGCTTGTCGATCAGAAAGGTCGGCAGTTCGAATCCCTAGTACAGGTCTCCTGTGTGAGCAGGGGGTTGGACTAGATGACTTCCAAGGTCCCTTCCAATTCTGTTTCTGTTATATACTCCCCAACAAAGCAATTACACTGGTTGTAGAAGTCATTCCCTCAGGCCACTGTGGGCCCCCCTGGAGATGACCTTGACGCTGCTGGAATGTGCTTTGTTTTGACTGAAATGCAAGTTCCTCAATGCAGCTGTGAAGCTCGGTTTTCCCATCCCCCTATCTAGGGCAACTCGAGAGCAGGTCAGGAATGCTTCGCAAGTTGACAGTAGGTCCATTTAATCTGCAATCAATCTATAATTGACAGCCATTTCTATTTACTATCCTGGAAATTTTATCATGCTGTTTTATCATGTTATTTATCTACTGTATTTTTATTATTAGCTGAATAATAAAAATACAATAGTAGAAATAGCCTTTCTGCCTTGAAAACCAATTTACTATTAAATAATGAGGTATAAATTTAGAAATAAAACGTTTAGTGGAGTATGAATAATAAGTAACAAATGTTTGCCAGTAATATCTGGTAGAAGAGATAGGATAATGGTTAAAGAACTGTGGAAAGAAAGAAAAGGAAAAAAATGTATCTTGAGCCTGTGGTCAAACACCCACCATAGCCATGCCCACCCCTGCCCATGCCCACCCCTGGCCACACACTACCACAACTCCAGCTTTCCGAAGTCAAACACAACCCTAATGTGACCCTCAATGAAATCAAGTTTGACACACGTGATGTAAGGTATCCATGATGGTTTAAACTATACAGTACAGGACTAGAACTTTAAGAGAATGCTACTTCTATTTCTAGACAAATGTCTAGCACTGCAGGGTGCTGCCTGTTGTGCCTCGTCCGCTTTCCCCGCAGCCGGGGCCTTCTTATCTGCTTCCGAACACTGAGGAATGTCCTAGCATGCCTCCCAGACCCAGCCCTGGCTCCATGCCCAGACAGGCTGAGGAAGAAGAAGCGCCTCCAGCCCCCAGCCCTGGCTCCATGCCCAGGCAAACGGAGCAACTAGACCCCTCCCCCTCCCCCACAGCATGTGAGCCTGAGGAAGGTCAATTACCAACAGCTGCAGACTGGAGTGACCCTCGCTTCAGGAGAATTGATAAGCGGCGTTAACAGAAGGAAGGGAGGGGCAGGCCGGGATAAGTGCTGAGTCATGTAGCCACACCCCATGGCCTATATAAAGGATCTGCTTTCTGGCATTCTCTGAGTCAGGCAAAGTCTACCTTATCTTGCTGAAATCACTTTCTGGTCTCCTGCCTGCCTTGAGAACTTTGCTAGGACTTTGGCAGAGCTGCAGAGGCATGCCTGCTTCGGATTTCCCTGACCCGGCCGTCAGCGGAGGAGTGGGACACGACACTGCCTCTGTCTTTCCTGCAGCTATATGGCCAGAGCAGAAGTATATTCATAGCTGATTAAAGTAACCCAGTTCTATTCATATTAGCAACCATATTGTCAATGAAGTATGCTAGATAAGATCTATTGGAAAATCTGAATCTGGTGCAAAATATAACTTTAAAATTTGAACAGCTAAAGACAACTCTTATATAAGTCTGTTTTGGGTTGGATATGAAATGAGGACAACTTTCTAAGCACATGACATCAAAAAATTATTACCAGCTAGGGATAAACTCTTGGTGAGATAAACATTGAAATTTTTTTTTGTACAATATAACTAAATATTTTGATATAACAGCCAAAGACTGCATATACAAGATACTAACAGCCAAAACAAGCAAGACCTTGGCCTTTTTGAAATACATTAGGTCTTAAGCATTCTAGATGCCTTTTATTAAAGTTTTCAATTCTGTATCTGAACTTGACCATATTTATATCAGTCAGTAGATTACCCTTTATATTAATACATATATACCAACATAATTTGAATACCAATATGCATTTGAAGAACACTAACCATGTGATCTTGTCCTTAAAAAGGCAAAAGAGGCTTCGCAGGTAAGCCAGTGACTTTGAACTATAGAGGATAAAGCCAATGTCTAGTTGACAGGACTGACAATGCAATGTGTTGTAGGTGCTGGAAAAAAAAACATGAAATCAGTTAAACATTCTAGATTATGTTCCATACATCTTTACAGTCTGTGTATCTTTATACACACACACACACACACACACAATGAAAATATATATGAAAATATATCAATATCAATACATGAACAGTGAGGCATCTCTGGGTATCATTCATTTAAATACAAGTAGTAATGATAGTATTATTATTTGTTATTTAGATGATACTTATATAATTATGTTATTATACGTATTTGTGATAAAATATAGGCCTTCATTATTTAGTTGTTCAACATTTTAGTTTCCCATTCCAATGACAATAACAATATCATTAAAACATAGTGTCACCATCTTTCAACATCTAATCTTTATATCTAGCTATTACTTTTAGTATATTATATAAAAATACGCATACTATTCTCCCTATTTCTTGTTTCTGCCTGTTCTAGCTCCTAATAAAGCTAATCTTGTTACATAACATTTCCTCTATCCATCATCTCTTGCCCGTTTTAATATTTCAATTCTTGTTCGTTTTTTAACTTGCCTCCCAAATTCCTCCCTTGAGTCTTCATCTCTATCTCTATCTTTCCTGGTTAGCTTAAGTATTTCTTCCATCTCTACTATCTTTTACTGCGAAGCCTCCAGAGGATCTGCCCAAATCTCTATTTTCTTTTCAAAGATATCTTTATTTATCCAATATCATTTTTTGGTCTTTTAGCATGTATTGTCCCTGAATTGCTTTGTAAGTTTTTATTGCCTTCTCTTTCTTATCTTGTTTTATTTGTTGATTTGTCCATTTTATCTTTTCCCCTCGTCTCTTTATTATCTCCTCTTTTTCCTGGGCTTTTTGATCATTAGTCATTATCCCTTGTGGAGCACTTTCTAATTTCCCATTTATGTTATTCATTAAATCCATTATCTCCCTGTGATTCCTTGTCAAGATATAAATGCTTTGAAACTTCGACATCATTTCTTTTTGAAACCCACTTATTTCTTCCTGCTGAAACATCTTCCTTTAAAAAGTCCCAGTATAGCTTAATAGTCTGTCAGTGGTCTATCACTGCCCCAGAATCTCAATTATCTTTGATCTCAAAAAGTTGACCTGAAAACCATTTACTAAGTCCAGACATTTCTCCTCAGGGAATACAGTAATATAGTTCTTTATGTTCCATAGTTAGTCAGTTTAGCTCTTTTTAGGTAATCCAGGAATGTCTCCTAAAGTCTACTCTATAAGTTCAATCATAACTCCTGATTTGAAAGTCACTTTAATTAGATGTCTTCCGTATTTTCACCATTAAAACTCTAGTAGTCTTGGAGCAGATAAGTATAGAGCAACAGATACCACAGCAATCCTCCAGGTGTTATTTCCACTTTCTCCTCTATTTTATCAGTATTTTTCCCAGGGTTGTAAGAGTATACTGTCTATTTCATTTACCAATAGGTGGCACTTTCAGCTTAATTTCAACATTGCACAAATTCTAACAGGTTCTGTTTGTATTCATTCAAACAGATAATCAAAATTCTGACAAGTAATTCCAGATTTTAAAATGCCTTATTGCCAGTAAAAATGAGAGATCTAATCTTTTAAAGGTTTTGCTCTCTCTTCTTAAAATCTTCTCATTTGGGTCTGTAATTTTTCTCTATGTAGTTGTTTGCCTCTTAAACAAACTTTTCAGAGTCTCTTTTCCAGAGTTACTGTATTTTTCTGAGTATAAGATGCACCTTTCCCCCCCTATTGAGGGAGAGTGAAAATTTGGGTGTGTCTTATACACCCAATGTAGCCCCACCCAGCCTCTGAAACAGAGGTTTCAGAGGCTGAAAAAAGCCTCTGAAACCTCTGTTTGAGAGGCTAAAAAAAAAGCAAGGCATAGAGCTCACAACCAATGAACCTGTTGCTAAAGTTCACCTCTGGGAACAGCTGATTGGGGGTATTCCGGGAGGCTGATCCACCCCAATCAGTTTTTTTCTTATTTTCCTCCCCAAAAACTAAGGTGTGTCTTATACTCCAGTGCATCTTATAGTCCAAAAAATATGGTAATTTTCTTTGGGGTGGGTTTTAGGTAAAAAAAGTCACCTCACCAGTTCTAGTCACTGTTCATCCACAACACTCCAGCACATTCTTTGTTTCTTTGCCTACCCTGGCTTCACAGCTGCCACTCCACTTTATTGTTGGCTGAGAGGGAATTAGCCTTGGGTCAAGCAGGACAGCCGCCATTCTCCTTGACCTACAGGGCACCCCTCCACTCTTTGTCACCCCTGCAGGGTGACTTTAGCCCCTTATTGGGCCCTCCAATGAGGGGATTCAGTGTGATATCGCAGAGCCCTGCTGTTTGCATCCGATAGCGCCAGGATGTTAACCGGAAGTCCTACAATCTGTGTATCTTGAGCCTCATGAGTAATTAGCTCTTGGTTCTGCACTTGTAAAAGAATTTGCAATCATAGAACATCAATCAGTAATACTTTTATTCTTTCGGGACTTTTGTATTTTTATTTTACTCTCTTGTTTTTTACAGCTGATATACCCTGTTTCCCCCAAAATAAGACATCCCCTGATAATAAGCCCAATCGGGCTTTTGAGCACATGGCAATAAGGCCAAGTGCTTATTTCAGGGTTCAAAAAAATATAAGACAGGGTCTTATTTTGGGGAAATACGGTATATACATATTGGGCTTTTCCTGCCAAATCCATGAGTATGGGTTGAGGTCCATAAGTACATTCCAGGCACTGACCAAGACCTCTATTGAACTGCCCATCACGTTATTGGTGAAAAACCAATTTCCATGAGGACCCCAACAGAAATAGTAAACAGTTCAAGAATCATAAACATAGTCTAAACTTAGATAACTTTAGAACAGTAAGCCTGTTTATAAGGAGCTGACACTTGGCAAGTGCTTCAGAAAGCAGTGATGCAGGCCACTGTCTCCTGCAGCTATACTGACCATGGAGGGCACATCTCAACACCAGAGCAGAGGGAGAATGTCCATAGCTGATTAATGTAAACCAGATTATCCCCTATTTGTTTGATTTATTTATTTATAAAATTTATCAGTCGCCTACCTATCTTACCTCAAGATAATTTTGAACGACTTATAATCATAAAAAAACAAACTATATAAACTAAAAACATAAGTTAATATAAAATTCAGAATACCACAATCCAATTAAAAGATGGGGGTTGGATCTGTTGTTAATCGATCAACCACCTCCACAGTGATACCCACAGGGGTCCAAGTTAAATGGCAGAGAAAGGTTTTTAGGTTCTTTCGGAAGATCAGGAGGGTCGGGGCCCACCTCGCACCAGGGGCAAGATGTTCCACAGGGCAGGTGAAAGGGCAAAGAAGGCCATTTTCCTGGATCCCTCCCACGGAAATAATCAGGCTGACAGGGGTCCATAGCATGCCTCTTCTGCTGGCACGGATGGGACAGGTGAATCCCTTTGAGATGAGACAGTCCCTCAAGTAACCTGGACCCATGCCATGAAGGGCTTACAGATGATTACCAACACCTTGAATTACACATGGAAGCAGACTGACAGCCAATGTAGCTCATGGAGCAGTGGTATTACATTAAGAATATTAAGTATGCTAGGTAAGATCTATGGCAAAATTTGTGTCTGAAGATGTAAAATATGGCTTTAACAGTGGAATAGATGAAGACAATGTTCATATATGGCCATTTTTGGTTGGATATGAGACAATTCCATGAAGACATGATATCAAAAAATGGTTACCAGGTAAGGATGAACTCTGAAGGAGATGAGCATTCAAAAAACTAAGAATGTTAGCAATCACACTGTCAATGAAATGTGATACATAAGATCTATGGCAAAAACTCCATATGAAAAATCAGATAGAGCATTTGAAATTTAAGTATGTTATTTTAAATATGATAAAGGTAGAAAATTTCTAGAGTAAAGGCAAAAATGCTTTCCTTCTCTTAGCATATTTGGATTAGGATTTTTTGGTAAAAAAAATCTGCATGTGTTTTAAGGTTACATTGTTGTCTTACAGGCATTCAAAACACTTAACTAAATCACAAGTAAACATTGGAAAGGTTTTCAAAAAGATACTCACCAACCAATGAGGTCTCCTTCAACACAGACTATCAAGTTGTCTTCCACAACAACATCTTTTGTGACCTCTGCAGAAAATAAAAGCAGCACTGGAATATCAGCAATACAAACTTTTTTTTTTTGTCTTAGTGGTTTCCCACAAGTGGAGAATTCACTTTTTGGGATCATTTTTGTAACAAGAATTGACCAACTTTATGTCTTCATATTAGCAATAAAAAGGTTCTCAAAACTATTACTTTTTAGTTTAGGCAACAATACTTTTTGATTTTGCAAAAAAGAAAACAAAACCCCATCAAACAAAACAGCCCACAATCTTTCTAGACTCTTGGGTTGCAAGAAGAGACAGCTATTGGTAGATGACACACATACACCACCTGACTTTTGGATGTCGTACACTGTCCCTATGCAACATGCAACATGTTCATACGGGTGTAATATAATATGATGTTATATACATATCTATATGGGAATGTGTGCTAGTTATTACTTATTTGGGTTTAGGGATTTCTTTTTCTTTTATTTATTGAGATATATTCTGTGTTTCGGGGGCGGGGGGGCTGCACCAAGGGAGGCTCATTCAATCTCATGGTACACGTGTTGTGCATTTGATTTGATTTGATTTATTCCTGAATAAACTTTCCCTTCCAAATGTATTGTATTTATCTCTCAATAAAAAATAAAGTGACAGTAACCACATTCAAGAAAAGAACCAATCTGCAATTCCTATTGTGCTCTAAACAAACTAGCCTGCTCTTATTTATTACAGTAATTTATATGCTACTTGTACATCAGACACATAGGTGCTTGGGCCTTCCGGTGCCAAGATTTTTCTACATCTGGTCCTAGATGAGGTAGCATTGCCTCAAGACTGACTTGGGAATCAATCCGAGGGGCTCTTCTTGTATTCTTGGCTTCTCCTAGAAGAGCAGGTGATAGCCGTGATTAAAAGGGCCTTTGCACACCTTCAGGTTGTGCAATAAATTATGCTCATTCATGTTCTCATGACCTCCCTTTGAATTATTGCAGTACACTCTATACGGAGCTGCCCCTAAATAACATTAAAAAACTTCAGCTGGTACAGGATGCAGCTGCACAAGTTGTAAATAATGTCAGCTATTTGGTACTTATAACATTATTGCTTTATGAGCTGCATTAGTTGCCAGTGGGTGTCTGGATACTATTCAAGGCGATAGAATGGCGGTGAATGGCGCAGGCTGGTAAGGCCTGTTATTAAGAACAGCCTGTTATTAAGAACACAAAGCCTGCAATTACTGCAGGTTCGAGCCCGGCCCAAGGTTGACTCAGCCTTCCATCCTTTATAAGGTAGGTAAAATGAGGACCCAGATTGTTGGGGGGGCAATAAGTTGACTTTGTAAAAAAATATACAAATAGAATGAGACTATTGCCTTATACACTGTAAGCCGCCCTGAGTCTTCGGAGAAGGGCGGGGTATAAATGTAAACAAAAAAAAAAAAAAAGAATCATACAGCTAGAAGGGACTTCAGAGGTCTTCTAGTCCAACCTAGAAGTCCAGCCAAGGCAGGAGTCCTTATATGGGGGTGTATGTTATTTTAATATTTGGGCAAATTTAAATCAGTTTTTTAAGGGATGTTTTAATTATTGTGTATATCTGTATTTTATCTGCCTGTTCACCGCCCTGAGTCCTTCGGGAGAAGGGCGGTATACAAATTAAAATATTCATTCATATTCATTCATTCATACCATCCCAGACAGATGGTTCTCCAATCTTTTCTTGAAAACCTCCAGTAATGAGGCACCCGTAGTTCCGGGAAGCAAGCTGTTGCATTGATTAATCATTCTCACTGTCAGGAAATTCCTTATTTCTAAGTAGGATCTCCCTGACAAGCTTCCACCTACTGCTTCTTGTCCTGCCCTCAGGTGCTATGAAGAATAAATTGGCCCCCTCCTCTGTGACAGCCCTTCAAGTATAGACTGCTGCAAGGTTTCTTTTTAATTATTTCAAGGCTCAGCCATAAATGACGCTTATCCAAATTCTACAGGGAGAAAAGTGACGAATTATGCTAATGCTAATTAGTTAGAGGAAAACGCGTCTAAATCAAGTACGATGTTTTGCTCTTACACGCACGCACACACCCCCTCCACTTTCTGGAGACAAATGGCCACGGACGGTTTCACACTTAACAAGCACAACGCCTGTATGTCCTAGCCAGCGAGAGCCCCATAAGCATCCTTGATGCAGATTGACTCGCATTTTTCTACTGCCTTACTAACTAACTTTCGGTGCCCCTCGAAACTTCGCCGATTCGCACCTCCTGGGACTTCGACTTTAGTATGTTCATTCTGCGTGGCAAAACACCCGATCAACTCACTGAAACAAACAAAAAGGCGGAGTTTCTCCTCGTGCGCGCACAAGTGGAGCGAGTCTCCTAATACGACCCGGCAGCGCCGGCACTGATAGATCACGCAGTCCTCTAGCCTGAGTCGCCGAGCGCCCAGGACTCGCTCTCCGGGGCTCTCCCGCTTCGTTGAGCTTCGTTGGGCTTGGCAACCGGACCGCGTCCCGGGTTCTGCCCGCTCTACCGTGATTGTGCCGCCCACCTGGGGCTCCTCAAACAAAAGCCGCAGTTTTTTCCGTATGGACATCACAGCCTCCCGCCAAAGATTCAAACTTGGCTCCCGTCTTCCTACGACGCCGATTTGCACCCCTTTGAGCTCGTGTCCGGGTGGTTAGTAAGGACCACCACCCCCTTCTCTCTCCCCGCTCATTGGAGAAGACGCCTGTTCGTCTTTCGCTTTTACCTAATCGAGTTGCGAGAATTCGAGCACCGAAGCTTTCAGGTAGGTTTCTGAAATAACAAAACCGCCCCGTTTTCATCCTGGAATCTGATTGGCTTTACCAGCAAGGGCTCCGCAGAGACCTCGCCACGATTGGGAAGTTTGAAAATAGAGGCGGGACCGAAGAGGCCCTCGTGGTTCAATCTTAGCGTCTCTGAGAAGAAGGAATTAATTGACTGTTGGGCTTGTAAATGCCAGTCATGGAGGTGATTTCTTCGTGTCAATTGGAGGCGCTCAAATACAGCGAATTGCAGTGCCTGGCCAAGTCGGTGGGGTTAAAGGCTAACCTCAAGGTGAGCCCTGGGCTGGCCATGCGGGTGGAGAAGCAAAAATAGTGGGCTTAGATGCGTAGAAAGTAGCGAGCCGGGACATCGGGTTCCCGACCAGCCCTTTTGAGCAAGGTTCCCGCCTCGAACTAAACTTGGAAATGGACGTAATGCGAGTCGTGGATCTTGCCGTTGCAGGATTGTGACTTCGGTAGACTGCTTGGATTTTATTACGCGAAGCAGTCCGTTCACTAAAGCAGGGCTGAACGAGTCCGATGTAGTACAGGTAGCCCTCGACTTGCAACAGTTCGCTTAATAACCGTTCAAAGTTACAGCGGCACTGAAAAAGGCGACTTGTGACCATTTTTCACACGACCGTTGCAGCATCCCCATGGTCATGTGATTTACATTCGGATGCTCGACAACTGACTTGCTTTTATGACCTTTGTTGCAGTAACTTGATTTATAACAACCTTTTTTGATAATTGCTCTCAAATGATTTTCTCTTAGGCAGCCAAGCTGTTAAATGCATTAAAGAAGCACTTCTGTGAAGAAAATGAAAATACGGTAAGGGCACAACATTTTGACAATTTAATTAGCATTATATCTAGCAATGGTATCTTAAAATAGAGTAACTCTTGTTCCTTCGATATAATGAAAGCACATTATTTAGCTGTCTGGCTATGGATTTTGTAGAAGTAATTTCATCTCTACCAGCATATTCATCTGATTTTCTTTAGCATAACAGTTTCAGGGGCATAAACTGCTATGAACAAGCTGCTTATAGGCTGTTGCTAACTGAATAATACCTTACAGTTTGTCACTGAAATAAATAATATGAACATGATCAGAAAATGGCTTTCTTTTGTGTAGGGTATCAAAAAGACATCCCCATGTACAGATATTGAGGAAAAGAATGGCAGTCAAATCTCCATAAATCTATCCACAATCACCAAAAGGCATAGAAAATGGACAGAAGATAATGCCCAGCAAACTACACAAGAAAATCTTAATAAAGAAAAAATGGAACTGGATTCAGAGAAAGAGGTGATACTATTTATATGAAATGGTAAAATGCATAAAAGTTCTTAGTTTTTCAGTTTGGTTGATTTATTGTGACTATCAAGAGCTGGCAGAAGAGTATAAAATAGAAATATAATATATCTCATAGTAATTTATGAACTCAGCAGACTTTTTTGACTTTATTACATTAGTAATCTATTCACTAAAGCCGGGCTGAACAATACTGATTTAGTACTGCGTGTTTCAAACTTGGCAATGTTAAGATGTATGGATTTCAGTTCCACACATTAATTGTTTAACGGAACATAACTTTTGAAATGCCATGTAATTTATTTTGCAACATTTATTCTATTGCCAGAAGGTTGAAGTTTCTATGTATGCTTCTGAAACTTTTCTCTAGCCTTATTAACAGTGTCCCTTTTCTGTCAGTAGATTTATATATTTTACGGAACTACTGTAATAACAGTGTACTCAGTGGAATAGAAATTGTATATGAACACATTTGCATAGATACTTTGCCTGTGTGAGAAAATTGAAGTGAAACTCCATTATATGCTTCCAGTAATTCTTCTGGTTATATATGATAAATTTGGGAGCACAAACAAAACATTTCAATTTTAGGTTTTGTTCCAGTATATGGTTTCCTGAATATATTTGAATATATGGGTAATATTAGGTTATGATGGCAATTGGGCCTGGGAATGCCATCATAAAACAATGTGTTTACAGCATGATTGTATTGCTTAGGGACACCTATCCCAGATCATTAAATGGGAAGAGAGAATTTCAGGCAACGAATGTGGCGTGTGGGTGTTAGAGGGTGCTATCACATCCTGCATATATGTAAGATCCCATTTACCATTTTATGCTTATATAAAATTCCACTTGGATTAAATGAACCATCAACAGATCTATTTGTATTTAATTAAGCATTTATAATGGAAGGGAGAGACAATTTGACCTATATTTTTGAATTGCAGGTTCCAATATCGTTAAATTCTGAAGGGAACCCGGATGCAGGATTTGAAAAGATACTGAAGATAAAGCAAAATGATGAATCACAAAGCAGTGGAACAGCAGGAAACTTAGAAGACTTTGTCACTCCAAGTCAGCGAAAAGGAAGAAATTCTACTAGGCAAAAAGGAGTTGAAAGTAATGTGCATTTATAAGTG
This sequence comes from Ahaetulla prasina, assembly GCF_028640845.1. NCBI lineage: Eukaryota > Metazoa > Chordata > Lepidosauria > Squamata > Colubridae > Ahaetulla > Ahaetulla prasina. Next base: position 305,343,612 of record NC_080539.1, on the reverse strand, counting down.
GAAAACTTGTTTTGCTTTGCCATTTAGGACAACTGTGTGGGCAGCTTTTCTGATCTTTATCACTCGCTTTTGTCATCTGTAAAGCACATAGAATTTTCAGAAACTAGTTTGAAAAGGAACAAAATCTGAGAGCAGCAGTATTTGGTGTTGCCCTAACAATCCAGCCCTAAACAATGTGATGGAAGCTCAGATACTATAAATGTGCAGTATTTTGTGGTATGTTTTAGCTCTGACTAGATAATCCATATTACAAGCAGGATAGCACCTACTACAAGTAGTTCTCACTTAACCGTTAGTTCAGTGATTTTGAAATTATGACTGCGGCTGAACGAATGTTTTGACCAATCCTCTAAATTATGGCCATTGATGTACCCCCATCGTCACATCATCAAAATTTGGATGCTTGGCAGCTTCTCCATTTAGGACCTCAACATGTGCTTCAAGTCCCCCCCCCCCCAATCACTTGACTATTGCCAGTGCTCCCTATTCCCACTGCTTCCAGATGACCTTTATTTTCCTCCCGCTGCTGACAAGGCGTGCCCAGCTAAGGTAGCTACTAACTTCCCAAGGCCAGAAATATATAAGGTGTTTGGCTAATGACTCAACTGGAACCGTTGTGCGAAGTGGTCCTTTCACCTGATGTTTCACTTAATGACTGCTTTGTTTAGATTTCAGTCCCACTTAGGGTCGTTAAACAAGGACTTTTTGTATAATAACAAACTGCTTAAAAGAAAATGTGGCTTTGTATCCTCTACGTTTTAAATTAGTAGCTTGAGCGAAATAATCTAATTTAAAGCTGATTGAACGCATGAACTGTGATGCTTGATGGAACTATGCAAAATGAAGTTTGACCAACTTACAACTTGAGAAGCTTATGAATCTTTTTAATTATTTCATATGTTTACTGCAGGTAAAAGTTTACTGGATTCTCTTTCTGGGAAGAAAACTAAATTGGGGAAAAAAGGAATAATTTCTACCACCCCAGGTATGTATTTTAATATAATTACCGTAAAATTAAGATTGCCAGGACAAATATCAACAACCTCAGATATGCAGATGATACCACTCTAATGGCAGAAAGTGAAGAGGAACTAAAGAGCCTCTTGATGCGGGTGAAGCAGGAGAGTGCAAAAGTTGGCTTGAAACTCAACATTAAGAAAACTAAGATAATGGCATCTGGCCATCTCAATTCCTGGCAAATAGATGGGGAAGAAATGGAGGTAGTGACAGATTCATTTTCCTGGGCCCCAAGGTCACCACAGATGGGGACTGCCAAGAAATTAAAAGACACTTGTTCCTGGGGAGGAAAGCTATGGCAAATCTAGAAAGTATACTAAAAAGCAGAGACATCACCCTGCCAACAAAAGTGCGTATAGTCAAGGCTATGGTTTTCCCAGTTGCAATTTATGGCTGTGAAAGTTAGACCATAAGAAAAGCTGAGCACCAAAGAATTGATGCCTTTGAAGAAGGTGCTGGAGAAGACCGGTCAGTCCTAGAGGAGATCAACTCTGACTGCTCTTTAGAAGGCCAGATCCTGAAGATGAAACTCAAATACTTTGGCCACCTAATGAGAAGGAAGGACTCACTAGAGAAGAGCCTAATGCTGGGAAAGATTGAGGGGCAAAAGAAGAAGGGGGCGACAGAATGAGGTGGCTGGATGGAGTCACTGAAGCAGTAGGCGTGAGCTTAAACGGACTCCAGAGGATGGTAGAGGATAGGAAGGCCTGGAGCAGTGGTTCTCAACCTTTATAGTGCTGCGACCCCTTTAATACAATTCCCCATGATGTGGCGACCCCAATCATAAAATTATTTATCGCGCCTGAAGCCATATTGGCTAGCGATCTGAACTGCTTGCGATTGCCTTGAGGACGGAGGCATTAAAGCAAAGACTCCTCCCCTATTAAGTTTATTGCGCCTGAAGCCAGATTAGGCTAGCGATTGGGAGTGATTGCAGCTGGCTTGAGAGGGAAACATCAGAGCAAAGATTTCTCTCTTTTTTAATTCTTCGTGCCTGAAGCCAAATTCGGCTAGCGATTTAAAGAGCCTGCAGCTGGCTTGTGGAGTCAACCATTGGAGCGCGATTCTTCGACTTGCAAGTGTACTTCCCATATTTCCGATGGTCTTAGGCGACCCCTGGCAAATTGTCATTTGACCCCCAACAGGGTCCCGACCCACAGGTTGAGAACCGCTGGCCTGGAGGAACGTTGTCCATGGGGTCGCAGTGGGTCGGACACGACTTTGCAACTAACAACAACAAATACACAGAATATAAACAAGAATATACTTGTTTATAAATCAAAAGACTGGAGAGAAATGGGAAAATATATTACACTGGAAACTTTTCAGCAACAGTGAGGAACACCACCACCCCAATATTAAAACAATAGCTACTTTATTCTATAGGCATTTTTAATCAGTGTTCTGTTTAAAAATAGATCATATGCATATAATATATAAGTGCATATGATCAATGGTGAAATCTGAATTGGTTTACTACCAGTTCGCTGGCTGCGCATGTGCACTGTGTGCACAACGCACCAAATGTGAGGTGCATGCACACAGTGCACGCCAAAAGGAGACATGGGATAAGTAGAACAGTGCATGGGGGGGTGATCAGCTGTGGCGCGCCATCTTTTTTTTTTTACTTTTAAAAGCATTTTTAATGCTTTTTAATGCTTTTAAAAGTACATAGTAAATAGGTTGTAAAAAAATGCTTTTAAAAGTAAAAAAAAGGCTCTGATGATCACGCAGCTCAGCTGTGATCGTCAGCCTTTTTTTAAAACATTTTTTAAAAGAAGCGGCAAGTGGGCGATTGGGTGGGCAGGGGGGAGGGGTTTTTGCTACCAGATCTCTGAACAACCCGCCGCCATAGCTACCGGATTGGCCGATCCAGTCCGAATCGGGAGTATTTCACCCCTGCATATGATTGCACATTACCCTCTATCCTTCCTTTGGTGACAGCAAAAAAGAATAAAACAGTGTGCAGATAGAGTGAGCTGTAGAAAAAGATGTTGAGACTGCGGAGAAGAACAACAAATATGATTAGGGGACTCAAGGCTAAAGCATGAATGGTTGCAATAACTGGGTATGTCTAGTCTAGCAAAGAGAAGGACTATGGGTGATATGATAGTAGTCTTCCAATGTCTAAGGGGCTATTACAGTGATGGCGAACCTTTTCAGCACCAAATGCCAAACAGGTTGCGTGGAAGCGTCGCTCACACATGCACACCCTCATCGGGGCTGCACTCTGGAAAAGCCGAACTTCCAGGTTCTAGCATGCATGCACGCCCGACGATCAGCTGGCCGGTACATTTGCACAGGCCAGTTTCCGGCATTGCCATGCCACAAAGGGATCACACTCCGGAAAAGCCAAACTTCTGGGTTTTGGCATGCATGTCCACCTGAAAATCAGCTGGCTAGTGTGCATGCACGGATCAGTTTTCGGCACCGCCACTCACATGAAGGACAGCTGCTCGTTGCATGCACGTGCGTGCCAGAAACCCAGAAGACAAACAGGCAAGGCTGCATGTGTTGGGCGACATGGCTTCACATGCCACTTTGGGCACACATGCCACAGGTTCGCCATCACAGGGCTATTACAAAGAAGAGAGGATCAACCTGAGAGCAGGACAAGAAGTAACAAATGGAAACTTATCAAAGAGAGATCCAACCTAGATCTAAGGAGAAATTTCCTGACAGAACAATTAATCAGTGGCTTGCCTCCAGGAGTTTGTGGGTGCTCCATCAGGAGGTTTTCAAGAAGAGTGGACAATCATTTATCTAAAATGTTATAAGGTCTCCTGCTTGAGCAGTGGGTTGGACTAAAAGACTTCCAAGATCTCTTCCAACTCTTATTCTGTTATTTCATGGCGAAAAAAATGAAAGAACACATTGTGTGTGTATTAGAGGAAGGGAAGAAATAACTGAACTTAGAGGGAAAGAAAATATATATTGAATCTAAACAATATACAGGGTATATCAAAGTCAGGGCCCACAGGCAATTTATTGTCTAAATTACATTAAATGTTCAAAATGGATGCTACTTTGTTCTGAATGCTTTCTTGTTCATTTCACACATGACACTTGAATATTCCAAAGTATAGTTTTTTGTAAAAAGTTAATGAAATGTGATTGGTCTATGGTAACAGCCCCCAACCTTTCAGCTGCCAAGGACCGATTCCATGGAGGGCGGTTTTTCTGTGGACTGGGGGAGGCTGGATTTGCGTGCTGCCTAGATCCTGCATATGTGCGGATGGGGCTTTGTTTACAGACCATTTCCAGGCATGCTACGTATGGGACTCAACTTTTGGTATGCCTTATATAGTTTATAGCATTATTTAAATTGAAAACTAAAATAAACATTCCAAAATAAATTTACTCCTTTGTTTTAAAAAAATAATTTGTCGCTTTGTATGTCTTCTCTGGGTGTGCCTTAAAACATTTGCCCATGAACCTATTACTTTAAAAAAAATAGCTGACTGTTCTTGTTTCAATATCAGGTAAATATTTAATTTTAATGTTAAGCTGCATGTTACAATGAATTGGCAATAATGATAAGAAAAATCTGAATAATAAACTTTTCAATATTGTAGATTTTAAGAAACTTCATGAGGCTCAGTTCAAGAAAATGTTATCTATTGATGAATACATTGAAAGGAAAAATAAAATGATGTGTAATTTCAGCAATGCAGTTAATGAGATCAAGGTAAGTGATATTTCTCCTACCTCAATTACATGAAGATTAAATTGAATGAAATTACGGTATGTCCCTCATTCAGTCTTACTTAGAAGAAGGTATAGATGTCTTATTAAAAAAATTAGCCTATCTTCTCTTTGGAGGTAGTCTTATCAATTTTTTCTTTGAGCCCCTCAAAAGATAGGGATAGTTATGTCATGGTCAAGCTTCCCATTTACTGGAAATATTGAAACCCTGGCCAATTTAACAAAGGTAAGTCCAATGATTCGTTTAAGGGATTGATTGATTGATTGATTTGTTCACAGTTCTGGAAAACCTGTTCTCTAATAATAACAATATGAAAAACAATATTTTTGCCTAACTAGCAAATACAAGTGGTGTGTCCTGCTTACATATATAATAAACAGGGAGAAAAGCCCTGAGCTTGTGTTGTGTTGCATAGGAGGCCTTGCTGTGGAAATATAAAATCCCCCCGCCCCTGTAGGTTTAGGGAAAAGCCATTATTGTGTTCAAAATAGCAACTCGAGCAGTTAGGATGAAGGATGATGAATAAGAAGGAATTGTTGTGGTCTGTCAGCAGCCTACAGAGCTGGCAACGGAGTCGGACAGCGATGAGGCTGAGGTGAGGCCAGGGCCATCAGGAAGTGAGGTGCATACTCCAGAGCCTCCAGAGCCTGACAGTAGTGAGGCAGAGGAACAGGAGGAGCCTGTTCCTAATGCACGCATGAGAAGAGCTGCCAGAAGACAAGAGCAGCTCAAGCAGAAGGATAACTTGGGAGTAGGGCAAGAAATGATTGGCCCCTCCCATAAGGCTTAAAACAGACCAGCACTGGTGTTTCAGCTTTGCCGGAAAACAACGTTGTAGCTGCGTCTTCTGCTTTGTGTACGTCTTTGTTTTTGTGGCTTCTGGACGTTTGCCAGGAAAGGCCTTTGGAAGTTTGCCTAATTGGACTAAGGTTTGTTAGATAACTGAGGAATTTGTGTTGGGTGGCATTTGTTTTACTTTTGAATTGAACAACGCTGGGAATGGAGTAATTCCCAGCTGTTCGAATAAAGTTTGTTTTTCCACGGTCTAAGTTATTACTACCTACTTGGGTCTGGGTCACAACAGGAATAGTAATTTCACTTCTCCAAACATAGTTGGTCCAGAAATTAAGGAACGTACAGAATTGTGGAAAACATTGTTTAACATTTCATCTAATGGTTGCCCATATAATCAGACAGTCAATGAGCCAGCTACAGTAGTAATTATGTCCTGGTTATCTTACTCAGTTTAGTGGACACTCTTCTAGCTGTCATCTATCACTAACCATTTGTGGAGATCCTGTTATGAAAACGTCTGTCAAATAATCCTAACTATACTGAAAATACAGAAGCTCTTCTGTATTTTCTTAGCTTCAGAGATAAGTAGATGGAATGAGATAAGGATGTTTTCAATCAAGGTACGAAAGCTTAAAAATGTTTTTGGGTTAAAGATATCTGTCATAACCCATCTGATTTTCAGCAGGAAGTGAAAACGTGTGTCTATATACACTTTTTGGTTAGAGTACTGATTTTTTTTTCTTGCTATCATTTTCCTGCAAGTGTGGGATCTGCTTTTTTGTTTCTGATCTACTGAGTGTTGATCGATTGGTTGTGACAGGAAATGACTGGTTGGCTTGTTGCCCAAGCCTGATGATGTGGGCTGAGAAAGAATAAAAGAATCACTGACCTACAGTCACCTAATTGGCTTTAATGCCTAGGGCAGGGCTAGAACGCACAATCTCCTGATTTCTAAGCTAAACCAAACTGGCTCTCTACTGGCTAGAATATTGATATGAAACAGCTTTTTTGTTGGAGCTGTTAACGTTGAGGGGTCGTTGGTGCTCTATGAGTTGGTTGTTTTCTTGCAGATGTTTATCCAAAATAGGTAACATCAATACTGCTACTAATGAATGCAGTTTGCTCTCAGTTTATATTCTATTGGCTTGCCTATCAGTATTGCTGGGCCTGGAGCTTTGATTGGGCTTTTAAATTATTGTTCGGCAGTTTCTTGTTTGGGTATTCTTTGCTTGATTGTTTCAAACTCAAGGCCCAGGAGCCGGATCCAGCCCGCAGGATGTTTAAATCTGGCCCGGGAGGGCTGCCTGGAAACAGTGAAGGACTGGCCTGCAGTGCTTCTCCCAGCAAAAATGGAGCTCAGGAAGGCCCCACATGGCCCTCCTGAGCTCTGTTTTCGCTGGCAGAGGGTTGCAGGAGACTGTCACAGCTGAAAACAGAGTTCAGGAGCATATTTTTGCTAGCTGAGCACTCTGGCCACCACATAGGCGCCCCGGACACGAGTGACATTGAGCTGGCCACATACACCTTGGCCATGCCCCCCTCCCCCCCAAGGTCAAACACAACCCTGATGTAGCCCTCAAAGAAAGTCAATGAAACTATGACTAAATCTGCCCACATTTTGTGGAATTAAAGTTTACATCATGTCTTCTAACTGCTACTTGAAGTTCTAGTCTTCTGCCTGTTTGTCCTATATAATGGTTGTTGCAATTTTTACATTGGATGTGGTAAATGAATCCTGTTTTTCTTCTGTGACTCCTGGGTCTTTTGGTTTACTTAGGATGTTTTGGAGGGTTATAATTGGTTTGTGTGCTACGCTGATTCCATGTGGTCATAATGTTGGTAGTTTCTGAGATGTTTTTGATATATGGCAGTGTTATCCTTGGTTAATGTGACATTTTCAAGAAAAGAAACCAACCTCAGAGATTATCAAGAACCTCTTATATCAACCCTCAGCTACAAGTACTACTTAAAGTTTCTGAAAAATTCACAAATCTTCCCAATGACTATTTAGCTCAGATTGAACATCACAAGAAACCCATGGCTTAAAACAAATATAAGTTCCTAATTTAAGTTTTCATTGTTTTTCGTGGTAATAGAGGAGCTGGAGCAAAAAAGAAAAGCAATACTATTTTTTAACAGATTTTGCTTGTGTTTGACAATTTGTTTATCTCCATGCCTAACATTGGTTTTTAAAAGCACTGTGGTATTTTATTGTGAGCAATTGATAAGAGGGGAAAAAAAATCCTAGACCTCTAATTGCAGATCCTGTCTAAGACTAAGAAGTCTCTGAAGACTTCTCAGAAAGAAAATCTAAATACCAGTTCAAAGGTAAGAATAAATTTTCCGTTAAGAACTTCCTTTAAATTTCCTTTCAACCAAACCATATACTAAAATGTGGAAATCTCCCTCATTTTAGCAGGTACATTCCAGTTCCAGAGGGCTTTTATTAAGTCCCCCTTCTCAAAAGAATAGGCTTTCTGCCACAGGCACTCCAATAAAACTGCGACGTTCAATACGCAATTCCCCTGGCACTGCAAATAAAAGTATTCTGTCTCGAAAATCATCCTTCAGTTCAACCAAACTGAATTGCCTTTCTACAACTAAAATGAATGTCAGGTAAGACTATGTGTGGCATTAAATAAAAATAGCTTACATCTAGAAATGTGTGAATTACCAAATTTAAAGTCATAGAATCCAAATTTATATATTTTCATAAACAAAAATAATTGTTTGGATTTAGTCTTTTTTTTTTCTCATTTTCTCAGTGTAAAAATAATGTATACATTTGAGAGAACGATGAAATATAGAATCTACAAAAAGTTTTAAACACAGAGTTCTGAGTTAATTCCAATGTTTTCTCTGACAGGATATTCAAATGTTTCATTATTTTTATATGCTCCTAGTTATTTGGAAAAAGTATATAAAACTATGAGCCATTAAATACTATAAATCTATGTTTTTATTAGGTTCTCTGAATCTACAAAAGACAATGAAGAGAAACGTTCCCTTACCAAGACTCCAGCTAGGAAATCTTCGTTTCTGAAAAACTGTACTCCAGATAATCAGAAAAGCAGTGAATGTATAACTAGCAAAGACTTCAAAGGCGGAGCAACAAACTGTCAGACAACAGAAACTTCAATGAATTCTGGTAACTTTTCAAAGAACTATAATTAATAACATGCAGTTCATTTACGTGTGATTGTTGTGGAGGACATTGATGCAGAATCTTTACACAGTCAAGATGATGTTCCTTTTGTTTCCAGTGTGTAATTTTATACTATACTAATTGGCACCAAAGGTATAAAAAGAATGTATTCTAGTGTTATTTCACATTTTAAACTCAAAAGTTAAATGAGTAATAAATTTGGTCTTGTTGCTTATTATCAATACGTTGGTTTTCTCCTTCTAGCTGTCACACCTTTCAAGAGTATAAATCAGACTGTAGAACCAACAAGCATCAAGAAACCAGTATTTGATCTACAAGCAAGTCTATCAAAACCACTTACTTATCAGCCACACAAAGGTAGCCATAGTTTTAAAAATAACTCAGTGTAAAAGAGCATGAAAACATCAGCAGTTGCAAACAAATTCAGAATTTAGTCAAATACTGCCTGCAACTTGCCTTGATTTTTCCAAAGGTAATTTATACATATTAATGTATATCATTACTCTCAAATTTATGTATAATTGGCATATTAATGGAAACTAAGTTAAAGCAAGCTACTCTTTTTTTTTTGAGTTTGTTCTTATCTCAGACAAGTATATCTCTGGCTGATCTATTGATAATATCTGTTTCTTGACTATGTATTAACTTGCCTCACAGGCAAAATCTTCTCACAAAAGAAACGTGGGAAATATTTGCTATTTGTGTGACCTGATGTAGCAGATGAGAATAGGAAAGGGACAAGTAACACATTTTCCTTCCATCAATATAGGAAAACTGAAACCATGGGGCAACCCTGGCGAGAATCACCAGAGACTATATTCCCACAAGAAATATTACAAAGAGCCATCTCTTCAAACCAGGCAAGTATTATATTAATTTATTATATGACTCTTCTTTTATTAGTTTTGTTTTTATATGAGGTTTTATATTCTGTAAGCTACCTTGAGTTGCCATGTGCGAATAGATAGCAATATAAATTTCCTAAATAAATAAATGTCAGTTCTTAGAAGTCCTGTGAAGTGCTGTCATTATCCTGTCATCCTCTGCCTTCATCAAATTAACATTTGGATAACTTTGAAGTTTATACCTTTTTCTTTTTAGAGACCTAGAAATTTGATCAAATGCAAAGCCTTTCTTTCTTAAAATTCTTTATAGTATATTTTTTAAAAGAAATTTGATGGCCCTGTGCCAAAAATTAGATCACACAGAGAAAAAAGCCAAGTAACTTACTGCATGAAGTTTTCAATAGTTGAATTAACTTTGCCTTCATTTTACTTTCTTGTGCATTAATGCTAACATTATTTTGTCATCTTTTTGTTTAACAGAGATGAGAGACGGGAGAAACACATACAAGGAAGAAAACAAAGAAAAGACCAAAAGCTTAGCACAGTGAGGCGGCTGACTGTTGCTTAAAGCTGACTTTTAAATTGTTCTGTAGATAATCTTACTATTGAAAATCTTTACTTTCTTGTAAATAATTCTTGTCTCTGCATTGAAATACTTAAGTTATCTAGACTGAGTAATCTTATTTTAATATGAACATAGAAGCTTGTCACTTTTACATTGTTATCCAGTAGCTAATGCTATTGTCTTAGAAGGCTTAGAAATCTCTTCAAAAGGGCAGCTCTTTTTTCCCCTCAAATCTGCTTAGTATATGCCTTAACTATATCCTAAATTGTCTGGAAACATTTCTTAACAACTAGATCGAAGTTTATTTTATCAAAAAATTCAATCCTCTGGACATACAGCAGATTTTAAATTCATTTAATGAGAATTTTTTATAAAATTGTTTTAATGTACTAATTAAAATAATTGTGTTTATAGATAAAAGTTCATTTTAATTTTACGACTATACAGCTTCGTCATGTTGTCAACTTTTGTCAGTCAACTATTTTCATTGTACATATATTCTGATGACTAGATTTTTCTTTTTAGAGTAGAATTGTCAATTTAATTAGCATGTCAAAAAGAAAAGATACCACAATGAAGTCTATGATAAAAACAAAAACCTATCTTCTATTCTCTTTTCCCCAATTGGAGTATAGTATATATTGAGATTATTTAAATTTAAAATATTGGTATTTCTTACTCAAAATAGATCAACTTCTTAGCTATTGAACCAGCTCCTAAACTGGTAAAAAGATTTCTAAACTGATTTCAAAATATACATATAGTTATCCTAAAAAAAAAAATTCCTTATACAGTGGGGATTAAAACATGAACCCATTTCGATTGTCAGTATTTCTATATAAATATCACCCAAATGTGATGTTTTCCATACCATTCCAAACAATAAATTAAACAAATTAGCCAAAAACATCATCCCTGTTCATTTATTTATTGAAGCAGTACCGCTGTAATTAAATGCTGTTAAGTTCTTGTACCATAATCATAAAATAATATTTTTCCTAAAGCAATTTATCCACATAACTGATGCTTGTAATAATGGATTATGTAGTTTATTCAACTGTGCTTTTTCTAATGCTTTGTATTCTAGCACGCATCTGGAGCAAATCATTAGGAAAGGAGCTGAAGTCACTTATACAACAGAGGTTAAGGTGAAATTTTGGAGAGTTGTATCAAGCAGTAATCTTTTAATTGGTTGCTCATACCTAGTTTCTTCAGTGACATTATCTAAATCAAAGTTCCTGTTCATATTAAACTCTACTTTTAGAAAATATTTGACATCAACTAACTTGATGAAAGAGAATTGCCTTTTGCATTTATAGCAGGTTTTTTCCCCCCAAACATTGTGGAAATCTTTTGAAACATAGTTTTCTCACCTTTCTGCCTCTGTTACAAAAATGTCTTCAGTTATCATACAAAGGGTTGTTTTATTTAAATGTTAATTTAACGGGAGTATATCATTTTGGTATTTGAACTCCAGGGACAACCAACGTGTTGGCTGTAGTTATAACTTCAGAAATGCTATAATATTGTTGGAAGAAGAAACATAAATAACCTGTGCTATGTTGATGACACTACCTTAATAGCCAAAAATACAAAGAATCTGCAAACCCTAGTTATAATAGTTGAGAAAAGTGGGATTAAAGTTAAATATAAATACGACAAACTACAGGTATTCATTGTGTAACAACCATTTATTCAGCAATTTTCTTTTCAACAAATATTCATGTCCTGTGCTTGAAGTTAATCTCAATGCAGGAGTCTCATCATCATAATTTGGGCACTTACAAGCCATCATTTTTCTTAGGCTGCAGGGGTGCTTCAATTCCATCCACCTGCCTATCTCGACTCCCTCCACATCTCTACCCGTTTGGCTGTCCACACTTCCAAATGATCTTAAGAGTGGCATGAAAAGCATTAGTGTGTAGGCATTAGATGCTTTCTGAAAGCATTGTGAGAACAGCATTTGTTATTTGGAGACCATAGGTGTGGCATTATCACAAAGTTTCAGAAGACCTCAGAAATCTGAAGCCTAAATACAACACATAATTGGAGAATGGCACAACCACCCTTGAGGAAAAGGCCTAGTGCGGCAAGCAACTGCCTTAAATAAGATAAGGCTGGGCATGCTTCACCACTAGTGAAACATATTGGAAATCAACTTGGGTATGGCAGGGCCTACAGGATTGCTGGAGCTTTGCACCGTGGCACTAAGGTGGCTGGCCACCGTGTAGGGTTTGAGATGGCAATCTTTGGGTCCTGTGACAGGCTGAAGCTGAGGGGCAGTAGGCCGAAACTAAGCCCCCAGGCCTTTACTTCTGCCACCACTGCCACTGAGGAGTGCTACTGTGCAGGGCAGCCATAGATGAGTGCGGGGGAATTGAAAATGAGGCAATCCCTTTCTTAACCGAAGCTTGGGGCTGGGAGAGGGAACCACATTGGGAATGGCACAATCATTAGATTAAGTCGAGTCCTTGTCCAAACACCAGTGAGATTTGGTTATCAAATGGGAACTGTTGGAATTGCCATTGCTAAGTGATGCTGTTATATGAAGTCATGCTTTTAAACTTTAGACTCGAGAAGGTGGATAGCCAAAGAAATAAAAATGATCAATGGATCACAAAATAAATCAGTCCAGAGTTCTTACCAGAGTCACAAATGAAGAGGCTTAAATTATCCTACTTCAGACATGTCTGAAAACCTAGCTTTCAGGAAAAGGCTCTAATGCTGAAAAAAGTGGAAGATAGGAAAACGATGAACAGCAAGATGGATGGACTTTGGCAATGGATACAATTTTGGAAAATCTAAAATAGGTTAGGGATAGATCATCATGGAGAATATCCAGTTGCTAGACATCAAAAACAACTTGATTGCAATCAATTTATTATGTACTATGTTTCTCCTTCAGCTAAAAGGAATTCAGTAATTTTCTTTTGGTCAATGTAACTCAAAAAACTACATGTTAAAAGTAGGATAAGCTCAGTTCTGTTTCTTATACAGATGTTCTTTATTAATTGGGGGTGGGAAGCATGTGCACATTACTTTTACGTCCCTTCACCATTTAAATCCAAGTGGTGGCTAAATGGCTGCATGCTAGATGGCACTATCAGAGTCCTTATTTTACTATGCTGATTTTTGTTGTTTTTCCATAACTGCTTATGTAGCTTGTATTCACTGATAAGTCCACTATTCAACTGTAGCTTACTACTGAATGGCATGCAATTGCAGAAATATTCTAAACTGAAAGGAACGACTGTCCTCCACTTGTTCTATTTCTTGGGATTTTTTTCATAGAGTTCATAGGCAAATGTTTCTGTATGCGATCTGTCACTGAACAATCCAATAAAGTCTACATCCAGCTGGAATGGACCATCTACTTTATCAGCCAGAGTAAGTCCCAATGTGCTGATCTGTTAAAAAAAATCACTTTGTATTATTTTCACAAAAATATTGCTAAAGTCATGCAGTATTTATTTATCTCCTGTCTATTAAGCCTAAATTAATGTTTTTACAATTTATTCATAAATAAGATGAAACCTCATCTACATAGTTCTTGATTAGCAACATTCAAAACTTATTTAATTCAAGAACAGAATTTACCGAGATCTCAAAAATGTTCCAAACCTCCTCTTCCTCCTCCATTACCCAGATTCAGCAGTCTTTCCCCCACCAAAAATCTATGCACCTTCAAGGATAAAAGTTTGAAATAATGAAATAGTATAGGCAGATGTGACCCAGGGAATCCAAAGAATTCAGCAAGGCTGTTTTTTGTAAGCAGTAAGGCATTACTACTTATTAAATATATTCCTGGACTCACGCTTTGGTTTTTGTTTAATTTCTAGATAACTGCTTCATGTTGTCTATTAATGCATTTATAAGTCCTGGTTTAATGCAAGCTCAAAGTAATATTTAAAACTCCTTTTTTACTTTACCTGCTAAAAGAAACCTCAACAAACATTTGAATAAACTTGGGTCACTTTTTAAACAGGTATATTGTATATTGCTTTAATATTTCGTTAATAATTTAAAAATATTAAACTTTGTGGAAATGGATTTAAGACATATAATAGTTTATAAGTAAATTAGAGCAGTGTCTGCAAGAAAGGCTATCCAAATCTGAACTGCAATCTGGTACAGTAGAGTAAATCTCACATAATTCAAGTTAAGACTAAATAGATTATGCATTTCATATTCGTTCTTTTTTTTCATTATTGGAAGAACTTTCCTTTTAGTCAAACTTGCGATCTGGTGTAAACAGCAAAATCCCTGATACCTAAACCAGGAGTAGAACTCAGGTTTTCCACTCTTAGTCCAACACTTTAACTATTAAATCAAACTAACTAGAATGGATTATCATATAATACATACTGCTAAGCCTCATTGCCTTTAAACAATGACACTTTATTCATTGCATAGAAGATCTGTAATAATTGTTACAGTAGAGAATATTATGTAGTTCAGGGTGTTTGCTGAGCTTGTTTTCCCATACCACACTGATTTTAGCCTAGGCCCTTAGTTAATAATGGAATATCTTCAGGAAAACCAGAAGAACACCAAGAATCCAACTGTCATACTTGCTTTTAATGTTCTAGTTGTCTTAGCTACATAGAAAGTAACAGTGACTAGAGTCTGGATTCAAGGAGGAAAACAAAATGAAGTATTTGATTCATTTTCTGTCCCTATGTTACACCAGGTATGAACAGTCAGAATGAAGCCAGAGATTGTCAGAAAAATGACAATTCGGGAATATCTTTTCACTTTAGAAGTGTTTCAATATTTAGAGCCAGTTTAAATTCATATTAATGAATTACACAATGTAAGCCGCCCTGAGTCTTTGGAGAAGGGCAGGATATAAATGTAAATATAAAAAAAAAATATTAGGGAACTGAAGGAACTAGCTGACTGACTGATACATACTATGCTTGATATATATCATATTTAATGAATTATGGAGAACTAACAAAGTGCCAAAGGGCCGTAAGAATGCAAATGTCCTCACAAAATAGGAAAAGAGAAGATTTAGTGTTTCAACTGTAGTTCTGAACGTCTTAATTCAAACAGTCTGACACACCTGGGAATATTCCAGAAAAAGTGATAGTTTCATTTGTAAGCACTTTGGTACTTACTATCTTAGATGAAGTTGTCAAGAACCAACCTGGTCTAACTTATTTTGTTATTTGATTTGAGAAACTTTCTTAATTGAGAATGCTACAGACATAAGATACCTTGGCTTCAGCAAAATATATGATAAAAATCCTCATGATGTTGATTAACAAGCTAGTTAAGTATGGTCTGAATGGTATAATTTGTGCACAGCTGACTTGAGAAGTCTACTCAAATTGTGGTTCCCCATCAAACTGGTGATGGGTATCAAACAGAGTGCCACATGGATTATTCCTGGATAATGTATTCTTCGGTGTTTTTCGTAATGAGATGGATGAAGAGGAAATGCTTATTACATTTCCAGACAACAAGATATTGGGTGGAATACATCCTCCTGAAACTTATTTAGGAAATGTATAAACACACATTTCTTCCCCAAGTGAATAATCTTCCTGGACTTGATAGAGTGAGTGCAATCATCCATATATATTATTTTATTTAGTTTTTAACACTTTTTTATTCTAGTTAGTTTAGTCTAGTTAGTCTAGTTTAGTTAGCTTCCTTGATTCCTACCAGAGCAAAAAGGAAGGATATAAATCAAATTCAGTGAATAAAATAATTAAGAACTTTGATCACAGATCTTAGATGTGCATTTTCAATAGCAAGTTTAAAAACCACTTACCCTATCTGGCCAGATTTCATACTGGCCATCCTGGATTCTCCCACGGCTTGTAAAAAAGAACTTAGAAAATGGAACCTGTTATAAAGAATTTAAAAATAAGCTGAAAAATATGAGTATTTGAATATTTCTTTCAATACATTCATTTTTCTTTCATATATTGTTTGTTATTTGACAAAACCACAACATACTATATATCTTGGGATGAACACTGACATTTCTATTCAATATACATTCATTAACATCCTGTTGTGGCTCCAGCCCTCCTCCCCCCCCCCCGGGCCTGGCCCCCTACCAGAAAGTGACTCAGAGAGTGGTGGGGAAGGGCCGTCGGTGCTCCCCTCTGCAGGGCCGGCCTCTCTGGCTCAGCTCCAGGAGTCAGAGGCAGGCCAGGTGGAGGAGGTGCCGAGGCCTCTGTCTCCTGTATCTCCCCCCCGCCCAGACAACACTTCCAGACCCAGACCGAGACCCAGCTGTGGACAATCAGATTTCGTAGACAACAAAAGAAGGGATGGGGCAGGCCTAGAGAGTGCTGAGTCACGGAGCCACACCCCACCGGGTATAAAAGCAGGAGGGCCTGCTCTATTACTTCGTGACAGACAAAACAAACTGACTGGAGAAAACTTGAGCTGAACTATTTGACTGAGCATTTGGCCTGGATTGCTGTTTGTCCCTGACTTCCTGGTTGCTCAGGTAACATCAGGGAAGATAAAGAAAACCTTGGCAGACATTCGCTGGTCTGCTGCCAGAGCCAATAGCTGCCATGGACTAAATTGCTGGCTAATTGAGTCAGTTCACGTATCTTCCGGACGGGGGGGGGGGGGAGACAGAACACATCCTTTCTTTTCTTGATTGTTTTACCACACACATTTCTTAACTAACCTATCTATAGCATTTAACCCATTTTTTAAAAGTTTCTCCCGATATAACCAATTCTCACTTTCTTTCATACAACCTTTTCACTATTTTTTGATGAGTAAATTGTCTCAATTGACTATAGTTGCATAGGCAATTGTATGCTAGTTTTTTTAATAAAGAAAAATATTTTCAATCCAAAAGTATTACAGCATCTGGAATAATAGAACTCCATGGGTAAGTGGCAATTTGCAATTCTCAAATTTTGTACAAAAAATCCAAGTTAGGGGAAAAAATCACATAAGAAAACAATCTTTTTCATATTTCAAAAATTTAAATTCAAAGATTCTTGTTTACCTATTTTTACAAATATCGGAATCCATACTTTCTATAATAGTATCAAAAAAGTCATAATTGTTACCTCAATTTCCTCCCAATATGGCCCCCCTCGAGGGAATATGAAGTAGTTATAACAATCGTTCGCTGAAGTAGGGTCGTATTTGCTTGGATTGATGTTTAACATCCACGGTCTACCATCACCACGGACACGCAGGTATAGACTATTAAAATTTGACCAGTCATGTACCTTTGTCCGATGAAAAGCAAGCTGCCAAAATATATACATTTACTTTTAATATTCCACCAATTATTACACTTGGCAAATTTACCTTCTCCTTTATATGTGGCTTTCTTAATATTATACTGTTCACTGCTGAGGTGTTTTTTTGTTCTATTAATCTGCTCTGTCTTTTTCACATAACTGTCATGACAAGTGGATTCTGACAGAAACAATACTTTTTTATCAAAAATTTATCGTAATAAGCAACTGAACAGAGCCACACACACAAACCCCACTGCACTGACACAATTTGTATCCACCCCACCCTCGTTGAGAAAATTATTATTCTTGGAGAAGATACCAGAAACTATCCAAATTTCCAGGCTAGTAAAATTGTGGTTAGTGCCAATTTCCACACATACTTAGACCAATATGTCTTGCTTTTAGGTGACACTTGAGGATGACAGAATGCAACATTAGTGCAGCAGACAGAAAAATTCTAGACATCTGTTCCCCAAACATCTACAGCAACGTTTGACATGTTACACTGTACCACTACTTCACAACAGATAACTGAGTCTAATTTTACAAGCCGTGTCAATTTGCTTATTAATCACTATCACTGAAAAAGCAAACAATCTGCACAGCCCCAACACAGTTGAAGGATAGATAAAATGGCTATGAAGTAGGCTTTAAAAACATGTTAAATGTTTGGGGGGAAAAAAACTTTTAAAAATGTATGCTGCTCAATGAACTGTTCCTTAACATTACAAATAAAGGCAAAATTTCTCTCAAGACAAACCTGAATCCTGGTGACTATTTGGGCATATTTGTAAGTTTTTTCCTGGCAACAATGGGGAACTAGATTGCTGTGGCCTTACAGGAATTTTTTAAACTTTTGATTTTGTCCAAGTCCTTGGGATACTTGGCAGTCTCTGTTGATTACTATTCCTCTTTAGTGTTTCAAGGTCGTTGAAGTCAACCTCATCACTAATTTATTTACGATTAGGTTCAATTAAATGCAGCAGTTTTATTTTTGAGCAACCATGACAAGATTGAACAGCAAATCTCATTCTATATTGCAAAAAGAACAGGTTTGGCAATTTTTTAAAAAGATATCTGTATTTTGTGGAAAATTATAATTAATGTTTTTTCATACTTTGTCTGAGATTTAAATTCTTAACAAAATGGCTGACCACTTTATTTTAAACCACATCATTCAATTACACCTAATTAATGTAATTGGCTAGGTTCTTATAAACCGATAAAAACAATAGGTTGTTTGAATGGGTTCACAACTCAAAGCCAATTACATTACAATAAAGAAACAACGGCTTTTTAAGTGCTTGTGGAGCAAAAATCTAATCTAATCTAATGCAATTATGATTTAGCCATTATAAGAATGTTATCCTGATATAATATAGATCTAAGAAAAAGCATGTTATAACATTTATAACAGGGGAAATTTTATTTTAAATATTTCACAGAGGTATTTCACTGTCTCAGCATACACAAGGACACTTAAATAGGGAATGTGGCACATTTTTTCCAGCTAAAGCAGTTGCTGTTAAAGCAGTTTGTGTTATTAAACAAGGGAGTAATCTAAGCATATTCTGAGGTTAATGGAGCACTTTGTAATTTCTTATTTGCAAGTCAAGGATCCACTTTACAAGTCTGTGTAAAACATAATACCACAATCCATATATGTTTACTTTAATTCCAAGTTAGTGGCTAAAATCCCATTGAGTTAAGCATACTTATCCTGCAGATCTTTTCCATCCTCTCTTCTCTCCTGCAATTCCTGTAATGTCCCAAATCCCATTTTGATAATTTCTCAGCCCTGCAGGTTATAAGTACAGATTATCTCGACTACTATGCTGTTGAATGCCACTCCAACAGGAGTAAGAATTAACAGTGGAGAATTACAGCCCAATATATTTAAGAATGCAGCATTACTATTATTCTTCACTTTGAAAAAATAGTATTAAAATGGGAATCGTATTTTTTTAGAAGAGAATTTTGAAATATTCAAAATGAAAGCCAGTTTTGTCTTAAAGAATAAAACATTCATTTAAATGTGAATGAGATTGTACTCACCATTTCTGGTTTTGATATTATGGCACAATATCCACTATATTTTGTCATTCCGTCTTTAGGTACAGCAGTATTGAGGTTCCCAGACACAATAGCATACTGTTTATTCTTATCTAGCTTCATAGAAATTTCACTTTTCCCTCCAATCGCTGCATCAGAACCAAGCACCCATTTATTTATATCTTCTTCACTACGAAATTCCCATATCACTTTTGTCTGATTCAATATATAATCTTCTAGTGGTTTTTGGTCAAACCCTTTTATAAAATCAACTACTTCTTTCTTTACAAGCCCACATTGTGTTTTGAGTTCTTCCACTACATTCTTTAAGTTATCAATTGTCTTCCGTGGTGAAATTTTCTCAATAGATGTTCCGGGTCTCTGATAGCCACTGTACCACCTTGCATGATGACCAGTTGCAAAGATCCTAAACAAGCTACTTTGGCAATAGGGTTTGTTTATCAAAGAGAGAAAATCCAGCATTTTGAGAAATGAAGCCATAAATGAATATTGATGAGCTGCTTCCCTTATCCAAACTAACTGGTAGTTATTTCTGATTAATGCAGTTTACCTTTACCTGTCATAATACAAATAAAAAAACATTTTAAAAATAAAGTTTTTAGTTCCATTTATTTTCCAAAATATACCAAGATGTATATACCTTGTTAACTGTATTACTGTAAGTAACACTTTCAATAATATATGAGCTGCATAAACAAAATGGATAGCATATGAAATACAGCATATTCTTTTTAAAAAAAAATAGTATTTATTGTTTTATCACAAAACAAACAAAACAAAAGCATATTAAACACACAACTAAACAGGAAAAAAAATAGTGTACAAAAAAAGGAAAAATTGATCAAATAAATGTAAAATAAATGTTTATCGGTGGTTCTCCTCCTATCTCTCCGACCGGTCGCAGACGGTGTTGACAGGGGGGCAGAGGTCGGCCCCGAGGCGCCTCACTTGTGGGGTGCCGCAGGGGTCGATTCTCTCGCCCCTTCTGTTCAACATCTATATGAAGCCGCTGGGTGAGATCATCAGTGGCTTCGGTGTGAGGTACCAGCTGTACACTGATGACACCCAGCTGTACTTTTCCACACCGGGCCACCCCAATGAAGCTATCGAAGTGCTGTCCCGGTGTTTGGAAGCCGTACGGGTCTGGATGGGGAGAAACAGGCTCAAGCTCAATCCTTCCAAGACAGAGTGGCTGTGGATGCCGGCATCCCGGTACAGTCAGCTGAGTCCTCGGCTGACTGTTGGGGGCGAGTCACTGGCCCCGATGGAGAGGGTGCGCAATCTGGGCGTTCTCCTGGATGAACGGCTGTCCTTTGAAGACCATTTGACGGCCGTCTCCAGGAGAGCTTTCCACCAGGTTCGCCTGGTGCGCCAGTTGCGCCCCTTTCTAGACCGGGATGCCTTATGCACGGTCACTCACGCCCTCGTGACGTCCCGCCTGGATTACTGCAATGCTCTCTACATGGGGCTCCCCTTGAGGGGCATCCGGAGGCTTCAGTTAGTCCAGAATGCGGCTAACTGTGTATCAGCGGGTGATAGAGGGAGCCCCTCGTGGCTCCCGTGTTACACCTATCCTGCGCAGACTGCACTGGCTACCTGTGGCCTTCTGGGTGCGCTTCAAGGTGCTAGTGACAATCTTTAAAGCGCTCCATGGCATAGGGCCGGGCTATTTACGGGACCGCCTACTGCTACCGAATACCTCTCACCGACCCGTGCGCTCTCACAGAGAGGGACTCCTCAGGGTGCCGTCAGCTAGGCAGTGCCGTCTGACGACACCCAGGGGAAGGGCCTTCTCTGTGGGGGCTCCCACCCTCTGGAACGAACTCCCTCCAGGACTTCGTCAACTTCCGGACCTCCGAACCTTTCGTCGCGAGCTTAAAACACACTTATTCATCTGCGCGGGACTGGATTAGATTTTAAAGTTATGGGTTTTAAGGGGTTTTTATTATTTATACTATTTTAAATTTGGGCAATAGAATAAGTTTTTTAATATTTGTTTTTAATCTGTATTTATATGTATTTTAACTGCCTGTGAACCGCCCTGAGTCCTTAGGGAGATAGGGCGGTATATAAATTTGAAAAATAAATAAATAAATAAATAAATATTTAACATGTAAGATCCATCCAGATCCACTGAAGAAAAAAAACAGCAGTAAATTCTCCCCCCCCCCCATACACACACCCACACACCCACTAAGCTAAACATACACAATATTCTTAAAACAAAAATGTCAGCCTTTTCATTTGGGATATCTTTATTGCAAAAGGAAATGAAAGAAAATGAATATGTAATTATTTGTGTTTTAATAGACCCGCACACATAAACCCAGCAATGAGAACACCAACACTGCTGGTCCCCCATCCAATTATTAACCAGGTCAAATTCTGCTTGGCTTTCTGAGGAAAGATTGACCTAAGATTGACTGAGTCTTGGTGTGCCTTTTAAAAACCGTTATCTATTCTAGAATTGGGGCCTCTGATTCAAAAGAGTTATGGATGCTGAGAGATAAACCCTGAGAAGTTTCTCTTCTCTCAGAAACTCTAAGCAGGGTTTCCTAAGCTTGAAATATTTTTTTCAACATTTATTCACTCTTAAGGAACATTAGATAGGAAAAACCAGATAATGTAAACAAGTAAACTCACCGAATGGGGCAATGCACTCAGTTCACTCCGTTTCTATTCTTCTCCGTCGTCTTGGCTGCTTTCTTAAAGTAGTAAATTCAACCCTAACTTGCAACCAATAGTTTCACTTAATTCTCATTCCCAATATAGATTACGGTCTTTCCCAGACAACGTGCGGTACGTTCTACCAGTGCAGACTGGGGATGACGGGTACTGTAGTTCAACCGGGAATTAACCTTTAAAAATGCGATCCCCTTCACTCCCCTTGCATTCGCCGCCGTCTTTCGGCCAGAGTTCTACGCCGGCGAGTCCAACGCTGAAAGTCGTCCGGACTCCTCAAAGGAACGACAGCCTATAACTAAGGTTCCGTTTCGTTTACCTCGCGTAAATGCAGAATACGGACATTTTCCCCTCCGATTAGAAAACCTGTAGCTTTTAATGCTTTTTAAAAGGTGGAGAAAGAGTGATGTTCCGTTTACTGATCGTTTTTTTTTTTTTAGCCTGGTCGAAGATAACTGACGTAAACGGCAACAGGATTACAAGGGGTTTCCAAAAATCCCATCGGGCCCTCTCCTACAACGACGGGCCTGGCCAAGCGTTTATACCGCCTATAAAATGGGTCTTAAGCTTTCACTGGTTCCAAAAAAGAAAAAGAACAACATGCACCCATCTAAGGCAACCACCCCACCATTGGTCTCTCTGCCCCCGACGACGGCTCCTTTGGGACTACAAGCACGACTTGTCCCCTAACTGACGGGGGAACGCCCCTTAACTCCGCCTTCCCCCCCCCCCCCGACTCAGGGCCTAACGGCCAGTAGAGCTTTCTACGCCGGCCACGCCTACATCCGACGCGTCGCATGGCGCATGCTCGGTGCCCTTTGTGTCCCGGGTTGGCTGGCTGGCGGGCGGGCGGGCGAGCGGCTCGCTGGCTTTGGCGAAGGCCTGCCGCTCGAAGTGCCGCACACCGTCCGCTGGGCCCGCTGTGAGGAGGGGACGGGAGCGGCGGCGCCAGCTCCGCCATGGTGAAGAAGCGGAAAGGCCGGGTCCTCATTGACTCAGATACCGAAGACAGCGGCAGCGAGGAGAACCTGGACCAGGTGAGAGTAGTGGCGGCTACTAGCACCGCCGATCTGGGCCCCGGGGCTCCATCCTCGCTTTTGCCTGGATCGCTTTGGATGGGTGCCGTAATGGTTCCTACTCCCCCTCGCATCCAAACGGCTTTCGTCTCCCTCTCTGTCTCTCTCCCTCTCTGCCCGGGCTAGCGCGGAAGGGGAGTCGTGCGGCTCCCGAGAGAGGGGAAAGCGGGTGGATTTACATATATACATCAGGGTAGCGGAGAGAGGACTCTGGCAACAAACGGGGTTGAGGAGTTGGGAGTAAATTTTTAGGGCTTTTGAAACGCGGGGGTGTCGAGGCAGCGAAGACGAAGAAGAGCTTGGAGTGAGGCGAAAAGGATCCAGTCTGGCAGGTGGCAGGATGCAGAGTATGGGGTGACTTGGAGAGAGAGCCGTGAGGGTGACATCGGTTTGAGTTACCCCCTAATAGCTGTGGAAATGATGGGAGATGGGAATTGATGTGACCACTTTCTCTGTGCTGCCCTTTTTTCTCCTCCTAAACTCTATAAAATTCTCCTAGATTTTGGGTCCCATCTCTTGATTTGCAACCTTTGCTTGAACTTAACCAGTTTTCATGTCTCTGCAACATTTATAGAGTTCAGAGACTATATTTCTGTTTGTAGCAAAGAAGGTTCCCCTCATGTGGATTATTTTACTGTGCACTCGTTGCTGAATTTTTATATACTGAGATTAATTTTGTCTCTAAGCTTGCCTTTTTCAATAAGGCACCAGTGTGGGTAACTCTTGTGACCTAGGCCCAATTAGTTATTACCAGACACATATTCTGTCATTCCTCTCCATTAATATGCATATTCTTCTGGGTTGATCTTTGTGTATAGAAAGCATATAATCATAGAACAGTGAGCAACTATTATAGAAACTAGGCCAAAATCAGTAAATGATAATATACATTTTGGATAGGAGTATCAGTTTTTGTCCATGTCTCCACTTGTATCTAACCATAGTACAAACATGCCCACAGAGGTTTTTTTGTTCTGATTTCCCATGACATTACGGTCATTTCATCTCCAGACTATGAGAGACACTGGTAAGTCATCCTTGGCTGTACCAGTGCTATCGAATTATTTCCCTTTTTATTTTGACACCATCCAAGGACTGCCTCAAGGTTCATAAAATTCAGATGACTGGGAAGAGAGGCACAATGGGTTTGGCAATAGGGATAACATATTTTATCCCAATAGAGTTTTCTCCTAATATCAGGGATGGGTGGAAATCATGATAATCAGCAAAGAAATGATGTTTTGTATTACTGTTGGATTGAAAAATAGGATTTGATTGCCAGTCCTGAAGTGTATAAGTTATGGAGAGTAATATCTGTTCAACAAAGAAACCAGATCTGATTGTGAAAGTGCCTGATATCTTCTCTGTCTCCTCCTAAAACAGTTTTCCTGAGTCTAGGGCCTTCTAAATTTAACAAACTCTTATCACTACCAGTTGGCATCGGTGTGGCTGTATATGCAGATGGTAACAGCATAATCTTAACATACCTGATGTATGTTAAATTGGAAAAAGCAGCAGTAGAGAAATAGTTACTGATGAACTTTTCTAAATCTCGATTCCTTAGCTTTCTATCAAGAAAAGGAACTTTATAGTGGAGAAGCTGAGCATACAAAAAACAGTTTCTTGCGGAGCATATTCAATAAGGAATAGGGAACAGAAACATAAGAAACGTAAAAATTTCAAATCTCTTTTTTTCTTGGAGGTGTATTGATCATATGTTCCTGAGGTTTTATGTCTACCTCTTTTTAACTCAAATTACAAGTTTCCATTATTGTTTCATTTCATCTTCAAAGTTAGAATTGTTTCTTATACTAAATCAGTGTCACATATTTTATGGCATGCTACAAAATATTTTCAATATTAATATTCTTCATAACTTACAAACACTTCTTTCAGGGTATAAGCTGAATTTGCTTCAACAGGAAGATGCCTGTGTTATCTGTTTTTCACGGATGTCAACTGTTTGGAATGGGAGATGGCATGAATGATGTGGCATGAGGCCAGCTAATGGTTATCTGTGAAAGCGTGTATTTCTGTTCGATTTATTGTAATTATGAACAGTTCCTATGTTTTGTTTTTTATGTGCTCATTTGGAAAGCCAATGTAGCCACCAACATATAAGGAATCTCTTTTTCCAGCTGTTTCCTCTTTTTGTTGAAGATCTATTGTATTAGATAACATAAGGAATTTAAAATTGGTGAAAAAAACTCGACTCTCCATCGGACATAGTTTCAGATATTAACTACTGAAAAAGGCTTTGTAAAAAAGCTGTTCACAAGTAACTGCAGTACCAAAATGGCCAACTCTTTCTTAAGGTTTCATGATAGTGTCTATAATGTCTTGTCAGTCAGGAAATTCCATAAATTTTTATATGCATTTCGCTTAATGAAAACTGTAAGATTAAGCATATCAAGTTGTTGACAATATTCTAGAATAGATGGAGTATATTTCTTAGATTTAAAGATTTTTAGCATTTTCCAATCCTGATGGCTTCTGCTCCTAAGATTCAATCCTCCAGCCACATATTTTGAACCCATAGCAGTTTCGCTCTTGGATTGATAGCTCCTAGATTTTTTTAAATAGTGAGGTGTAGAAATTTACCCTCTTTCCCATTATTCTTTCTCTAGCAAAAGAAAAGAGAAAAAATGAGATCAAATATATGAAGTTCTATAGCAGACTTGGAGCAGTGTATCAAGTCCAATATCTCCTAGTAATTAATACGTATGTAAACAGAATGATACATTATGGTAAATCCAAGTGCCTCAAGATGGTTTATAGTTTCATCTCTAAGATCAACTTTATTCTGTAGAATTTGGATTATTATGGTCTCATTCTACCAGTCTATGCTGCAGGGGCATGAGGTTGGTGTATGTGTGGCCTCTTAGGATATTTCAGCAGTACTATGAGGTGTTCAGATGATCTGATGGTACAGGGGTGTCAAACTCACGTTGTCATGTGACATGCCTGATTAAGTAATTTTAAATGGGGTTTTAGTTTTTATATTACTTAGTTTTTAATTTTGGCCACTATTTATATAAATTTTAGTTTTGTTTTTATTGTATATTTATTGTATTTTTTAAATTGGCTGTTAATCGCCCTGAGTCCTTCGGGAGATACAAATGCAATAAATAAATAAATAAAATATGTGACATGTGCGACTTTTCCCCCTTCGCTAAAATGGAGATGGGCATGGCCAGTGCATGACGCATCCTGCCCACGGGCTGCGAGATTAACATCCGGTGATGATATATGGCTTATCAAAACAATGCCAGGGAAGGATAGTATCTAAAACAACTATTAGTAGATGGTTTCAGATCATATATTGCTTTCATTTTGTATGTGGGGCCACTACTTTAATTCAGTTGTTACAAATATTCCCCTACAACAAGATACATGAAAGTGTTTGTATCTGACACTATTGCTTTACTATATAAATTTACTGCCTGCTCCAACTCCTTTTCAAGAAGAATAGAAAATATTTGTACTTCTGGTGAATATTAGGTGGGCTCATGTGCTTTAAATCTGTATTGAGCAACTCTAAGGAATGCATTTTCACAATTGAAATTATGTTTTCCTCTTGTCACCGTATTTTTTTCTTACTTTTTCTTCTGATTATATTTCTTTGTAAGTGCTTTTATAATGGCTAATGCTGTGCTATCTTCAATTTGAATGCAAGCGTCATTTTGGGAAATACTATTACATTTTTGTAATGCTTAATCCAATCTTTCATGGAAGAGAAATAAAGATAAAGTTATGTGTTGTACAAGATAACAGTTCATAGCTTACAATGCTGCTAATTCTTATTCAATCCAAACTACAACATGAGTTACTTTTACTTTGGAAGTTATAATTCTCTGAAAAACAATAGATGATTTCCAAATGTATACTGTATTTGCACATCAACAAAACTAACACATTTCTCTTTAAATATATATACTTGAAACCAATTTTGCTGAATTCAATGGAAGTAATTCATTTCATAAAATGACTAGCCTACATCTTGCTATGTGTTGGCACTTCTTTTTACTCTTCATTTATTGAGATATCCTTCAGAGCACAAAAAAAACCCCATCCAATCAAAGCACAGCCAAGTTCCCACCCAATCAGTTCAAACCCCCACTAGCAGTTAAAAGGAAGAAACAGCTGTGATCACACATTGCTTCCAGAAGCACGAAGCTGAGACCTGAAGATGACGAATGAGACTTCGTCGAAACGTTGCCAAGACACTTCCAATTTTACATGGGAGAAAACCCGAATTACCAAAGACTTACATACAAATACCCGTGAAAACCTCAGAAAACAAATCCTTCAGATAGTCTATAGTGAATCTTCTAGTCCTTTGAACTAAACCTGTGCACCAGCAAAGAGAGGGAAAGAAAAACCTATTCTGTCATAGAATGATACTACTGGATACAATTCAATTTTCTCTAATCAGTTTCGATCTATATGCATCATTTTGGTATTATTCTACGTTATGTAGAAAATTGTACAAGTAGGAATGGTTGGTTTATTCTTGATGAGTTACTTTGAATTTACCTTAATATTAGGTTTTACAGCTTAAGAATACAAATAAAAAATCTTAAGTATTCTGTCAGTCATGCAAATTATAAAAATTAATTGGAAAATTTTGTTTAATAAAATTAATTTTTTCATTACAATTAAAGTAAAAACTAATGCAAACTAAAAAGAACAAAGCAATAAAAAATACAAAGTGCAGGAAAAAAAGAAAGGGAATGACAAGAAAAAGAAATCTGTAAAGAAATGACTTCCCTCTTCATTCCAACAAATATAAAACAATGTTAGTAACTTAATATACAACAGATGATCTCTTCTTTCCATATCTCATCTCTTATTTGTAAACAAATATTTAAAGCCTCATCATTCGGTCCTGGTCAGTAAGTCCACTAATGGTTATCAGAGATAGCATGTCTATTTTAACCCTGATGAAATAAACCTTATATTCTTCCTTTTACCTTTAACAGTCTTGATCTTTAACTTTTTCAAATAATGACTTAGGACTTGATTTATTTTCATTTTTTTCTTTGTCCTTTTCACAAAACCTTTCTCTTTTGTAAATCCAATATATAAATGTTATCCAATTTACACTTTGGTTTGTTGTTTGTAATGTATATCCTTTTTAATTATATAAGGCATCATCCAGTTTGTCATTTTTAAATGCATGTTCAAATCAATGTCGGTCTTGTTTGGTAAAACTTGATCCTCTTTCAAACAATTTATTTATAATTGCTGATATTCTTAAAGTTAACTTCTGAGACCATTGTTCACAAATATTCTTCAATACAGGTCGTCCCCAACTTACAGCAGTTCACTTAGTGACCGTTCAATGTTACAACATCAAAGAAAAAAGTGACTTATGACCATTTTCACACTTACAACTGTTGCAGCAACCCCATGATCATCTGATCAAAATTTGGTCGTTTGACAAATGATTCATATTTATGATGATTGCAGTATCCCAGGATCAGGTAATCTTTTTGCAACCTTTTGACAAGCAGAGTCAATGGGAAAGTCAGATTCACTTAAGAACTGTGATGAGATAGGTCATAAAATGAGCCAAAACTCATTGAACAACTGTTTTGCTTAGCAACAGACATTTTGGACTCATAGTTGTGTACATCCAACACTAAAGTATTTTGCTCCATTTTGTAATACTAATTTGAATTTAAATATTTTTTCTCCTTTAATTGTAGTCTTTAATTTCTTCTGGTTCCTTTTAGTGGGCAGTCTTCAAAGTCCCATCTTATTTTTCTTTTAGAATAAAAAAAATAGCATTTTCTCATGGGAAAGATTCTTACAGTTAATTTCAGAATCTTATTTCAAATTCATCTGGACCCTTAGTCCATTCGTAACTTTCAGAAATCAACTTTCTAATTTTTTAGCTCTTTATTTTTAAAAAACAACCCTGTTTAAAAAGATCCTTAAATTTGTGTTTAAAATTTCTTTCTCTAAGATTTGGGGGTAACTCAGTAAATGTTATAAAGCTTGATGAGCTGAAGGTTTTTAATAGTTGAGAAGCGGTTAAGTAGTTTCCAAAAATGATTAAGCAATGAGACTCTGGGAACCTTGTGTCTTTGTAGGGTACATTATGGCTGTGAGCTTCATTCCCTTAACTCCCAACTGCTTGATTCCCAAATCAACCACAAGAATCCTGAATTCTGCAGTCTACTCACAACTCACAATCTCACAATCTGTCCTTTATCCGAAAAAGACTGTGCTGGCCACAAATCTGGCCACCACATCTATTGCCATTCCACCTCCACTCTTTCAGGGACATCTACTTTGCCATAAATCCTCACCTGAAGTCATACATTTTGAATATTTTGGGGTACATTGCATTCATTTGTAGGGGAGAAAGCATAACTGAATAATACTTTTTATCAGAAAAGACAGTTAATGGCTATGAAGAGAGACCCTCTTAAGTAAAGTTTGAGTTTTCCCCAGTATAAATATTTATATAAGCCATATTCTAAATAGGATCTTTGTCACATGACAGAACATGGGCTTCTGTTAAAAAAAACAAAAACAACACTTTCAGGACAAGTTGTCTAATTCTCTTAGAATGGAAATTAAAACATTAATCATTCCGTGCAACTATGGTACTATATACAGGTAATCCTCAACTTCAGACCACAATTGAGCCCAAAATTTCTGTTGTTAAGTGAGACATTTATTGAGTGAATTTTGCCCCATTTTATGACCTGTCTTGCTTCAGTTGTTAAGCAAATCACTGTAGTTGATAAGTTAGGAACTCTGTTGTTAAGTGAATCTAGCTTCTGCATTGACTTCGTTTGTCAGAAGAGCTTAAAAGGTGATCACATTACTTTGGGACGGATAGACAGCAAACACTTAGACTTATATATCATTTCACAGTGCTTTACAGCCCTGTCTAAGCAGTTTACAGAATCAGCATATTGCCCCCAACAATCTGGATTCTTATTTTACCCAAATTGTTAGAAGGATGAAAGGATGTATCAACCTTGAGCTGCTCAGAATCTAACTCCTGGAATGACCAGTGAGTTAGCCTGCAGTACTGCATTTTAATCACTGGCTGGGCCACCACAGCTCTTAAGGAAGAATAGAAATTAGAATAGAATAGAATAGAATAGAATAGAATAGAATAGAATAGAATAGAATAGAATAGAATAGAATAGAATAGAATAGAATGATTTCTGTAATTTAAGGGCAACAGTTTTTCTCCCAAATCCCCCCCTCCCCATAATGAAAAAGATAGTCAAGGAAAATAGAATAGAATAGAATTCTTTATTGGCCAAGTGTGATTGGACACACAAGGAATTTGTTTTGGTGCATATGCTGTCAGTGTACATAAAAGAAAAGAAAAAGAAAAAAAATACCTTCATCAAAGGTACAACATTTACAACACAAATGATGGTCATAGGTTGCAATTTAACCCTTAATGATAGCAACAAAAAGTTTCAATCATACAGTCATAAGTGGGAAGAGATTGGTGATGAAAACAATGAGAAGATTAATAGTAGTACAGATTTAGTAAATAGTTTGACATTGTTGAGGGAATTATTTGTTTAGCAGAGTGATGGCCTTCGGGAAAAAACTGTTCTTGTGTCTAGTTGTTCTGGTGTGCAGTGCTCTATAGCGTCATTTTGATGGTAGGAGTTGAAACAGTTTATGTCCAGGATGTGAGGGATCTGTAAATATTTTCACAGCCCTCTTCTTGATTCGTGCAGTATACAGGTCTTCAATGGAAGGCAGATTGGTAGCAATTATTTTTTCTGCAGTTCTAATTATCCTCTGAAGTCTGTGTCTTTCTTATTGGGTTGCAGAACCGAACCAGACAGTTATAGAGGTGCAAATGACAGACTCAATAATTCCTCTGTAGAACTGGATCAGTAGCTCCTTGGGCAGTTTGAGGTTTCTGAGTTGGCGCAGAAAGAACAGTCTTTGTTGTCCTTTTTTGATGATGTTTTTGATGTTAACTGTCCATTTTAGATCTCATGATATGATAGAACCTAGAAATTTAAAGATTTCTACTGTTGATAGTGTGTTGTCAAGTGTTGTGAGAGGTGGAAGTATGGAAGGGTTTCTCCTAAAGTCTACCACCATTTCTACAGTTTTGAGTGTGTTCAGTTCCAGATTGTTACGGTCGCACCACAAGGCTAGTCGTTCGATCTCACGTCTATATGTGGAATCGTCATTGTCTCGAATGAGACCAATCACTATTGTGTCATCTGCGAACTTCAGTAGTTTAACAGATGGATCGTTGGAGATGCAGTCAAAATAAAAACAATAAAAATTTGTGGGAAATGCAGTATAATTACCCCTGAAAATAAAATTGAGAAAAATACACCAGAAGGGGTGTATTGAAGGTGCCGTGCAGAACTCCTCACCACCACCACCCTGAGCCAAAGGCAGCCATCTCTCTTAAAATCATATCTTATATATAATAAAAAGACTAATACTTTTTAAGCTTCATCTGGTCCCAGTCTATTTGTAACTTCCAAGTTGAAAAATGTCTTTACCCTGGAAGAACAGTTAGAGAAAGGAAAAAAAATGTTTAATACTCTTTTTTCCTACTGTCAGAGGAACTCCATTAAATAATTTGCATTTATCAATTACGGGTGGGTTAATAGTTTTGTGATGGATGTTTAAATATCATACATTATTTCTGCAAAGCAGAACCTATATACAAGCCATTTCACTTCAAACGATTTTATTTTCTTTCAACACACTTATTGCATCTGTGGTTTGTTGTTCAACAGAATTTTAAAGTTGAGTGATTTTTCCCCATGTTTGTGTTTCAGTAACAAAAGGTTTAGTAAGAATTGTACCATAAACGTATTCAAAGAATGCAGGTTCTAAATCATCTCAAATTAATGTAGTTCAGTTTATTGTGAAATGTTTATAAATTCAGACCTCCTAAAAGACTTTAAATTATGAGCAAGATGTTTTAAAATGAAAAGCAATCTCAAGTACCCCAAAGCCCCAAACCATATTTTCCAGCACCACACTTTACAATTGGTGTCAGCTTTTTCTAGTAAAATATTATCTTTGATTTTTGCCAAACATGCCTTCTGATACTATGGCCAAATCGCTCTGTCATTGCCTTGTCTGTCCAGAGCACAATGTTCCAGAAGTCTTAGTCTTTGCCTAAGTGTTCATAAGAACTTTACTCATGCTGGAGTAAAGTTTGATTTGTCTAGCATAGTTTCCTCCTGGCAGAACTTCTTCTGCAGATTGAATCTGTACAGCTTTTTTTAATGGTAGTCTCATGCACTTTGGCACTATGATTGGGTGTGTGTGTGTGTGTGTGTGTGTGTGTGGTATCTCCAAGTTATAAAATGAAATTCTGGAGTTCTTACAGACTTCTTTCAGCTATTTGCATTCTGACCTCAGGCTGAACTTGCTAAGATGTCCTTTCTCCCATATTCTCTCTAATGATGTTGCAATCATTTGCACTGATCTGGGGCACATGATTCTAAGTTTAGTTATTTGAGGTAGTGATAAACATAGGGATGGACTTATTTTTTTCCAAATGTGAACATTTATGTTTATTTAAATTAGGCAATGGACTTCATGTAAATGAAGATATAACATTTGTTTTATCATTCCCTTTATCAATATTACTGAAGTGAAGATTAAATATTTATATGTTAAAGTGTGTTAACAAGTTAAGAATTTCAGTAATGTGTACTTACTTTTTCCTATGACTATAACTTTCTGCATATGCCTCCCTCTCCTATCCAGAAGCTTAGTGACTTTTCCAAAGTATTTTAAAGAATTGCATGGGTTAAAAAAAGGGAATTCCCATTCCTTGTGTAATCTTGGAATTTGATCTTTGTTTTGCCAAATATTTCAATTAATCTTTAGTTATTATAATATCAATACCAAATCTCGTACATATGTGCTAGTTTTTCCCGACTCTAGAGGGTGGTGCTCATCTCCATTTCAAAGCTGAAGAGCCAGTGCTGTCCGTAGTCATCTCCGTAGTCATGTGGCTGGCATGATTAAACACCAAAGGCGCACGGAAGACTGTTACCTTCCCACCAAAGGTGGTCCCTATTTTTCTACTTGCATTTTTTACATGCTTTCATACTGCTAGGTTGGCAGAAGTTGAGACAAATAACGGGAGGTTACTCCGTTACACTGCACTAAGGATTCGAATCACTGAACTGCCAACCTTTCAATCAACAAGCTCAGCATCTTAGCCACTGAGTCACCACATCACTCACCAATACCAAATACTCAGTTAATACCCCGATGGTGCACTGGTAAGCATGCAGTATTGCAGACTAACTGCCCACAACTAGGAGTTTGATCCTGACCAGCTCATGGTTGAATCATCCTTCCATCCTTCTGACATCGGTAAAATGAGGATCCAGATTTTTGGCAGAAATATGCTGACTCTGTAAACCATTTAGAGAATGCTGTAAAGCACTAAAGAACTTTATATAAGTCTAAGTGCTATTGCTATAATGCATTTTTAAATGTCTGAAAACGCTTTACTGATAACCGTTTGAAGTCAGATTTTAAAAAGAAAAATGGTTTTACTACCAAGTTGTGGAACTACATATGACATAGTGTTAGTACTTCTTCAGTTCTTCAGTTCTGCCTTTCTTTGTTCTAATATTGTGTGAAACTGGTGAGCAATCCTACTTAATAAGAATCAAAACATAAAAATAGAATACTGCAGATAATAAGAATCCCTCCTATTAACTAAGAAAAGTCAGGCTCCCAAGAACTTTATTCAGAAAGAAATTCGAAGGAGTAGGAGTTTAATAAGAAGGACATTTCCTATGTACATTTTTCATTTTGGTTTGTATGGCAGACCTTACTTAGCATGACAGATTATTTTAAAGCATTTAAGCATTCCTTTAAGCATCCTATTTTAACTTTCTGTTAGGATTCAGATGGGAGATTTGAGTGGAGTATTTGAGTGGAAATTCTTTCTCTTCAACTTTGGAGAGAGTTCATGCTTAAGGAACTCTGTATTTTCTTCCAGGAACTCCTGTCATTGGCCAAGCGGAAACGTGGTGATTCTGAAGAAAAGGAAGCACCTGCTAGCAAGCCTACAGCATCTTCAGACTCTGAGACTTCAGATAGTGATATTGAGGTTAGTTTGTGTTTAACTGTAAATTTAATAAAACAAAGTAATATGAATTAATTCAGTTCTGCTGCTGAGATTATTCACATTAAATATGAAACACGTTTGTGAAGGCTAAATATACTTGATACTGCATGGCTTTGTGACAGTGTATATCAGCTGGGGAGTAGCTAATATTCCCTTGATTCCTGTGGAAAAATTATCTCATAATGGTTTCTCAAAATGGTTGCTCTTAAAACAAAGAAATCTTAAAGGGAAACTCCAACATGCAAAGATTGATTATCTAACTTATCAGGAAGTTCAATCCTATCATCTCCAATGTAAATATAATTTTCATCTGAATTTTATTTATTGAAGGAAAATGCTTAAGAGAAGTGTGCAATATTGTTGGCAAACTGCAACTAATAAAATTGGCTTTTCACTATGTAGTTACCTGTAGCTAAAATTTTGAATGACATGCTAAATTGATAATAGTTTGAGGTTCAAGTGGAGTTTTCCAATTACAGGGAGGCAATTGCTCTTGCTCTTATAGTAATAAACGGTAGCAAACAGTGGTTTAGTGTTGTATCTAAATGAAGCTGTTTTTCAGTATATAAAATACGTGTTCAGTTCTTCATTTGCTTTTCTAAAAAAATAAAACTCTTAATTCTGCTTTTTATTTGTATATAGTTATAATATAATATTGTTTTTATTTTGTAGCTGTAATTTTTTAACTCATCAAATTAAATTTTGTTCATAATATAAATTTTAATAATAATAAATTAAAATAAATTTTGTTCATAATATATATTTACATATAAATATATATGTAAATATGTAAATAGGTCTTTGGTTATTCGGGTTTTCTCCCGCGTAAAATTGGAAGTGTCTTGGCGACGTTTCGACGAAGTCTTATTCGTCATCTTCAGGCTGAAGCCTGAAGATGACGAATGAGACTTTGTCGAAACGTCGCCAAGACACTTCCAATTTTACGCGGGAGAAAACCCGAATAACCAAAGACCTACATACAAACACCCGCGAAAACCTCAGAAAACAAATATGTAAATTTACATATATTTACATTATTTATTTACATTAAAATCCAAACTTCTGTCCATTTCATTTCATGAAATCTTTGAAGATACTTCAGCCTTGTCTCATAACTCCCATCTTTCTTTTTATGCTACAGTGGACAGTAGGGGGTACTAAAACCAAAAAGAAAGGAAAAGCTGCAAAAGTAGAGAAGAAGGGAGCCATGAAGAAACAGATGAACAAAGCAGCTTCATCAGGCAGCTCTGATAAAGATACCTCTCCAGAGAGTTCAGCACCAGAAGAAGGTAACAAAAAAAAGGATGAGCGTATTAGTGATGGGAAGAATTCATATATGGGCTGAATTTACATAGCATATTTACCCATCAGTAACTCAGTCCAATTTTCTTGGTTTGTACAGTCTACTGAGCCATAACTGTACAAGTTGGGTTCAAATAAGTTTGTTTAAAGTGTTGTAAGTTGGTTTGAGATTCAGGGTATCGTAAGAAGTCATGTTCTTTTGAGATTAGATTTTTTTTTCTCTAGTTCAGTAGTCTTCAAATTTCAGTTGTCCAATTTCTCAGTATGAAAAATCAGTGAAAATCCATTAAAAATTGTTTCAGGTAATACATATTATTTGAAAATAATACATTTCATACAGAGTAAATAGAAATGTCATGTTGTACCCCTGGATGATTCCCACAGAACCCTTGGGTTCCTAGAGAACATAGTTTGAAAACTATAGCTGTAGCTAATTTGTTAACCATGGGCCTGGTTGATACACCAAAAGTTAATAGAAGTCCATTTCAAGCTCTTTTTAGACTTGGCTATAAAGAAGACAGAGGAAAAGTGCTTTATGTCTTTATTCAAAAGATAATTAGTTTCATTTTCAAAGTCAATTCTAAATATTTCCTGTTCGTATAGGAAGCTCTTGCTTAATAACCACAATTGGAACTGACAGCTCTATTTCTAAGCAATGTGGTCATTAAATGAAATGTGATGCAATAGGGTTGATAACCTCATTTCTGTCAAGGCTGTTAAATGAATCATCCACAGTCATTAAATGAAATCTGCAATTTTATTGCCAGTTTCTTCACTGACTGCTTGTTGGCTATGACAGTTACAAATGGCCATGGCATGAACATGGGATGCAACAGTTGTAAATGCCTGCTAAGTGTGAAGTGTCCAAATGATGAACACATGACCATGGAGATGCTACAATGGTTTTAAATGTGAGGGCTGGTTATAAAACAATGTTGTAACTTCAAATGGTTATTAAACAAGAGAATAGTTAAGCGATGTTTACCTATATTTTTTATAACTTGGACCTCGTCCTGTTACCTATATTCCTATAGCTACATGCAAATAGGAATTTCTATATTGCATTTCATACCTGTAATGTCTTTCAAAGTAATTTTTTTATTTTTATATTACTTAAGTAAACCCAATATTAAGATACACACACACACACATCACTGTTAAGTTTAAGATAAGCACATTTGTAATAAGTACAGAATTTATTAGCTAAAGAGCTAATAAAAGAAAAGAAAATATAGGTAAGTTCAGTTTATACCAATCCTATTCATCGAATATCTTCATACTCTCTGTCCTGTCTATTCTGCCTATACCACATTGCTCAGTTGGTATATGTGCAGTGCAGTGAGCCATGTGCAGATCTGTACATTGGGGAAACAAAAAACCACTTCATAAACACATGGCACAACATAGGAGAACAAACCCATCAGGACTTGATTCAGCGGTCCACCTGCATTTAAAACACAAAGCTCACTCTTTTGAAGACAGCAAAGTCCACATTTTGGACAGAGAAGACCTCTGGTTTGAAAGATGGGTCAAAGGCCATCTATGTCAAAATTAAACAGCCCTCCCTCAACAGAGAGGAGGGATAGGACCTCATCTATCTCCAATCTACAACACAGTCCTTTCAACAGTTCTAAGAAGGATCCACACCCATTTGCACCACTCAGGTGACCCTGATGACACAGATAAACCTCCAGGTGACCTTAATGACTTACAAAAAGAATGCAAATGACTAGCTGTTTGCAAGGAGTATAAATCCTGCCATACCCTACAGTCCAGTCAGAGCTGAAGAAGCTTCTTGGATGAGAAGCTAAATGTCTTCAAAGAAAAACAACAAAGTTCAGTTGCCTCTTGAAAAAGCACCTTTGGGTCAACCATGACCTAGAGGACCGAGGATCTCCATAGGCATCCAGTTAATCCAAGTAATCACAGTTCAGCAATAATTAACAAGGATGTATTAAGTGTATTCTCTTTAACAGTTTCAAGGTTTGTCAGCGATACATGCTGACTTCCTCACAAGCATAGGAGGCATTCTATTTTTATTATTTTATGTATTGTTTTCTAAAATAGCTTAAATGGTAGGCATTTGCCTGAAAAGCTTAGAATCCAAATGTAACTGGGTATGCAGAGGCAGAATGGAGATGCATGAGTAAGAAGAAATTATTATGAGCCTTTCATAATTATGAGTTCCTTGAATGCCTTCCAGTACATGATTCTCTCTGGTTTGTTTGTTTTTTCAGGAGAAGTATCTGACTCTGAAACTAATGGCTCTTGCAGTAGCTCAGACTCTGAAACTTCCTCTGAAGATGAGTTTACTGATGGCTACGGGGAGGATTTTATGGGTGATGAAGAAGATAGAGCTCGCCTAGAACAGATGACAGAAAAAGAAAGAGAACAGGAATTGTTTAATCGAATAGAGAAGAGAGAAGTTTTGAAGAAAAGGTGAATTTTTCTCCAGCCATTTCATATTACTGTATTTATGCAACATTCTTTTCATTTTGGACTTTTTAAGGTAAATGTTTTCTTTCCTTTTACTTTATATCATTTTCCAGGTTTCTGACAAAATGTCAGCAAATTGGTTTCTGGTTAGTGTTTGGTTTTGTCTGTGAAAAACAAGCAAAGCCATAGAAGGAATGCAGATGCATAAATAATTATCATTAAAGTATAAGACGTTACCTTGTTCGTTTCACTTTTATTGATCCATGTTTAAGTCTCCCCCCACAAAGGCAACACTATTACTTGATCATGACAGAAATAATGGGGTATAATCAGAGGGTTGGATAAAATGAGAAATGTGGTTTTGCTCCATGCATGGACTAAAATGTTATTGCTCTGACATTCGGTCACACCATTCTAGGTGAGTCATGTTCCATCCAAAGTGGATGAGGTTTCAGCTGAAGCAAATATGGATGAGTATAAAGGAGGGAAAGGCTGGTGTATGTAGTCCCTTTCCCCCTGCTCCTCTTAATGGTTGTGTTCTAGCTCACCTAATAATTCTCCTAGTATCCATCTTCCTTTTGCTTTCCCTTAGTCACCATTCACAATTGAATTCACAGGTCTGATCAACCTGTGTGACCCACCTTGTCTTCCCCCCATCACTACCTCACACTCCTCTGAATTCTGTGCTGTTGTGTGCCTCCTTTCTCTCTGCTGCTGGATGCTGCTACCCTTTCCTCCAGTATCCCAGCTTGGAGCACCTTTGTTGGAACATATATTTTCCAGGGCTGTGCACAAACAAAAGCACTTCTCAATCCTGCCTGATCTGTTCCTGGCCATCTTCATACTCAAAACACTTTATATAGTGGGTACTCATTTTGCACAACACTAGTAACAATTGAGAGGTTAATAAATGTTATAGAAATAATAATGCAACTCAGTTCAGGCAAAATATATATAGCATATCTTCACATAAACATAACTTTGACTGTCTCTCGGGAAAAAAACCTGGCTAAACCTCCAAATGTAAAAGCATTTACAAATCTACATTTGTTTGTCGTAAGAACTACATGTTGTACATGCAACAACTCACAGCAAATTACTAGGATCCAACTGTCATTATCAGCAGGAAACTAAAAATCCAGTCTATTCCAAACAGCTAATAGGCTGGCCTGATTTCTTGCCATTACATTTGCTAGTGAGGAAGAGTGGGCAGATTCTCCACAGCTCTACGTCTGACTGTTTCAACATACATATGACACCTACCTGTTCAAAAGAGCTTTTAAAATGTGGCTGTTTCCCCAGGCCTTGAGCTAAAGTGGGTGGCAGGTCCTGTATGTTTCTCTTTTAAACATTGCTTTTCTTTGGGGAGTTTTATTTTTCAAATGTTTTTACTATACACTGCCCAGAGTTGCTATAGAGTTATAAATAAACTTAAATAAATAAAATATATGAACATTATTTATGACAAAAGTTATTTTCCTTCTTTAAAAAAGCATTATATCTCTTAATTCTACATATTAGTTTCTACTTTGGAATTAAGCAATTAAGTACTTAATAGTGCCAGTAATTTGCATAGTTTAAATTGGAAAAAAATCTCATTTCCTGCAACTGTTATTTATTTACTGATTAAATTTGTATGCAACCCATCTCGCAGTGGTATAACACTTGCTGTTACAAAAGATTTAATCATGCCTTTAAAAAAATAAAAAATATCTTACATTAAGTTTGAATTCAGTTTACCAGTTTGCTCCTTCCTGAATTAGTTGGAGACTCCTATGTATTTTTTCCTTTGATTGAACCCAGGTTTGAAATAAAGAAAAAATTAAAGACGGCAAAAAAGAAAGAAAAGAAAGAAAAAAAGAAAAGGAAAAAGCAGGAAGAAGAACAGGAAAAGAAAAAGCTCACACAGATCCAGGAATCCCAGGTAAGAAACATACAAATAACACTTTATTTTAAAACATTGACACTACTTTAAACATATTTGTAAGATTGCTTAAATTACCATTCATCTAACTACACTGGATAAATATTTAGTCCCTAATGCTGTAATCAAGTATTTTAATATAATATAGTATTTATATAGTGTCTCTTATTTGTACCGCAATCTTTGATAAAACTAATTGTGATAATATAACTGCTTTGCCTGTTGCAGCAAAAGCAAATGCAAATGTTTCATAATGAATTATATCCAATGTTACATGAACGAAAGCTGGCATAAAATTATTTGCCAGCCTATGTTGAAAAATAATACAGTATTAAAATCCACTCAATTGTGAGAAGTGGTAGCAGTAATGCATGGCTAAGGAACTGCAGCAGCCCTGCCTGGACCTATCCAAGCTTCGGGATTGGCAAACTGGCTGCAGACAGCAGCATCTTGGCATTAGGAGCCCTTAATAGTGTGAAGTGGCGTGGCAGGTGGGGCTGTGGTTTAGTTGTTTTTGCTGAAGCTGTCTGGTGGTATTTGGCCTGCCTCTGAATGTGCAGCGGGCCACAGCCTGTTTGCCATCTTCCATTTTGTGGTCTACTCTTGGAAAAAGATGGTAGTTGGCCTGTTTTCTGCATTGCAGTGGCTGTGGCTGCAACTCTAGGTGTAGGAGTCCTGTTTGAATGGAGGACTGGGATCAGGTGAATGCTGGTGAGGGGTGGGTGATGGTGCTTCAGAAGAGCTGATGTGCATCCTGTGGCTGCCACCTAGTCCAGCAATCGTCTTAGTAGCTGCTGCTTCCTTATTCGTAGGAGTCAGGACTTGAATGGACTGTTTTGTTTAGGTTGTGGTAGATTGCGTGCTAAAAGGAATACATGAACTGGCAAGGATATTGTGGGTTTTGGAAGGTTTGGTTCAAGTGGGGCGAACAAAATGAAATATGCCAACAACTGGAAAATCTACATATCTTGGTGACCAATATATTCCAGATAATCAAAGCATGATATTAGAATGTTTACACACAGATTAGGTTGAAAAATAAACAAAGAAACATTTATTTAACAATATAATGTTTGAAGAGGGTGGATAAAATCTTAAGTTGTTTAAAGAGTTATATCAATAAGACTGTTCATCTACGCTTAACTTCAGAATGTCTGATTAGTTTGTCACAAAGGATTAATTTTCCCCTGCTTGAGATAATGCCAATATTAGTTGTCTTAATCATTTTTCTTTTTAGTTTCTTTTTTTAAAAAAAACATTAATTGTAATTGCCTCTTTTATTTTTAACATGCCCTTCCCCTTTCTAAGTTCTCTTAGTTTTATGGTTACATTTGACTGGAACAGTTGCTGAAAACCTGGTTTTCCTTTTGATTATTTATATTCTTTTTTTAAAAATCTATGCATCAAAATTATTGAATTGAACATTTTTAACTATTTATCTGAATGTATATTGTGTAATTATTTTTTAAAAACTTAAGTTTATTTGCTTATTTAGTGAATTAGCCTGACACTAATTCATGCAAATTCACGGTGGATTTCAACAATTATATAACTTTTTGCATAGCAGATTAGGTTTAATTTTTTTAGTTATATAGTACAGTTTATAGCAATACTTTGCTGTGTAGTTTATACTAATGATATAACTACTAAGGATATTTTTTTAGAAATGTTATTTTATTTTTTAAGAAAAATTATATGTCACTTTGAATTCCTGGAGGAAAAGCAGGATATTTATTAAACTAATTAATAAAATTAAAATAAACTCCCTTTCCACCAACAGTAAAAATATATTTTATTTCCTGTTCTTCAAATAACCTGCATTTTAAACTGCAATAAAATTGCTAATACTATACAGAGAAATAAAATCAAAAGATAATTAAACAGCATAAGAATTATGAGCTTGAATGAAACAAATTGACAGAAGTATGGAAAAATAATAAAGATTTTTGCTTAAAAATACTAAAATAAAAGAGTAAACCTCAGGCAAAATACTACTGCAAAGACTCATCTCTTGGTAAAATCTAACCAAATATCTTTTAAGATAGTTGGAATTATATGTTTCTATAGGTAATGTCACATAATAAAGAGAGACGGTCAAAACGGGATGAAAAATTGGATAAGAAATCCCAGGCTATGGAAGAACTAAAAGCAGAAAGGGAGAAAAGAAAGAACAGAACAGGTAAGTTCAACCATATATTGTTTAGTTAAAGAAAAAAAAGATAGGATGAACATAAACCATACACTGTAGATTCCACTGAGCTCCCTACTAACTCTTTATATACCATTTATAAGATGGAAAGACATCCTTGACTGTTTTGAATATTCCTAGTTGTGACGGAAGGCATAAACATAATCTGGTCCATCATCCTCTTTCTCGTGGTGGCTCACCAGATGCTTTTGAGATATCCTTCAGCAAGTCCTTCTCCAGCAGTGGTATTCAAAGGCATCGTAGCATCCTGGACATAGTGCAATGACCATTATGACTGCCTGTTATTGGTATTTTGATCTCCCATTAATTTGTCAATTCCCTTTCCAGATTTCTAAATTAGCTATCACTTTTTTTAATATTTCTAAATATATTGTAGATTTCTCAGGTCAGTAATATTTACAGTTGAATTAAATTATTTTTCAGTGAACGTAATTATCCCACGGTGAAAC
Source organism: Ahaetulla prasina (assembly GCF_028640845.1). Lineage (NCBI taxonomy): Eukaryota > Metazoa > Chordata > Lepidosauria > Squamata > Colubridae > Ahaetulla > Ahaetulla prasina. The sequence goes on along the minus strand of NC_080539.1, from coordinate 305,301,007 downwards.
TCATTTTCCTTGTATTTTTTAAAAAAGCTAAGAGCTGTTTTGGATCTGTCTTGTTATTTCAAATAGTTCCAAAACTATTGCATAGAAATATATTTGATCAGGTAGAGCTAGGGGAGAATGTTCCCCAATCCAGATCCTGACTGTCATCCCCCAAGCAACAAATGTCATTTCTGTCCCAAGCCTAGGCCTGAATTTAGAATGGAAGAAGTCCATATAAATGTCTTCCTTAGGGGATTCTAAGGATTCAACCATTATTTTGGGACCGTGGCAGTTATCATCCAAGATACCTAGGTCCAAGGAAAGCCACTTCACAAGAGGCTGTCCCACTGGCATCTGGTATGACTTCCTTTCCTGGAAAAATGTTGACAGTTCCCCAAAGTGCAGCTAATCAGGCCTTTCACAGTTACCCAGAGGAGCCAAAAAAGAGACATGGATCCAAGCCATAAATGATAGAGCAAATATCAGAGATTCCATACTCACTTCATTGAAGTCCATTACATTAAGATGAATCTTAGATCATATTGTAAAGCATTACTCAATCTCTCTAGATTCAAATTTAAGCAACTCTTGAAAAAATGTGCGAATGAGTCACAGCAGCTTAATTTTTTCCAAACAGGGGGCATGCAATTTTAAATTGTGCCATTTTATAACAACCCAGTGATATAACAATGGCGACAAATTGATTCTTCAACTTTGTTCTCTCTATGTAGGCTCAAACATGAGCTCAGTCAAGTTTACTTATTGTGGTGCTCTTTGGATGCTCCAAGCATTGCTTGTGTTGCTTCATCTCTTAGAGTTCCCAGAAAGCTAATCTGGGATTGGCAGACAGAAAAAGGTTACTAGGCGGTGACCATATCAAGTACTCTTGTTGTTTCCAGATGCCATAGCTTATTTTGGCACTCGATGAAATATCAGCTTAGGGAAAAATCCACATCAGATCCAAAAGGGCCTGGGGCAGACCGTTTTAATTGGACCTCTCAGTTTCTAGATGTTCTGGGTGGTGACAGTTCTAGGGAGTAATCTGGCCACAGCAGACAACTCAGAATAATATTTTCCATCTTAATATTATGTTTACTTGCTTTGAAACAACCAAGATATCTAACACATGCCTACTTTATGCTACAAGGTATAGGAGCTCAATAAAAGGTCCTGGAAAACAGCAGGACAGATGGTACATCAACAAGATCCTCCATTTGTACCTGTAGCCCAACTTCATTTACAAGCACTTATATCGTCTCATTAAATTTACTGTCAGTGCTGGATATATATGGCAGAATTCATAAAAGTGCTCCATTAAAGACCTGAGAATGTGAGCAGATTGCATTGGACCAGACTTAAGCCAGATACAGCTTTATACATCCAGATGTGCTTTTTTTCCATTGTAGCTGAGTTACTTGCAAAGAAGCAACCATTAAAGACAAGTGAAGTATACTCAGATGATGAAGAAGAGGAAGAAGATGATAAATCTAGTGAGAAAACGGATCATTCATCCAGATCTTCATCTTCTGATGAAGAAGAAGAGTAAGTATTCAGTATCTGCTTTGATATGTAGCAGATACAACTGAACGTTTAGTATTTCTTTAGATCTGGAAATTTACATTACTACTTTAATGATTTCTGTCTTCATAGTTTGGTTAATTATTGTTTAAACAAAACTGATTTGTAAATATAATAAATAATAGAATGGATGGATCCCTTATCTAGTTAAATAACTTAATAAAACTGATAGTGCTCACAGCATTCTAGAGATTGCTCACTGAGCCCCTAATTTAAAAATCAATATATTTAATTAAAATGCCTGCACTTTTATGAATTTAGTCATTTTTATTTTCTAGTATATGAATGTGGTAATTTCAGACTGTTTTAAGATGTGAATTATTTCCTTACAGTTGCTTTTGCTTTCCCATCAAACCAGGAAAGAAGAAATTCCTCCTAAATCACAACCAGTGTCTCTACCTGAAGAACTGAATCGGGTTCGATTATCCCGACACAAATTAGAGCGATGGTGTCACATGCCTTTCTTTGCCAAAACAGTCACTGGTTGCTTTGTGCGCATTGGAATAGGAAACCACAACAGCAAACCAGTTTACAGAGTAAGCCTACCCTTGAGTATTTTCCCTTATTCTTGTTGGTCATAAGAAAAGCAAGTTTTGTTCATGGTGCTTTTTCAAAATACAATGCAAAAGCTGGTAATTAATGGTACGGCTCATTTTCTAACCAATGTGCACACTTGTGGCTAGATTTCCTTACCAGACAACAACACATGCCACAATGAGAGTAACACTGACATCGCTGCATGAGAGAACTTTAAGTAAATGGGACAGCATCAACCAATAATATTTGCAATGTCTGTCTGTTTCTCTCTCAATCATTTGTTTACTTTGTGACCATTTCATTTCCAATTTAGGGAAAGAGAGAAGTTGGGAATCTTCCTTTATTTATCGTACTGGTATATTTGGGATGCATGGAGGGAGGGAGGGAGATTAGATAGATAGATAGATAGATAGATAGATAGATAGATAGATAGATAGATAGATAGATAGATAGATAGATAGATAGATAGATAGATAGATAATTTTGTTGAATAATTAAAATATTTTTGAGCAGTCAAACTCAATTTAAAAAAATAAGGATAGGTCCAGACTAAATCCTCAAAAATGGAAGGTAAGGAAAGAAACCTTTACAGCTTCTCCCCCTAGAAATAATTTATATCAAATCTGTTCCTTTGGAGAACACCAGTTCTCCAAATTAGCTTTTTAAAAGAAGTAATTAAAACAAGAATGGAGGAATGAATAAAAAAGACTATAAGCATAGTCATTCTGCCAGATACTGGTCTTCCACCGCTGGAAGGAGTCATTCCATTTGCAAACCATCTTTTAAGTATTTAATATGGAATGTTGTGTATTGTTTCAGATGAAGAATATACACATTTGTTGAGCTTTGCTTAACCTTTTTTTAATCTTAAATTTTTTTCTGTCCCATTCATGAAGAAATTGTAAGTTCCTATCAGATAATAAATTAAATGAAGTTCTTATGTAATCCTGTCTCAAGTGTATGATAAACTAAGAATATTATTGCAAATTAGCTAATATGCTTTACATTTTACTTCAGCTCCTTCTATTATCACTTCTCACTAGATTTGCTTTGATTTTTCTGCTTTGCTGAGAAAATGTATGTATATATTAAAAGTCATTTGTTTTGTTTTATTGCCATTTGTTTAGGTGGCAGAAATAACTGGTGTTGTAGAGACAGCAAAAGTATATCAGCTTGGAGCTACCAGGACAAACAAAGGGCTGCAGTTAAGGTGAGATATTTGAAAGTCTTATCATCTTGAGGGTGTGGTATCCTTGTATAAAAAGTGTGTAATTATCCTGAATCAAGAGAAAATTGATACACTTCATCTTAGGATAAGTTCTAGGGTAATGAAAAATCCAACAAATATTGGAGTAAAGAATGTCTGTCCTGTTGGGACCAATAGTTTACTTTCAGCAGTAAAAGTGCATTTAGAACATTTTTTTTGTAATAAAGTAGAACTGAACTGATTTAATACTAATAAAAAGTAATCAGTCCAAGAGTGTTTTGATCACTCTTCCTTCCTCCAAAATTTGGGTGATAAATAAAGCTACAGTTAATCTTTTTTTCTTTTCAAAGACATGGTAATGATCAACGTGTGTTCCGCTTAGAGTTTGTCTCCAATCAGGAATTCACAGAGAATGAATTCATGAAGTGGAAGGAAGCCGTAAGTTTCTACTTCTTCAATTGCTTTATCAAGAAATTAGGGCTGCGCAGTGAATAAAATTCAATGACATCTTTTTTCCCCCCCTTTTGTTTCAATTAGATGTTTTCTGCTGGGATGCAGTTACCCACCCTTGACGAAATAAACAAGAAAGAAGTGTCCATCAAAGAAGCCCTCAACTATAAATTCAATGACCAGGACATTGAGGAGGTAAATGAAGAAAATGTACTTTTGAGCTGGAACCATTCATTTGGTCCATAATGTAAAGGTAGGTGAGGTTATAAAAGAGACATTCTCCGGTGCCATATTTTGGTTCTATAAAAATAATGTGATTTTGAAAGCCATATTTATATGTTATGAAAGATACAGTTGGTACCTTTGATTAGATCAAACTCAGCTGTTTTTTTCCGGACGTTACTTTTCCTTTCAGAATTGAGCATCACTATAAAAAAAGATTCTGTATTTAGAGACTTTTTGATGTATTGATTAAGACATCAGGCTAGAAACTGGGAGATCATGAATTCTTTTTCCATCTTAGGCACAAAGCCAACGGGATGACCTTGGGCCAGTCACACACTCTTGGCCTTAGGAAGCAAACCACTTTTGAAAAAAGCCCAGAAAACTTCAGGGATTTCGTCAGGCAGTCACCAGGGTCAAGGCATCTGACTCAAAGGCACACACACAAAATAGACAAGAAATTTAAAGTAGTAAGAGATATTTGTGCGATCAACTCTGGAAAAATAATCTCTGGACAAGTTAATTTCCAATTTTAAAATAGCTTTATTAAATATATTCTATAGTCAGGATTATCAAACTCTGTCAAATCCCAAATAGTTTTCAATGATCTTATTCTGATATTTAGTTTGTTCCAGCTCATTTATGATTTTTTTTAAGAAATAAATTTGTAAAATGTTCATGTTGATTTCCCAAAATACACATTTTTACTTTTTTGTAGCTATGAGACACTTCACACAAAAGTGCATATGTTAGCATATATATTATGCTAATTAGTATAACCATTGAAGAATAAATTTTTCCATTATTCCTAAGCAGAGCTTACTCTTAATAGTTTTTTGTCTATCAGTAGACTTGTAGCCACTATACAACATAACGGATTATGTTCTAAAGTATTTTTATTACCGTATTTCCCCAAGAATAAGATCGGGTCTTATTTTTTGGGGGGGGGTCCAAAATAAATTCAGAGGGTGTATTATTTTTTCCCCCATGTACAGGAGGCCCACTTCTTCTGCTTGCTCATGGCAGCGTAGAAGGGTGCGTGGTGCGCCAGTGCTACTGCCATGAGGCGGGGTGGTGGTGGAGCTGTTTCCCGCACCCTGCACTGGCTTACCCCAGCGCCCCCGCAGCCAAGCCACCTGTGCCCCGACACCTGACGTGTTGTGGTGGCAGCACCAACACATCACTCGGCCTCCTGCTCCTTTGCAGCTGCAACCAAGCAGAAGAAATGGGCCAGCGGCCATGTGGACTCCTGCTCCACATTGCTGCCAGTGCTGCCGCCACGAGGCAGGTGTCAGGGTGTTGATGGCCTGGCAATGAGGGCCCCAAGGTAAGCTGGTGTGGGGTGCTTGGGGTGGCTCCTCCCCCTGCCTCACCTTGTGGACACAGCACCGCAAGCAACCAGACAGAATGGGTTTCCAGTTGGATGTGCAGGCTCTTAAGTACGGCTTATTTTGTGGGGTAGGGCTTATATTAGGTGCACGTGTAAAAAAACCATGCTACGGCTTATTTTCGGGGAAACGGTATTATTGTACTACATAAATATAGATAAGATATATAGGGTTAAGAAGGACATACAATTAGCAGTATAATGTGTCTTATAAAGAGTTTAATAAAATAAAAACTGCCACAAGGGTTATTTGCAGAGATTGTTGGCCAACCATCAAGAAATTTGCGTTAAATATAATATTGAGTTTCTCATTTTCCATTTTTAGATAGTAAAGGAGAAGGAGAGATTCCGAAAAGCACCACCAAACTATGCCATGAAGAAAACTCAGCTACTAAAAGAAAAGGTAAATAGTATTGCTTAAAGTGCTAGATTTTCAGTAAATTCTTGGGCTTCTTGAGAGAAAATTGCCTTGTACCTAAAACAGTGCTGTGCATGGAGCAGCTGTTTTCAGCTGGTTCATACATAAACCAAAATGCATATTTTAGATGCTTTGCTCTGGGTTTAGAATGAAACTGGATTGTTTTGTTCCTGTGTCAGACCAAACAGAATTGTAGACATGTTTGGGGTAGGAGTAAAAAACAAACAAACAAAAAAAAGACTGGGAGTTTCCTTGGCAACAACAGGTGTCTATGATGCTAACAGTGAAGGCGGGGGATGCAATGAAAGATGGAAAAAGAGGGCATAATTCTTTCCTTGGGAAAGCCAGTTGATTAATGACCGTGATTCACTTAACAATTCCTGTGATTCGTTTAATGACAGCAGTAAAAATGGTCATGAAATTGGGTTCAGTCACATGATGACGTCCTTAACAACCACGTTGCTTAGGGGCCAAAATTCTGGTCCCAATTGTGTCTTAAGTTGAGGACTATGTGTAAATCATCATATGTCTTCATCACTGCCAATAGGTGGCATATTACAACTTACATTGTGAGAGAATAACTAAAATTATTACTATTAAGAGATACAACATGCAAAAATATTTCAGTTACATTCTTATGGGTCTAATTTAGGTATAACCTGATTCCTAGATATAACCTAGTCAAGGAATTTGTTTATTGAAACATATCTTATATCAAGAACTACTTGACATAATAAAACATGTTTATACCTTTTAATCAGTTGTCACCATTACTGCTGGTACGATGGAGAGAGTGCAATACTAATAAATAATTCTTTGTTAAAGGCCATGGCAGAAGACCTGGGAGATCAAGACAGAGCAAAACAAATTCAAGACCAGCTTAATGAGTTAGAAGAAAGAGCAGAAGCCTTAGATCGTCAGAGAACAAAAAACATTTCAGCCATCAGGTTGGTATCTAACAAAATTTGGAAAGAAAAGTACATCAGTAGATCCCCTTCTTAATTTAGGGCAGGGTTGATGGTGATATTATTTCAGAGAAATCATGCTAATGGTTTTTAATAAGAAATTTGTTACATTTTTAGAAATGATGCTTCCTTGCAATTATTGAAAGCAGGAATACATTTTAGGATATGACTTCTAGAAGAAGATACTTTATGACAGCAGATTGAGAAAGTTAATCATTAAAATATCTTTCTTTTCTCAGTTATATCAACCAGAGAAATAGAGAATGGAATATTGTGGAATCTGAAAAAGCTTTAGTGGTAAGTAATGTTCATGGAGCAAACGAAAAACAAAATGCATTTTTATTGAAAAAGCGGCTTTCTGAATTTAACAAATACATTTGGGGAAACCACTGCTTTGTTCAGTTGTATATGATTTTCTAAACTGCCGTACTAATATTTTAAGCCATGAGCTGATTAAAAAGTACTCACTTTTGATGGCAGAAAACGATAACACTATTTGTATTAGAAAAAAAGACAAAAGAAAAAAAACTTCCTGGTCCATTTATAAAGTTGGGATAGCAAAATATGCTTTTGTGAATAATGAACCCAGCATGCTGGTTGGGGAATTTTGGGAAGTCTACATAATTTAGAGTTGCTGGGGGTGAGAAACATTGTTTTAAAGAAAAAAAAGACCTTGAAATTAGAGGGTTGCTAATTCTGAATGTCACATTTAGTAAACGATGGGGGATTACTTTGAAGTCCCAGTAGTGGTTCGATCTAAAGCAGGGGTCTCCAACCTTGTCAACTTTAAGATTTGTGGACTTCAACTCCTAGAGTTCAACTCTGGGAGTTGAAGTCCACACGTCTTAAAGTTGAAAAGGTTGAAGACCCCTGATCTAAAGTGATCTTCCACAGAATCTCAACTAGGAGATTGAATTAGCAATGGTAATGCAACAAATAAATATTGGGATGGGCAAAAAAGTGAGTTTCTACAGAATTTGAGCAAGCATTTGAAAAAGTGCCTTGTCTTCAAGATGCAGGAGTAGGAGGCAGAGCTACTTTTTATGCTTGATAACCATATATAGACACAAAAATCTATTTACAAACTAGCTGTGTGAGCTAAGAAATGCTCTCAGTCCCATCTGTTATGGCACTGCATATTCCACAACATTTGCAGAACAAAAGTAGGGCTACTTCCGCTCAGAATTCTTTGATTCTACGGTATTTTGGCTTCATTTCAATCATTTAAGAAATGCTAATTAACATCCAGAATGCCTAGAGCCTATTCTTTGAGTCAAGAATCAGAAATACAAGAGGTTAGTGTTAACTCTAATAACCGGCAGAGATGATATTTTTTTCATTACCAGGAACCATAGCTCACCTTTGATAAAAAGTCCAAAGGCTTCTTGAGTGATTCTTTTTCCTGCATTGACTTATCAGAGGCACCTTATGAAGCTAAGAACCCCACCTAAGAAAGAGCTTATTTGGAATGAAGCAGGCTGCCTGATTCTAAAGCTAGTCTATCTCTATATGTTATTGAGGCAATGCCGAGAAAGGGAAGCTTAACATAAAAAATGTGTCTTTGTACTTTATGTTTTTGAAGGCTGAAAGCCACAGTATGAAAAACCAGCAAATGGATCCTTTTACTAGACGGCAATGTAAACCTACAATAGTCTCAAATGTAAGTAAAATGCAAAGTTGAGTGCAGTGAAGAATATATTTAGGAATTTATATCTGAGATGCTGGATATCAGTCGCCATTCAAATATCCCACACGTAACAGTAAGCATAAGCTAATATGAATTAAAATTAATATAATGCTTTGGTCTATAATCAGATGCAAAAAAGCATAGATTTTTCAGCAGAATTAATTTAATTCCATGTAATAGCAATAGCACTTAGGCGTATATACCGCATCATAGTGCTTTACAGCTCTCTCCAAATGGTTTACAGAGTCAGTATATATAACCCTAACACTCTGGGTTCTCATTGTACTGACTTCAGAAGGATGGAATGCTGAGTCAACTTGAGCTGGTCAGGATTGAACTTTTGAAAGTGGGAATTCAGATTTAGCCTACAATTCTGGATTCTAATGACTGTGCCACTATGACACAGTATATACAATTATTTATATATTGCTTACCCGTCAGATTCTAAGTGGCTTAAATTATAAAAGCAGAAAAAAACAATATCAAAATCAATGCCCTTCAATCCCATTCACTAGTGTCACTGTGCGAGGAAGAACTCTGTTTTTACCATCTTTCTAAGTGACAGTAAAGTGATAGAGATTATATTAATATACAAATACCTATTTTAAGATTAGGGCAACATTTTGAAAATTACTGAAAATTAATTGTATTTGAAAAGACAGTACATTCTGTTTTAATTATATATAGTTATTGAATACACCAAATGAGGATAACATTGTAAAGGGAAATAGTAGTCCAACCAATAATAAATCTTTTCCACAGTCTAGGGATCCTGCTGTACAGGCTGCTATCATTGCTCGACTAAATGCAAAATATGGATCTGGTGTGTTACCTGAGGCTCCAAAGGACATGACCAAGGCAAGTCCTCAAGTGTTCATTATGTCCTGTCCTGTAGTTTTAAACAAATTTAATTCTGTAGAATTCCAGTCATATAAGGCAGAGGTGGGAAACTATGGCCATTTTATGACTTGTGGACTTCAACTCCCAGAATTCCTGAGCCAAGATATAAAGTAACAGCAGTTTTGATCTTAGCCCACAAGTCTTTTAATATTATTTTAACAATATAAAAAACTTACTAAAATACTAAAAACTTATTAAAATCATATTTTAACAATATTAAAAACGTATTTCTCTTATAGAGCCAGGGTAAAGACAAAGATATGAATTCAAAATCAGCCAGTGATCTCTCAGAGGATCTTTTCAAAGTGCACGATTTTGATGTGAAAATTGACCTTCAGGTTCCTAGTTCAGGTAGGTGCTGCTGCTTTTGAAGGGATGAAAAGCAAACTGAGAGAAAAAGGGGAAATTTTGCTGACAGCTCTCACAAAAGTGTAGTATTTGAGCAAAAACCTAATGTGGGTAAGCAACCACCATCTGCTAATACGATTAGCAGTTTTATGTATTTTATTTATTTATTTATTTATTTACCAAACTTATATGCTGCCTATTTCACACTAAATTAATAATTATAATGAAGAACTGAAGGATGGGAAGTCTGGGAATTATAATCCAACATATCAAGGGGTATTACGATAGGAAAGTCTGTTCTCTAAAGCAGCAGCCCCCAAGCGTACTTTTGGGTACCAGGGACCAGTTCCGTGGAGAGAGTTTTTTCTGTGGACTGGTGGGGGTGTGATTTAGTATACGGCTTGCATCCCACAGATGGAGCTTTGCTTGTGCGGACCAGGTTTCTGGCATGCTACGGGCTGGTGCCGGTCCATGGACCAGGGGTTGGGAACCCTGCTCTAAAGAAAATTATTTTGGCTTAGCTGCCTGTTACTCAGCAGCTTTCTTCCCCCAGTTGAGTTATTTGTTTGTGTGCACTTTGTCTTCCCACAGAGTCCAAAACACTGGCCATCACCTCTAAGGCTCCCCCTGCAAAAGATGGTGCCCCTCGGCGATCACTGAACCTAGAGGACTACAAGAAAAGGCGGGGGCTGATCTGAGCATTCCTATTCTCTGCTGCTTCTGATCCTGCATGCTACATGATCTTCTCTACACCCCTTTATTTTCTTCCCTTCTACTTCAGTTGACCCTTTTGGGTTGGAGCAGCAGCTACAGAGCTAGGAAGAGACTCTTTAAAATTGCCAGCCATCTGTAATATAAATCACTGACTTTTTGCTGTATAGACTTCCCTTATTGCTCTTTCCTCCTGCGATACACAGATATGGATCCATGCTATTTTTAGGGAGGGGAAGGAATTTTTTTTCCTTTTGGAAGTACAGCTGTTTGGAATTGGCTGTCTGTATTCAGTGTTAACTTGAAATCTGGATTTCTGCAGGAATCTGTTGGTGGCCGAGCAGTGTTAGCACTTTGCTTTTCCACCATCCCAGGCAAGGAGAATTTACCCGCGAGTGGCACAAGACCTCTTGTGAAGGTCACCTGCACTTTTCTCTCTTCTTCTTTCCCTTTGCTCCTAGCTTTGGAGAGGGACATATTTACAAACAGGTTTCGGGTGAAAGTGTACATTTTTGTGGGGGTGGGGTGGGCTGTGTGAACTTTTTTCCAGATGTTTTTTTATCATTTTTAACCTGCAGTAAATTTGTATTTGTCACAGTTCTTTAAAGATGTCTGGAATTTCTACCAGCTACATTTGAGCATCTGACACAGCAGGGGCAATTTAGTAAATGTGATTTTTTTAAAAAAAACAACAAACAAACAAAAAGGGCCTGGCTAACAATAGCTGTGCAAGTTCACACTTCTCTGTTTTCTTTTTATAAAAATGCCTCCCGTCTCTCCCTCCCATATCTGGTTTTATAATACAGTAATATATATACTGTTGAATAACCTGTTATAGGAAGGTAGGATGCTATGTCTTCTCTGGCTGCTACTTGGATCTTCTCTTCCATTTCCCTTCCCCCTCCCCGAAATGGAAATATGTGTGGTCATCCCCTTTGCTGCTCAGCCTCATCTTTTCTAGGCTAGGCTAGATATCTTTTTGTTTGCATACTTTTTGGGGAAAATGCTGAATGGGAAGAATATGGTAGAATTGGGAGATTATTTTAAATTGCAGTTTTTTGACCTATATAACATTAGTAGGTACAACACGTGTGGTTGTGAACCTTAACAAAGGATTGTACATGTGGAGTGCTCGAATAGGAAACATGACTGCTTGATAATCACTCAGGGGTAAAGATCAATGTGTAAATAAATGACATTTTAGAATGTCATTTAGAAAAATTTCAGAATGAACTACCATGGGTTATACTGAATTTGGTACATGAATAATGAGAGGTTTCACTAGTGCCAATTTGGGAAACCTAAACAAAGGATATTTTCCTGACCCAAGAATCAGAAGGAGACCGTACATGAAGCATTTTTAAGCCCAGAATATCTGTGGTTACATCTAAACAGAGATTTGAATATCGTGGCTATGATCTGTGAGTATCCTTCTTGATGCTTTAATCTGTTTTTTTCTTTAATTGTTTATTTAATGCAAGGGGAACATGTATCTGTGTAAAACCTATGAAATGAAAGGGGAGGGGAAACTCCTCCGTAGATTGTTCTTGTCACATTGTGTGAAGTGTATGGCTTATTTACTAGATAGTCCACAGCTTTATGGACTGTTGTGTAAATATGTAATCATTCTGGTTTGTTTTGTTTTTCTTTTTTTTTTTCAACTACATTTCTCAAGCTTTTGTGGACTGTTATTTTTTTAAATGGATTTCTGGAATATGCCGGTGTATAACTGGGAGTCATCATGATATACTGTGTAAATAAGCAATATTATCACTTGATTTTTTCCCCCCATGCCAATATCATTTGTAGTAGCCAGTTCCCCAATACCAATATTTCTGATGTAGAAAAATAGATTTGCAATACTTTTACAGGTTTTTGATTGCCCAAGAATTTCTATAAAGCTGTGACATGAGAGAAAGAAAAGAGCAAGCAAAGATTTAGCGTCTTATGTTTCTACCTAATTATATCATGGCAGTCCGTGACAGACTTTTGTAGCCAGAGGTAGACTATATGACATTGGCCTTATAATCAAAGTGCAGAAGATTTTTTTTCTCTTTAAGTTGTAAATAAAGCATTGGTTTCCTCCCCTCCAATTGGGTTAGAGCAATGTTTCTCAACCTCAGCAACATTAAGATGTGTGGACCAAATTCCAGAATTGAATGCTGGCTGAGGAATTCTAGTAATTGAAGTCCTCACATCCTAATGTTCCTGAGGTTTGAAATACTGAGTTAGATGAACTACTCAAAAGAAGTGGGGAATTTAAAGACACGAATGAGGTAGCTGTCCCAATGTATCCCCTATGTACTAAACTCAGAAATGAGATTCTGTTTTTCACAGAGGTAATAGTTGAGTCCTTGTACACCATCTTTTTCAGTGAGAATAATACATCGAAGGAGTATTTTTTCTCAGATAGCTATGGAACTAATTGTGTATGAAGGTGTAATGTTTTCTCCTCTTTAAGTGCATGTGACAGTGAGTGATGACACCACAGTCTCATTTGGAGGGATGGGTTTATTTGCTTTAATTCATTGATGTCTCCGCAGCATTCGTTACAATGTATAGACTTCTATAAATAAACTCTGGTTGGTTTTAATAAAGATGCTCATGTTCAGTCCTTTGGCTATCAGTCACCAAAAATACACAATTCTTATTTTTGAGCAACAACAGTAAAAAATTTAAATTTAGTTGTCCCCAGTCTTTCAAAGTTATTCTTCAGTTACCTTATCAGACATTATGTTTCTAATGCTTTATGACTGTGGCAATTCTGGGTAGATCAAAATTAGCTAGAAGATACATTAGGAATTCCTTTATATTTTGAAATACATCAGTCACATAAAAGCAGGAGAACAAACATACTTTCTGAGTTTGAATTTGAAAGATGTTCTTAAGCTTTGAGGACATGCTAGGTAGCAGTCCTCTAAAAATAGGCAGAAGTGAGTAGATTAAAATAAATAAAGTTATCTTAATTGAAATTATTAATTATATATGTATAATGATTAACTTCCATGTAATTAATAGTGTTTTGCTTCTATCATATTAAAAAAACATTTCATTCCATTTTAGATATTCTTCAAGTCATATATACCTCTAGTTTCACACCTCTGCAGCAGAATATAAAATCAGATGCACACAAAACGTTAAAGCAGTTTTAGCAATAAAGTATAATTATTTTTGAAGTGGGAAATAGCACCCATAAAACAGAAAAGCCACTTGGTTAACACGACATGTTTAGCCATGAACTGCTACTATTTTTAAAAGCCCAAAATAAAGATAGAAATATATAATTAAAGAATAACAGGCAACATCGGCTGCTATATGCCATGAGAATTATAATACTGATGAAAATAGTGTGTTGTTATACAGAATAAATTTCAAGAGAGGAGGAAAAAGTAGTTTCTATAATTATCTTATTCTAGAATAAGTACCACAAAAATAATTCTTTAAATGTTATATCACAATAGGTTTGGATTTCATAAATACACATAAAATGGCCAACACTAAATGGTGTTTAGCCATTACTTACTCCTAAACTACAACAATTTATTATTAAAAAAATAAAGATAAGGAGCTAAACTACAACATATAACAGCTTCCCCAAAATAATTTCAATTCGTGGTTTGACTGCAATAATCATGGTCCCCAAAACTTAGCTCATAATTAGGCTATGATACTGAAAATAATTAGGTATCTGATTATACCACGCAACATAAATTTATGTTCCTAAATGTGGAACATAAACTCAAAGTGGTAGCAAACCAAATGAGACCATAGGGTGATTCAATAAATCAGATTGGGACATCAGAAAGGTACAGATAGTGGTAAGAATGAGTCTTGAAAACATGTCATAAAAATTAAGCAAACTGCAGATCAGATTTTGACGTAAAAAAACATAAGTATATGCAATATAAGGAAGCAAATCAAGGAATGTTGGATTCAAGGATAATTGCAGGATTAAATGTGGGGAATTATACTAACACTTTTAAGAGTAGCCATGTATCTCTATAATATAAACTAATATATTGGGGGAGGGGGCAGGAAGGGACAGTTTATTCTAATTTATTCCCAATCTTGGAGGGGGTATAATTTGGCAAAACCAGAGCTATAGCCTTTCACTAACTAGCATGAAAAAGCAAAGTTCTTGTTTGTGGTTTTAGAAATGGCACATTATCTGGGATATACTGTCATGTGAAAAAGAAAGTACACCCTCTGAGTTCTATGGTTTTACATATCAGGACATAATAAAAATCATCTGGTCCTCAGCAGTTCTTAAAAATAGGTAAATACAGCTTCAGATAAACAAAACAGGACATATTACACCATGTCATCTTTTTTTTTAATAAAGAAAACCAAAATGGAAGAGCCATGTGTGAAAAACCTAAGAACACTTTATGATTTAATAGCTTGTAGAACCACCTGTAGCAGTAATAACTTGAAGTAAATGTTTTTTGTATGACTTAATAACAGGCTGTTAAGAAGCCTGTTATTAGAACACAGTAGCCTGCAATTACTGCAGGTTCAAGCCCGGCCCAAGGTTGACTCAGCCTTCCATCCTTTATAAGGTAGGTAAAATGAGGACCCAGATTGTTGGGGGGGCAATAAGTTGACTTTGTAAAAAATATACAAATAGAATGAGACTATTGCCTTATACACTGTAAGCCGCCCTGAGTCTTCGGAGAAGGGCAGGATATAAATGTAAACAAACAAAAAAAAACTTTTATCAGTCTCTCACATCATTGCAGAAGAATTTTAGTCCACTCTTCTTTACAATATTGCTTCAGTTCACTGAGATTTTTTTTAATTTTTACCTGCTAAATTGTTTATTAAACAACAAGGGATTTGCTTTTATTTTTTCTTGACTTGGCTTATCAAATATGAACACCTTTAAATATTTTTGGAGGACCAAAGCTATTCAATCCATGATCTATGCGTAACTATTCCATTCAAGCATACAAAATTCCGTACTATTATGTGAGGGATGAACTGACATTTTTGCCAAAGAAAAAAGATCTTTCTTATCCACAGCAACCTTTCTTAAATTTTTGCTCAACTCTCTTCTGTGCTATTGTAAATTGCAGTGCTAAAACATTTTAAGGTCATTGGAATTCATTGTAAAAAATAAGTCTTGTTATTCCACTTTCCAAGTATTTCTTGGAATGCCAGCTTTCATGAAATAATATTTTGACATAAAAAACAAAAAGCAAAGGAATGGATGGTATCAGTCAAAAACCATCTGATATCAGTTGGCTGTTCTGTCCAATACCTCATTAGAATACAAAAGTGTGTTCTTCATTAAAAGAAGCTGCTTTCATTCAAAAGAAGCAGTAAGGAACAGGGGGAGAAACTCCAGGGAAGAAGCTCCACAATCAAGGCCCTTCCTTATGAATTCTCATAAGTCTTAAAGAGAATTTTGTAAAGGCATCTGAACTGGGAATAGCAAAAACCAAGTCACTTTAAATTGTCTCTGTGGAATCAAAAACAGTCTCTTAAAACCTGGATTGCAGCATTTTTAATAAAACCTCTTCCTCTTTTTGGTCCAAGCTGTCCATTTTCAAAAGACCGTATGTTAAGTCTTCTGCAAATCTGGGAAGAAAGGACCAGGAGCAGGGGTGAAATGCTCCTGGTTTGGACTGGATCACCTGATCCGGTAGCGATGGTGGTGGGTGGTTCGGAAAACCAGTAGCAAAAATCCTTCCCCCACCCCATGCCCAGCTGAGCCACGCAATTATCAGAGGTGTGGTTTTTTTTACTTTTAAAAGCATTTTTCCTTCGGCCGAAAAAAATGTTTTAAAAAGTTTTTTAAAAAGGCTCTGATGATCGCACGGCTCAGCTGGGATCGTCAGAGGAGCGTTTTAAAAGTATTTTTTCTACAACCACTTCAGCCGAAGAGGTGGTAGAAAAAATGCTTTTAAAAGTAAAAAAAAAAAAAAAAGTTGGTCACACTCACCCAGTCACATTACACACACACACACAAACCAAGCCACGCCCACAGAACTGGTAGTAACAAATTTTACATTTCACCACTGGCCAGGAGTGGAAGGCCCATCCATTCCCAATAGAATGGATTTGTGGGCATTGGCACAGCTCTCTTGAGATCCTGCTACAGCATTTCAGTCGAGTTGAGGTCTGGACTTTTACTGGGTCATTGCAACACCTTGATTCTTTTCTTTTTCAGCTATTCTGTTGTAGATTTGCCATTGTGCTTGGGATTACTGTCCTGTTGCATGACCTAATGTCGGTCAAGCTTTGACTGTCGGACAATTGACCTCACATTTGATTTTAGAATACTTTAGCGTACAGAGGAATTCTTGGCTGACTCAATGACTGCAAGGTGCCTAGGACCTGTGACTGCAAAACAAGCCCAAATCAGCCCTTCACCACCATGCTTGACAGTTGGTATAAGACATTTGGGTTAATGTGCTGTGTTTGATTTTCATCGAAAGTGGCACAGTGCATTATGGCCAAACATCTCCACTTTGGTCTCATCTGTCCAAAGGACAGTGTTCCAGAAGTCTTGTGATTTTTTCAGATGCAACTTTGTGTATATCTTTTCTTTTATGTACAACTGAGAGCATATGCACCAAGACAAATTCTTCGTGTGTCCAATCACACTTGGCCAATAAAAAAATCTAATCTAATCTAATCTAATCCTATTCTATTCTATTCTATTCTATTCTATTCTATTCTATTCTATTCTATTCTATTCTATTCTATTCTATTCTATTCTATTCTCACCTTTTCAGGATGTCCAAAACCAGAATGAGACACTTCTCCACGGCCAACTCACTGCGGGACAGCTCCTACTCTTGTCCCACAGTGAGTTATCCCATGGCAACTTGGCTGTGGTAAGTTACCCTAGACCTGTCAAGAATATTACTTTGATAATTCTGGAGACATACAGGATGAGCCCAGACTTAAGTACCTCAATAGGTAAGGGAGGGGGGAATTAAGTTGGGATCTTCTCCTGGGATCTTCTTACACCCTTCTTAGAACATCATTTATCAGAAATTTCAAAATGAAACATTTGTTTTTCAAGAGAATGGATAACTAACTTCCCCTCAAGAGTTGTTTTGTTTATAATTTAATTTCCCAGGTCTGGTGACTGGCACCTATACTTTTCATTCTAAAAAGATTGGTCAGTTCTCTGTTGATGCAATAAGGACAGAGAAATAACTGCATTGTTTTACTATGAAGTAATCCTATCCAGTAGTGCTAAAGGCATCAGTTGGGGCCATTTCATTACTGAAAAAAAACCAGGGGACCCACTAGGATTGACAGGTAGAGAGTACACATTCTGATTCAAGATCAAACTTGCTGTCTCATTCTAAGTGGTGATTAGAGTATTAAGCAGAAAACCAGGATCTCCGGAGCTCTGATTACCAGGCCTTGGGTTCAGAGGCTTGAACTAATTGGGAGCATTATTCAGAACCAGTGGTGGGTTTCTACTGGTTTCTCCCGGTTCAGGTAAACTGATAGTGGCGGCGGGGAGGCTCCGCCCACCCACCCAGACGTCATCATGGATGCCCTGCGTATGTACAGAAGCTCTGCGCAAGCAAAGCAAGCACACACGCACGCGCTCACAGTTCCAAACCAGTAGCGAAGGTAAGTGAAACCCACTACTGCTCGGAACCGTGACACTTGGGGCAAAGCACAGGTGGCTGGAAGGTGACATCAGTAATAAATACTGAGGTCTCCTGCCCTGAGAGCAGCCTACCTCCAGTCACCCACCATATCACCTTCTGCCCACCACCTGCCCCTTCTTCCTAGCCAATCCAGTTTCCCTCACCTTATCTCTTCCATCCTCAAGCCAAAGGACCCAAATACACCATCTAAACTATCAAGCATGACATTGAGAAGCTGGCACTAGTCATGAAGATGCTTCTGCCTGGTACTTTTTCTTTTGTTTGTAACTAAAATTTCAGTTAGGATTAAGCACCTGCTGAAAACTGAAAACATAAGGAGCAGTGCATCTGCATATTACTTGAGAAAGATTCATGGATGTCACAAAGGCCTTGATCTCTGGAGCTTTCACATGGCATGGAGATTGAAATCCCACCTCATCTTCAGCGATTATAATCTACGGTATCTTCTGTGTATGGAAGTTAACACATCTAAGGATATTTGCATGTGACCATGCGTGTCAGGCACCTGTTTTTCTGCTAATGGTGCATCTCTATATATTTGGGAGGTGTCAAATGAGGAATAGAGGACAGGGTAAACCAGTGCACAATGAGGTTAAAACATGTGAAGAAAGTATTGTTATCCAGTTGTGAAGGGGTTCTGAGATGCCGTAGGGTTTTTGTTTTATGAGGTTTTAGTTTTATGAGAAGTTTGTATAGTAGTTTTTCTTTTCTTTTCTTCCCCCCCCCCCCAATAGCATCACCAAATTTTATTTTTGCAGGATTCATGATAGGGAAACATGAGCAGCCTATCCCAAAGATGGGGGTTTTTTTTCCAAAAGGAAAAACTGAACTTTTTTTGTTTTTCCTTGAAGACATTTTGCTTCTCATCCAAGAGGTTTCTTCAGTTCTAAGAAAGTCCAGTTGCCTTTTGAAAAAAAATACCTTCGGGGCAACCATGACCTGAATGACTGAGAATCTCCATAGACAAGAGACTCCTGTGCTCAGTAAACTGACAAAGCACCCAGGAGAAGCAATCATTAGATCCATTTGCACCACTTAAAGATACCAGCTGGGCTCACTCACCTCATAAGATATCCTAATCATCCAGATTTAAGGAAAAAATTATCTGAAAGTAGCCTGAAGCATCCAGACAAAACATTGCAAAACATATTGGTCAGCAAAGGCGACACAAGGTTGGGTACTCTCTTCTTTATTTATTCAACTTATTTGCTGAATTTATATCAAGAGATTGGAAGAATATGAGCACCTTTAAATTGGAGGAGGGAACATCCATAACTTTTATTATGCTGATGAGAAACAAACAAATGAAAGCAGGTATAGCAACAAGACTTATTTGCTGACAATGAAGACATTAAATTGGTAATCAGTGTTTGCCTTTTAGGATTGACAATTGATAGTAAAGGAACCAGCAGTGAAGAAATATGCAATAAACTAGATAAGATAAAATGAGGGGTTTGGGAAAAATGTTCAGACGCTATGTGGTTAAAGATGCTGAGCTTGTCAGGTAGAGCTAAGGCCTGAGCTCCACACAATAGGGTAAGTGCCCATTACTTACTCCAGCTCCCCCACCTAACAGTTCAAAAGCTTGCAAATGCAAGTAGATTAATAGGTATCACTTCAGTGGAAAAGTAACAGTGTTTGGTGTGCCTTTGGTGTATAGCCATACTAGCCACATGACCACAGAAATTGTCTTCGGACAACACTGGCTCCCTCGGCCAAGAAACAGATGAGCACCATGCCCAGGGGTGAATTGCTCCTGGTTCAAACTGGATCGGGCGATCCAGTAGCAATGGGGGTGGGCAATTTGGAGAACCAGTAGCAAAAATCCCTGGGGCCTCTGTCCATGCCCACCCAATCTCCCAGTCCACAGTTGCCTACTTGCTTGCTGCTTCTTTCAGGCTTGTTCGCTTTTCCTGCTTTGCTTTGGCTGCTGCAATTAGTTGCATCAGCTAGCAACTCAATCTGCCTGCCTGCAATCCATCTCATCGGTGAGCAACTCAATCTGCCTGCCTTGTCTCTTCAATTGGGTAAGTAACTGGGGTTTTTTTTGTGGGGGGGAGCTTTAAAAAAATAGTTAATTGGGGTTTTTTTTAGGAGTTTTTTTTTAGACATAGCAATTTAAAGTTAATGAAGTTTTAAATTTAGCTGCTTTTATCTAAAAATATAACTAAAATAAAATAAAATATTTGTGCAGCTTTCTGAGATTTGGTGTGTTTATGTAGTGTTTCACTCTAACCACACAAACACACAAAATCTCACAAAGCTGTATGTGGCATTTTGTGTGTGTGTGTGAGTCAGTTGTGTTGTGTTGTGTAGTGTGTGTGTGAAATTGGTTTTTGGTACCTCTTATTGTTTTGTGTACTTTATTATTTTAATTAATTATTGTTATTGGCCATGCCCACCCAATCAAGCCATGCCCACCAATTAAGCCATGCCCACAGAACTGGTTGGGAAATTTTTTATCTTTCACCCCTGACCATGCCCTAGAGCAGGGGTCTCCAACCTTGGTCCCTTTAAGACTTGTGGACTTCAACTCCCAGAGTCCCTCAGCCAACAAAGCTGGCTGAGGAACTCTGGGAGTTGAAGTCCACAAGTCTTAAAGGGACCAAGGTTGGAGACCCCTGCCCTAGAGTCATATATAATTGACAGGGAAACCTTTACCTTTTTGGTGTGATATGCTATACTTACAAACAACAGAATTCTGCAGCAATGGTTTTCCCTGTGGCATTCTTTGGAAGTGGAAGTGAGACTCTGAAGAGGTAGGATAGAAATTCAGGGAAGGAAGTCAAGTCCTTCACACAGTCCTCTTTTGGTAATTCAAAATCACAATCAAAATAGGCTCTAGACAAAGATCAAAATGCAACAGGAAACACAAATGTAATAGGCGCCATCTCACTCTGTAAGCAGTGTTCCATAAACAACTTCTATATACTGTGCAAAAGAGAAAACTAACAAGCCAAAAAGGGAACAAAAAGACCAAAACACCTCCCTACCAGCAATCAATATCCCAATGGACAGAGATTAACACCAAGATCAACAATCAAGAAGTAAACAACACCCCAATCAAAAACTGCCAAACAAGCTAACAATCAATAATAGCCCAATCAAAGAGCTACCAAGACCCCTGACAAGGCAAGCCACTAGAATATAAATTGGGAGCAAAACTCTCTCGCTACTAGCACTGATCTTATCTACTCTGGGTAATGAAATGTCTGCAAGAAAATAACCAAGTTCAGAGAGCACTGAGGACCCCTCAAAACTCTGGGGGATGGGGATTGGTAATCTGAGAAATGCGGTCACTACCAAAATGGGGCCCATTTCTGAGACAGCCCCATGTGGCCTCTTGTAGAGGAAGGCTGCAGAAAACTGCAGTGATTTGCTTAAGCAACTGTGGCAAAAAAAGTTCATAAAGTGGGACACAACTTACTTAACAACCGTCTCAGTTAGCAATGGAAATTTTAGGTTCACTTGTGGTTGTAAATGGAGGGTTACCCGAGTACTGAATGCACATAGAATGTATTTTCAGTTTTCTAGTAATTGACCACTAGAGGGCAGAATCGGACCATTCTATGTATAATTGAAAGTATTTGTTTAAACTACCTTAAATCATCCGACTACCCAGTGCTCTTTGCTAAGGCAAAACTTCATATCCCTTCCTCCAATTTTGCAGAACTATTTTTTTCCCTGCAAAACGGAAGGGGGTGGGAGGTGACCTTGAGATTCTCTTGCCATCAGACACTTGGGTTATTCTGCATGATAGTATATATAAGTACCGCTCTCCGGTATGTCAGCTGACAGGAAAATACGACACCTTGAATAGAATACAATAGAATAGAATTTTCTATTGGCCAAGTGTGATTGGACACACAAGGAATTTGTCTTGGTGCGTATGCTCTCAGTGTACATAAAAGAAAAGATACGTTCATCAAGGTACAGCATTTACAACACTTAATGATAGTCATAGAGTACAAATTTTACACTAAATGATACAACACTTAATGATCGTCATAGGCTACAAATAAGCAATCAGGAAACAATCAATATCAGTATAAATCGTAAGGATACCAGTAACAAAGTTACAGTCGTAAGTGAAAGGAGATGGGTGATGGGAATGATGAGAAGATTAATAGTAGTGCAGATTTAGTAAATAGTTTGACAGTGTTGAGGGAATTATTTGTTTAGCAGAGTGATGAAAACCTACTATCTGCATTCTAACCCCTGCATTTCAGCTGTGAGGTAGAATAAGACTCTGTCTGCAATAGAAACACAGGGAAGGAGAAAGGCAGGGTGAGGAATACTTCCTTTGGTGTGGGTATTGGTGGCTGAAGGCGTCCCTTACCACTCACAGCAACAGAAGTGGAAATGGGGAGAGGAGGGGCTGGGGACAAGGTGGTTGTTTCCCTCTGAAGTAAAGGTTAAGGTTCCCCTCCCACATATGTGCTAGTCGTTCCTGACAGTAGGGGGCAGTGCTCATCTCCATTTCAAAGCCGAAGAGCAAGCGCTCTCCATGGTCATGTGGCCGGCATGACTAAACGGCAAAGGCGCACGGAACGCTGCTACCTTCCCACCAAAGGTGGTCCCTATTTTTCTACTTGCATTTTTTCCGTGTTTTTGAACTGCTAGGTTGGCAGAAGCTTGGATAAGTAACCCCATTACGTGGCACTAGGGATTCGAACCGCTAAACTGCCAACCTTTCGATCGACAAGCTCAGCATCTTAGCCACTGAGCCACTGCATCCCTTGTTTAACTTAATTTCAACAGTCACCTCTCTATGGAATAGGCCACTCTTGGCTAAAGAGCCACTTCTATTTCACTTTCTTTACCATGTGAATGGAAGTGTGTGTGTGTGTGTGTGTGTGTACAT
Source organism: Ahaetulla prasina (assembly GCF_028640845.1). Classification (NCBI taxonomy): domain Eukaryota; kingdom Metazoa; phylum Chordata; class Lepidosauria; order Squamata; family Colubridae; genus Ahaetulla; species Ahaetulla prasina. Next base: position 305,278,114 of record NC_080539.1, on the reverse strand, counting down.
GGTGTGTGGGGTGCAGTACATTATGGGAGAATCTTTTTTATACCAAGATTATAATCTCCTCCTCCCCAAACCCTGCCATGTTCTTTCTTCTCCCTTCTCTGCTTCTCTTGCCAGAGATGGCAAAAGGGATTGTTGTTGTTGTTGTGAAATCGTGTCCGACCCATCGTGACCCCATGGACAATGTTCCTCCAGGCCTTCCTGTCCTCTACCATCCTCTGGAGTCCATTTAAGCTCATGCCTACTCCTTCAGTGACTCCACCCAGCCATCTCGTTCTCTGTCGTCTCTTTCTTCTTTTGCCCTCAATCTTTCCCAGCATTAGGCTCTTCTCCAGTGAGTCCTTCCTTCTCATTAGGTGGCCAAAGTATTTCAGTTTCATCGTCAGAATCTGGCCTTCTAAAGAGCAGTCAGGGTTGATTTCCTCTAGAACTGACTGGTTTGTTCGCCTTGCAGTCCAAGGGACTCGCAGGAGTCTTCTCCAGCACCAGAGTTCAAAGGCTTCAATTCTTTGGCGCTCAGCCTCTCTTATGGTCCAACCTTCACAGCCATACATTGCAACTGGGAAAACCATAGCTTTGACTATACGCACTTTTTGTTGGCAGGGTGATGTCTCTGCTTTTTAGTACGCTGTCTAGATTTGCCATAGCTTTCCTCCCCAGGAGCAAGCGTCTTTGAATTTCTTGGCTGCAGTCCCCATCTGCGGTGATCTTGGAGCCCAGGAAAATAAAATCTGCCACTACCTCCATTTCTTCCCCATCTATTTGCCAGGAATTGAGAGGGCCGAATGCCATGATCTTCATCTTCTTAATGTTGAGTTTCAAGCCAACTCTCCTTCTTCACCTGCATCAAGAGACACTTTAGTTCCTCTTCACTTTCTGCAAAAAAAAAACTTTTGGCAAAAGGGATAGAACGATTCTTTTGGCACCATTTCTCTGAACCCACTAGGGGGAAAGAGCTGATAGCAGACCCACTTCTTGTGTAAAGCTCCTCCCCTCCCCATTAGTACAGGTAGTCCTTGACTTACAACAGTTCACTTAGTGACTGTACAAACTTACAACGGCACTGAAAAGAGTGACTTATGACAGTTATTCACACTTATGATCGTTACAGCATCCCCATGGTCTTGTGATCAAAATTCACATGCTTGGCAACTGACTCATATTTATGACGGTCGTGGTGTCCTGGGGTCATGTGATCCCCTTTTGCGACCGTCTGACAAGCAGAGTCAATAAGGAAGCCAGATTCACTGAACAACTGTGTTACTAATTTAACAGCTGCAGTGATTCTGTGGCAAGGGAGTTCATTAAGTGGGGCAAAATTCACTTAACAAATGTCTCGCTTAGCAACAGAAATTTTGGACTCAATTGTGGTCATAAGTTGAGGACTACCAGTACCTAAGTGACGCTTAGAAATATACTTTGGGCACATGTTGTGAAGTCTTTGGGAAGGCATGTCTGAAAGTATTCAGTTCCATACAGCATGCCCTCCCCTCCCCCCTCGATAGTTCTCTGATCCCATGGAGCATCTCTGTGAGACAGGAAAATTTGTGGCTAGACAATTCTCCAAGGCCTAGCACAGAGATCAGCAACCTTAAACACTCAAAGAGCCATTTGGACCCGTCTCCCACAGAAAAGAAAACACCAGGAGCCCCAAAACCCTTCCCATGCCTGACTATTTCTTGAGCGGCCACAAAACTCAAAGAGCCATTTGGACCCGTCTCCCACAGAAAAGAAAACACCAGGAACCCCAAAACCCTTCCCATGCCTGACTAGTTCTTGAGCGGCCACAAAACTAGCATATGTAGTTAAATTAAACATTCTGTTTTCTTCTGAAACGTTTCTTTTCTTGGATTTATCCATGATTAGCCTACCCGGGGTTGAAAAGCTCAATAAATCGTGTGCCAGCAGGTGTTGCACATTGGCAGTTGTGACACATAATTTGAGTGACAGGGAACCGCAACAGAGTGGTGAAAGAGCCACATGCGGCTCCAGAGCCACAGGTTGCTGACCCCTGGCCTAGCAGATCTGTCCAGGTTGGCAAGAAAAGTGATAGGGTTGATTCTTGTGCTTGTGGGGAGGCCCTTGTTTCTTTGTAAAAAAAAAAAACTTTTTGCAAAACAATAGCCAGAAATCAGGGCGGAATAATAATAATAATAATAATAATAATAATAATAATAATAATAATAATAATAATAATAATAATAATAATAATAATAATAATATTTTAATTTGTATACCGCCCTTCTCCCGAAGGACTCAGGGCGGTTTACAGCCAGAATAAAATACAACAACAAAACATACAATATTAAAAACAAACATTAAAAAACTTATTCAATTTGGCCGAATATTAAAATACGATCAACCCTTTAAAATTAATAAAGATTACAAACTCATAAAATCATCTAAAGATTTTAAAAATCAAGCCAGAATGGGGATTGCATGTCTACAGCAGCCTGAGATGGCCAGTGATGGATGGAAAAATTCCCTGTCCTAAACACTTTTTGCTATGAGACATTGCAGACTGTCCAAACTGGTAGGTTTGTGTTGGCAGAAAGTGGGAAATGGCATTTTAAAGCTAGACCACGAAAGACTAATTCAGAAGGGTTATCTTTAGGGTTTTTGGGGGAAATTTGAAGACAACTTAATCCATCTTCCTGAAACTGTTGACAAGGCATCTTCCTGCTGTGGTTAGTTGATGATGCAGAAGACCCCTGCAGTATCGTTCTGCCTCTGGGACTGCACTGAGTTAATTTATTCCTTGCAGTTATCATTCAAGCTTTTTTTTTCCTTCAGAAAAGAAAAGGAAGGAGAAAAAAGAAAGGAAGATTATTACCCTGGAAATCTACAGAATTTTAATCCCCATCAAACATTAATCCAGTCTTCAGGAAATGTGTTGCCCTTCAAATATTTTTTGCTTTCCACTTTGGAAAGAGAAAGACGAGGGAGGGTTGAATGTATCAATGTGAGTTTCTTGGTTTTGCAAATATATCAGATTCAGCTTCTCCTTGTTTTTTTATTTATTTATTTATTTTTGAGAACATGTCAACATTGGTTTGTTGGATTTGAGATTTAATAATTGTGTGCCAAAATCTGTCTGCATTTTGGAGCACGTTTCCCCAAACATGCATTTTTGTTTTCAATTTTGTCTAATGTAACATACAAAACATTTAATACAAATCTATGTACATTTCTTCTTTGGATCCCATTTCCTTTGCACATACTTAGCAGTGTGGCTAATTAATTAGCAATATAGTCATGAGATATTATAAGGAGCTTTTGTATATGTTTTCTGGGTAGTAGAGTGGAAGAAATATTCAATGAGTCAAGATATATCAAACATCCTAAAGTAGCAAAAGTTAGGATCTCAAAGAGTGAAAACAGAGGATGAACATATTTTTTCTTCAAATTTGAATAAATTATGCTCTTTTGATTCATTAAATCTGAACAATTCTAGCAGTAATGTTGATATTAACGAAACGTTATGATGGTAACAACAGAGTAAAAATTGGGTACAATAATCTGAGAACTCAATAACAAAGCATCTGGGAATTTTTGCATGTGATTTTGTCTTAATTTGATATAAAATCTATTATTTATTTCCGTCTATATGCCTTCAAATGTGATTCAGATAGATAAATATTTTATTTTCATTTTAGTTCTAGACCAGAGGTGAAAAAGAAAACCTTACAAATACAACAAACAACAATGCATTATAAAAATTATAAAATAGATAATATAGCAGCAGAACTGCATTTAAGCCTGTAAAACAACTATTCGAACCCCAAATTAGATTATTTGTTTCCTAATAAACTGTCCCAGAATAAAAAATTGCCATTTTATAAACGATGTGTGGATTTGAATCAGATGCAAGGAGAGTGACATTAAATTGGTATATTACATCCAAATAGTTACCTGGAAGAGATGTTATTAATAGATTAGTATGAGGGCAATGTGAGATTATGCTCCATAACATTTCTGCAAAATGTGATATAGCAATGAGAATGGTGCCCCACCAATCATTATACATTTATCTTTTTATTAATACCAATAACTTTCCATTTATTGGTTTTTCATGTAACATTTGCATGCTTTTTGCATGAAAAACTGACAAGCTCTAACATTAAATGACAAGGTTACATCTTCACTCGTTATCTAAACTGTGCTTTTTGGCTTTTCTCTTGTGAACTGCAGTAGGATCGTCCCTGCACCTTTGAGACAACCATGACCTGGAAGACTGAGAATCTCTATAGACATAGATAGACAGATGGTAGACAGACACATAGATGACAGATGACAGACAGACCAACAGACAGATGATAATGAAGAATGTCTGAATCAGATGGAAAGGAGGAAGAAATTCTTAAATTTATTGAGGTTATGGCTGGATGGGTTGATGAGATCTCAAAACGAAAGAGGTGATGTTTGAAGAGATAAGCTTGGATGTGATATGTGTATAATGTGAGCTTTTCTTTGTCTTCTCCTATCAAATAAGGAATTGCCTCCCTTTGCCATTAGTCTCTTTGAATCATAGAGTTGCTAAAGTGTTATTTTAAAAGTACACTTGTATTCTTCCATTGGGCACTTCAGATACCATATAATTGTAAAGCTGAGTTGCATCTTGGGCACTGTGAGAAAGTAAAGTTGAGGTTACTGTCTACAATTTGAAAAAGCAGCTGCAGCCAGGCAGAAACACTTCCCACTCCCACTTCCCTCTTTCATACATACATTCACTCACAACTTTGCTCACAAACATCCAAACTGGCATTCCAGCTGCCTGTGATAATTGAGCCCCACTCTGGTGTTAGTGTTATGGTCTGCCAGCAGTCTGTGAAGCTGGCAATGGAGTCGGACAGCGATGAGGCTGAGGAAGAGCAAGAGCGTGGGCCAGTCCTGGAGGCTGGGGAAGGCCCGGATGAGGGCTCTGCATCGAAGGCTGAGGTGGGGCCAGGGCCATCGGGGAGTGAGGTGCGGACTCAAGAGCCTCCAGAGATTGAGGCAAAGGAACAGGAGGAGTCTGTTCCTAATGCACGCATGAAAAGAGCTGCCAAAAGGCAAGAGCAGCTCAAGCAAAGAGGACAACTCGGGAGTAGGGCCAAGAGATTATTGGCCCCTCCCATAAGGCTTAAAAGACCAGCAATGGCGTTTGGGCTCTTTGCTGGAAAACAATATTGATATCTTTGTCTTGCTGCATTTGTTTCTTATCAGCGTCTTCTGAACTTTTGCCAAAAAAGGCCTTTGGCAGTTTGCCTAATTAAACCAAGGTTGGTAATAGGACTGAGAAATTTGTGTTGGGAGGAATTTATTTTAATTTAGTTGAACTATGCTAAGAATGAAGTAATTCTCAGCTGTACGAATAAAGTTTGTTTGTTTTTTCACTGACTGAGTTTTCTACTACCTACTTGGGACTGGGTCACAACAGTTTTCAAGAATGTGCAGTCATCCAGAGGAAGCCTCATCTCACCCAGCCCTTAGCTTACAAAAGCAGTTATAAGGCAATGGGAACAGGTATAGGAGAAAAAGTGATAAAAGGAGACAGTGTGTGGAGAATGGTGGCTATTGCTAACAAGTAAGTGGACTATCATTCAGCTGGCAGGACCACAAGTTAAGGTGAGCAACATATCCTGTTGGGAGTTCTGCTGGAGCTTGGACTGGAACTTGGCAGCAAGTACAAAAGGAACAATCACACTGAAGCAGCACATCATCTTAACTAGTGCAGCAACTTTTGGAAAAAGACAAAGGTTGTATACTACTTTATAGACTTTGAATCTGTTGTTTGAACTGAGCATTAAAAGGCTAAGCATAAAGGACCGAGTATTAAAATATACATTTATGTGGCAAAATCACCTTGCAAAACCTAGAAAGGTGGATTTGTCCCAGAGCAATAGCCTGTTGTTGGGGAACCAAAAGGTGCTTTTTCAAGAGGCAACTGGACTTTCTGGTTTTTCTTTGAAGGTGTTTCACTTCTCATCCAAGAAGCTTTGCCAGCTCTGAAGAAAAAGAAGCTTCTTTCAAGTCTTCAAAGAAAAACCAGAAAGTCCAGTTGCCTCTTGAAAAAGCACCTTTGGGATAACTATGACCTGGATGACTAAGAAACTCCATAGACATGGTTTTGGGAAAGGTATGTGTTACAATAAATCATTGTGTACAAATTTGCTATGCTGCGATGTGTCCTTGGGAAGCAAAGAAACCTCTCAGGCACCAAGGACAATGGACAAAAGATGCCTAGAGATGTACTATTTTCAAAGAGTCTTACTAGGAGCTACTCTGACCAATATGCAGTGACTCCACAGTAACCTGTTTTGATTACATAACTGATTGCAGAATACTTACTGTAATTCCAAACAAACGTAGGGGTATTAAGTATGAGGAATATTACAAATAATGGTTTTGGTTTTTTTGCTCTGCTTTGAAGGTGTGAAATATGTTGATTACTAGGAGGTAATGGTGATAGTTGTTGGGAAAAAAAGTTATGCTGGAAACCATAGGAAACCTATGGAAACCTATGTAATGGAAGGAGAAAAATTTGATCTTGTAGATTGCAGTTGTCAATTCCTGACCTACAAATTTTGTAATAATTTGGAGTAAGTGAGGGGGATAAAGCAAAAGCTACTCTGTCTGTCTGTAGAGGCAGCCCTATGCTTGACAGCTGAGGTTTAGCATTCCTGAAGTTTAGTTTCAAATTGAATGGCCTCATTTTATTAAATTAATTTTATTAAATTAAGCCCTGTACATATTATCTAGACTGTAGGCTTTAGATAATTGTTGAGAGAAAGGTGGATAAACAGATTCCAGTTTCTGCTTATGATAATTGTATTTAACCTTTTGCTATTGATTGCAATCCCTTTTATATAGAATTTCTGCTCAAGTTAATATACTTTCCTCTTTTATCAATAAACCTCTTCCTATCAAGGCTTCTTAGAGTTTTGGCCAAACTAAAAATAAAGTATCACTACTGGGGAGGAGGAAAAGAAAAAATGAAAACCAAATTCTTTTAGTACTCAGAATATATATTTAATTAAAATAAGATCAGCAGTAATGACCCGCATTGAAAAACTAAGGTATCATTTTATTTACATCCACAGTGAAGGCAGCTTTTCTAAGGTAATTGGGGAGTTAAAGTGGGCCCTGTCTGCAAAGCACCAGGACGGAATAGACAAAGCTCTAAGTTTTAAATAACTCAAAGTAGGGCAGGCTACTTGAACCATGTAGGGACAGCGATTATGACTCATTCGCTTCTTATAACTGCATTTTGAGGTTCCTTTCCCTTCCTGGCATTTGTAAAACCATCTTGTGGGAGGACCAAAGGTGGTTTTTCCAGAGGCAACTGGACTTTATTTTTTCCTTTGAAGACGTTTCGCTTCTCATCCAAGAAGCTTCTTCAGCTCTGACTGGATGGTGGGGAATGGAAATATTTATATTCCTTGCAGAGAGTTATTGAGGCCACTTGGAGGTTTGTCTGTGTCCTCAGGGTCACCTAATAGTGCAAATGTGTGTGGAGCTTATTCACAGACAAACCTCCAAGTAGGACTCTCTAAAAAAGAATGCAAATGACCAGCTGTCTGCAAGAAATATAAATCCTTCCATTCCCCCACCATCCAGTCAGAACTGAAGAAGCTACTTGGATGTGAAGCGAAACGTATTAGACGTTTGGGTTAGTTGCAGCTCTAACTAAGCTGTACCAGTTATCTATACATAATTCAGCATTTGATTTGGTCTATCTGTTCCATCATATACTTCACCCATAAGGCAATATGTGTAATTTTTATTTATTTATTTATTTTGTCAATCATATATATCAGGGGTCTCCAACCTTGGCAACTTTAAGCCTAGTGGACTTCAACTCCTAGAATCCCCCAGCCAGCTTTGCTGGCTGGGGAATTCTGGGAGTTGAAGTCCACCAGGCTTAAAGTTGCCAAGGTTGGAGACCCCTGATATATAAGATAACAAGTAAAAGTATAAACATAATTTGGATACATGAAAAGTGTAAGTAAAAAGGAATATTAGGACAGGGACGGTAGGCACGCAGGTTGCACTTATGCACGCCCCTCAGAGTTGGTTTTGTGGGTTAGTTAGTTCTGAAGATCTCCAAGGAAAAGTCCTTTGGCGAAGAAATCCCTCCATTCTCCATCATCCAGTCAGACCTGAAGAAGCTTCTTGGATGAGAAGCAAAAGGTCTTCAAAGAAAAAAACAACAACAAGAAAGTCCAGTTGCCTCTGGAAAAAAAGCACCTTTGGGACAACCACCACCAGGGTGACCGAGAATCTCCACAGACGCTCCAGCTTTGGCGAGACGGGGCCGAGGGCGCGCAACACGCGAGGGAAACCAGCCGTACTTTGTACCGTCCAGGAGCCCAGGGGAAGGCGGGGCCAAGCAGTTGCATTAGCCGAGAGAAACTTGCTTCCCTGACAGGTCTGCGGCTTGCCGGGGTGACGCTTCTCCTTTTTTTTTTTTTTTTTTAAATCGGCTGAATTTGGAGAGACATTTCCAGGTTTCGTTGAAAGAGAAACCAAAAAAAAAAAAAAAAAAGGAGAGGCGACGCTACCTCAAAACAAACAGAGCAAAGGCTCCGTGTGGGTGTGAGCGAGCGAGCGAGCGAGGCCCTCCTTTACGCACATTCCAGACTCCTCCTTTCTCCCGGTTGCGTACGCCGCCCGAGAGCAGCGTGGGGCTGCCGAGCAATCTACCCATATGGGTCAGACTGAGGGGCGGTGAAGCAACTCGGGCACTTTCCCAGGGATGAGTCAGAGGACGGCGGGATCGGCCTGACGGGGCTGAGGCCGGCCATGCAGCGGCAGCCCGAGCCCTCTTCAGTCGCGTGCTTCCCGGCGCCGAGGTGCCAGGTGGAGCAGTCGCCGAAGCGCTCCGCTGCCCCGGACTCTCCGCCTGGGCGACCCGACCCCCTGCACACTTCGCGGTGCCGGCATCGCTAACGCCTTCGCTTTCCCTTATGGATCCCAGAGAAGCCCAGGACGGGAGCGGCGGGAGCAGCCCGGAGCTGGGCCGGAGGAGGCAGCTGAGCGTGGGGGAGCTGTGCTCGCTTTTCGAGGCTCGCTGCGCGATGGCCAGCCGGCAGCTGCCCGAGCCTGCCCGGAAGAGCTGCCGTCCCCGCAACGGGGTGCTCCAAGCGGTTATCCCGCAGCTGACCGTAACTTCGGAGGAGGACGGCGGAGAGGCGCAGCGCAGTCCTGCCCTGCTGCCTCCGACGGAGCCCAACGGTGCCTGGCTGACCACGGACAGCTCGCTGCACCTGCTGCAATCTTCCAGGCGGCTCTCGACGTCGTCGCTCTCCTCCACGGGCTCGTCGTCGCTCTTCGAGGACTCCGAGGATGACCTGCTGAGCGACACGGAAGGCAGGAGCCAAGGGATCGTTCACTTGGAGCACGGCGAGGAGACGCAACAGGTACCCGACGGCCAGGGAAGAGCCGGGAGAGACCGCTGCCGGGAGCGGGGCTTCTGCCTTAAGAGGAGGGGCGCCGACGGGCTCTGCCTGGCTTGCCGGCAACGGCCTTTTTGGAAGCCCTTGGAAGAGTTAGTCGAGTTGATTCGGGATTGCTGAAATACCAACCTGGTTAATCGAGAGCTGGCTGGGCGTTTTTCCTTCCTTGGCTTTTGCAAACGGGGAGCGGCGGGGTTTCCTTATTCCAAAAGAAGGCCTTCACCACCACCCCCGGGCAGTTTCAGAGAAAGGGAGGGGGGGGTCTTCCTTTCGGAGAAGCTGCGCCTATGGTTGCAGCTGAAATCAACGAATAGGCGTTTTGAAAGAAATGCCACGTAGATTTTAAGTAGGAGAAAGATTATCTAAAAGTATGATCAGTTTGAATGCAGGGTTTCCTCTCTGTGTGGAACGTGTGTTGACTCAAGGGGAAACACCACACCTGTAGTTGTCAGATGTTTCACTCTTTATATGTCAACTGCTTAGGGAAACCAGTTTCCCTGAACCTCAAAGTATGCAAAGCAGATGTTTTCACAGGGGACCCTTGGTCGAAGCAGCACTTGTGGAATGGATGGACAGTTTGATTGACAATACTGTGTATTGTGGTAAGCTTTTTCCTCTTAGAAACAGTTTGGGTGGACAATCCCAGTTGCTTTCTTCTTCTTCTTTTGTGTGTATAACTCAACATTTAGCAAATGTTCTCTGCCTCGCCTTTCTGCCTGAAGCCCTTGATGGAGGACATATAAATTGCAGGTATTTCTCAGAAGCGAGTATGCTAAGAAAAAGTAGGAATGTTGGTTTTGAATGGTCCCATATCGGAAATACTTTGGTTCAGGGAGTCTGTGTGCAAGGCAAAACTTGATGTTTTGGGTGCTTTTTGGTCTGTGCCTAGAACAAAATGTGCCTGTTTTGTTTCAGGGGGAAGGTTTAAAGGGGGAGCAGAAAAAGGCAAGAACATTCTCTTCAGAAACAGAGAAGCTATTGGGAGAAGGGTGGCAGACAGGCTGATGTGATGTATCATTCTATCACGCTGGGATGTTGGTGACAGTGGCTTGAGGAAGGGAAGGTGCTGGGAAGATGGGTGCTGATTATGCAGCCCTGGCAATTCCCAGGGGAAGGAAGAAGCCTTGTTCTACTTGCCCATTCAGATTTTGCTTAGTCCAAAATGCAGAGAAAGGAAAGTGGTCCAGCTGTTTTCTGCAGACTATGGCTGATCTGAAACAATCTGGTACAAACCTCCAAAATTTCTGAGTTGGAAACACAACGTGTGTCTCGACACATTTGCTCTCCTAAATCACAACTTGATTGGACTAATTCATTCTAGTTTTGGTCTTCAGTTGTAGCAAGAAAATAAGCTGGGTGTCTAGTAAATATTAGGAATTTTAAGAACTGAAAATATATGCGAAACACGTCTGACGGTAATATCTCCTATAAGTCGTGATCTTAGAAACTGAATGTATAAATAAGAAATCATAGTGATAACCTTGGACAGCCCAGTAAATTCACCTGAAATTTCATTTCTGCTTCTGTCTATTAATAGGTTTCACAACTTTTTTTCTCATTCTCTTTAGTGACATCTTAATGTACAAACCACCTCTAAAAAAATCAAACATCAACATGAACCCAAATGAACAATATAAACAATGCAATGAAAATTTATTTTTTAATAAAAGCAAAAAGTAAACAAAATTGGAGCATCTTCCACACCATGCTATTCACTTGAAACTAGTGTTTTAGGAAAAGTAGATTTATTGCACCAATGTACAACTAAAAGGTTCTTCACTTGATCTTTCCCTGGATTCTGTCTGTGTCACTTCATGGGAATTTGGGAAACCCTGTTCTAGATCATTGGAAAACTTAGAGGTTTTGATGCCTCACTTAATACACCTATACACACACAGTATTGTACATTACATATAAATATTGCTTTAAAATTAACATGAAGAAAAATAATTTATTTTTTATTTTTATTTTTTATTTATTTATTTATTATTCAAATTTGTATACCGCCCTATCTCCCAAAGGACTCAGGGCGGTTCACAGGCATATAAAACATCTATATACAAATTAAAATAATCATTAAAAAACTTATTCTAATGCCCAATTATTAAAAATGGAAATATAAATATTAAAACCAATTTAAAACCCCTATAAATTTAAAATCTAAGCCAGTCCTGCACAGGTAAATAAATGTGTCTTGAGCTCGCGACGGAAGGTTCGGAGGTCCGGAAGTTGACGGAGTCCTGGGGGGAGTTCGTTCCAGAGGGCGGGAGCCCCCACAGAGAAGGCCCTTCCCCTGGGCGTCGCCAGACGACACTGCCTAGCTGACGGCACCCTGAGGAGTCCCTCTCTGTGAGAGCGGACGGGTCGGTGAGAGGTATCTGGTAGCAGTAGGCGGTCCCGTAAATAACCCGGCCCTATGCCATGGAGCGCTTTGAAGGTGGTCACCAAAACCTTGAAGCGCACCCGGAAGGCCACAGGTAGCCAGTGCAGTCTGCGCAGGATGGGTGTTATGCGGGAGCCACGAGGGGCTCCATCTATCACCCGCGCAGCCGCATTCTGGACTAACTGTAGCCTCCGGATGCCCTTCAAGGGAAGCCCCATGTAGAGAGCGTTGCAGTAATCCAGGCGAGACGTCACGAGTATACTTCCTTCAGCATGGAAATGCTATTTTAAAAATCATGGTCTCTGAGGAGAGCTCTTTGTAACTGGAAAATCTGAAAGGAAAATGGCCAATTATACAACACTTTTTAATCACAGACTTTAGGCAGGAATTTATTTGCCTGTTCAATAATGCAACCCTGATCATTAACCACTTGCAGGAGATATGCTTGATGTGACCAGCCTTTCCACGAGCTGCTCCAAGAGCATCAGAGGCAATAGCTCCAAAATCTCAAAGCCAGAATGGTTGGTTTAATGGCAATTCACAAGGTCCAGTTCAGACTTTTTATCAGCTAGGTATTTAAAAATGCGTCCTTCCCCTTGTGTAAGATAATAAATAAAAAAAACAAAGAATTATTTTAATAATGGAAACAGATGATAAACACAGTGACTCTTCAAGAGTTTTCATTGTTTGCATAACAACTTTAGGAACTGATTACAGAATCTTTTGCCAGGTGTTGAGCCAGGAACGACTAGAATTGTTTCCTATAAATATGAAGTATTTGGCATAAAATTTATGAACCCAAGAAGATTAGCTTTTAGTATTTCTTTAAATTGTTCTTTCAGTTTTGAGGATGAAAACAAGAGGAAGGCTATAATGCTCTAAAGCAGGGGTGTCCAAACTTGGTCCCTTTAAGACTTTTGGACTTCAACTCCCAGAGTCCCTCAGCCAGCAAAGCTGGCTGAGGAACTCTGGGAGTTGAAGTCCAAAAGTCTTAAAGGGACCAAGTTTGGACACCCCTGCTCTAAAGAAAACTTATCTTTTAGCAGCATTTTTTGGGAGGGAGGAAAGACATAGTAATATTTGAGACTGTGCAGGAATTAAGGCTGTCCAGAGCTTTCAGGTTCAGTTTCAAAAAAGCAGCTTTGAAGTCTACATGAATGCAACATCTGTTTGCGGCTTCTTAATACAAGTGTCCTTTTTTCTCAGGATCAAGCAGCAGCATGGTTTGGGAGAAAAAAAGTCAACTTCTTTAAGCTACAGTTGTGTCCTCATGTACTCCAAGGCTCTTTTTTGGAACTGAATCTAAACTTCTAGGCTGGTGATGTCTGAGGGCATTTTAGTTTATGTTATATCTTCCCTATAACCAATTCTGATCTTCATGGGCCATGTTGAGAGACATAGCATGTGAATGGGATAATCCTGGCTGAGTCTGGCAGCGTGCATGCTTTCCCCAAATGTCACAGTCTCAAAGACTGCTGCCAGGGCTTAGCTATGGTTGTCCAGTTCTACATTGTCTTTCTTTTTCATACAGACCCTTTCCATTCCCCTTTTGGCATACAATGCCTGAATCCTTCCTGAGCTAATTAACTTCAGCTTCCTGTTTTCGCCCAAACTCAGAAACAAATCCTGAGTGTCGAAATCCTCATAATATTTCTTTAAGGTAGGCTTGTATTCTTACTAAAGGTGCAGTAGAATTGATTGAATTGGTTTCAATTTAAAGAATTTAAAAAGTTATTCTTTAAATCCAGCTTCCTAACTGGATTTGAAGGGCAGGAACATAACTATAAAAGTTGGTCTGCCATGAATCAGGAAGGAGGAGTTAAGAAGGGAACCCTTTCAGATGATGCGTACACAACTCGGATCTAAAAATGGAAGCAAAGCAATTTCACACAGCTCCATTCCTCCATGGAAATGTTTAGGATAAATATCAACAGGAATGGAAGGGAAACAAAGATGCAAATTTGATATTGTGCTAAACTCCTCAGAAGTTGAGAAAAGGTATTGATTTATCAAAGCTTGGAAAATAGTTGGGCAGATTTACTTTTAATATATGGAAGCACTGGTTCGTAAAGTCAATACAGAGCATTCTTACCCCAGGTAATTGCTTGTGTTTCTCTACAGAACCTGCGTTACATCTAAATTAAATTCTACTCTCAGGCATGACTAAAAGTAGTGTATTCAACTTAATTGAATTAATGGTGGGCAAAACCTCTAATAATAAACAATACATTAATACAACAATTTTCATACATTGGGTGGTAATTTCCAGTCTGAAATTAGTAGATGTCTTAGGAGTGCAAAACCAGTGTAATGAGTTTCAGTGTTCATTGTTATGTAATGGACTTCTTCCTTTGAAAAATTATTTCGTATATCTAGGGTGGTGTATCCCAAGCTTGGCAACTTTAAAGTGTATGGATTTCAATTCCCAGAATTCCCCAGCCAGCACGTTCCTTTCTAAAAGTTGAAATCCATACATCTTAAAATTGCCACACTTAAGAAACACCGATTCAGAAGCTGTGTTATGTTTCTAGATATAAAAATATTTATGAGTTTAAAAATCTTTTATAACAGCTGCCAGCCATTTTATAACTCTGTCATTATTTGAATTTTTACAGCCTTTTGAGTCACATTTGGATTCTGATATAGTATTACTATTAAATTAGAATACACTTAACAGTTTCTTGATCGGCTGGTATTCTAGTATACAAAGTTTTTGTCTTAAGATAACAGTTTTAAAAATGCTTCATACTGTGAGTGTGACTTGTTTGGAAAGGGCTGGAAAGATTAGCCCATGTGTTTTACCCATTTTGGCAATAATATGTTCTTCACAAATCTGCTCTGCAGTTAAGCAGGTGCTCTAATATATAAAGTCAATTTTTAAAAGAAGAACAAGCTCTTAGTCATAATTTTTATGGAAGTCATTTAATGTGTTTATTATAATAGACTGAAATCTGTTTACTTTAGCGCATGCTGGCTGAGGAATTCTGGGAGCTGAAGTCCACAAATCATAAAGTTGCCAAGGTTGGAGACCCCTGCTTTAGCGAATTCTCTTACCTGCCTCAGGGAGAGGGAGATTGCCATCCTTTTGCTAAGGAGACCTGACCTGACATATGCTAATAGAAGTGCACAAGCTGCTGAAATACTCTCAGGGTTGAATTAGAATAAACCTGGGCCACCTTTTATAGATAGTCTTTAACTTACAATGGTAGCAAAGCCTATCTACTGTGATTGTAAGTTGTGACAGTTGTAAAGGGGGCATTATGTGGCCAATCCAATTTTATCTTTTTTTGTGGCAGTCGTTAAGTGAAACACCATGGTTTGTTATGGAACCCATTGTTTGCTGAGGGTGGGCCATTTTTCCTAAAAGTGGAAGTAAATATTGGTTTTCTAATTCTAAATAAGAATTAGTTGTGTGTCGTGTGTCCTCCTAAATAAATCTGATCTGAATTGAATGCTTTTTAAAAAAAAAATCACCAGAAGGCAAAAACCAAAAAAGTGTGGTCATCTGGTGAATTTAAGATACAAAAGAGATGTAATTTGGGAGATCAGTACATAGGATTTCTTAAGATTTTCCCCTAAACTGTCTTTTTGCAATAAGAAACCCCAATACACATTGTAATGCATTTGGGACTTCCAGGTCCTTGCAACTTTTGCAAATAGCATATTTGAGGAAAAGGAGAGGTGCTTTCATTGCAGATATGGCAGAGGGAGAAAGATTTAAATCTCTCTAGAACTATGAACTGTAATCTAAATCTTTAATAATTGTTATATGTTAATCAACTGAGTTTGGCCCATGTGCAACCAGCATTCATTATTAAAAACAAAAAATAATTCAAGTGAGATTTACTCTTGAAATTAAATCCTATTTGAAATAATTTACTATTTCCAGAGTCAATCAACATTCACCTTTTCCTGTGTTACTTTCCACCTATGTGTTGGTGAGAAAACACAGTCTATAATGAAGATGTGCCATTTTTGTGGATTATCTAATCAATTAATAGATTAAAGTCTGACACACCATGATCTCATAAAATGTTGAACAAATTTACTCATGAATTAAACTAAATAATATAAAAATCAATAATAAAGTTGCAGTGATTGGGAGGTGGGCCCATACAAAGTGAGAAAGAGTTTGGATAGTGGAGTCCTTAGTGCTTTCTGGTTTTTTGCTTTGTCTAGGATTAGTCTAGGATGCTCCCAGGTACTCTGTTGGGAAACTAAGCATCTCAGACCAAGCCAAATTAAAAAAAACACCACTAGAGAATTCCTAGAAACCTGGTGTTCAGCAAATCAGCCATTAATTGACACATAGAAATTATATTTATACACAGTTCAAAAGAGACAACAAAAGGCCCTCTCTCTCTCTCTCTCTCTCTCTCTCTCTCTCTCTCATTGAGGCAATCAGCTGCCCAATCAGTACAATAACTCATTGCTCATTCTTCTTCTTCTGTTTGGCTATGCAGATTCATCAGGTAACAATCTACTTGCAGTGCTTATCACTAAATGGGTTAAATGGGCCTTTACTGAGATAGAGATAGTCCTCGACTTACAACAGTTTGTTTAGTGACTGTTCAAAGTTACAAGGGCACTGAAAAAAGTGACTTATGACCATTTTTCACACTTATGACCATTGTAGCATCCCTGTGGTTGTGTGATCAAAATTCAGACACTTGGCAACTGACTTATATTTATGACCGTTCCAGTGTGTCATGTGGTCCTTATTTGCGACCTGACAAGCAAAGTCAATGAGGAAATAAGATTCATTTAACAACCGTGTTATTAATGTAACATCTGCAGTGATTCACTTAACAAATGTGGTAAGAAAAGTTTTAAAAGGGGGCAAAGCTCACTTAACAAATTTCTCTCTTAGCAACATATATGTTGGTCTCAATTATGCTTGTAAGAGGAGGACTGCCTGTACTGGCCAGCATCAGTCTTGGCAATAAGGGAATTTTATAAGGAACTCCACTGTTTTCCAAAATGCAGCAAAAACAGGTTGCCTTGACTGATGGATATAAATTATTGGATTCAAAATGGATGGCATGCTATATGAGAAAACAGTTATCTGTTTTTGAAGTTTTAAAACAACTTTAAAAATCCATTACATGACCAATAAGATTTGTGGTGATACATCTCGCTTTTTCAAGAATAACAAAAGAGGAAGGCTTCGCATAAGCTGATCTTTATTAGCCTTAATTGGGATTCTTTGCATTTAGGGAGATCAGTCCTGAAATAGTGGTCACAAGAGGCAAAACTACTGCAAAATTGTCATATGTTCTTTGGTATTGATGTTCCATAAGCCTGGAGAACTCAAATTATGTATGCCAAGCCTGGCTCCTGTTAACCAGAGAAATCCTTAAGCTGATTTGTATTGTGCGTTGGTTGCCCAGGTGAAAAAGAATTTTGCAGTACTTTTCAGATTTTTTTTTCATTTTATCTGTTTCCATCTTTCTTATACTGCCTGAAATTACAGCACCCACACTTCAAAACTGTGAACTAAAAGTACCAGTCATTTCAGTTCAGAAACAGAAGCAGATTACATAAACTAAGCATGCACAATATATATATATATTAAATTGGAATTTCAGGGAAAGGTTTCTAATGGATTTTTAAGTGGTGGGTAAGGATCTGACTTTTCACGCTGGATTGACAGAAATATCTGTGAACTCTATTATTCTCTCTTGTGTAATGTATAGTGCAGATTTCTCATGTTGTGATTTCAGAATATATTTGGGAAGGGGGGGGGTTGTACTAGACTCAATATCAGATGGTTCTTTCTAGTTTTGACTTGCTATTTTTGCTCTATATTTTCTCCATTGGAATTACGTTAACATAGATTCTATTTCTGTATTTGTGGTTCTTTCATATTGCTTTTTCTCACAAAAACTTATTCCATACAAAACAAAAAGGATTAGAAACCAGAATAATTAATGTGTCATCTGCCATTTTATTATTATTTTACATTCTTTCCATTTAAAATGAATGCAGTGTTCCTCTGTAGTGTAAACTTTATTTACAACAATGCCTTCAATCCCATAAACACTGGAATATGGCTGCGTCAGTGTTTTGTTTCAAAGAATGCGCAACTTTTCATTTTAAAAAAAGGCAAGAATAAATGATGAAAGTTGATAGAGAAAGTCCAAGGTTGCTTCATTTAAAAGTAGTCAGTTTGAAAATAAGAAATGTGAATGGGGGAATGTTTTCATATATATGAAACATGATAAACTCTACAAGTCATTGGTGACCTTCTACTTGTGATTTGTTTTTAATGTAATCAGAAACAAACCAGATTGCTGGACATGCTGCCAAAGTTTAATTTTTGACATTCATCAGTTTTGTGGCCTCAAGATGTGTTGGATTTTACTCCTGTAATTTCAATTAACTTGAATGAAGCTTTATTTGCCAGTCTTATTAAGCTTATCATGTGGTGTTCAAAGTAATTGTGAAAGAAATCCTTTTGATGGAAATACTTCAAAGAATAAAGATTCATCTTGGAGGCAGCAGCCAGACAGGATTAAACTGGGAGGAACCAGTATAATTTTGCACAATATTGTGTCTTTTGATGAACATAATGTAGTGAAACCTGTTTATGAGGCTATTGCAACCTTCTATTGCAAGCTTCCCAAACCTTTGGTCTTCCAATGACTAAAACTCCCAGAATTAGATATCATTTGTTGGAAATTCTAGGAATTTAAGTTGAACACATGGTGTGTGTGTCAGTGGTGGGTTTCAAAATATTTTACAACTGGTTCTGTGGGTGTGGCTTGGTGGGTGTGGCTTGGTGGGCGTGGCAAAGGAAGGATACTGTAAAATCTGAATTCTTTCCCCACTCCAGGGGAAGGTTACTGCAAAATCCCCATTTCTTCCCGATCAGCTGGGGCTCGGGAGGCAGGGAATAGATGGGGGCAGGGCCAGTTAGAATTTTTACTATTGGTTCTCCGAACTACTCAAAATTTCTGCTACCGGTTCTCCAGAACTGATCAGAACCTGCGGAAACCCACCTCTGGTGTGTGTGTGTGTGTGTGTGTGTAGGAGTAATCATATTGAGTAGATTGATCTATTTAAAAAAAACTTGGTTCGTGTACATTACGGTATGTTTATGTTTGAGAGAGGATATTATGCTTAGTTTCTGTGCTATTTCTACCCAATATTTGCATGTTTACCTATATGAAGCCTCTGTTATATGTTCGAGTAACCACATTGAGGAATGACTGTTTTCTTATTTTTGCAGTTCCACATTTTGTTTGTCATTTCAACATGAATACATTCCCACTTTGCTGTATAGTTTTCCTTGGCATGTTTTGTGAATCTAGCCATTATGTTTTTTTTTAAACAATAGCCTATTATTTTATTTATTTTATTATTCAAACTTTTATACCGCCCTATCTCCCAAAGGACTCAGGGCGGTTTACAGCCTTATAAAACATAAAATATAATATAAATACATGTTAAAACAACATTTAAAAAACTTATTCCATTAGGCCAAATTTAAAACTATAGTTAAAATACAAAACCCCATTAAAATTAAATTTATAAAAAATCAAACCCTAGGCCAGCCCTGCACGGATATATAGATGTGTCTTAAGCTCGCGGCGGAAGGTTCGGAGGTCGGGAAGTTGACGTAATCCTGGGGGGAGCTCGTTCCAGAGGGTGGGAGCCCCCACAGAGAAGGCCCTTCCCCTAGGTGTCGCCAGTCGGCATTGCCTGGCGGACGGCACCCTGAGGAGTCCCTCCCTGTGAGAGCGTACGGGTCGGTGGGAGGTAGTCGGTGGCAGCAGGCGGTCCTGTAAGTAACCCGGCCCTATGCCATGGAGAGCTTTGAAGATGGTCACCAAAACCTTGAAGCACACCCGAGAGGCCACAGGTAGCCAGTGCAGTCTGCGCAGGAGAGGTGTCACGTGGGAGCCACGAGGGGCTCCCTCTATTACCCGCGCAGCTGCGTTCTGAACCAACTGAAGCCTCCGGATGCTCTTCAAGGGGAGCCCCATGTAGAGAGCATTGCAATAATCCAAGCGAGATGTAACGAGCGCGTGAGTGACCGTGCGTAGGGCACCCCGGTCTAGAAAGGGGCGCAACTGGCGAACCAGGCGAACCTGGTAAAAAGCTGTCCTGGAGATGGCCGTCAAATGATCTTCGAAAGACAGCCGTCCATCCAGGAGGACGCCCAAGTTGCGGACTATGTCTTTGTTTACGCAAAACTCAATGGAATAAATAATGCCACAATGTGATACAGGTAGTCCTCAACTTACGACCACAATTGAGCCCAAAATTTATGTTGCTGAGAAATTTGTTAAGTGAGTTTTGCCGCATTTTATAACTTTTCTTGCCACATTTGTTAAGTGAATCACTGCAGTTGTTAAACTAGTAACATGGTTGTTAAGTGAATCTGGTTTCCCCATTGACTTTGTTTGTCAGAAGGTTGCAAAAGGTAATCAAATGAACCTGGAACATTGCAACCGTCATAAATGTGAGTCAGTTGTCAAGCATCTGAGTGTAAATCATGTGACCATGGGGATGCTGCAACAGTCATAAATATGAAAAATGGTCATAAGTCACTTTTTTCAGTGCCATTTTAACTTCTAAGCGAGCTGTTCTAAGTCGAGGACTACCTGAATATGAATGTGGGATATATATATATATATGTAAAAACATTACCATTGAATTGGGAGATTTGTTGAATTGAGGTGGGGATGGGTTGAGCTGGTGATTCTTCTGTTAATTTCTCCTGGTATCTGTTGTTGGGAGCTATTGTTGTTAGTTGCGAAGTCATTTCCGACCCATCGCGATCCCATGGACAACGTTCCTCCAGGCCTTCCTTTGGAGTCCATTTAAGCTCACGCCTACTGCTTCAGTGACTCCAACCAGCCACCTCATTCTCTGTTGTCCCCTTCTTTTTCTGCCGTCAATCTTTCCCGTTGGGAGATATAGCGTCATTGAATAAAATGTTTTCCTTTAATTTTCATCAAGAAAAATATTTTGTATGAGTGGCTATGAAAGTTGCCTTAAGGAGAAGAAAAATTTATTTATTTATTTTATTTATTTATTTTGTCACAACAGTATATATAAGCATAATCATGAAAGTAACTATATAATATATAAGCATATATATATAAGGATAAGCATGCAACAACTATATTAATTGGATATAATGAAAGAAAACAATAGGATAGGAACGGTAGGCACGTTTGTGCTCTTATGCACGCCCCCTTACGGACCTCTTAGGAATGGGGTGAGGTCAATAGTAGACAGTTTTTGGTTAAAGCTTTGGGGATTTTGAGAAGAGACCACAGAGTCAGGTAGTATGTTCCAAGCATTAACAACTCTGTTACAGAAGTCATATTTTCTGCAATCAAGATTGAAGCGGTTAACATTAAGTTTAAATCTATTGTTTGCTCTTGTATTGTTGTGATTGAAGCTGAAGTAGTCTTTAACAGGAAGGACATTGCAATAGATGATTCTATGAGTTAAAAACAGGTCCTGTCGAAGATGGCGGAGTTCTAAGTTTTCTAAACCCAAGATTTCAAGTCTGGTGGCATAAGGTATTTTGTTGTATCCAGAGGAGTGGAGAACTCTTCTTGTAAAATATTTCTGGACATGTTCAATTGTATTGATGACTGAAATGTGGTATGGGTTCCAGACAGGTGAGCTGTATTCAAGAATTGGTCTAGCAAATGTTTTATAAGCTCTGGTAAGTAGTGTAGTGTTTCTGGAGAAGAAGCTACATAAGATTAGGTTTACAACTCTTAAAGCCTTTTTTGCGATGTAGTTGCAGTGGGCTTTGGCACTTAGATCATTGGATATGAAAACTCCAAGGTCTTTGACAGGGTGGGGGTCATCTGTAAGGTAATGTCCATCGAGTTTGTATTTAGTGTTTGGATTCTTTTTTCCAATGTGTAAGACAGAGCATTTGCTGGTTGAGATTTGCAGTTGCGAAGTTTTTGACCATTCTGACACAAAGTCAAGGTCTTTTTGAAGGGTAGCTGTAATCTTGCCTGTTTCTTCCCATTTCACATCCAGCCTTTCCTCTTCAAAAGCGGTACTTTGTGTGATTGTGCAATTCTGTACAGTGTGTACAATGTGTACATAATACGCTTAGTATTATGGCAAGTAATAACAACAGAAAAAAGCCACAAATATTGATCAACAGGAGGTATTATTTCAGGACACAAAATCAAGAAGAATAAAGATCAGGTCTCATCCATCTATGCCAGAAGAGTAGTTCATAATTATATGAGTAGTTATAATTCCCTTGTGCATTTCTACACACCACGTGTACCTTATCTGTGCATCTAACAAACATAAGAACACAGGAAATACAGGATAACTAGTGATCACTATGTTAATAGAAACTGCAGGGACAAGCTGTCTTAGATAGATGTCTTGGGCCAGTCCTGATAATTACAATATCCGTGGTATGCATTTCTTCTACCTGACTGCAGTGCAGTCTTGCTTATCTCTTGTTTGTTTGGTATGCAGTACTGTAAGATGCTGAGAGTGCAATGGGAAAACAGGAGTAGGGGAACAGGACTAAGTTCTGTTAATGCCAAACTTGCATATTTTCTTGATCTCAGTGACACACTCGCCCAGCATGTGTGAGAATCTATGCTATACATGCTGGAAAAAAATGCTTATTTATTTATAACATCTGAAACCATTCTTAACAATTTCCCATTTGAAATCATTTTGGGGAAGCTGCTCTAAATTAGTTAATGTTTGTCCTCAAAGCTTACTTGATCAAGAGATCTGTATAAATGCAAAGTATTATTCCTGATTATTTTATGATGACAATTAGAGATGGAAATGCCATGACTTCATTATCTAATTGAGGAAACAACTATTAAGAGCTTTAAACAATGAACTACTTACCGTAATTTCCCTGAAATGAAGTGATACTTGTTTAAATCTGAAAGAATGAATCACTTCTTCTCAATCTCACCAAAACCTAGCCAGGTTTGAAGAGAAACACACTCTTTCTGTGCTGTAATGAAGAGGGTAAAACTGGAATCAGGGCTGAATAAAAAAACAACAATGAATCAAAGATGGTATTTAGGCACGTAATTCAGGATTTTGTAGTGCTGAATTTCCCTACCCCAGAGTGATTCATTCTGGATTTGATTAGCTGTCACCTAAGCCTTCCCTTGCAATATGAGGCTAAGAAATGTTATTTTTATTTTATAAAAGCATTTGCATGAAGGAATATAGACGCTATCATTTTCAGTTTATTACATCTTAAAAACTGGAGGTAGTTCTACTCCCACCACTAGTGGAAACCTCTGAACAAGCTTTAGCAAGCTTCTTTTGCTTGAAGGTTGTTACTGAGCCATTCAGGATATTTCTGCTCCCTTCCCATAAGATACGTTGGAGCAGGGGTGGAACCCAATAGATAAGTTGGCAGAAGTAAACTTTAGGGTGTGCCTTTAGGGCTTGTTTTTAATGAACTTTCTCGCAGAACTCTTGGAGAAAAAAAGTAAATAAGCTTGTTTTCAAACTGTTCCAAAAAAGCTTAGAAAGACTAAGACAGCTGTGAGATGAGTCCATTATTTCCATGAACTGTTCAGTCCTATTCAGTTTGTAAATTTAATTCGGAACACTAATTATTCAGAGGCCCAGTGTTTCTAAGAAAACAATTGTGATTTCATGTTAGTTGCCAGCTTTCCAGAAAACCCCAACTCCAATTAACATTTAATTAACAATCTAACATTTAAAGATAATAATCTGATGGTTTAATTTCAGGACATTATTTTAGTTTTGTATGAGGGTAACACTTCGGTGGTAGAGGTCTACTGTCATACTCAATACAAACATAGCCATTTTAAAAAATCCCAGATCCTGGTAACGGAGTAGTATAATATAAAAAGGCGAAGTGCATTTGTGTCAGTGGCTGCTGAATGTGAAGGCTGTATTTCTCAACCTGTATTGAAATCTGCATGCTCTGAAAATGAGCATCTACAATATACCCTTCTTGTGGTCTTCCATTAAAAAAACTACTGTAAAGGGTTCCTTAAGATGAATTTAGTTCCTGGTCCGTGTGGCTTTCTTAGCATGCTTTTTGACAGTTCTGTCTAATTTGCAACCTTGGGTGTTTTCAGTAGTCTTCCTTACAAATCTTACCCAGATCTAAACTTGTTTAGCTATTTTTACTGGACCCGTGCCCCTCTTGGCTGGTGCTGGCCACTCGAGAGGTGACACGAGGCTGGCTCCAGGCGATTACGACCGCTTCTTTGGTGGAGGGTGTCTTCCCGGCCGCCTTGAAAGAGGCGGTGGTGAGGCCCCTCCTTAAGAAGCCGTCCCTGGACCCGGCTGTTTTAGGTAATTATCGTCCGGTCTCCAACCTTCGCTACGCGGCGAAGGTTGTAGAGAGTATGGTGGCATATCAATTTCCCTTGCACCTGGATGAAACTGTCTATCTAGACCCGTTCCAGTCCGGTTTTCGGCCCGGTTACAGCACGGAGACGGCTTTGGTCGCGTTGCTGGATGATCTCTGGAGGGCCAGGGATAGGGGTTGCTCCTCTGCCCTGGTCCTATTAGACCTCTCAGCGGCCTTCGATACCATAGACCATGGTATCCTGCTGCGCCGGTTGGAGGGATTGGGAGTGGGAGGCACCGTTTATCGGTGGTTCTCCTCCTATCTCTCCGACCGGTCGCAGTCGGTGTTGACGGGGGGGCAGAGGTCGGCCCCGAGGCGCCTCACTTGTGGGGTGCCGCAGGGGTCGATCCTCTCGCCCCTTCTGTTTAACATCTACATGAAGCCGCTGGGTGAGATCATCAGTGGTTTCGGTGTGAAGTACCAGCTGTATGCGGATGACACCCAGCTGTACTTTTCTACTCCGGAACACCCCAACGAAGCTCTCGAAGCGCTGTCCCGGTGTCTGGAGGCCGTACGGGTCTGGATGGGGAGAAACAGGCTCAAGCTCAATCCCTCCAAGACAGAGTGGCTGTGGATGCCGGCATCCCGGTACAGTCAGCTAAATCCGCGGCTGACCATCGGTGGCGAGTCATTGGCCCCGATGGAAAGGGTTCGCAACTTAGGCGTCCTCCTGGATGAACGGCTGTCTTTAGAAGATCATTTGACGGCCGTCTCCAGGAGAGCGTTCTACCAGGTTCGCCTGGTACGCCAGTTGCGCCCCTTTCTGGACTGGGATGCCCTATGCACGGTCACTCACGCACTCGTGACGTCTCGCCTGGATTACTGCAATGCTCTCTACATGGGGCTCCCCTTGAAGGGCATCCAGAGGCTTCAGTTAGTCCAGAATGCGGCTGCGCGGGTGATAGCTGGAGCCCCTCGTGGCTCCCGTATAACACCCATCCTGCGCAGACTGCACTGGCTACCTGTGGCTTTCCGGGTGCGCTTCAAGGTGCTGGTGACCACCTTTAAAGCGCTCCATGGCATTGGGCCGGGTTACTTACGGGACCGCCTACTGCTACCGAATATCTCTCACCGACCCGTGCGCTCTCACAGAGAGGGTCTCCTCAGGGTGCCGTCAGCGCGGCAATGTCGCCTGGCGACACCCAGGAAGGGCCTTCTGTGGGGCTCCCACCCTCTGGAATGAACTACCCCGGACTTCGTCAGCTGGACCTCCGGACCTTCCGCTGGCTTAAAACATATTTATTTAACTGTGCAGGACTGAGCTAGATTTTAAATTACTGGTTTTAAATTGGGTTTTATTCTATATTTTTAATTCTAAATTAACGGGCTTTTTAGAATAAGTTTTTTAATTGTTTTTATATTGTATTTATATGTTTTTTAAATGCCTGTACACTGCCCTGAGTCCTTCGGGAGATAGGGCGGTATATAAATTTGATCAATAAATAAATAAATTTTTTTGGGAATCAGCTAAGGTTGCCAGGTCTGCCATCTGCTGTAAGAAAGCTGTCCTATCCTACCCCACTCCTTTTTTTAAAAGCCAAAACGTTGAGTGAATCCTTTCCATAGCATAATTAATATTCCTATTGCCTCACTTATTTCAAGAGTTTTTCTCTCAGTTCACATATCTGCAGTTGAAAAAAGGAATTTGTTTGTGGATGTTCTTCATCCCTTATCTATATCATCCCTTACGCATTTTGGAAATCTGTTTTCTTTGAGCCTGGCATTTGGCATCAGAGACCAGACCAGGAAACCTTGATGGGTTCCTACTCGGTTACAAATTTGGGAGATAACAGCCGTTTGGAAAGAAGAGTTCTATGTTTGGGATACTGTATTTTATTTTGTTGAATGAAAACAGGTCTAAGAGCATTTTTACTCATAACTACACAAACCTAGTTGTGTTTAATCATAACTAAATCCCACTGAGTTTTACTTGTGGATTAGTATCAACTAAATTTTAATTTAAAGTATATTTTCCATGACTTAAATTGTGCAGGAAAATAAAACTTGCATTCATTTGGAATTTAAGCATGAGATTAGCTAATACATAATATATTGTATTAATAATAACCCATAAATAAACCCAAAACATTTGTGATTCCCACTTCCCTGCAATAATAGAATACAGAATACAAAATAACAGGGTTGAAAGGGACCTTGGAGGTCTTTTAGTCCAACCCCCTATCTAAGCAGGAGAACCTACACTATTCCGGAGAAATGGCTGTCCAATCTCTTTTTAAAAACTTCCAGTCTTGGAGCATCCCCAACTTCTGGAGGCAAGCTATTCCACTAATTAATTTTTCTAACTGACAGGAAGTTTGTCCTTAATTCTAGGTTGATCTCGTTTTGTTAAGCTTCTATCTGTTACTTCTTGTCTTCCCCTTAGGTGCAATCCTTATGGGTCTCCTTCAGGGGTGAAATGCTCCCGGTTCGCACCGGCTTGCCCGATTAGTAGTGATGGCAGCTGCTGGTTCGGAGGACCGGTAGCAAAAATCCCTGGCCCCGCCCCCCCGCCTCTGCTGAGCCGCACCATCAGCAGAGGTGTTTTTTTTTTTTACTTTTAAAAGTTTTTCTTCAGCCGAAACATGCCTTTAAAAGTAAAAAAAAAACCTCTGATCATCGTGGGACTGAGCAGAGATCATCAAAACCCTTTAAAAGTTTTTTTTAAAAAAAACCCTCTTCAGCCGAAGGAAAAAAAAAAAAAAAAAACCCCGAGGTTTTAAAAGCCTCCTCTGGCGATCCCAGAGGAGTTTCCTGATCCTCACAGGCTTTTAAACTCACTTTTTAACAGCTCCCACTTACAAGAACCCCCATCCATGCCCAGTCAATTCCCCCTCCTCACTTACCTATAATTACTGCTCTTTCGGGCTGGCAACGCCATGCTTTCTTCAGCTACTGAAGGAAAAAAAAAAACTTGCTTTGACTTCCTGCTTTGCTGGCTAAGGAACTCTGGGATTTGAAGTCCACAATAAAATAAAATAAAATAAAAATAAAATAAAATAAAATAATAAATAAAATAAAATAAAATGAAATGAAATGAAATGAAATGAAATAATAAAATAAAATAAAATAAAATAAAATAAAATTGCCTTACACATTGTAAGCCTCCCTGAGTCTTCGGAGAAGGGCGGGATATAAATAAAAATAAAAATAAGATAAAATAAAATAAAATAATAAAATAAAATAAAATAAAATAAAATAAAATAACCAGGTCCAAGGTTGACTCAGCCTTCCATTCTTTATAAGGTAGGTAAAATGAGGACCCAGATTTATTTATTTATTTATTTTTCAAATTTTTATACCGCCCTTCTCTGAAGACTCAGGGCAGTGTACAGCAAATAAAACTCCAATAATCCAAACATTTTAAAATACAATATCCGGTTTAAAAATCTAATTCAATTGCTGTATGTTAAAAATATTAAGTAAGAAAATTACAAAAATGGAATAAAACCCCTATTTAAAAGCCCACTAAAAATCCACAGTATTAAAATCGGTCAGGCCTGCCCTGCTTGGTGAAAAAAGAAAGTCTTGAGCTCGCGCTTAAAGGTCCGAAGATTGTTGAGGGCAATAAAAGTTGACTTTGTATATAATATACATATGGATGAGACTATTGCTTAACACAATGTAAGCCACCCTGAGTCTTAGGGCGAGATATAAATTCAAATAAAAAAAATAAAAAATAAATAAATAAAATAAAATAAAAGAAAAGAATAAAATAAAATAAAATAATAATAAAATATTTGTGCAGTTTCCTGAGATTTGGTGTGTTTCTGTAGTGTTTCACTCTAACTACACACAAAATCTCAGAAAGCTGTATGTGGCATTTTGTGTGTGTGTGTGTATGTGTGTGTGAGAGAGAGAGGTGTGTGTGTATAAAGTGTGAAAGTTGGTTTTTGAGCTTTTTGTGGCTGTGTGAAGTGTGAAGTGCAGCTGCTTTTACATTGTGTGTGAGTCAGTTGTGTTGTGTTGTGTTGTATGTGTGTAAAGTGTGAAAGTTGGTTTTTGATACCTGTTATTGTTTTTTATGCTTTGTTTATTATTTTTATTATTTATTGTTATTGGCCACGCCCACCCAGTCATCTGACCACCAAGCCATGCCCACCAATTAAGCCACGCCCACAGAACCGGTAGGGAAAATTTTTAGATTTCACCCCGGTCTCCTTTTTGTCAAATATTTCATTGATTTCTATTACTGTTACTAGTTTATTAATTTTGATGTAGATTTATTGATAGTTTTAATAATATTCAATATTCAATGTTTTACTCTGTTTTGTAAGTAATTTTTGTAAAAGCTTGACATGAAAGAATGAGATAAAAATAACTTAATAATGAGATTAGGATCCGAGATTAGGATAACACACAATAATAGTGTGTTATCGGAATAAGTAAAAATATATATTAACACTGATGTTGATCAGCGTGCTGTGCTGCTGAATGGCTTTAACTATTAAAGATGTATGGATTTTTAATGTTGTGTTATTAATTGGCTTGTGAACAGTTCTGGAATATAGTGTATAAAGAATACCACAGTGCCCTAAATATATTTTATTGCATCTAGAGATGATATAAATGATTACCCTAGAATTTGCCACAACGTGATAAGCTGAAAAGGAATAAAGATAGGTCATGAATACTCGTTTTAAAAAAAGTGGAAAGGAAAAATACTTATTCATGGTATTATCTCAACCTAAATATATTGGAGTACCGTATATACTCGAATATAAGCCGATCCGAGTATAAGCCGAGGTCCCCAATTTTACCCCAAAAAACTGGGGTAAACTGGGGACTCGAGTATAAGCCGAGGGTGGGAAATGAGGCAGCTACCGGTCGGGGAAACCCTCCCTCCCTCAGCCGAGAAGGCTGGCGGCTCCCCCGCCCCGCCCTCTCACTGCACCGGCAGGGCTTCCCCGCGCTAATGCAAAAGCCCGCCAAGCCCGGTATAATGTGAAAAAAAGAAGAAAAAAAAAAACTCGAGTATAAGCCGTATATACTCGAGTATAAGCCGAGGGGACGTTTTTCAGCACAAAAAACGTGCTGAAAAACTCGGCTTATACTCGAGTATATACGGTAATTTGAAAACTTTTTATGAATATCCAAACTGTTCAATTTAACTTTTTAAAATATGCAACCTAGATACTTTAGAAACTACTGGACTATTATTTTGTTCAGTAAATTGTACAAAATAGGAAGCAGGGTGAACCAGTCTTCTATTAAAGAACCAACCTCTGGCTTATTCAAAAGATGACTAACATTGTTACCCTGGTTTATTCGATACTCCTTTAGAGGCAAGCTGTATAATAAAAGAAAGCATACAAGAACGGCATTTGTAACTTATTGTGGAATGATGCTGCTGAGTTTAATTAAGGAACGCTGTGATGTTTTGCCAAAAAGTCTTCCTGGAGATGGATTTGAGCCAGGGTGCAGAGTCCAGAATTCACAGATTTTTTTTTCAATAGTGTATCCTTGGATGCCAGATTTGGGTTCAGGTTTGTCTACTGATCAAAATATGAACTTCATAGCTCATTATTTTAAAAAAGGCAAGAATTCATATCCAAGATATGAAAAATAAATTCTGATTTAACTGTATAGCTCGGCAAAGTGCACAGCATTAGTTGCTGTTTTACTCATTCTCACAATTGCCTTGTGAGAAGAATTTTTTGGATAGACTGGCATTTTTTATTTGTTGTGCATTTGAACTGGTTATCACTATTACAGAGGGTCTTTAGCCAGCAATTTATAGTGGGTCCCTTAGTAGGCTAAGTATTACAGTCCTGAGATCAGAGAACTTTGCCGCAATGAAACTGCCAAGTTTTGACTAGTTATCACCCAAATGCTCTTTGACATTTAACAATTTGGATCCTGTTTCCAGGAAATGCTGAATATGTATCCTGGAAACCAGTTGCCGAAGATTTACTTAGTTATTTCTCAGAGTAAGGGATGGAAGTATACAGTACTTCAGCATCTCTTAAGTAGAGAGAAGAGGTGCTGATGGGTTGCAGTTCATATTGTATTATTTTTATTATGGCTGTGAACCGCCCTGAGTCCTTCGGGAGAAGGGCGGTATAAAAATCTAAATAAACTAAACTAAACTAAACTGGGTGTAGCTTCTGAGTAACGTGGTCTATCCAAAAAATGGCTGGGGAGGGGTGGGGGTGTCCCTCTAAGCTCCAGTTCACATTAAATGTTTTGTAATTGCTGATAGTGAGAGTGAAGTAGGACAATTGCAGTTTGGATTTGAAATTTGTTGGACATAATTTGCCAATGAAATGGAATGAATGGTAATGTAGTGAAGCTCAAGCTTTTCCAAAGAGGATAGAAAGAACATGAGTTCTATTCTTCTACAAACAACGAAGTTTCTATTATTACTCTTGCCTAAGAAGTTTTCTAAAACTTAACACTTCAATTTTTTTTTCAATGGGAGCTCACCCCTTCTCTGTCTGAAACGGAAATGTTCAGAAATGTCATTATATATTATAAAGTATAATATAGTTGGTTATTCTTTTATTCCATATTGACTTTCGGTTGCATCAGAGCTGTGGTCTGTGGAGATTCTCAGTCATCCAGGTCATGATGGTCTCAAAACTGGACTGGACTGGACTAGATTTTTTAAATTTTAATTGTTTAAATTTTAGATTTGGTTTTAAATTGGGGTTTTATTATTTATATGTCTATTTTAAATATTCGGCCTATTTAATAAGTTTTTTAGACTAATGTTTTACTTTGTATATTTATGTTGTTTTTAGATGGCTGTACACCGCCCTGAGTCCCTAGGGAGATAGGGCGGTATAAAAATATGAATAAATAAATAAATAAATAATAAATAAAAAAGTGCTTTTTCAAAAGGCAACTGGACAAGACAAAGGTCATTCTTTTGGAGACAGCAAAGTCCACATTCTGGAAAGAGAGGACCGCTGGTTTACAACACAGTCCTTTTAGCAGTTCCAAGAAGATTCCACACCCATTTGCACTATTTATCTGTGCCCATTGTGTGGGCACAGATAAACCTCCAAGTGGCCTCAATGATCTCAGAAAGAGTGCTAATGACCATATGACTGGAAAGAATATAAATCCTTCCATCCTCCACCATTCAGTCAGAACTGAAGAAGCTTCTTGGACGAGAAGCAAAACATCTTCAAGAGAAAATAAAGCCCAGTTGCCTTTTGAAAATGCACCTTTGAGATCAGAACTCAAAGTGGGTTGACGGGGTCATTATGGTATCTGGGAATTGAATTCAGAATGAAATGCATGGATTGTTGCATAATCTAAGAAAACAAACCCAAACAGAAATAAAGCCTGGAACAAAGAAAGTTTTTTTTATTATTTGTATTTATAAATTGTCTATAAAAAATATCTGGATATTCACTACACAAATAGCATAATGCAAATTCAAAAAACTCTGATAGTAAAATCATCCTGGCAAAAAAAAAAAAACCAAATACAAAGTTAGTGTGATAAAAATACAGTCTTGTAAAATACAGGAAAAAACGAGCTGAAACCAGGCAAAAAACAAAACAGTAGTTAAAACAAATGCCTTATGGTGCCAGGCAGAGATGGTGCAAAATAAGCAGCTTTCTGAATAACACTGTGCATAGTTGATACAGTCTGGAATCTTTCTATGGTATTTGGCAATGCTCCTGGAAAAGGCACAGAATGAGCAAAGCTGAAAAGGAACTTTGTGTTTAAGGTACAGTGACCTTTTCCTAACTCTTTCACACACACACACACACACACACACACACACACACACACACACACACACACACACACTTACATATTTATATTTACATATTCTATTTTAAGTGTGTGTATGTAAGTATGTGTACATATGTATGTATATACACATACGCACCAGGGGCGGGTTTCAAAACCTGTTGCTACTGGTTCGCTTGTGGGTGCACATGAACAAGTGCATGTGTGTACTTCTGTGCATGCGGAGAAGTGTCCGGGCGGGTGGGCGGAGCCTCCTGCCACTGTTGCTACCGGTTCGCCCAACTGGTAGCAACCCACCATTGATACGCACAAATACCTATACACTCATACACAAATTGGGCCTCTTCTCCAACAAACTGAAAAGAACAGTACTTTTGGAGTGAGCTCTGTTATTCAGGTACGTTTGTGATTATCCACGATGACCAGGAAATAGGTCTCAATGAATTCAGGAGCATTTTCTGCAGATTATACATGTACAGGTTTCTCCTGGATGTCATTCTTTGCTTTTCGAATAGCTCTCCTTGGAACTTATATCTGTTTTTTATTTTTCATTGTGACTTTTTACTGTGATCAGTGGGCGAATGAGTGCTGAAGAAAGACTAAATATGTAAACTGTCATCTTTGAGTTACTGCAAAACAGTAAATGCTTTTGAAAATATAATTGTAAAATTGTTTTTCCGAATGATTTAGCACTTGGCGACAATTAGACCTAACAATCGTGATGTCTTATCCCAGAACACACCCTGCTAAATTTTGGGATTGTGTATGTGTATTATAGGTAGTTACAACCACAATTGAGCCCAAAATTCCTGTTTTTAAGTGAGACGTTTGTTAAGTGAGTTTTGTTGACATTTTACAACATTTCTTGCCACAGTTGTTATGTGAACCACGGAAGTTCTTACGTTAGAAACATGGCCGTTAAGTGAATCTGGCCTCGCTGTTGAATTTGCTTGCCAGAAGGTCGCAAAAGGTGGTCACGTGACTCTTATGACACTGCAACCGTCATAAATATGAGTCAGTTGCCAAGCATCTGAATTTTGATCACGTGACCGTGGAGACGCTCCAGTGGTTCTAAGTGTGAAAAAAGATCATAAGTCACTTTTTCCAGTGCCTGTTTTTTGAATAGTCACTAAATCAGGGGTGTCCAAACTTGGTCCCTTTAAGACTTGTGGACTTCAACTCCCAGAGTTCCTCAGCCAGCTTTGCTGGCTGAGGGACTCTGGGAGTTGAAGTCCACAAGTCTTAAAGGGACCAAGTTTGGACACCCCTGCACTAAATGAACTGTTGTAAGTTGAGGACTACCTGTACTTCAATTTTCATACACGACGGGAAAAAGTTAATACTTCTGCTTCCGATTTGTACAATAACCATTCCTCGTTTCATGTGAATACTGGAAACTATGGTTTGTACAAACTATCCTTATCGAATTAGAAACTTGCTTTGAAATATTGAATTGTTAATTATGGTTTGTGCAAGGGCAAACCCATTGGTGTATTTGGATGAAACAGGAAACCACTGAAGCTTCATTTCTCTTTCCTTCCCCCTCCGTCCCCCAATAGGTCAGACCTGTGCATGTTCACCATCTTTCCAAAAATGCTTTTGAATCCAGATAGCCATTTGAAATTGTTTTATTTAATCACAAGTTTCAATAGGATACTTTTAGTGACATCAAGAGGTCTCAGATTATCTTCCCTGGTCTATAGTAATTCAGAGGTATCTTCTTTGCATTGCAGAAAACCTTATTGAGTTCTGCTCTTAAACATTCATAATGGCTAAAACCAGTCTCTTTCCATTTTTCCTACTTACGAAAGAAAACAGTTTCTATTTTTCTGG
The DNA here is from genome assembly GCF_028640845.1 of Ahaetulla prasina. Classification (NCBI taxonomy): domain Eukaryota; kingdom Metazoa; phylum Chordata; class Lepidosauria; order Squamata; family Colubridae; genus Ahaetulla; species Ahaetulla prasina. The sequence goes on along the minus strand of NC_080539.1, from coordinate 305,244,390 downwards.
GAACAAATCTGCAACATGTTAAATACAGCAATCTAAATAGTGGATCTGTAACACCAAGCTACTGATAAAACCTGATTTGAAACCTTCCCCTTTTATTTGTGCACTTCTAATGATTGTTTGAAAAGGAGAGTATTTGTATGAGGAAACAACTTCTCAGCATGTAAATTAGCTGTTTTGCTTACCGGAGTCCTTGGTTTTGCCATCCCCCTCCCTGAGTATTGTATGGGGTGAATAGCTTCACTTCGTTTTCTATTCATAATGAGCCATTGCTTCATGATCTATTCTAGCACAATCTTGACTGTCGTTCAAAGTCACTTACTAATTTTGGAAGGCAACACTTCTCTCTCTATTTCAATGCTCTGATTCTATTCAGTGGATTGCTGGCCCTATTGGGAGAAGCCAGGAAATCGCCCAGTTTTCTGCTTTACACAAAGCAACTGCTGTGGGTGAATTATGCTGCATCTGTAATTAATATGGCCAATACAGTACTGTGGATTATTTGGTGGAATCGCAAGGCTAGCTCCCACTAATAGTGTGCCAGGAGTCAACTATAGTCATAATGTGCAGCTTCCTTGCCGTATTTCTCCATTTTCTAAAGCACTGAATGAATATATGTAATAGGAAACAAAGGAATTAGAATCAGTCCAATTGGCAATTAATTTTAATAGTTATTCAATATGCTTTCTTTACTTTGTCCCAGTCTTGCCTTTTGTGCAGTATATGTATTGTGCTTTTGTATATATTTATAGATTTGTATATGTGCACATATAAACATATGTATACTAGCATATTATATGCATATAGTAAGTTAGGTAGGGTGAGTTCCCATTACTTGCCCCAGTTCCTGCCCACAAGGCATGCAAATGAGACTAGATAAATGTGTACCACTTTTGTGGGAAGATAATAGCATTTCATAGGGATGCGGTAGCTCAGTGGCTAAGACGCTGAGCTTGTCGATTGAAAGGTTGGCAGTTCAGCAGTTCGAATCCCTAGTGCCGGGTATGGAGTGAGCTCCCGTTACTTGTCCCAGCTTCTGCCAACCTAGCAGTTAGAAAGCACCTAAAAATGCAAGTAGAAAAATAGGGACCACTTTTAGTGGGAAGGTAACAGTGTTCCGTGCGCCTTTATTATTTATTTATTTATTATTTATTTATTAATTTAATCTCCCGAAGGACTCAGAGAGGTTTACAGCCAAATAAAAACAAATATCACAAAAATTAAACATATTAAGAAACTAATTCGATCAGGCCAAAACAGACTAAAACTACAGTAAAAACCCCATTACAACTACATTAAGCTAGCCCTGCGCGATGAAACAAAAAAGTCTTTAGCTCACGTCGAAAGGTCTGGAGGTCAGGGAGTTGACATATCCCCGGAGGCAGTTCATTCCAGAGGGCAGGAGCCCCCACAGAGAAGGCCCTCACCCTGGGGGTTGCCAGTCGACATTGTTTGACTGACGGCTCCCTGAGGAGACCCTCCCTATGGGAGCACACGGGTCGATGGGAGGCTATTGGTAGCAGCAGGCGGTCCCGTAAATAACCCGGTCCTATGCCATGGAGCGCTTTAAAGATGGTAACCAACACCTTGAATTGCACCCGGAAGACCATTGGAAGCCAGTGCAGCTTGCGCAGGAGAGGTGTTACATGGGAGCCTCGAGTCGCTCCCTCTATTACCCGCGCAGCCGCATTCTGGACCAGATGGAGCCTCCGGGTGCTCTTCAAGGGGAGCCCCATGTAAAGAGCATTACAATAGTCCAGGCGGGAAGTGACGAGGGCGTGAGTAACCGTGCATAGGGAATCCCGGTATAGGAAGGGACGCAACTGGCGTATCAGGAGAACCTGATAAAAAGCTCCCCTGGTGACGGCCGTCATATGCTCTTCTAAAGACAGCCGTACATCCAGGAGGACGCCTAGATTGTGAACCCTCTCCATGGGGTCAATGACTTGCCCCCAACAGTCAGCATACCGGCCACATGACCACGGAGACATCTTCGGACAGGACTGGCTCTTCGTCTTTGAAACGGAGATGAGCACTGCCCCCTAAAGTTGGGAATGACTAGTACATATGTGTGACCTTTACCACATATAACATATATAAAGGTGGTATTAAGGTACCACCTTTACCTTAATAGCATTCCAGGTTCCTTGGCATATCATCCTGTGGGCCACATGACCATGGAAATATCTTTGGACAATGCTGGCTCCCTTAGCTAAGAAACTGAGATGAGCACTGCCCTCAGAGTCAGACATGACTGGACAGGAGAAACATTTACCTTTAGTAAATTAGGAGCAAGCAATCACTAAGAGTGGTTTCATCCTTTTAAAGAGTGGATTCAATGCTAGATTGAGAAAGTGGGCATCATCTGTTCTAATAACTTCACCCCTTCCTTTTGGAAGGGTTCAGTTTGAGAGGAGCTTTCTTTCGGATAAATACGGTAGATGTCCTTATTCATCCCTACCAGTTTCTGTAAAGATGAGGAGGTGTTTTCTGCATAATTAGTCAGGGAACTGGTTGCTGTTAAAAGGATTTTTTTTTAATTTTGTAGATGGCAATACAGAGCTGTCTGCTTGCAATATGTTCCCATTGTCAATTCAAGAAAATTAAATTATTCTGCCACACTGATGCTGTTGCCAAAGGGTGTGTTGTTATTTGCTACAGAGTGGCAAATTAAGTGGCATCTCCTGGCTTTGATTCCTTCTCCTCCCACAGATATCATCAGTCACCTATTAATTGCCCTACAAAAGGGTGGGTAGGTGGTGAGTTTATACTGAGGACTAGACTTATGGGTTTAGCCATTCAGCTGGGACCAAAACAGCAGATCTTCTGAGTTTGGGAGGGTCTTCTGTTGCTGAGCAAGAGAGGCTCTCCTATGTTTTGTGTAACCCTCCTCAATCTGGCAGATTAATGCTGGGCTTGCTTCCGTTGTGAAGGGTGGCAAAACAGGAGAGGCTGCCCTGCTTCGTTATGGGAATTGGCTGAGAGGATAGCCAGGTAACCATCTATCCTTGTTTCTCCTGCTATTGTCTCAGCCCTGGCAGCAAATCCCCAGGCTGAGGGGGCTGCCAGAAAAAGGAACAAGGGACTTTCCATCACTTGTTAGCAAGCTAAAAGGTCCTGGTGGCACTGCATGCTGAAGTAGGAGAGAATTCCACTTTGCCACACCAAGGCCTATCAGCTGTTTTGGGGGCTATTTTAAAACATCGATTTAGTGGTCTTCTGAAGTAGAAGTAAACCCCAGATCGAAATCACCGTTCAAAAAAAGGAACAGTAACTGGGAAGCAGGGGTGGGGTTTTGTCCTATAGTGAGTGGCAAATAAGGAAAGCTGGCTGTCTCCAGGTTTACCCCTTGTATCTGCTTTCATTTGTCAACTGTTAGGGTTGATCCAAGTTTCTAAGCTAGGAATTGGATGGGAAACTTGGCAACTATGAACCCTGATTGAAAGAACCAGGTTCTCCAGTTACTCCTAGCCCATAGGGAAAGGACCATATTATCCTGTCCCCAAAGCAGAATGGCCCCAAGAAATAGTGCCCAAGGATTGGAGAGGAGAAGGAATCCCACCGTAGGTTAAATTGACTAGCAGCTGCAAGGCTATCCCACCTGACAGGACATCTGTATGTGACACTCATGAAGCATGTCATATTCCACTCATGACAAAGCTACTTTGGTTTTTTGCCTGCTTAAAGAGAGGATCCTACTTTAATCCTAGAAAAGCTAAGGAGAACTCAAGTTCTAAAAAAGGGCCGGTTTAGCTCACGCTGGTAAAGCCTGTTATTAAGAACACAGTAGCCTGCAATTACTGCAGGTTCGAGCCCGGCCCAAGGTTGACTCAGCCTTCCATCCTTTATAAGGTAGGTAAAATGAGGACCCAGATTGTTGGGGGGGCAATAAGTTGACTTTGTAAAAGTATACAAATAGAATGAGACTATTGCCTTATACACTGTAAGCCGCCCTGAGTCTTCGGAGAAGGGCGGGGTATAAATGTAAACAAAAAAAAAAAAAAGTTTGAGTTGGGGATGAGATGAAGCCAACACGGTAAAGATGTGTCAGGAAAGAAAAGAGGTGGCTGGTACATTTATTTATTAAAGAAATATATTTATCCACCCAACTTATATGTAGATGACTCTAGGAGGTTTACATTTAAAAATACACTAAAAAATCATAAAATCCCCCGCCCCATGTGAGCAACAACACAATCAAATCAATACTTGATCGGCTCCGTCTCCATTTGTTATCCCCGGCCTACTAACAAAAGCGACAGGGTGGGGTCCAACCATACCTCAGAGGGAGTTATACTCCATAGAGAATACTCCACTCCACAGCTACTGTATACTCCACCATGAGAAGGCCCCTTTTTAGGATCCTACTAAATATACATTCCTAATTGCTGGGACCTGTAACATACCCTGCCTTTCCGTTCTGGTGGTCTGGGTAATTGTAATGGGGTGAAGGAGCCCTTCAAATAGCCTGACCCAAGCTATGAAGGTCTTCAAAGTGAAATCCAATGCCTTGAATTGTACCTGGAACCAGATCAGCAGCTAGTGTAGGGATGACATATGCAAGTCTAGGTTTATGCAAAATTGATTGAGCTGCTGCATTCTGAACCAACTGAATTTTCTGGATATTGTTCAGGGGCAGCCCCATGTAGAGTGTATTACAATAGTCCAGACAAGTGGTGATGGAAGCATGGGTGAGGGTGAGACAGGTACATTGTTCCAGAAATGGGTGTAACTAGTGCACAACTCATAGTTGTGTAAAGACCCTCCTGGCCATGACTGCTACCTGCTCCTCAACTAGAAGTTGCAAATACAGGAGAACCCACAGATTATGTATCAATCAGGTCAGTCTGAGAGTTGCAACCCCATGCATGACCAAAGATGGTAATTCTCCAAAAATCAAAGAGCCCCTAATCCAGAGCCAGGTTTTAGCCTGTTGCTCCCCATCCAGACCTCCAGCCACCGAGAGAAGGAAGGTGTAGCATCACTTGACTCACCATGGGCAGAGGTGTACAGCTAAGGATCATCAGCATACTAGTGATATCTCATCCATGGTGATGGATGATTTCTCCCAGTGGGAGAAATATGTAAAAATACATTCAGTATGTAGTTGAGGAACAGAGAAAGTCCTAATCCTTGAGGAATCCTGCAAAACAGGAGATGGTTATCAGTTCTCTCAGCCATGATCAACAACATCTGAGAATGATTTTGGGAGAAGGAAGTGAACCAGGACAACACAGTGCACAGTGTGCACGCACACGCACACACACACACACGCACACGCATGTGCGCAAACACACACACACTCCTGGAAGGATAACTGTGGTTGATGGTATCAAAAGCTGCTGAGAGATCAAGTAGAGTGAGAATTGACATGCTACCTCTGTCTTGCTTCCACCACAGATAATCAAAAATGAGAACCAATATTGTTTCCATTCCATATCTGGACCCTTATTGAAAGGGTCCAGAATATAATCCGTTTCATCCACCTCTGTTTGTGCCATCGTTATGCTCATGTTGGAAGCCTCTGAATATGCATTTTCTGTTTGCCTGACATCCTGGAACAGCTTGGCTATTTTGGCATTAAGAGGGATTTAAATACTCCAGGAAAACAAATGAGATTTATTTGTAAGAGCTGGCAAAGGCTTGTGGCAATTGTTTCCAAGCTAAACAGAATTTATTTATTTTTCCCTTTTTCTTTAGCTTGATTTCCAACATAAATATATACTTAGGAAGAAACGTCATGATTGATTTATAAGTTATGACTCGGTAAGTACTGTACGGATTGCTTTAAAATGACCATCCTTGAAAGTGTCATATATGGAAAGTTGAAAATCCATTATTTAGGGAACAACTTGTTTAACAAAGAAGGTTCTTGGCTTTCTTGCCAAATACCATATGTCTTTATTATTCAACTGAATTGTTCTTTGATATGAAGAGGATGATTACATGCAGTTATACTATTTCTTTTTTAAAAAGAATTGTGAAAGCCTGCTTATATCAGACCGTATGACTCACAGAGTCCAATTCCCTTTCTTCCCTTAATATATTCCCAGATAATAGATAACTGAACTGTAGAAGAAAGGGAATTACAATTGGGTAGTACCTTAGTGATATTACTGAGATCCCTTTTCCAAGGTGGATAATTAGCTCCCTTGGGGCCACAATTACTCCTCGTTTCCCTACAAGGCCTTGTAATTTCTACAAGTAGTCATCAATTTACAACAGTTCATTTAGTGACCATTCAGAGTTACAACATCACTGAAAAAAAGTGACTTATGACCATTTTTCACTATTATACCATTGCAACATCCTCATGGGCATGTAATTTACATTCAGATGCTTGACAACTGGTTCATACTTATGACGGTTACAGTGTCCCAGGGTCATGTAATCACCTTTTGTAACCTTCTGACCAGCAAAGTCAATGGGGAAGCCAGATTCACTTAACAAACCTGTTACTAATTTAACAATTGCAATGATTCACTTAACAAATGTGTCAAGAACAGTCATAAAATGGGACAAAACTCACTTAACAAATTTCTCACTTAACAACATAAATTGTGGGTTCAGTTGTCATAAGTAGAGGACTACCTGTACTCTTTAGCTAACAGAACATCAGGTTGAAAGACAAGTTCCACATGAATACGTTAAATTCAGCTGATTTATTGCTAAAAATGTATGGACAGGAGTCTTTTCAACTAAGGGTCAGCACCTGGTTGGATCAACAGTACCTAGGGGAGTTGGACTTACTGTAGCTTTCGGAGTATAAGACGCACCTTAGTTTTTGGGGAGGAAGGTAAGAAAAAAAGCTGATTGGAGGGTGGATCAGCCTCCTGGAATACCCCCAATCAGCTGTTCCCAGAGGTGATTTTTAGTAACAGGTTTGTTGGTTGTGAGTTCTGCGCCTTGCTTTTTTTTCTGCCTCTGAAAACCTCCGAAACAGCATCAGAAAAAAAGCCTCTGAAGCTCTGTTTGGAGGTTTTTCTTCTGAAGCTTCATTTCTGATACTTTTTTCAGCCTCTGAAACCTCTGTTTGAGAAGCTGGACAGGGCTACATTCGGAGTATAAGACGCAACCAGATTTTCACCCTCTTTTTTGGGGGAAAAGATGCATCTTATACTCCGAAAAATATGGTAGTTCACTTGTGACTACATAAAGATTCTAGGCTGATCCCTATTTTAACGCCATCCCCAGGTTCTGCCATTCCTTCTCTTACACAGAATAATAAAATAACAAATAGAAGGATCGGAGATCTTCTAGTTCAGTCTGCTTCCCAACACAGCAATGTGACTTTTCTGGCTTATTACACTGGAAATGCTTTTGACTATCAAGTTAGGACTTGTGCTGCTTATGTTTAGTCTTCATTATTTTGCTTGTAGTCAAAACTTTTCAGTGATGTGCTATAATGTAGTCAAAACTTTTCAGTCCATCAGAAGCATATTATTACAAATTCCATGGATTTAAGAAAACATGTTGAGCGATTAACAACTTTGTGCTGTAGATGTGTGCAAGTTCTGACTTCATTGTAACTGACATAAAAACCAGTGCTTCAAAATGGAACAAAGCCTTTCCTATCCTGCAAAAGCTTAGCATTCAGTGAATTCTATAAAAACTGGTCTTTCTCAGCCATGTCTGGCTGGGCAATTCTGGGAGTTGAAGTCCACACATCTTAAAGTTGTCAATGTTGAGAAACACTGCTCTAAATGCTCTTTGGTACCCTTTATACTATACATGGTCTAAATCTTACACTCTGTCTGTCAGCTGAGCCAGAGAAAGAACAAGATTATTTCCTGTCAATACTATCTGCCATTAATAATCTATGTGAATAGAAATTAATCATAGAAAATAATGTAATATTTTCAGTGCAAAAATAGTACCATTTTTTAGAATAGAATAGAATAGAATAGAATAGAATAGAATAGAATAGAATAGAATAGAATAGAATAGAATAGAATAGAATAGAATTTTTTATTGGCCAAGTGTGATTGGACACACAAGGAATTTGTCTTGGTGCATATGCTCTCAGTGTACGTAAAAGAAAAGATACGTTCATCAAGGTACAACATTTACAACACAAATGATGGTCAATATATCAATATAAATCATAAGGATTGCCAGCAACAAAGTTATAGTCATACAGTCATAAGTGGAAAGAGATTGGTGATGGGAACGATGAGAAGATTAATAGTAGTGCAGATTTAGTAAATAGTTTGACAATGTTGAGGGAATTATTTTTTTTAGCAGAGTGATGGCCTTCGGGGGAAAACTGTTCTTGTGTCTAGTTGTTCTGGTGTGCAGTGCTCTATAGCGTCATTTTGAGGGTAGGAGTTGAAACAGTTTATGTCCTGGATGTGAGGGATCTGTAAATATTTTCACGGCCCTCTTCTTGATTCATGCAGTATACAGGTCTTCAATGGAAGGCAAGTTGGTAGCAATTATTTATTCTGCAGTTCTAATTATCCTCTGAAGTCTGTGTCTTTCTTGTTGGGTTGCAGAACTGAACCAGACAGTTATAGAGGTGCAAATGACAGATTCAATAATTCCTCTGTAGAACTGATCAGCAGCTCCTTGGGCAGTTTGAGCTTCCTGAATTGGCGCAGAAAGAACATTCTTTGTTGTCCTTTTTTGATGATGTTTTTGATGTTAGCTGTCCATTTAGATCTTGCGATATGATAGAACCTAGAAATTTAAAGGTTTCTACTGTTGATATTGTGTTGTCTAGTATTGTGAGAGGTGGAAGTATGGAAGGGTTTCTCCTAAAGTCTACCACCATTTCTACGGTTTTGAGCGTGTTCAGTTCCAGATTTTTTTGGTTGCACCACAAGGCTAGTCGTTCGACCTCTCGTCTATATGCGGATTCGTCATTGTCTCGAATGAGACCAATCACTGTTGTGTCATCTGCGAACTTCAGTAGCTTGACAGATGGATCATTGGAGATGCAGTCATTGGTATACAGAGAGAAGAGAAGTGGAGAGAGTACACAGCCTTGGGGGGGCCCTGTGCTAATTGTACAGGTATTTGATGTGATCTTGCTTAGCTTCACCTGCTGCTTCCTGTTTATTAGGAAGCTTGTGATCCACTTACAAGTCTGTTCCGGTACCTGTAGCTGGTTTAGCTTAGTTAGAAGAATGCTGAACTAAAGTCTACAAAGAGGACCCTTGCATAGGTCTTTGGAGACTCAAGATATTGTAGGATGTAGTGCAGAGCCATATTAACAGCATCATCTGTTGATCTATTTGGTCGGTATGCAAATTGCAAGGGGTCTAACAGCGGATCCGTGATGGTTTTATATACATTTGTGCTGAGAAGATATTACAGCTGAGCAAAGCTATGAAGAAAGGATTTTAAAAAGGAGCAGAAGGGTGAAACTGTGCTGTTGGTCCTAAGGTTAGGGTGAAATATATATATATATTTCATAAATTCATTCATAAATATATAATATATATTCATTTACTCTTTCTTTTTGAATGGTATTTTGTTTGTTTAGGGACTTCTTCTTTTTTTGACATCCACTGTTTTATCTCAATATTTTTCTCTAGCATGGTTTGATGGTGGCTTAACATGTTATATAAACCCAAATATAATCAGTAAATTGTGAAATCCAGCTGGGTGGCTTTGGGTCAGCCATTCTCTCTCAGCCTAATCCACCTCTCAGGGTTGTTGTTGTGGGGAAAATAGGAGGAGAAAGAAGTATTAGGTATGTTCGCCCCCTTGCCATATTTTTTGGACTATAAGACGCTCCGGACTAGAAGACACACATTAGCTTTAGAGGAGGAAAACAAGAAAAAAAATCTGCCTCTGCCTCCGCCACCCATTTGCTGCCGCTTGTTTGCCGTGGCCCATTTGCCACCAATCGGTGGCGGCAATAGGTGGCGGCGATCCCCGCTGCATAGAACAGCTGATCGTCACTGCACCAACCCCCCTCTCCCCACTGCAATATTTGCTCTATAAGATGCACAGACATTTCCACCCACTTTGGGGGACTGGAAAGTGCGTCTTATAGTCCAAAAAATATGGTATTTGTAAAAATAATAAAGGTGGGATACAAGTAAGTAAGTAAATGAATGAATGAAGTGAATGAATGAATGAATGAATGAATGAATGAATGAAATAAAATAGTTGTGATGTGTAAATGACCTAACTTATTTCAGCCAAATTTTATATTGCTGTTACGAGACTGAATCTGTGTTCAGTACTTGAAAAATGTTTGGACTACAATTTTAAGAAACAAAAACATTGCATTTATAAAATGAATTATCACTGGACAGAAGTATTTTTAATTATATGATATAAAAACATAATGCACACACACTTAGCCATGGCCGAATGCTTAATGAGAGGGGTGCTTATAATAGCATTGGGAATCCTCTATCTGCATTCATATTTTACTTGTGTGATATTTGAGTGATAGATTGCTTCAGTCAGGTTTCCTTTGTTAGCAAAGTCTTTGGTGGCACTGTCAAGGATCACTCAGAGGTTACTTGGTGGTTTCTAAAGGCTGTCTTACAAAGGTTTGCAAAGTTCACAAAGTGTGTGGCTTTATGTGTTATCAGGGAGTCATAACAGTCACCTAGCGATTGCATGCTGGCAAGTGCTTAGTTTCTATTGATAAGATTTGGTTATAATGTCAATTCATTATATGTGCATTAGTATGTAGTATGCTGCATGTATTTCCTTATTAGATACTCTATAATTCTTTATAATTCTTAATAGAACTAGAGATACCCTTTACATAATTTAACATTCTTAGTACCTCCTTAAAGACCAAGAGCTCACTGGATCAAAGTGCTAAAATTCAGCCAGTGTGGTTTGGTTATTTATTACATTTGTATGCCTCTAAGTTGTATCATACTAGATCTGGGGAGACTCAGAAACCTATTACCTCAGTCTTCCTCAAAGGATTACTGCTGTGGGAATTAAAAGAAAGGTGCCTAGCCAAAAAAAGAAAAAGAAAGAAAGAAAGCAGGATCTAACTGTGTCAGAGTAGAGGAGTAATATATTGGAATAGGTGCTTATAGGTAAAAGTAAAGAGACACTATAGTAACACAGTCATATCTCTGAAACACAGCATGGATGTAACTAAGTAGGATAATCACTTGAATAATCCTGAAAATAGGAGGAAATAACTGATGAATAAATTAAATTGTAGAGACTTGTAGAGGCCCTGCCTTTTGTATGCATATTGTGTAAAGTATGTGTGTGTGCGCGCGCACAGGCCTAGACATATATATTTATATACATATACATATGTTGATTCTGCCCAAGTCATCCTAAAATCCCTTTACTATTTCCATATCTGATTAGTAAACATATTTTATAGGTTAAAAAATGCCTTTATACACTAAGTATGTATTAGCAAAATACCTCAGCTCTTTGGAGTATAAGGAGATCCAATAATAAACAGTTCGAACAAAATATTAATAGTAAATAATATTTAGTAATAATAAAAAATATTCTTTTGAAGATAAATAGCTTCACCCTTGTGGGGTATTCCAGGTAAGGATCTATTAAAAAATGGGCTGAATATTTGTGTTGACAATTCAGAAATAGGCACGAATTGCTTTCCTGCTTAAATGAAAAAAAGCCCATATTTCCAGTTTTTCAGTTTTATAATGCTCACTTTAAGGCTTCCCTTATGACATTCTGCTTCTTCAAACTTTGCTGCTTCGCGAGAAGCTTCAGCTCTTACCTGCATTTTGGTATGACTAAATCTCCCTTTGATACAGTGCTTAGAGAGATCTGTATGATGACAGTGTGAAAGTGCTGAGGTATTAAGCAAAGTAATTGCTGAAGGATGTGGTTTTTCCTGTAGGTAAACACCACTCCCTATTAGATAACGTATACCGCTGACTTACATTCTTATAGAGCTGGGCTTCTATTTGTAAAAACACCCATCTATCACTTACTATATTGAAAGTATAATGCTATTAAGTTCATAATCTTTCATGGAGTGTTACTGAAATGAAGGGGATTTAAGGTGAAAGGTGAGATACAGAGTTTGGCTTTCAAAAAAAAAATAGAAAGGCAAGTAGAATAAGTGTCCTGTTCCTGCCTGTTCATTCTGGTCCCTGTTCTGACATTTCAAGATTTAATTCAGCCTTTCAAACACTCTAAGCCTTTTTCTGATAATTAATGATTCAGAACATATAATCCTCTATGACAGCATTATCTGTTGTTTAAAGTTATGAAAGCTATGGAAGGGCTGAGCTGAAGTAACCTATTTGATTTGCTGAAAATCACTGACGTTTTTCCACGCAGAGAAAAAAAAAAGGACTTCTTCCTTCTACTTTGTTGTTTGTATTTCTGCACGTGTATTTGAGCTCCATGTTTGTATTTTAAGAAACTTCTATCAATAATTAGCTCATAATTATCTTCCTACATTGCTCGTACCGGTAAAGCTCTCTCACATATTTCCCCCCCCGTTTCTATTCCTGTCAATTATACTGTTGTGTTACTTTTATTGTGTACAAAATATACTTGTCCTCTTTTGGTTTAATGTTTATGTTAATTTGGAAGGTTAAAGGTTTCAGGATGAAAATGAGATGCTGAACCACCAAAGATTTGGAATACATGAAAAATCTGAACTTCCTATGATCGCTAAAAGAATAGTTTTACTTTCATAGGAAAACTCAGTCATAGTCTGTGGTGGGTTGCTACTGGTTCACCCTGGATCAGGCAAATCGGTAGCAGCGGCGGCGGGAGGCTCCGCCCACCCACCCGGATGCTTCTGCACATGCGCAGAAGCATTGCGCTCATGAGCATGCCCACGCCCACGAGCAAACCATGAGCGACAGGATTTGCAACCCACTACTGGTCATAGTTAATATAAAATCATGGATTGACAAGCTGTGCTCACCCTCTACCTTGATCTGTATTGCTATAGAAGCAGGGGTGTCAAACTGACGGCCTGTGGGCTGGCTGCATCACATGCAGGCCACGCCCATCCCAGTTCCACAAAGGCAAATAACTTCACAATAATAACGTCACGATACATCACATGGTGTCATGTGACGCAATCGAGTTTGACATCTGTGCTATAGAGGAAAGATTGACCAATATGTGGTCAGCCTTCCATCCTTTATAAGGTAGGTAAAATGAGGACCCAGATTGTTGGGGGCAATAAAAGTTGACTTTGTATATAATATACAAATGGATGAAGACTATTGCTTAACACAGTATAAGCCACCCTGAGTCTTCGGAGAAGAGCGGGATAAATTCAAATTCAATTTTTTTAAAAAAAAAAACTAATTCACTGTTTGAAAACTGCTTTTTCTTAGATCTTCATTCTATTATATCATTTTTTCTTCCTAATGTTTGCTATCATTCTCTTTTATTTTTTGCTACGTTTCAGTATTCTTTTTCTGCATAATAAGAACAATCATTTGATAGAAATATTAAGACAAGCATTATTATGGATATATGTAGCTGTCTGACTATGTGATCAATTAGATGTTTGGATTAGTTTCAGCTCTAACTAAGCTGCACCACTTCTGTATAGGTAGTTCAGCAATTGATTTGGTCTATCTGTTCCATTGAATAATTCACCCATAAGGCAATATGTGTAATCAGACTTGATTTTCTGGGTTAGATAGTTCTGAAGATCTGCAAGAAAAAGTCCTTTGGCGAAGAAATCTCTCCATTCCCCATCATCCAGTCAGAGCTGAAGCTTCTTGGATAAGAAGCGAAATGTCTTCAAAGAAAAGCCAGGAAGTCCAGTTGCCTCTTGAAAAAACACCTTTGGAACACCTATGACCTGGATGACTGAGACTCTCCATAGACCTTTGGTGAAGAAGGCTGTGTGACATACTGATGACACCTAAACAGTTGTTAGTCTTGTTAGGAAACCATTCAAATGTAATTGGAAACTAGGGCCAATTTACACCAACCTAGGGCCCAAAAGCTAGAAATGATAGAAGTTATACTCTCAGCACATATGGAGGCCAATATACTGGAATCATTTTTGTGGAAGTTAAGAAATAGATAAAAAAATATAATTTGTTTAGGACTGGATCCAGTGCATAAAATATTTTTTTCTTTATCCTCCCAGTATTAATTTGCTGCTATTTTAAGATAATAGCTTTGCAGGGCTTGTATTCTATGATCAGATATGTAGTTTGCCGACATGCTTTACGGTTTAAGGTTATAGCTCAATTAATGTAATCAATTAGTGTATTGACTAGTCTGTCCCTGAATTTTCAATACTCTCTGTGAAAGCCTTTAGTTCATTCCTATCCTACCATAGCATCAATACAAAGATCAGAGTTTCTACTGATGTTGTGTCTTTTATATTATGTATATGAGTAATAATGTGCATGATTTATCCCATTATGTGGTTGACTAATGAGACTTAATAGGTAACCCAGCAGTTTCCTGCAATTCATATCCCATGGAAGTCCAGAGGCATGTTAATGTAGTTTCTCTCCAACGAGTAATTAGTTATGCCTTGTTTTTAATGTTTATTGTTTGAGCCATCCTTTTCTTCTGCTATATTAGACATACTGCAGGACATCTGCAATTAAATTTTCCAAATTAAAGAAAGGAAGTAGCTGAACTGGATTTGATACAGTAGAATAAACAAAACATGTGAGAGAAATTATATTTGGAATATGAATGAATGGTTAACTATGGGCTGTTATTATCTTGGGTGTTTCAGGATCTGCCCTTCTCTGCAGCTGTCTCTTCCTCCTTCTCCCATTGATAAATATCATAGATCTTACACCTCACATATGATTTTCTTCTTAACAAAGGTGTTAGTAAACAAAGACCAGCATTGCATAGTGCCTATGGAAGGAGCTTGGCGTGTCCTCTGTTTTTATGCTTCCTTAACCAGTTTAACTTCATTACATGCTGTGATCCATTGCCATTGCTCTTCTAGCAGGCAATCCCAGGAGAGAGCTGTGTTTTCAAATAAATTACAAAGATATTCAAGGTGGAGAGGACAAAACAGATTCAGCTTTGTATGCTCAGAGTATACTTATCCTTAGCCTGTTGACATTTATAAAGTGATAAAATTTCAGTGTTTACCCCCTGTGATGAATATGTTGATAGGTCATATGCTTAGAGAATAACCATCTTGGGGTGATTCTGGTTTCTATACTCAAGACATGGCTAAAGGTTATCGCTGCTGTTTTCTGACAGCTCAGCAGGTGCATCCTCTGCAGGGTTCTCGTTTCCTGTTTATATCAGAGGACAGGCTGAGTTTAACTGCCAGGGAGATGAGATATTTGTTGATAAAAAAGGAAAGATGGCAAGATCTTCACCATCCCAGATTTCCCCTTTGTGAAATGCCTTGCAATGCATTTCAGGGCACGGTAGCATGAAAAATAATTAGCTTTGTAAAATATACATAGTCACTATAAGCATTTCCCCATTTCCTCTATTGCTTTTGTTTTTTGTCATTGCCAAATGTTGCTGTCTTCATTGTGTGCGTACGGTACACATCTCAGCAGAGTGATTGGTTGAGGGCTCCAGTTTTGTTGCTGTCCCTTTTCAGCGTGTCACTAGTTGGTGAGAAAGTGCTGGGATCACAGCCCTGCAGCGGAAATGGGACGGTAGTGCCCTATCCATAATTTCTAAGCTACTTCCTCTGCCCCTTTTCCTATATTTATTTATTTATTTATTTATTTATTAATCGTATTTATATACCGCCCTATCTCCCGAAGGACTCAGGGCGGTTCACAGGCATTTAAAAACATATAAATATAAATACAGAATAAAAACAATTAAGAAACTTATTTGAAAGCCCGTTAATTAAAATATACAAATAAAACCCAATTAAAACCCATGAATTTAAAACCTAGCTCAGTCCTGCACAATTAAATAAATATGTTTTAAGCCCGCGGCGGAAGGTCCGAAGGTCCGGAAGCTGGCGGAGTCCGGGGGGAAGTTCGTTCCAAAGGGTGGGAGCCCCCACAGAGAAGGCCCTTGCCCTGGGCGTCGCCAGACGACATTGCCTTGCTGACGGCACCCTGAGGAGACCCTCTCTGTGAGAGCGCACGGGTCGGTGAGAGGTATTCGGTAGCAGTAGGCGGTCCCGTAAGTAACCCGGCCCAATGCCATGGAGCGCTTTAAAGGTGGTCACCAAGACCTTGAAGCGCACCGAAGGCCACAGGTAGCCAGTGCAGTCTGCGCAGGATGGGTGTTATCACGGGAGCCACGAGGGCTCCATCTATCACCAGCGCAGCGCGTTCTGGACTAACTGCAGCCTCCGGATGCCCTTCAAGGGAGCCCCATGTAGAGAGCATTGCAGTAATCCAGGCGAGACGTCACGAGTGCGTGGTGACCGTGCATAGGGCATCCCGGTCCAGAAAGGCGCAACTGGCGTACCAGGCGAACCTGGTAGAACGCTCTCCTGGAGACGGCCGTCAAATGGTCTTCTAGAGACAGCCGCTCATCCAGGAGGACGCCTAAGTTGCGGACCCTTTCCATCGGGGCCAATGACTCGCCACCGATGGTCAGCCGGATTAAGCTGACTGTACCGGGATGCCGCATCCACAACCACTCTGTCTTGGCGGGATTGAGCTTGAGCCTGTTTCTCCCCATCCAGACCCGTCGGCCTCCAGACACCGGGACAGCACTTGATAACCGTTGGGGTGGTCCGGTGTGAAAAAATACAGCTGGGTGTCATCCGCATACAGCTGATACTTCACACGAAACCACTGATGATCTCACCCAGCGGCTTCATGTAGATGTTAAACAGGAGGCGAGAATCGACCCCTGCGGCACCCCACAAGTGAGGCGCCTCGGAGTCGACCTCTGCCCCCCTGTCAACACCGACTGCGACGGTCGGAGAGATAGGAGGAGAACCACCGATAAACGGTGCCTCCCACTCCCAATCCCTCCAACCGGCGCAGCAGGATACCATGGTCGATGGTATCGAAAGCCGCTGAGAGGTCTAATAGGACCAGGGCAGAGGAGCAACCCCTATCCCTGGCCCTCCAGAGATCATCCACCAACGCGACCAAAGCCGTCTCCGTGCTGTAACCGGGCCGGAAACCGGACTGGAACGGGTCTAGATAGACAGTTTCATCCAGGTGCAAGGGAAACTGATATGCCACCATACTCTCTACAACCTTCGCCGCAAAGCGAAGGTTGGAGACCGGACGATAGTTACCTAAAACAGCCGGGTCCAGGGAAGGCTTCTTAAGGAGGGGCCTCACCACCGCCTCTTTC
Source organism: Ahaetulla prasina (assembly GCF_028640845.1). Lineage (NCBI taxonomy): Eukaryota > Metazoa > Chordata > Lepidosauria > Squamata > Colubridae > Ahaetulla > Ahaetulla prasina. Next base: position 305,227,221 of record NC_080539.1, on the reverse strand, counting down.
AAGGCGGCCGGGAAGACACCCTCCACCAAAGAAGCGGTCGTAATCGCCTGGAGCCAGCCTCGTGTGACCTCCCGAGTGGCCAGCACCAGCCAGGAGGGGCACGGGTCCAGTAAACATGTGGTGGCATTCAGCCTACCCAGCAACCTGTCCATGTCCTCAGGAGCCACAGGGTCAAACTCATCCCAAACAATATCGCCAAGACCACCCTCGAACATCTCACCCGCATCACCGCAATCTTGGTCCAACCCATCCCGAAGCTGAACGATTTTATCGTATAGATAACCGTTAAACTCCTCAGCACGCCCCTGCAACGGGTCATCCCGCTCCCCCTGATGTAGGAGGGAGCGGGTCACCCGAAACAGGGCGGCTGGGCGGTTATCTGCCGATGCAATGAGGGAGGAGGCGAGCTACGCCGCTTCCTCAATGCCACTAGGTAAGTCCTAGTATAGGACTTCACTAGTGTCCGATCAGCTTCGAGCGGCTGAACCTCCAGGAACTCTCTAGGCGCCTTCTCCGCGCTCATCCTCTCAGCTCCTCGGAGAACCAAGGAGCCGGTTGGGACCCGCGCCGGGTCAGAGGCCGCAAAGGCACGACACGGTCTAAGGCCCCGCCGCCCGCTCCCAGGCCGCCACAAGTTCCTCAGCCGAGCCGTGAGCCAGACCTCAGGAAATGGCCCAAGCTCCGTCCGGAACCCATCAGGGTCCATCAGGCGCCTGGGCGGAACCAACGTGTCGGCTCCGCCTCCCTGCGGTGGTGAATGGCGGTCAGAAAGTCTAGCGAAGAAGAGAGTGATCTGACCATGACAAAGGTTCGATGACTATTTCCTTTAAGTCCAGATCTCTCAACCACTGTCCAGAGAGAAAATCAGGTCCAGAGTGCCACCCCAATGTGAGTAGGGCCATCAACTACTTGGGTCAGATCCAAGGCCGTCATGGAAGCCGTGAACTCCCGAGCTGCCGTCGATGATGAGCCGGAAGATGGCAAGTTAAAGTCCCCATGACTAAAAGTCTGGGGTCTCAACTGCCACCCCAGCCAGCATCTCCAGGAGCTCGGGCAGGGCAGCTGTCACGCAGCAAGGAGCCAGGTACGTGATCAGCAAGCCCATCTGACACCCACGACCCCATCTCACAAAGAGGGATTCGCACCCGCAATCTGAGGTACAGTGGTCTCCCTCGGCTCTAGACTCTCTAATCACAACCGCCACCCCCACCCCTACCCTGGGCCTCGGCTGATGGAATGAGGACCCAGATTGTTGGGGGGGCAATAAGTTGACTTTGTAAATATATACAAATAGAATGAGACTATTGCCCTATACATTGTAAGCCGCCCTGAGTCTTCGGAGAAGGGCGGGGTATAAATGTAAACAAAAAAAAAAAAATATTATTGTTGGTCATCCTTGGCTCTTTTTTGTCAGTAACAAGCTGTAACTTGTACAACCAATTTGACTTGTTTAAGGACACGTGTTGCAATGTTTCCCTAAACTTGCATGTTCAGGTTTAGAGTCAGGAGCAGTTTATCCTGCAGTGAACCTGGGAAGTTTAATACGATACATATCTTGAGGATTCAATTAAGCTTGCAGCAAATTAAATCCCAAATCTAAACAAAGCAATGCTATAAACCTTATAATTAAAATGGCAAGTGTAACCTTGAAAGTGAACCATAGGCTACTGAATTTGTGTGGCATAGTATTATTATATGGTGTAATTTGCTAACTGAGTTCCAATTCCATAATCAACTTACAACAATTTGTTTAGTGATCGTTTGAAGTTACAACACACTGGAAAAAGTGATTTATGACCATTTTTCACACTTACGACTGTTGCAGCATCCCCATGGTCACAGGATCAGAATTTGGACTCTTGGCAACTGACTCTTATTTATGGTGGCAGCAGTGTCCCAGGATCATGTGATCACCAGCCTTAACCAATCTTGAAAAAGCAAAGTTGGCCCTGCTTAATACTTTTTTTTTTTTTTGTTTACATTTATACCCCGCCCTTCTCCGAAGACTCAGGGCGGCTTACAGTGTATAAGGCAATAGTCTCATTCTATTTGTATATTTTTACAAAGTCAACTTATTGCCCCCCCAACAATCTGGGTCCTCATTTTACCTACCTTATAAAGGATGGAAGGCTGAGTCAACCTTGGGCCGGGCTCGAACCTGCAATAATTGCAGGCTTCGGTGTTCTTAATAACAGGCTATTACCAGCCTGAGCTAACCGGCCCTGAACTATGGGATGGGGAGCTAACAGGAAAGCCCTGAACTATATACTATATTAGAAAAATTGTTAAAAGGAGGTAATGACTAACCACTTATGCATTTATTGCCAAAAAAGAACTTGGATATGTCTATGTAATCAGCAGAGGTTAATTTCCAATCAAGGGAAATCTTATTAATTTTTTCCATTTAACAGAATAACAGACTTGGAAGAGATTTTGGAGGTCTTCTAGTCCTACCTCCTGCTCAAGCAGGAAACTGTTTCAGACAAATGGTTGTCCAGTCTTTTCTTAAAAACCTCCAGTGTTGGAGCGCCCACAACTTCTAGAGGCAACTTGTTCCACTGATTAATTGTTCTAATCATCAAGAAATTTCTCCTTAGTTTTAGGTTGGTTCTCTCCTTAGTTCTTGATGGCTAATCAAGTAAAAAGTGACTGACCCGCTTTTTTCAACTTTTTCATGCTATTTGTTGTGGATCTGTATACTTTGCTGTGCTTTGCTAGAAGAGTGAGAGCTTGTTACTATCAGTAGGGGATGTTGTTCTTAAGTATGTGGAAGAGAAAAAGGCGAGGTGATTTAATGAAGAACGGTTCTCTTAGATTCAGATCCTCTTCTCACACAATTCACCTGAATGTATGTGAATGCGGTTGTTGTATCATGTTAGGGCTTGCTTGTTCTGGGGCTGTTCCTGCTCTTATCTCATCCTACCAAGAAAAATTTCACTGATAACAGGTGAGTCATATTTAAATTGGGTAGGAGAGACTATTTACCTTGGAGCAAATGCTTCCTGGATAAGATAATATTGAAGGGACTTAAGAAATGTTTTTCACCCAAGTACTTTTTTTCTCCTTCCTAGTGGTTTCCCACAAGTGCAGGTCTGTTTTTTTCAGATGACCTGAGCGTTGCTCCATTGGTTTTGACTGACTGGCTTGTCACCCAAGTCTGACATTTGAACTGAGAAAGAGTGACTGGAACATAGTCACCGAGCCAGCTTTCATGCCTGAAGCGGGACTAGAACTTGAAGCTACAGGAACCTTGGGGACAAGTGATCATGCAATATTGGAATTCAACATTATGCAAGCACAAGTAGTAGAAAAAAGTCAAACTAGAGTCTTGGACTTTAAGAGAGCTAATTTTAATAAGCTTAGAGAGAGCTTAGGAAGGATTCCATGTATGAGAATCCTCAAGGGGAAGATAACTCAAGAAGCTTGGGAAATTTTGAAAAGTGAGATTATAAAAGCCCAGTCTAGCACAATACCAATGAAGAAGAAAATAGCAGCTCTCAAAAGAAACCAGCATGGCTGCATAAAGAACTCTCTGAAAAATTGAAAGAAAAAAAGATAAGTATAAAATGTGGAAAGAGGGGTAACTAACTAAGGCAGTATATCAGCAAATAGTCCTAGCCTGTAAAGATGAAGGGAGGGAACCTAAGCCTCACAATGAACAAAAGTTTGTGACAAAAGTAAAAAAATAACCCCCCCCCAAAAAAAAGCTTCTTCCAACATGTTAAAAACAAGAAAAAAGTCAAGGAAACAGTTGGTCCATTACTTGGAGAAAGTGGCAAGAAGGTGACAGATATGAAACTGGAAGTGGGTTTTTCTTCAGAGGGATCTGCAGTAGAGTTATAGTCCAGTACATTTATTCAGAAAGGAAGAAGCCTTACAAACTAATAGGCTATCCCCCTCCACCCATGTTGCTAAAATTATATTATTTTCCTCTTGACATCACTGCATACAGTTTGTATGGGACATTGTACCTGTATGGCTTCCATTCAAAGAAGAATCCTGAATTATCCTTTCTGGGTGAAGAGCATGAACAATGGCATCCTTGAGTTCTTCCTCCTATGGACATGAATATAGATATACCGAAGGGAGTGTCCTTATCTGAAGGATGCTGGCAAAGAGATGCCTTATAAGAAGTGCTCACATAATAAGTATGCCATCTTTCGAAACAACTGAAAATTGCATGTAAAACAAGATAGACAAAGACGTCAGAGGTTAATTGGAACTGCAGAAAATATAATTGCTACCAACCTGCCTTCCATTGAGAACCTGTATACTGCACGAATAAAAAAGAGGGCTGTGAAAATATTTACAGACCACTCACATCCTGGACATAAACTGTTCAACTCCTACCCTCAAACGATGCTATAGAGCACTGCACATCAGAACAACTAGACACAAGAACAGTTTTTTCCCAAATGCCATCACTCTGCTAAACAAATAATTCCCTCAACACTGTCAAACTATTTACTAAGTCTGCACTACTATTAATCTTCTCATCGTTCCCATCACCAATCTCTTTCCACTTATAACTGTATGACTGTAACTTTGTTGCTTGTATCCTTACGATTTATATTGATATTGTTTCCTGATTGCTTATTTGTACCCTATGACTATCATTAAGTGTTGTACCTTATGATTCTTGATGAATGTATCTTTTCTTTTATGTACACTGAGAGCATATGCACCAAGACAAATTCCTTGTGTGTCCAATCACACTTGGCTAATAAAAAATTCTATTCTATTCTAAATGTGATTGTTTTGATCTTAGGGTGCAATATACCTTTTCCAACCAATAAATATTTCAATAAAAGAAAGATAAGCTTTTTTTCCTTTGTAGTGAAGTGTCCTGTTTTAACTTAGCTGTCAACATTTAACATGCTGCCTCTTTTGTGCCAACACCCAGTTTTGTGCATCAGAGGCACAGTCCACGTTATGTATCTTAGGTTCTCATTGCCTGCTGTAATCACACATACAAACCCTATAAGTAAATAAGTACATGGACCCATAAAAAGATCATGTGTTTTTCTGCTTATGAGTAGGCCACTGGGAATTGCCTGTGTTTAGCAAGTCTGAGATCCCTAAAAGTGGTAGCATTGTTAGGAAAAACATCAGTAAAACTGAATTAAATGGCCCTGAATCTTACTTATTAGCTGTATGGTTTCCAGTACTGTATGTAAACATAGTACATAGTAGTATTTTCGAAATGAATGGTGCTTTGAAGTCCTTTCTCTGATTCTTTAAAAAAAAGTATGACATTTGAATAAATCTGCAAAAGCAAATGGTGAATACAGGGAACTATGAGAACGTGATAAGAAATTGTATATAGATCTGGGAAACCAGATAATCAAATCTTATCATACTAATATATTTCTGTAAGGTATTGGTTTTGTACAAACAGTATGCTAAACAAAATCAGTTGATCTCCTAGCAGCTGAATTTTCACAATGATTAGAATTAAGCTTGCATAAGATTTGTTTTTTTTGTGTGTGGTAGTTTTGCATGATATTACACCCAGCCTATTTGATTAATTTATAGTTCACTGTATTATGCATTCCCAGAATGTGGATTAATTGAGTCATCAAGTTATATCATAACCTAATTGTGTAGTCAGCGACCTGACTCTCTTAATGATGGGTCTTTTCTATGCTAACAGAACTGTGGCAGAATGGAAGCGTTAGACATGGCCTGCCATCTTAACCTCCTAGAATGAAAGTGTTTCAAAAGAGAGGGAGTCACATGAAAGGGGGAGGGGTGGAGTTGAAATGGACTAAGAAGCTGACAAGAAGAAGTTGAGAGTTGAAATTGTAGAAAGGAAAAGAAGAAAAAGGAGGCTACTGATCGCATATGAAATTAGGCAGTCTCAGGTTGCTGAGGAGGTCCAAAGAGGAATTGACATGGGTGTCATTATACAAGGAAGATCCCACAGCAAGGGATTTCACAATATAATATAACACATATAGACTTCACAGAAGATAATGTTGAAAAAGCCCTTTGCAACCTGAAACCATCATTATCTATTGGACCAGATGGACTATGTGCATACTTTTTTAAAAAAACTTTCAATTAATATAGCTGAACCCCTAAGCATAATCTTTAATAAAGCTTTCACAACTAGTTCCCTTCCAAAACTCTGGTCTCTAGCCACAGTCATCCCTATCTTCAAAAAAGGAGATCCCAGCCTAGTTGAAAATTACAGACCTATCTCTCTATGTTGTGTCTCATGCAAAGTAATGGAATCTATCATAAACCAATCCATTACACTCCACCTCGAAACAAACAACCTTTTCTCTAATAAACAATTTGGTTTCAGAAAAAAATTGTCTTGTAACTTACAACTCCTCCACTGCAAAAACATATGGACTACCAACCTTGATCAAGGAAAAGCAATAGATGCAATCTACACAGACTTCTGCAAAGCTTTTGACTCAGTAGTACATGATAAACTTCTCCTCAAACTAAACTTCTACGGCATTTCGGGACCTCTTCACAATTAGATAAATGCCTTCCTGTGAAACAGACAACAAGTGGTCAAAATTGGCAACGCTATATCTAATCCTGTTCCTGTCAAAAGTGGTGTTCCCCAAGGTAGTGTTCTTGGACCAACGCTCTTCATACTATACATAAATGATCTCTGTGACCCCATCTCAAGTTATTGTGTTCTCTTTGCTGACGATGTCAAACTATTTAATACCACTATCAATACTTCTACCCTTCAAGAAGACCTCGACTTAGTTTCCGATTGGTCTAAAACTTGGCAACTCCAAATCTCTACCAGCAAATGCTCAGTCTTACATATTGGAAAAAAGAATCCTATCAACAAGTACAAACTTGATGATCATTACCTTACTGACGACCCTCACCCTGTCAAAGATCTTGGAGTTTTCATATCAAATGACCTAAATGCCAAAGCCCACTGCAACTACATAGCAAAAAAGGCTCTAAGAGTTGTAAACCTAATTTTACGCAGCTTCTTTTCCAAAAACTCTACACTACTAACTAAAGCATACAAAACATTTGCCAGACCTATTCTTGAATACAGCTCATCTGTCTGGAACCCATACCACATCTCTGACATTAATACAATCGAACGTGTCCAGAAATATTTTACTAGAAGAGTTCTTCGCTCCTCCGAAAACAACAAAATACCTTATACCACCAGGCTAGAAATCCTGGGACTAGAAAACTTAAAACTCCGCCGACTTCGACATGACCTGTGTTTAACACACAAAATCATCTACTGCAATATCCTTCCTGTAAAAGACTACTTCAGCTTCAATCGCAATAATACAAGAGCAAACAATAGATTTAAACTTAATGTCAACCGCTTCAAACTTGATTGCAGAAAATATGACTTCTGTAACAGAGTTGTTAATGCTTGGAACTCATTACCTGACTCCATAGTCTCTATTCAAAATCCCAAAATCTTCAACCAAAAACTGACTACTATTGACCTCACCCCATTCCTAAGAGGACTATAAGGGGCGTGCATTAGAGCACAAAAGTGCCTACCGTTCCTGTCCTATTTTTCCCTTCATTATATCAAATTAACATAGCTGTTGCATACTTTTACTTATATATACATATTTTTCTTTCATGATGTGTTGTTTTTATTTATGACAATGTTTGTGTATACTGTTGTGACAAAAATAAAGAAATAAAAAAAAGTCTAGTCGGTGAAATATGCAGAAAGAAAAAAAAATACATAAGAAAGATAATCCCTGTGTTGTTAGATGTAAAAAAGTTGTCCGCTATGTTTTTTCTGGAGATTTTAATTAACTCTATTGGGAATTTAATAGCAGCCTGCATTCTAGACTAGGCACACAGCTTCTTTAACAAAAACAGTAAGGTAGCTGACAGAAAGGTAATTATTCTTTGGAATGATTATAGAGCAATTAAGTCATAAAATAATTTGCTTCTTCCAAAGGCAGACGGAGAAGGTAAGGAGAACTATAGCTCTATTTTTATGCGTCACTTGAATTGGGTTTGCTTAGATAGCTGAATTGAAGTCAGCATGGCAGAGAAACTAACATCTTCTTACTCTTGATCTCCTCAGAATAAAGAAAAGAAATTGGAATGGTTCACAGGGAACAAATTTGCATGTTGTATCTTGTCTGATCAATCTCGAGATTGCACAACAAGAATAGTTCTTGTCATTTTCTCTCCAGCCTTATAAAGAGACATTTTAAGCAGATAAGTCTTGTGTAGCTATGCCCTCTTTGTCCAATGAATGGTATAGTATAGAGATGTCAAACTCAATTTCATTGAGGGCCACATTAGGCCTGTGGTTGACATCCGGCGGCGGGGGCATTGCCAACTGGGTGGGTGTGGGCAGCTGGATGGGCATGGCCATCTTGACGCCACTCCCCAAACTGCTGGCATGTCTCCGCTTTGCATTGGGTAGACTGGGCCGAAGCCACACTGGTCTGATGTTTCTTCATTGCATTGGGTAGATTGAGCCAAAGTGACACGGGTAGACTGAACCAAAGTGATATGGGCCAGCCCCTTAAATTTTCCAGAACAGCCCCATGGGCCGGATTCGGCCCACAGGCCTTGAGTTTGACACCCCTGGTATAGTGCAATTTTCCCAGTTTGGTACTTTCTAGTATATTTGTACAATTTGCATTATCCCTAGGTAGCATGCTGGCTTGGAGGGTATATGGTGGAGTTTTTAGTTCTTCACAACACAATGGCATCAGTTTGGGGAAGGTCATTATTCTAGCTGTGTCGGACAACCATAATAATGTCTTCCCTTTGGCTTCTCAGATGAATCTGATCTGCTAAAATAAGACTTGATCCAAATGTGGCAACATAACACATTCTGCACATATTTAGCCGTAACATAGTGAACCTTGGAATTATCAGCTCCTCTTTAAGGTTGTACAAAAGTGAAAAAAGGAAAAAAGAAAGAAAAAGAAAACAATGAGCAGTAATTAGTCTTACCTCTTTTGTTTCTTATTATCACAAAGGCATTTAGTGGGTTTGCGTAGACTTATTATACTGTTGAGTATGAAAATTCAGGGAGGTAGGAAAAAATGCATGATTTTGTTTAAAAAGAACAAGTTGAATTTTTGTTTGAGAAAAACAAGAAAAAACCCAGGAGTTATGGAAATTAAGCTGTGTAAGATGGCTAAGCGATAAGATTCCTTCTCCATTCCTAATAATTTTTTTTTAAAAAAACCTCAGTAGTTAAAGCTTGTCCATTAGCCTCATGCCATTTTTCTTACAATATTCTGTCCCCAAATATTTTTAAATAAAATATGCAATTACTGAGTGTAATTAATGAGAGTAAAATGTGCCTTTTTTCCATTTAGTGGTACTCCAAAATATATTAGCCTAATCTTCTAGAGTAAGGTATTGAATGGTACATGGTGATTTTTAACAGATTAACAATTGGAAGGGACCTTGTAGGTCATCTAGTCCAACCCCCTGCCCAAACAGGAGACTCTACACCATTTCTAACAGATACAGTCCAGTCTCTTCTTGAAAGCCTCCAATGATGAAGCTCTCAGAACTTCTGAAGGCCAGCCATTCCGTTGGTTGATTGTTCTCCCTGTCATAAAATTTCTCCTTATTTCCAGGTTCAAGGAGAAACAATCTCTCCTTGTTCAGTTCCCATCCATGATTCCTTGTCTGGACTTCAGGTGCTTTGGAGAGTAGCTTGACCCCTCTCCTGTCTGTGGCAACCCCTCAAATATTGGAAGATTGCTATCATGTCTCCGCTGGTCCTTCTCTTCACTAGACTAGTCGTGCCCAGTTCCTACAGCCATTCATCATGTTTTAGTCTCCAGTCCCCTAATCATCCTGATTGCTCTTCTCTGCTTTTTTTTTTTTTTTTTGGCTAACCTCATTTCTAATGAACAGCAATCTCAGCATGGAAATAGATTTCAGCGCATGGGTCCACCAGGTTGTGTGTTCAGCAGATTGTTTACAAGTAAGATGGAGAGAGAGAAGCATTTACCTGGATAATCCCTGCAGAAACAATATGCATTTTGTTTATGTACACTGAGAGCATATGCACCAAGACAAATTCCTTGTGTGTCCAATCACACTTGGCCAATAAAAAAAATCTATTCTATTCTATTCTATTCTATTCTATTCTATTCTATTCTATTCTATTCTATTCTATTCTACCTTGCAAGAACTTGGGTCAGCAGCTGATTTGAGCAACATGATCTGTTTTAAACCTGAACAGGGATGGCAATCTGTGCTTAGAAGGACTTTTTCTCACCTTGCCAGTTGCCTTGATCTTGATGTAGCTGAAAGAACTGTTGTGTTCTGACTGTGTGTGTGTTTATATTTATTCACCATGGAGAATAAACATCTTGGACAAAAAAAGATTTAACTGTAGGTTCTATACGAATACCGTAACTTGCTTTCATTTAGTCAGTGGAGAAAGTACATAACTCTTTGAATTTGATCTGGAAAGGGAGCCTATTCAAAACTAGGCGTGATCCTTTTACAATCTTTCAAGGAATTCTTTTTATTGCATTTGGCCCCTGCAGTGCCTGGATTTGTTGCTTATTTATATTTAAGGAAGAAGAGAAAAAGATTATTGAGCTAAGGCATCAGGATAATGTGATCCAGAAAAATACGAAGCAGAACCCCATATGATCATAAGGGACAGCATGCCTGAGTTTCATTAGATTTTGGAGTTTGATCATTACTTTTATATTGGTGAATCTTAGATAACATGAATAAATCCTACACCTCATTATCCTTTAACCAGTATCCTTTTAAATTTATTAGGATAATCAGTATCTCTAAATGGGGAATCTGATTTATCTAATGGTGGGCTATTTTGGAAATCGATGGAAACTGATGGAGGTTTGTAACAATAACTAAATGCTACACCCCTTCAAACAATGTCTAGATGTTCATATGCAAATTACCTTTTATTTTTTTGTGTGTTTCAGAAAAAGGCATGGCAGACAATAAAGACAATTGTCAATTTGCCAGTCATCAGTCCCTTCAAAAAACGGTATTCTTGGGTGCAGCTGGCTGGTCACACTGGTGAGAACTTTCTTTCTTTCATTGATGTACCATAGTAGAATGTAATTAAAAATTATGAATGAAGTTGAAAACTTTGAATCTGCTTGAGGATCTCCTAGTTAACAAGAATACCCATGATCAGAGCTGATAGTTTATTTCTAAATATTCAGATCAAGATAAGATAGTGTTTACATTATTCCTTCTTTTTAAAAATCCATACTGGATTTTGAGACTTAATAACCATGCACATTTAAATAATGACATAAATAAAGGTGGACTTTATTAAAATATTAGATGGGTCAGTAAATCATGCAGTTGGATTATGATCTATTTGGGGAGCTGTTCCAACGTGACTGAAATCTCACAAGAACCTTGAAACCTTAGATTTCCTAACATCATAATTTCTTGCTTTTAAGTATAAAAGCGACCATAAAAACTCTCTCAAAATTCACCATGATTTAATTGGCATGTGATTTAAAAACATGTTTTATTCTCATCCGTCTTTCGATTATCCAAACACGACTCATGCTTTGAATTCAAAATTTATAGAGATTACAGAGTTCTTTCCAGCTTCTGGGGTAGGAGTTGGGGAACTCATGCTAACATAATGGCTATCTTTTCTCAACAAATTATTTTGAATTGATTCAAAATGTATGCTGCATTCCAAAGGTTAGCATATATCCCATTAACACAAGCTTGTTCCTATATCTGCCCCTAGCTTCATATACTATAATACTGTTGGCCACTATTTCGGTTACGATCAGTTCAAATAATAGCAGCAGGGCAGTGTATTTTTAATCACCAGATATGGTTCATATGCAGTTCATATGAGTCATCATGCAGCTGGTTCTGTAAAGCTTTTGTACAGCCATGGGTAGCTGGACGTAAATAGGTAAAGGTAAAGGTTCCCCTCGCAGATACGTGCTAGTCGTTACCGACTCTAGGGGGCGGTGCTCATCTCCGTTTCAAAGCCGAAGAGACAGCGCTGTCCGAAGACGTCTCCGTGGTCATGTGGCCGGCATGACTAAACGCCAAAGGCGCACGGAACACTTTTACCTTCCCACCAAAGGTGGTTCCTATTTTTTCTACTTGCATTTTTACGTGCTTTCGAAACTGCTAGGTTGGCAGAAGCTGGGACTAGTAATGGGAGCTCATCCTGTTACACGGCAGCACTAGGGATTCGAACCGCCGAACCGACCTTTCTGTCAACAAGCTCAGCTGTCTTAGCCCCTGAGCCAGCGTGTCCCATATTGGACGTAAATATATTGCACTTTTTTCAAAGCCTTGTTTATCTTGGGCTATTCTTTTTACTGAAGGCAAAAGAAGAAGGGGACGAGAGAGAACGAGGTAGCTGGATGGAGTCACTGAAGCAGTAGGTGTGAGCTTAAATGGTCTCCAGTGGATGGTAGAGGATAGGAAGGCCTGGAGGAATGTTGTCCATGGGGTCGCGATGGGTCAGACACAACTTTGTAACCAACAATAACAACAAATTCTTTTTACAGGATGCTGACTTATGTTTCTGTTAACTTGGAGCAGAACTGGATAGGGGGTCTTGGTGCTGCTGGTGGTAATTGCAGCTGAACTGTGAGGAGAAGACTTTGAAAATTCCAATAACTTCATGGTTTTGTTTCTGCAGGAAGTTTCAAAGCAGCCGATGCTGGGACGATTCTGAAACGCCACTGTGAGAACGAGGAGAAGTGCTTTGAACGGCTGATGAAAGATTCACTGCATTCCTGTGTCCCTGTCTTCCATGGTGTGGTGGAGAGAGATGGCGAGTCCTATTTACAGTTGGATGATCTTCTAGCTAATTTTGAAGGGCCTTGTGTGATGGATTGTAAAATGGGAGTCAGGTGGGAGATCTTAAACAACAGCTTCCCATCTCATTGTGGATAATTTGCTTGATAATTTGGATAATTTGGAAGCTAGATGTCCTTTAGAGTGCTCAAGGAAGGTCAACAGCAGAACTTCACGGCAGATCCCTTTCCATTATACTACCTGAGTTATGGACATTTTTGAAAAATAACTTTTTGAGAAGCAGGATCTGTAATTTAAGCCCCCCTCTAGGCTGCTTGCTTGTTCCTTTTAGGTTTATTAATATGTTTTCAATTTTTCAGTTTTGTAATTTTATTGCTAAAAAAAGTCCTGAAACAAGTGTGTAGCCAGATCTTCTGTCTATCCACAAATGGCCAATACTTTCTTTATAAAGAACACCACTTTCTAAACCCTGTAGCATTTTCAGAAACTGAACTGCATATAGGACATATTCATGGAAGTGAGTGGCATTTTCTAGCAAGATTTACTCAATTTGGACACATCCATAGCAATAATAATAGAAGAATTAATGTTTCACTGGTCAAACTTCGCTGAATCATTTCTGAGCTTGATGTCAGGTCTTACAATCAAATTATGAATTATTTTTCTGTGCACTGGGTAAAGGAACGTGAATTGATTGTATGCGTTCTGGTGAAACTAACGCCAGAACTGAATTGTCACAACTTGCACTTCTGTGTTTCTAGGGATGGAGTCAATTTTTTGTTCAACAGACACAGACACATCATACTATTTCTTTTAGGATAAGTAATATTTATGCACAGATTGTGACTTTAAAATATACTTGAAGCATGATTTCATTAAATTAAATCTCTTAAGTATATGTCCATTTTGCATTGTGAAATTGTCATTGTCCCTACCATGAAAAGTTGCTCAAATTTTATAAAAGTTTCAAACTAGAAGAAATGTTTACATTGTCCTGTTGAAAATGTATTGTTGCCTTGTTCCTTCCTGCAGTATATTAAGTAACTTTTTTTTTTAACACAGTTGCTCTATCCAAATATTATGCTCCTATTCAACGAAAAGTTGTTTGAAAATGTTGGAAAAAGCTATAAAATTCTTTGAAATATATTTAAATATTCCTCATCAGATTGTGTCTCCCCCCCCCCCCCAAAATAGTCTTCAAACAAGTTCAGGACTAAAAGTTAATAATGAATTCATTTCTTCTGAAATAGTTTTTTTTTAAAAGAAAACGAATCAAAAGAGTTTTGGAAAATACTCTTTCAGGTAAACAAACTGACTTTTCTCCCTTCTTTTTCTTCTAGTTTTATAATTCTAGAGCTGGGTAGTTTCATTTTTGGAAAAAACTCTGGAATCAGTCTTCTTTTCGATGTGTTTTTTGTGGTCTGTCTGAGTCTGTCATAAGATACCACATTCTCCCATTCTGAATAAGATTAGCTAGCTATGCTAAGAGACAAATGCATTCTTATTAGGATTACTTAACCTATACATTTACAACTTTTTTCTATAAAGATCGCAAATCAGTTCACAATCTAGAAAATCCATAATTTTTTTTAAAAAAGGAAATCAATAGAGAACTCTTATACTGTGCAAAAAAAGGGAGAAAAAAACCCCAAAGCAATAATGATGTTACCTACTTTGGGTAATGAAACATCTGCAAGAAAACAACAATAATCTTGAAAAGCACATAAAGGACCCCTCACATAAAATCTTAAATCATTCTGATGCTTTTGATTTAAGGTATCTTCTTGGACTTGAAGAAAAACTAAAATCCTGTTGGCTATGCCCTTTTTCTTTCTACCCATACTGTCGCTGCCCTGATCTTAATCTAAATAATCTTGAAAAGAGAACTCGACTTTGGTTGTTAATTCTCTTCGTCTGTAACTGGAATGTTGTATTATATGGGATACACAGCATGAAATGAAAGCTAACTAACTTTTGTTGTAGTTGCTAAAGTTAGCGAGATGCTCAACGTCCCATTGTTTGTTTTTGTAGGACATACTTGGAGGAAGAATTGACTAAAGCACGAGAAAAACCGAAGCTCCGTAAAGATATGTATAAGAAGATGATAGATGTGGACCCTTTGGCACCCACTGCTGAAGAGAACACACAGCATGCAGTGACAAAACCTCGGTACATGCAATGGAGGGAGACCATCAGCTCCAGTGCTAGCCTGGGTTTCAGGATCGAAGGGATAAAGGTAAGAAATCTTCCTTAGCAGTGGTGGATTCCACTTACCTTTGATACCGGTTCAGAACTGTGAGCACGCGGAACCTTCAGAGCACGTACAGAGCATCCATGATGACATCCGGAGGGGTGGGTGGACCCTCCCACCGCCACCATTACCGCTTCGCCCAAACCGGGGTGAACCGGTAGAAACCCACCACTGTTTCAGTGATGGGTTTCAAATTTTTTTACTACCGGTTCTGTGGGTGTGGCTTGGTGAGCGTGGCATGACTTGGTGGGTGTGGCTTGGTGGGCATGGCAGGGGAAGGATACTGTAAAATCTCCATTCCCTCCCCAATCCTGGGGAAGATTACTTCAAAATCCCCATTTCCTCCTGATCAGCTGGGAATTGGGAGGCAAAGAATAGATGGGGGCGGGGCCAGTCAGAATTTTTACTACCGGTTCTCTGAACTACTCAAAATTTCCACTACCGGTTCTCCAGAACTGGTCAGAACCAGCTGAAACCCACCTCTGCACTGTTCCCGAGCCTTTCCTGATTGAAGCATTCATTCTGGTGTGCTTTTCAGAAGCTTCCATAGTAATGTGTCATTCATGGCCACACCTGGGTGACAGTGTGCTGTCTCAGAAGCTATGTAGGACTGAGCCTGGTTGGTGATTGGGTGAGAAGCCAGCAGGAAATAGAAACATATACATTTGTACTTGACTGGAAAGCGTCCGTAGCTGATACCAGTGCCCTCAAGGCAGGTATCTTGAGATATATACTCTTATCTCTCTCTCACATACACAAAGATAAACACGCTGTTGTGTCTTGCCCGCCCTCAGAGCAGCCGGGGCCTTCTTATCTGCTCCCGAACACGGAGGAATGTATGCCTCCCGGCCCCAGTCCTGGCTCCATGCCCAGACAAACTGCAGAAGAAGGAGCACCTCCCTGCCCCAGCCCTGACTCCATGCCCAGGCAAACGGAGCAGCTAGACCCCTCCCTCTCCTCCACAGCATGTGAGCCTGAGGAGGGTTTATTCCCAACAGCTGATTGGAGTGATCCTCGCATCAGAAGATTGGATAGGCGGAGGCAACAGAAGGAAGGGAGGGGCAGGCCTTAATGAGTGCTGATTCATGGAGCCACACCCCATGGCCTATATAAAGGATCTACTTTCTGGCAGTCTCTGAGTCAGGCAAAAGTCGAACTTATCTTGCTGAAGTCACTTACTGGTCTCCTGCCTGCTCTGAGGACTTTGCTAGGACTTTGGGCAGAGCTGCAGAGGCAAGCCTGATTCGGATTTCCCTGACCCGGCCGTCAGCGGAGGAGTGGGACACGACACACGCACATATAATGGCAGGTTAGCAAACCAGCATATTTAGCTGGTTTGGACTACAATTTTTACAGCTACTTGCCATTGGCTAGATTGGCTATCAAACAAGGCTGATGAAAATTATATTCTGTACAGTTTACAGAGCATCAGATGAATTATCTGAACTAGGCTTATCAAGAAAAGCAGCAGCAACAAAACAAACATCACCATCAAAATGGAAGCAAAGGGCATGGATGATACGATTGTTTCTGGCCTGGGAAATAGTCATCTGTGTTAGAAGCCTGCATTTAAAATGTCAATTTTGATATTAATAAATTTCCGTATCACACACGGAAGCACATCATATGTGCTTGACTGATGTTATCACTCTAGCCCTTATCACATTGGCTCTCATGCTGTTGGATGGACTCAGAATTCTAAAAGATTCTCTCTCTTCCCGGCATCTCAGGCTTTGCTGTTAGCAAAATCATTTGGAGGGTACTGTCAGATTTTTCTCCCTATGATGAGTTACATACTGGTATGCAATAGTTAGTGTGCCATCTGGCAATAGGCAGAGAGAATTCTTTCACTGTACTCACTGAGTTCATCAGAGTTCTGCAAGATTTCTCTGCCCACGATGTGCCCAGCTGTTGCATAATGTTCTTGTGTCTTGTCAGGCACATGCATTTGGATCTATGCCAATCTCACCCTATTGGAGAAGAAGTGTTTCTTCTGAAGGAGGAAAAGCTATTAAAGGGGAGGGAAGTAAATGCATGCCTGCCATCTACCATAGATTTTACTCAGAAATAATTGCATCAGTAGAAGGTCACATTTCACTAGGCACTCATCTACAGAAAAAGTGAGAATATATACAGGTTTATGTTCTTTTTTAAAAAATTCTTGCATATTTCATAGACAGAAACATGGTTTTAAGCTGCAGTACTCTTTCTGTAAATGCTAACCATCATTCCAGTCCTTTTCTAATGAACTGGCTGCAGAGGTACACTTAAGGGTGAACTGATCGAAATAAATGGGACTTGAAAAAGTTCAGGCTAAAGGAATTCCACCAATTATTCCAGTAAATCAACTTTTAACCATGACTCTGTAATTACTGACTCAGTATCACTGTCACTCTGGATAGCGAGATGGGCGACATATGAATAAAATAAAATAATATTCCAAAATATATCTTGTATCACAGAAAGATAGGTTTTTCCTATTTGTCTTACTACATTTCTCTCTTTTCTTTCTTCTAAGGTTCTTAACCCCACCCTTCCCCATTCCCACTTTTACAAGAGAAATTAGGCTGAGTGTGTGAGTGAGCCAGGGTCTTCCAGGAAGTTTCATGATAGTGTGAATTTGAACTTGGTGTTTGCATTGCAACAGTTTAACTTCATCTTCTGGGGAACTGAACTGCAGCTAGATCTGTCAGTGTATGCATTGGGAGGATACCAGGTTAGGAAGGACTCTGTGTATGTCTGTATGTCTATATGTACCTTCAAGTCAGTGTTGACTCTTGGCAATTGACTGGACAAATCCCTGAAGTTTTTTTTGGCCAGATTTCAAAAGGGGGTTTCCATTGCCTCAATCTTCCTTAGGGCCAAGAGAGAATGACTAGCCAAGGTCGTCCCACTGACTTTGGACCTAAAGTGGGATTAGAACTCATGGTCTTCAGGGTCCTACCCTGGTGCTTTAATTCCTTGACCAAACTGATTCTTTTTCATTGGGAGGATTACTAAACAGTTATGCTATAAGATGTAGATTTTAGTAGATAATATACACAACTAGTTTGGCCCTACTAGTGGAGCTACTTGGAGTTGCATCGAAAGAAGACTTCTCCACCTAGGTATGTCCTGGGTCCAGTGTTTGAGTACATTGTTTGAGACTTCCTCCTTTCTTTAGCCTCTTTCCTGGTTTCTTCTTTCCACTGCCTGAAGAATGACTCCCCCCACCTTTTTAATATTTACAGAAGGCTGATGGGACTTGTAATACCAGCTTCAAGACAACAAAGACACGAGAACAAGTTTTCCAGGTTTTTGTGGAATTCATTAAGGGAAACACAACTATATTGGTAAGCTAACCATGGAAGTTTGGGATGACAGTTTTAATTCTCGATTAGAGCTTGCTTACAAAGAGGAAACAGGTGTGGGATTTTGTGGATGATTCCTTACAGGGAGCTAGGATGCCATTATTACCATCAAAAGTCTCTTGGACATTTTCTTTTCAATCAGTGTCGTACCAGGGTGGAATGGGATGGTCTGGTCTATCCCAGGTGCAGGTGATAAGAGAGGTGCTGCCAAAGATGAAAAGCAGGTTAGCAGAAGGAGTACAGCGTGGTTACTTCTGCCAGCGTGCCAATCAGTTGTATAGTGGGATAGTGGTGCAGCAATGGCAGAGAAAAAAAAATTCTGCCTTCAAGCCAGAACTGAAGAAGCTTCTTGCTAGAGATATGAAATGACTTCAAAGAAAAACTAGAAAATCTAGTTGTCTCTTGAAAAAGCACCTTTGAGACAACCATGACCTGGATGACTGAGACTCTCCATAGACATGTGTGCCTACAAGTCAGTTTTAATTTAACGTTTCCTTTTTGTTGTATTGGCAGCATTTTTCGGAACTGGCTTGCCACTGCCTTTTTCTCAGAGCTGAGTGTATTTGATCAGCTCAAGGTTACCAAGCTGGATTTGTGTCTAACACGGGACTAAAATCAAACAGTATCCTATTTATAACAATGCCTTAACTACTATACCAAACTGGGTCTTAGTAATGGAGGAAGGGGATATTAAATATTATTGTAATAAATAATTAAAAACAATATATTTTGGGTGTCAAATATACTAGGTGAGTCTATTCAAATTAGATGTTAGCTCTGAATCAAAGAAAATCCAAGCTTTCTTTGATTTGAATTTTGGGTCTGGCTGAATGAAAATGTTTGATCACCTTGAATTCTCTTCAGCTTTTGATGAAATTTGTACATTATATTTCTTGGCTTCCTGATCCGCTTTTGTGCAATATCTAGTATTATGTGAAGAGCAGGTGCAGACAATGAGGATGTGAAACTGTTGATTCCCCCTTATTATATATGAAACCACTCGATCAGATTGTTTAGGGAGCAAAGTGTCACCAATATATTGATTATACCAGTTGTTGTTGTTAGTTGCGAAGTCGTGTCCGACCCATCGCGACCCCATGGACAACATTCCTC
The DNA here is from genome assembly GCF_028640845.1 of Ahaetulla prasina. Lineage (NCBI taxonomy): Eukaryota > Metazoa > Chordata > Lepidosauria > Squamata > Colubridae > Ahaetulla > Ahaetulla prasina. Next base: position 305,207,763 of record NC_080539.1, on the reverse strand, counting down.
CAGGCCTTCCTGTCCTCTACCATCCTCTGGACTCCATTACACCAGTAGTGGGTTTCAAATTCTGGCTCTACCAGTTTGCTACTGGTAGCATGCAGGTGCACTCGCTCGCTTTGCGAGCACACGACGCTTCGGCGCATGTGCAGAATGTTTTTGATGACATCTGGGTCGGTGGGTGGAGCCTCCTGCTGCCACTGCTACTAGTTCACCCGAACCGGGGGGAACCGGGAGCAACCCACCACCGGATTACACGCATCTTAATGGAGGCTAGCAGGTTCAGCAGTGATACTACTGCATCAAAGGTGTGGAAAAAGAGATGATAGAAATAGAATATAGGGATCGGCAGGGTGCACATTCCGTTATAGTTTTCTGTCAACTCTAGGTTGGGTAACAAATACTTCAACCCCACAGTCAAGAATTAGGTTTGTGCAAGATTGTTGATAGACTGTATCTCAGATGGCTCAATGACAATCTATTTTCTGATGTCCCCCCCACCCCCTTGTGTTAATCTTCCTTTTGCCTATGTGGCAGAAATATTTTTAAGTGATTCACTGCTTCTGTTCTATTTTGGACAGAAAAAATATTTAAAGCGTCTGCATGAAATTCGTGGCATCCTTGAGTCTTCTGTCTTCTTTAAGCAACATGAGGTGAGTTGCTCTGATTGCTCTAATAAGTAGTATAGTTAATGAAACATGCATATACAGAGAGTCCTTGACTTACAGTGGTTCATTTAGTGACCGTTCAAAGTTACGACATCATTGAAAAAAGTGACACGACCATTTTTCATACTTACGACTGTTGCAGTATCCCCATGGTCACGTGATCAAAATTCAGATTGTTGGCAATTGTCTCACATTTATGATAGTTGCAGTGTTCTGGGGTCATGTGATCACATTTTGTGACCTTCTGACAAGCAAAGTCAATGGATAAACCAGATTCCCTTAACAACTGTGTTACTTCTTTAACAGCTGCAGCGATTCAGTTAACAACTCTGGCAAGAAAGGTTGTAAAATGGGGTAAAACTCACTTAATAAATCTCTCGTTTAGCAGCATAAATTTTAGGCTCAATTGAGGTCATAGGTCAAGGACTACCTGTATATTATCTGCTTCTATTCAATAATTGCAAGAAATTTTAAGTACAAATGTGCTAAAATGTACACGAAGGACATCTAGTTCCAGGGCCTTTTTCCAATACAGAAACTTCTCTTGATGTGAATCAGCTTGAAACCAAATTGTGATGCAGTTCAGAAAAAAAATCTGGGAATGGCATGCTGAAACATCATATAGCCAAGGCTTGCTGCTTGTTACAAAAGATGTCTGATACATATGCAAGGAATCCAAATTTGTGAGCCAATTCATGAATCTCTTAATGGCTGTGTCTTCAAAAATTGAAATGTATGCTTGAATAAGCTTCCTTGTATCGAGTATCAAAAAACAAAAAAATTGAAAGATCTCTATTGCCTTCAATCCATTGTTTTCAATATTCAACAATATTAGCTATTTAGCTCTGTGTCTATTCAGGTGAAGGATATTAAGATACCATTAATACTGTATGCTCCTTTTTTCATCTTGAAGTTGAAACTAAACTAGTGAATATAAAATAATCCCAGTAAATATTGGCATGTATGAATTAAGTACCTACTGTACATATATGAATTACCGTATGTACCTACTGTACAATAAGCAGTATCAACTTAAGAAGATCCAGGAAGTGGGCCTTCTCTCTTAACAGTGGTTGCCATCTGCAACGGCATCATTCCAGAGATATATATGGATCCCACCCTTATGATGTTCAGGAAATCATTAAACCTGATTGTTTTCATAGCTTGGGATACATTGGTTGTAGAGTTTGGTTTTATAGTTAGTTGTATTGTTCCTCTGGTTGTCTATAATGTCTTTTTCTATATACTGGGTGCGATTTTTTTTTTAAAAATTGTAAGTTGCTAAGAAGTTGGGCAGCCTAAAAATTGGATAAATCAATCCCACAAAGTCCAGTTATCTGTCAAGGTAAGTCTTTGTTAGACAGACTACGCAAAACATTTGTGGGTTTTATTAGTCAAAGGAGATTGTAAATGCACACATTTCTTTATAGACTGGTTGTGTGTTGATTCTAACTATAAATAGGCCTTAAGTTATGGCCACAATTGAGCCCAAAATTTACGTTGCTAAGAGTGACATTTCTTAAGTGAGTTTCGACCCATTTTACAACCTTTCTTCCCAGTGGTTAAATGAATTATTGCAGTTGTTAAGTTAGTAACATGGTTGTTAAGGGAATCTGGCTTCCCCATTGACTTTCTTTGTCAGAAGATCAGAAAAAGTGATCACATAACCCTAGGACACCACAATTGTCATAAATCAATTGCCAGGTGTCCGAATTTTGATTATGTGACCATGGGGATGCTGCTACAGTTGTAAGTGTGAAAAACAGTCATAAGTCACTTTTTCAGTGCCGTTGTAACTTCGAATGGTCACTAAGTGAACTGTTATAACTCAAGGACTACCTGTATATGGAGACTGGAATCATAACCAGCCAGTATTTACATGTAACAGCAAGTTACATATAAATACAGTTTTTGGCCTTCATCTTTGTCTCTTTCTATTTTCTGTAGGTAATTGGAAGTTCACTGTTATTTGTGCACGATGAAAGTGAACATGCCAATGTGTGGCTCATTGATTTTGGAAAAACTACCTTTCTTCCAGATGGGCAAATCTTGGACCACAGGATTGCTTGGCAAGAAGGGAACCGGGAAGATGGATATTTATTTGGACTGGACAATTTAATTGATATCTTAGAAAGTATGTTGGAGAGATGAGAAATACTAACATGAAGTTGCTAACTTTTCTAGAATTGCTCCCTCCGAAGCCTTTTAAAATTCTTCCAGAACCTTGGAGGCATCCAGAATATGGAAGACTTCAGCAAAAAAGATGTAATTCCTAACCAACCATGAAACCTAAACAGTTCAAAAGCTAACCTTGAGTGCACCAAGCAAACATAAGATTTATGCAAGAAATAGGATGATTGTGAACATTTTTGGATGATGATCAGAACATTTGCTTATATATGAACCAACTAATTCAGTATTGCAGTTTATTGACCTTGGGCTTAGAGTAAAAAAAAATTTATATCAGAGATCTCCTTCAAAGAAGAAATCTTCAAAACCAACAAGCAGGCTTCCCTCCTTTCTCCAGCGTTTACACTGTAAATATTCTTGTGTTCGCATATGTGCAACACATCTTGGAACTTGGTGCAGAATATATAGATTCATAGTTTTTCTTTTTTAAAGAAAATAAATACTCTAGTTTCTATTCTTGTACAGAAAAAAAAATGAAAATATGCACAGAATGCTGCTGAAGCTTCAGAAACCAAATGGCATCTCATAGACAATGCAAGAATTTACTCTTGATTCTATCCACACTGTCTAACTTTCTCTTTCTTTGCTAAGCCATGTTTCCTTTGAATTAGTTTTTTCCCCTTCCCGTTCCTGCAAAAATATTATGCACTACCCCTTCCAAACATTGAATACCAAATTAACCTTTTTAACTTGCTCAAGCTCAAGTAGATAGATTTTTAAATTGCCATATATATAAAGAACTCTGGGTATAATTGATATAAAACCAATGTGTGCAAAGGACATGAATAGCCATATTTATTCTGTTTCAAAATTAGTGAGTAACTGTTTCTGTGTGTTTGACTCTCTCTGGTAGAGATGCTTAACAATTGTAAAAACTAAAATGTTGGTTCTCATTTAAAGAGATTGGTTTCTATCTAATTGCATTAATGTCTCTAAAAATAGCCTGAGACTGATTTTAAGGTTCCTAAATTTAAGTTTCTTGTAATCCAAGAAATTGTAGAGACAAAAAAGAGCCGTGCGTTTTAAGATATTTAGCTTCAGGATAAATTCAGTGACTACAGAAGTGACACCTAATCAGTCACTATGTATTTGAATGTTTGTGGGATCCTACTTTAATGACTCAGTTTATGAAACGAAACAATTATTAATTTATTTAGTTGACACAGACTTCCCCCCGCCCCCCACATCCAGGGACTAAGTCCTCAGCCTTGTCACTCAGTGATAAAACAGTTTAATCACCAAGTGGCTTCCTCACTTTGTACTTCTGTTTGGGTCTACAAGCAGGCTTTTGAAGGTATAAGGGAAAAATGTTCAAAGCAGGTTTGTGGGGATGTTTCAGGTTTTTGATGTTTAGGCTTTGTGTTAAAAATCCACTCGGTACATTAGTTAAACCTGGTATATTAATTGATTGTCTGGATAAAGGCTTAGGAAGTGAATGCGACAAAAGAGAAACCTTGCAATATTAATTCTTGGTTCTTGTGATTTGAGATAGGCTTGAAGTCACACTGATCAAAAATTAAGACAGATTGATTTTACAGAGTATATTCCCCTGTTTGCTACAGTCTAGCCCAGGAGTCTCCAACCTTGGCAACTTTAAGCAACTTTAAGCAAAGCTGGCTGGGGAATTCTGGGAGTTGAAGTCCACCAGGCTTAAAATTGCCAAGGTTGGAGACCCCTGGGCTAGCCATATAAATTCAGTGATTATGTGACCTAACCTTTGCCCTGTGCTATTGTGATTCAAGGCTTTGTGTATGCTTGCTTAGAGTTCTTTTAGGCCCTATAGCAAACCTGAAGATATCTTCTCTTCAATAATGGAGGAAGAAAAACTAGTCCTCCTGAACCAGTTGGGTGACCATCATACCTCTGTGGCTTCATTTCTGTGGCCTTCTCTGTAGTTCCGTAGCATGTTAGTGTCATCTTAATGGCTAGAACTGACAAAATACTTTTCAGCTTTTGAAATATCTGAGGCTAATTTTTGTTTGACGTAGTATTTAATTTCCTTTTCTCAATAGAACAGTAGAGGAGAACTTTTCTCATCCTTAGGGACTTCACTAAGTGGGCGAGGCTGAAAATGTGACCCAGTTTTCTGGTTTTAGAATGAAAATGGCATCTACTTCTCCCCTTAAAGTTCTAAGACTTTAAGGAAAAAAATAATATTGTCCTGATGTTTTGGTTGGTGCAGGAGAGGGTATTAAAGGGTAACATTAAATTTAAAAAATTGGCTTAAAATTCAGCCCCACCCACTTTGGGAGGTTCTGGAGACTACACATTAATTGCTAGAGCACTGTGTTTTCTCTACTCTTCATGTAGTCTGGGGTCCCCAACCCCCCCAGTCCATGGACTGGTACAGGGCCATGGAATGCCAAAACCCAGGCCGCACAAACAAGTGAAGCCCCATCTGCGGGATGCAGGCAGCATGCAAAACCCTGCCCCAGGGGTGAAATGCTCCCAGTTCTGACAGGATCTAGCGATCCGGTAGCAATCATGGCTGGTTGTTCGGCGATCCGGTAGCGATGGCAGAGCAAAGTTCTGGCCACCTTCCCGGGTGTCATTACTTCCTGGTTTTAACCAGGAAGTAATATGTTTTTTACCTTCTGCGCATACACGCACGTAGCATGTGCACTTCTGAACTGGTAAGGAAGGTAAGAAGATTTCACCTCTGCCCTGCCCCCTTTGGTCCGTGGAAAAACCTCCCTCCATGGAATTGGTCTCTGGAGCCCAAAAGGTTGGGGGCCACTGCTGTAGACAGTCTGACGAGCGTTAATTTTTAAAAAATAACGGCCTCCCATTTGCTTGTCAGTTTCAGCAGATTTACAAGTCAGTTTCAGCCACTCTTTAATTCTTTCATCCCCATGTCTCTTTTGGTCTAATTGCAGAATGCTTGAGATGATATCATATTTTGCTATTCCATTATGCAAAAAAACTAGAAGGCTCTGATGTACACTAAAAACCAGATAATTAAAAGAAACCCTCACTTATTTATAGATCAATTCTTGTTCAATAAATTAAAGCCATCCAGGCAACAAAATCATCATTTGGTTGAAGAATTCAAAATTGCTGTTCAGAGTTTTTAAACTTTCAAAGCAACTGCTGAGCGTAACGTGAGATATCTTCTGAAATAACTAATTTTAAAATAAACTTGTAATTGGTCAGAATTTTTAAAAATGGCTACTAAATATATTTTTATATATGTAGTTTATTTTTTAAAAAATAGATCTTATTAAGTTATCTGGATGTAGAATTTTGTATAATAATTAGACATGGGATTGGAAATTATGATTTGGAACAAAATTATTTAAAAATGTATTTCAGCCTAAAAGTTATTTGTTGATGTTTTTTTTTTGTTTTTTTATGAAAACTTCTCATTTACATATTGCTGCTTCTTATACATGTTGAGAAGAGCTCAGGACACCAGAAAGTTTTATAATAAACTTTGTCTGTGACCTTCCATTCCATTTTCAAAGCATTCCAAGCCTATTTTTCCCCCAAAGCACCTTTCTTCAGTTTCTTACATCATGAGCCAATGCTTAACTCTTTCTTTGGGATGAGGCAGGAGCAGGGCAGGCAGCTGCTGTCCAATTGAAAAGTGAAGAATGAAATCAATGAATAAAATCTGCATTTTAGCTGCCTCTGAAAAAAAAGGGCAGTCTGGAATTGCCAAGATCTGCAATGTTGTTGTTTGAAATGCATCCCAGCCAGGTTGTATGTCCAGGGTATATGCCCAGATGCAGAGATGCTGTAACACTATCATGGAGGTAGGACTTCATGGAACTAGATAGCAAAAGTGCCTTGGGAATAATTTTGTTTTCATTTTCTTTAGACTAGAGTTTTCCAAACGATTGATTATTAGAGGGATATGCAGATGATATCTTGGTGCACTCCAGGTGTTTAAGATTATGAGTTTCAACATTGTTGGTTAATTCCAACCAACCAATTCCAAGAAGTTAATAATTTTGGTTGAAAACATCTGTGGTCACTATGATATCAACTCCTAGTAGAGGTTTCAAGGGAAGAGTTTAAAATAGAATCTTGTCAAGTTTTATTTTGAGTGTCATGGTAGATAACACTATAAAGGTAAGCTCCATATATCCACCTTCCCCTCCCCCAAATGTTTTAGTTAACTTCCGGTTTTTGGTTTTGAGAGTTTAGAAATACTTTGGTATTTCTCTGTACTTATGTATAGAGACTCTCCTTCTCTCCCTTGTATAAATTTTGCATCTGGCAATCTCTTACCTGTTGTTGTCTGTTTAAAGAGTCGCTGAGTTTTTGTTGCCTTTTGTTATTTTTTTTTTAAATCATCCCATGTTGCCTCTCCATCTAAGATCTGATAGCCAATCTGTAGTTTCTGACTAGTTATTGCTCAGGCTACAGACATATAATAATACATAAAGGATAGCTTTTGTCTTTTCTAATTTCTCTTCTTTGTATCCTGATCTTTGCAAGCTCTCTCTGGTAGGTTTGGCCTACCATATTTGACCATAATTATCTTCTCTGGTGCCTTTTAGCTGTTTTATTAAAATATGATCTTTAGGGCTATCTAGGAGAAACAGATAGTTCCTAAAAGGATCCTGATCAAGGAAATTTTATGAAATGCATTTCGGTTTCCCCTCTCCTTTTAAAAGAAACAGCTGCCATAAGTTTAAGTGGGGAAAATGACACACTGAAAATTACTTAAAATTCAGTGCCACAAACATTTACCTCTCCTTACACCTTCCAAGAAATATTTCTTTACTTCTTTAAAAAGTAGACATGCTTTTCACACAGGGTTGTTGTGGGACTCCATATGTTGTTGTGATGCATTTACTTAGGAGTTGAAAGGAAAAGTGCAATATAGAGAATGGCAAATAATTTTGTATTTTAAGAGTTTTACAGTCCATTAAGAATTTAGTGGATTTGAAATAGAAAAGGCTGGATAGCCAATTTCAGATAGCCAAGTTGATTTTAACTACAACTTTAGTTTTATTACTACTAGCAAACAAAAAGTTTTTCATTTGTAGACAATGTTGTGCCAAACACTACAGTGTGAAGAATTTGGGTATCCTAATTGTATGGGTTTAAGAACCTGAGTAGTCAAAATGTGCTATAACAAATAAATATAATTTTAAAATGTTCATTAAATTTTTATATTAGATGTCTTCCTGTTCTTGGTATCATGTTTCTTTCTTTATTGGGGACATATGTCAAATTAGATAAAACACATGCACAATAGTAGTATTCAAGACAACAAAGTATTTTTGGGATTCACAATATTTTCCTCAGACCCATAGTAGAGAAGGAAAGATTTTATTAATTATTAGTGGATGCTATTGTACAAAATTTTTTTAATGGAAGAATATATTATCATTGATATAAGTGGTGGGAAACGGAACTGTAAAAGGAAGTGATACTCCTGAAGTTCTAAAACTCTTATCAGAAGCACGAGAGATCCTCTGTTTTGCTTCCTCTTTTTTTCTTGAAAACAACACTCTTTATCCTTACAAGGGAAAGAATATATATTGAGTCCAGCATATTAGTTGGTCAAACCTCCTTTCCCCAATAAGAATGTGGGGGGCGGGTGTTCGGAAGAGTGTTACAAACTGCATATGCTTTACTATTAATCTACTTTTGGGCTGAGATTCAGATTTCCCTTTCTTGGAATGAGGTGGGAGGGTAACAGCAAATCTGAGATATCAGTGTATCTCCCCAACAGTCTGAGCCTGGAACAGAAAAAATTCCCTCCCACCCTTCTGGCATAGTTAAAAATGATATCCTGAAACTTTAGGTCAATCCATAGGGAGAAACAAAGGTGTCTCTGATGGAGATATGCAAGGTACATTGCCTAGGCCAATGCCTGTTAAGATGAGGTCCTCTGGAGGTCCCCAAGACGTCCACAAGGTCAAAATCATACGCCGTTTTATGTTGAAAAATAATATGGTACAATATTAAAATCCCCTCTCAAATGATTGTGAGAAGTAATAGCAACGGTGAATGTATCAACTCTAATTTTTAAATATAACCCATTCAAACAAAAGGTCTTTAGGTGTTCCTCATAATTTTTAAAAGTGGGAAGATGTCATGAGAGAACAAAGTTTAAGGACTGGTCTAGACAAAAGGGATTGAAGTGTTTTTCAAGTCCATGTTGGGATGACATTCAGAAGCAGCTCAGGCATGTGCCTTCCTAATTCGCTGAACTATAAGGAAGAGGAGGAGGTACAGAACAGTGGTGGGATTCAATTTTTTTTACTACTGGTTCTGTGGGTGTGGCTTGGCTTGGTGGGCGTGGCTTGGTGGGCGTGGCAGGGGAAGGATACTGTAAAATCTCCATTCCCTCCCCACTCCAGGAAGGTTACTGCAAAATCCCCATTCCCCCCCCCCATCAGCTGGGACTCAGGAGACAGAGAATAGATGGAGGCGGGACCAGTCAGAGGTGGTACTTACCAGTTCTCTGAACTACTCAAAATTTCTGCTACTGGTTCTCCAGAACTGGTCAGAACCTGCTGAATACCACCTCTGGTACAGAACAATGGCAATTTCAATAAAAGTAGTTTTAATCTGCCTGTGGAGCTGACTTCCTGTTTTGGTTTACTTCCTCCTAGGGTTGACAGCTTCACCCATATTTTCTAAAATGTAAACTATGATGAACTGATGAACTGAGTTCTCATTCACCTATCTTGATTGAAAATAGGCAGGGCTAATAAGATGAGTTCAATAATGTTATTTTTTTTCTTTTTAAAGTGATGGGAAATTATGTGAAGTGAATAATAGAGTGGTATTTTTCCCCTTAAAACAAGTAATAAACATTTGTGACCGAGCATTCCCATTCTTCAGTTAACATAATGCCAAGGTACACTCTGAAATATAGGTAGTATATTCTAGTGAAGCAGCTGAAAGGATTTATCTTTTTACAGTTACTTTTATTGTATCAGAAAAAAGCAATGAAAGCATATAGTGCTGTTCCAAGCATTGTAGGGGGATTGGTATTGCTATTTCCAAATAGCAATTTGGTTTATTCCAGAGGAATCTCATTTAAATTAATGTAAGCTTAATGCCATAAGTAATGTAGTTTTTCTGTTCTAAACATGACTGGAGGGTATTCCAAATAAGGCTTTTATTGCACAATAGTCTTGCCTTAGCATGGAATTTTATGAAGAATCAACCTCTCTTTTCCCATTTATAATCCTCTGATTTTACATATATCGCTACCAGAATTTTTCTTCCAAAGAACTCTTCAGAGGCTGGAGGGAGATAATTATAATTATACTAATGGAGGCAAATATACGCGTCCCAGGATAATGTTGCAGGATCCAATCTGGTTCAGACACTGGGACCAGAAGTTTGGTCTTCTGAGCTTTTGGACTTGTGCTGGAATCCTCAGGAAACTTCTTTCTCACCGCAACATGTGGCACATTCTGATGAGAGAAGTTCTCTGAGGATGGGTTCCAACATGAGTCCGAAAGTTTGGAAGACTAAACTTCTGGTCCCAGTGACCGACCCAGACTGTACCTTTCAATTATACAGAGGCCTCTACAGACCTGAAACTGGAATTGACTCTGCATCTGCTGAGAAATTACAATTATGGGGGAGTATTTTATCCATTAGCATCCATGGAAAATAGTTCTGAATAATAAAGATGAAACAGCTGCATTAAGCTGCCTTTATATCTCTGTTGCATGTAGATGTATACCTTAATATGATTTAAAATTGCATAGAAGCATGACCATAAAGGATAAGATGGCAAACAGCAGTCCCATCCTTAAAGGTAATCCCAATCCTTGGTACAAAAGTGAAAAGGATGAAGTAATAAGCAATTCTTCTCTAGGCTACTGCAGAAAGGGAACGTCAGAACCGGATAGTAGATCAAATCATGCCTGGATCAAAGTAAACTATTAAGATAGCACTGCAAGCCCTAACAAGTCATGAGAAGGTAAGAAGTGCAACCAGGATCCAGTGAGAAACTGTATAGCCATATAGATTATAGAGATACAAAATAAAAGCACTGTGCACTAACAGTAAGGACTTTATTTTTCTAAAATGGTATTAAAGATCTTTGGGAAATGTTCCTTAATCATTAATTTTGCTAAATAAAGTTTTAACACTGGTTTTCAAGAAAACGTTTTGTTCTTGCTGCACCAAACCAATGAATTACTTAGGCCCTACTTCATGATTCTGATGTTTTGGGGATTAAAAATCTCTGGGAGTTCATGGAAAGAAGTCTATTACTGCCAATAAAGCAGGTAATTATATTGTGATTAAAATGACATACAAACATAACATATACTTACTATTTGCACATTACACCAAACTCTAAGACAAGAATATACTGGTGTAAGCTTTTACAGCCAGTATCTGTTGAGCGCTATTGGGTTTCAAGATTTAGTAACTGTGGTCTTGACAATAGATTTCCTGACGTTTCACTTGGACTTATTTTCATAGACTATGTGGTCTGTGTACCCTCTGAAAATCCCAGCTACAGTTGCCATCAAAATGTCAGGAAATCTCTTATCTAAATCATGGTCACTAAACCAAGTCCAAGAGAAAAGTTTAGCTAAGCTCAAGAACTGATAACAACAGAACAATACTGAACATCTTCTGAAGACTTTAACTTTCAGCTGAAGAAGTGTAAGCTAAAATAGATACAGCAAGACTGATTCTAAAAAAGAATAGCGTATATAGTCTTGAACATGTCTCTTGAGCATCTATCCAGTTTATACATCAGGTACATGAAGATACTGTACACAGTCCTCTGAATCCGTTGACAGGCCTAACTTCCCTGCAGTGAAACACACTCAAAATTACCTTGTGTAAAACAGAAATGCATCCATGAAATGACTTGGGCTAAAATGGAATTTTCTATAAAGATTTATGATTTAAAGAGTTACGTTGCCTAATAAATACATGCTGCTTCTAAATATCCTTTTTTCTCCCCCAACCCTGTACTGAATTTGCTAATAATTTGAACTCATAACTCCTTAATTTTCAAGAATGTAGCTGGCACTTGGTCTGGAATTGTATTCCTTAATAGCACCAACAGCTATTAGAGGATAAAATTTGAGACCAAATGTTACTTAATAAGGCAAGATTGTCTTGAAAATTAAAATGCTTTTTTGTTGATACTGTTTTAAGTAACTAACTTAACTATGGTTCACTTTCAAAGAGTTTACATTATTATAAGTGTATTCGTACAAAAAAGACCTCTAATGAAGCTTGAGTTGCTACTATTGAACACAGACTGCTTGTACATTAGAGGTGCCTTGTGAGGTCCATTAAAAGCATTTAGTCCACTGAGCTATAACTAATGAGGAATAATTCTGAATCCAGAGTCCTAAGTTGGACTTTGTGAGGCAAAACCATTTTCAGTAATGAAAAGGAAGGCTTCAGTTTTGTTTGCTCCTTTACAAACCTTTTATTTGTTTTCTGTGCTTTTTCTGCAGAAAACAGATAATTTCTGTCCTTTCTTAATCTAGTTTCTTTCTTTCCATTTACTTTGGGCAATAGTGCCTTAAGTAAACTAAGTATATTTAATTTCCCATACAGTATTATGATAAATAAGCTGGAAAGTACAATAATTTACAGATCACTGGTCTAAACCGGTAATGATTGGTTTTGCCATTTTTTACATATTCTGTTTTATGATATAGATAATTTTTATTAGAGGCGATTGGGTATGACCACTTCCAACTAAACCCTCAACCATTGTAACAAGGACATCATTTCTTTCTGTAACCACAAATTTAATAGATTGGAACCAATGTTACATTTTGAACTGCTTCATTGGGCATTCATAGGAAAGGAGGCCAGAGAGAGATATTAATCCACCCAATTTAAGAATAAGGATGGAAGACATTTTAATTGCTCTTGCAGCTGTACCCAAAGTTGAAGATATGGTTCTTCAGCATCCCCTGTTATATAGGAGTAACATTCAGATCATCAGACAAGGAGAGGCCAGAATCTCTCTCCCTTGAGGTTTTCTCTGTCTTGAAAACGAGCTTGCTATCCCTGTGCAGACTTCCACTCCTCATGACTGTGGCTGGCTCTACAGCCAAAGGTGAAGAGTGACCTATTTCATAGCAGAGATCATCATAAGCATAATTCACATTGCCGCAAGGGAAATTCTGCAGCTTCACCAGTTCAATCCCACCAATATCAATGTGAGGAGAATGGTTTTGACTTGGAGATGAAGGCGATGCCCGAGAACTAGGGGAGGGACTATAATTCCCATCAAATCCTGAATCTTCTCGCTCTTGCATTGTGTTGAGTTTAGAGCTGGGACTAGATTGGCAATTATTCTCCATGACCCAGGATCCATAAGTTGGGTTCCAAAGGTTTTTGGTTTTGTTCTTCAACTTATGTGCTGGCTGACTTGTGGAATCCAGTTTCTGGTTTAAGACTGGTTGAGCCCAAGCCCCACTGCTGGAATAGTTGAAACGTGGTAAGCTTGGTCCTCTTGCTCTCCAGTTACTAAGGTTCTCCACTAATAGCTCTTGGGGACATTGTCCATATTTGTTCCCAGAATCATGTTCTTCAATTGCTTGGTGGCTTATCTGAGGGCACTGATTCCCAAGCAAAGGAACTATCCCTGTGTTGCTATTTGGATGTAGCACAGTGCTTCCTTCATCCTCTGGTGTGGGGCTGCATTCAATAGGCAATTCGGTATGGATCACGTCAGGGTCCTAAAAGACAAACCAAAATGTTGGATTTCTTGTGCTACTCTTTGTTAAAGCATTTAGCAGATACTCTCTCACAGAGTTGCGCAAGACCAAACTAAACAAAATCCATAGATGCATGGTCTTACTTAACTTAGAAAAGGTGCTTTGGAAGTCCCAAGACTGCTTTTTCCAAAGGCAACTGGGCTTTCTTGTTTTTCCTTCAGTTCTGATTGAATGGTGAACTGAAGAAGCATCATGGATGAGAAGAGAAATGTCTTTAAGGAAAAAAGAAAGTCCAATTTCCTTTTGAAAAAGCATATTTAGGACAATCATAATCTGGATTTCTGAGAATCTCCACACACATGCTCTGGAAGAGAGATGATAATTAATTGAGGCAATAGACATTATATGTATATGTGCACGGTTCTTCCTTTTCTTAACATTTCCCAGAAGTGAAGAACACATCATTATTTTCTGATTATAATCAATTGTGCCTCTCCAGAATATAAGGAATTTTGGGTTTGTGGATGGTTAGGATGGGAGAGTTCAGAAGACAATCACAAATTAGATTGGCCAATAATCAGGGTAATATTTATTTATTTATTTGTTTTATTTATTTATTTATTCAATTTATATTGCCGCCTATTTGCCCATGGCGACTCAAGATGGCTTACAGAATAAAAGACCACAATATGATCACGAGTGAGTGAGGGTCCTGCAAAATGAAGGGGTGCATAAAGAGTAAAGCAGGAATAAATCAGCTATTTTGCATAAGAAGACCACTTACTTGTGTGCAGTACTTGATCCTTTCCAGGATTGTAGAGAAATTTGGTCTGTATTCGGGACTGTGCTGCCAGCATTGTGTCATGATCCGATAGCTTGGAGAAGAAATTGGAAAAAAGAATAAGTTCCCTTATAAAAACACCTTTATTAGAGAAGATGAGGTTTCAGCATCAGCAGGGACTTTAAATAAGGGCCCAGTGAAGCAATGTTGGTCATACCCTCAGGAGATCTCCAAGATAATTCATATGCACTCATACCATAAGGAAATGTTCAGATGGTAAAAATGGGGCCATGTTCATAATTTTACACTACAAAAAAGTAGTGCCAGAGGTTTTTTAGCCAGCTGCCATAGGAAACCAAGCAGTCTTCTTCTTTTTAACTCTCTCCTTGCTCATTTAGAAGATTCTAATGCTTTTACGGAAAATATAGAGCTGATCTCTCTCTCTCTCTCTCCCTCCCTCCCTCTCTCTCTCTCTCTCTCTCTCTGTCACTCTCTCCCTCCCTCCCCCCTCCCTGTGTGTATGTGTGTGTGTGTTGCATATTCTCCAATGTGGGTAGGTAGTAAGCAAAACATTTGTCTAAATTGTTGCAGTTTTGATAATCCTAATCGCTAAAGAGTGGTCAGCCATATTATAAACAATCTCGATTGTTTTCTGAATGTCCCCCTTTTTTCAATAAAGAATAAAGCAGTCATACTCACACAGGTCCAGGGCAGTTCTTGGGAGGGTCCATTCTTCCTCCACTGGTAACAAACTCTAATACTTCCTGGTTGGTTTTACATGGATACGGCATATAGCCCAAGGAGAAAATCTCCCAAAGCAGCACTCCGAAGGACCTAACATGAATGAAGTCAGAGCATTATCCTTTGGGTTAGCACCATCCAAGCTCTTTATCCCAGTCGCTTTCATTGCTTCCCAACCATCCTCCTATTAGTTATGGACAGAGAGCTAGCAAAATATTGCTTCCGCCACATCAGTCCCTGCCACTTCTGCTTATCTTGAAAAAAGTGATTTAGGCTGTAATCCTATCTGCAGGTAGCTGGGAATAAGTCTCCTGAATGCTTTGAATGGACTTCTCAGCAGCGATGAAGCCAATTCCACAGGCCAAGATTAAAGTGAAGTATTTACCAGGTGTCTGTCTTGGAAGTGAAGATGCCTTCCAGGAAAGCTTCTGGAGGCATCCACTTGACCGGAAGCATGGCTCGCCCACCTTTGCGATAATAGCTTGCCCTGGCCAAGTAGAAAAAGAAGATGCTTTGTAAGACAGCAAAAAGACTCAATCTTTCCTTCTTCCCTGCATTTCACATAAGTAGCAATAGCAATAGCACTTAGACTGATATACCGCTTTACAGTGCTTTACAGCCCTGTCTAAGTGGTTTACAGAGTCAGCATATTGCCCCCAACAATTTGGGTCCTCAGTTTATTTATTTTTTATTTTTATTTATTTTTATTTATTGGATTTTTATACTGCCCTTCTCCCGAAGGACTCAGGGCGGTTAACAGCCATTAAAAAACACATATAATACAAGTTAAAAATCATGGCTCAGCAGACTAAGTCTGTCTGTTATTAACACAGCTGCTTGCAATTACTGCAAGTTCAAGTCCCACCAGGCCCAAGGTTGACTCAGCCTCCCATCCTTTATAAGGTAGGTAAAATGAGGACCCAGATTGTTGGGGGCAATAAAAGTTGACTTTGTATATAATATACAAATGGATGAAGACTATTGCTTAACACAGTGTAAGCCGCCCTGAGTCTTCGGAGAAGGGCGGGATATAAATTCAAATAATTTTTTTTTAAAAAAACTAATTCAATTTAAGGCCTAAAAATTAAAATAAATAAAACCCCATTAAAAATTATATTTAGGCTAGCCCTGCACGATGGAATAAAAGAGTCTTCAGCTCACAGCGGAAGGTCCAGAGGTCAGGGAGTTGACGAAGCCCCGGAGGCAGCTCGTTCCAGAGGGCAGGAGCCCCCACAGAGAAGGCCCTCCCCCTGGGGGTCGCCAGCCGACATTGCTTACCTGACGGCACCCTGAGGAGGCCCTCCCTGTGGGAGCGCATAGATTGATGGGAGGCTACTGGTGGCAGTAGGGGGTCCTGTAAGTAACCCAGTCCTCTGCCATGGAGCGCTTTAAAGGTGGTAACCAACACCTTGAATTGCACCCAAAAGACCACCGGAAGCCAGTGCAGACTGCGCAGGAGAGGTGTCACATGGGAGCCATGAGATGCTCCCTCTATCACCCGCGCAGCCGCATTCTGGACCAGTTGGAGCTTCCGGGTGCTCTTCAAGGGGAGCCCCATGTAGACAGTGTTGCAGTAATCTAGGCGGGATGTAACGAGGGCATGAGTGAAGCCCAGTGCAGAGGGAAGCCCAGTCTAGAAAGGGATGCAACTGGTGTATCAGGCAAACCTGATAAAAAGCTCCCCTGGCGACGGCCGTCATATGATCTTCAAACGACAGCCGTGCATCCAGGAAGACGCCCAGATTGCGAACCCTACCTCCGTGGGGGCCAACGACTCACCCCTAACAGTCAGCGATGGAGTCAGCTGGCTGTACCGGGATGCCGGCATCCACAGCCACTCGGTCTTGGAAGAGTTGTGTTGGAGCCTGTTTCTCCCCATCCAGACCCGTACGGCCTCCAGACACCGGGACATCACTTCAACAGCCTCGTTGGCGTGGTTAGGGGTGGAAATGTACAGCTGAGTGTCGTCAGCGTACAGATGACACCCCACCCCAAAACCACGGATGATCTTGGCCAGTGGCTTCATATAGATGTTGAACAGAAGAGATGAAAAAACCGACCCCTGTGGCACCCCACACAGGAGGCGCCTCGGGGCCGATCTCTGCCCCCCTGCCAACACCGTCTGCGACCGGTCTGAGAAGTAGGAGGAGAACCACCAAAAAACAGTGCCCCCCCACTCCAAGCCCCCCGAGCCGCCGCAGCAAGATACCATGGTCGATGGTATCAAAAGCCGCTGAGAGATCTAAAAGGACTAGGACAGAGGTTGTTCCGGGCCCTCCAGAGATCATCAACCAATGCGACCAAGGCCGCCTCTGTGCTGTGACCAGGCCGGAAGCCGGACTGGAACGGGTCAAGATAGACAGTTTCATCCAGGTACTGGGGGAACTGTCGTGCCACCACACGCTCAACAACCTTCGCCACAAAACGAAGGTTGGAGACAGGACGGTAATTTGCTAAAATTGCTGGATCCAGGGAGGGCTTCTTGAGGAGGGGCCTCACCACCGCCTCTTTCAGGTCGGTAGGGAAGACACCCTCCATCAAAGAAGCGTTGACAATTCCCTGAAGCCAGCCTCGTGTCACCTCCCGGGTGGCCAGCACCAGCCAGGAGGGACTCGGGTCCAGTAAACATGTTTACCCACCTCGGAAGGATGGAAAGCTGAGTCAACTTTGAGATTGATGAAATTTGAACTGGCAGTCAGCAGAAGTAGCCTGCAGTACTGCACTCTAACCACTGTGCTACCGTGGCTCTGTAAGTAAGTCTGAACATCTGCTTTTAAAATGAAACATTCACTAGCATCAATAAATAAAGTGCTCATCATTCCACCTTCCTTCTTATTCTTATTGTATCCTTATGATTTATATTGATATTGATTGCTTCCTGATTGCTTATTTGTACCTTATGACTATCATTAAGTGTTGTACCTTATGATTCTTGATGAACGTATCTTTTCTTCTATGTACACTGAGAGCATATGCACCAAGACAAATTCCTTGTGTCACTTGGCTAATAAAAAATTATATTCCATGGATTGCTCCTAGATAATGTCTCTACTGCTGCATAATCAAGTGTGGATTGCTCTCTCAATTTAATCTTGTTAGACATGGATACATTTTCTTCACATTGAAATAAACTTTTAGCCAACCCACTTCCCTCCTTACCTGTAGATATCTCGGGCCATTCCGAAGTCACCGATTTTGGCTACTCGCCCAGAACCGGAACAGGTCAAAAGGCAATTCCTTGCAGCTATATCCCTTTTTAAAAAAGTCACAAGTGTACAAAGTGGAAGTTAGTAATATTAAAAACAGTTAAGTATTAGATACTTCTCACCTTTGCAAGAACAGCTCTGTTGTTCTAACACTTTATTACATTCAACTGTCAAATACTGTTTCCCCTGAATAGCCCGTTTCATAGGGTACAAAACCACCACAGAAACAGTTTGCAATGAGTCCAGCCTCAGCACCTATCCAATCTTCTGATGCCAAAAAAAATCTAAGCAGGATTGGACTTAGTACAAGGCAAACCACCTCCACGCTGTTTCTGAGAGAACTACATACTGCTGAGGGGTCTTTCCTGCTCTCTGAGATTGGTTGTTTTAGTAGGTAACATCATCAGCACTGATGATGTTATCTAGTTTGGTAATTAAATGTCTTCCAGAAAACAACCAAGCTCAGAGAGCACCAAGGACCCCTCATTTCAACGCTGAGCTACAAATATTCTCCTTTATTGGTACATGCAGTTGAGCTTGACCCAAGGGAAGTATTTTTTAATGTGACATCTGAGGAAAATTATTAGATACCAGAAATGTGCAAAATGTTTCTGAAGGTTTATGGAGGGCTGTGGAACCCACAGTTTTAAAGACTCCTTTTAGCTTTCAAGAGGAAGCACATGCCCCTCTTTAAACAACTGATGCAGTTGCCTATGCACACTTTTAGTCCTTCGTTAATTTAGTCACTGCTTTAAGTACATGAAAATATTCTGGTTCCCTACCATTTGCAATGTTCTCAAATTTCTTTGGAAAAGTTGGAAGTAAGTCAGAAAACAGAGCCTGGAGCATTCCTTATATGGCATCTCTGAATTTTCTACCATAATTTAATTTTACTACTCAATTTATTTAGCGTTTAATTTATCATACATAAAAAAAAAATGGATAGCCCAGATTGGAATTGCCAGTCAAACAGTGTAATAATGCATCAAACCAAGTTTGGATCAATTTTTTTAAAATGCTGAATAATTCAGAATCTTTCTTCTTCCCTATGGGCGATCTACTCACCTAATCCCAATAATTATAGTCTCAAAACCACCTGAATTAATAACAAAAACAAATTTCACCATGAGCATTTTTGTTTTTAAAGAAGCTTGACAAATGCTCATTTTCTAAAGTTATATTGAAAAGGAAATTGAAAAAGAAGGAAAACAGGAATTATATGAAATTCTTTCGTTTCATCACAAGTCTGACTCCTGCTTATGACAGATGCCTCAGGAAATGGAGAGGAAAGCTTGATCCTTCTTTGCCATCCTGTGGTAAAACAGTCAATATGGGGCCAATTCAGATTTTGTAATTTAAAGCACAGATGAGTAACATGCACTCCTCCAGATACTATGGAATTCCAACACGTATCACCCATCCAACATACATGACACTGAAGAACGACACAAAGTGCAGTCTAACAATATTTTTAACAAGTTTGCTAGTAGTAAGTTTTGGGAGGTTAACATATTCTATATTTCATTACAGAAAGCTATTGTCTCCAAATACAGGAGTGTAGTCAATTCAGTATTAGCATCTTTATCATATTTATAGACAGCCCCTTTATAGCTGCATTATTGAGATGGGGCTCATACTTTGCACATTACTGATAGCTAGTAATTTCCCTCAGATGTCTCGTGTTTTCTCAGCAGTAATAATGGAAGTGGTTTGCCTTGTACTACATTCAATCCTGCTTAGCTTTTTGGGAAACAGGCAAGGTGGAAGGAAGAGATGCTATTTTAATCTTCTGATGCAACACTGCCATCTAGTGGAAACTGGAATATTGAAGGTAGTATCTAGCGGAGAAAATTTTATATATATATAAATATACACACTTATACACACACACACACACACACACACACACATACATATACATACATATATATATATACATATATATATACACACATACATACATACATATACATATATAAATGGGAGGATACCTGCCTGAATCTCTAACCAGAGTCAGAAGTTTGACTTTTTTATTGGGGAAAATTGCATTTGGTTTTTTGATAAAAGTTTTAGTTTATTATTTTATATAATTTACCTTATATCATTGCTTTATATTGGATATGTTGTAATATTCTATATTTAAAATATTGCTCCTGGACAGCAAATAAAAAAATATAGATCATACTGTGATTACATACTTGAAATAGTACCAAGTAAGGCTGCTGCAGGTAGCTGCTGTCAATCGCAGAAAATCTCAAATCAGAAGTCAAAGAATTCTGCTTGAGATTTTTAGAAAGTCATGATTCTTCCCAACATCCATGGAACGAGTTTTTATCTGTTTTGAAACAGATCTGCCAGAGAACACTTTGGATGTCACCAAAAGTACCCACTCTAATATTAGTACACATTTTATAGCTTTTCCATCTTATTGTGTTTGTGTAAAAAAACAACAACAGATGAAGTGTAGGAAGGCATTGGATGATTACTAATGAAGGAACTCCTCAGTGGAACAGCACAATATCAGCACAATCAGCCAATGCTCTAATCACAAGTTTCCATAGTTCTATCATAAGAAATTGGAAGCACAAGTTGTCTATGGAGATTCTTAGTTATCCAGGTCATGGCTGTCCCAAAGATACTTTTTCAGTCAGAACTGAAGAAGCTTCTTGGATGAAAAGTCTTCAAGCAAAAACAAAGGAAGCCCAGTTGCCTCTTGAAAAAACACCTTTGGGACAAACACATAATTTTTGTTCCAAGTGACATAATGTGAGAAATGTAACCTTATGTAGGGCCATCAATTAAAAAAAAGAAGACCCCAACATAGAAAAAGCACATCTCAATCATTATATGGAAGAACTTTACTTACCGGTGAATGAAATGGTTTTCCTCAAGATATTTGCAACCACAAGCAATGTCCCTGGCAATATTTAGCAAATCCAGCATAGTCAAAGCAGATGGCTGATTCTGTATGACATACCATTAAGAGAGACAAAGAGAAAGGCAAAGAAAATTAAATTCAGAGAATCCTTGTTTAGCAACTGCCTTGTTTAGTGACCATTCACAATTGCAATGATCATGAAAAAGTTAATTTAACAACCAGTCCTTGAATGGATGACCTTCACGGGTCATAAATATAAAGCAAAAGTAAATTGAAGTAAGATCCTAAGCACAATGGCAGTTTTACTTAGCCACCACTTTATTTAATGACTAAGTTGCCAGTTATGGTCACTAAATGAGGATTACTTGCCAGTCAAGGTGGAAGTGAGAGAAAACTATTCACATATTATTTATTTGTGCCCAGGACTGGTTTGAAGTGTCACCCTCTCAGGCTTCAGAAATTGAAAAGAGATAGGGAAATATTGACCTTGCTTGCAAATGTCAGGTACAATGATCTATTTCAGCTCAGAATTGATGTCTCTTTCAGATGGAAGCATAGTTTGTTTCTCTCCCATTTGAAAGAACAAATAAAAATAGAGGGAACAGAACCAAATTAAAAGTGGAAAAGCTCTCTCTCTCTCTCTCTCTCTCTCCCTCTCCCTCCCTCTCTCTCTCTCTCTCTCTCTCTCTGTGCCTTTTGCCCTGCCAGCACAAGCCAAGAAAGATGGTGCTTTCCAGAAAAAATAAACATTTCTTCTGTTATTTTTCTGAAGCACTACATGGTTATTATACATATACACCATATCCTGGGGTGTGCGTTTCAAGTAAGTGGGAAATGTGACTTTTGAAGCTTTTCTTTTTTGGCTCAGAGTGTCTAATGCCAATCCCACAAACTTCGTTATTCATGTAGAAACTCAGCTAGGATCATGGAGCATGCCAACCCATGACATGAGATAATTTTAGAACAACATGGCAATCTTTTTGATGATTAGAAAAAAATAGGTTATAGAGAGAAGGGAATTACAATGAAATATTGAGGAGAATGGTTTGATTAGAGTTGTATGGATAACTGCCAAGGAGGAGAGGAAGGCATATATATACATACTTCATGTTTCCTGGTTTTTATATTCTTTTTCCTATTTTTTCTGTTTGTCTATTCTTTTTCTCTTTCTCATATTTACTTTACTATTTTTTTCTTTCTTTGAATGTATTTCTTATATAAAATTACATAATATCTATCTATCTATCTATCTATCTATCTATCTATCTATCTATCTATCTATCTATCTATCTATCTATATCTTTAATATATAAAGATAAATATATATATCATATATATATATATATATATATATATGTGTGTGTAGGTCTTTGGTTGTTCGGGTTTTCTCCCGTGTAAAATTGGAAATGTCTTGGCAACGTTTCGACGAAGTCTCATTCGTCATCTTCAGGCTTCAGCTTCGTGCTTCTGGGAGCAATGAAACAGCTGCGATCACACATTGCTCCCAGAAGCACGAAGCTGAAGCCTGAAGATGACGAATGAGACTTCGTCAAACATTGCCAAGACATTTCAATTACACAGGAGAAAACCAACAACCAAAGACCTACATACAAACACCGTGAAAACCTCAGAAAACATATATATATATATATATATATATATATATATATATATATATATATATATATATATATATATATATATATATATATATATATATATATATATATATAAAAAAAAGAACAGTTTGTCAATCTTTATACATAAGAGGGTGAAGGATGCAAGTACAAATTGATTCTGCAACCCAACAAAACAGACACAGACTTCAGAGGATAATTAGAACTGCAGAAAAAACAATTGCTACCAACTTGCCTTCCATTGAGGACCTGTATACTGCATGAGTCAAAAAAGGGGCTGTGAAAATATTTACAGACCCCTCACATCCTGGACATAAACTGTTTCAACTCTAACCCTAACCCTAACCCATAAACTGTTTCAACTCCTACCCTCAAAACGAGGCTATAGAGCACTGCACACCAGAACAACTAGATACAAGAACAGTTTTTTCCCAAACACCATCACTCTGCTAAACAAATAATTCCCTCAACACTGTCAAACTATTTACTAAATCTGCACTACTATTAATCTTCTCATCGTTCCCATCACCCATCTCC
Organism: Ahaetulla prasina; assembly: GCF_028640845.1. Taxonomy (NCBI): domain Eukaryota; kingdom Metazoa; phylum Chordata; class Lepidosauria; order Squamata; family Colubridae; genus Ahaetulla; species Ahaetulla prasina. The sequence goes on along the minus strand of NC_080539.1, from coordinate 305,184,506 downwards.
TTCCACTTATGACTGTATGACTGTAACTTTGTTGCTTGTATCCTTACGATTTATATTGATATTGTTTCCTGATTGCTTATTTGTACCCTATGACTATCATTAAGTGTTGTACCTTATGATTCTTGATGAATGTATCTTTTCTTTTATGTACACTGAGAGCATATGTACCAAGACAAATTCCTTGTGTGTCCAATCACACTTGGCCAATAAAAATTTCTATTCTATTCTATTCTATTCTATTCCACTAAAGAATTACTGTGCAGCAAGATGGTGACTAATAAATTTTACAAATAAATAAATAAATAAAAGACAAATGTAGAACTGAAGCACCTTTTTATTAGAGATGCCTCAACCCTTGCTCTACAACCCTTGATTGATGCCACACTTGAAACCTGACCAGGCAAATTACAGAAAGAGCAACCACACTTCCAAACTCAACCGGGTTTTTGTAATACATGTATAAAATACCATAAATACTTGCAGATAACCCAATGTGTGGATAAGACGAACCCAATTTTGAAGGTGAATTTTGAGGGATCCTTGGTGTTCTCCAAGCTTGGTGGTCTTCTTGCAGATGCCTCATTATCCAAACTAGGTAACATCATTAGTGCTAGTCAGTGCGGTGGTCTAGTACTAAGAAAGTTACCTAGCATGGGTAAAGAAATGTCTGCAAGAAAACAACCAAGCTCAGAGAGCATCAGGGATCCCTCGTTTCAACACTGAACTACAGATATTCTCTTTTATTAGGGTGTATTTTGGCAACTATTTTTTTTGGCTTATCCATGAGTGACTGCAACTGGGACTTTATTGTTAAATGATACCATCGCTAAGTGAAACCATGACTATGCTTATCATCTTACATCAGCTTTCTTTTGTTTTACAGACCTACAAAGTGTAAAAATGTAAAGATTGGTCGTAAAGTTATTTTTTCATCGCCATCATAACTGCAAATGGCCACTAAAGAAGACAGTCACTAAACCTTACTTTATTCAAGCTGTGTGAAAACAAATCCTGTTTCAACAACTCATTGGATGCCAGAGCAGGAGAAGTTTGGGAAAAGGAAGAGCTGACTCACCTCCCGAGGCCGATTCTGCCGTAGGAAGCTCTTCATGTCTCCTCCAGTCATCAGTTCCAAAAGGATAAAACGAGGCAACGTTTGCAGGCTCACCCCAATGCACTGCACTATATTCTGGTGACTGAACTTACTTCAGATGAGCCACCACACAGCAGCAAAGCAAAGGAGGGGGAAAAATGAAATTGATCTTTGATAACAACCAAGTTAATCTCTTAAATTCTGGTTAATTGCAATTTTATGCAGTGAGTGATTTTAGACATCAGATGTCTACTATCAGACTCCCTAAAGCAGGAGTCTCCAACCTTGGCAATTTTAAGTCTGGTGGACTTCAACTGGGGAATTCAAGCTGGGGAATTCTGGGAGTTGAAATCCGCCAGGCTTAAAGTTGCCAAGGTTGGAGACCCCTGCCCTAAAGGCCTATAGACAATGATTAATTATATCAGAGGGTTAAATTTGAGTAGGTAGCTTCTTGTTACCACTTCCCACATTGATTCTTGCCTATGTTCAATTTCCCAGTTTTTTTTGTGTAATCCATGGAGTCCACCAACACTCCATTCTTAAAATAGCAATAGCACTTAGATTTATATGCCGCTTCATAGTGCTTTTACAGCCCTCTCTAAGCAGTTTACAGAATCAGCATATTGCCCCCAACAATCTGGGTCCTCATTTTACCCACCTCGGAAGGATAGAAGGCTGAGTCAACCTTGAGCCAGTGAGATTTGAACTGCAGCTCTCAGTCAGCTGAAGTAACCTGCAGTACTGCACTCTAACCACTGCGCTACCTCAGCTCTTATTTGGCAACAAATTATGGCAGTAGAGGTCTTGACTGTTTTTCAGACAGTCAATTTCCAGTCAAATGGGAGCACTAAAGCTGTGATAAACTTCGGACACTTATTTTAACGAAATAAAATCCTAATTTTCCAAAAAGTAATTATTAGGTGCAAAAAATAGGTGACCAATCTTATCTATGTGCTTGACAGTATAACTTAGCTAAAAACCAATCTCATTCCTCATTGCAGAACGGCACAGTGGTTATGTTATTTGGACTACGGAGACTCAGGTTAAACCCTTCAACCTATAGAACTCAATGGTTGACTTTGGGCCAATCCCATTCTCTCAGTTCACTTTCCCCCTCAAGGTTACTATGGGGACAAAATCAGGGATGATTACCATGTAAATCACTTTGATTTATCGAAGAAACTGTTACTATGAACACGATAAGTAAATTAGACCCAAAAGATAATGTTGCTGAAATTGAAATGGAACAATCTCTGCCAAAACCACGAGATTTAAGCTTCTTCCAATTGCCATGATGTTGATAGCTTGTTAATCCACCCCAGCTTCCTATTTCCCCAGGTTGATAAGAAGAAAAGCTGATATGCTTTCCATAGTTAGATGGAAAATGTTTATATCATCACATTCTTAAAAATAATGATCCCAAGATGGATGCCATCTGTACATATGTATAATTAGATTTCCCAGTGAAGAAATGCCGATGTGAGTACAAAAAGCATAAGTTGGTGATATGATTTGGTCTCTCATAACAATCCATACTGTTAAATTGCTAGTAAACCTCTTATTGAGAAATAATACCACTGGGGAAAGAACAGGATTTAACACTTTTTGAAATTCAACCAAACTTTAAAATAATTTTTTAGATGTAGCCCTTTCCTTGTGTGTAAATAAATTTGCAGATGGAACCACATCGGCTGTAGTATATTTAACTTATCCATGGCAAAACAGTCATTTTATGACATTAAATTACACACATAAACAGACAGCTCTGGGCAACCAACTCATTGTTGCTGTTTGGACAATCAATGTATTTAACGTTTTGTTTGTTTTGGCCTTCAGACCAGGATTCTTATGAATTCTGGGTGTGGAGAGCCTTAATTACATTTCCTGTGTTGTAAAAAGTAAAAACATAACTTTCCCGCAAATGAGGCTTGAAATATATAGTAAATACTTATAATTCAATTATTTAAATAATTGAAGTATAATTTATAATTAATCAAAACAACTCTCCCTGCTTCTCGTTCCAAAAGGATTAAATTATTTTTCTGACATTCTCTTCTACAAAGAGGCAATAGTTGCTCAACTGAAAGAACGTCCATGAATATATAACAATCTCATACATTTATCAATAATTGGAATTGTGATTCAACTGAACTGTTTTGTTGATTATTTATTCATCTTTGAATTTTCTGACTCGAACAATTACATGCAGCCCAATATGCAAGCCATGCTGGGGTTGACTCCAGATTTTTCACTCTCCCTGGCAAGCATCTTTTTGGGTTATTGCTGGATTATTTGCAGGAAATAGGACTGACAAACGTTACTACCTCCTCCACAGTTCAGGCCATAGATATCATCCCGGTTTGCTGAGATGGACACATCAACTTTGATTAAAGAAAAGTCACAAGCTATATTTATTGATGACGAGAAGCTTCTAATAGAGTTTTTTTGTTTGCATGAAAAAATAAACTTGTGATTTATGCTTTGTTGATTAGACCGGATAGATTATACAAAGAAAAATATTATTATGCAACTTTAGAAAGCTTAAAATATAATTGTAGTTGTAATTGCTGTGTGGAATACTGGGAGCTACTTTTTAATATCTTTTTTCTCTATGTTTCTTATTTTTTTCTTCTCTTGCACTTGCTTTCTCTTTGCGTCTCTTTTTTTAATTCCTTACTTTATTTTAGTTTTTATTACTGCAGTTTGGGTATGCGAACAATTGTTTGTAGAGGATTTTAATTCAAAAAATTAATTGAAGTCCGGGTGGCGCCGCTGCGCTAAATGGCGGACAATCTCAGTCCGCCCGTTCTTTGTGATTCTGTGAGAGCTGTTTAGACAGCGTTAATCTGCTGTCAACAGCTCGTAAATCTCTGCCCTCGGGCAAGGAGGGGGAGATGAGCATTTGAACTGAAGTAGAGCCCCCAAGAAAAGCCCCAGAATGATTTCTGGTGGTTTGATGGGAACGCTCCTTCTATAGTTCAAAAAAAGCTCCAGAATCCAGAACGCCTCTGCAAAAGCAGAGCAAAACGCAGCGTCCATCTCCGTGACTGAAGAGGATTACTGATAAATTGTCAACACGGAAAGAATCGAAAGCAGGAGGGCTGGCATTTGTTTGTAAGATGATTTTAACTCCCTGACAGAGAAGTTATTTGAAGAGTGGAGATGAAGAAAGATGGCGTTTTGTGTTTTGAAAGTGAAAGCTAAGGAAATGCTGATTACAATTGCTGGCGTGGAACCTCTAAGAAGAAAATAACAAGATTTTTTTTTTTCTAAATGGAATTCTTTTTTTAAAAAAATCTATTCTTTTTTTTTATTATCTTTTTCTTACAGTGTTTAAGAAGAAAAATTTATTGGGTTTTTTTTTCTTTTATTCCCCCTTTTTTCTTCTTCTTGATATTACTTAGTTTAAAATGGCTTTTAAGCAAAGAGATTTAACCACTTCTAAATATTGGAAATATCTTCACTTCAGGTACGGAAATTGAGAGAGGATATTAAAGAAAGTCTAAGGAATTTTTACAGGAGCTTATGGGCTCATCTTTCAGAAATAGATCAAAAATTTAATGAAATGGAGAAAGAAATACTGGATTTTAAAGATTTGGTGGAAGAGCAGAGTAAGGAGATGAAAAAATTAAAGGAATCAATTACTCCATTATTGTTATCTAGTACACAGACAGAAGAAAGATTGAATGAACTTAACAAAATTAATTTAGATTTGCAAAGGAAAATAGATGAAGTTCAAATTAATTTGAATTTAGAAAATAAAATAGATGATATTCAGGTTAAGGCTGATAAGGCAGAAGAAGAAAGGGTTATATTACAATATAAATTAATGGAATATGCTATAAGGGTAAGGGGCTTAAGAGAATCTAAAGAGGAAAATTTGAAAGAGATTTTTATTCAGGCCTTTGCCCAGATAGAGGGAATGGAACCAGAAGATTTTGAAGTTAATATTGAAAAAATTTATCGTGTTAATTCCTGGTGGGCAAGGCAGAAGTGTTTACCGAGAGATGTGGTTATTTATTTTACAAATAAGAGGATTAGGTATGGAATTTTGCGAGCATTTTATAAAAATAAATTTCAAATATTAGGACAAGATATAATAATGATGAAGGAAATTCCTCCTAAAATGTTAAGAAAGAGAAAAAAATTTGCCTTTCTGGTGGATGAGCTTAAGAAACATCAGATATATTTTAGATGGGAGGTTCCAGTAGGTTTAACACTGAATTATAAAGGAAGAAAGTATTTTCTCAACACAATTTGTAAAGCACGAGATTTTTATACTAATGTATTAAAGATTGGGAATTCTTTGTTAACAGATGTTAAGTTGAATGGTGAATAGATGGTCGAAAATGTGTAAGATAGAAGAAGGGGAGGGAGAATGTTTAACTTTATTACATATGATTATGGTTAATTTTTGTAAATGATTTATTGTGGATATAAATGTGTAATTTTAGGGGTACTATATGATATATTAAAGGTATAAAGGAATAGGAAGATGGAATATTGTTTAATTTTGGAGGATAGATAGTAAAATTTAGGAATTTGGATTAAATATTATATTTAAGAGATGGATGTAATGTTAATTAGAATGTAATTGTTATAATAGATATATTTTGGATAAGTTATAGGTGTAATTTTAACAATGTTATTTGATATAAGTAAGGTAAAGTGAAGATTTTAATTATTACAATTGATACTTTGGATATTTGTAATATTATTTGTTGTATATATAAATGTTAAAGATGTGAAAAGATGGACTATTGCTTACCCTGAAGGTTGGACAGAAAAATTAAAGAAACTAAGTTGGAAATATGAACTATTTTGAGAGACTGCTAAGGAAGAAAGACATTTTAGAAGAACCCTTGGTGAATATTGGAAGATGGAACGTTGTTTTGATATTGATTGATGAAGGTTGGATATTAAAACTATGTACTTTATTCAAGAATAAATACTAACTCAATCGAAACTTCTGAGAACTCTAGGAGTGGAATGGTCTGATATATAATGGAGTGGAAGAAAAGTATCTTCTTTGTCTTTGGAAGGGAGTGGAGGTTTTAAGGAATGACTATGGATTATGATTTGTGCTAGATTTTAATTTTGTTGTTAGTTTTATACCCTGTACTCGGTTCTCGAAGTCCTGGGGGTGGGGGAGGAAGGGAAGGGAGGGAGGGGCAGAAAATGGATTGATAGTTAATGTACAAAGATGATTGAAGATGTATAATTAATGTAAGATCGGACCTGCCTGGCTACTACTTTAGAATGAAGGGAAAGAAGGAGTAGAAGAGAGAAGGAGGAAAGAGAAGAGGAGGAGGAGGAAAGGAAGGAAGAGGGGAAGAGGGAGAAGAAAGGAGTAGGGAGGAAAGAGGAGAGGATGTAGATAAGAGAGGGGGAGGATGGTTATGGAAAGTAGAAGAAGGTAGAGAAGGAGAGTAAAAGGAAAAGGAAGGGGGTGGTGACCGGGCAGACCCGATTAATTGTATATGATGGTACATTAAATATGTTATTGGATATGTTATTGGATAAGAATGTCAAAATAAAACTTTTTTTATTAATTGAAAATTAATTGAAAAGGCATCCCAGTCACAGAAGTTGCTTCTTGATGGAAGAAGCCCTCTTCATCACATGAGCTTTTAATGTATCAAGTCCATAGAGCTTTTCAAGATTATAGGAGGCCAGCTCACTTATCAACTATAATTGTGCCTTTCACTGAAGGAATTAGCCAAAAAGGATTTCAGGAGAGTATGATTTAGCAAACGGTGCAGAGGCCTTAGGGATGGCTGAATTTTAGGCCTTGTGCACAACCTTTTTTTAGGCCTCTTAGGCCTTGTGCACAGCCTCCCCAGCTTCAGTTTGAAGTTCTTGAAAGACACTTCCATATCATGCAGCCTTTCCTCACCCCCAATCCTTAGCTAACGTGTTTCTCCCCACCCCTCAAAACGAAGCCTTCTTATCTGCCGGATGTCTGGTGATTCAGCTGCAATTGAGCTGACCATGCAATATCAAGTGGGATCTGCCCAGCTCCTATAAACTGTTTTCATCTGCTGGGGGCACACCCCACCCCCTGCAGTCATCCACAGTGGGTAGGGGCTGACAAACAGGATGCCTGGTTTTTATGACCCTTTGAAGTAATGTTTACTCTTCCCTCCCATATCCTCTGTGCAATGAGCAGCAGGTTGGCAGATTGTACAGAGGAGCAATGCTTGTTGATGGGAGAGTATCGTTTTGTTTCAGCCAGTGCACCCCCAGCGCAGTGTTTTAGCTTGTTACATAAGGGACCTGAGAAGACAGAGCATGATTGAAGTCATACTTTTACCTCGCAGATAGCCAGCATCGCTGTGTCTATCTCCATCATCCTACCCTCCTGAATCAGGCAGGCACTGCAGGTAATCCAGAGATGGGTAAGGTCTTATCAGTAAGATAAAAGCAGAAGTTCCCCATCTACTCTATAGGTCAGGTTCTAACAGACTACTAAACCAGTGGTGGGATTTTTTTTTCTACCGGTTCTGTGGGCGTGGCTTGGTGGGCGTGGCATGGCATGGCTTGGTGGGCGTGGCAGGGGGAGGATATTGTAAAATCTCCATTCCCACCCCACTCCAGGGGAAGGATATTGTAAAATCTCCATTCCTTCCCCACTCCAGGGGAAGGTTACTGCAAAATCCCCGTTTCCTCCCGATCAGCTGGGACTCTGGAGGCAGAGAATAGATGGGGCGGGGCCAGTCAGAGGTGGTATTTACCGGTTCTCCGAACTACTCACAATTTCTGCTACCAGTTCTCCAGAACTGGTCAGAACCTGCTGAATACCATCTCTGTACTAAACCCACCACTCTAGCCATCTGGTTCAGCCCACACTGAGGAGGTTTTCAGGAAAGTTTTTCAATCATCCACCTCAACTTTTGCTACAGTAAACTGTTAAGACATCAGCTCTCAGCCTTTCGTTCATGAAGCCGTCTTACGAAGGGTTATGGGGACAGATCAAGTTTATCCTGGGATACTTTGTAGACTACAGGACAGCACATGAAACCAGCTGTCTAGAAGTGCTCTTAGATATTCCTTCTAGAAATACATCAATATTATTTGGAGAGATGGTGAAGAGAGGAAAAGAAAACATAGGCTAATAAAGAGACAGTCAGAAACATTTTGGGAGAAGACTCTTAAGAAAAACAAAGGAAAAAAAACACACACCAAAGGGAGGAATTTGATTTCCCAATCCTGCTTTGGCTATGATTTCTGAAGCTTCCCCTCATTGCAGCTGGCATGGCCTGTCTTCAATAAATGGATTCTGTATATTCAAGACTTAAGAATTTGTATTTCAACTCAGGAACTTTAAAAAGTATTAATTTTTTCTTATAACATATGCTACACTTGCTCAGCGTGGAATAATTAAAGAAATATTCCATTGCCACTTAATTGGGTAATGTCTCATTCTCTTGAAAGATGGAAATAGCTCACCACAAGAACATATTTGAAAGTATCCATTGGACAGATGTTTTTAAAAATGTAAACATACACAAGTGGCCACTCAGAAGTCCTTCGGTTTGGGAGGGATGAAGTCATCTCTGGTTGGGTCTCAGCCACTTGTTAGAGCGGAAGAGGGAAACAATATCTTACAAATGGCTCTAGGAATGTTTTTCATGCCAAATATTTAGGGAGAGGCAGATAGCAATTAAAGCTGATCAGCTTCTAGCTATAAATCAAGCTATAAATCTGATGTACAGAAACCTGCTGAAATTTTCCTAAGGTGTGTCTTATTTCTATTAAAAAAAAAAAGTGTATGGGTGTGTAGAGAATACAGTGTTGAAACTGCCTGTCATGAAGACTCAACTCAGTCTTCAGGTTCTCCTGGGATGCTGAAGCACCTCTTTTTTTCAAGCTATTATCCAATTTTAATTGGAAATACTATAGCCAGATCCTGAAGATGTGGTGGTCTATAGATCCAACAATTCGAATCCCTAGTATAGGTCTCCTATACGTGAGCAGGGGGTTGAACTAGATGACCTCCAAGGTCCCTTCCAACTCTGTTACTGTTAAATGAGCAAAATTCCCAGTCAGCATGGTAGGGAAGAGCTCTGCATAATGGTAGTGTTTATTTTCTGACTCTTCCTTCATACCATAAGCACCAAAGAGACAACACTGCCTAGGTGGAGAAGATGTATCTGACCAGAATGACCTTGAAAAGCTGAGCAAAGTCACCTATAGATAATATTTGGGTACAAGACAACCAGGAATTGGGAAGTTAAAAACAATCTTAGAAGAAAGCAGTGGCAAAATATTTAATATTGCCAACAAAACTATATGGGCACTTACTGAATCCTGAGCCCAATTAAAAGGAGACCTGAATACAGAGTGATTAAATAGCAACTGGCATCTATTAAAATATATAACTAATAACATGTAGAGATGAAGAAGGTGTTCAGTGCTGCCCAGTCCAATCCTTTTACATGAGCATATTCAGCATAGTTCTCTGCCATATGGCACCTATCTGGGAGTGACTCATGTTCTGGCACTGTCTTGTGTGAGCGTTTATGTTTATATTGCAACTCTCATGTAGACACCTGCTTATAGGCTGCTAAAAGAATTACTTCGATGAAGCCCTGAAGGAATGAAATCAACCAGGTGATCCTTCCCCATAGGATGATACATGAAAGTAATGGACTTTGAATCCAAAAGGACAGGAAGAAGATGGCCAACTAGTTACTTAGCTGGATCTCTACTAAGGATGGCTACCCCCACCCCCGGACCTCCTTCCTGGACTGCTGGAACATCTCTCCCGCAGACGGCATACTCCGGTCCAGCGGAACATCTACCTGGTGGATGGGCTGAGACGGTTTACGATCTTTTGTCTGCTAATCCATCAGGATATAAATGGACTTTACATCTTTTTAGGACGGACTGCCTGTTTCTTTTTTCCATCTCTTTTTTCCATCCGTTATCAGACTCCAGAATGACATCCCAGTACAACATCTCGGCTGCCAAATGGGACATAGTCAGCTGATGATTGATTTTATGCGTTATTCGCAACAGGAACTCTTGCGCCTGCGAGGTGCCCCCGCCTCGCAGGAATGGCCCACCACACTATCGAGGGCCGGCCTCTATGACGGGTCTTGGGACCCACAGAGGTGGCATGCTAAAAAGAAGGGTTTATGGGGTTATTAGCAAGGGAATCATAACGGGGTGGGAGGGTAGGCGGGTAATGGGGTAACCCGTCGGGTAGGGGCCAGTTCCTGCACATGCTCATGGCGGTTTTTCTTTATTAGGTCCAGAGGTTAGGGGAGAGTGTGTTCCTATCTGTGAGGTGGTTCTATTGACACGGTAAGTGGGAGAGGCAGATATGGCGGGCGAGGGTCATATCAAGTTTCGGGGCGCGTGCTCGATGTTTGAAAGCAATCACGCGCTCCGACCCCTTGGACTTCACCCGTTTCCCGGATGGTCAGGATCCTCAGAGCCTGGGCCTCCGGTTGATGTTGTGCAATGCTCGGTCCGTGGTGAATAAAGCCCCCCTCGTTTGTGACCTTATACAGGGGTTCGCGGACCTTATGGGCATTACGGAGACCTGGTTGGGCACTGAAGGCGTGCCCTGGTTGAGTTGTGCCCGCGGGTTTCCGTGCATTCCATCAGCCGAGGCCCAGGGTAGGGGTGGGGGTGGCGGTTGTGATTAGAGAGTCTAGAGCCGAGGAGACCACTGTACCTCAGATTGCGGGTGCGAATCCCTCTTTGTGAGATGGGGTCATAGGTGTCAGATGGGTATGCTGATCACGTACCTGGCTCCTTGCTGCGTGACAGCTGCCCTGCCCGAGCTCCTGGAGGTGCTGGCTGGGGTGGCAGTTGAGACCCCCAGACTTTTAGTCATGGGGGACTTTAACTTGCCATCGTCCGGCTCGTCATCGACGGCAGCTCGGGAGTTCATGGCTTCCATGACGGCCTTGGACATGACCCAAGTAGTTGATGGCCCTACTCACATTGGGGGTGGCACCCTGGACCTGGTTTTTCTCTCTGGTCAGTGGTTGAGAGATCTGGACTTAAAGGAATTAGTCATTGAACCTTTGTCATGGTCAGATCACTCTCTTCTTCGCCTGGACTTTCTGACTGCCATCAACCACCGCAGGGAGACGGAGCCGATACGTTGGTTCCGTCCCAGGCGCCTGATGGACCCGGATGGGTTCCGGACGGAGCTTGGGCCATTTCCTGAGGGTCTGGCTCACGGCTCGACTGAGGAACTTGTTGCGGCCTGGGAACAGGCGCGGCGGGGCCTTGGACCGTGTCGTGCCTTTGCGGCCTCTGACCCGGCGCAGGTCCCAACCGGCTCCTTGGTTCTCCGAGGAGCTGAGAGGGATGAAGCGCGGAGAAGGCGCCTGGAGAGTTTTGGAGGTCTAGCCGTTCGAGCTGATCGGACACTAGTGAAGTCCTATACTAGGACTTACCTAGTGGCATTGAGGAAGCGAGGCGTAGCTCGCCTCCTCCTCATTGCATCGGCAGATAACCGCCCGGCCGCCCTGTTTGGGTGACCGCTCCCTCTTACACCAGGGGCGGGATGACCCGTTGCAGGGGCGTGCTGAGGAGTTTAACGGTTATCTATACGATAAAATCGTTCAACCGGGATGGTCTGGACCAAGATTGCAGTGATACGGGCGAGATGCGTGAGGGCGGTCTTGGTGACATTGTGTGGGATGAGTTTGACCCTGTGGCTCCCGAGGACATGGACAGGTTGTTGGGTAGGTTGAATGCCACCACGTGTTTACTGGACCAGTGCCCCTCTTGGCTGGTGCTGGCCACTCGAGAGGTGTCACGAGGCTGGCTCCAGGCGATTCGACCGCTTCTTTGGTGGAGGGTCTCTTCCCGGCCGCCTTGAAAGAGGCGGTGGTGAGGCCCCTCCTTAAGAAGCCGTCCTTGGACCCGGCTGTTTTAGGTAATTACCGTCCGGTCTCCAACCTTCGCTTCACGGCGAAGGTTGTAGAGAGTATGGTGGCATATCAATTTCCCTTGCACCTGGATGAAACTGTCTATCTAGACCCGTTCCAGTCCGGTTTTCGGCCCGGTTACAGCACGGAGACGGCTTTGGTCGCGTTGGTGGATGATCTCTGGAGGGCCAGGGACAGGGTTGCTCCTCTGCCCTGGTCCTATTAGACCTCTCAGCGGCTTTCGATACCATCGACCATGGTATCCTGCTGCGCCGGTTGGAGGGATTGGGAGTGGGAGGCACCGTTTATCGGTGGTTCTCCTCCTATCTCTCCGACCGGTCGCAGTCGGTGTTGACGGGGGGGCAGAGGTCGGCCCGAGGCGCCTCACTTGTGGGGTGCCGCAGGGGTCGATCCTCTCGCCCCTTCTGTTTAACATCTACATGAAGCCGCTGGGTGAGATCATCAGTGGTTTCGGTGTGAAGTACCAGCTGTATGCGGATGACACCCAGCTGTACTTTTCTACACCGGACCACCCCAACGAAGCTATCAAAGTGCTGTCCCGGTGCCTGGAGGCCGACGGGTCTGGATGGGGAGAAATAGGCTCAAGCTCAATCCTCCAAGACAGAGTGGCTGTGGATGCGGCATCCCAATACAGTCAGCTAAATCCGCGGCTGACCATCGGTGGCGAGTCATTGGCCCCGATGGAAAGGGTCCGCAACTTAGGCGTCCTCCTGGATGAACGGCTGTCTCTAGAAGACCATTTGACGGCCGTCTCCAGGAGAGCGTTCTACCAGGTTCGCCTGGTACGCCAGTTGCGCCTTTCTGGACCGGGATGCCCTATGCACGGTCACCACGCACTCGTGACGTCTCGCCTGGATTACTGTAATGCTCTCTACATGGGGCTCCTTGAAGGGCATCCGGAGGCTACAGTTAGTCCAGAATGCGGCTGCGCTGGTGATAGATGGAGCCCTCGTGGCTCCGTATAACACCATCCTGCGCAGGCTGCACTGGCTACCTGTGGCTTTCGGTGCGCTTCAAGGTTTTGGTAACCACCTTTAAAGCGCTCCATGGCATTGGGCCGGGCTACTTACGGGACCGCCTACTGCTACCGAATATCTCTCACCGACCCGTGCGCTCTCACAGAGAGGGTCTCCTCAGGGTGCCGTCGGCGCGGCAATGTCGTCTGGCGACACCCAGGGGAAGGGCCTTCTCTGTGGGGGCCCCCACCCTCTGGAATGAACTACCCCCCGGACTTCGTCAGCTTTCTGACCTCCGGACCTTCCGCCGCGGGCTTAAAACGTACTTATTTAATTGTGCAGGGCTGAGCTAGATTTTAAATTATTGGTTTTAAATTGGGTTTTATTTGATATTTTAATTCTAAATTTACGGGCTTGTTAGAATCAGTTTTTTAATTGTTTTATATTGTATTTATATGTCTTTTAAATGCCTGTACACCGCCCTGAGTCCTTCGGGAGATAGGGCGGTATATAAATTTGAATAAATAAATAAATAAATAAAAAGTTCTCAATGGAACATCATTAGATTTTTTGAAAGAAATATATTAGCATTGGTCATATTGATAATATTTAAATCATCTCTGGTCCCCTCAGTACTAGATAACTTTTGCCAAGTATCCAAAAGTCATGTACTGGAAATAAAAGATGATACGTGCATATTTTGATTTTTAATAATAATTGTACTGAAGATTGCAGTAGTACAAGAAAAACTAATACAAACTACAAAAAAACAAAATGAAATAAAAAAATGAAATGTGCAGAGAGAGAAAAAGAAAAAAATAGAACAGAAAACAGTGAAAGTGTAACAGTGAAAGTATAACAAAGAAAAAGAAAAAATAGTGTATAAAGAAAGACTTCCCCATCACAAAAGTATAAACAATTTTAAGAATTTATCACCTTCTCTTAAAATACAGCAGATAATCTCTTCATTCCGTATCTTATCTATGAACAGATGCTTCAAACCTCCTCATTCAACAAAAATCCATGAAGGATGATCAGAAATAAGAATTTATTTATTTATTTATTTATTTAATCATATTTATATACCGCCCTATCTCCCAAGGGACTCAGGGCGGTTTACAGGCACTAAAAACAGATAAATAGAATATAAATACAATATAAAACATTTAAAAAACTTATTCTAAAGCCCGTCCAATTAAAAATAGAAATAAAACCCAATTTAAAACCCAAAATTTAAAATCTAGCTCAGTCCTGCACAATTAAATAAGTATGTTTTAAGCCCGCGGCGGAAGGTCCGAAGGTCCGAAAGCTGACGAAGTCCGGGGGGTAGATCGTTCCAGAGGGTGGGAGCCCCCACAGAGAAGGCCCTTCCCCTGGGCGCCGCCAGACGACATTGCCTCGCTGACGGCACCCTGAGGAGACCCTCTCTGTGAGAGCGCACGGGACGGTGGGAGGTATTCGGTCGCAGTAGGCGGTCCCGTAAATAACCCGGCCCAATGCCATGGAGCGCTTTAAAGGTGGTCACCAAAACCTTGAAGCGCACCCGGAAGGCCACAGGAAGCCAGTGCAGTCTGCGCAGGATAGGTGTCATATGGGAGCCACGAGGGGCTCCATCTATCACCCGCATTCTGGACTAACTGTAGCCTCCGCTGCTGCATTCTGGACTAACTGTAGCCTCCGGATGCCCCTCAAGGGGAGCCCCATGTAGAGAGCATTGCAGTAATCCAGGCGAGACGTCACGAGTGCGTGAGTAACCGTGGATAGGGCATCCCGGTCCAGAAAGGGGCGCAACTGGCGTACCAGGCGAACCTGGTAGAACGCTCTCCTGGAGACGGCCGTCAAATGCTCTTCTAGAGACAGCCGTTCATCCAGGAGGACGCCTAAGTTGCGGACCCTCTCCATCGGGGCCAATGACTCGCCGCCGATGTTCAGCCGCGGATTTAGCTGACTGTACCGGGATGCCGGCATCCACAGCCACTCTGTCTTGGCGGGATTGAGCTTGAGCCTGTTTCTCCCCATCCAGACCCATACGGCCTCCAGACACCGGGACAGCACTTCGATAGCTTCGTTGGGGTGGTTCGGTGTAGAAAAGTACAGCTGAGTATCATCCGCATACAGCTGATACTTCACACCGAAACCACTGATGATCTCACCCAGCGGTTTCATGTAGATGTTAAACAGAAGGGGCGAGAGAATCGACCCCTGCGGCACCCACAAGTGAGGCGCCTCGGGGACGACCTCTGCCCCCCTGTCAACACCGACTGCGACCGGTCAGAGAGATAGGAGGAGGCGGCCGGGAAGACACCCTCCACCAAAGAAGCGATCGTAATCGCCTGGAGCCAGCCTCGTGTCACCTCCCGAGTGGCCAGCACCAGCCAGGAGGGGCACGGGTCCAGTAAACACGTGGTGGCATTCAACCTACCCAGCAACCTGTCCATGTCCTCGGGAGCCACAGGGTCAAACTCATCCCAAATAATGTCGCCAAGACCACCCTCGAGCGTCTCACCCGCATCACCGCAATCTTGATCCAGACCATCCCGAAGCTGAACGATTTTATCGTATAGATAACCGTTAAACTCCTCAGCCCGTCCCTGCAACGGGTCATCCCGCTCCCCCGATGAAGGAGGGAGCGAGTCACCCGAAACAGGGCGGCCGGGCGGTTATCTGCCGATGCAATGAGGGAGGAGGCGTAGCTACGCCTCGCTTCCCTCAATGCCACTAGGTAAGTCCTAGTATAGGACTTCACTAGTGTCCGATCAGCTTCCGAACGGCTAGACCTCCAGGAACTCTCTAGGCGTCTTCTCCGGCGCTTCATCCCCCTCAGCTCCTCGGAGAACCAGACATCAGTTTTAACTTTGATCAAATAAATCCACTTTATATTCCTTCCTTTTATTTTTTTAACAGTCTTTATCTTTAATCCCTTCAAACCATGTCCTAGACTTTGTTAACTTTTCATTTTCTCTTTGTCCCTGCTCACAAATTCTTTAGAATTTTGAAAAGTCTCTTCTGTAAATCCAGTAGGACAGGAGAGTCATCAAAATCATTCTTTTGGTTTGCCTTTTGTGTATCCCTTGTAATTATTAAGACATTAGCTGGTTTCATTTGCAAATCCAGTATAGTATCTTTTTCCGTATTATTCTTACAGTTTGTCATTTTTGAATCCACTTTCAGATTGGTCTCAATCTTATCCAGTAAAACTTGTTCCTCTTCCATAACATCCTTTAAACATAGTTTATCTATAGAGGCAGATGTTCCTAAAATTAATTTCTGGGTCTGGTATTCAAAAATATCCTCCAACACATCCCATATTAAAGTATTTTGCTCCATTCTGCGTAAGACAAGTTAAATATTCTTCCTCTTTAATTGTAATCTTTATTTCCTTTTGGTTTCCTGTACTGTCCTAGGTTCAAATTGTTCTATCATGTCTTCATTAAAGAAGTCAAAACCACAGCCTTTTCCAAAGTTAGCCAGAGAGGTTTGGCTGGCCAGAAAAACCGTATGTGGTCACCAATTTCACCGCAATGCCTCCTCTACTCCTTTAGAGATGTGTAATTCTCCATGTCCCCATCGGACGTCCTCAGCATGTACATACTTTGAATGAGTGTAAGTCTGAATTGCACTGTCAATATATAAAACTAGAGTTCAGCAGTCTGCAAGCTTTTGCTCACTAGCTTCTTTCAGGACACTGTGAAGTTAGAATTTCTATAGAAACACTTTTAAAAGCTCTACTACCAACTGGCAGTTTCTGGAACAGAAATAGGAATAGGTGGCTTGTATAATACATGCCTTATTACTTTCTTTTTAAAATTGGTGCTACTAAAGTAAAATTCAAATTAAGTCTCTTGAGACAGGTTTTTAGTTATGTCTTGTTCACCATGTTAACCTACTATCCTGTCTAAGAAGAAAGTTTTAAAATGCACCTGATTATCAGTGCTTCCATTAGGAAATCCATTTCATCCTGCTCTGAGGAGATTTCTGGCAATGTCTGTTGAAATGAAAAGGAAAAACATGAATCCATTGCAAAGGAAGATTACTAGCAGGACAAAATGGGATTGCAGAACTCTTGTTTATTAAAACAACACTTCAGTTGTCTTTAATTTTTACACTACTTCTCACCCTGAAAACTAACAAAATTGAAACCCAATTGAAACCCAATGGCTTGAATAAATCACTTAAAACAAATCCCCAAAACATGATTATAGAATTGATGTCAACCAAGTGCCTCTGATATGGAAGATATAACACATAGAGATACTCATTATCTGCCACCATTTACCTTCCAATTCAGAGCATAGCAGTACAAATATAGGAGATTGTTTGAGTAATTAAAGGGAAAAACCAAGCTGAGTGGGAATAGAGAGGCTCTTTTGGTGATGCAATCCTGATTTGGAAATGTCCTCTTTAAAAAATTCATTGGCATTACTTTTTATATCTTTTTGATGCCAGGCTAAGCATGCCCTGCTTATCCATACTTCTTTTTATCAAATAGTTTCATCAGTTTCAATTGCTTCTGTTCTTTTAACTATTTAGAAAAGTGCCTATTGCTTTTTGGTGCTTTGGTTCTTTGTAAAATGTTCAGATTGTTTCCCTATCAGGGCAACCTGGTCTACCCAAATATGGGGCAAAGCACACTGCTTCTGCTTTGCTTTTCAGCCCCAATCCAGCAGCCTTTTGCAACAAACTATTCTGAGTTAAATTTATATTTACCGACAAAAAAATAAAGGGAGACTAGTATAGATCTATTTCAAGCTATTTAGTTCTCATCAGCTAGCCATGCCCTTCCGGGATTTGAACCCAGGCTGCTTGCATATTAGGTACATGTATTAACCTCCATGCCACAGGCTCTCCTTGCTTTGTTGATTGTACCAGGGAGGAGATTAAGTATATTTTCTATCAGGGCAACCTGGTCTACCCAAATACAGAGCGGAGCATACTGCTTCCTCATTGCCTTTCAGGCCCTGCTGAAAGCTGCTCAGATGTTTGTCATAATGGCACAACAGATAACATTTCAGAAATAAAGAAAACGAAAAGAATGTAAAAGTCATTAGTTGTGATGATAGGTAGTACTGTCTAGCTAATTGTGATTAATCTTGAAAAAAACTAAGCAGGATCAGATATGGATAAGACATTCTCTATGAAATCTGATGACTAAAGGCTACATTAGAAAGTTTTGAAAAATCCCAGAAGGCAGCAATAGATACCTAACAACATGGTTGTGTCCATGAAGTTATCAAGAGTCAAACTCAGCTAACATTAGCTGAAGACACTGACCTTGATAGCAACCTGTAGAGGACTGGAATCTCCTGTGATTCCTACCACTGTTCCTTTGTAAACTTCACCAAATGCCCCATGTCCAAGTTCCCTAAAGGGAGGGAGAAAACAAAAACACACATTCACTTACTTTGGATGCCAAGAAAACACTTTTGACTACAAAAAGTTTAAAGATCGAGGAATCATTGGAAATGTGCATTATATTAGGTTCATTATATATACACAATGAAACATGCATGCAGATAGAAGTACTGCAGCTTTTCATTAGCATTTTCCCACAAAACAATTGTTTGGATTTAGAACTCTCTAACTGAACTCAGGCTTTCTTTCCTGCACTACAATTATAAGCGTGTGTCCAAATGCTAGGAAGAACACAGTGCAGCTAAATCTTACTGAAGTAGAGAAATATTCTTTCGTGGAATCTCTTTAAGTTCACTGAGCGTGGCCGTCTTTCCTGCAAAACTGTAGTTGGGGTTATAATCTGTCATGATGGTAGAAGTACGGATTTTGCTTAGGTTATAATCTGGATTCTGCAGGTGGGCTCTGGTTCCTTCCAGCATCTTTTTCTTTCGATGATAAACTGAAAAGAAAACATGAATGAGAATCTGACAAGAAAAGAGAAGAAATTAAACCATGTGAACAACAGATACAATGACATTCCAGAACGCCTGTGTCAAATTTTTTAGACTTACTTCTCTTTGTTAATATTTTTAATTTTTGTTACTATATTTTCTGCAGAATTACAAGTTAGCTTTTTTAACTGATCAGGACACATAGAAACATTTTTAGACTGTGACCTGGTCAAGAGCAGATACAGTCATATGGGTGAAACGAATAACCCAATTCCAATTCCACAGCAAACTGTGGATTCATGGTTGCTTAAGAAATTGATATAATACAGTACAATGGCCAGCTTCAAAATACAAGCCTTTTTCTCTCAGGGGAAGAAAAAATTCAGGAAAATAAAAAAAATGTACTCAACATTTAGTCTTTGCAAACACAACTCTCAAGGGTGACTTAAAAGGGGACTGTGAAGCAGATGGTGGATTAAATATACCACACAGAAATACCTACATGGCTGCAAATGGAGTTAAGCATTAAGTAGCGCCTTTCACATAGAAGAAAAGCATGTTTGCTTATTTAATCAGAAAGTTCTTCTAAAACAGTTGCCTAGGCTTGAAAGCCAAAGATGAGATTTTAACTACAAATGGACTGAATTATTTCCCTTACTCATCAAAAAAAGACCATAAGATGAAAAACTCATCAGTGTGAAACGTACAAAGACAGAGAGAAAGAGACACAGACACAAATATTATATACCACAGCTATTGTCTTACTGAAGTCCATGTCCACTGAAATGTTGAATCTCTTTGGATTAGCTGGCAAATCAAGCCATGTTTCCCCACATGGTTTTGAATGACATTCATTCCAAATGGAAAAATAAAGTATCACCTTGATTCACTGGACATTTTATAGTATTAAAATAAAAAATAAGGCAATTCTTTATCATCCACTGCATGATGCAATGAATAACACCTCCTGGATCCAAATCAAAATGCATAGGATACGAAGCCAACTATTTTGGCATATAAAACAGGAAATCCCATTCGCATCATCTCTTATAATGAAAATGTAGCAATTACAAAGTAAATAACTAGCCATTTTCTGTCCTTCCATGATTCTTAACATAGTTCTTTAAATAGCCAACTCAGTTGGCTAATGTTACAACTGTGGACAAATCAGGAAACTTCACATGCTTTCAATTATTCTACTCCCTTGTTTCATATGAAAAGTTTAATATATAAATCCATGCACATCTTTCCTCAATCAGTTTAGTGTTTTTAGGAATTCTTTTTCCGTGATTTATTTTTTCAAATCAAGTAGTTCAATGAGACTGCTGCTCCGTGTGACAAAAGCAAGCTGATCATGCTTCTTTGAAGTGTTCACCTCCATTGTGGTTCTGATGGATCTCTGAACAAACTTTTCAAGAAGCCACAGCAATTTGCACAGGAAGGAAAAAATCTACAAAATTGCCCCATACTCCAGCTCTCATCCTCCAACACAGGGGTCTCCAACCTTGGTCCCTTTAAGACTTAAGCTTTGCTGGCTGAGGGACTCTGGGAGTTGAAGTCCACAAGTCTTAAAGGGACCAAGGTTGGAGACTCGTGCTCCAACACAAACAAAACATTATTAAGGACTAATCGGGATCCAAAGCACTCTTTTACAGACCGTCTCTAATTTTTCAACCTTCCTTCCCAAGATCCTACCTAAATCCTTGAAAAGATGTGAACACGTGAATTCAGATGTGCACAAAACTTAGCAGAATGCAACTTACCAATTGATAGGCTACCACAAGTGAGAATCATAACAAGCACCACAATCACAGAAATCACGGTCAAGAGGAATGGGAGAGGCAAGTGCTCTTCTGGAATCGGTTCCCGGATAACTAGACAAAACATGAGATGTAAGAATTTAGATTTCAAGTTTAGGGCTTTAAACAGGATTTCTTAAAAAGCCCAAGCACTGGATTAGAGCAAGAGTCGAGGCCATCAATTCCTTTCCACCCTAACATCTAAGAAGAAGTTCATAAACAGAATGTGGCCAATTCCTTGTGATAGAAAACTGAAAGGAGAAAGACTGGGGGCAAAAATGTGTTCCCAAATTACTAGGTATAATGTAGAGAAAAAGGATGGGCTATAGATGAATTAACAATAGTATAAATAAATTTATAAATTAATTATAATAAATAATTATTTATTATGCTATATTATTTTATAATAAATTAATGAAATTGGGTTTGTCTACTTTAGGGAAAAGAAGGACTAGGGGTGACATGATAGCAGTGTTCCAATATCGGAGGGGCCGTCACACAGAAGAGGGGGTCAACTTATTTTCCAAAGCACCAGAAAGGAAGAAATTAATCAAGGAGAGAAGCAGAAATTTCCTGACAGTGAGAACAATTGACCAGTGGAATAGCTTGCCTTCAGAAGTTGTGGATGCTCCATTACTGGAAGTTTTTAAGAAAAGACTTATCTGAAGTGGTATAAGATCATCTGCTTGAATACAGAATTGGACTAGAAGACCTCTAAGGTCCCTTTCAACTGGCAGGGCTGGCAAGAAAGGGGGTGGGAAGGGAATATTACAGCAGGGCATCTGGTGAGTCCTGCAAAATAAAGCAGATGAGCTTCCAGGAGGTGTTGGTCTACCCAAGTATCAAAATTTGCCTCTTTCATTAAAAGCAGTGACTGGTTGCCTTTTTCCTGCTGGCAGGTGATACTACAAGAGTTCAATAATTTCTTCCCTTAAATCAGGGGTCGGCAAACTTAAACACTCAAAGGGCCACAAAGATCCTAACCTGAAGCCTCCATTCCATTCTGGAGCTGACTGGAAGTCTGGTTCCCCCATCATAGTCTCCTGCTAGTTCGGCACCCTTTTTCCTCTGTTGACCGGAAGTCAGTTACCCCATCATAGAGTCTCCTCCTAGCACAGCATCCTTTTTTCTCTACCTGTCCTAACCGAAAACCCTATCAATTGTGGAGCCAACTAGCAACAGGGAGCCACAGCAGGGGGATGAGAGAGCCACATGTGGCTCCAGAGTCGTGGGTTGCTGACCCCTGCCTTAAATGTTCCAGATTAAAGCTTTAAGGAGAACACTAAAAGGTATCCTGGTTGCAAGGAATCACATTCTCTCTCAGTCTTATTCACCTCACAAGGTTTGTTTTTGTGCGGAAAATAGGAAGGTGTGCTGGATATGTTCACTGCCTTGAGTTATTTGTAAAAATACTAAAGATGGGTTATAAATAAAAACACAGTCATTTGTTGAGATAACTTTCCATTTAAATTAAATTAATTGATAATAAATAAACACATACAACAAAACATAAGTAAAACAAAATGAATAGTTTAGTGCATAATTTTAGAGGCATTCCTTAAGGAAAAGGATGACTGGTCATTGCTTTTTTGATCTGATCCTAGTGAAGCTTGAGAAAATAGAACAGAAAAAAAGAACATTTTATTTGCAAACCCTTTTTCATATTTTACCTGTGCAGGAAACGTTGTCATTAGCCAAGATGGCCCCTGCTGAACAAATACAGACAGGTAGGTAACTGCCAGGCTCTTGTTTGCAGATACCTGATTGACAATGGCTGCAATTCACATAGACTTCAATGACTACTTCACCGTGACTTTCCATAACTAAAGGAGGAAAAGAAGGAAAGGATGGAAATTATAGTTCAAATGTTTCTGAAAAGCACATCTCTAAAAAGGGGTACAGGTGTATTATGCTAAGGAAATGAGGGACATTTCCTCAGTAGATCTTCTATCTGTATATTTTTTCCAATTGTAAGTATCTTTTGTCGACTATGTGATAAATAATAGGCGCACATCTTGAAGGCTACAGGTTAATATTTTTTCAGTGCAGAACTAACAACTATGATACGCAAACACATTTGCTTCGATTACTGACTATATAAGCTATCAATTAGTAGAATAGACTGCCACATGGTGGAGTGAGTACTCTTTATTTAAAAATTGTCAAACAGGGAGCAGTTGGTCATCTGTCACAGATGCTTTAGTATAATGTTGTCCAACCTCAACATCGTAAACATGTATGAATTTCAGCTCCCAGAATTCCTTAGCCAACATGCCATACTGCCTTTCCGCGATTTCAACAGGGGAAAAAAAGCTTGTGGCCTCTTAAATATAAACATATTAATTACAGCAGTAAGTTTCATTAACTGAAGAGCATTCTAAAGTACCATAGACTCTAAATGAAAAAAAAAATTATGCCATACACAAATCTTTTAGTCATTAAGTATGGAATTCTATCTTATTTTTATTAAATTTTAAAAATGTATTTTTTCAACCTGGGAAAATATATTTACTATGGAAAATAATTCCAATTCTGGAATATTCATGCATGCCAGCACTTCCTGCCATCAGACCTGCCACATTGGCACAAAGCTGCATAAGCAGCTTCTGGGGTGACTGAATTTGAGCTTCAAGCATCCTGCGACATATTAATGTATCAGAACAACGGAAAGCATTTTTAATCTGTTTGGATAATGCCATCAAAAATAATTCCATTATATTGATATAGGTAGAGTTCACAGATAAATGCCATCATTCTTATGTGGTATTGAATCTCTATGCTTCCCCTAATCTCCATAATCCTCCCTTTGTCCTAAGAGTTGATGCAAAAAGAACATGTGAATAGATCAATATACTTGAGGAACAAGATAAATGATAAGGTATGTCTCACTGTGGGACTATATCGGACCTGCCAGAGGGCTCAAGAAGATCTCCCCAATTGGATTCACAAAGGATTCACCATGCTGCCCATCAGCTGTAATGTCATCTGTTTCAGAAGCATGTCCACCTACAAAAAGAACAAAGAGACATATTTAGCAGGCTACAGGGATCCATAGTTTGTCTAGCTGTCAAGTGATCCAAACTAAAATCTTTAAATTTCAATCTTAGAATCTTTGTACTGAGATCACACTGCTGGTTTTTTTCTCCTGAAATTTGCTGAAAATGGTTCTTATTCTATGGTTCAGAATAGATTTTAGTAGAATGTTGTCTCTTCATTCTAAATGTACTATTTGAGTTCTTGGACAAATATGTGAATACATATTTAGATTTGCTACACCCTCAATTGTTCATGGACTCGATTTTCTCAAATGATAAAACATTACTGGGAATATCAGAAATTTTTTATCAGAAACAGTTTATCAGAAATGAAAAAGACATTGGCTATGAATGCAAGTATACACTATTTACTTTGACACTATCAATGATGAGAATTAAATGTGTACAGATAGATAATATTATATAGGTTGATAAGAGAAAATGAAATCATGTTTTCTAGATATAACATTTTCCATTTCTTTTTACCGTGGAGGTCCTGGACATGGAGCAACACAATAATTTTGGAACAAAAGGAAGGTTCGACTTGATATAAACTAAGCTGTATACCTTTGTAGCCTCCTCCTCCACCACCAGATGTACAAGCTCCTCCTCCACCACCAAAACCACCAGAAGTGGCCCACTGGAGTTTCTCTAATGCTTGTTGGCAGGCCTCACCACCTTCTCCACCTTCCAGAAGTGATTTTCCAGCCCAGGGAAACTGGGTAATATCTTCCCAACCACCACCTCCACCTGTACAATGTGAAGAGAAAAATAATGATATTCACAGATAGAAATTGCACATCAGTTAGAACTCACAAATTGATACAAATATATATACTCTAAAAGCAAAGTAATAAACATTAATGTAAACTTTAATCTATAAATAATCTATAACCTATTTCCAATATTTTGCTATTGTACAATTTCTGTCCCATAAATTATGGGGTTCCATTTGTTGGAGAACTACCAGCCAGGCAAGAAGGAGGGACCAAGTGGGGAATTAGCCTTGAGTCCTTGTGCAGCTGCAGGAGACCTAGGGCTGACCTCTCCTAAGTTCCATGGGGCCTTCTCTGTCCCAAGAGAAGTCGGCAATTTAGGGAGAGTCTTGTATTATAGGTAGAATATAATATAATAATCAAATGAACCTTTCATATGTGGATCAGGTTGCTTGCACCTGATACCATCACAGGAATGAAAAAAATATAGTTTACATTTCTATAATGTTCTCTCTCTCTCTCTCTCTCTCACACACACACACACACACACACACACACACACCCCTATCACATACATTATATATATTATAGAAATGTAAACTATATTGTGTGTGTGTGTGTGAGAGAGAGAGAGAGAGAGAAAGAGAGAGATGTATATAATTATTTTAAACTTAGTTTTCCAAATCTTACCCAACTTATTTATTTCCATGCCTAAAATTTTCATGGATTACCTGTATAGTCCATGAAACTTTTAGATATGGCTATTGTTCCTTAGGGCTACTACATCTAGGCTGCAAATATCTGAATGACCACTAAGGGCACTAAAAAGTGTTTTTTATTTGATATCTATATATCAGGGGTGAAATCTGAAGTGGTTTACTACCAGTTCACTGGATGTGTATGCACGCTGCGTGCCAAATGTGCACTGTGTGCCGAATGTGCGCTGTGCGCACGCATGCACAGTGCACACCATGCACCAAATGCATGGGTGGGGGGAAGCAGGGATTTTTGCTACCGGTTCTCTGAACCACCCACTGCCATTGCTACCGGATCAGCCGATTCGGTCCGAACCGGGTGTATCTCACCTCTGCTGTATATGTCTGATATCTGTCTGATGCCATTGCACAATCAATTGGTTTTTATCATATAGCTATAATGGGCCTAATTGTTCCTTTAATTTCCAGTGACAAACACCAACAATCATGAAGATTGCCAAGCATCCAAATGGTCCATTCCTTGAATCTACTTCCAAAAGTCCAAGAACATTTTTTAAAGCTTAATTCCTGTTTTGGACAACTGCTGTTATGCTGGTCAAGGTCAATCATCTTTCCCCAGTGTTACAAGCCTCAGAAAATCCCAATATAGCAAGCTAAACTGCACATTACCAAGGATAATAAAGTACAGGGAAATAAACATAACTTTAAGAAGTTATTTTTCTAAGTTTCCTTGCAATCTAATGTGAGGAATTTTCAGACAGAGAAGGAAGAGTTCATCTCTAGTTCCTTGTGTGCTGTGATGGCCCCTGGATATTTTCTTTCTCACACAAAGCTAAAGAAATGCTTTCTTTGGTGCAGAAGGAAGCTTTTTTCTAAGTTTAATTGCCCAGGGAGGAGAGAAATTTTCAGGACAGTGGCGAAGAACAGAAAAATTGGGTGAGTATATCAATGCTCTGAAAAAGAATTTCACACATGGAGAACAATCAATGCCTTGGACTTCATCTGGAAAATCTTCTCCTATGCATTACATTCAGGGGTAACTGAGCCAGTCATTCTCTCTTGACCCAACCTACTTCACAGGGTCTTCCTGTGGGGCAAAAATTAGGAGTATACTAATACTCCTAATTAGGAGTATACTAAGGATACCACCTTAGCTTCCTGCAGTATAAAGAACATAGGACATATTTTCGGCTAAGAACAGCTAAAACACCAGGATTTTCACAAACAAAGAATGACAAACTGGAAGCCTTCATGGGCACCCACAAACACAAGAGTTGGCAACCAATCTGGGAAAAGAGCTGGAAATAATGCCAAGAGGAAATTTCAAAGTGATATAGAAAGGACCATGACAATAAAAAGAACTCACGAGCATCTTAAAGACTACTAAGCATACCTATTCTTGCAAAAGCTTTCAGGTTATGAAAAATATTGATTCAGCATGCATGTAGTTGCACATATTGTAACTCTCAATAAATCTTAAGCCTTAATACAGCATACTTCAAATGCTTCTTTTTTTTTATAAAAGTTTTTATTTTTCCATAACAACAACAAAAACAGCAACATTCTCATCAAACAATTACAATGTGCTGAAGGGGTGTTTATATATCTTCTTATACAATACATATCTTATATTGTCTTTTCTAACAAATCTTTTCTTCTAACCAATGGTAAAATAAATTCCATATTTCATAGTATTGCTTATCTTCTTGATCTCTAATTTCAAATGTCAATTTACTCATCTCCGCACATTCCATCATCTTCCTAATTATTTCGTCTTGCAAAGGTAATTTCTCATTTTTCAAGTTTTTAGCAAACACAATCCTGGCTGCTGTAATAATATTCACAATCAAATATTTTATATCTCTAGTATATATCTCAGGAATCATACTTCAAGTGCTTAACATTCAGTCTGTTCTCTTTGTGTTCACTTAAGTTTTTCAAGAGAGGCCCTGCCTGAGGTGACAATAAGTTCTAACTGGCCTAAGTCTGCATCTATAAATGTAAAATTAGCATACGGTATAGAAGTGTCGTGCTAATTCATTTCCTGTGAAGTATCTTCACTTTATATAATTTCAACAGATGTTGTTTGCTCAGCTGCTGGCCCCTTATCAAGAGCAGATCCTCACCTGCTGCTCCAGTTCTTCCACTGACCCCAGGTATTGCCGAGCTGTTCACATACTGTTCCAAGAACGCATCGTCCAGGGAGCTCTCCTGCGCCTTCAGATAAGCCTTTCCTCCACCCCCTGCCGCAACAAGCAAAGGTTCAAAAGCTCCATCCTTCTGCTGCTCAAGAAATCACACACACACATACACACACACACAAACACAAGGAAACATTAAGGAAACATCGAAGGTTCAAAGTCAAGCACCAAACAAAACCAAAACCCCAAACAGAAATAAAAACTCTGACTGGAATAGATGACATTCTTTGGCCCGGGAGGCAAGCATCGTTGCCAGTAACTCTTGAACTGTCTTATGCCTGCCTTCAAAATCAGGAGGGCCGAGTCATGTAGTTTCAAGCTTTCTAGAGCAAAGTTTAGGAAGGATTAGGAAAAGCGATGGTCTCTCAGCTGTTGTGGGACCAACAATTGTCTGATCTGGCTTAAAATATTATCTCTGTCTAAGGAACTCTAACAGCATTAAAGACACCAAAGTTCCATACTGAACATCTATGGAGATTCTCAGTCATCCAGGTCATGGTTGTCCCAAAGGTGCTTTTTATTCAAGAGGCAACTGGACTTTCTTTTTTTTCTTTGAAGTCCTTTCCACAGTTCCAAGAAGGCTCCGTATCCATGTGCACCACTCAGGTGACCCTGATGACACAGATAAACCTCCAGGTGGCCTTAATGCAGGGGTGAAATGCTCCTGGTTTGGACTGGATTGCCCAATCTGGTAGCGATGGCGTTAGGTGATTCGGAGAACCGGTAGAAAAAATCCTTGTTTCCCCCCCCCCCACTGCCCACTCCCAGCTGAGCTGCGCGATCATCAGAGATTTTTTTTTTTACTTTTAAAAGCATTTTTTCTTCGGCTGAAAAAATGCTTTAAAAGCATTTTTCTTGGCTGAAAAATGCTTTAAAACTCCTCTGGCGATCCCAGCTGAATGCCTGATTATCAGAGGCTTTTAAAAGCATTTTTTCTACAACCTCTTTGGCCAAAGAGGTTGTAAAAAAATGCTTTTAAAAGGCTCCTCTGGCGATCCCAGCTGAATTGCCTGATTATCAGAGGCTTTTAAAAGCATTTTTTACAACCTCTTCAGCTGAAGAGGTTGTAGAAAAAATGCTTTTAAAAGTTAAAAAAAAAAGTTGGCTACACCCACCCAGTCACATTACCCCACCACCAAGCCACGTGCACAGAACCAGTAGTAACAAATTTTACATTTCACCCCTGCCTTAATGACTCGCTAAAAAAATTAAAATGACCAGTTGTCTACAAGGAGTATAAATCCTTCCATTTAGTCTGAGCTGAAGAAGTTTCTTGGATGAGAAGCAAAATGTCTTCAAAGAGTCCAGTTGCCTCTTGAAAAAAACAACAACATTTTTGGGACTTCCATATTGAACATTCCTCAGCGTTTTCAGCAAACCACCCCAGAAATCTTTGAAGGAAACCTTGCCAATGAAACTGGTATGCTACCAATTGCCCTCTATTCTTTTGAACAGCAATGGTAATGATTCAAACCATTCAGAATAATTCAGAAGAGAAGGACAAAAAGGAAAAGGGCAGGAACAGACACAATGTTAATGCAGGGGTCATTCATAATTCAAATGGTCATGGGCTGTTTTAGGACTGCATGGTGGAGGTTTCAATCCGGGGCCATATCATTTATCAGCCGCTAAGCATTTCAGCAATGAACACTTTGATAACCCCCTGTTGCAATGACTCTCTCCATTGCCTGGAGCTCCATCATGTTTGTACCACTTATGCTTAAATATTCTCCAGATGCTTCAACTGGCCCTTAAATATTGCTACCTGTAGCTAGCTATTGCTAAATAATTGCTAGTGATCCTTAGTAACTGCTTGCAAAAGATCATGGACACTTACTCGAAACACATAGGTGGCTCCTCCGCCCCCGCCCCCTCCTCCAGCCCATTCGGTCAGTCCCTTCGCTTTTTTGTATTCTTCTTCAATTTCTGAGGATTCCCCCAGGCAAATCTGCTTAGTGTGATGGTTAATCTGAAAGAACAGCAGGGGAAAAAAGAATTAAAATCTGAAGAACATTTTTATTTAAATACACAGGCAAATGAAAATATTTCTCCGTGAACCTTTGATTTATTTGGTTAATAGATTTAGATTTTCCCCTTATTCCAGGAGCTCAATGAAATAGTTCTGGAAGTCATTTTTTAGTTGTATCATAATGCGATGCTGAGCAATGATTAACTGTGGATGGAAACCTAAGGTAGACAAAGTAGGGGAAATCCCCAATTGGGGTTAAAGTGCTAAGAATTACTTGTGAATGTAGCTGGAAGACTGAGCATGCCACCTGACCCAAATCAACCAATGAGCTTCAGTGACTGTATATGAACCTGAACCTAGGTTTCATCAGAACTGATCCAACATGTTAATTATAGCAATCTGAATTCTTCTAAAACAGAGTTTCCCCAAACTTTCCGGCTTTGCGGACTGGTGGGGAGGGGGGCAGAGGGGATAGTTCTGCACAAGCAGCAAGTGCAGGCACGTAGCTCCATTTGTGTGAGCGGTGGGCATGTGAACCGCCGCTCATGCAAATGGAGCACATGCAGACATGGTCACCTACTACTTGTGCAAATGGGATGCATGTGTGTGCTCGCCCGCCGCTTCCACGGCCCAGTTTCAAACAGCTCAGGCCCAGTAGCAGGCCACGGTCTGGGGGTTAGGGACCCCTGTTCCAAAATTATATTAATCCAGTGGTGAAATCCAATTTTTTTTACTACTGGTTCTGTGGGCGTGACTTGGTGGGCGTGGCAGGGGAAGGATACTGCAAAATCTCCATTCCTATCCCATTCCAGGGGAAGGATACTGCAAAATCCCCATTCCCTCTCTACTACGGGGGGGAAGGATATTGCAAAATCTCCATTCCCACCCCAATCTGGGGCCAGCCAGAGGTAGTATTTGCCAGTTCTCCAAACTGCTCAAAATTTCCGCTACCGGTTTTCCAGAACATGTCAGAACCTGCTGGATTTCACCCCTAACATAAGATAACATAATAACAGAGTTGGAAGGGACCTTGGGGTCTTCTAGTCCAACCCACTGCCCAGGCAGGAAACCCTACACCATTTCAGACAGATGGCTATCCAACATTTTCTTAAAAATTTCCAGTGTTGGAGCATTTACAACTTCTGCAGGCAAATTGTTCCACTTATTGATTGTTCTAATTGTCAGGAAATTTCTCCTTAGTTCTAAGTTGCTTCTCTCCTTGATTAGTTTCCACCCATTGCTTCTTGTTCTAGCCTCAAATGCTTTGGAGAACAGCCCAACTCCCACTTCTCTGTGGCAACCCCTGAGATATTGGAACACTGCTATCATGTCTCCCCTAGTCCTTCTTTTTATTAAACTAGACATACCCAGTTCCTGCAACTGTTCTTCATATGTTTTAGCCTCCAGTCCCCTAATCATCTTTGTTGTTCTTCTCTGCATTCTTTCTAGAGTCTCAACATCTTTTTTACGTCATGGCGACCAAAACTGAATGCAATATTCCAAGTGTGGCCTTACCAAGGCATTATAAAGTGGTATTAACACTTCACATGATCTTGATTCTATCCCTCTGTTTATGCAGCCCAGAACTGTGTTGGCTTTTTTGGCAGCTGCTGCACACTGCTGGCTCATATCTAAATGGTTGTCCACTAGGACTCCAAGATCCCTCTCACAGTTACTACTATTGAGCAAGGTACCACATATATGGTACCTGTGCATTTTGTTTTTTTGTCCTAAATGTAGAACCTTACTTTTTTTACTGTTGAATTTCATTTTGTTAGTTAGCGCCCAATGTTCAAGTCTGTCAAGATCCTTCTGTATCTTGAGCCTATCTTCTGGAGTGTTGGCTATTACTGGCAGCTTGGTGTCATCTGCAAATTTGATGAGTTCCCCATCTATCCCCTTGTCCAAGTCATTGATGAAGATGTTGAAGAGTACTGGGCCTAAAACAGAGCCTTGGAGTACTCCACTGCATACTTCCCTCCATGTGGATGTAGTTCCATTGAGGACTACACGTTGAGTGCGGTTGGTCAGCCAGTTGCGAATCCATCTGGTGGTGGTGCTGTCTAACCCACATTTTTCTACTTTATCTAGTAGTAGGTTATGGTCTACTTAAAGTAGTAATCTGTATTAATCTGCTTCAATATTTGTGATCAATGAATTATAGATTGCATATATTTA
Organism: Ahaetulla prasina; assembly: GCF_028640845.1. NCBI lineage: Eukaryota > Metazoa > Chordata > Lepidosauria > Squamata > Colubridae > Ahaetulla > Ahaetulla prasina. The sequence goes on along the minus strand of NC_080539.1, from coordinate 305,153,084 downwards.
CTACTGCAGAGAATATGCATTTTTTAAAAAACCCTGAACACAGATTGGGCTCGCTTATTCTTCACATTAGGCGAAAATGCCACTTTTGATATTTTCTCTCTTTTGTTTATATAGTAGGACTTTCCCCATCTCTCAAATGTATCAGTTACAATTGTTTAAAATACATCCAGAGCTGATCAATATTAGATTTCAAAATAGCCTACAGGTTCAGCAAAAAAGACATTGATTGGAAACTCAACAAAAAGAATGACAAAACTTCAAGCTAAGCAAAAAAAACCCACCACCCTCTCTTTGCAATCCTTTGTGTTCTATTTCTTCATTTGGATACATCATTATTGAGAAGACTGACTCCCGAAATATCCTAATCAACCTTTTGTCACAATCTCAAAGTGCACCAAATGCTTTGGAGTGGAAAGTGTGTAGGCCTCACCCTTAGGCAGGCATCTTCGCCTTGTTGCCCCACCAACATGTAGAGGAGCTCATCTTTTTCCAGTTGGAAGTTAGCTGAGATAAAAATCCCATGGGACCGTTTGTTGTGGTTCTTGGCTCCTTTCCCTCCAGCTGCTCCATAGGCTGAAATCCTGGAGAAGAGTAACAGCAATTAGTAAGAAACTCTACAGCTCAAAACGAGGCTTCAAGATGATGAGCTCTCCACAGCCACAATCCTGTCTCCAAAGAGAGTTCAGGTGATATCCAGCTCAACTGCCTTGTTCTCCATCTAGTGCCCAGGCCAATTGGCAAGCCCGTTTTACTTGAGGGCTACTTAGGATCCTATTGGTCAAAGAACTCCAACTAGTGGGATCCAGGAGAAGAGCCTTGTCTGCTACAGCGCCCACCCTTTGGAACGTTTTATCCTCTGAGATCCGCCCCCTCCCCTCTATTCTTCTGCAATAGCCTACAGACCTAGCTCTGCCAGTTGGCCTGTGGACAACAATGGGGAGTTCTACACTGGAGGTTGCTAGATTGATGGCAGATTTAACCTTCCCCCCTTTGTTCTCTGTTCTCCATCCATTCGTCTTTTTTGTTATCATATTGATGTATTCTCATTGTGTTCCTTTGTCATTGTTTACTTTATTGTTCGATTATTTTAATTCCTTTTACATGCCTTTTCATTTTTCTACTTTTTACAATCTTAATGAGGCTGTCTAGAGTAGCTCCATGGTGAGATAGGTGGGAAATAAATTTAACAAAATAATAAATAAATAAATAAATAAATAAGCAAGCAAGCAAGCAAGCCACGGTGGCGTAGTGGTTAGAGTGCACTACTGCAGGCTCTTCTGCTGACTGCCGGCTGACTGCAATTTGGCAGTTCAAATCTTACCAGGCTCAAGGTGGACTCAGCCTTCTATCCTTCCGAGGTGGGTAAAATGAGGACCCAAATTTTAGGGGTCAATATGCTGACTCTGTAAACCACTTAGAGAGGGCTGTAAAGCATTATGAAGTGGTATATACCATGTTTCCCCAAAAATAAGACCCTTATATTTTTTGAACCCTGAAATAAGCACTTGGCCTTATTGCCATGTGCTCAAAAGCCCAATTGGGTTTATTATCAGGGGATGTCTTATTTTGGGGGAAACAGGGTAAGTCTAAGTGCTATTGCTATCTATCTATCTATCTATCTATCTATCTATCTATCTATCTATCTATCTATCTATCTATCTATCTATCTATCTATCTATCTATCTATCTATCTATCTACCTACCTACCCAGGCCATCTTTGGTATGATTGATGAATTATATGCCATTAAGGTTGTTGACCCTTAGTAACTGCATAGATTTTCTCCAAGATGATTTGTCCCTAATCTGTTCTTTCTCAACAGTTCATTCTTCACCAGTTTAATGCACCACTGCTATTTGTCCTCGTCTTCTTTTTCCTTCCACATTCTTTATTATATACATCTTTAAAATCTTTCATTTCTGCATTACAGATTTTATGTATTTTTTAAAAATACACTGATAGAAAATATAACATCTTTAATGTAGAAATAACAATACTGCTCTATGTTAATGAAAATATTACATGGCTAATGTATTGAAATAAGCAGGGTGGGGGTGGGAATTATTATTATTATTTATTAAATTTGTTTGTCGCCCATCTTGCCACTATTCCAGATATATCTGGACTACACCCCTCAGAAAATCTTGGACCACTGCTCATATTGATTGGACTCATGGGAGGTGTCATTAGATTCCTTGTCTTAAAAGTTACCACATGAACTGCCAATAGTCCTTGACTTATGACAATTGAACACAAAATTTCTGTCGTTAAGTGAGACATTTGTTAAGTTTTGCCCTATTTTATGATTTTTTTTGCCTCAGTTTGTTAAGTGAATCACTGCAGTTGTTAATTTAGTAACCCGGTTGTTAAGTGAATCTGGCTTCCCCATTGACTTTGTCAGAAGGTCGCAAAAGTGGATCACATGACCCAGTGGTGGTATGCTACCGGTTCTCCCCAGTTCGGGAGAGCCGGTAGTGGAAATCTTGATATGAGGGAGAACCGGTTCGCTCCTACTGTCAGTTGGGCCCTCCCACCTGCCCCTTTATTCCTTTGTTTTTAGCTCAGCTGTAAGGTGCGGCAGTGTGGATTGCCATGCCTCAGCTATTTTTTTACTCAATGCGCTTGCGTGAAATGCAGCACGCAAAGCGCATGTGCGATGCAAACCGGTGGTAAAACTGGTTAGAACCCACCACTGACATGACCTTGGGACAGTGCAACTATCATAAATATGAACCAGTTGCCAAGCATCTGAATTTTGATCATGTGACCGTGGGGATGCTGCAAAGATCACAACTGTGAAAAACGATCATAAGTCACTTTTTCAGTGCCTTTGTAACTTTGAATGGTCACTAAACAAACTGTTGTAAGTCGAGGACTATCTGCATTCTTAGTTCCTCATCTCATCAGACTGATACTCACGTATATCGGTTTGATGCTGGCACTTTCCAGATTTGTACTCCTCGTAGATGTCCTTCTTTTTCCACAGTCACTGAAACATTGGTGGTGTGGTAAGCACTATCACACTGTGCTTGTGTTGGTCCTCGAGGCCCACTAGCCCCACAGGCTGTAAACCACCAGAGATTAACAGGAGTTTCCCCTGTTGTTAGAAAAAGACTCAGAGCTATGACTAGCATAGTGACTAACTTCACTTTCTTTCCCAGACCATATTTACACATAATAAAAAGAAAAATTGTCCCGCCAGGTCCAGCTTTTCATTTCTCACGAGTTGTTTGTTTGTTAAATTTATTGGCCCATCTTATAACAGGGTAGTTTTGGGTGGTGTACAATGCTAAAATTATACAACACACATGCACACACATGTAAATATGTATAAAAATACTGTAAAAAACCTTTATACTGTAGTAAAAAATCTTTTCCAGACAATATAGCAACAATCACATTTCCTACCAATTCCTTTCCCCTCTGGGGGATGTTTTACTAATATTTCTGCATTTCCAGTGTTAACTATTTCAGTGGCACAGTTGTATACATCTTTATGCGTTACTGTACCTTTCACTGTAAAAAATGCTTCGCTGGCTGAGGAACTCTGGGAGTTGAAGTCCACAAACCTTAAAGTTACTAAGGTTGGAGACCCCTGGACTACACCAATAGGATGCATCTATAAACTGGATTTCATACCATTTCTTTTTAACAAAATTAAGTCATATATATATAAAAATTTAAGTAATAAGCATTGATGGAAATATGACATAGTTCAGTTCATATAGGTCAATAAGTTTGGAAAAGAAAACAACAGAGGGTATGGGAGCTCTGATCCAGGCTGACACTCAAGCAGGAATATTTAACTTTTTTGCCTTGTATTATGGTCCCAACTCAAGGACCACACTCAGACTCCTAAAAATTGTCTGTTATTCACATTTGTAAAAAAACAACAACATAACATTATTGTTCCGGTACAAAAAGTTATACATTCTGGGGGTGAATTAGAATTACAGTAGGCCTATTCTTTACAATTCTACCACATATTACCCACAAGACCACTTATGCCAAGGAAATAAGGAAATACAGGAAATACGGCTGAAAATTAGAAAATATTAATTTAAGAATTATCCAATTCTTTCTGTCCTGAAGGATGAAAATAATTCCTGTAGCTTTCAACATAACTGCTATGTTGTTCAAAAGCTGCTTTATTTCCAATGCCTAGATTTAGCATTATGTCAGTAATTATGCCGGATTTAGCATTATGAGAATAAGTTCGCTATGAGAAGAAATCTTAGTAATAAATTAGTTATAAATGAATGCTACAAATGGATACACAGTGATAGTCACCTAAAAGAAGAGGTTCTTCCAAAGGATTAAAAAGACGCTCATCCAATCTATCAATTGCCAATGAGTAGTGTTGTTCTTCATCAGTGTGGCTTTGTTTTCTTCCTGCCAGAATTTGTGAATGAGTGAAATGAAAAGACAGAAAAAGAAAAGGTTTGGATTTAAAAAAAAATCAGGTGCAGAATTTTTTTTGCCTAAAATTAAGAAATTCTACTTGCAAAACTTTAGAAATAAACATTAAAATTTTTTTAATCTTGTACAAGTGGAACTAAGGAATCTGCAAAAATGACATAGAAAAGTCATTTGCCATTTCTTTCCATCTCTACACCTATCCAAATTCTAAATCGATTAATATGGAACACAGACCATTTTGCATTTTCTCCTGGTTTTGTGAACCCCCCTTAGATTGCAATGCTGGTTTTCAGCTCTTCCTAAGCTTGCTGCAAGCCCACAGCAATTTTCTGCACTTAGCTCACATTTTCAGTGGACGGTGAACCAGTGATAATATTATGTGACACTCACCTCTGGTGCTCAGGAAGGCTGAGTCAAACTTTGAGCTGGTCAGGATAGCAATGTATGATGTTAATAATGCCTGTCATTACATCTAATTTGTATCACTGGATGAGAGTTCTTGTCTGCAATTTTTTTAAAGAGTCTAGACCAGTGTTGGATAACCTTTTCCAGACCGAGTGCCCAAAGCTCACCCCCCCTCCACCCCACATGCCCCCCGCCTCCCACGCATGTGCGGCAGAGACCCGAAGACCAGCTGGCTGGTGGGAAGCAAGCACGCATGCGCAGCAGAGCTGAACAGGGGCAACGGCTCGCATGCCCACAGCGAGGGCATTGTGTACCACCTCTGGCACGCGTGCCATAGATTTGCTATCACGGGCCTAGACTCTTAAATTTGAAGGCCAATTTGAATATGATTGGCTTCTATAAGCCAACTATTTTATACACACAGCAATGCATAGCTTCTTTCATATATTTTTTTGTTTGAACAGTAACAGAGAATTTGATAGTTTTACCCACATTTCTTTTCACGTTTTACTTCCCTAGCCTCTATATAGCTAGGTTCCCACTTACCCTTCATCATTTTTACTTTTAATGTACTGTTACCATTCAACAATTATGTTAAATTATATGCGCAACAAGTACTGCTGTGTCCCACTGTATTAACCTAGCATTGTATGGATTAGAATTAGATCAAAGGATGGTCTCCAGTTCTGCTTGTGACCTTACTTGATTACATTTTTGAAGTTGCTGGAGGTGGGCCAAATCACATTTCACCTTTATACAAGCTATCAGTTGATAGATTCAGGCAAGGTAAAATCCCACCGTCAAGCTGCAAACTGTGTCAAAATACGGACGCTGCTGGAAAGAGATAAGGACGCTTCTCTCCAAACTGGTTTCAGATCAAATGGGTTGCTAACTTGCTAGTCTCAGAAAAGAAAGCATTGGTGGGTAACCTGTGCAGTGGCTATCTAGGGCAGGGGTCTCCAACCTTGGCAACTTTAAGCCTGGCGGACTTCAACTCCCAGAATTCCCCCAGCCAGCTTTGCTGGCTGGGTGGTTCTGGGAGTTGAAGTCCGCCAGGCTTAAAGTTGCCAAGGTTGGTGATCCCTGATCTAGGCACATCATGGCTGACTTGAGGTTAACAGAATAGTATCTGTTAACAGAAGAAATTAAGAAGAAATTAAGTCTAATTGTAGCAGCTGCTTACGTCTCATGCACAACTCCTACAGACGAGATTTTCAGCAGCAAAACTCATAAAATAAAGAGTTAGTAATATAGACGTATTATAAACTGAAGTAGGAAGTAGCAACCAATGCATTTTCTAATCAACAGATTCTGGACCCAGAATGTTAATCGGACAACTACACTAAGCAATAGAAAAAGCATTCATTATCAAGGAAGAAGAGGGCTGGCTAATCAAAACTGCATTTTTACAATCCACAGCAGTGAAATATCATTCAACTCCTCAACAACTCCTTCTGTTTCACACAAACCACAAAACATTTTCTGTAATGAAAGGAGATGAATTAAATAGCTGAAACGCAGGAGGAAATGAGCATTTCCATCTTAGCAAAAAGAAAATTAAGCTTTCTTCCGACTCTGTTTCCTTTCTTCCTCTTCCTCCCACTTCCCTCCTGCAAATCTTCAGACTTCAGACTCTTTGCCTGATTAATTAATTGGAACTGTCAGGGATCTTCAAAGTCTCTCTTGGCAAAGAAGGGTGTAATTTTATTACAGAAAGCTGCTGGATTTCTCAAAAATGTAATTGAATTAGAAAAGATGAACTAACAGCCTTCTTCTCTGAAGGAAAACAATGCAGCTTATAGAAATTCAGGGAGCATCAGTGAACCTGAATGTTTTTTAAAATATCATCTTATTGACGTATTCTGGTATTTTTAAAATAAACATGCTGTCTTAGTTGTTCAACAGCCTTTTCTAATCAGATGTATGCCAATTGGGTGGCTCTACAAGGAGATATTATGTTCTACTCATGGAGAACTCAATTTGAAGTTGAAGGAAGGATTAGAGTTGGAAGGGCATATTTGATATTAATACTGTTACCGGAAAATATTTGTAGCTCAGGATTGAAATGAGGGGTCCTTGGTGATCTCTGAGCTTGGTTGTTTTCTTGCAGATATTTCACTACCCAAACTATGTAACACCATTACTGTCCACTGATGATGTAACCTGGTTTGGGTAACAAAACATCTGGAAGAAAACAACCAAGTTTAGAGAGCATCAAGGAGCTCATTTTTCATGATATGGGGGATTTCTCTTCCCTTTTTCCACTTTTAAACTTACCTGACAGTAATACAGCCATTTTCTACCAAATTATCATTCGATAGATTGCCTCGAAAGTGCTTTTTCAAAAGGCAACTGGATTTTGTTTTTCTTTGAAGATGTTTTGCTTCTCGTCCAAGAAGCTAATTTGTGCGGGGCTGGCCTAGGGTTTAGTTTTTAAAAATTAGTTTTAAATGGGGTTTTGTACTATTTTAATCGATATTTTTAAATTTGGCCTAATGTAATAAGTTTTTTAAAATGTTGTTTTAACTTGTATTTATTCTTATGTTTTTTATGTTTTTATAAGGCTGTAAACCGCCCTGAGTCCTTCGGGAGATAGGGTGGTATAAAAATTTGAATAATAAAATAAATAATAATAAATAAATCTTCAAAGGAAAACCAGAAAGTCCAGTTGACTTTTGAAAAAGTACCTTTGGGACAGCCATGACTTGGATGACTGAAACTCTCCATAGACATTCAATAGATTGCTGCCATATTTCCGTGGCATAATGTTGGCACTAGCTATGGACTGTTGTGACCCAGGCCCAAGTAGGTAGTAGGTAACTCAGTCAGTGTAAAAACAAAGATATTTTATTCAAACAGCTGAGAATTACTTCATTCTCAGTGTAGTTCAACTAAATTAAAGCAAATTCCTCTCAACACAATTCTGAGTCCTATCACCAACCTTGGTCCAATTAGGCAAACTGCCAAAGGCCTTTCTTGGCAAAAGTTCAGAAGAAACCAATACAAAATAAATGCAACCAGATGAAGCTATCAACATTGTTTTCCGGCAAAGAGCCCAAACGCTGTTGCTGGTCTTTTAAGCCTTATTGGAGGGGCCAATCATCTCTTGGCCCTACTCCTGAGTTGACCTCTTTGCTTGAGCTGCTTTTGCCTTCTGGCAGCTCTTCTCATGCGTGCATTAGGAACAGGCTCTTCCTGTTCCTCTGCCTCACTACTGTCAGTTTCTGGAGGCTCTGGAGTCCTCACCTCACTCCCCGATGGCCCACCTTAGTCTCTGACGCAAAGCCCTCATCTGGGACTTCCCCAGCCTCAAGGACTGGCCCACATTCTTCCTCAGCCTCATCGCTGTCTGAGTCCATTGCCAGCTCCACAAGCTGCTGGTGGACTACAACATGGACTATGAATATACATTATTTTACTAATTAAAATATTACCACCAAAGGGGCCTTCTAATTTCAAGGGGGGGAAAAACTGTGTTGCTATTTAATTTGTTTTATTGTGGCAATTATTGCCAACATTTCACATATGTTAGATTTAGAAAAGGCTTATGGGGAAAAATTACATAGAAGTAATAATTGCTTGCTTTTATACTCTCAGAACATAGCACTTCCTTAATTAGAAATAACTCACCATTAGGGAAGCAATCCAGGCCAAAAGTTATGTTGTCCACAGCAATATCGGCTTGTGAATTCCAACCCCAATTAGCGAGGAGCTCCAATTGAAAGCTTTTTTTAAACAAAACGTATTGGGAGAGCATAAGAAGAGATATTTAAAAAACAATAACCTACAGAATAGAAGTTAATGAATAAACATGAAAAGGAACAATTCAAAAAGGACGATAACTAAAATGGGAGCTGTAAATCACCAATACTATTTTTTTAAAAAAATAAGGGTGCTCCTTATTTTAGTGCATTTCATAGTTCCATGAAAACAAATATATCGAGTTTTTGAAATAAACCTGCCAAATTGCCTGTTCCAACAGAACCAATTAAGTCGTGTGGCATTTTAAGGACTAAAATCTCAACATGTATTTTAAGATTGTAAGCCGCCCAGAGTTATCCTGTGATAAAATGAGCGGCCAATAAATTTTACAAATAATAATAATAATAATGATGATGATGATGATGATGATGATGATGATGATGATGATGATGGAAGCTGATGGTAATCTGTGTGGATTGCATATCTTAGAATTCATAGCTGGTGTATCCCCTTAAATATTAAACAAGATTGTGCCTAACAGGGGATATATTTAGCTGCTATGGCTATAAAGCCAAGTTTCCCATATAAAAAGCAGCTTTCCTTTTAGTCAATTTGTGCTATGAAAGGCGGCCCCCCAAGCCTGGTATCCCAGCTGTCCAAGTTAAATAACAATTACATGACTTCTGAGTTTTAATTAACATGGATTCAGAGGTGATCTGGACTATGTCACATAGAGGGTCAAATCCCCCAAACCTCTCTTCCTAGATAGGATGATTGCAGTATATATCTTGGGGGAATAGAGAGAAAGAAAGAAAGAAACTCAACACTAGGGCAGAAAGGCAGGAGATGAGGCTATTCTCCTCCAGCCCCTATTTATAGTGGGGTTTCAGAAATAGGGAATTTCTAGATGACTATTAGAATAGAAGAAGCATCTGTTTCTAAGAATTTATTTTATTTTTTATGGGAATAGAGAAGTTTGTAATTTAGGACTGGGTTAAAATCCTTTAATTTGCTTTGCCTGAGTATTGCTAACTCAGTTAATGTTAAGCTCTTTTATCTGTGCATGAATACAATGATTTGCTTTGAAAATTCTTCTTTTTTAAACTCTTAAATCTAAATTGGGGCATCAGTCATTTTACAAAGCCAGTTTAAGTCTATCTTGTGATCTGTATAAAATGTATTCATTTTTTATATACTTCATTCAATCCCTTTTTGTTTTTGAGTAACCTTCTATGAGAGTAATTTTGAAATCTCTACTCTTCTATATTATGGGCTCAGTCCTGCTGCTACAATGCGGGAGAGCTAAAGTGCACACCTTAAACTCCGATACTGTAACCGCATGCAGCTTCAGTGAGATTATTGTTTCCAAACTGTAATGTTTAAAGAAGCATAAATGAGAGACGATATAAATGACTAGAAAGTGAACATTATATTCTAAATAGATTTAAATCAGATTACCTTATTTATTTTTGTCTTGGATCCCTCAACAATGTTTTGGAGCATAATTCCCAGTATGCCTCTCAAAGGCCAAGTGGGCCTTTTTTTGGTTTTTTTAAAAAGATAATACAAAGTGATAGGAGAAGAAAAGAAAAGAACAAAAAGAAAAGAAAAACAATACAAAGTGCAAGAAAGAAAAGAAAAAAAGAAAAGAGATTGGAAAAAAAGAATATTTAAAGAAGTACTTCTCAATTTTCCTCGCAACAAGTACAGATAAATTTATAATTTCCAACCCCCTGTGAAATTACATATGTGGTTCACCTCTCATAACAAGGTTTTCCTTATTGATTTACACATCTAAAACTCATTTTCATTTCTGTCAGTGTCAGCAAAAAGCCCATAAAAGGTTTCCAGAATTCTACAAAAGTGTTTATTATTTTATCACTAGTCAAACAAGTCAACTTTATATTCCTCTTTGGGGGATGGGGGTGGAAGGAACTTCTAACTATCTTAATCTTTAATTCATAAAATTGCTGTTGTAGGGTTGAATCCCCATTCAGACTTTATTTCTTGCATCTCAAACATTTCTTTAAGGTTTTAGAAAACCTCTTCTGTAAATCCAAAATAAATTCTTGTTCAAGCCCTTTTGCGTCTTTTGATTTGTCATTCGTATTTCCACTTTACCATCTCTATTTTATAATTTCTTTATTTTCCAATATTTCTCCATCAGTTAGAATTTGTATCTCCTCTTTATCCTGTCTATCCATAAATTCTTCCATATTATTATCTGTCATCATCATTGTCATCAGCCATTCAGTTATGTCCAAGCCTCAACCATTCATTGGACCAGCATTTTCCAAACCCTTCTGTCATGCACTGCCTCCTTCAGATCTGCCATGGTCATCCCAGTGTCATCCTTTATAGTGTCCTACCAACAGGTAGTAGGATAGCCATTTCTCCTTTTTCTGATGCTCACTTCCAGCATGATTGACTTTTCAAGTGAGTCAGCTCTCATGACATGAACAATGTATGACAGTCTTGGCTTCAAATGATATTTTTGTTGAGGTTCAGTCTAGGACTTCTTTGTTCATTATTATGTTCATTATTTTTGCAGTGATGGGTTGTGTAATAGCTGCCCTCAGCACCACAGTTCAAAGGCATCCACCCTTCTCTATCTGCCTTTTTCAGAGTCCAAGTTTTGCAGCCCTAAGTAGCAACTGGAAAAATTATTGTATTAACTAATCTGTATTTGTTTGTGATTTTCCAGATGTTATTCATGCCAGGCATTGCAGTTCTTTCCAAGTTCTTTTTATATGTCTTCTGATCTGAGGGCTGCAGTCCTGACTTTGGTTTATTTTAGAGCCCAGGAAGATAAATTCCCTTACTGTTTCTATAGTCTCATTACTGATCTGCACTCTGACCTGTGTCTTCCCTGCAGTTGACATTATCTTTGTTTTCTTGTTGTTAAAAGTGCAGTCCAAATTTTTGGACTCTCATCTTTGACTCTCAGGATTAGTCACTCCAGATCCTCCTTGCTTTCTGTGAGCAATATTGTATCATCTGCATATAGGAGGTTGCCGATATTCTTACTACTGATTTTAACCCCAGTTAAAATTCTCTTCTATATAAGACTCCTCCATATGTGCATTTCTCATAACTATTTCTATGTGCATGTTGAGTAGTGTAGGTGACAGGATGCAAACTTATTGAGTGCCTTTTCCAATTCTGAACCAATTTGTGTCTCCATATTCTGTTCTTAACAGTAACTGCCTGATCAGAATACAAAAACTGGATGAGTTAGATGTAGTGTGGTGATATTCCCAATTCTTTCAGGCAGTTCCAAAGTTTGTCATGGTAATATAGTTAAAGGCTTTTGTGTAGTCAATGAAGCACGTGTAGAGGTCTTCCTCTGCTTTTTCCATCATCCAATGTAGATTGGCAATATGATCATATGATCACATGTTCTTTCTTTAGGAAATCTTGCTTGTACATCAGATGGTCCTCTGTTGGCAGTTGGTTATCTGTCACATTGTTCAATTATTCCTTATTAATTTTTTTCAAAAAATACATTTACAGGTGCAGAAATTATTGCTGTCAAATTAGTTATAAGCTTATCTCTCAATTGTTCAAGAATCCTTTGAAATGTCTCCAGTGTCATATCTTTGCCTGTCATTTTTCTTGCCTGAAATTTTGCAGCATTAGGTGGTCCATCTGTATATTTATGAAGTCTGGGGGGGTTGTTTGGTTTTTTTTTATTTTCAGTCAATGATCTCTTTTCTGATAGATTAAGCAGTTCCTGTTCCCATGGAAATGATGGCTTGTTTACACAATTTTTAAAAAGATCTTAACAAATGTCCTAATATTCCAAATTTATCCAGTCCATTAGTCTATTTAAAACTTTCTTAAATTCTTATTTAGCTTTTGGCCACTTATTTTATATATCTTACATTCTTTAAACTGCTAATCAGCTTTTCTTTTATTTGGGCATGAAACTTTATTCATCAGGTAGGTTTTCAAACTTGTTTGGAAGATCACTTTTAGCTGTAAAATAATTGTAAATCCAAGGATTATTAGAAAATGAGGTGACCTTAAAGGCTCTGCCATGGTTGAAAGCATGATTGCTTCCTCAGATCCCAGGGCCTAGACCTACAGAATAACCTCTATACTGTGGCTACCTTGTATGGAGTAACTATCCAGACCACAAGTGGATAGACTCTCATCTTCTTATCTGGAGAGGTTCCACTGGTCTGAGTTTTTCTGCCAGCCTGTCAGTTGTCACTCCTGTGTCTCTGTCTTTTGGAGAAATCTAGTTCATCATTTTTCTTACCAGGAAGACCGAGTGAGGCTTTTGAACATGAAAAAGTTATGTATCTTTGTAGTATAGGCTCCAAAAAGGAGGTAAATATAGTGACATGTGAACAGTGGGAGATAACATCCTTTGCAAAAGATATGTTACTCTTTACTTTCTCACTAAACAAGTGAACAATGACAACATTTTGCTTCTAGCGACAACATTATATATCCAATCAACACAGCAGCAGGAAAAACACAGAGTAGGCCTTGTTGCTATGGCAACACTTTCCTTCACTACTTATATCAATTTTAAAATAGGACAATAATTATTACAATAGGGTTACACTTGCCACTGTGGAGTTGCACTTTGTTGACTATATAGTGTCATAGCATTCTTTCTCTCTCACATGTAACCCATGATCTCCAATTAGTTACAATAGTGGTAATACAAAGGAACTGAATAAGCATAAAGAACGGTTGATCACAGAAAATACACCAGTGTTTGGTGTGTATATATTTGTGCAGATAGAGATCAGCAACAATTAGCAGAATTCAGGACTTCTTCAAATGTTCAGAGTTTGGACTGGAATAGAGAAGAATTCCAGGAGCTTTAAAAGGTTATTTTCTATTTGAGGAGGACTTTTATTTAATGAAAACAATGACAATATGACCTTCCATGTTGCTACCTAGAAAACTACACTGACGTGTCCATTGAAATCCCCAAGACCCAAGTATACAACTTGAAATGTTTATCTTACTCAGTGGTCAGTCCATAACAATTGGTTGACAATTACAGCTTTCACTTTGGTTTCCTTCTCAGTTTTGTCTTGCACTTCCTATCCTAATATTCATGTAAGCAAGTAAAAGACTGTTGGCCTTTCTTCAACCCCACTTCCTTTCAATAACACCTAGTATTCTCTTCAGAATACTATGCTTGAAACCCCATCCTAAAGCCATTATATGTCATTTTGGGTTGTGTCTCTGTGTGTGTATCTTTCCATCTCTCCCTCCCTCCTTCCCTCCCTCTCTCTCCCCCCCCACCTCTTCAATCCTCGCTAAGTCTAAGAAAATTTCCACATTACTACACTCTTCATTCAGCAAACTTTCAGAAGCAATTACAGACAATCCATGTTTGTCTTCACTTCTGCTGACTTGAAATACTAATGAACAAAAATCACTGTGCTAAAGTTCTGCTGTAAAAGATACCTCACTTCCACTGCAGACAAAAGACAAGAGAGAAAGTAACTCCTTCTCCCGTGCAGCCTGATACTTTGCAGACAAGTTCTTCCAGTGCTAAAAAGAACTAATTTTCACCTTTGCTTGCTTTGTCTGGGTTATTGGTGTGTGTATGTGTAAGTTATTATTTCTCCTAGGACTTGAAGTTCGGCAGCTGGGAGAAAAATGTGAGGCAAGAAATCCTTTCTGTGGGGAAATTAAGCACAGCCCCACTACTAACTCCACAAACCCCAGTTTAGTAACAGTTCAAAGCCTCAGCACAACTAAGTGAGAAATAAATTGTTCAGATTGTGGGACCCAGAAATCTAGGGTTACTTTCAAATTTGGGGCAGTATCCTTGTAATAATGTCTTAAGAACATGTATTAAACCACATATATTTTCTTATTCAATTTCCATCCTGTATTATGACTTTGCATGGTAAAATTCTTAAAGCAAAATGTGTTTCGTTGGAAAAGTATCTTGCACATTGATGATACAATGTAGGTTTTCAAAGTTTGCAATAACTTGACCCTATAAAATGAATGTATGTGCCTTTCCCATTAATACAATTAAAAACTACACTAAGGGTAAGAATGAGCAAGGAATAAACATACAGTTTACTTTTAATAATTTAAATTTAACCTTACATATAAAATAAAATTAAAATATGATTTTACATGACAAAATAAACCTAATAGGAAGTGAGCAAAAAAACCCCAAGATAATTTGAAACCATATATTTATTGAAAGAATGCTCTTGCTTCCTTTTTGTTAATTACTAAAATTGGGATTCATTTTGAAGAGACCCACACTTTCACAAAATCAAGAGGGGGTGGGGCCTAGAGTAGGAAACAAAATAGTATTTAATTAATTAGATTCTGTGGGGTCCTGGTTTCCCCCGAGCTTGATGGTTTTATTGCAGAGGTTTCATTACCAAATTAGGTAACATCATCAATGCACCATCAAACCACCAAACTCCAGAGTTCAACCCTGAGCTACAAATATTTTCTTCTGTTGGTAATTGGAAGCTTTTAATTGTTCCTAAAATTCTGCAGGTTGCAAAATGATGGTAGATTTATGTTGCTTTTGGTGCTCTCTCTACTACCATACAATAGGTGTTCTAAAAGTCAGAACCTATCTTTCCTTTCTCGTCCAACTTGACTCTTGTAAATCTCACCTTCCTTCCAGTGGTGGGTTGCTAATGGTTCGCCCCGGATCGGATGAACAGGTAGCGACAGCAGCAGGAGGCTCTGCCCAGTCGCCCGGACACTTCTGTACAAAAGCGTTGCACAAGTGCATAAGCGCCCACCCACCCACGAGTGAACCAGTAGCGACCGGTTTTGAATCCCGCCCCTGCTTCCTTCCCACCTGTAATTTCCTCCTCTGTCCTTCCCAGCCCTTCCTCCTTCCTCCTCCCCTCAGCAGATTAAGGGATAGAACTTTGCATATATGCTTTTTAAGATAAATAGTCTTTAGGGAAAAAAAACAAAGAACACCCAGGCTTCATATCAGGCTATGCAATAGCATACTTTTGTGACAAACTAGTAAGCTTGCTTGGAGGACTTGGGAGGAAGGCACTGTCTAGGAATCCTCCATCTATTGCCGCAAAATCCCCCTTAAATGTCACAGCCAGTGGTGGGTTGCTACCGGTTCTTCCTAGTTCGCAAGATTTTGCGTAAACATTTTGAATAGTTCGGAGAACCGGTAGTAAAAATTCTGTCTGGCCCCGCCCACAATCTATTGCTGCCTCCCAACTCCCAGCTGATCGGCTGGAAGGAAAAAACTCAGGGCTCACTTGACAAAGAAGAGAGAAAAAAATGCAAGACACCGTCACTTTAAATTGAGAAGCCAAGAAGCCTCCCAACTGATCGGCTACAATGAAAAAATCAGGACTCGCTTCTCAGCCAGGAGATCGCTTGGCAAAGAAGAAGTGGGAGGGGGGGAAACACTGTCGCTTTAAATTGACAGAGCTGGAAGCTCCTTTCTGGGTCAGCTGAACAACAAATTGGATAAGTGGATGAATTCTTATATGGTTCAAAGTTTTTGAAGTTTTGGGGTTTGTGCAACATGGGGCTTTGGGTTTCTAAAAAGGTTTCCATTGTGAAGTATGCTGTCTTGAATGAGTTTTCTGCCTGCTTGTAAATGGAGCCGAACTTCCGGCTTCCACTTCTAAGCACTGGTAGCTGTTTTCTGCTTACAAAGTTTCCTTTATGCAGCTGGCAGGAATGTGGAATTCTAGGCAAGTTCCTTGTTAACAGCTTAATTATTTCTTAATTATCTAGTAATATTTTATTTGGGAAATGAAGAAGGGAGAGTTTGATTCCTTCCCAGAACAGATTAGTGGGGTGGGGAGAGAATGGGGATTTTGAAGTAACCTTCCCCTGGAGTGGGGAGGGAATGGGGATTTTAGGCTTGCTATCAAACATCAGCCATAATACTAATGACTATTTTGAACAATATGCAGGTTGTATTACATGAATGGCTATTTTATATGTGAAATTATGACTGAAACCTATATAGGTTCACACTGTCAGGAAGTTTATCCTTAGTTTTAGGTTGCTTCTCTCTTTGTTGAGTTTCTATCCATTGCTTCTTGTTTTGCCTTCTGGTGCTTTGGAAAATACTTTGCCCCCCCCCTTCTTTCTAGCAGCCCCTTAAAACCCGTTGCCTATCACACTCTTGGGCAAAACATGTGAGCCATTTCCTCCTTTCAGTGGTCCATGAAAGTGCATCTATAGCAGAGGTCTCTAACCTTGGCCACTTTAAGACTTTAAGACAGCAAAGGCTGAGGAATTCTGGGAGTTGAAGTCCACAAGTCTTAAAGTGGCCAAGTTTGGAGATCCCTGATCTATAGTATGTAGATAATAAAGTTGAAAAAAGGTGAACAACATTTTTGCAGAACTATAGATACGTTGAGGCTGGGTATGACAAGGAATGGCTGGGAGGGGAGGGGCCAGGCAAGGTACTCCTTGATGTGAGGGACAGTTAGTTGGCCACGCCTACCCAGTCACATGATCATCAAGCCACACCCACTGTCACATGATCATCAAGCCACACTCACAAAATAAGCCACGCCCACACAACCGGTAGAAAAAAAATTTAGAACCCATCCCTGGTCACAACCCACATAGATAAGAAATGCACAGGTAATGATAGTAATGATGAATATTCATGATGCGATACCTGTTCTGAAGGCTTGGCATTTCCAAAATTATGAGAAACCAATGATCGCTCCAGCTCCCTGATTTTTCCCATATCTGTTGTGCCGCACTGTCATTGGTTGCTCCTTCACCTTCTTGTACAGTGAATGAAATGGTGCCATTGTAATTGCCAAAAACATATGCTGAGAATTGGACCTAAAGTGAAGATAAAGTGGTGAGACAGAGAAAAGCTGTATATGAGGGCCTTTATAAGTACCGTATTTGAGGACTATAACCGTGGTTCATAGATTTAAAAGTTTTATATTCAGAGGGGTCCTGTTATGAGCTTCATAAAAATAATATCACACAACTTCCTGGGAATGAATCACATGAAGATGAGAAATATAAAAAGAAATCTTGACTCAAGCATTTGTACATTCATTAGCCAGACGCTACTGTGCCTTTATGATTTTTAACACATATAAACTGGAACCAAATTTTCTGCTTTTGAAAAAGATAGTTTTATGGTCCTACAAAAAAGATAAAGCTAGCCAGAAAGGATATCCATTACAGCAGGCATATGGAGGAAGCAATGAATGAGCTGATACATGAACAGAAAGCTGTGTGATCTCAGTTTATGCTCAGTTTCCTCTAATGAGGGCAAAAATGAAAAGCCCTTGAAAAAATGGTATTTATTTGCTAGGCCAATACATGTAATTTTTGATCCAGAGTGAAGGCAACATTGTCACCACCATGTATCAGAGAAGAACTTAATGAAAAAGTGTCACTGCATAATTAATTACAATATAATAAATTAGTTAAATTTATATGCCACCCATGTCACTGTCGGGTAATTTGGGGCAGAAGTTGAAAGAAAGTTAACACATTTTATTATGGTTTTAATTAACTCCCATGGATTAACATCAGATCAAATGCATGAAACATTATAGCTGATCGATGTAATCATTATCATTCTACATGGATACAAGAGAGAAAAAAATATCTGCCTTTCAGTCTATGTGTATTCATAGTCCTTAACTTACAACCATTTGTTTAGTCACCATTCAAAAGTGTCTATGGAAATTCTTAGTCACCCAGGTCATGGTTGTCCCAAAGGTGCTTTTTCAAGAGGCACTGAAGGACTGAATTTTGCAGTAATACCCGAACAGCTACCAGTTGAAGATCTCCTCATAGCCACATAGTCAACCATCAGGAACAATAAACTGGCAGAACCAGAAGCAGAACAATTAAGACCCACCGTTCCCTCAGAGCTGAAGAAGTTTCTTGGATGAGAAGTGAAATGTCTTCAATGAAAAACCAGAAAGTCCAATTGCCTCTTGAAAAAGCACCTTTGGGGCACCATTCAAAGTTATAACAGCACTGAAAAAAAGGGACTTTTGACCATCAGTGTAATTTCCCCAGGTAAGTAATTGAACACTGAGTGCTTGGTAACTGGCATGATCTTATGATGGTTCCAATGTCCTGAGGTTCTGGGCTTGTCATCTGCAACCTTCCTAGGGAGCTTCTGACAAGCAAAGCCAATGGGGCAAGTTAGATTCACTTGACCGCATGATTCACTTAACAACTGTAATGATTTGCTTAACAACCATGACCAAAAAGGTCATAAAATGGGGCATGTCACCTAACAAATGCCTTGCTAAACAGAAATTTTGGGTTCAATTGTGGACATAAGTCAAGGACTACCTCTACTCAGTGGTGAAATCTGAACCGGTTTCCTACTGGTTCGCTGGCTGCGCATGTTCAGTGTGCACCACACACCAAATGCGAGGTGCGCGCGTGCACAGTGCATGCCAAAAGGAGGCATGGGGTAAGTAGAACAGCGCGCGTGGGGGGGGTGATCAACTGTGGCGCACGATCTTTTTATTTTTTTACTTTTAAAAGCATTTTCTTTACAATCTATTCTTTTAAAAGTAAAAAAAAAGGCTCTGATGATCATGCAGCTCAGCTGTGATTGTCAGAACCTTTTATTTTAACCTTTTAAAACCAATTGTTTTTACAACCTCTTCGGCCGAATAGGTTGTAAAAAAATGCTTTTAAAAGTAAAAAGAAAAGGCTCTGATGATCGCACGGCTCAGCTGGGCATGGAGGGGGACAGGGATTTTTGCTACCGGTTCTCCGAATCACCCGCCACCATTCGCTACCGGATCAGCTGATCCTGTCCGAACTGGGAGCATTTCACCTGTACTCATTTTCTCTCCTCTGGACAGGGGAAAGGAAGAACTACTATAGCTGAACTATTAGGATATGAATTGTTGCTTAATCTAATATAAAAAATCCCTGAAACAGACAAAATCGTCACATTCTTACATTGGTGCATAGGTGGCTTGCCATTTTCTTTCCCTTTTTGGGTTTTCCAGATGGGCAGTCTTAATGCAGCCTGTCTACTACTTATGCTACATTTCTTTACTCTTTCCATTTTTATTTCTAAAGCCAAAACATTCAGGAGGGCAATATGTTACAAATGAATTAAATTTCCACATCAAGTATGACAAATTATTTTTTTAAAAAAATTTAAAAGATAATTACTTATCCAGCTTTTTGATAAGTCTTTTCTGTTTGCGAGGAGGATGAAATAAACAAGGTGAGAGAATTGAATAACCGGACTTGTATAAGGAGAGAGCTTGGTTAAATTACAGGAATGAGAGAAAGATCCTACTTCTGAGTCCTTGTATCACTTTCATATGGCAAAAGTAGGCAAAGGCTTAATAAGCTAATCTATGAATAAGCCTTTTGTCTGTACTTGTGCTCCCTTTGGTTGTTTCTTTCTTCAGAGCAAGAGCACTGAAATCCAGACATCTCTTATCATAGTTATCCATTTCATCCAAGTTGAGAAACTATGGTAACTAGCTTTAGAACAAATCAGGGTATTATGCGCAAATTTAAAGCTGATCTAATATCCTGCTATTTCTCCGCTTCTTAATCAGACCTTGCTAATTCAAATGAAAGGGCTCTCTATTTTATCAGCTCACTCTGGGATAAAGTGTTCAGGGACGGCGAAAAGTCTTTTTCATAGCAGAGTTGAATCTTCTGTTACTCAATCATCCCACTTCTGTATTTCAGTTGCATGAACACCTTTCCAACTTTGATTATAACACCAATTTGATTCTAATACCTGCAACTATTTCTTTCTTTTGTATAATTCATGATATGATCGTTGGCCACAGAAAAGAGTTTGGGAGTAGAGGTGTGCAAGCTGTTTTACTTTTCAACTTTTCAACTTCAAAGAGTAAGAGTAACTTCTAAGTAGAGCTTTGTTTCACATACCCACGATTTTGGATCATGGTTTGCAGAACAAAACATTGTTCTTTCAAGCATCATCATTTGTGGATGTTGCAGCTGTTCTGAGGGCTGTGATTAGGCTGTTATTTTATGGTTTGGGTTAGTTTCTTCCAAAACTTTTCCATGGTCATGCCCCAGCTACTGTTGCCTTAACAGCAAGATGGAATAATATGGGGCAGAGAGCAGATATGAGGTGCTAGGCAACAGGTATTTGAGACCACACGTTTCAGCAGAGACATTCTGGATCTGAAGAAAGAAAGAGATAAGCCAGGCCTGCTGTGTCTGGAACTGGTTAACCTGTCTGGCTGTCTCACGCCACTCCTTTTCCTATTTTAGGAGCAATGCGTTATCTGTTTTGCTTTAATTTAATTTTAAAAGCCGTTGAAAGGATGGAAAGTGGAGACAAACATCCGCATACGGCTCTTCATCCACTGGAAGAAATGAGTCAGCAGAGGCAAGACTTAAAGCATATTTTAAGGCAGGGATGCTGAATCACCTGCTTAGCTGGCAGCAGAGGGCAAGCCACGCTGCCAACTTGTGGCAATGCCCTTGTACTTAAGCAGAGTGTCTGTTTAGAAAGGGAAGCAGTCATCAATAGGTGAATGCCAAAAAGGCCTTGGAACCGATATGAGGATGCCTTTGGACGTTCAGTTCTTCAGGATGATGGCTGGATTGCAACATCTCTTCTTAGCAGGTTGCTCTCCGATGACTCTTTCCAGCACTCACCTGGATACAGCTGCTGCATGATTTGGGGATTCCCTGGACTTGGAGCTCTTGCTTGAGAAACAGTTGGCTGGGAGTTGGGGGCTTTGCACAGATTCATTTTGTGCACCAACTGCTTCCTTTCTTAGACTGGAGCCTTTGGTTATTTCCTGGTTAGATTATTTATTATTTATTATTATTATTATTATTTATTATTTAGATTTTAGACCACAGATTAGAGACCACAGCTGCAATATAAGGATATCTGCAAGGCCCTGGGAATGGACATTAAAGGCCTTGGGAATGGACATTAACAACTGGGAAACCTTGACCTCTGATCATTCAGCTTGGAGGCTAAAGACGCAGCATGGCCTTCTCCAATTCGAAGAGACATTTGTTTAGCAAGGTGAGGCAAAGAGGTAGTCCTGGAACCAATGAAATCTGGGGGCTGGGCAGGGGACAGAATGCATCTGCCCTCAGTGTGGAAGGGATTGCCACTCTCGAATTGGCCTTTTCAGTCACACTAGATGCTGTTTTAGGATCTCTTTCCAGAGCACGATACCATAATCTTTGGAGACCGTTACAGTCTACAGCCCTTGAAGATCATCCAGAACACAGTTCTGGGTTCTCCACAGTTTCCCCAAGATGGTTGGGATCAGTGCTTGTGCACTGATGGTTGAGATGGCATAGGAACAAAGGAACATTTCCTGCTACATTCTCCTGTATCATCAAGGCAATCTTGCTCTTTAAGTTGTGAGAAATCTCAAATTTCACAATCAATTTTTTTTTAAATCAGAAAATTGAATCCAATAGTCAAATAGAATCATATGCTCGTTGTTTTTTTTTTTTTTTTAAATCAACAACTGGATTGGAGCTGATTACACGCCCTGTTGCTACAGCATATACAGTAATGGTTATTAGGTGTAAAACTGTTACTACAGATCTTTTGTTCAGAATCATTTTGAAACTCTTGACCAAACTGAATATAGTATGACAAAAGACACAAAAACACACAAAAACATCCACAAAGTGAAATTTAATTGCCTAAGGAAGAGGTTAAAGTACCTTATAAGATCCATTGGAAAGAATGGCTGGAAGGTCAGTGCTGTATATCCGAGCAAAACCATCTGTGTGTTCACTATTGACATGCAGATACAAAAAATGACCTGGGGAAAAAAATTGGAACTAGATTTCAGTGGTATTTTGGGACTGAGCTATAGTAGAATTTACAATATATTAGAATAAACATGCTGATGCTTCACCAAGGATATTATTTTATGATATTCTGGAAACTAGAATATTTTACAATATCCTGAAAGCTAACCTAAAATAAAGAGAATAAAAACAGAGAGAGAATATAGGACAAAATGCAAAATCAAAAGATAAAAAGAAATAATAAGGAAAAAAAAGTCTGATTTCTTTGTAGCAAATACAGCTATGATTACAAAATGATCTCTTAATCTATGGTTACAAAAAAAAGCTCTATTTTTCTTTTGTCTATTTTTTCTTGATCATCAAAACCGTAGTTAATTTTTCTACCTCATGCAAAAAGTCTATAAGAAATTTCCAGTCAGCCATGAATGTAGATGTCTTTTCTCTAATCACAGAAGTGACTTTAGTCATTTTAGCAATCATTCTTCCATTATGGGTAATGCCACACCTTTTCTCTTTTGAGCACATAACAATCTTACTGAAATTGTCATATATAAAAACAAGGTTCCATGACTTTTTTCCCCAGCTTTTTATCCATTAGTCCCAGAATAAAAGCTTCTGGTTTCAATTGCACATTAATCTTTAAAATATTTTAATACATGTCCACCAAACATGATAAAATACCCCTTCATGTTGTTCACATATCCAACCTAAATTTGAAATACCTTCATATATTCTAAACAATTTCTCTGGTGACATATACCAATGATACATTATTTTATAAACATTCTCTTTAACATTAGATCTTATTGTAAATTTTCTTTCAATCACGTATTTTCCCATTATTCCATTTGTATATTGTAACCAAAATTTTAGTCCATTTTATCATTCATTATTTCATTTGTTATTCTTCTGACTCAAATTTCAAAAAAAAATTACACATTTTAACAATAACCTGTTCATCATTATACACAGTTCTGTTTCAAATTCAGTCTTTAATTCTTTTATCTACTTTTACCTATTTTAAACCTTTTCGATAATTGTACACAAGAAAATCATTGGCAAATACATAAATTTGTCTTTATTGCATATTCTCAGTATGGCACATCTAATGTATAATCTACAAAAGTTTAGCTTTGATATATGACAAATATCCATGTCACCCAGTGGTGGGTTGGTACTGGTTTGCCTGGTTCGCGCGAACCAGTAGTAGCAGCAGCAGGAGGCTCCACCCACCTGCCCGAACATCATCAAATATGCTCTGTGCATGCGAACGAACCAGTAGCAAAGGTAAATGAAACCCTCCACTGATGTCATCCAAATTTCAGTTTGAGTTCTTGTTTGAGTGACTTTCTGTACCTCAGCAACTCCCAGCAACTCTCTTCCATCCAAATTAAATAACAAACAGCAAAATATAAAAGTCAGATAAACCCAATACTCCTCTTTCCTTTGCACCTTGTAATATCTTATATTTAATTTGTGGTGTCTCCACCCCCATACAAATTCAGAACTATCCTTCTGTTCTGCCACTATTTAAATGATACATTGGTTGTCAAAACAAAACTGGTATTGTCTAGAACAAAAATAACTAACCATCTAAGTAAAGCATTTATTTTTATCACAGATATTCTCCCCAATAGTAAGAGTTCCACTCTATCATATTTTAACAATTCTTTTTTGACTTCATTCCATGTCATAACATAATAATTTTGAATTAACATAAAGACCATATTTATCAACAGATGCCCAAATATTTTACCTTTTTTCAGTTTTAAAATCCATTTTGTTTATCAATTCTGTTTACTCTTGTATTTTCATACATTTTGTTAACATATTTCTCTTCTCTTTATTAATCTTGAAACCTGCTAAGGCACTAAAGTCTTTGAGTTTAGTTATTAATAATTCTATTCCCTTTTAAGAATCTTCCAAAACCAACATCAAATTATCTGCAAATGAATCTCTTTTTAAACCTTTACACTCACAATCCTCTCTTATGTCTGTGTTTAATATTTCAACATCTAAAATACACAAAAGAGGGGACAATGAACAACTTTCTCTCTTTTCTTTTTATATCTCACATGGTTTGGTTGGCTGTCCATTAACAATTATTTGGGCAATAAAGAGTGTAAATTGATTTTACCCAGTTTATACAGTTCTCTCCAAAGTTCATATTTTCTAAAACATCAAGCAGAAACATCCAATTCAAATTGTTAAATGCCTTCTCTGCATCTACAAAGACCCATGCGGCTTGTTTTTCATTATGTTTTTTTCAAATATTCCCCTAATTGACACTCAATTATCTTTTAGGTAAAAAAATCCACATAGATCTTCATGAATAAATGATTGCAAAAAAATTATCAATCTTTCCGTCCAAATTGTAAGTAACTTATAATATTTGTTCAATGGCATTAGTCTTGCTAAAGTCAAATCTTGGCCTCTCTTGGTATTAATGATATACTGGCCTCTTTTCAAGTCTCTGGCATTTTCCTCCCTGTAAAACAGAATTCATTGCGTTTTGTAAAGATGTAAAAATAATCATCCTCATAGCACCTGATAATCCATCTGGTCCAGAAAACTTTCCTAGTTTAATCTTTTGTATAGTTTCTAAAACTTCCATATTGTTACAGATCCATTCATAATTTGTTTTTGTTCTTCTGTGATTCTCTGTGAATTTTGTTTTTTATGGTATTCCTCCATTTTCTCCAATGGAATATCATGTGTTTTATATAAAATTGACACTGATACAATGTTTCTTGTATAGCAGCATTATCCATTCATATATTATCATCCTCTGGTAATTTCAGTATCATTTTCTTTTCTCTTTCTTTTCACAATTTACATGCCAACCACTTCTCTGGTTTGTTTGCAAATTCAGAATGCCTATGTTTTACATAATTCAGTTTTATTTCCATTTTTGTCATTGTTAACTGTTGCTTTAAATTTTTTCTTTTTTTTCTTTTGTCACAACAGTATACACAAACAATTGTCATAGATAAAACAACATGTCTTGAAGAAAATATATAAGTAAAAAATATGCATCAACTATATTAATTTGATATAATGAAGGGAACAATAGGACAGGAATGGTAGGCACTATTGTGCTCTTATGCACGCCCCTTAAATTAAAATTAAATTAAAATTAAATTCTTAATTTGTTGAGAGATACTTATATTTCCTAGTGAGTACTTTAATTCTTTTCTTTTTATCTCATCCAGAATATTTTGTTTTCTCTTTCGCCTTCATAATTTCATAATTATCTTGAATTAGTCAACCTCTAAAAAAGATTTTACTTGCATCCAAAACTATTCTCAAGTCAATGCCTTAGTTTAAATTAATTTCAAAGAATTCTTATTTTTACAATCCTTAACAATTGCTTCTTTCTGTAACAATGCTTCATTTAATCTCCATTTTAAAAAACTCTAGATTTTCTTTTATAATCAAGGATTGTGTTCTGAAAAAGTAAAGTCTCCACTTTAGATATTTTAGTAGCCAAGACTCTTAAAATCCAAATCATGTCTACTTTTGAAAAGGATTTGTGTTTTTCTGAAAAGTAAAATATTCTCTTGAACTACCATTTTTTTCATCTCCATATATCAACCAACCCAAAATTAACCCATCAAATCAGAAAAAAGTTGATAGTTTTATCCTGAGTAATTTTAATATTTAATATTTTTTCCTCAAAGTTCTTTCCATTTCCATTCCAATCTGCCTTCAAACGCCCCTGGAGAAATACATTAATCTGTCCATAAATTGTTTGTAGAACATCACTTTATCCTCATTGGAGACATAAATCCACAACATCATAGTTTTGACCCCAAATAAATTAACTTCTAACCCACAAATCTACCATATTCATCAGCCAATACAAATTCTGGTTTAAGTTGGGAGTAAACATACAAAATACTTCATTCCTCTTTTTAATGTCTGCTGAAATATATTCTTCACTTAAATATTTTTAAGGCAAATACCTTGTGCAAAATGGTTATCTCACAATCTTCCTCTGATCCAGAGAGATTACTTAGTTTAGCATCGACCCTCTAGCAGCATTCTCGGCAGTAGTGGTTTTCACTTACCTTCGCTACTAGTTTGGAACTGTGAGTGTGCGCGTGTGTGCACAGCGCTTCTGCGCATGCACAGAGCATTTATGATGACGTCCGGATGGGTGGGCAGAGTCTCCTACTGCCACCACTACCGGTTCGCCCAAACCAGGGCAAACCGGTAGAAACCCACCTGTCAGCTTTGGAAGCCATACTAGGCCGGAAGCTTCCATGCTGCCACTTTCTCATGTGTGGGAAAAGTAGGAAAAGGGATTTAATAGGGGGGGGGTGATCATTAGACATAATAACATTCTTCCTATCAGTCAAGGTCAGGCCGATCCTGCATCTGGAGAAGGAATGGTCGGAGTGCTGTCTCGAGATGGGACCGTTGGCGAATGGAGCATATGATTGACTGAGGAGTCAGTGGATGGTCTTGAGGGTTTTGATTTACTGAGGGAAAACTCAGATCTCTCAGATTCGGATTTTCCCAGATGTGCCAGTTTACCTATCCTAGTAAAAGAATTTTGAAAGATGCATGCTTCCGAGTTTTACTTGGAGTGGGGGTTTTTTCTGGTGTTTTGCGGTGGGGGTGAATTTCTCTGTCCAGAGCTATGGACATGGTGTACACTGATTCTCAGCTGCAGTGTCTCTTTGCTTCTTTGGAGACATTTGCCCACCATGATTCCTCACCGGAAGCTCCACATTTTCCAAAACACACATGATTTTATATATTTCAGTTTCCCTTTAGCTAATTTTGCTCTAAACAAAAAACAAACAAAAAACCTAAATGCTATGCTCTTTCCATGTTGAGAGTTACTCTGATTCCATAGACAGGACACCGAAGCTACATACTAAGGGAACCTTGCAGGTATGTGGAAAGTCATAGTCTTGTTAAAAAGCATAAGAAAAAGAGAACAAAGCAATCCACTTCTATGGGTTTCCTGATGGGACTTGAAATGCACAAATCCCTCCTTCAATAAAGCATGTAGGGAGTGGAATCCTTATTAGAACAAGGGAAGAATTGAAGAGGTCCATCTCCCTTTTTACCTCTCAAAAGAGATATTCTAAAGTAGCTCTTAACAAAGGTGAGGGAATTCTCCCTAACATCTTAGAAATAAAGGGTATTCTCACTTTCTCTCTATAACTATTTCACCATTTCACTCTACCTACAGACTTCTAATGTGTTTCACAGTATGTTTTTCATATGGATCTTCACTTGCTAGTCCATGGCTAAGAATTCAACTTTAATATCAGTTGCTTACAAAATGTAGATAATTTCAATTTCAAAACAGATTTTATAGATTGTCTTATAGTATTCTCCTGAAAAACACAGAGCTTCATGTTTCTCCTTAGGCCATTTTCTGATTTCATACATAATGAAACTGCATATGTTTTCCTTCACAGCTGCAAACTCTCTCAAGGCAGTACTATGAACGTCCCTCTACAACAGATGTAACTCAGAATCATACAAGTTGCTCAACGTTTCAATAAATAAAAAGATCCCAAATGAGATGCCCTTCCAGCTAAAACAGAAGGTGAAGAATAAGGAATATACCTCCAGTGGCTTGTAAGGCAGATCCTCCAATCTGATTTTCATGCATCCTTGAAAAACTACTAATAGACCAGGAAGAATTTGTATTTCCATCTATTGTCCAACCACAGGCACCTTCCTCAAAAGAACAATGTGCCCCCTCTGTTAGGCTATCTGGAAAAAAGCAGTAATTTTTACAAGAAGCAAGCAAACAAAAAGATCAGCACAGTATGTTGTGAAGTATGGTTAACTTTGTACAGAAACTCATCACTACAGAAAATTTGCATTTCTACCAAAATCATTAAATATTTTTCTTCTTACTATTCTTAATATTAAATATATAAACTGAAAAATTTCAACTGTGTAGGAACCAGCATCCATCAAAATGTCAAGACTCAAATAGTAGGGTATTTTCTGATTTAGGAAATAATGCTGGCACTTGGAAACGATAGTCATTTGTGAAAATAACAGCAAATAATGGAATAACAGATTTGGAAGGGACCTTCTAGTCCAACCTCCTGCTCAAGCAGGAATAACATTTCAGTCAAACTGTTGTCCAATCTCTTCTTTAAAAACTCCAGTGTTGGAGCACCCACATCTTCCAGAGGCAAGTAAGGTAAAGGTAAAGGTTCCTCTCGCACATATGTGCTAGTCGTTCTTGATTCTAGGGGGCAGTGCTCATCTCTGTTTGAAAGCTAAAGAGCCAGCACTGTCCGAAGACATCTCCATGGTGTGTGGCCGGCATGACTAAACACCAAAGGTGCATGGACCGCTGTTACCTTCCCACCAAAGGTATTTTTCTACTCGCATTTTTACATGCTTTCAAACTGCTAGGTTGGCAGAAGCTGGGACAAATAATGGGAGCCCATTACTAAGGATTCAAACCGCTGAACTTCTGACCTTTTGATCGACAAGCTCAGCATTTTAGCCACTGAGCCATCACATCCCATTTAGAGGCAAGTTGTTCCACTAATTAAGTGTTCTAATTTTCAGGAAATGTCTCCTTAGTTTTAGGTTGGTTCTCTCCTTTATTATTTCCATCCATTGCTTCTTGTCTTGCACTCAGCACCTGGCAATCAATATTTTTTGTTCCTTCTTTGCGGATGTTTTTGCAGGATTAATAAAGAACAAAAAGTTGGGCTTAATATTTTCTTTCTTAAAATAGTTGGCAAGTAAGAAGTCTCTGAAAGAAAGAGACAGGCAGGTTCATATTTACCACAGAGGGATTCATCTTCTTCTTTGGTTAGACAATCAGAATTGAAACTGCAAACCTCTAGGTAGCTGACACAGCCCTCATGTGGGCAGGGGATAGGAGATCCCTTATCAAAGTTGTAAAGACCTTTACCTAAAGGGAAAACAAACAAGCAAACAAAAATAACAATACTTAAATCAGCCTTTTCCAACTTGACTTTTAAAATGTAAAATGCCAGGAGAGCTCCATAACGCCTCAAAATAGGGATTAAGGGGCCGTGTGTGGTTTGAAAGCCACAGTTTGCTTACTCTGGTTAAGATATAAAACAATAACATATAAATTGATAATAATAGATTAAAAAATTATTTACTTCACAGCTTGGTTGCTGAATTTTAGGTCAGAAACTGTCTGTGGGACATTTATCTTATCCAATTTTTTCAGTTGTGAATTCCTACATACCATGAAGGCAATTTTGAAGTTGCAATGATCCCAGCGCCAAAAACCCAGAATTTTTTTCATCACAACTTGAATACAGCAAAGTGATCTCAAAAGGCCTTTCCATTTGTCCAACTGAGCCTATTAGAATTTTCCATTTTACCCTGAAAATCAAAGCAATTGACATGGTTAATAAATGTGTTTATCTATAAAAAGCATAAATGTATCCAAAGGATTTCACATACTTTAACTCAAGTTAAATTTTTACAACTGTGCAGCTTTGGTCAATTATGTATTGACCAAATATTTACATGTTAGTAATAATATTTTGCTATGATCTGAACCTGACATGCCCTCTAATATCGCTTAAAAACTATTATGCGACTAAACTATATTGTCAGCAAGTGCATGAGAATTACTACTTTGTATTTTGCTTGACTAGTTATAATAGAAAATATTGTGAGACCCTACCAAATAAGGTAGCATTAATTAAAACTGATTTTTATTAATTTGTTTTTAATTTGTTTGACTTATTTTTAGTAGTGAAAACAGGGACCTACAGGAGCAACATGCAAAAAAGTAGATGAATAGTGGTACAATGAAGAAAACCTAGATCTATTAGGGTGATTAAAATAACTAAATGTGACAGACAAACGGATAGATGGAAAGGAAATGAAAGGAAGGCAGGAAGGCAGGGAGGGAGAGAGGGAGAATGGGAGGAAGGATGCAAGGGGGGAGAGAGGATGGAAATATATAGGAAAAAAAGAATGAATTCATATAACTATGAATGGTTCTGTAATTAAATTTTCAAGCTTATCATTGAACATAGACCATATTGAAACAAAACGGGTTCATCTTGTAATTTTTAGAACATAGACTTTTCAAAGATTGATAACATGTTCCTCTCCTAGATCCATTCCTTAAAATCAGAAGAATAAGTTTCTTTGCCTTTATTAAAATTACTTCATCATGTCCCCAGCTCAATCAAACCAAAGCTCTTCATGAGGAGACTAATTTCACATTCTCAGAATACAGTTCAACATCACATTCCCCCCCTTGAAATCTGCAGTATGAACAATGTTTTTTTAAGCGTACAATATTTATGAAGATCAATAATGCAGATATAAGTGATGAGTGAGAACATGGCAAGTAACAAAAAGAAATAAAATATTTCCCCATCATCTGAAGAAATGTTCCCACGTGCCCTCCAAATGTGTTGGATATAACTTTCAGAATTCCTAATTGTCACAGATAGTTGAGCTAGGAATTCCAGAACATTTCTTGACTAGTGAATTATAGCCACATTCTAATGTCAGTTCTAATGAGGCCAGTTATCACCTTCTAATGCAGAGTAGTTTTATGGCAGTGCTAGGTAGCTTCCCTGCCAGCCTTTCTCCTACCAGCATCTCCATTCCTTACCAGTAAGAAGTGAACTGAACAGACTAGCAATCACTGGCACAAAAAAACTACTTTATACTCACACTGCAGTCTCCTGGCTAATGTACCATCACCATAAGCTAAATAAATAAAACCAGTAAGAAAGCCAACCAGCAAACACAGGGCAGAAAGCGGAGATGGCCAGTTACACTCCGCCCGCACCGCTTGACCCAGCCAGAGAGAAATGGGGAACGACATGACCCGCTTCAAAGCTTTCTAGAAGCAACGAACTGCAAGGAGTTCCAGACAACCGCAAAGGGCATACTTTGAGCCACTGCGGTCCCGAGGTCATCGACATCGCGGAAGCCCTGGCAGAGCCAACGCCGTACAATCGGTATCGTGGCAAACTCTGCAAACCCTGTTAAAAACCATTTCGCGCCAACGCCGTCCAAATCGTCGGCGTTTTGAATTTGGAGGCGCCGACAGCAGAGGGCGAATCCATCGGCGACTACATGGCCGCCCTGCGGAAAGCCTCCAAAGACTGTGCATACCGAGACCTGGACGAGGCGCTGCTGGAGCAACTCATCCGGGGGGTCAGAGACATGCGTTTGCGGAGGCGATTGCTATCAAAGAGCAATCTAACGCTGGCAACCGCCCTGGACGAAGCCAGAGCGCATGAAATGTCCACCCAAGCGGCGGAGACCCTGCAACAGCCACTCACACCGAAGGCGA
The DNA here is from genome assembly GCF_028640845.1 of Ahaetulla prasina. Lineage (NCBI taxonomy): Eukaryota > Metazoa > Chordata > Lepidosauria > Squamata > Colubridae > Ahaetulla > Ahaetulla prasina. Next base: position 305,121,515 of record NC_080539.1, on the reverse strand, counting down.
GCACAAAATCAACCCCGGTGCACCAAGAAGAGATCCAGACCGAATCCGACGGTGAGGATGAGGAAGGGGTTTGCCGAACCGAGAAACGCGGCAAAGAAGACCGGGACGAATGCGGAAGTTGCGGAGGTCAACACCAGCGCCAACACTGCAAGTTCAAGGACGCTACATGTCGGCGGTGCGAGAAGAAGGGGCACCTAGCTCAAGTCTGTCGAGCTCCCCAACCTTCCCGCCGAAAATTCAAATCGGCCAATCAGAGCGCGGGATCGGCAAGGCGACCCGTGATTGGCTCAAACAAAAAGGGCGCGAACTCGAATCAAACGACGGTGATCATAGGCCGCGCCACAACCCGGGTGGAGAAGAAGATCTTCACCAAGCCAAAAATAGAAGGAGTGCCGTGCCGACTAGAAGTGGACACCGGGTCAGCGATCACCATCATGTCCTGGGACACTTTGGCGAAAGCGTTGCCGTCAGTCGCAAAGCGCCACCTGCAAACACAACGGCTACGAGTCCACGACTACCAAGGGAATCGCATCCCTGTTCGAGGGACCACCTCTGTCCGAGTCGAGTACGGACCACACAAGAAGACCCTGCCCATCACGATCGTCGAAGGGACCCTGCCTAGTTTGTTGGGACTAGACTGGTTTCGGGCACTGGGCATGGGAGTGACTGGCATCTACAGAAGTGACTGTAACCTAAAAGACATACTCATGAACGAGTTCGAAGATGTCTTCAAGGACTGCCTGGGCAAGTACAAGGGGACCCCTATTTCCTTCAACTTAGACCCCCAGGTAGCCCCCATTAGGTTAAAGGCAAGGAGAGTCCCTTTTGCCCTGAAACCTAAGATTGACAAGGAGCTAGATAAGCTCATAAATCAGGGGATTCTGGTGCCAGTCGATCACGCAAAGTGGGAGACACCAATCGTCACCCCAGTCAAACCAGATGGGTCAGTTAGAATCTGCGCTGACTACAAGGCGACATTAAACAAAGCCTTACAGAAAAGCGCTTACCCGGTTCCCGTGGTGCAACACTTGCTGCACTCGTTGGGGCAAGGGCAAGTCTTTGCAAAGTTAGACTTGGCTCAAGCCTATCAACAACTGCCCGTAGACGCCAACACAGCCGAAGCCCAAACGATTGTAACTCACAGAGGTGCTTTCAAGTGTACCCGATTACAATTTGGGGTGAGTGTGGCACCGGGGCTGTTCCAAAATTTAATGGAACGACTTCTGCAAGGGCTCCCAGGGTAGTCCCTACTTGATGATGTATTGATATCAGCGAAAATTTAGAGGAATTGGGGGAGCGTTTGAGAAAAGTTCTGGGCATTTTCCGGTCAGCCGGACTAAAGGTTAAAGTGAACAAATGCCAGATAGGGGTAGAATCCGTCGAGTTCTTGGGCTACCGAATAGACAAGAAAGGAATTCACCCCACTGAGAGCAAGGTCAAGGCAATCAGAAAGGCTCCAGCGCCCAAAAACAAAACAGAGCTACAGGCATTCCTGGGGCTAGTGAATTTTTACGCGGTCTTTTTAAAAAACAAAGCGACCGTTGCTGAGCCGCTGCATAAGCTTCTGGGAAAGAATACTGTTTGGTCTTGGGGAAAGTCGGAAGCTAGGGCTTTCGAAGCAGTAAAAAACCTGCTCTCCAGCGATAGCCTACTGATTCAGTACCATAGCTCATTGCCATTAGTACTGGTTTATATGCCTCCCTTACGGGTGGGGCTGTGCTCAGCCACAGACTCCCAAACGGCACAGAAGCCCCTATAGCCTTCTACTCCAGAACGATGTCCTCCGCAGAGAGGAACTACAGCCAGTTGGATAAGGAAGCGCTAGCAATTGTGTCAGGGGTAAAAAAGTTTCACGAATACGTCTTTGGTAGAGACTTTGAAATTGTTACTGACCATAGACCGTTGTTAGGGATACTGGCTGGCGACCGCCCAACGCCTGTGGCACTCTCGCCACGATTGACCCGATGGACTATCTTTTTAGCCGCTTATTCCTACAAGCTGCAGCATCGACCGGGAAAAGAAGTGGGGCATGCGGACGCTTTAAGCAGATGCCCACTACCAGGGGCAATCGAAGACCCCACTCCGGGGACGCCCATCCTGCTAATTGACTCTTTGGACTCTGGCCCAGTCACATCTAAGGAGGTGGCTCGGGCATCATACCGGGACATTACTTTGAGGACTGTACTCGGTTGGGTACAAAGAGGGTGGCCCGCTGCGCCGGGCGAGCGTTTTAAGGAATTTGTAAAAAAACGTGGGGAACTCTCGGCTCAAGGGGGGTGCCTGCTATGGGGCGATCGAGTGGTGATCCCGGAGAAATTGAGGGAAAGGGTATTGGACCTCCTCCACGAGGGTCACCCAGGGATCGTAAGGATGAAGGGGCTAGCAAGAAGTTATGTTTGGTGGCCACTCATGGACTCAGAAATTGCTGAGAGGGTAGGAAAATGCCAGGCCTGCCAAGAGTCCAGACCTCTACCCCCAACGGCCCCAGTCAGGGAATGGGAAAAACCCCAAGGCCCCTGGTCGAGAATCCACATTGATTTTGCTGGCCCGTTCCACGGCCAAACCTTCCTAGTGGTAGTCGACGCTTTCTCTAAATGGTTGGAAATCATTCTCATGAGATCCATGACAGCCGAGGCAGTAATCGCAGCCCTGCGGCACCTATTCGCAACCCACGGGTTGCCTGACACGCTGGTATCCGACAACGGCCCGCAATTCACGGCAACCCAGTTTGAGGAATACCTGGCAGATGAGGGCATCCGACATGCCCTCTCTGCGCCTTTCCACCCTGCGTCGAATGGCCTTGCAGAGCGTTCCGTCCGGAGCGCTAAGGAGGCATTGTCCAGGCTCAAGCCAGGCGACTGGCAAACAAAGATAGATTTCTTTTTGGCCGTTCAGCATAGAACCCCCAGCACTGCTACAGGCAGAAGCCCAGCCGAGTTATTGATGGGCCGGAAGCTCCGGTGCCCACTTGACCGTTTAAATCCCCATTACACACCAGAGGGTTACAAGGGGGAACTGGAAAAAACTAGAGAAATGGGCATAGGCGACCGAGTGTGGGCCCGCAACTATGGGGACGGCCCAAGTTGGCTAGCAGGGCAAATCATAAAAACAACCGGTCCAAAATCATACTTAGTTGAGTTAAAAGACAACCGAGTATGGAGGCGCCACATAGATCAGATAAGGAAACGAATAGCCGAACAACCCGAGCTAAATGAGACAGATCATGACCACTCATTATTTAAACCCACAGCTGACCATAACCCGGGGGAGGCGCAAGACTTAGCTGAGTTCCCGGAGGTCCAGCGACGCCATCAGGTTCCCGATGGAAACAGCAGGGAAAACTCTGCAAGTAATCCAAGGCCGGATGGCCTAGAAAAAGAGTCTGCAAGTAATCCAGGGCCGGATGGCCTAGAGAAAGAGCTGGGAGGAGCAAACAGCCCCTCCGACCAGCTCAACCCACTCCCAAGGACTGAACCACGCAGGTCCGAAAGAATCAGGAGGCGCCCAGGTTATTTGCGTGACTACGTCGAAAAATAACATGTAAATAATATGTAAATAGAGGTAAAGTGTTTTCTGGGAGGGGAGGAGTGTTATGTATCTTTAAATATTTTGGGCGGGAAACAAGCACGTTGCTGATTGGTTGAAGCCGCCTGTTAAACAGTATATAAGGAGAGGTTTTTCCCCAGCCAGGTTGCTGGGTTCACCATATATTAAAGAGCTGTTGTCACTACCCTGGTCTCCAGCCTCGTTACTTCCCGAACTTAACAGCCTTTATTAAAATTACTTCATCATGTCCCCAGTTCAATCAAACCAAAGCTCTTCACGAGGAGACTAATTTCACATTCTCAGAATACAGTTCAACATCACATTCCCCCCCTTGAAATCTGCAGTATGAACAATGTTTTTTTAAGAGTACAATATTTATGAAGATCAATAATGCAGATATAAGTGATGAGTGAGAACATGGCAAGTAACAAAAAGAAATAAAATATTTCCCCATCATCTGAAGAAATGTTCCCACGTGCCCTCCAAATGTGTTGGATATAACTTTCAGAATTCCTAATTGTCACAGATAGTTGAGCTAGGAATTCCAGAACGTTTCTTGACTAGTGAATTATAGCCACATTCTAATGTCAGTTCTAATGAGGCCAGTTATCACCTTCTAATGCAGAGTAGTTTTATGGCAGTGCTAGGTAGCTTCCCTGCCAGCCTTTCTCCTACCAGCATCTCCATTCCTTACCAGTAAGAAGTGAACTGAACAGACTAGCAATCACTGGCACAAAAAAACTACTTTATACTCACACTGCAGTCTCCTGGCTAATGTACCATCACCATAAGCTAAATAAATAAAACCAGTAAGAAAGCCAACCACCAACTAATGTGGCAGAGCAGGCGCTCCCTGCTCTTTCATCTCCCATCTCTTCTATACTCCAATCAGCTAGAATCAGAAGGAACTAAAAACGACTATTAAAGAAGAACATTTACATTTGACTTCCTAATACAAAATGGAGCAAAATAACACTGAATATATTGAAGGACATTTTTGAACAATGAAGCCTGAAGTTAATTTTAAGAATATCTGCCTCTGTAGGTGGATTGTGTTTAAAAGATATTATAGAAGAGGAACAAGTTTTACCAGACAAGAGTGAGACTGATTTGAAAGTGGGTTTGAAAATGACAGGTTAAAAGATTGATTTGGGAAAAAAAAATGTTACACTAGACAAATAAATGAAATGATATTTTCATAAGGGATGTATAAATAAGAAAAGGGATGTATAAATAAGAAATCAAGAGTGACCTGGATAACTTTTCTATATTGGATTTACAAAAGAGACTTAAAATGGAGTCTTTGAGGTGCCCAAGCCTCTTTGTTTGCTTGCAGATATTTTATTACCCGACTAGGTAACATCAGTGCTACTGAGTTTCTCCCTGTTTATAGGCATTATTAACGTTGAAAGAATAGTCATTCTTCAGTGGACCTTTGTCTACATAAAGCATACGAATGGGAGAAATTTGCCTAATCTCCACAGTATTCACCCCTTACAACATAACACTTAAAGATTTGAGGCAAAAAGCCAGGCACACTGGCAAACAAGTCTGTCACAATTTTTCAAGCCAGTTTGGGAAGGAAAATTGCCAACACCTTCAACAAATTGTGAAAGCCAAAGTAGAACTGCCTGGTATTGATATGTCATCCTTGTTGATACCATCTAAAAAAAAAGTTTCACCAACCTCTCCCTAGATTTTCATGGGGCAAGCCAAGGTTAAGAGGTGTCTTTAAAGAGAAACACACATAAAACTAGATTATGTATTGATCAGTTGATGAAATTGTGACCAGAGGCTTACAGAATCCTGTAAGTGTATTTCCCCTAGGAACAATTCTTCAGTATTCACTAATTTAGTAATTGCAGCAACTTCAAATAACATATCAACCACAACTAACAATACCAATATATATTAACTCATGGTATATTTTTGATATTGTTCAATTTTTGCCCTTAATACAACTTGCATAATTACATTAGATCTTTCAGTTCTTAAACAACAGTAATTAATGGATGTTTCCTGCATGTTGTTCAACCCTCCAGCTGTGAATCATCATTGTGTCACTAACACTGTAGAGTGTTACACAGACAAAAGCCACTAACTCTGAGTATTCCAGATTATTGTGTGCATTATAGTAGAATACCTAAATAGGTTTCAAACCAGTACTGTACACATGATATATAATCACAATTTTTAAAATATCTACTTATATTTAAGAGCAAAATGATAAACACCACACATTATAAATAGCATCAAAAGCACAACAAAGTAATAATCAATTTTTAAAACTATTTAAAAACAAGCCTACATCTAGTAAGTGCTAAAAGCAGCCACATTTACTTTTTAAAATTTATTTATCAGGACTTTCAGAATGAAATTGTAAAGTTGCTTTGAATTTCAGTAAGATTCGTGTGGAGGCTATCAGAGAACTCTGGAGCCATTCACTTTTATAGTAGATTCTGGCAGATCCCAAATTGCAAGGTATGAAAGAAGCAGTTCCTTTCCAGAGGTATCAGTAAGCAGCCTTTTCTGCTTGAGCCAAGAAAGGGGCTTTTTGAGCCAATTTAATTTATTTAATGGAATTCAGAATGAAGCCAAGGGTGTAGACAGTGGAAGATGGATTGTTTAAGCAGTAATTCAGATAAACTCAGCAGGGCAATACTTTTACAGCTGATTTTATGTCAAAAGGATGCATCTTGTTAAATTAGTGAACAATGCTCCATGCTCATATATAGCCCAAACATAAACATAAACATAAAGTGGAGGTCAACACATCCCTGGTAATGATGGATGGACAGACGGACAGAAGGAAGAAAAGAATAGGTTGTGCTGATAGGTATGGTAACCTGTGGTTTCCAAGTGAGAAAGAATGATAATGTACCCATTATGTCTGAGCTCCACATGGCTACCAAGTCAAACGTCAGTCACTTGGGAGAAAAAGACAGCAACACTATAGCAAGGCTTATAAAAACACTTCTTTACAGTGCAGATGGATGATGATCTGTTTGCTTCATTCTGCCTTCAAGAACAAGTCCTGTATTTGTATTTGAGAGGGTTTTTTTTTCTGAGAAAGCCTCTTCCTGAAGAAGACATGAAGGGTCTGAAACAAAATATTTATTGTGGAGCTCTGCAGGATAGGTCTGTTTACATAAACTTGCATCTATATCCCCTTTGATCATGTTTCTAACTTTAAAATGATTAGTGAATATTGCCAATACAGGAGAATAATTTTAGTTCGGGATTGAACTTCGGAGCCCTTGGTGCTCTCTGAAATTCGTTGTTTTCTTGTAAATGTTTCATTACCCAACTAGAAAACATCTTCAGTGCTAGAAGTGAGTGAAGTTTGCTCTGTGCCTTTAGTAGTGAAGCACTTGGTTAGTGTGGATGGTTTTACAATAGATGTGTTGCTAACTTGCTGATATTTCCTCTGCTGACGAGGATATCCAGAATGGTAGTGTGTTGTTGTTTTCTTCTTCTCAAGTGAACTTTATTGTTTCAAAGGTTTTGTTGATTGTTTCATTCTTTTCTCTAGATCAGTCTCTTGGTTTGTTATTTGTATATATCTTTGAGGGCAGTTCAGAAATATGAAAAATAAATAAAATATACATCCTTTTCAATTATTAACAATTCAGCTGGTGTCTTTTATATGACCAGTGTATCATCTTTTTCACTTTCAGATCAGTCTCAGTCTTCTCCAATAAAACTCATTCCTCTTCCATAACATTTTTAAAACAGTTATGCTATACAACAGCTTCAGTTTAACTTCTGGGTCCATTGTATTCAAAAATACAATTTAGTATGTCCAACGTTAAAATGTTTTGTTCCATTCCATATTAGTAAGTCAGATTTAAGTGTTCTTCTTTAATTGTAATCTTTAGTTCCTTCTAATTCCCTTTAATGTTTCATCTTCAAAGTCTCATCCTATCAGGGTTTCTTATGGGAAGAATTTTCATAATTAATATAATTTAATAAATTAAATAAAATGTAATTTTATTTCAGAGCCATCTGGATCCTTAGTCTCTTTGTAACTTTCCAAAATCAAAGTTGTAATCACCCCTTTGCTCTTATTCTCCTCCTCAAAAAATATCTAGCTCCAATTGTCCAGACCAGGGGTCTCCAACCTTGGTCCCTTTAAGACTTGTGAACTTCAACTCCCAGAGTCCCAGAGCTTTGCTGGTTGAGGAACTCTGAGAGTCGAAGTCCACAAGTCTTAAAGGGACCAAGGTTGGAGACCCCTGGTCCAGAGCACTTATGGGTGATCTCAGGTCCTCTCCTTGTCTTGAGAGGAATTACAAACAGCTGGTCTACTCACCAGTTTATTCCACCACAATTATTGGCTCTGCCTAGCACAGCCATCCTCAGTTTGCCATGTCTACTCTGTGGAAATACAGTCCTCAACAGAAAAGGAAAAGGAATCCATCCCAGGATTGGTAATTTTTTCTTCTAATACAACAGTTTCCCACACATGTGTTTACGAGATTTACCAGAACTGCCTCAAGGATGCAACACAGTGAATTAAACCAGAACCAAATTATTTTGATGCCTCTCAAGATGTTTGGCTGGTGTGACATACCTGTATAGTCACACAGCTTACAGCATATATCAAAGAAAAATCTAAGTAGCTAGATGTTATTTCAAAACTAATAATATTTCAGAGAAAAATAAGGGAGAATATTTGCAACTCAGGGTTGAAATAAGGGTCCTTTGTGCTCTTTGAGCTTGGTTGTTTTCTTGTAGATGCTTCATTACCCAAACTAGGTAAGTGCTAGTAAGGACTGAAGTTTGCTTTCCTGTCAGTATTGATGGGGGTGGTCTTACTGGTTCTTTGGTTGGGCTGTTTACTGTTAGCTTGTTTGGCAGTTCCTGGATTGGGGTATTGTTTATTTGATTGTTGGTCTGAAGTTAATCTTGGAGTTAATTTATGTTCATCTTTTATTTATTTATTTTATTTTATTTATTTTATTTTTCGCATTTTTATACCGCCCTATCTCCCTAGGGACTCAGGGCGGTTTACAGCCAGAATAAAACATACATATAAATACAGGATAAAACAACAATTAAAAAACTTATTCAATAAGGCCGAATATTTAAAATAGAAATACAAATAATAAAACCCCATTAAAACCAAATTCAAAATTTAAAAATTCTAGTCCAGTCCTGCGCAAATTCATGTGTCTTAAGCTCGCGGCCGAAGGTTCTAAGGTCCGGAAGTTGGCGAAGTCCTGGGGGAAGTTCGTTCCAGAGGGTGGGAGCCCCCACAGAAAAGGCCCTTCCCCTGGGTGTCGCCAGTCGGCACTGCCTGGCTGACGGCACCCTGAGGAGTCCCTCCCTGTGAGAGCGCACGGGTCGGTGAGAGGCAATCGGTGGCAGCAGACGGTCCCGTAAGTAACCCGGCCCTATGCCATGGAGCGCTTTGAAGATAATTACCAAAACCTGGCTTCTGATTGCTGGTGGGGAGGCATTTTGGTCTTTTTGTTCCCTTTTCGACTAGTTGATTGTCTCTTTTGCATCCTATGTATCCTATGTAGATATTGTTTATGTTTATGTGCCTCTTGATCAGTGGTGAAACTGAGCCGGTTCTATCCAGCTTGGGCGAACTGGTAGCGCCAGCAGCAGGAGGTTCTGCCCACCCACCCAGACATCATCACGTCCCATTTTTTATCCTCTGTGCATGCGCAGAAGGCTCTGCGTGTGCATGGAGGAGGCATGTGCTTGCATTTGCGAACCGATAGCAAAGGTAAGTAAATTTCACCCCTGCTATTGATGACTAATTTGTCAGAGTGCCAAGCTTCTAGAAATTCCCTGGCATTTTTGCTAGGGAAAAACTAATCCTTTGCAAGAGAAAACCAAATCTTTCACTAAATTCCTTAGTGAAGGATTTGAATGCTTAGCAAAAGGACAAGGGTCATTACGTTTGGAGTTGCAAACTCAAGTGTTTGTCTTAGATTTGGGAAGATTTCTTAATTTTGGTTCAACTGGGATCCTCCATTCAGAGTTTTTTTTAAAAAAAAAAAACACCTAATACTCTCAGTGCTCTAGTTCTTAATGTTAGAAGATAGAATAAATGGTTTTCAAGATATGCCTCCTTAATATACCTTAAATTATTTGTGGCTCAGAGTGCAGGTTTCCTGGTTAGTATTTAATGTGCATCTTCCAAGTGTCTGATCAAGAACAAAACTCACCAGGCATCCTCCTCGTGTCCTTCTTGCAGATGAACTGCTTTACTTTGGTTTGTGTCCACATAGTGCACTTCAGCAGAGAGTCCTGCAAGACTGAGGCCCTGTGAATATACTGCTAGCTCCAACAGACATGAACTGGAGCTCCATGGCAGGATTGGACTGTGGAGGCTGAATGTGCATCTATCCGAGATCCTGCTAGGATTCAGGAGAAGAATATCCCCTACAGGGAAAGAAAAGGTTGGGGAGAAAATACATTAAGAGCAAAGAAAAATAATAAGTGAAATTAGAAATATATAGAGAAATAGTGACAGACTGAGAAAATAGCTTCAATAAAAATATGAATTAAGTTATTGAAGAGAAGAATAAAGAAGCTGGAAGTAAATGAGAAAAATAGAATTTAAATCACACATTGACCTTTCTGTAAAGACCTACATAGTCTATGGCAAATGTTCTCAAAGATATAGTCAGATTTTATCCATACTCATTCAAAAATAACTCCCTTCAATAAGATTTTTATATATCCATGTTTGTGATCATGGGGTTGCAAGCTTAATTGTTATGAACTTCCCTATATCGATCAAACTGTTCTACAAGCATTCTGTTCCATGACTGAAATGAAGCAAAAAATCAGGAGATATATTTATTTATAAAGTCTCATTTCTCCGTAAATCCTTGGGACAAACGCATTTAAATGAAATAGAAAGTTATATGAAAATGGGAAGAATTCTTGCAGGACCAAAATTTTATCCAGTTGCATAATGATTATCTTTTTCCTAAAACAAAGATAGATTTTGCGATTGTCTCAAAGAGGTTTTTCTGGCCTTGATCAGTGGTGGGTTTCAAATTTTTTTACTACCGGTTCTGTGGGCATGGCTTGGTGGGTGTTGTGTGACTTGGTGGGTGTGGCTTGGTGGGCGTGGCAGGGGAAGGATACTGCAAAATCTCCATTCTCACCTCATTCTAGGGGAAGGATGCTGAAAAATCCCCATTCCCTCCCCACTCCTGGGAGAAGGATATTGCAAAATCTCCATTCCCACCCCACTCCGGGGCCAGCCAGAGGTGGTATTTGCTGATTCTTTGAACTGCTCAAAATTTCCACTACCGGTTCTCCAGAACCTGTCAGAACCTGCTGGATTTCACCCCTGCTTTGAAGGGATATTATCAAAATACAAAAGGCACAATTACTGGGTCCAAATAGGTGGCATTGTTTAACTGAAAGGACCCAAAGTGCATAAACTCTGCTGAATGAGAGCACCATGGCAAATAGATGATTCAAACAACCTGGTCTTGTGCCATGAGAAGTTTTATAGATGAATACTGCACTTGAAATCCCATTGTAGCTCTTAAAACAATAGGTGCACATAGATACATCAAAATATACCCAGCATTGCTGGCAGTGCTGCCTTTGGGACCAGCTGCAGCTTCTGAGTAGTCTTCAAGGGCAGACTCACATTGAACACATTGCATATCCAACTGTGAAGAGACTAGACTAGAGCATGAATAGGAGCTATCAGTTCAAGACAAAGCTATCAACTAGAGCATGAATAGGAGCTATCAGTTCAAGACAAACCCTAGACAGCACTCAAGACTTAAATGGAGAAGTGCAATCCCATTAAGCCTAAAGATAAAAAGTCTCCAGATTTTGTTGGGTGGGAGCGCAAAAATCCAAAGCTACTTAGTTTGAGGATTAAGCCAGAGTCTGTTCCTCCCCATTCAGACCTGCACGGTTTCTGGCCATTGGGGCAGATCATTGATGACATCCCTTGGCTGTCCATGGATCAAAATACAAAGCTGGGTATCATCCCTGTATTGATTATATTGGACCTCAAATCAACAAATGGCCTCCTTTAATGGTTTCTTGAAAAATCTTAATAAGATATCTTCGAATGCCTGGAGGCATCTGTTTTGTCACATTGAATTTCAGAGGATATGGAGTAAAATCATTCCCAATCTCATTTCAGCAACACAACAACATTAATCTTCCTTTTCTCCTTTGATTTTTCTGCACAGTAGATAAATAAACAACTATTCTCTAGGAAGCTAGTCTCCATATAGCTTCCGGCTGCATGAAAATACACACCATAAGAGTGTCTTTTTTTTCCAGTTCTCAGTCTGCTGCAGGGAAACAAGGAAGATTGCTTTACACTAAGATCATTAATCTATTTCTTTTTTTATAAATTTTTATTAAAAGTTGTACCAAGCATGTAAAAACTAATACAAACTGAAATGGAAGCAAGAAACAAACAATGCAAAAAGAGAGATTTAAAAACAAAAAGATGATTCTGATTCTCTTTGCAGAAAATATAAGTACAACTACAAAATTATCTCTTAGTCTATGTTTACACAAAAGCTTACTTTTTCTATTTTCCAGGGTTTTTTTAATAACGAAAATCATAAATCATAACTGTGTTTTTTCCCCCTATTTCATGGAAAAGTCATATAAGGGGTTTACACCAACTATAAATGTTGAAGTTAGATCCATCTAGTTCAACAGTAAACTAATCTATCATTTCTTAATCAGATGTAATTGACCTGCAATGATGGAGCCTGGTGGACATCAAATGGAATTTGATCAAATAGTGGTTCTACAGGTTATCAGGTCAAGGAAGAGTAGTCTAGTTTGATTGACAGCAGCTTCCTAGCAGCTTCCTTTCAAATGGCAGTACTTCCAGCCTTAGCTGGTGCCCAATAATATTTAACGCACATGCTCTGTCACTGAGCTGTGGCATTCCTGTGACAAGTTAGGAGCAAGCAGAAAAAATGGCTGATATACCAAGTTAACATTTCAAACACTTCAATATGTGTGGGGCATATAGCATAATTTGTTGTAGGAGAAAGGAAAGTAACCTGAATGATATGGGAACTTGATTTAATAGAATAACAGAGTTGGAAGGGACCTTGGAGGTCTTCTAGTCCAACCCTCTGCTCAAGCAGGAGACCTTATACCATTCCAGAAAAGTGGCTGTCCAGTCTCTTCTTAATGTCTCTTGCTTTCTGGTGCTTTGGAGAATAATTTATCACCCTCTTCTTTGTGGCAGCCTCTTAGATATTGGAACACTGCTATCATGCCATCCCTAGTCCTTCTTTTCATTAGACTAGGCCAGAGATGGGTTTCAGCAGGTTCTGACAAGTTCTGGAGAACTGGTAGTGGAAATTCTGAATAGTTCGGAGAACTGGTAAATACCACCTCTGACTGGACCTGCCCCTCTCTATTCTCTGCCTCCCAAGTCCCAACTGATCAGGAGGAAATGGGGATTTTGCCGTAATCTTCCCCTGGATTGGGGAGGGAATGGAGATTTTACAGTATCCTTCCCTTGTCACGCCCACCATGTCACTCCCACCAAGCCATACCACCCCCACCAAGCCACACCCACAGAACAGGTAGTAAAAATTTTAAACCCACCACTGGACTAGGCATATCTAATTCCTGAAACTATTCTTCAAATGTTTTAGCCTCCAGCCCCCTAATCATCTTTGTTGCTCTTTTTTGCACTTTCCAGAATCTTGACATCTTTTTTCTAATATGATGACCAAAACTGGATGCAATAGTCTAAGTTATTTAACTTAGTTGACTGTTAATTTAAGTCAACACTTAACTGTTAAGTTACTTAACCTGTTCCAGTTAATAGAAGGGAAAGTGAATAAGCTGCAGTGTGCCAGTGCTGTTAACATATGAATTGGCTCTTAGTTTCAGCATTTTCTGGGGTTTTTTTTTTATTTTTCATGAGAGAAAATGTGTTGGATTCCAGTAAAGAAAAAAAAAGAGAACCAATGTCCTACAAATAGAGCTCCCTATAACATATATAATATTTGTCTACATTCATTTGAATGATTCTTATAGATAAGCAACATTTAACACATGATGGTGTGCATGGAATAGAGAATGTTCATTTGAGAAATATTTTATATATTAATTCTGTTATGTCATTAAAGACTAATATACATGGAGAGGAGGAGAAAGCTATTCTTGCAAGATCCAATCTGGGTAGTTACCAGGAACAGAGGTTTTGTCTTCTGAGCTTTCAGACTCATACTAGAACCCATCCTTAGGGAAGTTCTCTAGCAGAGAGAAGTTCCCTGTGGATGGGCTCCAGCATGAGTTTGAAAGCTCAGAAGACAAAACCTCTGTTCCTGGTAACCAACCCAGATTGGATCCTGCAACATTGTCCTGAGACATGTATATTTCCCTTCATTCATGAGAGCCATTCTTGTTTGCTTCAGCAGTGTTGGCAGGGGTGACATCCAGCAGGTTCTGACAGGTTCTGGAGGACCGGTAGCAGAAATTTTGAGCAGTTCAGAGAACTGGTAGCAGAAATTTTGAGTAGTTCGGAAAACTGGTAAATACCACCTCTGGCTGGCCCCAGAGTGGGTGGGAATGGGGATTTTGCAATGTCCTTCCCCTGCCACGCCCACCAAGCCACGCCCACCAAGCTACACCATACCCACCAAGCCACACCCACAGAACTGGTACTAAAAATATTTGGATTTCACCACTGAGTGTTGGGTACCATACAGTAGTAAATCCAACTGGGAAAGAAAGCTCTCTAGGCAGACAGATAATTAACCACAAATATAAAGACGGAGAAAAATTTATAACCTTCCAGATCTCTGTTGGATGAGATTATGTCCATAATGTGTTGATCTTCTTGAGAAGTCAGAGCAGCAACTGAAGATAGTAGCCAGTCAGGTTGTCCAAAACTATTAGCAGACATAATCCAAGAACAGTTCCATCCAAAATTACATGGAGTTTCTATTATAAAAAAGATAAAAAATCTTTAAGGGCAACCAACCAACCAGCCAACCAGCCAGCCAACCAACCAATCAATATATTATTATTATAATCAAAGATACTGACTTTAATAAACAAGTTACATTTATTTTTTATCAGATGCAACCCAAGTTGTCCGGCTATATGCAAACATAGAAGATATCCTTTGCCCCAGATTATTTCCCACTATATTTTCATAACAGTAAAGAAGTGATTGAAATTAACTGTTGCACTGCTGTTACTGACAAAGTCCTGACTTTGCTGATTGGATGAATACCACAGCATTCCTGAGCTGTCTACAGAGGATACTAACTCATATTTTTTTTCTGAATGCATTTTAGTAGTTGGTCACTGATTCAAAGAAAAAGACAGACGTGTCATATAAAGGTACTCCATTCATTTCAGCAATGTCCTGATGGAGTATTCCTTTTTAGGGTCAATTTTAAGAATGCAGGAAATAAAGTTTGCAATCTTAAAAAAAAAAGCTAAGTTGTCTGTGGTGCTGATTGGCTACCATTTCAAAACTTTCTTATCTAACAGTTATGCTTTTCAGAATGTCTTCTTTAATAAGAAAAAACAACAACACTAATTTATACCTACATTTCTGTCTAACTTGCATGAAACCTATCAGATGGAGAAGAATGATGACTGAACAAATATTCAATTTATTAGCATGTTTACTTATTGCTTCACTCATAAAATTGGTTTAGCCTGTGACACAAGAGCAATTTAAGTGCTCTTTTCATTTGGCTGTACATCCCCTCTGACGTTATTCAGACTCTAGTTTACATTGGTTACTTCAGTCAAACTAGGATAATGCTTTGCTCCACCCAACAGCCTTCAGAGATGACAGCTTGTTCTGTAATTAAAAATGTAACTATGCATAATTCTGAAAGCCAGAAAGCCATAAATGATAGAAGAGCAACTAACATGAGACTAAAACATATGAAGAACAATTGCAGGAATTGGGTTTGTCTAGTCAAGAGAAAAGAAGGAGTAGGGATAGCAGCATTCTAGTATTTGAGAGGCTGCTATAAAGAAGAGGTGGCCAACTTATTTTCCAAAGCCCCAGAAGGCAAGACAAGAAACAATGGATGGAAACTAATTAAGGAGAGAAACAAACTTGAATTAAGGTGAAATTTCTTAACGGTGAGAACAATTAACCAGTGGAATGGCTTCAGAAGTTGTGAGTGCTTCATCACTGGAGACTCTTTTTAAGAAGAGTCTGAAATGGTACAGGGTCACGCAGAGGGTTGGACTAGAAGACCTCCAAGGTCCCTCCAGCTATATTCTGATTCTGATAACGAGCACCAATCTGAAATTCTATGCCTCTGCATACAATTAGCCAGCCACTGGATATGTTTGAGCATTCTTTTACTAACAAAATATTTATTAGTTAAAATGTGTGTTTCCTCACCATTTTCTTCATTAAAAACCAGTACATTCAATGTCACAAAGAGAGCAGGCCTTCCAAGAACTTAGTAAGATGTCTTATTCCTAGCTTCTACACCAGGACTGTCAAACTGACATCGTCACGGCCGCCTCATGTGAAGTATTGGGACTTTTTTCCTCTTCACTAAACCGGGTGTGGGCATGGCCAGCACGTGACACATCCAGCTCGCGGGCTGAGAGTTTGACAGCCCTGTTCTACACATTCAAATTTTTTTTCTGAGGCACACAGAACAGCTGCACCGAGTTTACAAATTTGGAGACCTTTTCATAGCTGTCCTTGTATGCAGGTCTGCAAAAATTGAACAAAGCAAAGCTGATGGCCCCTAAATGTACCACAGTCTAAAAATTATTTTAAAAAATTGATTATAAGACACTGGATATTTTACTTTAAACTAGGACATGTTTTCTTTCCAAAAATATGTTTTGTTATCTAAGCACTGTTAGCCCCAAGCAAAAAAAGACATATCTGTCTCATTCCCATTATTTTTACATCCATATATCCTTCAATAGTTTAAAATACACACTTTGCATTATTATGTCTGTATTATTCCAATCATATCCAGATTATGTGACATGAAGGAAAAGTACCCTTAAGAGGAAAGGAGTTTGAGGAATTGGCTGTATTTGCAAATTGATCATTCACATTCCAACTCCCAAATCTTTTTTCTTCTGAAGTATTTCAAGCCTCAGTGACATGTAGGCATGAAATAATTAAATAAAGCATGTGCCTTTTCTTCAGTTTGTAGTGCATGTTATGTGAAGAATGTATGTCATTTAGGTTCTGGCTTGAAACGAAAACAAACTTCTCCAAATAATACTTGATTTAAAAAATGTTTTCTGTTATATAGAACGTGTTTTCCACTCAGCTGAATTAATTTGGAGGAACAAATAGTTGGGGTAAGAAATTTTTCTTCTCTAAAGCTGCATGGTTGAATTTATCAGGTTCTTTATAGAAATACAGGGACAGCAGAGAGAAAGCACACAGAAAATACATACTAAAGTGAAATTATTACAAGATTAGTAATATTACTACTACTACTAGCTACCTGCTTGCCTTATGCAGTTCCTAACTTGAGAAACAGTTGCTGCAGAAAATAAATAAGACTTTATTGGGGTTAGATATTTACTGAATTACTTGATCTAAAGATTAACACTGCCAATACATCCCTCCTTAGGCTCAAGAATAGTTGAGAACAAAATATATTTTTCTGCAGTTTTTTGCAAGTTTATTTACAAATATTTCGTTATACATTTTGGAATTTATTGATGGAACATGCTGTCAGACGTATCTGGAAAACACTATTTAAAATTAAAAGAGCATGCCCACTTGCTATGGAACAAATAGAGAATAATCACTGCTGGTGATACAGTGGTTAAAGTGCAGTATTTCAGGCAAACTCTGCCCACTGTCTGGAGTTCAAGCCTGACGGAGCTCAAGGTTGATTCAGTCTTCCATCCTTCTGAGGTTGGTAAAATGAAGACCCAGATTGTTGGGGGCAATATGCAAATAATGCTTCTATATTGTAAACTACCCAGACAGTGCTGTAAAGTACTATTGGGTAGTATATAAGTCTAAATACTATTGCTATTTTTTAACATGCTTCTGGGTTCTTGGAAATATTTGGCTTGCTACAACTGGAAGGAGGCTGTCAGACAGGACTGATCTTATCCAACATGTACATGAAGGAAAAAAAGTCAGAACAAAACAGGTCTGCTAAAAATACTTCCTTGAAACATCAAGTTGACTATGTTCCATTGCAACAACACTTAGAATTGCTCAGTATTTTGAAATAAAGCCCTTTCAACGCTAACATTTTGTTTTAATCTTGGGAGCATTTAAAAAATCCATTTTGAGATCTGAACGGTTTGATGGTTTGAATGGACTATTTCAAGATAATATTCTTAAAATAGACATGTCTTGTTTCAAGCTCAGAATGCTTTAAAATGTCTATTTTGTGCTTGACACATTTTTTTCCTCATTCCTGAACTTCATTCGTGAATGAAATAAATATTGTTTTTTTCCTGAAGGCTTAGTTTAAATGAGAACTAATGCACCAACTATGTAACAGATTATATCTGTTATCATCCTCAGGCTAGATTTAATGTACATTCATTTAACCTTACATCAAAATCTATATCCCTGTCAGGCGTATGCACACTGAAAGTCAGCACTGGCTTAAGTATTTATTCAGTTTACTCATTTTTCATTCACCTCTTCCCTAAACCTTAAAGGTATACAGCAGTAGCACTTGTATGTCTTCTTAGAATCCTTAAGGTAGATGAGAGGTTGTTGAAAATTATTGAATTCTTTAGATTCCCTAGATAAGAATAAGAGAGGGAAAGAATCTGAATGGTTCACCAAGGCTGTTTAAAACACAGACTGTAACAAAAGACCAACACCAGATCTTCATTGGAAATAAGAGAACTGCATGCAGGGCAAAAGCAAAGCAAACTGCGCAATTTGATGAAAATGTTTTAAAGAAGAAAGAATAAAATACCTGGATGGGAAGAATGACCAGAAGAAAGAATCCAGTTCCTTTCTGGAGGTACATAAGGGAAAGATGAGTCTTTCTCATCTGATTTAGTTGAGGCAACATCTGCAACAGAGAACAGTATGAAAACAAAAAATTAAATGGTACCAAAGACTTCAGTGAATGTATAGAGAGTAACAATATTGGCTGATGGAAGTTCCTGGAGTTATAGTGAGTGACTTGAAAATAATAATCCAAGGATGGTTTATTTACAAGAAAACATGTCTGTTTCATTCCTTTTGTAAATTTTTTAAAAGGTCTCTCTCTCTCTCTCTCTCTCCCTCCCTCTCTCCCTCTCTCTCTCTCCATATACACACGCCAGTGGTGGGTTGCTACTGGTTCACCCCAGATTGGGTGAACCGGTAGCAGCAGCGGTGGGATGCTCCGCCCCCCACCCGGACGTCTCTGCTCATGTGCAGAAGCGTCGCACGCACAAGCACGCGAGCACCCACAAACAAACCAGTAGCAACAGGATTTGAAACCCACTACTGACACCCACCCACACAAACTCAGTTATTAACAACTAACCCATTTCCTGAGGACTTGAGGTGAGTTATGGTAAAAAGAAAAAAAGACCAAGCTAATACAAACAATACTGCAGTTGACCTAATCTAATGAATCCAAGGCACCTCTTAGACTTTCAGCACCCATATAACAACAAGGGTTTTTGGAACACCAGAAAGTTGGGGCTTTTTTATCACAGTAGGTAGGTTGGTCCAAAGAGCAGGTACAGTCAACGAGAAAGAATATTCAGCCATTCCCCTCTCATAGTTTGCATGGGATGGCTTGAATCTGTGGCAAATATTGTATAACATTTTAAAGGGGCAATCAGCATATTGAATTGAAGGTAGACACAAAGCAATAACCAATGCAAATAACTTGTGATGATATGTGGGCTCAGGGGAGGGGAGTGCCAAGCAATTACAAAAAATAATAATAATCTATATATATGAGTCCTGGGAAAGCATAAAGTGAAATAGAGGGGGTTTTTGGCAGAGTTTCAGGATTCTGTTCCAATACTTCAATTGCTTGTAGGAAAGCTCCTAGCTAGCACATCCTTTTCCTGATTATTATTATTATTTATTCAATTTTTATACCGCCCTTCTCCCAAAGGACTCAGGGCGGTGTACAGCCAAATAAAAAGCGTAATATATACATTAAAACAAGACTAAAACAAAACATATTACAAAATGGCCAAAAATTTAAAAAATGTAAAACATTTAAAATAGTTTAAAAACCCTAAAATATAAATAACCCCAGATTAAAATTTAATTAGGCCAGTCCCGCTTGAATAAATAGATGCATTTTCAGCTCACGGCGAAAAGTCCGAAGATTAGGCACTTGACGTAAACCAGGGGGAAGTTCGTTCCAAAGCGTAGGAGCTCCCACAGAGAAGGCCCTGCCCCTGGGGGCCGCCAGCCGACATTGTCTGGCGGACGGCACCCTGAGAAGGCCCTCTCTGTGAGAGCGTACGGGTCGGTGGGAGGCATAGGGTAACAGCAGGCGGTCCCGTAAGTACCCGGGCCCTAAGCCATGGAGCGCTTTAAAGGTGGTAACCAAAATCTTAAAGCCTGCCTTGAAAGGTGACAACATTCCTGAAAGCCCTTTTACTCTCTCCTCAGAGAACCTTCGGATCTTGCCTTTTATCTCTAGAATACGACGACAGATCCTCAACACATCCCTCTCCCTGCAGAGAATCCATGCGCTACACTTTGCCCATCAGTTTCTTCTGAAATACCAAAGCAAGAACTGAACTGTCTTCAGATTTGTCAGACTGTGACAACCTGCTTCCTGCCATAAATGTTTCCCCGTTGCTGTTGTCAGACAAGACAGGAAAAAGCATATTCTAGCTTTGCCTAATTTTTTTTCATTTCAGACTTGTCGCTTGATCTTGTCGATTGCCTTACCCATTCTTGGAGACAAATGTGTGGGTGTGGTGGGGTGTGAGCAGAGGCAAGGTAGTATGATGAAAACTGGATTTGACTCTGAGAAGGGAGGAGAGAAAGCTGAGCTTTTACAGAAAAGCTATCAGAGCCCCGGGAAAGTAGAAAGCGTAAGAAAGAAACTCAGAAGAACTCTGCCTTGATTTTGTTTGATATAAGTCACAAGAGGCATTGACTGGCCTTTGAGATTTTATTTTTGTACCTTAAAGGCATTAAAGTACACCCTGAGATATCAAGAGACTTCTTCTTCTTCTTCTTCTTTTTTTTGGATCTGGCCAGTCTTGAAGGGCTGACCCAATACTACTAAATACTACTAAATCTGTTCTCTTCAATTACTAGATAGTCCTGCATTCTATAGACCTTGACGCTTCCAGGTTTGTCTTCATGTTTCATCTACATTGCGTTACCTACTGTATGAAGGGACAAGGAAATGAATTACTGTTGTCAAGGGAATCTTGATCCAAAAAGGCCTGTAATTGGCATATCAGTCAAAGCTGGACAACTCATTTTTTGATAACTAATTTAATATATAAGGTGAATGCCATGGATATGGTGAACTGTATGTTAACCTCAGGAAAGCATTCAGCACAGTCTGCATTGATAAATTCATTAATAAACTGATAAAATAAAGGCTAGATGATTAAATGAATTAATAAATGGCTGAATGACTACATTATATTAGTAGTATTGGGTGGAATGTCATAGCCTTATTCTGGGCCTTATTCAACATTCTTATTAGTGAACTGGATGAAGTGATTTTTGACCATGGGCTTATTTGCTAGATTTATGTTCCATCTTTTGTTCTGGAATGCATTAAAGCATTTATAATACTCTGTTCTCTGATTTTTTTTTTCCTGTAACAGTCAATTCTGTGATATATTATATGTTGGGCTCAGAGACTGTTGGCCCATCACAGTGAATTTCCGTGGCTGATGGTAGACTAGCTCTTAGGATTGCCCGGTGAAAATCCAATGCTTTAATATTTTCACCATGACTCCACAATTTCTTTCCTAGGTAGCCATTACAGGCTCAAATACCATTCATTGATGTTTGAAAAACAGATGCTGGTGCCAGCATGCATGATTTTGCATTTTACTTACTCTGAACTTCATCTGTACTTTGAAACCCTTTCATTCAGTGTAGAAAGACACTTTTGCACAATTTATTTTTGATTTTACCCTCTTGGATTGTTAGGTATCATCAGCAAATGCAGCCACTTTGCTGCTCAGCTATGAAGATTACCAGATGCTGAAACTAACTACAATAGTGAAAACAATAAAAACTAATTATAATAATTTAGATCAAAGGCTGTGATTGGGAATTTACAGAATTCCAATGCAGACAAGACCTTGTGGACTGGTAATACTGTAAAACCTAGCTTACATTAGAGCTGACACAGACAACTGATACTCTTCAGGTCATCCTATTTCAGGACACTAGGATAATCATGTTACTTTAGGACCTTGGGGTTGTACCCCTCCTTCCTGAGAGGGTCTAGGACGTATGTCCCATTTCGCCTGGAGATAAGGATTTTGCACCATAGTAAATAATCTGATCAGGGTAGAGCAATCTATCTCTGTTCTCTCAAATTCCCCACAGCCATTGACACCCCTCAAAAGTCTAACTCTAAATGCAGAGATTTCAAAAATAGTAGGAGTAGGAAGAGAGACAACAGAAAGGAAGAATCTGTGGAAGTCAGCTGTCTTATAGTTCCCGCTTTCTGCAAGCCAAGAGCAACATTGGTTGTTGCAGATAATACAGAATGAAAGCTAACAGAAACAGAAATGCAGATCTAAAATCAAGCCAATAGCAGACATGGCCAAAGTTATATCATCAGTTGTCTCCACAAATATTTCACAATCTCCCTACCAGAGGAAGTGGCCTTTCTCTCTCTTGCTTGCAATTTTAGACTTTAGTTTTCTTTTTCTTTTTAAATGACCTGATTAAGAGTTGGCTGTAAAGTAAGCCAGTAAATAAAACCTGATATGCAGGAGGTCAGTCACTTATAGCAAAGTCAATTCATGATTAATTCAGAGAGTTCAAATCAAATATCTAGTAGCAAGCAAAGTGAAAAAAGAAAAGAAAAACCAGGCTCCCAGCATTATAACTAGGGGAATTAGGAAGATAATATTTCTAGCAGTCAGGACTCAGAAGCTTTTGCATGCCAGCCAAGGTTCAACATCAACTTTGTAAAAGCACCCTTTTACAAAGTTTATGTTAGGATCTTGAATTAACTTTGTGATTTCTGTACCTACTGCTACCCACATTCTGAAAACTGAATAGAAGTCAACCAATGAGTCATCTCACAAATCTCTTTGGGCTCCTTCTCTTTGATCTCCTCTATGACATCTTTGCACCAAAGACAAATTTCTTGTGTGTCCAATCACACTTGGTCAATAAAGAATTCTATGCTATGCTATGCTATGCTATGCTATGCTATGCTATGCTATGCTATGCTATGCTATGCTATGCTATGCTATGCTATGCTATGGAGTTAAAAAAACCAGTAATTGCAACAACACAACTCCACTTCCCTTCTGAACATTTGTGCATGCATCATCATTTGTACAAGAGGTGGGGCTTTGATCACATTGCCTTAACTTTTTTTTTTTTTTTTGCTTTTCCCAGAAGGTACTATTGTCTTCTTGTTCTGGTATGAGTAGCACAAAGATGCCTTACTAAGTATTTTTAGAGGGCATATCCTCATGATATCATCTCCAAGTTCATGTCTAACTTAGAGGTAGTTTTAAAATTGTATTTTAATATTCTGATTTTAAAGTAGGGTTTGCCTTCTCCTTCCAACACCCTTTGTTGTCTGAATGATCTGTGGTGCTTTAGTTACATATCAGCAACAGAATCATAAAATATAATTTATAATAAGGTTATTCTGTTATCATCAGTGTACTGATAATACCGTACCCCATGCTGATGGATGACCAGCAGTTTCATATAGATGTTAAAGAGGAGATGGGAGAGAGTTGAGCCCTAGTGCTTAACCTCTCTCCAGTCACCAAAATTGACTGGAACCAGCCACAGAGAAAGGAGAACCATTGCAAATTCTATCTCCTACTTTAAGACCATGAAACTGGTCCAGAAGGATATCATGATTGATCCTTTAAGACAGGGGTCGGCAACCTGCGGCTCTGGAGCCGCACGTGACTCTTTCATCCCTCTGCTGAGGCTCCCTGTCACTCAAATTATGCGTCACAACTGCCAATGTGTGACGACAAACGATTTATTGAGCTTTTCAACCCCCGGTAGGCCAACCATGGATAAATCGAAGAAAAGAAAAGTTTCAGAAGAAAATAGAATGTTTAATTCAACTACATATGCCAGTTCTGTGGCTGCTCAGAAAATAGTCAGGCACGGGAAGGGTTTTGTGGGTCCCAGTGTTTTCTGTTCCGTAGGAAACGGGTCCAAATGGCTCTTTGACTGTTTAAGGTTACCAACCCTGCTTTAAGGGAAGGAGCTAGTCAGTTGAAGCAAGGATAGCTGATCTAGGATGAGCTGCGGTGGCGCAGTGGTTAGAGTGCAGTACTGCAGGCTACTTCTGCTGACCCTGGCTGCCTGCAATTTGGCAGTTCAAATCTCGCCAGGTTGACTTCCATCCTTCCGAGGTTGGTAAAATGAGGACTCGGATTGTTGGGGGAGATACGTTGACTCTGTAAACTGCTTAGAGAGGGCTGTAAAGTACTGCAAAGTTTTTATAAATCTAAGTGCTATTGCTATTGCTATCTGAAAACTTCTACCTTCCACTGCCTGGTGCATGCTCATCAGGGAGATTCTGCAATGGAAAGAACATTGCTCAATGTAATCCACTTGGCCATCATCCAAAAAAATGTTGATAGAGCTCCAGCAAACACTTCTAGCTCCTTGATTCACTGCCTCTGTGCTGACTTCCCCACTGCTTTGTTGCTGTTGCTGCCATTTTTTCCATGCCATTCCCCTTGCTGGCTAACTGGTACCAAAGTCACTGGCTATCTACCAAACTGGCAGGACCACCAAATATCTCCACACACCATCCTCAAAATTCTCAACAAAATGAGCCTACGAAGCAGACATTTACCTCAGTGCCATGATGGGGGAAAAGGGGTGGAAAAGGCTTACAATCAGGGAGGAACCTTCACATGTCACATAAATTCATCATAAATCCTGCTCAGCTAACATCAATGATGATCATGATGATAATCATGTTGATATACGTTGGATTGCACATCTCCTACTGTTGTCTAATCAGCCACGGGATTATTGAAATCTGTGGTGTCTGTCTACCAACAGAGAGACAGGGGAAAAGCTGAACTTGTCTGAAAGCCTCAGGCTCTGCTGCTGTTTGTTTTGACTTTTTTTAAAAAATGCCTCTCCTTCATACTCTTCAATCCTGCTATACAAACAGCTTAAACTTTTCTTACTATAAATCCTGATAACAACCATCGCATGACTAGCAAACCAATGGGCCATTTCCTCCTTCAGCATGAAGGAAACCCCTTGTTTTCTCTACCTTCCTTGAGGCCACAGTATTTTTGACCAAAAATACATTTCCTTGTCAGATTTTTTTCCCTTCCGAGATGGTATCTACATTTATCCAAGATGACTTTCGTTCTCTTTTTCTTCCTAAACAAATTTAATGAACAATAAAGTAAGTTAAATTAACTCGGCCCTTTTGGTATTTAGTTTGCTTCTTTTACAACGTAGAGGGAAATAAAAAGCAGAGGAACCAACAAACCTATCCTTCTATGATTCTATATCTGTTCAGAACTCTCCTATTAGTTTGGAAGAATGAATGATTTAATCTTGAGGTATTTTCACTGGAGCAGTGACATGTTAATTCAGACCATGCACAGGAAGCTACCAGCACTTCCTTAGCTCAACCACAACTTTTCCTAAGGTCTTGTGGAAATCCACAAACCATACACTTATTATACTTGCTAAACAGTTGCAAGCAGGGGTGAAATGTTCCCGGTTCGGACTGGATCGCTTGATCCGGTAGCGATGGTGGCGGGTGGTACAGAGAACCAGAAGCAAAAATCCCTGCCCCCCCCCATGCCCAGCTGAGCTGCACGATCATCAGAGGCTTTTTTTTTTACTTTTTAAAGCATTTTTTCTTTGGCCGAAAAAATGCTTTTAAAAGTTTTTTTAAAAAGCCTCTGAAGATCGTGAGGCTCAGCTGGGATTGTTAGAGGTTTTTAAAAGCATTTTTTTACAACCTCTT
Source organism: Ahaetulla prasina (assembly GCF_028640845.1). NCBI lineage: Eukaryota > Metazoa > Chordata > Lepidosauria > Squamata > Colubridae > Ahaetulla > Ahaetulla prasina. The sequence continues at coordinate 305,095,887 of NC_080539.1, read as the reverse complement.
CGGCCAAAGAGGTTGTAGAAAAAATGCTTTTAAAAGTAAAAAAAAGTTGGCCACACCCTCCCAGTCACATTACCCCCCCACCAAGCCACGCCCACAGAACTGGTAGTAACAAATTTTACATTTCACCACTGCTCAGTTACAGTGATGATAAGTATACTTCTCAAAGATTTGAAAAGTCAGATTAGAGCTAGATTGTCATGGAGAAAATCTGTATGATTGCTAGGAGTCAAAAACAACTTAATGGCACATAATCAACCAACCAACCAATCAATCCTCTTTTGCCCAATGAGCACAATTAACAATAAAAAAATAGAGTTAAGATGGGAAAGTAAAGACACTTGGCTACAAAGGATGAACCTGATTCTGTAGCCCCCTAAGCAGGGGTGAAATCCAGCAGGTTCTGACAGGTTCTGGAGAACCATTAGCGGAAATTTTGAGTAGTTCGGAGAATTGGCAAATACCACCTCTGGCTGGCCCCTGAGTGGGGTAGGAATAGAGATTTTGCAGTATCCTTCCCCTGCCACACCCACGAAGCCATGCCCACCAATCACACCATGCTCACCAAGACACGCCCACAGAACCGGTAGTAAAAAAATTTGGATTTCACCACTGATTACAAGTGGTGTAATCACTTGTATCTCTCCTTAAAATCAGGAATAGAGGAATTGTGGAATTGTGACCTAGGGCCCATAGGCAACTTTTACCAGATCCTTTTGTGGTAACAAAGCTCTCCATGGCTGAGGTTCTTTTATAGTTTTTAGGGAACTGGGGGACTTTAAGAAGAAAATTTGATGTCTTAAACTTTGCAACTGCCTAAGGATTTTTCACCCTACCCCTTATAATCTCTCCTAACAGTGGCCTGGTTCCTTTCGCTTTGAGAAAATGGTGTGGTGGAAACATTAGCTGAAGGAGAGGAGATCCCGAGGGTTAAAAGACATTCCATCTTAGAGTCCATGAGGGAGAAGAAATGTCTGAAGTCAAACCCTTAGATTTAAACCTGCCTTTTTACCAAGAGAAGACAGACAATCCGGCGAGATTCTTGTAAACTGGTGATCAACAATAAAGTAGCCCATTAGATCAATTTATGGAGTTCTGGTTGCTTGCACTTGACTTATGATCTTTGACAGGTCACACAATAGTGGTTCTTGAGCTGACAGATGTGTCCACACCTGCCTTAAATCTGCTGACGTAGGTGACCAGGAGATAGTTAAATTGCATGAGGAGAGGGTACTTTATTTCCTCACTGGCAAGTAGCATGAAATTCCCTGGAGAAAAATCTACTCTGTCAAAGGGAACATTTTGTGGAACTTGCAAGTTAAACTTTAACAAGATTCACATATATCAATTTGATACACCTATTATATACCAGATTTCTGGATTTAAGTTTCCTCTTGAGATCTCCTCTTGCTTTTTAGGCAGAGATGACCTGTTTTGGAGATGCTGGCTTTACTGCTTGATGAACTAAGTCAGGGGCCTGCAAACTTGGCTCTTTTAAGACTTGTGGACTTCAGCTCAGTTGAAGTCCACAAGTCTTAAAAGAGCCAAGTTTGCAGACCCCTGAACTAAGTCATTACTTTAAAAAGAAGGTCCAGAAACTGGCAACTTGCTTTTGGCATTTGTTCCTAACCACAGTGACAACCAGATGATGAAATGTGTTTTGCTGTTATGATGTAAACTCCACCTTTTCACAAAAGTACATAAGGGGCAGAATTAGCATCACTGCAATAAGTATTTTCTCTGTTGTCTGACAGTATGGTTGCTTGCTAAATTTGGAATGGGGACAGGCTGCCTAGCCATCAGAAATGATGTCCAGAAGCAGTCTTATTTTGAGAATGGTGATTACTTACATCAAACTGGAAAGAAGCGAGGCTCAACACTAATTGGATCCTAGAAATAGAAGAGGCACTTCGTGATGATTCTCTACACCCTATCTGGAGAAACATACTAGTCATGTATGAAAATGAAATTCCTATGAATAGTTTAGAAATGTCCTCAGGTTGAATGTGTACCAAGCTTAATTTTGATGTAGCTTCAGTTTTCTTAAAAGTCCAAAAATATGTCCCATCAAAGTTTTATTCTTAAATTTTCAGAGTGAAAATTACTTTCTCTTGTAACCTGGAGGCTTATATTCTAGCAACACTGAAAACAACTATTGACTGCATGTTCTTAACATGTTCTTAGCATGTTCTTAACAGATACAGATTAACAGAGTTGGAAGAGACCTTATAGGTCAACCCCCCGCTCAAGGAGGAGATCCTACACCATCCTACACCATTTCTGACAAATGGCAGTCCAATCTTTTCTTGAAAGTCTCAAGTGATGAAGCTCCCACAACTTCTGAAGGCAAAGCTGTTCCATAATTTGATTGTTCTCACTGTCAGAAAGTTCCTCCTCATTTCTAGGTTGAATCTCTCCTTGGTCAGCTTCCACCCATTATTCCTTGTCTGGCCTTCAGGTGCTTTGGAAAATAGCTTGACCACCCCCTCCTCTCTGTGGCAGCCCCCCAAATATTGGAACACTGCTATCATGTCTCCTCAAGTAGGGAGTGGGGGGGTGTCTTTCCTTTCTTCTAGCTTGTTGGTGCAATTAAGCATTAGAACAATGTCAGATGTGTTCAACTCTTCAGTGTGCAAGTTGAGACCAAGTGAGCCTTACCAAAGGTTCTTTCAAAACCCTAACTGCACATCCAGGTTCAAAAAAGTTCAAGCAGAGCCCCTTCTCTTGACCCTTGTAGCTGATTAGCAGCAGTTTAGGAACTGACCCTAGGACATCTGATCTTTTAACCTCATTAAGCCATTAGATCTATCATCTATGAGAAATGTTACAAGTAGTGCTAGAAAGAAATTCTAGTTCATCGGCCTCAAAGAAACTATTCTAGTAATCAGATTATTGAAGAGCAGGAAAGAAAGGGGATGATTTCTATTTTCTCCCTGCATATCTGATGAATGGCACTGGCATGAAAACTCTTCACTTGGACCTCATTTCCTCAATGATAGCACTAGAGTGCAAAGCAAACCATTTGGAAAGTGTGTGTGGGGGGGAGCCACTTTTGAAAGAAAGCTAAATATCCTTTTGTCACTCGCTCCCAATTAATGAAAAACAAGGAATGATTGTGTTTCAAGGAACAATAGCAGTAGGTCAACATGTGGAAGTGTAGTGGATAAGGGTAGAACCAGATGTTATAAGAGAACTGTTGCTGTTTCTTGTCTCTTATAACATTTAGTTCTCATGAAGTATTAAATGTTGAGTATTTATTTCTGACCCAGGTGAATGTTATTAAAAATTAATCTTCTTGCCATATGAGAGAGCACTCTCTATTTATTGTCTCAGTTGGCTGTTGTTACGTTCCTGAATCTGCTAGATTTCTAGTTGGGACCTTCATATGAATTAATATCAGTGGTGGGATTCAGCGAGTTCGCACCACTTCGGGAGAACCGGTTGTTAACTTTCTTAGCAGTTTGATGAACTGGTTGTTGGATGAAATCATTAGGGAAGAGAATCAGTTGTTAAATTATTTGAATCCCACCACTGATTAATATGCATGCCCTCTGTTTATATATATTCATCCTTGCTGTTACACGCAATAATAAATATTTTTGAGATTATTATTATTATTTATTAAATTTTTATACCGCCCTTCTCCCGAAGGACTCAGCCAGAGATAAAAAGCCAGAGATAAAAAGTTAATATACATACAATTTAAAACCAAAATTTAAAACTAAGCAAATTACAAAAGGCCAATATTAAAATTTAAAAATTTAAAAACCCTAAGGCAATAAAAACCCAATTTAAAATTAATAACACTATTATGCCAGATCAGGTTTTGAAAAAGTTCTTTTTCAAAAACTATTATGGCTTTAAACTTCGATCATGATAATTCTCACAATTGGTTGTCTCTGAGTTTGTGAGAATGTAGGCAACTGTTGTCTTAACAAATATTCATCTATTTTAGACCCATCTAACGCCTACTTTTTATACATGTTAGAATAAAAATTATGAAAATCCTTTTTTATATGCTCGTTATCTGTTGTTACATTATTGCCTTCACAAATTTTCTCAGCCATTCTCTTTTCCCTTTCCTTTCTTAGTTTATATGCCAACCACCTTCCTGGTTTATTTGCAAACTCGAAGTATCTTTGCTTCACATATGGATGCTTTCTTTGATGCTAATTTGACCCCTTGTCTCACCTAAGCAATTTTTTTTTTTAAATAAAAATGGTGGCCAGGTGCAGAATTTCAAGAACAAATGCATATCAGTCAATATTTCTGAGGTGACATACTTCATCTTTTTTTTTATTTTATCACAACCATCATTTAGTTAAGAGGATTTAATAGATCTTTTCTAAATCTCATTTTAAAAGGCTACTGTAGCTTCAAGTGGATTAATATGAAAGTGAATTTATCATTTTTATTTATTTTATTTATATCCTTTATAAAAATACTATCCATAATTTTATAAACAACTTTAGGTGGTGAACATATTTAATACTCCTTCTTCCTCCTATTTTCCCCACAAGAGCAAGTCTGTGGGGTGGCTTTGGCTGAGAAAGGGTGACTGGCCCAAGGCTACTCAGCTACTTTATGTCTAGGATGGCAGTAGAACTCACAATTCCCAGGTTTCTCTCCTGTTCTTTGGACTTTAACTTTGGTATAACTTTATTGTCACTTTAAATATACACTAATTGGCATACATTAAAATGAAATTTTGTTGCATGCAGGTCTCAAAGGGTGAGTCACCACCTCCAAAATACACTACATAAACTTGACAATAAATAAATAAATAAATATGCATATACCCACATATATTATATGACACAGAGAAACAACACAGTCTAGTTCGGATATATAAATCTACATGGCGAGAAAAATGAATCTTAAAAGAGTAAGCAGCCACAGGACTTATTTAAATAGGACTTATGCAGTGGTCCTATTGCAGTAAATTTTTTTACTACCGGTTCTGTGGGTGTGGGTTGGCGGGCGTGGTGTGGCTTGTTGAGCGTGGCTTGTGGGCATGGCAGGGAAAGGATACTGCAAAATCTCCATTCCCACCCCATTCCAGGGGAAGGATGCTGCAAAATCTCCATTCCCACCCCACTCTGGGGCCAGCCAGAGGTGGTATTTGCTGGTTCTCCGAACTGCTCAAAATTTCCGCTGCCAGTTCTCCAGAACCTGTCAGAACCTGCTGGATTTCACCCCTGGACATATTTAGGTTCTGTTTTGAAGTGAAAGAAGATGGAACACAAGACACATCTTGATCTCTTTAAGTGCTCTAATTAAGGGAGAACATATACTGCAATGGTGATAGTGCAGTACAATTGCTATCTGAATGTGATCAATTACAAAACATCCATTTACAAGAAGAAAATCAGTCATGTGATTCTCTGCCAGTTCATTAGACTCCTGAAATATACTCCACAACTATAACCTCACTAGTATCATTTTCTTGGAGGTGGATATACTTCCAAACAGCTTTTTATGCAGCTTTCCAACAGTTATTTTGCACATGGGGTTTAAAAACATTTTTTCAAAGATGATAACAGGAAATTATTTTAGTATATATATATATATATATATATATATATATATATATATATATATATATATATATATAAAACTTAAGGTCACATGAGCCGCGAGCTTGACAGGTGCACTGGAAAGTGTCAATAGATATTTTTTGCCTGTGAACACTACACTGCCTGTTCTGGCTGCCTTCTCAGTTTCTGCTTGGGGCTGGTTTCTGAATAGGCTGGCCCAATCTTTCTTAATGGGCACAAAATATCTGCTGGGGCTATAAAGAAAGACTGAGTCTACTTCCTGCCTCTAAAAAAAACATGTTTCTCCATTTCTCCCCTTAGGGAAATATAATATTCTGCCTTTTTAATATTTCCCAAAATATTTCATTCTTCTGTGGGTGGGTGTTAACTTTCTACAGCTTGCTCTAGCATGATCACAGTTTTCCAGTTGAAACTATGGTTAAATCTGTCCATCTGTTGTAAAATTAAACTATGGTTAAATCTGTCCATTTGTTGTGAGTTTTCTGTCCTGTCTTCTAACTGCTTGTTAGTGTTCATGGTTAGAACCACATGGAATCAGCATAACACACAAACCAACTAAGGCCCTCCAAAACATCCTAGGCAAACCAAAGTATCAGGCAGCCCCAGAAGAAAAAACAGGAGTCATTTAAAACATACAGTGTAATGACAGCAAAAACCAATATGTGGGTTGAAAAGCACTGTCTTAAAGCCAGAGGTGTGTTTCAGCAGGTTCTGATCAGTTCTGGAGAACCGGTAGCGGAAATTTTGAGTAGTTTGGAGAACTGGTAGTAAAAATACTGACTGGCCCCGCCTCCATCTATTCTCTGGCTCCTGAGTCCCAGCTGATTGGGAGGAAATGGGGATTTTGCAGTAACCTTCCCCTGGAGTGGGATGGGAATGGAGATCCTTCCCCTGCCATGCCCACCAAGCCACGCCCGCCAAGCCATACCATGCCACACCCACCAAGCCACACCCACAGAACCAGTAGTAAAAAATTTTGAAACCTATCACTGTTTAAGGCAATATTGGGAGAAGGGGGAAGTGCCTTCTTAACACCAGGAGAGCTAAGAACAATATCTTTCACTCATGGGTTTGGCATTAGATGAAGACAAGAGGTCGCCAAAGCATATTTGCATTGTAACTAAGCGTAAGTTGCATAAACTCGCCTGCACAGAAACAAAAGGCCTATAACAATGATGAACTCTTCTGTCCTCCCTTGCCTCTGTCCGAATGATGGCTTAATTAGCTGTCACTATCAGCTCTGGCAGCAGAATAGCTAGTGTCTGCCAAGAGCCTCCATTATCTTCCACGATGCTGGTGAGTCACCTAGAAACAAACTTCAGCTCTCTTAATCTGAGAGAGATGAAACGCCGGAGAAGACGCCTAGAGAGTATTTGGAGGTCTAGCCGTTCCGAGGCTGATCGGACACTAGTGAGGTCCTTTACTAGGACCTACCTAGTGGCAATGAGGGAGGCGAAGCGTTCCTACGTTTCCACCCTCATTGCATCGGCAGATAACCGCCCGGCCGCCCTGTTTCGGGTGACCCGTTCCCTCCTCCATCAAGAGGGACGGGATGACCCCTTACAGGGACGAGCTGAGGAGTTTAACGGTTATCTATACGATAAAATCGTTCAGCTTCGGGATAGTTTGGACCAAGATTGCGATGATCCAGCTGAGACGACAGAGACACGTCTTGTTGAGGTTATTTGGGATGAGTTCGATTCTGTGGCTCCCGAGGACATGGACAGGTTGCTGGGGAGGTTACATGCAACTACATGTTTACTGGACCCGTGCCCTTCCTGGTTAGTGCTGGCTGCTCAGGAAGTGACACGAGGCTGGCTCCAGGGGATTATAAATGCTTCTTTGATGGAAGGGGTTTTCCCCGCCGCCTTGAAGGAGGCGGTGGTGAGACCTCTCCTCAAGAAGCCTTCCCTGGACCCAGCTATTTTGGGTAATTATCGTCCAGTCTCCAACCTTCGCTTTGTGGCGAAGGTTGTAGAGAGTGTGGTTGCATGGCAGCTCCCCCGGCACCTGGAGGAAACTGTCTATCTGGACCCGTTCCAGTCCGGCTTCCGACCTGGTTATAGCACGGAGATGGCTTTGGTCGCGTTGGTGGATGACCTCTGGAGGGCCAGGGACAGGGGTTGCTCCTCTGCCTTGGTCCTATTAGATCTCTCAGCGGCTTTTGATACCATCGACCATGGTATCCTGCTGTGCCGGTTGCAGGGATTGGGAGTGGGGGACACCGTTTATCGGTGGTTCTCCTCCTATCTCTCTGACCGGTCGCAGACGGTGTTGACAGGGGGGCAGAGGTCGTCCTCGAGGCGCCTCACTTGTGGGGTGCCTCAGGGGTCGATTCTCTCGCCTACCCTGTTCAACATCTATATGAAGCCGCTGGGTGAGGTCATCAGTGGTTTCGGGGTGAGTTATCATCTGTACGCTGATGATACTCAGCTGTACTTCTCCACCCCGGACCACCCCAACGAAGCGGTCGAAGTGCTATCCCGGTGCCTGGAAGCTGTACGGGTCTGGATGGGGAGAAACAGACTCAAGCTCAATCCCTCCAAGACGGAGTGGCTGTGGATGCCGGCATCCCGGTACAGTCAGCTGCATCCGCAGCTGACTGTTGGGGGCGAGTTAGTGGCCCCAAAGGAGGTGGTTCGCAACTTGGGCGTCCTCCTGGATGGACGGCTGTCTTTCGATGAACACCTGGCAGCCGTCTCCAGGAGGGCCTTTTACCAGGTTCGCCTGGTTCGCCAGTTGCGTCCCTTCCTTGACCGGGATGCCTTATGCACGGTCACTCACACTCTGGTTACGTCTAGGCTGGATTATTGCAATGCTCTCTACATGGGGCTGCCCTTGAGGTGCACCCAGAGGCTGCAGTTAGTCCAGAATGCGGCTGCGCGAGTAGTAACGGAGCCGCTCGTGGCTCCCACGTGACATCGCTGCTCCGTAGCTTGCACTGGCTTCCTGTGGTCTTCGGTGCGCTTCAAGATTTTGGTAACTATCTTTAAAGCGCCCATGGCTTAGGACCCGGTACTTACGAGACCGCCTGCTGTTACCCTTTGCCTCCCACCGACCAGACGCTCACAGAGAGGTCTCCTCAGGTGCCGTCCGCCAAACAGTGTCGGCTGGCGGCCCCAGGAGTAGGGCCTTCTGTGGGGGCAGTGACGCCTGGAACGAACTTCCCCGGCCTGCGTCAAGTGCCTGATCTTCGGACCTTCCGTCGTGAGCTCAAAACATATTTATTCATTAAAGCGGGACTGGCATAATTAGTGATGTATTTTAATTGGGTTTTTTTAATATTTTTAACTTTTTAACTTAAATTTTAATAATCAGCCTTTAAAATTTGCTCTTTTTAAATGTTGTTTTAAATTGTATATATCTTTGTTTTTATTCTGGCTGTACACCGCCCTGAGTCCTTTGGGAGAAGGGCGGTATAAAAATTTAATAAATAAATAAATTAAATAAATTAATTAATCACTGGATTTGCCTGTTACAAAGAGACACAGCAGCTCTGGCTGCCTTTTATATCCTGTGGGGTGTGGCTCCATGACTCAGCACTTCCTAGGCCTGCCCCACCCTTGCTTCTGTTGTTCCCTTCTCTCCTGCCTACGAAACCAAGCCTGATTGCCATCAGCTGGGTATGCAGGCATGGCCTGGGGGGGAGGGGAGAGTCAGGGGATGGAGGCCTCGTTATCTCTTCCACCTGGCCTGTTTCTGGCTCCTGGAGCTGAGCCAGGGAAGCCGGTGCTCCCGAGGTAAGTCCTGACGGCCCTTCCCCCTCACTGTCCAAGTCATTTTCTGGCAGCAGGCCCGGCTCTGGGGGAGCAGACACAACATGAACCCGAAGTCAGATAAATCCAAAAAAGAAGCCACATAATCGTCCATGTATAATTTAGAATGTGCAGTTTTTTGACTTGCCAACTATTCTCTTCAAAAGAACAGCCTCTGATCGACATGAAAGCATTTTTTTTTAACAGCAAAGATACACATCGATTAGTTTCCTCCTTGTAGGAGAAGAAAGTAATAGAACAGCATATATTAGCTCCAGTGCTACATAAAGAAATTACCCAGCCAGTGTAAAGAATGAGAGTTGACAAGATTATCTAAAGAAAAAAATAGAAAATATTTTTTTTAACAATGCAGGAAAGCAGCATAAATAAGATTCTAATCAGCGTCCTGTGATGATTCTCTTTCTCTCATTCTTTGCAAATTGTACATATGATGCAAGGGTCATTTAGTCTAATATGCTGCAATTTTTAAAAAAAATAGGCAAAAAAGAGATAATCCTTAGAAAGGATTTGAGTCTCAATGGTTCACCTGGAAAAAAAAGTCTCAATAATTCACCTGAAATGGTGAACTCTGAATTTAAACACTAGTTTACAGATTGCACTTTTGAATTAATATAATTCTGAATCTGGCATTCAACCCAGCTACTTTCTTTTTTTTTTGCATTTTTCTTACTCAGTGTTAATTATTTTCCATTGGCTGATTCAAAGTTTTTTTGCTCTTCCTAGGTCTCCTCTATTCTATGAACTGGGTAATAACTTGCTTTAAGTAGAATACTAGATCGTACCAGTGCTAACCTGCTTTATTTGAAAATAGTTATGTATACATAAGCCCCTCTGTTGCAATTTTTTTTAAACACTGCTAATGCTTCAGGCCACTCTGGCTACATGCAGAGGATGAGCGGCAAACCAAACTCCCTTGATCTCAGCATGAAATTTGTAACCCAGAATCAAAGAGTAAGAACACAGAAAGGAGTGTCTGAGAGAGACAAAGGCTCTTGAGAAAAACTCCATCTCTCTTTCCATCCATAGCTGAATTGATTAAGTACGATGATCCTAATAGCTAATTAAAACTTGCTTTGGTTTTAGATACTAAAAAAGAAAATAATTGCTATTATTTGATTAGTATTTCCAGTGTTCCATATGAAGGAGTCATTCCTACACAAATAGAACAGAACTTTTAATTAGCTGCTGCCTCTATCTCTTACGTAAGAACTTGTTATTGGTTCTGGCTAGATACCCAGATAATCCTGCATAGTGGTTAACATTTGCCTGTAGGAACTCTTCAGTAGTACTTGATGGTTTGGCAGCAACTCATATTGGCAAATGTAATTGATTTTAAAGCACTTTGTAGAGCAGTTTCCTTATACTTCACTTATTGAATAAAATACAGTTGGCTACATTTTCACAACATGCTAAATCCAATTCTGTTGTGTGCTAAATTATGGTTTGGCCATAGGGTCTGCAGAAGTTTGACTGAGGGAGATATTTGGAGTGGCTCTGGGCCACTCCAATCTTTAGTAGGAAGTTATGGGATTTTTCATATCCATTGGCAGATAGATACCACATTAGAGAAGTGAGTTGAATGAGGACCCTAAGTCTGCTTCACTTCTTTTATTTAATCAACTTTCTCTTGTGCTCTTCAAGGATTTGAACAGGATGCTTGGATAAGTTCAGGCCACCATTTGCTGTTGAAGCTTAGCTCACTTCTGGCTGATACTGGCCATAAAAATGTTGGTATCTATTGCCATTGTCACTTCTCTGGATTAGGGTCAGTTTCTATCTGAAATTATCTTCCATTCTTCTGAAATATCATTCTACTTAATCAAAACAGACGATTACATGACAAGGGGCAAGTACTTCAAAATATCTTCAAATATTTTGGGGAAAGTACTCCTTATTTTTCATTGTGGAGGGACTGTTCTTGTGCCTACTTTTCAAATTTTCTCCAGTATTTCCAGTAAATTATCACTTTATCGATCTCCTTATATTTTTCGAGCTGTTTGTTATTTACCCAATACCTGGACTTTAATCCAACTTAAATAATGTAAAAATGTTTTAGTCGGCACTTTATTTTTATTCAAGAGAAAATAGCAAAAAGGAAAATAAATGAATATCGCCTGCATGCTTATGTTGTCCTATAAATCAGTCAGAAGCTGCACATATCTGCATATGTTTTAATTCTTTCCCCCAAAGTGAAATTGCCAAACACAGACATTATCTATTTAAATTTGGGATATTGCATAATCCCCATTACACACAATTTTCTAGTTTTCACAAAATGCTAAATTTAATGTAGTTTATATCAGCCTAGCCTGATATATAAACTGTGATGATGAAAAACTGATGAAAACTCCAATGCGTCTGTAATAAGTACGGTAGTAGGAAAATGAGAACACGTGTCATCAGATCATCAGACAAATGATGCGACATCTAATTGCATCAAATATTTGTCATCATAATTTTTATTGACCTTTATTGACCTAAGATGTTTTATTAAGCTTTTATTGACCATGTGATCTTTAGTATGAATTTCATCATAATAAAAAAAGGAATAACTAGAGTATAAAACAAGGAGAAGACACATGAAAAAACAACAACTGGAGAAGACACATGGAATAATCAGCATCTTCAAAGGAATAAAATTCACAAGCAAAGGAAAATAAAACAACACCCTACGCTTCCTGGATATCTTAATGAGGGATTATAACAGCCAACTATGTAAGATAAACAGGCAAAAGACTAGCGGAGTGCATTCATAAACATTAAAAATCAGCAGTTAGAAAACATGATGAAAACTCTTTAATCTCACAATACATTGACAGACTCAATTTTACTTCTAACTGGAAACTGTGAGCATCCTAGTCCAAAACTAAAAACATTACAAAATTCCTGGATGCTTGTCATTCAGATAAATCAGCAGTCAATAGACACATAGAGATAAACCACATTTACAACCATTCAAAAGAGACAACAAAAATACTAAGAAGCAAACAAAAAATATAGAACATGTTCTCTCCAGCAGTTTGCACCAGATAAACAGGGATTACTACTAAGCAAATAAGCAAAAAACAATGCCTTAGAGAAGAAACTAGCAAGGAGAAAACCATTCCCCCACCAACACTGGCAGGGCAAACTACTGTACATAAACAGAGACCATATTCCATTGTCACTAGCACTGATGTTATGGAGTCCGGTAATGAAATGTCTGCCAAACTCAGATAACCAAACTCAGAAAGCACCGAGGACTCCACAGTTCAACCCTGAGTTACATATATTCTCTTCTATTTGTCTCATGTACTTTGCATATCATGATGCATTCATAATGCTGATGTCATTATGGCTTCTATAAATATTATTGAATGCTGAATATCAGAGTTCACAAATCTGGAAGGTTGAGAAAGGCTAAAATAGATTATCATTTGATCTGCTTAATTGTGGTTTATGAGGCTTACATGAGCCTACATATGTACATACATTATGAAAACATTCTACATAAACTCTAACAAATGGCATGCTATCACTGTGTAGATATATGTTTGGATTTTACAATCAGGAGGAAAAAGTGTACATATATTGAGGGAGATACAGTTTTTCAAGAATAGGAGTGTGTCCTTGGGAGAAATCTGTGAAATCATCAACAACTTAGCAGAATCATTTGAAAAGATTACTATGTGAAGAATGAATAATAGATACCCCTTATAGTAATGTCACAGCGTTCCGTGCGCCTTTGGCATTTAGTCATGCTGGCCACATTACCATGTAGACGTCTTCGGAGAGCGCTGGCTCTTCAGCTTTGAAACCGAGATGAGCACCACCCCCTAGAGTCGGCAACGACTAGCACAGATGTGTAAGGGGAACGTTACCTAGTAATGTCAAACTATTCTTGGTCTATCTTTTTGCAAGGCTGCACAGCTTCTCTGGCTCTTTTGATTATGACTGACATTTGAGTGCTTCACCTAAATTTTAATCATGCCAACCATAATCAAAAGGGATATTATCTGAAAGGACTTGAACTGTATTTATGCTTGAAACTGTATTTATGTCATCATGCTTTTTTTGCCCTGAGAAATAATTAGGGCATGAACTTTTAAGTCAAACTCAACCAGCCAAAATATAAATTCCACCCACTATCTGTTGTTCCTCTTTGCTGTGAATTGAGGTCAATTGATTTTGGTGAGGCCCAAAAGAGTTTGGTCCTCACCATCCATGTAATGAATCATCAATTGGAGATACAGATTACATTTTTATCACTTACATACAAAATTTGTTTTTAAAAACAGAGTCCTTCGGGAGATGATGCGGTATAGAAATATAATTATAAATAAATAAATAAATAAATAAAATTTGGGGAAAGCATTCAAACATACAAACCCAGTATGAAACTGAATACAGTAGTTTGAAGTACAATATATTTCCAGAGTTGACAACAAAGATTTTTCCAATGATAGTGGTGATGGATCAGTGTCCTTCAGACAGAAAGTAATTTATTTTAATGGATGAAAAATCAAATGTCTTTTCTTCTGCTCCTCCATATTTCTTGACCAGTTTTGGAGGACAACTATCTCTGTAGCAATCATTTTCCTCAGAATTCCTATTGGGCCTTTAAGCAAAAGGGGCTGTCTGTTACAGTCCTACTGACATATTTTATGTTTATTTCCACAAGCTGAGATCAGACATTGTAATAAACCATAGTTATAGTTTTTAAATCAGTGGTTTACTTAAGGGTGAAAAAGCCACCATAACCCATCTCCTATTTTTATTCATCCACACAGGGAAAAAAGAAGAAAAATATGCTTTAAAAGCTGATGAGAATGCTCAGACACAATTGTTTTTTGGAGGGTGTGGGTAAAATTGTGTTAGTCTTGTCTGAAAACAAGCAGTTAACCTTGCCCTTAAAAATGTCTACATAAAATTCTGACAGCTCCAAAAGACACTGCCTAAAAACATCATGAGAGGCTTAGGTCAAGTGAAAAACATGATGATATTTTATACCATCTCGAATGATTTCAGATCATAAAAATGTTTATGTTAAGGAAAAAATGTGCACAAAAAACCCCAGTGCAGATTTCTTTACAGAAAATAACATGAAACTTTGACAGAAGAAATGAATGAGTGAATACAAAAGATGCAGACAGAGAGCAGATGTAAACTTGTAAATGTTGCCCCCTCACGTTCCTCAGGCGATGTGATGACCTTCCCTGCCAACCCACCCTTTTCCCAGTTCATTTCTTTCTTATGTTTCCTTAATTATCCCTCAGAGGTTCTGACCTGGAATGGTTTTTCTTGATCTGTAGATGTTCAGCACTACTCTTTTTTTGAACTATTATATCAAAATCAGGAAAGCAAGGCTGTCTAGAATCAAACAAATGGTGTGATTTGTTTAGCGATCAGAGGCACTTGGCCAATTCTCTGAGTATATTTGTTATGTCACACTTTTAACAATAAATGTAATATCATTATTTGAAAGTTCTGAAAGTTTCTCATGTTCCTAAAAAATATTTATTTACTTTTAAAGTCTGTTAGCTACCCCATAAGAGCAGCTGTCAAGCAGTGGATGATAAAACTCTGCTTAAAAATAAAATTTCATTAATGAAACAATTACTTTAAGAAAAATGTCAAAACAACAGAGGAAAGTGTCTTTCTCATTTCCCCCTAGGTCTGGTTTAAACATGGTTATGATTCTCACGGTTAACTATTATTTTTAAGTAGTTTTCTGCCATGTCACTCAAGTAAAACAATGTGCAAAAACAATGTGCAAAAACAATGTAACAGTAACACTTCAAACAGTATAACAGTATATATAAGTATGTATCAGTGTTGGGTTTCAAAAAATTCTGTGGGTGTGGCTTGGTAGGTATGGTATGGCTTGGTGGGCGTGGCATGGCATGGCTTCGTGGGTGTGGCACTGCTTGGTGGGTGTGGCTTGGTGAACGTGTCAGAGGAAGGGTACTGTAAAATCTCCATTCCCACCCCACTCCAGGGGAAAGATACTGTAAAATCTCCATTCTGTCCCTAATCCAGGGGAAGGTTACTGCAAAATCTCCATTTCCTCCCAATCAGCTGGGACTTGGGAGGCAGAGAATAGATGGGGGTGGGGCCAGTCAGAATTTTTACTACCAGTTCTCCGAACTACTCAAAAATTATGCTACCAGTTCTCCAGAACTGGTCAGAACCTGCTGAAACCCACCTCTGATCATTAACAACAGCCCATTACCACAAAGAACAATACTTTGAACAAGCAAATAATGCATACATATTCCCTCCTCATTCCTCAAATGCCCATTGAAATAGTAAAGCTTTAGTAAGCTTCCTGAACATTAACTGTGAGGAGGCTGTTCTGATTCTGGGAATAGATGATTCCATAATAGGGAAGCTCAATAGAGAAGGTTCCCTTCAAACCACCTTCCACAGTACATGGTCTCTCTACCAGCATTCCTTGGGTGGACAAATTCTACTTGGAGCAAATAATGTCACAGATACTCAAGCTATGAGCCATAACAACTTTATCAGTTATTACAATCATACTGAACTGTACACAGAGAGAACCAATTTGGTCTAGCAGTTAAACTAGTCTAGAGACCAGGAGACTGTGAGTTCTGGTCCTGCCTTAGACATTAAAGCTGGCTGGGTGACCTTGGGCCAGTCACTGTCTCTGAGACCAAAATGTCAAGCTTGGGCAACAAGCTTGTCAGTCCATTTGTGTCACAATATTTGGTGGATTGGAAAAAAATGTGGGTCCTGCAATTGTGGGGAAATGATAGGAAGGGGAAAAAATGGAATTGTACCCAGAACCTATTGGAAACCACTGCAGTTCCCATAATTTTGATCTGATATTACAATATTAGGGTGTTCCCTTTAAGACACAGGCAGTTGCATGTTGTACAAGCTAATGCTTCTAGTAACTTTCAGGGGCTGGAGTAACTATCATGTTTAACAGAGTTGGAAAGGACCTTGGAGGTCATCTAATCCAATCCCCTGCTCACGCAGGAGACCCGTACTAGGAATTCGAACCGACAAACTCCCGATCTTTCTGTTCGACAAGCTCAGTGTCATTTAGTGGGAGTTATAGTAGATCAAATAAGAAGACAGAAGGAATAAATAGCTGTCCCTCTTGTTCTAGGAATAAGCTTAATAGGTGCATGAGTCAAGGCAGGGAACTAGACCTGCTGTTCTGTCCCCCTTTGCCTCCGTCCGAGCGATGGCTTAATTAGCCAGCACTATTAGTTCTGGCAACAAAATAGCGAGCGTATGCCAAGTGTCTCTATTATCTCCCTCGACGCCGATGAGTCACCCAGGAACAAACTTCAGCTCTTAGTTAGTTAATTTGCCTGCTATGAAGAGGCACAGCAGCTCTGGCTGCCTTTATATCCTGTGGGGTGTGGCTCCATTACTCAGCACTTCCTAAGCCTGCCCCACCCCTGCTTCTGTTGTTCCCTCTTCTCTTGCCTAAGAAACCTAGGATCCAGCCAGGCCTGATTGCCATCAGCTGGGTATGGAGGTGTGGCCTGGGGGGAAAGAGTCAGGGGACGGAGGCCTCATTATCTCTTCCATCTGGCCTGCCTCTGGCTCCTGGAACTGGGCCAGGGAAGCCGGTGCTCCCGAGGTAAGTCCTGACGGCCCTTCCCCCTCACTTTCCAAGTCACTTTCTGGCAGGAAGCCCGACTCGGGGGGTGCAGACACAACACCTGCATTTCAAAATGCTGACACTAGACTGCCTGAGTTACAGGATGATATGGAGAGTTTTCTCATGTTTCAATTTGCCAATTGTTAGCTTAACAACCTGAAAGGGGGCTAAACCCACAATTTTAAGCATCCATCTATAGCTGACCAACCCAGTTCTACCCCATGTTAAGGGCAACAGTTGGAGGTTGGCAGATGATGTTGAGGAAGTGGGGAAGGGCAGAACTATGGAATCCACCAATCACTTTCCTTAACTTATCCTGCCTGAAAGTAGTTAGGCTAGCACTATTCATTGGCCTCATTATGACAGAACAAATACCTGCAATGAGGATAGTATCAGATATCCTGCATACGTATATTTTGCCATCTTCAGAAGTATTGGATAGCACTTTGATATAATAAGAGAAAAACTGGTTAAAAGGCATAATGTAGCAGAAGTACAGAACATGAAAATTAAGAGCATTTTAATCTATTTTAACTAGTAAGTACAGGGGAAGTCTAAGAAGGGAGATAGCTGGCATTGACCAGAGGCTTCAGAATAAGTGGAGATTTGTGCCCATGAAATATCAACAATTTCACCACCGGGGTTTTTCAACCTTCTATATTTCTCACTTTTCAGTTTAATTTCATTTTTTCCAGATAAAAGTCAAAAACAGCTTTATTTTGAGGTAACCTCATCTAATTCCCATTGGCCTGTGGCAGTAGTGAAATCTGAACTGGTTTACTACCAATTCGCTGCCTGCGCATGCGCACTGCGTGTTTGCACGAGCAGTGCGCACCACACACAAAATTGCAAGGTACACGCACGTGTGCAATGCATGCCAAAAGGAGGCATGGGGTAAGTAGAACAGTGTGCGGGTGGGTGACCAGCTGTGGTGCGCGATCTTTTTTTTTTTACTTTTAAAAGCATTTTTTTACAACCTATTTGGCCGAATAAGTTGTTAAAAAAATGCTTCTAAAAGTAAAAAAAAGGCTCTGACGATCGCGCAACTCAGCAGTGACCATCAGAGCCTCTTTTTTTACCTTTTAAAAGCATTTTTTAAAAGAAGTGGCAAGCAGGGAAGCAGGGGCGGGGGCAGGGATTTTTGCTACCAGTTCTCTGAACCACCTGCCACCATCGCTACCGGATTGGGTGATCCGGTCCAAACCAGGAGTATTTCACCCCTGGCCTGCGGCTTTGAAGAGACCCTTTACCCAGCCAACCAGGAGTTGTCAATGAAACCTCTTTTTGATCTCAGAACAATTGAGGTGCTACATGAAAACAGATGGATTTACAAGCAGAAGCAAAGGTAGTTCCACAAAACTCAAGCAGTGCAGCTTTGCCTTATCTTTCTCTTAATGATTTTTTTTTTCATTTCATAAAATTGTACCAAAGAAAATTCGCTTCTCAGGTTCAGTGCCATCTAGGAGTTCTCTTAAAGTTGCAAAGGGGAGCTGGGATGAATAGACTATACTTGTCAATGGAAGTAAAACAATTGCCTTATCTCTAAGAAAACTTACTCCCTTACCTGATGTTGCCACTGCAAAGTGACCCTGGCCTAACTCAAACATGCAGAGTATATGCTTAGGAGAAAAGAGAATAATGTTTCAGGAACAAGTAACAGGAATGGCAGGCACTAGCTAGAGATACTGATTCTCATATCCACAGCACTTTAACAGGATGCATAGAAATATAGTATTTATTGTTAGTTGCAAAGTCGTGTCTGACCCATCGCGACCCCATGGACAATGTTTCTCCAGGCCTTCCTGTCCTCTACCATCCCTTGGAGACCATTTAAGCTCATGCCGACTGCTTCAGTATCCATCCATCCACCTCATTCTCTCTCATCCCCTTCTTCTTTTACCTTCAGTCTTTCCCAGCATTAGGCTCTTCTCCAGTGAGTTCTTCCTTCTCATTAAGTGGCCAAAGTATTTCAGTTTCATCTTCAGGGTCTGGCCTTCTACAGAGCAGTCAGGACTGACCGTTTTGATTGCCTTGCAGTCCAAGGGACCTGCAGGAGTATTCTCCAGCACCATAGTTCAAAAGCCTCAATTCTTTGGCGCTCAGCCTTCCTTATGGTAGAAATATAGCATAGATACTGTGAAATACAAAGACCCATCACCTATGGGAAAACCTACATCAATTCTTGGTCATTCCCCCAGTGTTCTCACAACACCATCTGGAAAGGAGCAATTGTTTGATATAAAATGCAATATTGAATATAATACATTGCTGCTGCACTCATAACTAGAATTAAATATTTCTTCTATCCAATGCCTTGGGCAGAAAAGAAATGTTCAGTTCTTGAGGTTCAGGGGTTGTTTGAGAGAGTAAACAACTCAAACAAATGCAAAAGTCTTGGGGCACGTATTTCTTTTTTAGTTTTAGAACTCTCTCTCCTTTCTTCCCATCTCTCTCCAAAGTACAGAATGAATGTAAATGGAATCAACCATCAGCAAATGCAGTTTGAATTTGCAGCATCTTGGCTTTTGATACCAAATCTCATGCTAATTATTACTTTTTTTTTCTTTTGTAAGTTTGAATCTGTTCCACTTTTAATTGTCTCTGAATCTCCCTTTCTGGAAAAAAAATCTGATTGTTCTGCATTTAATGTACTAAGGATTAGGTACATTGCAGAATCAATTGCCTATGCAAGAAACTTTACTCCATATTAGTTTTTCATTATCAAATGAATCAATATTTTTCCTAAACAATTAGTTTAAGAGGTACCATGAAGCCTCCCCTTACACATCCTGCCTTTTCTAGAGTAAGAAAATGCTTCTCAAATCTTTGTTCAACCACCAATGAAAACTCTTAATACAATGTTGATGGCAGCATCTCTTTTCCAATAATTTTGTTCTCTTAGTATGATGGTAGAACAATTTTCCTGCATTTCCTAATGCTTTCCAAATGAGTTTGGACTACAATACTCAGAGTTCCCAGTGAACCAGTGGCAATTTCTGGAGGGCAACAGGTTTGAATAGGTTGTTACAAAGGATTTAACTATGGGAAAGTTGTCATTTATAGGTGTAAAGTATGTTTCTTTGATATCATTTCATATCCATCAGACTTTGTAGTCTGGTTTATCACCATTCTTCATTAAAATTCTCCATGACTTTTTTTATCACAATTGTCACCATGCTCTCTGTTTTTACATAAGAACTTCTATTAAATTAGAGTATCACGCTGGAGGTGGTTGATGGAACAGTAGAAGATCCCATCTCTCCCCCCCCCAACACATCCTGCTCCCTCTCTCTGCATCTTTTAATTATAATTTAATAATAATAATAATAATAATAATAATAATAATAATAATAATAATAATAATAATAATAATAATAATAATAATAATAATAATAATGTTTTAATTTGTATACCGCCCTTCTCCCGAAGGACTCAGGGCGGTGAACAGGCAAATAAAATACAAACAGAAACATACACCATAATTAAAACAACCCTTAAAAAACTGATTCAAATTTGCCAGAAAATTTAAAATAACATTACACCCCATAAAAATTACAGAAATTTAAAACCCACAATTAAAATTTAAAATTTAGAATTTAAAATCAGGCCAGTCCAGCCAAACGGAATAAATAGGTTTTAAGTTTGCGGCGAAAGGTCCCAAGGTCAGGTAGTTGTCGAAGCCCGGGGGGAAGCTCGTTCCACAGGGTAGGAGCCCCCACAGAGAAGGCCCTCTCCCTGGGGGCTGCCAGTCGACATTG
Organism: Ahaetulla prasina; assembly: GCF_028640845.1. Taxonomy (NCBI): domain Eukaryota; kingdom Metazoa; phylum Chordata; class Lepidosauria; order Squamata; family Colubridae; genus Ahaetulla; species Ahaetulla prasina. Next base: position 305,075,177 of record NC_080539.1, on the reverse strand, counting down.
TTTGGCTGACGGCACCCTGAGGAGTCCCTCTCTGTGGGAACGCACCGGACGCTGGGAGATAGAGGCCGGCAGTAGACGGTCCCATAAGTTTGTGTTTTGGTTTGTTAGAATTATCTATTTTTCATCATTTTATTGTTTTTAATTAGTAAGCCCCCCCCCCGAGTCTCTGGTGGAAAGATGGGCAGCAAATATAGAATAGAATAGAATAGAATAGAATAGAATAGAATAGAATAGAATAGAATAGAATATTTATTTATTTATTTATTTATTTGATTTGATTTTTATACTGCCCTTCTCCCGAAGGACTCAGGGCGGTGTACAGCCAAGTAAAATTCAATATATAAACATTAAAAGAAGTTAAAAAGAAATATTATAATGTGGCCGAAATTTTAAAACCATTTAAAATCTTAAAACATAAATACCCCAATAAAATTTCAATCCAGTCCGCTTGAATAAATAGGTGCGTTTTCAGCTCACGCGAAAGGTCCGAAGATCAGGCAATTGGCGTAAACCGGGGAAGTTCATTCCAGGCGTAGGAGCTCCAACAGAAGGCCCTCTCCTGGGGCTGCCAGTCGACATTGTTTGGCTGACGGCACCCTGAGAAGGCCCTCTGTGTGAGCGCACGGGTCGGTGGGAGGCACAAGGTAACAGCAGGCGGTCCCGTAAGTACCGGGTCCTAAGCCATGGGCGCTTTAAAGGTGGTAACCAAAATCTTGAAGCGCACCGAAAGACCACAGGAAGCCAGTGCAAGCTGCGCAGGATTGGTGTTACATGGGAGCAACGAGTTGCCCCACTATTACCAGCGCAGCTGCATTCTGGACTAGCTGCAGCCTCCGGGTGCACTTCAAGGGCAGCCCCATGTAGAGAGCATTGCAATAGTCAAGCGGAAGTGACAAGGGCATGGTGACCGTGCATAAGGCATCCCGGTCAAGAAAGGCGCAACTGGCGCACCAAGCGTGCAGTGGAAGGCCCTCTTGGAGACGGCCGCCAAATGATCGTCAAATGACAGTCGCCCATCAAGAGGACACCCAAGTTGCGCACCCTCTCCGTTGGGGCCAATAACTTGCCCCCCACAGCCAGCTGCGGCTGCAGCTGACTGTACTGGGGTGCCGGCATCCACAGCCACTCCGTCTTGGAGGGATTGAGCTTGAGTCTGTTTCTCCCCATCCAGACCCGTACAGCTTCCAGACACCGGGTCAGCACTTCGACAGCTTCGTTGGGATGGTTCGGGGTGGAAAAGTACAGCTGAGTATCATCAGCGTACAGATAATAACTCACCCCGAAACCACTGATGACCTCACCCAGTGGCTTCATGTAGATGTTGAACAGGAGGGGCGAGAGAATCGACCCCTGAGGCACCCCACAAGTAAGGTGCCTCACGGTCAACCTCTGCCCCCCTGTCAACACCGTCTGCGACTGGTCGGAGAGATAGAAGGAGAACCACTGATAAACGGTGCCTCCCACTCCCAACCCCTCCAACCAGTGCAGCAAGATACCATGGTCGATGGTATCAAACGCCGCTGAGAGATCTAATAGGACCAGGGCAGAGGAACAACCCCTATCCCTGGCCCTCCAGAGGTCATCCACCAACGCGACCAAAGCTGTCTCCGTACTGTGACCGGCCCGGAAGCCGGACTGGAACGGGTCTAGATAGACAGCTTCAGAATAGAAGCAACTTCTAGAATAGAATAGAATAGAATTCTTTATTGGCCAAGTGTGATTGGACACACAAGGAATTTGTCTTGGTGCATATGCTCTCAGTGTACATAAAAGAAAAGATACATTCGTCAAGATAAATATAATGAACAAACAAACAAACATTCTCATTTCTTTTTTAAAGCAGTCTGTTAGGTTAACTAATGACAAACTGCACTCTATAAATTAGGATGATCTTTATCATTACAAAGACATCTGAAGTGGACTAAACACAAGGGGAGAAAATTATATACTCTCTCTAGGAGAGCCTGAGATTCAGTTGGAAGGTGGACTCTTAAGATTTGGGAGCTCCAGTTGTGTCCATAGGATACGTACGTAAGATAAAATTGAATTAATGGAAACAAAAATAAACTGGACTCTTTTCCTATATAACAGATATTTCATACAGAATATTTGTGGCTATTTCACAACTGGAACCTAGAGAAAGACTATTAAGTATGAAATGTGGCCAATGGAAAATTACTTAAAAGTCTATCAAGCAACTATTTCTCTTCCTTTACTATTTACCGTATATACTCGAGTATAAGCCGAGTTTTTCAGCACGTTTTTTGTGCTGAAAAACGTCCCCTCGGCTTATACTTATACTCGGTATCTATACTCGAGGTTTTTTTTTTCTTCTTTTTTTCACATTATACCAGATGGCGCAAACTTGGCGGGCTTTTGCATTAGCGCGGGGAAGCCCTGCCGGTGCAGTGAGAGGGCGGGGCGGGGGAGCCGCCAGCCTTCTCGGCTGAGGGAGGGAGGGTTTCCCCGACCGGTAGCTGCCTCATTTCCCACCCTCGGCTTATACTCGAGTCCCCAGTTTACCCCAGTTTTTGGGGTAAAATTGGGGACCTCGGCTTATACTCGGATCGGCTTATATTCGAGTATATACGGTATTCCTTTTCACAGGTATCTGAGAGCTCATTCACACAAGACATCTGCAGAAGCTAAACCTTCATGCGCATACAAAGATATTCACCCTGAACATGCGATCCGCTTGCAGAAGACATTTGTTATTTGAGCAACGTCAAGGTGGAGCTTAATCAGTACACTCACAGGGCAAGCACTTCAGTTTTGTCAACACTGCTGCGACCGGTCGGAGATAGAGGCCGGCAGTAGACGGTCCCATAAGTTTGTGTTTTGGTTTGTTAGAATTATCTATTTTTCATCATTTTATTGTTTTTAATTAGTAAGCCCCCCCCCCCCAGTCTCTGGTGGAAAGATGGGCAGCAAATAAAGAATAGAATAGAATAGAATAGAATAGAATAGAATAGAATAGAATAGAATAGAATATTTATTTATTTATTTATTTATTTCGATTTTTATACCGCCCTTCTCCCGAAGGACTCAGGGCGGTGTACAGCCAAGTAAAAATTCAATATATAAACATTAAAAGAAGTTAAAAAGAAATATTATAATGTGGCCGAAATTTTAAAACCATTTAAAATCTTAAAACATAAATACCCCAATAAAATTTCAATCCAGTCCCGCTTGAATAAATAGGTGCGTTTTCAGCTCACGCCAAAAGGTCCAAGATCAGGCAATTGACGAAACCGGGGAAGTTCATTCCAGGCGTAGGAGCTCCAACAGAGAAGGCCCTTCCCTGGGGCCGCCAGTCGACATTGTTTGGCTGACGGCACCCTGAGAAGGCCCTCTGTGTGAGCGACGGGTCGGTGGGAGGCACAAGGTAACAGCAGGCGGTCCCGTAAGTACCGGGTCCTAAGCCATGGAGCGCTTTAAAGGTGGTAACCAAAATCTTGAAGCGCACCAAAGACCACAGGAAGCCAGTGCAAGCTGCGAGGATTGGTGTTACATGGGAGCAACGAGTTGCCCCACTATTACCCGCAGCTGCATTCTGACTAGCTGCAGCCTCCGGTGCACTTCAAGGGCAGCCCCATGTAGAGAGCATTGCAATAGTCCAAGCGGAAGTGACAAGGGCATGAGTGACCGTGCATAAGGCATCCCGGTCAAGAAAGGCGCAACTGGCGCGCAAGCGTGCTTGGTGGAAGGCCCTCTTGGAGACGGCCACCAAATGATCGTCAAATGACAGTCGCCCATCCAAGAGGACACCCAAGTTGCGCACCCTCTCCGTTGGGGCCAATAACTTGCCCCCCACAGCCAGCTGCGGCTGCAGCTGACTGTACTGGGGTGCCGGCATCCACAGCCACTCCGTCTTGGAGGGATTGAGCTTGGGGCTGTTTCTCCCCCTCCAGACCCGTACAGCTTCCAGACACCGGGACAGCACTTGACAACCGTTGGGGTGGTTGGGGTGGAAAAGTACAGCTGAGTATCATCAGCGTACAGATAATAACTCACCCCGAAACCACTGATGACCTCACCCAGTGGCTTCATGTAGATGTTGAACAGGAGGGGCGAGAGAATCGACCCCTGAGGCACCCCACAAGTAAGGTGCCTCACGGTCGACCTCTGCCCCCCTGTCAACACCGTCTGCGACTGGTCGGAGAGATAGGAGGAGAACCACCGATAAACGGTGCCTCCCACTCCCAACCCCTCCAACCGGTGCAGCAAGATACCATGGTCGATGGTATCAAACGCCGCTGAGAGATCTAATAGGACCAGGGCAGAGGAACAACCCCTATCCCTGGCCCTCCAGAGGTCATCCACCAACGCGACCAAAGCTGTCTCCGTACTGTGACCGGCCCGGAAGCCGGACTGGAACGGGTCTAGATAGACAGCTTCAGAATAGAAGCAACTTCTAGAATAGAATAGAATAGAATTCTTTATTGGCCAAGTGTGATTGGACACACAAGGAATTTGTCTTGGTGCATATGCTCTCAGTGTACATAAAAGAAAAGATACATTTGTCAAGATAAATATAATGAACAAACAAACAAACATTCTCATTTCTTTTTTAAAGCAGTCTGTTAGGTTAACTAATGACAAACTGCACTCTATAAATTAGGATGATCTTTATCATTACAAAGACATCTGAAGTGGACTAAACACAAGGGGAGAAAATTATATACCCTCTCTAGGAGAGCCTGAGATTCAGTTGGAAGGTGGACTCTTAAGATTTGGGAGCTCCAGTTGTGTCCATAGGATACGTACATAAGATAAAATTGAATTAATGGAAACAAAAATAAACTGGACTCTTTTCCTATATAACAGATATTTCATACAGAATATTTGTGGCTATTTCACAACTGGAACCTAGAGAAAGACTATTAAGTATGAAATGTGGCCAATGGAAAATTACTTAAAAGTCTATCAAGCAACTATTTCTCTTCCTTTACTATTTACCGTATATACTCGAGTATAAGCCGAGTTTTTCAGCACGTTTTTTGTGCTGAAAAACGTCCCCTCGGCTTATACTTATACTCGGTATCTATACTCGAGGTTTTTTTTTTCTTCTTTTTTTCACATTATACCAGATGGCGCAAACTTGGCGGGCTTTTGCATTAGCGCGGGGAAGCCCTGCCGGTGCAGTGAGAGGGCGGGCGGGGCCAGCCTTCTCGGCTGAGGGAGGGAGGGTTTCCCCGACCGGTAGCTGCCTCATTTCCCACCCTCGGCTTATACTCGAGTCCCCAGTTTACCCCAGTTTTTTGGGGTAAAATTGGGGACCTCGGCTTATACTCGGATCGGCTTATATTCGAGTATATACGGTATTCCTTTTCACAGGTATCTGAGAGCTCATTCACACAAGACATCTGCAGAAGCTAAACCTTCATGCGCATACAAAGATATTCACCCTGAACATGCGATCCGCTTGCAGAAGACATTTGTTATTTGAGCAACGTCAAGGTGGAGCTTAATCAGTACACTCACAGGGCAAGCACTTCAGTTTTCTAACGCTTAGCTAGACTATTATCCACATAAGAGCAGTCAGACATTTTAGTTTTCAAGGGGACAAACATTAGGTGAAAACTAGGCCTACACAGTCACAGCCATCAAGTCATGGAACTTTTTTTTTTTGTCACAACAGTATATACAATCATCAACATAAACAATAATTCATCATGAGAGAAAAAGTATATATAAGTAAAAGTATAAGTAAAAGTAAGCATATAATACTATAATGAAGAGAACAATAGGACAGGAACGGTAGGCACTTTTGTGCTCTTATGCACGCCATCAGATAAGTAGGTATCTGGTTCATGCAACTTTGTTTGTTTAAACAAAGTCTGCCCTGCATGGATCATTCCTGGAGGCCTCATTCCTGACTTCCCACACACAAACACACACTGAACATAATCTCAGTCTAAATAATAACATAAAACATCTGTATAATGCATATTTGGTAACTGCAACAACCACCAAGCATGTATCTATAACAGAGGTGGGTTTCAGCAGGTTCTGGAGAACCGGTAGCAGAAATTTTTAGTAGTTCGGAGAACCAGTAGTAAATATTATGACTGGCCCCGCCCCCATCTATTCTTTGCCTCCCAAGTCCCAGCTGATCGGGTGGAAATGTGGATTTTGCAGTAACCTTCCCCTGTATTGGGGAGGGAATGGAGATTTTACAGTATCCTTCCCCTGCCATGCCCGCCAAGCCATGCCCACAGAACTGGTAGTAAAAAAAATTGAAACCCACCACTGATCTATATGATATACAAAATCTTCTATCCTAATATGGTTACAGAGAATTTCAATTGTATATATAATCATATATATACAGCGTAAATAAAATTCTGTGCCAACACAACCCAAATTCCTGAGGAACAAAAGCTATATCCTGCAATCTAAACGAATCTTGAAAATATGCAGAGATTTGTTTGTTTTGAATATTTGTTTTTCCTCTACATGTTTCATCTCAGGACAAAGAACTATGCAAGGTTTGGAAGTTGCTCTTTCACTGCTGGAAATCTAATCTTCTCAACTCTGGTTTCGAAATAATCAGAATCTGGACTCTTGTGAATGTTTGTTGTTCATAAATTATCTTCTTTAGAAAGCAATACTCTGTAGTAATGATGCCTGCTTTTTTCACTCATGCACACAAACTGGTTCTGCTATATGCACATATACAGAGTCGTATAATTTATAGAGCTGCTCCTGTTCTGTATTCAAGTACAGTAATAAATAGAAAGCAATGCTTATAACAACCATTAATATATGGTATTTACTTTTCAATGGCAAGTATGACTTGTAGTAATTTGATGAATATAGAAGCACAGGTCTGAGTTTTTACACTTTTACAGTTATGTTAAGACTAAAGGAGTGTGTGTTAATCATTTCTAAAATCCTCATTTTTACTGAGTTTAGCAAGTAAATAAAGGCAAGAAATTTCAATAGATATCTCTTCTTATAAGCATAAATCCACAGACACTCTGATTGATCTACAGCAGAGGTATCAAACTCATCACATTACGTATCACAACTTTTTTCCTCTTCGCTAAACTGGGGATGGGGGTGGCATGACACATCTGGCCCATGGCCGTGAGTTTGACACTCCTGATCTCAGTATAGTAATCCATCCCCCAATTCTCAAATGTCTAAACTATGGGGTAATACTTGTAGATTCCTCTTATATGGGAAAAACTGTGGGTTCACCCTCGTATGCATTTAAAGTTTGAAGTTTAGTGACAAGGACACAATGGCCTATAACAGTGTTTCTTAAGCTCGGCCACTGGAAGATGCGTGGACTTCAACTCCCAGAATGTGGAATTCTGGGAGCTGAAGTCCACGCATCTTCAAGTGGACAAGCTTGAGAAACATTGATACAACCGCCATCTTTGTAAAAGTTTATTTTGTGGCTGTTAAGGGATAACTGCCTATGTTACAAAGACAAAATGTACCAATGAAAAACAGAGGAATCCCATTTCTAAACAGCAACGGTATTCATCTTGACCTTTTCTAGATTCTATTTTGCAATTTCTTTTGTGCTTTGGAGTTGGATCACAGGGTCCTTATGTAACTTGTCATGTGCTATTTATAAGGTTTTCCTGTGGTTTTTAAAAAATTTAATTTGACATCTTCTTTTTCTTTTCTGATATTGTTTTATGCAGGCAGATTTGATTTCCTTTTCCCCACCAAAGCTCTAAACCCCACTATTCCTTTAGTATACATTAATAACAACATGAAGGACACAAGAAACACCAGATTCAGGCTGAATTCTGCCTAAGATACTTTTATCAGTATAAAAGTATTAAAAAAATCAATAGATGTTTCTTGGCAATAGAAGTGGTTTTGCCAATGTCATTTTCAGTAATGTTTTATCAGTTGCCCAGTCTAGCCTACGGCCTGGAATTCTTGGGGGACAATCAAGTCCTAGCCAGATGCGACTTTGTTTATAAACTTTCTATATTCATACAACACCAGCCAAGTGCTGTTGCCACCTGATGAATGACACCAAATATGAAGGAAAGCGGAATTCTGTAATTAAGGCAAATGGATGCAACTACATACCTTCTTATGGTCCTTAAATATTTACAGGAGAGATTTTTTTTGTTTTTGTTTTTTAACTCTGTCTTTGCTATTTTTCTGTCCATATTCTTTGTGGGAAATCCTGCTTAATTTTTGTTTCAGTGTCTTTACTATCTGTTTCGTTCCTCAAAATTACACACACAAACACACACACACACACACACACACACTTTTACAGGTTCTTTAGGTTAAATCATCATGTGATTGCTTAGATACATTTAGGGAGAGGGAGGAAGGAAAGAAGGAAAGGAGGGAGGGAAGAAAGAAAGAAGGAAGGAAGAAAGGAAGGGTTTGTTCTGACATTTGTAATATAGGGAGATTCAACATTTTTAAAAAGAATAATAGTTACAAACATTCTCCTCTTTCCACTTTTAAAAAAACATTCAAAATTTTGTTTAATAATAAAGGACAATTTAAACTGAAAAAGAATAAAAAGAATAAACTGTGCAAGAAAAGAAAAAAACAGAAAAAGAAAAACATCTTTAAAAAATTGACTTCCAATCCTCATCACAAGTATAAACAATTTCACTATGTAATGAAATGTGTGAATAGCTTTGGGGGATAAGGGAAAGAAATGCTGCCTAGGAAACAATCAGGCAAGTGAGGGGGAAATCCCCAGTGACTTAACAGTCAGAGAAAGCAGCTTAGGAAAGACTAATTGATCAGATAGTTAAAAGTGGCAGAGGGAAGTTTATGTCTTCAGACTTGCAAGATTCTGTTAATGTAGCCTTACAGATGTAGATTAGAAATCTACAGATATAGATTTGGCTCATCTAGTTGTATCTTCTGTTGGGTTTATCTGGGAGGACTGACACACCATCTCACACTTTTTCTAAATTGGCAGATATAAAACTCTTCACTCCTACAACTCAACACTTAACTATAGGCAAATCTAATACATAATGTTCTTCAGATGATAGCAAAAAGTCCAGAGTCCTAAAATAATACTAACAAACAACTCATGATTCCACATCTCAACTCCTAACTGTAAACAAATCTACAATTAAAAGACCAAAAATAGTCCTAGTATCCTAATATGAATAAAGGATGAAATTTAACATAGCAAAGTGGGACAATTTTTCCTCATAAAACCAGCTCATAAAAACCCCTTACCTTAAGTGAAATCACATACAACACCAATTTAAATGCTATCCAATTAGTATATATACAGTAACTGTAGGAGAAAGTCTTAAACACCATGTCAATTGTAAGCAAATCCAATACACAATTTTTTCTATTCTAGCAGTCAACACAATTTTTCCATTTTAACCCTGATCAAATGACTTTGTGTTCCTTTTTATGCATAACAATCTTTCTCTTTAATCCATTCAGATGATTATGATCCTTGTTTGAATTTCTTCAAAATTTTAAAAAGCTTGCTTTCCAAGAAGAAATTATGCCAATTGCTCTCTGGGATTGTCATTTTTATGCCCTTCGTAATATTTAAAGCCCCAACCAATTATTTTTTTAATCTAATGACAAATTCTTGTTCACGTTGTTGTCAGACTTTAATACATATCTTGTTTTTCTGGGAACAGGATGTTTCTAAGAAAATACAACACAGCTGACCATATTGATTCATTCCTCAAGAATGCCCTTGAAAATCGTTAGAAGTTGTTATGTCTTCAATATCTAAATAATTTATATCCCATGAAAATCCATTTATTCTTTAAATTATTTTCAAAGTCTTAATAGTCAAAATAAAATAGTCCACTGCTTTCTGAGGTCTGAGCATGTTTAAAACTTTCTATGACCAAACCCTTGTCTTGCTTTTTCTTGTTTATTATAAGTTCCTAAAGATACTATTTCATTTTCTTATATTAGGGATTGAAAGAAATACCCAGGGTTTCCAGCCTTGTCATTTTGAGGTTGTCTAACTTTTTAAAAGCAATTAATGGGTGAACTTATTTGTCCTGTGGAAGGCTCTGATTGAGTGGTGGGTTTCAAATTTTTTTACTACCGGTTCTGTGGGTGTGGCTTGGTGGGCATGGGATGGCTTGGTGGGTGTGGCTTGGTGGGCATGGCAGAGGAAGGATACTGTAAAATCTCCATTCCCTCCTGATCAGCTGGGACTCAGGAGGCAGAGAATAGATGGGGTGGGGCCAATCAGAATTTTTACTACCGGTTCTCCGAACTACTCAAAATTTCCGCTACCGGTTCTGCATAACTGGTCAGAACCTCCTGAAACACACCTCTGCTTTGATTGTAGCTGGAACAAAGTTGGCAAATCCCCTCATCTTCCAGTTCTTCCATCCTTTAAAGACTGCTGCCTTGCAGTCTCCTTGGGAGAAGCAATTGTTTGGAGCCCAATACTGGCAATCTCACACCTCTACTTTCCAGAGATGGCTGAAAGAGTCAATCTATTCTTCAGTTCCTAGCCACAATTGCTCCATTTTACATAGAGCTAGCTATCTTTAATCTGCCATTCTTTGCCAGAGGTTCTACTTTCAACTATAAAAGTGCTGAAGAATATGAATGCAGGTTTCCAAATTTTGCTTGATGGGTTTTGCAAACCCATCTGCTGCACCTGCTCAAAATTACACACACAAACACACACACACACACACACACACACTTTTACAGGTTCTTTAGGTTAAATCATCATGTGATTGCTTAGATACATTTAGGGAGAGGGAGGAAGGAAAGAAGGAAAGGAGGGAGGGAAGAAAGAAAGAAGGAAGGAAGAAAGGAAGGGTTTGTTCTGACATTTGTAATATAGGGAGATTCAACATTTTTAAAAAGAATAATAGTTACAAACATTCTCCTCTTTCCACTTTTAAAAAAACATTCAAAATTTTGTTTAATAATAAAGGACAATTTAAACTGAAAAAGAATAAAAAGAATAAACTGTGCAAGAAAAGAAAAAACAGAAAAAGAAAAACATCTTTAAAAAATTGACTTCCAATCCTCATCACAAGTATAAACAATTTCACTATGTAATGAAATGTGTGAATGGCTTTGGGGGATAAGGGAAAGAAATGCTGCCTAGGAAACAATCAGGCAAGTGAGGGGGAAATCCCCAGTGACTTAACAGTCAGAGAAAGCAGTTTAGGAAAGACTAATTGATCAGATAGTTAAAAGTGGCAGAGGGAAGTTTATGTCTTCAGACTTGCAAGATTCTGTTAATGTAGCCTTACAGATGTAGATTAGAAATCTACAGATATAGATTTGGCTCATCTAGTTGTATCTTCTGTTGGGTTTATCTGGGAGGACTGACACACCATCTCACACTTTTTCTAAATTGGCAGATATAAAACTCTTCACTCCTACAACTCAACACTTAACTATAGGCAAATCTAATACATAATGTTCTTCAGATGATAGCAAAAAGTCCAGAGTCCTAAAATAATACTAACAAACAACTCATGATTCCACATCTCAACTCCTAACTGTAAACAAATCTACAATTAAAAGACCAAAAATAGTCCTAGTATCCTAATATGAATAAAGGATGAAATTTAACATAGCAAAGTGGGACAATTTTTCCTCATAAAACCAGCTCATAAAAACCCCTTACCTTAAGTGAAATCACATACAACACCAATTTAAATGCTATCCAATTAGTATATATACAGTAACTGTAGGGAGAAAGTCTTAAACACCATGTTAACTGTAAGCAAATCCAATACACAATTTTTTTTCTATTCTAGCAGTCAACACAATTTTTCCATTTTAACCCTGATCAAATGACTTTGTGTTCCTTTTTATGCATAACAATCTTTCTCTTTAATCCATTCAGATGATTATGATCCTTGTTTGAATTTCTTCAAAATTTTAAAAAGCTTGCTTTCCAAGAAGAAATTATGCCAATTGCTCTCTGGGATTGTCATTTTTATGCCCTTCGTAATATTTAAAGCCCCAACCAATTATTTTTTTAATCTAATGACAAATTCTTGTTCACGTTGTTGTCAGACTTTAATACATATCTTGTTTTTCTGGGAACAGGATGTTTCTAAGAAAATACAACACAGCTGACCATATTGATTCATTCCTCAAGAATGCCCTTGAAAATCGTTAGAAGTTGTTATGTCTTCAATATCTAAATAATTTATATCCCATGAAAATCCATTTATTCTTTAAATTATTTTCAAAGTCTTAATAGTCAAAATAAAATAGTCCACTGCTTTCTGAGGTCTGAGCATGTTTAAAACTTTCTATGACCAAACCCTTGTCTTGCTTTTTCTTGTTTATTATAAGTTCCTAAAGATACTATTTCATTTTCTTATATTAGGGATTGAAAGAAATACCCAGGGTTTCCAGCCTTGTCATTTTGAGGTTGTCTAACTTTTTAAAAGCAATTAATGGGTGAACTTAGTTGTCCTGTGGAAGGCTCTGATTGAGTGGTGGGTTTCAAATTTTTTTACTACCGGTTCTGTGGGTGTGGCTTGGTGGGCATGGGATGGCTTGGTGGGTGTGGCTTGGTGGGCATGGCAGAGGAAGGATACTGTAAAATCTCCATTCCCTCCTGATCAGCTGGGACTCAGGAGGCAGAGAATAGATGGGGTGGGGCCAATCAGAATTTTTACTACCGGTTCTCCGAACTACTCAAAATTTCCGCTACCGGTTCTGCATAACTGGTCAGAACCTCCTGAAACACACCTCTGCTTTGATTGTAGCTGGAACAAAGTTGGCAAATCCCCTCATCTTCCGGTTCTTCCATCCTTTAAAGACTGCTGCCTTGCAGTCTCCTTGGGAGAAGCAATTGTTTGGAGCCCAATACTGGCAATCTCACACCTCTACTTTCCAGAGATGGCTGAAAGAGTCAATCTATTCTTCAGTTCCTAGCCACAATTGCTCCATTTTACATAGAGCTAGCTATCTTTAATCTGCCATTCTTTGCCAGAGGTTCTACTTTCAACTATAAAAGTGCTGAAGAATATGAATGCAGGTTTCCAAATTTTTACTACCGGTTCTGCATAACTGGTCAGAACCTCCTGAAACACACCTCTGCTTTGATTGTAGCTGGAACAAAGTTGGCAAATCCTCATCTTCCAGTTCTTCCATCCTTTAAAGACTGCTGCCTTGCAGTCTCCTTGGGAGAAGCAATTGTTTGGAGCCCAATACTGGCAATCTCACACCTCTACTTTCCAGAGATGGCTGAAAGAGTCAATCTATTCTTCAGTTCCTAGCCACAATTGCTCCATTTTACATAGAGCTAGCTATCTTTAATCTGCCATTCTTTGCCAGAGGTTCTACTTTCAACTATAAAAGTGCTGAAGAATATGAATGCAGGTTTCAAATTTTTACTACCGGTTCTCCGAACTACTCAAAATTTCCGCTACCGGTTCTGTGGGTGTGGCTTGGTGGGCGTGGCAGGGTAAGGATACTGTAAAATCTCCATTCCCTCCTGATCAGCTGGGACTCAGGAGGCAGAGAATAGATGGGGGCGGGGCCAATCAGAATTTTTACTACCGGTTCTGCATAACTGGTCAGAACCTCCTGAAACACACCTCTGCTTTGATTGTAGCTGGAACAAAGTTGGCAAATCCTCATCTTCCAGTTCTTCCATCCTTTAAAGACTGCTGCCTTGCAGTCTCCTTGGGAGAAGCAATTGTTTGGAGCCCAATACTGGCAATCTCACACCTCTACTTTCCAGAGATGGCTGAAAGAGTCAATCTATTCTTCAGTTCCTAGCCACAATTGCTCCATTTTACATAGAGCTAGCTATCTTTAATCTGCCATTCTTTGCCAGAGGTTCTACTTTCAACTATAAAAGTGCTGAAGAATATGAATGCAGGTTTCAAATTTTTACTACCGGTTCTGTGGGTGTGGCTTGGTGGGCATGGGATGGCTTGGTGGGCATGGGATGGCTTGGTGGGCATGGGATGGCTTGGTGGGCATGGGATGGCTTGGTGGGCATGGGATGGCTTGGTGGGTGTGGCTTGGTGGGCGTGACAAGGGAAAGGTACTGTAAAATCTCCATTCCCTCCTGATCAGCTGGGACTCAGGAGGCAGAGAATAGATGGGGGGGGGCAGTCTGAATTTTTACTACCGGTTCTGCATAACTGGTCAGAACCTCCTGAAACACACCTCTGCTTTGATTGTAGCTGGAACAAAGTTGGCAAATCCTCATCTTCCAGTTCTTCCATCCTTTAAAGACTGCTGCCTTGCAGTCTCCTTGGGAGAAGCAATTGTTTGGAGCCCAATACTGGCAATCTCACACCTCTACTTTCCAGAGATGGCTGAAAGAGTCAATCTATTCTTCAGTTCCTAGCCACAATTGCTCCATTTTACATAGAGCTAGCTATCTTTAATCTGCCATTCTTTGCCAGAGGTTCTACTTTCAACTATAAAAGTGCTGAAGAATATGAATGCAGGTTTCAAATTTTTACTACCGGTTCTGCATAACTGGTCAGAACCTCCTGAAACACACCTCTGCTTTGATTGTAGCTGGAACAAAGTTGGCAAATCCTCATCTTCCAGTTCTTCCATCCTTTAAAGACTGCTGCCTTGCAGTCTCCTTGGGAGAAGCAATTGTTTGGAGCCCAATACTGGCAATCTCACACCTCTACTTTCCAGAGATGGCTGAAAGAGTCAATCTATTCTTCAGTTCCTAGCCACAATTGCTCCATTTTACATAGAGCTAGCTATCTTTAATCTGCCATTCTTTGCCAGAGGTTCTACTTTCAACTATAAAAGTGCTGAAGAATATGAATGCAGGTTTCAAATTTTTACTACCGGTTCTGCATAACTGGTCAGAACCTCCTGAAACACACCTCTGCTTTGATTGTAGCTGGAACAAAGTTGGCAAATCCCCTCATCTTCCAGTTCTTCCATCCTTTAAAGACTGCTGCCTTGCAGTCTCCTTGGGAGAAGCAATTGTTTGGAGCCCAATACTGGCAATCTCACACCTCTACTTTCCAGAGATGGCTGAAAGAGTCAATCTATTCTTCAGTTCCTAGCCACAATTGCTCCATTTTACATAGAGCTAGCTATCTTTAATCTGCCATTCTTTGCCAGAGGTTCTACTTTCAACTATAAAAGTGCTGAAGAATATGAATGCAGGTTTCCAAATTTTGCTTGATGGGTTTTGCAAACCCATCTGCTGCACCTGCTGCACCGGTTGGAGGGATTGGGAGTGGGAGGCACCGTTCATCGGTGGTTCTCCTCCTATCTCTCCGATCGGTCGCAGACGGTGTTGACGGGGGGGCAGAGGTCGGCCCCGAGACGCCTCACTTGTGGGGTGCCTCAGGGGTCGATTCTCTTGCCCCTCTTGTTCAACATCTATATGAAGCCGCTGGGTGAGATCATCAGTGGTTTCGGTGTGAGGTACCAGCTGTACGCTGACGACACTCAGCTGTACTTTTCTACACCGGACCACCCCAACGAAGCTATCGAGGTGTTGTCCCGGTGTCTGGAAGCCGTACGGGTCTGGATGGGGAGAAACAGGCTCAAGCTCAATCCCTCCAAGACGGAGTGGCTGTGGATGCCGGCATCCCGGTACAGTCAGCTGCAGCCGCGGCTGACTGTTGGGGGCGAGTCATTGGCCCCAATGGAGAGGGTGCGCAACTTGGGCGTCCTCCTGGATGGACGGCTGTCTTTCGAAGACCATTTGACGGCCGTCTCCAGGAGAGCTTTTCACCAGGTTCGCCTGGTTTGCCAGTTGCACCCCTTTCTAGACCGGGATGCCCTATGCACGGTCACTCATGCTCTCGTGACATCTCGTCTGGATTACTGCAATGCTCTCTACATGGGGCTCCCCTTGAGGAGCACCTGGAGACTCCAGGTAGTTCAGAATGTGGCTGCGCGGGTGATAGAGGGAGCCCCTCGTGGCTCCCACGTAGCACCTCTCCTGCGCAGACTGCACTGGCTGCCTGTGGCCTTCCGGGTGCGCTTCAATTTTTGGTAATGATCTTCAAAGTGCTCCATGGCATAGGGCCGGGCTACTTACGGGACCGTCTGCTGCCACCAAATGCCTCTCACCGACCCGTGCACTCTCACAGAGAGGGACTCCTCAGGGTGCCGTCGGCCAGGCAGTGCCGACTGGCGACACCCAGGGGAAGGGCCTTTTCTGTGGGGGCCCCCACCCTCTGGAACAAGCTTCCCCCAGGACTTCGCCAACTTCCTGACCTTCGAACCTTCCGCCGCGAGCTTAAGACAAATCTATTTATCTGCGCAGGACTGGACTAGAATTTTAAATTTTAAATCTGGTTTTAAATAGGGTTTTATTATTTATATCTCTATTTTAAATATTCGGCCTATGTAATAAGTTTTTTAAATTAATGTTTTATCCTGTATATATATATATATGTTTTTTAAGTGGCTGTAAACCGCCCTGAGTCCCTAGGGAGATAGGGCGGTATAAAAGCGTGAATAATAAATAAAATTGCTCATTTTTAAAAGACAAAATGAAGCCTGGGAAAATTGCAAGGAAGTCTAAGATTCAGCACGTCTGACCTATGTTGGATGCATTTACACCAACTAGGCAGCCACAAACAGTTTAGAAAGACACCGATTTCACAGGCAAACTTCTGTGGCCATTGAAAGAATGAAATAGCATCCTTAAGAGAAAGGTGAGGGGGGGAGTTTAAAACCAACAAAGAAGCAACCAAGCTCAGAGAGCACCAAAAACTCCACAGTTCAACCTTCAGCTATATATTTTCTTCTATTGAAATGACAGTTTGCTTAAAATTGTATGATTTGGGAGGTTAGCTGAGTTTTAATTATTAGGGAGATCAGGGTTCCCAGATGCCAAATTAACAAATAATGTGCAGTTGAATCTTATGTATGTTTATTGGGAAGTAACGTTGATGAGTCTTATTTTCTCCAGTTAAAAGCATTTGGGGGAGCAATCTCTTTTTATTTTTTTCCCCCTCGCAATAAAAATATTAATATCATAGTGTCACATACTCATAACAAAATCGTTCCGCAGAAACAAAACATGTGAATGCCCACAAAATAAATTGTTCCTTGAAATATTTACACTGTTCTCTCCACATTTTATATATATATAAAAACAGCTTCAGTAACAAATAAAATTGCAAGGAAAAAATAGGTAAAATGAGAATTTAAAAAATTCTATCAGCAGAGTCTCTACCCAAAGGCATTTAGAATCGTACAATGCAAACTGCTGAAGCTCCAGTATTTGGATAGTCAACTTTGGTTGCCGTAGCACGGCTGGTGGCTATTGTAAAACACACAATGTTGTAACAATTCTATCTTTTAAAGCCTGCGTGTACAATATTAAGGGTTTACGTTGGATTGTTTTTAAAGTTATAAACTGTTCCGGGAGGCTCCTTACCTGAAAACTGGAGGAAAGTGTAATAAATAAATTGCTCATTTTTTAATACCTCACAGCCACCTTTCAAATTGCAATGTTTGATTTCCACTCTTCCAACCCTTTCCCCTCCCTTAGTTATCCAATCCATTGTATTTAAATGGAGAATCAGAATAAAGTAAATCCATCGTATTTCTGGTGAGAATCAGAATAAAGCCGACAATAGTAAACAAAGCTGAGTAGTTTCTATTTGATACTCCCTCTTGTATACCTTCCCCTGGGTGGCAGTCACCCTCTTTCCCTCCCGATACATAACAAAGCTTTTCTCCTCATCCACCAGATGCCACTATCCTTCTGCTGATATCGTAACAACCTTTCCTGCATCCAAGTCATTTTACCAAAGTTTGGGTCTTTTTTTCCCCTCTCTATTCATGCAGGAAGACCCCTCACCAGCTTTATCTACCTCCGGCAATCATTCCCATCAGACTCTTTCAATGAATTCTTCCCTGCAGTGTGTTAATCCTCTCAGAAATAGCTAAAACGCTCTCCACTCAAGGCTTACCTATAGCTTGACGATCTTTTTTTTGCCCCGTTTGGAATTGCCAGGTACAAGTTAGAATCGCTTTCCTCTCTTGATAACCCAGGACTCGGCATATCTTCCCTCCCTCCCCTTCTGAAACATTTCACATCCCATTGCAATATTTACCAGCTAACCTCTTAGTCAGTATCTCTATTGCCTAAATATCCTCTCTTTTCTTTTCTTTTTTCCCCCCTTTCCTTCTTTTTCAAATTTCAAAAGATAAGATGAAACAAAGTCATCAGGCACAAACTCCACACCCAAAAGGATAAAGATGTCCTTGCACAGCCAATTGTCTTACCTAGCATAGTGACAGAGAGCACCAGCTGAAAGTAGAAAATCAGATGTAGGAAGCAATCCATGACTTTGCTCTCTGCTTCGCTTGTGCATCAACCCTTCTCTTTAAGGGTTCTACAAAAGCTCTGATGTTAACATTTGCACTCTTGCTGGCTTATAGAATTCCACCTTCTGCTTTGGCAGACTCTCATGGGTCCTAAAGCCCTCATGGTTTCATTGTCCTATACTTCTTTCAGCAAGTGAAGATGAAGACTGTTGAAAATGATTACCCCACCCTGCCCCCATTGAGTAATAGAAAAAAAAAATATTGGCCAAGTGTGATTGGACACACAAGGAATTTGTCTTGGTGCATATGCTCTCAGTGTACATAAAAAAAAGATACATTCATCAAGAATCCTAAGGTACAACACTTAATGATACTCATAGGGTACAAATAAGCAATCAAGAAAAAATCAATATCAATATAAATTGTAAGGATACAAGCAACAAAGTTACAGTCATACAGCCATAAGTGGAAGGAGATGGGTGATGGGAACGATGAGAAGATTAATAGTAGTGCAGATTTAGTAAATAGTTTGACAGTGTTGTGGGAATTATTTGTTTAGTAGAGTTATGGCGTTTGGGGAAAAACTGTCCTTGTGTCTAGTTGTTCTGGTGTGCAGTGCTCTATAGCGTCGTTTTGAGGGTAGGAATTGAAACAGTTTATGTCCAGGATGCGAGAGGTCTGTACATATTTTCACAGCCCTCTTTTTGACTCGTGCAATATACAGGTAAGCATTGGCATTCACTTGGATTGGTGATTTTGATAAGGTTGCATCTAATTCTATCTATAACTACCTAGATAAATGTCTCAGGTTGGTTACAATAAGGTGCAAATTGAAATAAAGTAAATTCATCTTATTTTGTTCCCTGCAACATTATAAATACACTAAGGAAAACAGCTATTTTTGAAATATTTAGACAGATGTAGGTTTTAATGACTACATTTCCTGCCAATGGACATTTTTATAACTTAATGTTTCTCTCATATAAAGGAATGTTTCTGAACACATATATTGCATTTGGTGCTATTACTATAACACAGAAACAGATGGAAGGTTTGAACAATTTCATATGTTACATACTGTATATTTGATTTTTACCTTTGGAAAACCAAGGGAAGATTTAAATTTCTGTCTCCTTCCAGAAAAGGCTATTTCATACCTTTAGTTTTCAACGTTTAGAGGTCAGCAGTCAGAGGTGTGTTTCAGCAGATTCTGACCAGTTCTGCAGAACCAGTAGCGGAAATTTTGAGTAGTTCGGAGAACCAGTAGTAAAAATTCTGACTGGCCCTGCTCCCATCTATTCTCTGCCTCCCAAGTCCCAGCTGATCAGGAGGAAATGGGGATTTTGCAGTAACCTTCCCCTGGAGTGGGGTGGGAATGGAGATTTTACAGTATCCTTCCCTTGCCACGCCCACCAAGCCACACCCACAGAACCGGTAGTAAAAAAATTGAAACCCACCACTGTCAACAGTTATAGGTGTGTCTGCATTGCCTCTGAAACACCCCTAAACTTTTTATTACATAGACCCTCCATTTGACCCAGTTGAAATTGGCTGAATAGATTAATCCCAGAAATTCAACCATAGTCTTTACAATGTTCCCCAGTGAAGAGGAAAAAGGAAATGCAAGTATTTGGGGAAGAGTTCCTTTGAAAAAACAGGTGGGTAATACTCCAAAATATCTGTTATACAGCACAATTATAGAACAGCACAATGCAATATAAGCATCATGACTTGTATCATCTGTGGCCTCTCAATTACTCACTTCTTTGTTCTAACCTGGGATAATCCTCCTTGCTCTAACAAATCAAAGAAGAACTGCCTGCTACAACATCTATTTTGTTTACAAAAGGGTACAAGATTTAAAAAACTAAGATCTGCAAGTAGGTTAGAATAGAATAGAATAGAATTTTTTATTGGCCAAGTGGACACACAAGGAATTTGCATATGCTCTCAGCGTACATAGAAGAAAAGATACATTCATCAAGAATCATAAGGTACAACAATGATAGTCATAGCATACAAATAAGCAATCAGGAAACAATATCAGTATAAATCATAAGGATACAAGCAACAAAGTTACAGTCATATAGTCATAAGTGGAAGGAGATGGGTGGTGGGAACGATGAGATTAATAGTAGTGCAAACTTAGTAAATAGTTTGACAGTGTTGAGGGAATTATTTGTTTAGCAGAGTGATGGCGTTCGGGAAAAAACTGTTCTTGTGTCTAGTTGTTAGGAAGCTTCCCTGATTTAAAACTTGGAAGGTTGCTGCTACAAACTATAAGCAGATGATTGAGGATAATATGACTTCTAGTTCAGTAGACTTGAAGGACACCAGATTGAGAAATGCTGCTGTGCTCAGTATTGAGTTATATGAACCAATGGCCCAAGAAAACTACAAAAAGTTATTGCAGTTGAGCTTGACTTGAAGGAGAGATTCTCTGTTCTGTGGGTAGATCTAAATCCAAGTCAAAGAAGGAAAGGGATAACTGCTACTGAAAAAAATGCAGAATAGGGAAGGTTAAACCAGACAGTTGACATGCTTCTCAGTCAAGAGGCAAATTTCTCTTGGCCTTTTGTAATATAAAGCAACTGATGATGTTACCTAGTTAGATAATGAAATGTCTGTGGGCAAACAACCAAGATCAGAAATTATCGCTAATTTCACAGTTCAATTCTGAGCTTCACATATTTTATTGTCTTATAAATATAAATATCTCCTGGCCTCTTCTATCAGTTACAAATCCTGCATGTCAATGGCATGCTAATATGAATCTAGTAGATTAATGTGTTATGCACAATTCAGACCTCAATTAATTAACCTAGACAACTCATTGAATTTGTCTGGAGCTAAACCAACTCCTTCTCAGTCAGCCGAACTACACCTGTGTTCTGTGATCATCCTATCTGAAGATCCTATCTGATCATCTTTGTCTTGATCGGATGTTGAGGGAGGTTTAACTTCCCTCCAACATCTGATCAAGACAAAAGGCTAAACAGGTGCGGTGAAAATGGGGTTTTGGATGGAAATGGATAAGGATGGTAAACTCATTGGTAGTGGCACTGTCTATGATCTGCAGATTTTTAAAAATTTTTGGTAGACTAAACAAACCAAAATAAAATGGCATAAATGAGTTGCTTATTTTGTTATGGCTCCAATAAAAACTGCCAGTTTTCTTTGTAGCACTTGGGAGAACTAAAAGTGACTGCTGGATAAAGAAGTCATTGTGCATTCCTGGAGCACAGAGTTATGTCAGTTATGGGAATTGCTACATTGTGCAGAAATAGCCAACAAGTCGCAGCACCTTTCCTGACCAGCTGCATTGATTATATCTCGATGCAATGAACTGCAGGTCAGCAGTTCCATTTTGTGTGTGTGTGTTGGGGGGGGGAGTTCTCAAAACATTGGGCATTTGGATCTGACTAGGTGTTTCTAGGATTTACCATTTGTGAAATTCCTAGCCAAGTGTTCTGTATGAAGAAAAAGCTTGCACCATTTTAAGAACAAAGGAGTTGAGAAGAGAAGAATAATGTGCATTTGAGCTTGACAATACATTTCACCTCTAGGAGCTTGGCTCTGATTTCTTACATACTGTAGTGTATGGGGGCCAGTGCTGCATCATTGATCTTGCAAATCAGTGCATGTTAGGGGAACCAATAATTTTGCAGGCTCAGTAGACTGTTTCTTTCTCATCCAGCTCATTTAAGTTACAGTTTGTAAAATGTTTCGCATTGCAAATTGCAACCTAGATCTACCTAATAAAATTAACTTTGCTATGCATCGTGAAATTCATAGGGATGCGAGATAAATATCTTTTAGGACCAACTGATATTCATGCTGCAATCTCTCTAATGATATCATTGTCTTCCAAATTAAATTTAATTAATAGATAAGAGCTTTTCAATAATTTTAAAATCTTGTTATCTGATTAGAATGTATATAACAGCTTTTTAGTCAAGGGAAGAAACTGATCTTCCTTTGGGCAAACAAAAAAGTTTCAGGTTCTTCATATCTGTACTGTAATTGGAGAAGACCATTTCATCCAAGTATTCTTATATGTACAACTCATTTTTAAGTAAGATCACTATAAATGTAAATAAAAATACTTTGAGATACTTGGATATTTTTTCCTGCAGATTTTCCACTTGTTTGTATTCATTCAAAAACTTTTGCCTGAATGTCAAAGTCTAGCATGTCAGACCAGTTTATTAGGTCTTGCATAGTGTTGTGACTTCAAACTATGGATCAAATTTGTAACCAAAGACTTTCCATTGATCAGTCTGAAAAACCATCCTTCCTTTCCAGCCCTAACATGCAAGGTTGCAGGATTGAAATGAATACATAATGTTAGTGTTTCTCAACCTTGGCAACTTTAAAACATTCTCCAGCCAGATATTTAAGAATTTTTTTCCACAGGAATATAAAAATTCATAAACACTGAGGCAAGAGTAGTGGCACTAAGTATAAGACACAGGATGAACCCAAAAATAAAACAAATTGTGTCTTAAAAATATTATCTACTGCTGTTATCTTCACCTAATCCAGCAGTTTTGGATCAATAATTTTTGATTTAAACCATTTCCTTATGTTCTTATATGGAAAGAGAAACTGATGTAGGGTTAGGGTTAGGATGCCTTTTTATGAAACATTGCCATTGAGAATAATCAATTTTGGCCTTTTCTCTGCAGTTGAATCTTATACCTCTGTGTCTTTCACTAACTCGAAAAATGATGCCGAAGAATACTGATACTATTCAGGTGAGATTGACTTTAACTTATTAATGTTAGCATGGATTTGAGCTCACGGTCTTCAGTGAAAATATATGTGATATAACAGAGATTTTTAATTACATTAAGTTTTTACATGAAAATATTCCTGTTCTGATTAATTCAAACTCCATTGATTAGTCCTCCTACCAAATCTTACTACTTTGGAAGGAAAGTGCATTGGCTTAAATTTTAAAAATAGCAATAAACATAAGGACACTTAGTTTTCTCCAATTCCCCAACATTTGACAAAACTAATTTCTAAGAGTTGCAGTATCTGAGCTGCAAATTCACACCAGCAAATTAACAGATGACAGCAGGGAGAGAGAATGAAAACTCCAACTGGGCTAGTCAGCTGAATTTTTGCAACTATATATGACAACCTGAGATTCAGAATGGACATAAATCAGCTGAAATATCTAGCGGATCAAATTGGAGTAATCCCAAGTCCAGGTAGACTTCTCTGTTCTCTGCAACTCTTTTCATCCCACTTGTGGTCTCCCTACTTCCTCTTCCCCAATTACTGCTCCCAATGACTGTCTGGCTTCTTTTCCTTTTCCTTCCACTGGTAAAATAGTAAGATGAGAAAGAGAAGATAGAAACACATGAAGGGCTGTCATACAGAAAAGCAGAAATGCTTGTTCTCGGCTGCTCTAGAGCTCTGCGCTAGATCAAATGGTCTTTAGAGATAACAAGGTAGTTTGAGTTGAACATTAGGAAACACTGCTTAAAGATAGGAGCAATTAAACAATGGAAACAATAATCTAAAGAGGGATGGGCTCTCCAAGGTAAGTTTCAAACAGAAGAATGAAGCTTTTAGGGTTTTTTAAAAAAATGCTTTCATTCCAGAAGCCCTGAACTGAATCAGGAATTTTGACTAGATGACTTACCACCAAACCAGGGGTGGGATTCTACCGGTTTGGACCGGTTTGGATGAACCGGTAGCTCCGATGATCAGGTGGGCCTGCCCGCCTGCCCCTGCACTTTACTGACCTATATCTTCTCAGCTGATTCACACGGCAGAGCGGATTGCTGCGCCTCAGCTGTGTTTCTCCCCAGCAGTAACGGGGAAGGTAAGTTTTCATAAAACTGCATGCATGCACAAGCGCGCACACGTGCGAAGCACGTGATCATCAAACCGGTTATTAAACCGGCAGGATCCCACCACTGCCCCAAGTCTATGGAAGAAATAAGATAAGTTATACAAATAAGGTATAAGGTATAAGTACCGTATATGTGGTACCTTGCTCAATAGTAGTACCTGTGAGAGAGATCTTGGAGTCCTAGTGGATAACCATCTAGATATGAGCCAGCAGTGTGCAGCAGCTGTTAAAAAAGCCAACACAGTTCTGGGCTGCATAAACAGAGGGATAGAATCAAGATCACGTGAAGTGCTAGTACCACTTTATAATGCCTTGGTAAGGCCACACTTGGAATATTGCATCCAGTTTTGGTCGCCACGATGTAAAAAAGATGTTGAGACTCTAGAAAGAGTGCAGAGAAGAGCAACAAAGATGATTAGGGGACTGGAGGATAAAACATATGAAGAACGGTTGCAGGAACTGGGTATGTCTAGTTTAACAAAAAGAAGGACTAGGGGAGACATGATAGCTGTGTTCCAATATCTCAGGGGCTGCCACAAAGAAGAGGGAGTCGGGCTGTTCTCCAAAGCACCTGAGGGTAGAACAAGAAGCAATGGGTGGAAACTGATCAAAGAAAGAAGCAACTTAGAACTAAGGAGAAATTTCCTGACAGTTAGAACAATTAATAAGTGGAACGACTTGCCTTCAGAAGTTGTGAATGCTCCAACACTGGAAATTTTTAAGAAAATGTTGGATAACCATCTGACTGAGATGGTGTAGGGTTTCCTGCCTGGGCAGGGGGTTGGACTAGAAGGCCTCCAAGGTCCCTTCCAACTCTGATGTTATGTTATGTTATGTAAGGTATATCATGAATCAAATGGAAAATAGCTTCTTTTGACAGAATGAAACCATAGGTTTTCTTGTTGTTGGGATCCAAAATTCAAATTATAATTTCAGGATCTAATCTGAGTCGGTTACTGGGACCAGAGGTTTTATTTTCCGAGCTTTTGGATTCAAGTCGTAATTGTTTGACTATGTGAATTTCTTGTAAGATCTTGAATAGAGAGCCTAGGCCTGCTGGGCAAAGTCTCTCAAATGCCCCCTTCCCTCTATTGTCCACTGATACTGACACTTCCTCCTCCATCATGTACTTTGGTCATGAAAGTTATTTGCCATCATGTGAATATTTATTCCTGTCAAGAGCCATGCTAGTCTGAATTTAGCCATGGTCAGTCATGACTCATTTTTCTCTTATTCTTCTGGAAGCACATTGTCTTGAATTTCTTTGTGAACCAGACTTCAGACAATAACTCCAACTATGCATGTAAGCAAAGAGTGATAGCACACCTGCGTGTGTGCATCAGCCATAAAAAAAGAGAGGCAAATTTATAGTGTGATCATTTGCAGCATGTTTATTCATATTTATTAGGTAAAAAAACAATAACACCAGAGCTGTGATGGTGCAATGATTAGACTCCATGAGTTTGATTCTGACTGGCTCAAAGTTGACTCAGCCTTCCATCCTTCTGAGGTCAGTAAAATGAGGAACCAGATTGTTGGGGGCAATATGCTGATTCTGTAAACCGCTTAGAGAGGGCTGTAAAGCAGTATGAAATGGTTTATAAGTCTAAGTGCTATTGCTATTAATGTGTTAAAGCATTATTTGAATTAATGTAAATTCCCTATTTTCCAAACATTCTCTCTATTGTGACCAAGTTACAAATCCACAGGAATAATGCAGCAATATGCATATTGGGGCACATAGAATAAGTCAGGATAAGTTACAGCTTCAGTTTTAGAACTACTTTTAAAGAATATAAATATAAAAGGAATTTAAAAGTTCTAGCACGTGCTAGTCATTCCCGACTCTATGGGGCGGTGCTCATCTCCATTTCAAAGCTGAAGAGCCAGTGCTGACAGAAGACATCTCCGTGGTCATGTGGCCAGCATGACTAAACACCTAAGGCGCACAGAACGCTGTTACCTTCCCACCAAAGGTGGTCCCTATTTTTCTACTTGCATTTTTTACGTGTTTTTGAACTGCTAGGTTGGCAGAAGCTGGGACAAATAACAGGAGCTCACCCCGTTATGCAGCACTAGGGATTTGAACCGCTGAACTGCAGAACTTTCGATCGACAAGCTCAGCGTCTTACCTACTAAGCCACCGCGTCCCCCCTAATAAAAAAATAAATATGATTTATTTGATTGGAAATCAGTGTGAAAGTACTGTACATTAAACACTGAAGTGGGAGATGTTTCACATTGTTTGCAAATTTCACATACACACAGTATACTACTTTGCAAAAACATTTTATTCTGGCATTGTGACATTTGGCAAATTCACAAAATATATGCTATCTTCTCCAGCCTAACCCCTTAACAATAATTTACCATAGCCTTAACTCCTTTTATGACAAGCTTTTGAGTGATGGTGGTTTTCATCAACCACTGAGGACATATCCCAATGCCAATTTAATGTGCTTTTTTCTAGTTTCTTCTGAGGCTGCATGTATGCATGTCAGCATAATTTGCTTTATCTGACAGCTGTTCTCTATTGTCCCATAGGCAATGAAGTCAGTGAGCTGTGTTACCTTGAGATTTTTAACATGGAACAGATCTTTAACATGGGACAATACGTTGGGGGAAAAACATTCAGCAATTGTTCCTTCCAACATGGGAAGGATCAGGGACAAGCAAAAAGTCAGGTTTTGAGAGATGGCTAGACACAGGAGGAGTAGTGTTTTAAGACCTATCCAGCTTTGCCAAGAATTTGTACTCACTCCCCAGAACAGCAACAGCAGCCCTTACCCATTTCACAGATAATCCACAGGTTTTCTCTTGGTCTCTTTCTTTGTCTCTCTCAGAAGCTTGGTTTTTGCTTGAAGAGGAACTAAAGAGCCTCTTGATGCAGGTGAAGAAGGAGAGTGCAAAAGTTGGCTTGAAACTCAACATTAAGAAAACAAAGATCATGGCATCCAGCCCTCTCAATTCCTGGAAAATAGATGGGGAAGAAATGGAGGTAGTGAAAGATTTTATTTTCCTGGGCTCCAATATCACCGCAGATCGGGACTGCAGCCAAGAAATTAAAAGACGCTTGCTCCTGGGGAGGAAAGCTATGGCAAATCTAGATAGCATATAAAAAAGCAGAGACCAACAAAAGTGCGTATAGTCAAGGCTATGGTTTTCCCAGTTGCAATGTATGGCTGTGAAAGCTGGACCATAAGAAAGGCTGAATGCCAAAGAATTGAGGCCTCTGAACTCTGGTGCTGGAGAAGACTCCTGCAAGTCCCTTGGACTGCAAGGCGACCAAACTGGTCAGTCCTAGAGATCAACCCTGACTGCTCCTTAGAAGGCCAGATCCTGAAGATGAAACTGAAATACTTTGGCCACTTAATGAGAAGGAAGGAGTCACTGGAGAAGAGCCTAATGCTGGGAACGATTGAGGGCAAGAGAAGAATGGGACGACAAAGAATGAGGTGGCTGGATGAAGTCACTGAAGCAGTGGGTTTGAGCTTAAATGGACTCCAGATGATGGTAGAGGACAGGAAGGCTTGGAGGAACGTTGTCTATGGGGTCGCAATGGGTCAGACACAACTTCGCAACTAACAACAACATGCTCCAAATGGCAATGGCTTTGGTAGACTCATTTATCAAACAAAAATAATTTATGGAAAGAGCATTCTTTCCCTTCAATAATTAAATTCCCCAGACAGTCACAAGGGCTAAAAAAAATGTGGGTGTATATGCTACATCTTAAAATGACCAATGGGAACTGGCAGATCAAACTTCATTATCAGCAGAAATCATGTATATAGCAAGGCTTATGTTGGGAGAAAATGGAAAACACACTTTAATGATTTTTTTAATTTTTTTAGAAATCTTAATTGAAAAACGGGAACATGCAATTTGGTGGTCTCAGCCATGGGCTGGGAATGAGATATAGGCTGCATCATGGTTCTGAAAATACTTGTTAGCAAGGCTCTTTAAGACACGGATAGGGAGATGCATGGATGAGTCCTGAGTGACATGTTTCAAATTTGCAGAATTATAGCTTTTATTAGTTGAAGTGGCTTGAAAGCCTAGTCGTATAGATGGGCAGGGGAACAGCGCTTATTTGTTTGCCTGTGAGGAAAGTTAGAACAGTATTTCCACTGAGAACCTCAGAAAAATGTAAGCATATTGAGAGAAGAAAAAGGAGTGAAATCTCTTCACTCAGTTGAATCAGGGCCAAAAGGGTTAATTTCTAAAATAATATTTGCTAAGAAGTTAACACTTTGCTCTGAGGTGTTCTTATGGAAAATTAATCTGTGAGAAGCAAATTAGGTGGGGCCTAGGTCTACTTCCACTAAGCACATACAAAATCTGAAGTTTGGAACAAATCTACAACTAATTCTGACACATTCATTTCTACACATATGTGGAGAATTAATATTCAGACCAGACACTCCTAATGTGAAGTCTCCTAAATTTGGTGTTGTATCTAGTTAACGTCTACATTCTTTTCAGGGAAATCTAACACTGCTCAAAGTTTTTTTCTGGAAAGTCAGTACATGCAGCCCTAGAAATGTTTAGCTGTTTTATAGAATTTGCTTTCACCCCAAAAATGCTGATTCTTACAGGAGTAGCCAGCCCTCTGCAAACAATTCCCATGGCACTCTTGTGGGAATAGAATTAGTTTAAGGGGATTAGTTAAAAGAATGGAGATAAAAAATATCTTTTTGTGTTCTTTCAAGGGAATCATGAACTAGCCTGAAGGAGTCCGTCCCCCCCTCAGTATTATTTCAGTAATGTAGCACCTATGGTTCTGATTTCAAAAACTGCCTCTTGCCAGAATTAAAAGAACAGTTTGTTGCTACTTATGCTTTGTAATCATTTTAATGGACACATTTATTTATGTTTCCTTAGATTTCTTATGAATTGTTTTTCAGGATTCAAAGTTCCTGCTTAAAATTTTGCACTTCTGGAAAGTCACCTAAGGAAATGTAGCTGAAACTGGGTCTTGATGAATAAAAACATTATATAAAATGATTTTAAAAGCCTCTGAATTCTGGCTGTTCCTATTCAAAACAGATTTGAAATTGTACATCCAATAGCAGTAGACATTTCTTCAATATTCAAAAAGAAGTTTCTTAACTAACCTCCTTTAATATTCATGTGAACTTTGGAAAATGTGGGGAAAATGGTTTTTCAGTCTGCTCATAAAGAAAAAGAACCAGTACTTATTTGAGCCTTGATATCTCTAGTTTGGCAAACTGAAGAGCAGGTAAAGGACTATATCTCTGCCTGGGAATTGGAAGATCCTTTGGCCTGGTTCACAAGGTCATGAGTTTGATTTCAGCTCAGCACAGGTGTAAGCAACCTTTGTCACCGACTCCCTGTAATGATATGTGGGAAAGACCTTGGGAAACAGGGCCAAGAGACTATGCCAAGGGGATAGTCAGATAAAACACAACATAATCTGCGACTGGATAGTAGTAGGGCAAGAAGCTCAGAAAAGACCCTCCCTAGGGTCTCATGCCGTAAACGAGATTGGGAGAATTGTACATTCAGACTTACAAAGCTCTGTTAATGTAGCTTTATAATAAAGTAGAATTAGCTCATCCAATTAAAACATTTTGGGTAGCTGAAAGATGCAAAATGGGTGGTGGATTGTATCACTTTTATGGGGAGAGCAGCATTAGGTGATGGTTTTTTGCTTTTTAAATGTAATGTGCCTATCTTAGGCCTTAGCAGCGGTGAAATCCAATTTTTTTTACTACCGGTTCTGTGGGCGTGGCTTGTGGGGGTGGCATGGATTGGTGGGGGTGGCAGGGGAAAGATACTGCAAAATCTCCATTCCCACCCCACTCCTGGGGGAAAGATATTGCAAAATCTCCATTCCCATCCCACCCTGTGGCCAGCCAGAGGTGGTATTTGCCGATTCTCCGAACTACTCAAAATTTCCGCTGCCGGTTTTCCAGAACTTGTCAGAACCTGCTAGATTTCACCTCTGGGCCTAAGCCCAAATTTTGAGTCCTTTGTACGCTAAGCTTTGTATACCATGCCTTGAGGTTTACATATTGAACCAACTAATGTGGCTTATTGAGCAAATCATGATTAAAGCAGCTCAGCCATTTTCAGTCCATTAGAAAATGCTAGACTAACTCTGGTATAAACAGTAAACTCTCTAAAGCTCTGTATCTCACAAGCATATTTAAATAGAAGTTATAGAATATTCTGTATTAAAAGTATCTTTCAGTAGCTGGGGTGAGCGGGACTTTTTTGTACTTTGAACAAATAACTTATTATTATGCCTCCTATACTGAGAGTCTTTCCTGAACAAGTACAAGAAAGCTTTTATCTATTAACTTGAAATAACTCCCATTTCAACACACTGGGTAATTAACTTTGGTAACACTGTAGGTGTGTTGTTCTCCTCAGTGATCTTTCCTAATAACTTTGCTTTACTCTTGTCCTGTTCCTACTCAAAGAAAAGCTTGCCTTGTTTAGCAGGCAGGCAATGTTAGTTCCTTGGTCAATATATCAAGATCGGAAAAAATTGGTCATGGCAATTCATAATTGCTCAGGAATGAGTGAGACCTTCACTAAAGCTGGATGGTATAGGGATTGAATAGCTATTGCGTTAGGTGACGGCTGAAAATGTTCCCATGTATATAGGGAAGAACTAAGGGAGACAATTTTCAATTATATCTGTTTCTCAGAATAATAGAAAGCAGCTTCATTTATTTGTTTCTTTGTTTATTCATTGTTCTTCCAATTTGCATACCGAGTCAAAAAGATGGATGTTGACAACAATCCATTAAAATATATAGCCAATTAGAATACATAAACAATAGATATGAACAATAACATAAAAATACAAGACAAAAATGAAACTCACGAGTTAAATAGAAATGTGACAGTTAGGTAAAGGTAAAGGTTCCCCACGCACATACGTGCTAGTCGTTGCCAACTCTAGGAGGCGGTGCTCATCTCCGTTTCAAAGCTGAAGAGCCAGCGCTGGCAGAAGACGTCTCCGTGGTCATGTGGCTGGCATGACTCAATGCCAAAGGCGCGTGGAACGCTGTTACCTTCCCACCAAAGGTGGTCCCTATTTTTTCTACTTGCATTTTTTACCTGCTTTCGAACTGCTAGGTTGGCAGAAGCTGGGACAAGTAACGGGAGTTCACCCCGTTACACTGCAGCACTAGGAATTCGAACCGCTGAACTGCCGACCTTTTGATCAACAAGCTCAGCATCTTAGCCCCTGTGTGACAGTTAACTAGGTTCCAAATCTCCCATCTGAGGATTACATCTTAAGAAACGTAAGAATCTTAGATCCAAGGCTATACTTTTCCAAAAGGCTGGCTCAGTGACCGAGAAAGAGCACCTCCTGGCCTCCTTTCCTCATATGCTACAAAAGTGGAGCTTAACCAGAAACTTCTCCTAAGGACCTTAACCAGAAGCTTCTCCTAAGGAGATGATATGGGCTGATTAGAACAGATGAAGATGGCTTCATAAACACCAGTTCAAGCCATATAAGGCTTATGCTGTATAGAGTAAAACTCACACTTTAAATTGAACCTTGAACCTGTTGGCAACTAATGCAGGAATTGCAACACAGGTATAATGCGCTCTTGGGAGAGCCACCAAGTTTTTTAAAAAAGAAATACTAAAATATCTAAAGAAAAAAAAATCTGATTTTAAGTTATTGTCTCACAACAAAATGAATACACAGGGAACTTATAAAAGTTATAAACCCAAACAAAATCCCTGTATAGTGCCCAGCTTCCCTAACTTGTCAGATAGGATTGCTAACTACCACTGAAACTCATGCTAGGGACTTTTCTTCCAACATATCTATGCGACACCATTGTATATATGTTCCTTAATGAATATGCCCCAATGCACACTTCAAAAACTAATGCATAGTGGATATGGGACTTCTGAATAGAGGAGAGTATGTTTGTTCTCATAGAACCACAGAGTTAAAAATTGCCTCAAAGTTTATGTAGTGCAATCTCTGCTTGGCCCAAGTCCATCACTGACAAAAATGGTTATCTAATGTCTCTTTAAAGACCTCTCCCATGGGAAAACTCACCATTTCATTTGTTAGCTTTTTATACTAGCTGACATTCCTACAGTCAGGAAGTTCTTTTTGATGTCTAACCATCTTTGTACTTTTAATCTATTGGTTCTGGTTCTGTCCTTTGACGCACAAATAATGAGACTTAGATTTAGAATAACTTTATTGTCACTTTAAATGTATACTAATCAGCAAACATTAAAATGAAATTTTGTTGCATACAGCTCTCAAAGGGTCACCACCTGCAATATACACTACATAAACATGACCAAAAAAAAACACCACATTTTTGGGCCTATAAGACACACTGGAGTATAAGACACACCAAGATTTTGAAGAGGAAAACAAGAAAAAAATAGCATTTGCCCTCACCGCCCCCCAGGAGTACTCTACAGGCCTCCCAAACCCTCTGCATATCCTGTTTTTGTGAAAAACTTACTTGTTTTTGTCAGAATGCAACTGCACGGGTAATAGTGGGAGCCACCCGTTGCTCCCATGTAACACCAATCCTGCGCAGTCTGCACTGGCTTCCTGTGGTCTTTTGGGTGCGCTTTAAGATTCTGGTTACCACCTTTAAAGCGCTCCATGGCTTAGGGCCCGGGTACTTACGGGACCACCTGCTGTTACCTTATGCCTCCCACCGACCCGTACGCTCACACAGAGAGGGTCTTCTCAGGGTGCCGTCCACCAAACAATGTCAGCCAGGGGTAGGGCCTTCTCTGTTGGAGCTCCTACTCTCTGGAACGAACTTCCCCATGGTTTACGCCAATTGCCTGGTCTTCGGACCTTTCACCCTGAGCTGAAAACGCATTTATTTATTCAAGCGGGACTGGCTTAAAAGTTTTATTAAATTTTTAAATTGGGGTTTTTATGTATCTTAGGGTTTTAAATTGTTTTAAATTTTGGCCATTTAAGTTATATGCTTGGTTTTAAGTTTTGTTTTAATGTGTATATTGTGGGGTTTTTACTATTTGGCTGTACGCCGCCCTGAGTCCTTTGGGAGAAGGGCAGTATAAAAATCTAATAAAATAAAATAAATAAATAAAATAATAAATAAAAATGGGACACGCAGGGCAGAGTTTCGGGAGGCCAAAAATGTATTCAGTGTATAAGATGCACCAACATTTTCACCCTCTTTTAGGGTGAGGGGAAGTGTGTCCTATACTCTGAAAAGTATGGTATGCATATACCCACATGCTCACATATGACACAGAGAAACAACACAGTCTAGTTTGGCTATATACATGTACACAGCGAGTAAAACAAATCTTGCAAGTTTACCAGAAGGAGGGCATAGAGAAAAAAGCTGTTACAGAATTTGATAGTCCTGCTAGAAATACTTCTAAGTCTATTCCCCTTCAAATATTTGAAGACTGCTATTAGAGCTCTTCCCTAAACATACCCATCTTAACTGCTCCTCATAGGGTGTGGCTTTCAGGTCTTGCAATGTCTGGTAGCCATCTTTTGAACTTCCTTTAATTCATCACTGTCCTTTTTGAACACTGCTGCCTAGAGTCAGAGACAGTACTCTAAATGGGGTCTGACCCAGACAGAATAGAATGGAACAATTATTTATCATTATCTGGACTGTGTGCTCCTGTTTTTTGTTTTTAACAAAAACCTCTGGCTCATATTTCATGCATGGTCAACACAGACACCTAGTTCCTTCTCATATTTATTGCCAAGGCAGCCTCCCCCTGTCCATGTCTTTCATTTCTCCCAGGTAAGGATTCTACATTTCTATTAAATTCTGCTCCATTCATTTCAGCCCACTGCTAAGTCTTGGGCATTTTTAAAAGAAAATCTTCTCTTCTTTTTCTTGAGTTTTGGACACTTGCAAATTTGATAATTGCCCCAACATGTCCCAAAATCTTTAGGAGCCGTGGTGGTGCAGTGGTTAGAATGCAGTATTTCAGGCTAATTCTGCTGACTGCTGACTGCCAGAAGTTCGGCAGTTTGCATCGCACTGGCTCAAGGTTGACTCAGCCTTCCATCCTTCCAAGGTCGGTAAATGAGGACCCAGATTGTTGGCAGCAATATGCTGACTCTGTAATCCACTTAGAGAGGACTGTAAATCCCTGTGAAGGGGTATATAAGTCTAAGTGCTATTGCTATTTATATCCAAGTCATTAATAAAAAATACTGAGCAGACCCCTGTGATATTCTGCTTAAATAATATAAGTATTCTTGGCTTCAATCATCCAGCCAGGTACAGTATGAATCCATCTAAAAGTTATATTGATTAACAATTAAAAGTTATGAAATTATAGTTGACTTTGAGTGACCACATAATTTTTTTTCCCATAATGCTTTGTTCCTAGTCCGATCCTTCAGGTCTTCAAACAGTATACCAACTTTCACAGTAACTGGGTCCATCCACCTTGTTTGTGGTCATCCTCTTCTTCTCTTCCTTTCCATCTTTCCCAGCATCTGAACCTTTTCCAGAGAACTAAATCTTCACATAATTTGTACAAAGTAAGATAATCTGAGGCTAGTCATCTGTGCCTTGAGTGAAAAACTAAGTTCATTTGATATGCTATTGGGTTATTTTCTTGGCTATCCACAGTATTCTCCCATGGTGGCGCAGTGGTTAGAATGCAGTACTGCAAGCTACTTCGGCTGACTGCCAGCTGCCTGCAATTTGGCAGATCGAATCTCACCAGGCTCAAGATTGACTCAGCCTTCCACCCTTCTGAGGTGGGTAAAATGAGGACCCAGATTGTTGGGGGAAATATGCTGACTCTGTAAATCGCTTAGAGAGGGCTGTTTACTATGAAGCAGCATATAAGTCTAAGTGCTATTGCTATTCTTAAAAGTCTTCTCCAAGACCAAAGTTCAAAGTGCCAATATTTTTTTTTTATTTACATTTATATCCCGCCCTTCTCCGAAGACTCAGGGCGGCTTACAGTGTATAAGGCAATAGTCTCATTCTATTTGTATATTTACAAAGTCAACTTATTGCCCCCCCAACAATCTGGGTCCTCATTTTACCTACTTTATAAAGGATGGAAGGCTGAGTCAACCTTGGGACGGGCTTGAACCTGCAGTAATTGCAGGCTATTGTATTCTAATAACAGGCTCCTTACAGCCTGAGCTATTCCGGCCCATATTCTTTTTATCCCGCCTCTTCAAAATTCAGCTTGTAGAATATAGCTTGTTTTTATTATTATAAGTTGCCTAGGGTTGCCTCTAGATGAGACGGGCCGTATATAAGTTTACTAAATAAATAAATATGGGTTGGAAAACCATTGTCTACATGTTTCTTATCTTTATAGAGATATGTTATACTCAGATGCCATGACAGTATAGACATAGCATCTAAATATATTTTTCAAGATCTTCATTGCTACCCTGTATCATATTTCATGACTGAGGCTTCCTTTACTATAGATAGTTTATTCTAAAAGGTAGAAGCTATCCTGCTTTTCAATACATTCAATATTAATTGTCATGGCTACTGTACCTATTATCTTCCTTATACTTAATCACAGTCCCATTTTTTTCATTCTATGCTCCTTGACTTTCATTATTACAGCTTGCAGATCATTTGTATTTTCAACTATCTGAGCATGTCATTAAGAAAGCACAGGTTATTAATGTTTTTTCCTCCAGTTTTAAAACTCCACCCATCTTGAAATCCTGCTTCCCTTGACATATATTCAGCATATATGTTGAATAATAAGTGGAGAGTATACAGGCTTGTCTCACTCCCTTGCCAACCTGGAACCAGTTTGTTTCACATGTTCTGTATAAACTATGTTTACCTGACCAGTATATAGGTTTATCATGAGAACAATGAGAAGTTCTAGGGTTTCCATGCTTCAAAGTAAATTCTAACTCCCAACATGATCAAAACAATCAAAAACCTTTCTATAATCAATTAAGTACATACTAACTTCTTCTTCTTCTTTTTTTACATTCTTTGGCTTTTTCAATTATCCAGCAATAATATCTCAGGTTCCTTGGCCTTTTCAAAAGACAGCGTGAACACCCAGTATTACTTTTTCCATATAAGGCTCTAATCTGTGTTGGATTATTTTGCTAGCGTGTGAAATTCAGGATATTTATTATATGATAGTTTGCTCAATCTGGTAAGTCTCCTTTTTTAATACTGGAATGTAGACTGACCTCTTCCAGTCTGTTAACCTCTGTGTTGTTCTTCAGATTTGCTGGCAAAACTTAGGCAGAAATGTTACTGACTCCTCTTTTGTTGCTTGACATGTTGGTGTGGGTATGTCATCAGTTTCTGTAGATCCTGTTTTGGTAAGGACTGGAGCGCAGATTTAACTTCATTTTCTAAGTCTAGAACTTCTTGTAAATATAGAATAACTTCTAAGGTACTGTAGATATTGATTTCTCTGCTGTACAGCTTTCAATATACTCCTTCCATCTCTCTTTGATATTCTTTGAATCAGCCACTAAAAGTTATATTATCTAACCCATATTTTAATTTATTTGTTTTATTTATTTGTCAAACATGTGTAAGATGACAGATAACATGTGTAAGATGACAGATAATAATTGCTACCAACTTGCCTTCCATTGAGGACCTGTATACTGCACGAATCAAGAAGAGGGCCGTGAAAATATTTGCAGATCCCTCGCATCCTGGACATAAACTGTTTCAACTCCTACCCTCAAAACGACGCTATAGAGCACTGCACACCAGAACAACTAGACACAAGAACAGTTTTTTCCCGAAGGCCATCACTCTGCTAAACAAATAATTCCCTCAACACTGTCAGACCATTTACTGAATCTGCACTACTATTAATCGTTTCATAGTTCCCATCACCAATCTCTTTCCACTTATGACTGTATGACTATAACTTGTTGCTGGCAATCCTTATGATTTATATTGCTATATTGATCATCAATTGTGTTGTAAATGTTGTACCTTGATGAACGTATCTTTTCTTTTATGTACACTGAGAGCATATGCACCAAGACAAATTCCTTGTGTGTCCAATCACAATTGGCCAATAAAATTCTATTCTATTCTATTCTATAACGCTATATCAAATCCTGTTCCTGTCAAAAGTGGTGTTCCCCAAGATGGTGTTTTTGGTCCAACGCTCTTCATACTATACATAAATGATCTCTGTGACCTCATCTCAAGTTATTGTGTTCTCTTTGCTGATAATGTCAAACTATTTAATACCACTAACAATACTTCTACCCTTCAAGAAGACCTCGACTCAGTTTTCGATTGGTCTAAAACTTGGCAACTCCAAATCTCTACCAGCAAATGCTCAGTCTTACATATTGGAAAAAAGAACCCTATCAACAAGTACAAACTTGATGGTCATTACCTTACTGACGACCCCCACCCTGTCAAAGATCTTGGAGTTCTCATATCAAATGACCTTAATGCCAAAGCCCACTGCAACTACATAGCAAAAAAGGCTCTAAAAGTTGTAAACCTAATTTTACACAGCTTCTTTTCCAAAAACTCTAAACTACTAACTAAAGCATACAAAACATTTGACAGACCTATTCTTGAATACTGCTCATCCGTCTGGAACCCATACCACGTCTCTGACATCAATACAATAGAACGCGTCCAGAAATATTTTACTAGAAGAGTTCTTCGCTCCTCTGAAAACAACAAAATACCTTATACCACCAGGCTTGAAATCCTGGGATTAGAAAATTTACAACTCCGTCGACTTCGACATGACCTGTGTTTAACACACAAAATCATCTATTGCAATATCCTTCCTGTAAAAGACTACTTCAGCTTCAATCGCAATATTACAAGAGCAAAAAATAGATTCAAGCTTAATGTCAACCACTTCAAACTTGATTGCAGAAAATATGACTTCAGTAACAGAGTTGTTACTGCTTGGAACTCATTACCTGACTCCATAGTCTCTACAAAAAATCCCAAAATCTTCAACCAAAAACTGTTTACTATTGACCTCACCCCATTCCTAAGAGGACTATAAGGGGCGTGCATAAGAGCACAAAAGTGCCTACCGTTCCTGTCGTATTATTCCCTTCATTGTATCAAATTAATATAGCTGATGCATATTCTTTACTTATATATATATATATTTTCTTCATATGTTTTTTTTACGACAATGTTTGTGTATACTGTTGTGACAAATGAAATATAAGTATAAACATGATTATGAATCCAAGATTTGGATACAAATAATTTTTACCATATTGTTAATCAGATTGTTATGACAAACTTTGTAGAGGTCGGGGAATACAAAGTCCACAAAACTCCCCTGATGCATGAAGCTAGTAATTTCATTAAAAAAAAGGGAGGGTTAAGGTTTGTGTGGCACCAACTGTTTATGGCAAACTTATGCTGGCTCTGTTTAATTGTTGCATTCCTATCCAAGTGCTGACAAACATGATGTTTGATCATCTGCTTGAATTCTATAGCAGAACAGCTGCCATTCTGACAGGTCTGCAATTTCTCTGGCTACCTTTTTTCTCTGTTTTGAGTTGTAATTTCCTTTCTTTCACCCCTAGCTCATTAGTGGCCATGGTTATACTACCCTTCTTAGAAAAGATAAACATAAAATAAAAGTTGAGATAGTGCTTTCAGTATCCTCTGTTATCAATTCATACATTTCTCTTCACACAGACCTGTAGTTTTGTGTTCCTTGGTTTGGATATCTCTCACAAACATCATTCTGCACTGTAGCCTTTCTGACACAATCCCCACAATTTCTGACATTTTCTCTGAATTTTAATTGGGGGATTCATCTTCCATTTCCTAGAGCAGCGGTCTCCAACCTTGTTAACTTTAAGACTTGTGGACTTCAACATCCAGAATTCCTCAGCCAGCAAAGCTTCTGGAAGTTGAAGTCCACAAGTCTTAAAATTGTCAAGGTTGGAGACCCCTGTCCTAGAGTGTCTCTTTTTATTTTCAGTGTTCTCGAAAACTTTGTAGATGTCCACATTGGTTTATTTAGATAGCTTCTATTTTCCCTTCTCAGAATTTCCTCTCTTCCTTTTCCTTCAGGTTTTCATGCCAATGGATTTCGGTCTGTGATCATCAAAATCTGCTTTTCTGAGAAAGATACAAGTCTGATTTTTCCTTGTTCTTCTTCTCCTTGGTATTATGAATTTAATGATAATGTAGTTATTTTCACCCAAAGTTCCAGTTACCTCTACTTCTTCAATCAGTCCCACTTTATTGGTGAGGACAGCAGTTCCACTCATTCCTTCTACCTGGTGACACATAAAGTTATCGATAAGAGAAAATGGTGATTTATTGGATGTGAACACTTCGTAGATTTCCAGTAGAATTCATTTTTCTCTCACTGAGACTGTCGCAGCCCTCTTTAAAAGTGTGGTCAATTGGTACCATGAAGCCTCATCCATCTTTTCAGCCTGTCCAAATAATCTCTACAACTCCCGCAATAATTACTTTTGTATCCCTCTCCTTTTATTCTTATCTAAATATACTCAATAGTCATACTCTAAGTCATGATTTTTGCACAGATGAATACCCTCTCTATACATATCACAAGACAAACATACCCTTGCTATTGAAGCTATTTTAATGACTTGTAGCCTTCATGTCTATTACTCAAGTTGCACTGGTGCTTATAACAAAATCTTTGTTTTCTTGTCTTATGTCTTATGATTTCACATTTTCTGTTGTTTCTTGTACATTTGATGTTTGGCACCCCCCTACTGGCTAATAGCTTTCCAGTTGTCATTTCTGCCTATCTGTAGGTCCTCCCCACCCACTTTGGCCTCATGCTGTCCCTTCATCTCTGGCATTTTGACCCTAAGCCTTGATTCAGTTATGAGCTTTTGTCTCCCTTAGACTTTTCCCCTAGTTTAATATCCTCTAGAACAGGGGTCTCCAACCTTGCAACTTTAAGACTTGTGGACTTCTGGGAGATCTCTGGGAGTTGATGTCCACAAGTCTTAAAGTTGCCAAGGTTGGAGACCCCTGCTCTAGAAGGCATGGCATTTATCAAACAAGTCCATTCCAGGCTTTGTGTGATATGGCGTGATATAATAGCCCATCTCATGCTAGGAAACCTTTATAATGGTAGTGCAGTCCAAGCCAAACTTTTCTCTACCTGACAAATGATTCCGTTCAAGGATTCTGTCTCTCTTTTTATGCCATGACTTACAAAATACTGATTTAAAAACTATGTTGTGCTCCCATTTCCTTCACTTTCTTGCTCCACATCTCACAGTCTCCAGTAATGCATCTGAGATAGTTTAGGTAGTTTGTCTCCACGCAAATAAGTAAGGAAATGATATCTATCAGTAGATTTGTAGAATTTTGGCAGCTTATTTGACACATCTTCAATATAAACACCTACAAAACAATATAGTTTCTATGATATCTTAGCAGGTCTGCCCATTGCAGCCTTGGTTCCTCTCAATAGGGAATCACCCACCACCACAAAGTTCTTCAGAGTGATTTTTGGATTTCTAAGGGATCTGAGTATTTTCTGTTCTGTGCAGTGCAGTTTGCTGAGGAAGTTGAGAATTATCTTCAAGATACTATGCTGAGCTTCTTTGGAACTTAGTATCTCTTGTTCTTCTTACTAGTTAATATCTTACTCTTCATCTTACTCCTCATCTTACTCTTCATATTTCCTGGAATTCATTTCCCTTCTCAACTTTTTGTCTGTCCTGTCGAGAAAGTCTGTGTCTTCCTTAGTGTGTTCCAACATATAAATTCTTTGCTTCAAAAAGGCACTTTCACTTTCAGCAGATATAGTTTGTGTTCTCTACAAGCTAGAGGACAAACACTGTGCCTAGTTTGTAGATCACCATGAAACTTCCTTTGGTCTTCATACGGCTTTGATTTAAATGGAGTCTCCAGTAGCCCAAGCCCTGCCAAACACCTCACCCACCCCTTTGCTATTCCTGTTTGCCTAATCTATATAGCTGTGCTTTAGAGCAGTGGTCACCAACTGGTGGTCCACAAGAAAATTTTGGTGGTCCACAGAAAAATTATTTTGGGTGAAGGCTGGAGGGAAGCGCCGCTGGTGGCAAAGAGCCAGAGGGTCTTGTTCCAGTGGGGACTGTATTATGGCCTGAAACTGGCTGTCAATCCCAGCCCGCTGAGCCTCCAGGCACTGGTACCTGGCCTTGCACTCCTACAGGTCTTCCCTCTGCTTGGAAAGCCTATGCTCGAGGTCCTCAGTGAGGTGATTCTGCTGAGCTCCTTTCCCAGTCAGATCCAATTTGAACTGAGCCAGCTATTTTGCCAACTCCTTCTCATGGTGGCTGCTTAGCTCCAACAACTGCTTCCTATTGGACCCCTAAGGAGTCCGGGTGGGCTGGTGAAGAGTGGCTGGGAGGGGAGGGGTGAGTAGAGGCCGGCGAGGCACCCCTCGATGTGAGTGACATCAAGTTGGCCACGCCCACCCAGTCACATGACCACTTAGCCAGCCAGTCATTAGGCAGATCATATTGGTGGTCTGCAGGATTTAAAATTATGAATTTAGTGGTCCCTGAGGTCAAAAGGTTGGGACCCCTGCTTTAGAGCAACGTGGACCTGTCTGAAGTCTGCTTGCTGTCTGAAATGATGCTTTTGCTTAGGGTTACTATATCTCAAAGTAGGTGGCAGCAAAGAATTCACCGGGTTTTTTAAATCGTTTTACTACCATCTAGAAGCCTTTCAGAATTTTGCAGCCCAGGTATAGAAGCTCAGGTCTGTCTGCCTTCAAGCTAGTCAAGAGCTGAATATCCTAGTTCTTGACTGTGACTAATGTGGTAAGGGACCCAGGGAAAAATCCTTTTGAGAAACTGGTACATTTAGCTTACAAAATAGAAATATAATAGCGGACTTCAGATATCTAAACGGTCACCATGTAGAGAAGAAAAAGTGGACTTCTTGTTGTCCGGAAAAATGGTTTGAAAATGTGGACTCTTGATGTCAGAAAAAATGGTTTGAAAGTACAGATAATTGGACTCAAGTTAGATTTTAGGAGGAATTTCCTGACATTAAGAACAATCTTAAGAACATTAAGAACAAACAGTAGAATAGACATCATCTGAAATGATATGTTTCCTTCACTAGAAGTCTTCAAAGGGAGGTTGGATAGCCATCTGCCTGAAATATTGTAGCAGATCTCACAGTGAGCAGAGGATTGGACTAGATGGTCTGTGAGATCCCTATTGATTCTATGATTTTGTAAGAGGAACCATGGCTCGACAACAGCCTCTATGATTTCCATTTGACTATTTATAGCCAAAATCCACATCAAAAAGAATACTCTTTTACAACGCAAAGACAATGCCAGTCCCAATTTAAATCTTGGATATGTTTGGTATTTCAGATCATCTGAAAGGGACCAAGGTTGGAGACCCCTGCACTACTGTATTATTAAGCATCAGTCATATGGAACAGGGGTCTCCAACCTTGGTCCCTTTAAGACTTGTGGACTTGTGGACTTCAACTCCCAGAGTCCTTCAGCCAGCAAAGCTGAAGTCCACAAATCTTAAAGGGACCAAGGTTGGAGACCCCTGATCTGAAGAGTCAGGAAGTCTCAGCACAAGCCACCTTTCCAAAATCTGAGCCACTACTTCCTGACCAAAGCCAGGATGAGCAGAAAGATGACTGTGCATGATCAGTCTCATTGGATAAAGCCAAGTAACAAGTGGCTCCAGCAGCTTCAGCTTAGGGACTGGGTCTTCTCTTTTCTATTCAATCATTATGACCTTTAGTGGTCCATAAGAACAGATCATCCATTCACTTTTTCCAACAAGATCTTATTTGTTTCGGTCTGACTTCTGATAGAAGTGCTACGTGTTTGATGATTCACATTGTTGCTGTTTTTAGTTTTTGCAATTAGATTATTTAAATTTTAAAAACTGTCTTATGATTTTAATTCTTTCTTGGCAGCTGACTGAGAAAGGTCTTTGTCCTGAAAGATGACATATAAAATGTTTTAAAGGAATAAATATGCATATTTTGATACCGCAAACTGCATCAGCCATTTTGTTTATATTTGAATTCAATTCAGTTCTTGCAAATAAAGAGTAAACCATGGTTCTTTTAATCCTGAATAAATTGTATGTTGGAAACACAAACACACCCACCCACCCACCCACACAAAATCTTCTGCTAGAATTACCATATTTGTGCCACAAAAATCCAGACGGAAGCAGAAATTCAGAATAATAGAGTTCCTTGCTATCATCTAATACTTACCCATATTTTTGAATTTTAGTGCAACCCTACATTGTACTTTATTTGAAATTCTGGAGTTATGGTCGAACAAATCTAGAGAGCAAGAGGTTGCAGAAGACTTGTCAGGAATTGTGCATAAGAACACAAATGTGCCTACCGTTCCTGTCCTATTGTTTCCTTCATTATATCCAATTAATATAGTTGATACATAATTTTAATTATATATATATATATATATATATATATATATATATATATATATATATATATATATATATATATATATATATATATATATATATATATATATATATATTTGTT
Organism: Ahaetulla prasina; assembly: GCF_028640845.1. Taxonomy (NCBI): domain Eukaryota; kingdom Metazoa; phylum Chordata; class Lepidosauria; order Squamata; family Colubridae; genus Ahaetulla; species Ahaetulla prasina. The sequence continues at coordinate 305,031,596 of NC_080539.1, read as the reverse complement.
TTCTGAGGTTTTCACGGGTGTTTGTATATAGGTCTTTGGTTGTTCGGGTTTTCTCCGTGTAAAATTGGAAGTGTCTTGGCGACGTTTTGAAGTCTCATTCGTCATCTTCAGGCTTCAGTTTGTGCTTCTGGGAGCAATGTGTGATCGCAGCTGTTTCTTCCTTTTAACTGCTAGTGGGGTTTGAACTGATTGGGTGGGAGCTTGGCTGTGCTCTGATTGGATGGGGGTTTTTCTGTGCTCTGATTGGCTGGGGGTGTGTCCTGTGTTGGTGGGGGCTTGGTTGTGCTCAGTCTAATCTGTGCTGCAGGGGGATTTGAGCTGGTGAGCTGCACTGCTGCTGTTTGGCTTCGTGTTCGTGGTCGTGCTACATCTTCGTAGTGGGTGTCAGTCTGCTGCATGTATGGATTGGAGGGTTTGAAGTGGCTAATGTTGCAGCTGCGGTCTGGCTTCTGGTCCTTGGTCGTGCTTCCTGATCAGTGTGGGTTTGGGTGTGCTTTCTGGGTGGATGTGTGGTGGTGACATCCTGTGTGGACCTCGTGAGTGTGGGTCTGGTGTCATTCCTCGTGTTAGGGACACGTTTGTCAATAAGGGCAGGTTTCCAAATGGCTGGTAGGCGGGAGGTATCATCTCGTTTGTTCATGGTGGGTGGGCGTTTTCCTATCTCGATGGCTTCTCTGATTATTCTGTTGTTAAAGTGTTCACTTTTGGCGATAGTTCTGGTCTTTTTAAAGTCAATATCGTGTCCTGTGACTTTAAAGTGTTGGACCAGGGAAAGTTGGTTCCTCTTTTTGAATGAGTTCTTGTGTTCTTCAATCGTGCACTTATTCTTCTGTTGGTTTGTCCAATGTATGTGGTGGGGCAGGCGGTGCATGGGATTTCATATACTCCTTGATTTTCTAACTCAATTTTGTCTTTGGGGTTTCTTAGGATGGTGGATATTTTTGGTTTGTGCAGAATGCTGTCTTGATGTTATGTTTGTGGAGGATCTTGCTGATTCTGTCTGTGGTGCCTTTATATATGGGAGGAGGGCTGTGCCATTTCTTGCTCTCTGTCTTGGGTTTTAGTGGGGGTTCTTTTGGATTAGTTTGGTAATCTTATTTCTCTGGAATCCATTGGATGTTAGTACGTTTGTGAGAGTGTGTAGTTCGGTTTTAGGTGTTGTTCGTCAGCTAAGCATTTTGTTCTAGAGATGAGTGTCTTGGCTACGGAGTTGATCTGTGCTGGGTGGTGGTGTGAGTGCATGCAGATAGCGGTTTGTGTGTGTTTTCTTCTGGTAGATGGTGTGTCCTAGGGAGCCATTGGGTTTCTTGTAGACTAAGACATCTAGGAAGGAAGTTGGTTGTTAACTTCTGTTTCCATGGTGAACTGTATTTTGGGGTGTAGGCTATTGAGGTGTGTGAGGAAGTTTTCAAGTTTTCTTTCCCGTGTGGCCAGATTATGAAGGTGTCGTCTACATATCTGAGCCAGAGTTTGGGTTTGTGATCAGATTTTCTAGTGCTTGGGTTTCAAAGTGTTCCATGTAGAGGTTGGCAATGACAGGTGAGAGGGTGATCCATGGGTGCGCCTTCTATTTGTTTGTATTTTGTCCGTTATAGATGAAGTATGTGTTGGATAGGCAGTGGTTGGTCAGATCTAGTATGTGCTTGGTTATATTTGTTTTGGATAGCTGTCAAGGCTTCTTTGATTGGCACTTGGGTGAAGAGGATATGACATCAAAGCTCACGAGTAGGTCGCTGGGCTGTAAGTTTGTTTCTTTATGATCTCTATGAACTGGAATGAGACAACGTGTGACATCCAATGGATTCTGCATAGGGCTGTAGTTGTTTGGCAAGAAATTTGGCTAGGTTTTGTAGAGGTGAGCCTAGAGCTGACTATGGGTCTGAGTTCCTTCTTTGTGTATCTTGGGGAGGCCACAAGCTTAGGGCATCTGGATGATTTCTCTCTGGGAATGATTCTTTGTTGGATTTCAGCTGATGGAGAGGCTTTTGATCTAGTGGTTTTCTAGGTAGGTGGTGGGGTCTGGGGGAATTGTGCAGGGTCTTGGAGTAGGTTGGTTAATTTGGTTTGGTAGTCAGATGTGTTCATAACCACGTGACTTGCCCTTGTCTGCAGGATTATTATGCTGGCTTTCAGGTTAATCAGAGTGCTGTCCCTCTTGCGGGTGGCTTGCTGCTGCAGGAGTCTGAGTTAAGCGTCATGGTCAGGCTGGTTCAACTCCGCATATCTGAAGATGAACAAATATTGCACCTCTACGGGAGGAAATCCACCATCTGACCAGGACCTATGAAAACTAGAAGTCCAAGAGCTTCCATTTTATGTGACCTCGCATTCCCTGAAACTGCGCGATGAAAATTTAATCCCCAAATGCTTCAATTGAAATTCCACTCCAACTCTGCAGCCACCAAGCGCATCCTAAAAGAACAGAATTGGCCTTAATCAGAAATGAACTTCACACAAAAGATTCCTCCTAGATCAAATCAACAAAGATCTCCTCACACTTCACCTCAAACTCAGCAACAAGATGCACCCGGCACTTTGGGACAAATCCAAACAACTTGCCGTCTGGAGGCGAAACACAGACCACCCTCAAGACAGACACGCACACCAACAAACTCCGAAGACTACAAGAGCATGAAACAAACCCCTCCACCCTCACAGCAACACATGAAACAAACAGTGCATAACATCTCAGATAGGATCCTCACCAAAGCTGAAACCGATGTCCTTTCCAAAGTTCAACTTTGCAGTCACTCCCAAATACATCCCCACTGAGACCATTATATGCGGAGTTGAAACCAGCCTGACCAAAATCAACCCCGATGGCGCTAACAAAATCAGACTTGAAATCACCAACATCCTCTGCAGCAGCAAGCCACCCAAAAGCAACTTACCCAAGAGGAACAGACAGCACTACTTAACCTGAAAAAGATACCAGCATAATAATCCTACCAGCAGACAAGGGCAACGCCACGGTGGTTATGAACACATCTGACTACCAAACCAAATTAACCAACCTACTCCAAGACCCTGCATACAAGCCCCTAAAACAGACCCCACCACCTACCTAGAAAAACCACTAGATCCAAAATAAAAGCCTCCCCATCAGCGAAGAAATCCAACAAAGAATCATTCCCAGAGAAATCATCCAGATGCCCTAAGCTCTCGGCCTCCCAAGATACACAAAGAAGGAACCCCACTCAGACCCATAGTCAGCTCCATAGGCTCACCTCTACAAAACCTAGCCAAATTTCTCGCCAAACAACTACAGCCCTATGCAGAATCCATCGCCTCACACGTAAAAACTCATTCCAGTTCATAGAGATCATAAAGAAACAAAACTTACAGCCCAGCGACCTACTCGTGAGCTTTGATGTCATATCCTCTTCACCCAAGTGCCAATCAAAGAAGCCTTGACAGCTATCCAAAACAAATATAACCCCCAAGCACATACTAGATCTGACCAACCACTGCCTATCAACACATACTTCATCTATAACGGACAAAAATACAAACAAATAGAAGGCGCACCCATGGGATCACCCTCTCACCTGTCATTGCCAACCTCTACATGGAACACTTTGAAACCCAAGCACTAGAAAAATCTGATCACAAACCCAAACTCTGGCTCAGATCGTAGCGACACCTTCATAATCTGGCCACACGGGAAAGAAAAACTTGAAAACTTCCTCACACACCTCAATAGCCTACACCCCAAAATACAGTTCACCATGGAAACAGAAGTTAACAACCAACTTCCTTCCTAGATGTCTTAGTCTACAAGAAACCCAATGGCTCCCTAGGACACACCATCTACCAGAAGAAAACACACACAAACCGCTATCTGCATGCACTCTCACACCACCACCCAGCACAGATCAACTCCGTAGCCAAGACACTCATCTCTAGAACAAAATGCTTAGCTGACGAACAACACCTAAAACCGAACTACACACTCTCACAAACGTACTAACATCCAATGGATTCCAGAGAAATAAGATTACCAAACTAATCCAAAAGAACCCCCACTAAAACCCAAGACAGAGAGCAAGAAAATGGCACAGCCCTCCTCCCATATATAAAAGGCACCACAGACAGAATCAGCAAGATCCTCCACAAACATAACATCAAGACAGCATTCTGCACAAACCAAAAATATCCACCATCCTAAGAAACCCCAAAGACAAAATTGAGTTAGAAAATCAAGGAGTATATGAAATCCCATGCACCGCCTGCCCCACCACATACATTGGACAAACCAACAGAAGAATAAGTGCACGATTGAAGAACACAAGAACTCATTCAAAAGAGGAACCAACTTCTTCCCTGGTCCAACACTTTAAAGTCACAGGACACGATATTGACTTTAAAAGACCAGAACTATCGCCAAAACTGAACACTTTAACAACAGAATAATCAGAAAAGCCATTAAGATAGAAATACGCCCACACAGCAGGAACAAACGAGATGATACCTCCCGCGTACCAGCCATTTGGAAACCTGCCCTTATTGACAAACGTGACCCTAACACGAGGAATGACACCAGACCCACACTCACGAGGTCCACACAGGATGTCACCACCACACATCCACCCAGAAAGCACACCCAAACCCACACTGATCAGGAAGCACGACCAAGGACCAGAAGCCAGACCGCAGCTGCAACATTAGCCACTTCAAACCCCTCCAATCCATACATGCAGCAGACTGACACCCACTACGAAGATGTAGCACGACCACGAAGCCAAACAGCAGCAGTGCAGCTCACCAGCTCAAACACCCCTGCAGCAGAGATTAGACTGAGCACAACCAAGCCCCCACCAACACAGGACACCCCCAGCCAATCAGAGCACAGAAAAAACCCCATCCAATCAGAGCACAGCCAAGCTCCCACCCAATCAGTTCAAACCCCCACTAGCAGTTAAAAGGAAGAAACAGCTGCGATCACACATTGCTCCCAGAAGCACGAAACTGAAGCCTGAAGATGACGAATGAGACTTCGTCGAAACGTCGCCAAGACACTTCCAATTTTACACGGGAGAAAACCCGAACAACCAAAGACCTATATATATATATATATATATATATATATATTCTTCAAGATATGCTGCTTTATCTATGACATTTGTTTGTGTATACTGTTGTGACAAAAAAAATAAAAATAAAAATAAAAAAATATATAAAGGGCATCCTTACAATGAAGTTATCTGGAGATTCTCAATGCCCATTACTAAAAAGCCAGTATTCTAAATAAGATTCTAGAAGCAAGGCTTCTTCTGCAATCAAGCAAAGTAGAATAAGAAAACATCTCTATGTTGACTTCAGGCTTGTGACAACAGTTATACAACCACTAAGTGATTAATCCTGATTGCAGTCACGTAGCACATCAAAAAAGCAAAACATTTTTCTGTTTTCCTTCTTTTGCTCTTTGTTCTCTTTATTTTGTATCAGTATCTGTTAGTTTTTATGACCTCTTTACATTTTTAATAAACTTTATACAGTACATATAAATTTAAAAAAAAGAAAAATCTGCTGTAATGTACAAGATTATTTGCTTAATTAATATTTTTTCTTTGTTTGCTTAATATTCCACCTTTATTATTTTTATGAACTACTCATGGTAGTAAACATATCTAATGCTTCCTCTTCCTCTTATTTCCCCCACAACAACAACCCTGTGAAGTGAGTTGGGTGAGAGAGAGTGACTAGCCCAAAGTTACCCAGCCAGCTTTCATGGCTAAGGCTGGTCTTGAATTCACTGCTTTAAGCACTAGTCCAATGATGGCTAAGCTTTTTGTCGTCATGTGGCGAAAGTGCACACATGCATGTGTGATAGCACACGCACGTGCCAGCACCCATAATGCAATGCACTCATGACATCCTCCTATGCGCCCCCGTGCATGCGCACATGGCCCCCCCATTATGACGCTAGTCCAATCTCAATCTCTCTCTCTCTCTCTCTCTCTGTGTCTCTCTCTCTTCCCCTCCCCTCCCTCCCTCTCCCCCTCTCTCCTTCCCTCCTCACCTCCAAAAATAACAATCCTGCAAATCTATAACATAGAAGGTGAGTTGAGACCAACTGTACAGTATATTCCAAAAGTGAATGGCAAAACCACGAACTCCAGGTACTCTGAGTATCAGCAATGTTAATTTGTTGCAGTGCAAATATGAGCAACATTTCAGTAGCGTTCAACTATAGCTATCAGAACTGCAATTCACAATTTATATTGGAGGGGGAATAATTCCTTGGAGTCATAACTATAACCATAAAATACGGTAGCCACCAAGTTATGTTCAACTTACATGTTTTTAAAATAAATAGACCAATACTCTCAGGTTGTGATTAGCTGAGTAGAAATACATCAACGGTAGCCTGTACCCTACAGTTCCTATAACAAAAATTACAAGAAGTAGGCTGAAAAAGCTTAAACGATGCTATGCCTGTTTTCAAAGTGTTCAAAGCGTACTCAAACCTCAAGGTTAAATAATGTTGCAGGAAAATGCCACAATCAAGTTTCACAAAGTACCTCTAATTTATTTATTTATTTATTTATTATTTAAATTTTTATACCGCCCTTCTCCCGAAGGACTCAGGGCGGTTCACAGCCAGATAAAAATACACAATAATATTACAATATAAATACAATTAAAATACAATTAAAAAACTTATTCAATTGGCTGAGATTAAAAAATTTAGGATAAATAATAAAAAACCCATTAAAAAACCCATAAATTTAAAAACTAATCCAGTCCTGCGCAGATGAATAAGTGAGTTTTAAGCTCGCGATGAAAGGTTCGGAGGTCCGGAAGTTGACGGAGTCCTGGGGGGAGTTCGTTCCAGAGGGCGGGAACCCCCACAGAGAAGGCCCTTTCCCTGGGCGTCGCCAGACGACACTGTCGCGCCGACGGCACCCTGAGGAGTCCCTCTCTGTGAGAGCGCACGGGTCGGTGAGAGGTATTCGGTAGCAGTAGGTGGTCCCGTAAATAATATGCTTTGGTATATGGAAAAGGGTAAAAATTGAAGTGCACTGGGGAGAGGGGGCAAAGCTGAAGGAATTTGATGAGAAAGCCCAAATGTTATATATATGGTTCTGTTAGATATAAAGAACAAAACTGTCGTGATTTTTAATAGAATTTTTAATAGAATTAATTAATTAATAGAATTTATATTAATATATATATATATATATATATATATATATATATATATATATATATATATATATATATATATATATATATATATATATATATATATATATATATATATATATATATATATATATATATATATATATATATATATATATATATATTTGTTTTCTGAGGTTTTCACGGTGTTTGTATATAGGTCTTTGGTTGTTGGGTTTCCTCCCGTGTAAAATTGGCCAAGACACTTCCAATTTTACAGGAAAACCCGAACAAACTAAAGACCTATATATATATATATATATATATATATATATATATATATATATATATATATATATATATATATATATATATATATATATATATATATATATATATAATAAATAATATATTTATTTATTATATATATTTTATATATTAATAATTTATATATATTTATATATTAATAGAATTAATTAATAGAATTAATTAATTAATAGAATTTTTAAAGAATAGAATAGAATTTTTTATTGGCCAAATATGATTAGACACACAAGGAATTTGTCTTGGTGCATACGCTCTCAGTGTACATAAAAGAAAAGTTACCTTCATCAAGGTACAACACTTACAGTACTCAATGATAGTGATAGGGTACAAATTTAACACTTAATGATACAACACTTAATGATAGGCTACAATTAAGCAATCAGAAAAAAAGCCCCAAATGGAGCTTAGAAAAAAAACCCCAAACGGAGCTCAGAAAAAAAGCCCCAAACAGACCTTCAGAGGCTTTTTTTCTGAAGCTCTGTTTCGGAGGCTTTCAGAGGCAGAAAAAAAGTTTTTTCTGAAACAGAGTTTCAGAGGCAGGAAAAAAAGCAAAACAAACAAGGCACAGAGCTCACAACCAAGGAACCTGTTGCTAAAATTCACCTCTGGGAACAGCTGATTGGGGGTATTCCGGGAGGCCAATCCACCTGCCAATCAGCTTTTTTCATATTTTCCTCCCCAAAAACTAAGGTGCATCTTATACTCCAGAGTGTCTTATACTCCGAAAAATATGGTAAATCTGATAAACAAACAAACAAAAGCAAAGAACAAAAGCAGCATATATAGTGTTCAATACATTCTAACTCACATTAGTGAAACTGGCTTGTGATACTTCAAAATATGGCATAGATGGAGTTATGCCATACATCATCACAGATGGCAAGACGTACCCAGTAGCTTTTGCACTCTGTTCACTCATAGCTGCAGAGAAAAATTATGACAGGCAAAGAAACACCAAACTTGGATTAGTAGTAAAATATTTCAAACAGCATTTGTAAAAGAAGTTGGGTTTATTTTTATCACTGGTCATCAGCCAAAACTGTTAATTGTTAATGACCAAAAACTGATTCAGCTACGTGCATTTGCTTAAATGTCACATTGGACTTTTTTCCTTGGGGCTGGTAGAGGTCTGGGAAGGCACTGATACAAAATAATACACAATCATGCAAATTACAGACAGAATGCCTTGTTTTCTTACACAGGATGAAAAAATCCGGATCAGATGAGGATTTTCTTTCATGACGCTTGAGACTCTTCCTATCCCTGCTGACACAGAAACTAGGAAAGGCCCAACACTGCCCCAGTTTAGACAACAATCTTGAATTTCTCAAATCTGAAGTAAATATCAATTTATAGAGTTTTATCAATTCCATGATAGACAGTGTATTATGTAAGTACTGAGAATCATCACAGAATCCATACTGAGAATTCAAAAGTTGGAGAACCTACAGTTTGGGCATCTCAGAGAATTAAAGGCAAAAGGATTATCTCAGAGTTTTGTTTGGTGGCTGGGAATAGGCTAACAATCAAACATTTTGCAATGAACTGCTCAGGTTGTCCAGTAGATGCATAAACTACACCATTTACACTTGAAAATGGCTTGTCTAGAAGTGGCAAATATTCATATAGACTACAGAGTTATTTATGGGTACAGCCTTTTTAATTGTGGTGAATGGATGTTCAGGTGGCCAGATATGTTTCCAGTGACTTCAATAAAGATGTGTATACCATAGATGTATTGTGAGAACTATTTGTGAGAGCAGGTGTTCCAGAACGATTAGTGAGTGACAATGGCTCAGAATTTATAGCTAAACATTTTCAGATATTCTATCCTGTAAAAGAATAGAATCAGACATGTAACATCAACAATATGTCACCCGGCTACAAATGTACTGGCTGAAGGATTTGTTCATGGTCTCAAAAATGCTTTGTGAGCAATGTGTTAGAAAAACATCACACTGAACCGAAAGCTTGACATTTTTATTTGCATATTCGAAGTAGTGCATGCAACAACATATCAAATTCAGCAATGTTGATGTTAGTTCATACCTTATGTTCAAAACTTTCTCAAACCTAATGTGAGAAGACATTTTGGAACAGAGCTGAAATAAGCAGAACAATCTCATGCCGAAACCAGATTCTTCTTCACTGAACAAACTATACTGACAAGAGACTATGGAAAGGAATGAGAACCACCAAGAAAGAACTGGACCTCTTTCTTAAACTGTATTGAGATTGAACCTGAATAACATTTAGAGATGATGAACTGACCTGCTGTAGGTAACATAAGTAAAAGATGAAAAATCTGCAGCTGATATGCTTGGAGAATCAATTGTAATTCCTGAGTTGCTACCGTTAGCACCTTTCCCTGAACCCAGTGGTTGCTTCATAGTTAACCAGCACTGTCAGACATTGTGAGTGTTCCTGTTTGTGGTAACATGTGGCATGTGGATTTTAATGGCACAGCTGGTGTTCTGTTTGCACGAGCCAGCATATGGAGTGGGTAAAAGAAGAAAAAGCAGAGCATTTCTAGCAGTGAAAGCAGTTGTGTTAACCAGGGCTGGTGTAGTGAGATCGGGAGACAGCAGTCCTATTGGTACAGTCTGGTATATAGATACTGGGAACTAGGGGGTGGGGCACACATCTCCTCAGTTGTTGGGGGAATATGATGCTAGTCTAAGGTAAAACCTGGAAACAGAGGGAAGGAAAAGGAAAGGAGAGGAGGAAAAAAGAATGTGGCTGGAAAGAACAGAGTGCCTGGAGAGGAAGATTGACAAGAAAAGTTAGTTCCTGGTTGGGAAGAGAGAAGAATAGTCCAGGAGGGTTTCCTTAGAAAAAAGGAAGTGAAGACCCAAAGGGACCAGAGTTCCACCCGAGACCCAAGAATGGGAAGGAGAGACCCAGCTGGCTCACTCAAGATCCCAGAGGGAAAGGAGAAGTCCACAACTGGGGTGGACAAGTTGTGGTGGAGAACTAATCTCTGGAAGGACTGGGCAGAAGACACAGAAAGAGGTTTCTCCCCCAATAGGTGTTCAGCTGAGCGGTCCAGGAGAAAGTCAAGTCATGCTGAGCACACTAAGTAAATTCCACCCCATTGCTTTCTTTTCATGTTCTAACTTGGCAAGTCTAGAAATGGAGTAGCAAGATGGAGAGAAAGAAAGAAGTTAAGACATATAGAAGAGGGCGGTCTCTGAGAGGGAGAATTAGGAGGAAATCTGATGCCAGGTGAACACTTTGTTGTAAATGACATCACTATGTACAGTTCAGTGGTGGGATTCAATTTTTTTTTTTACTACCGGTTCTGTGGGCATGACAAGAGAAGGGTACTGTAAAATCTCCATTCCCACTCCACTCCAGGGGAAGGTTACTGCAAAATTCCCATTTCCTCCTGATCAGCTGGTACTCGGGAAACAGAGAATAGATGGGGGCGAGGCCAATCAGAAGTGGTATTTATCGGTTCTCCGAACTACTCAAAATTTCCGCTGCCGGTTCTCCAGAACTGGTCAGAACCTGCTGAATACCACCTTTGATACATTTACTATATATAGTAACAAAAAGCATTAAAAGTCTCCACTGCCTTGCTTTCTGTGTCACTTGCCATCTCTGCAAAAGCAATACAATTTAAAAAAAACAACCAAAAACCCACATTGTCATGCTTTGACGTGATAATACATCAATACAATGAAGCCACCACAGTGCCTAGATTTGTAAAGAGAAACTCTAAGGACCTCTGCACTTCATGACTCAAAGGTAACTTGATAGGGAGCAGTGTGGTGCGGAGGATTCAAACTTTCTTGGTCCACAGAGCCCTTAGCATCTCATTGTTTTTGTCCACAGCATCCCTAGGCCAAAACTGTGAAGTCAAGCTAGTAGTTTGCAGTCCTGCAGGACATGGGGTACCTTTGTGGAGCAGCATCCTGGGGGTACCACAGCGCACAGTTTGGAAACCACCAGTGAAGTTATCATTGCCATTATTGGTTGATTAGTGGAGCTTGCAATCATATTTTTATTTGATTACTTTGGCAACATATATGTAGTCATTCTTGCAGATTCACTGGACTTAATTTTTCCAAGTACATTTATTCAAGTAAGCAGGAAAAAAAATTACTCCTCAATCAGGTGTCTTTTGCTGACCAGTAGAAAAGATACATTTTACAGTAAATCCCTGTTCCTTGTTACAGGAAGCTTTGAGTAAGCAAGGTAACATAGATCACTAAGTATTAAGATTGGACAGCAAGTTTCAGGCTTTTTTAAAAAAAAAACTAAATTATTAAATGACTTATGAAGGATTCACTCTATCTTTCTTAATAAGTCAGCTGGTTCCACTTACAATCAAGCATTTCTGTATTTTTGCCGACCATGGTTCAATTAATTTTCACAGATCTCAACTTGAAAAAGTTAGCCGGGCATCTTTCTAGCTCGCAATTTTTACCATATGTGCTTGCTGTATAAATTAAAGACCAAGTATACAATACATTATACTAACATTACTTGTTAGATTTATCCTCGGCCTTTTCTTCAAAAGCTCAAAGTGGCATATATGAGGATCTCTCTTCATTTTATCCCTACAACAGCAAACCTGTGAAATAATTTGGGATGATAGTGTGACTGGACTAAAGTTATCCAGCAAGTTCCCCTAACTAAAGATGGAGTTGATTCTTAAATCACTTCATTATAGGGTTTTTTCTCCCAGTACTATTAGCTTTTAGCAATGTATGCTTTTATATGTCAAACATATAAAGGTCAAATAGCACTGAGGTAAAATGACTCTCTTTGTTAAGTTCTGGAAGTAACGAGGCTGGAGACCAGGGTAGTGACAACAGCTCTTTAATATAGGGTGAACCCAGCAACAGGCTGGGGGAAAAACCTCTCCTTTTATACAGTTCTACTGAGGTTTTCCCCAATCAGCAACGTGCTGATTTCCGCCAAATATTTAAAGGTACAAACATGAATACATAACACTCCTCCCTCCCAGAAAACACTTTGCCTCTATTTACATTTTATTTACATGTTATTTTTCGACGAGTCACGCAAATAACCTGCCTCCTAGTTCTTTCAGACCTGCGCGGTTCAGTCCTGGTGGTGTTTTGAGCTGGTCGGAGGGTCTGTTTTCCTCCCAGCTCTTTCTCTAGGCCATCGGGCCCTGGATTATTTGCAGATTCTTTTCTTGGCCATCCGCCTGGATTACTTTTTGTAATTTTCCTGTCGTTTCCCTCGGGAACCTGATGGCGCCGCTGGACCTCCGGGACCTCAGCTAAGTCTTGCGCCCCGGTCATGGTCAGCTGTGGGTTCAAATAAGGAGGGTCATAATTTGTTTCCTGTGGCTTAATTTGTTCAGTTATTCGCTCCTTATCTGATCTATGTGGCGCCCATACTCGGTTGTCTTGTAATTCACCAAGTATGACTTTGGGCCGTTGCTTTTATTATTTGCCCCATGAGCCAACTTGGGCCGTCCCCATAGTTGCGGGCCCACACCGGTCGCCTATGCCCAATTCCCTTGTTTTGTCTATTTCCCCTTGTAACCCTCTGGTGTGTAATGGGGACTCAAACGGTCAAGTGGGCACCGGAGTTTCCGTCCCATCAATAATTCGCTGGGCTTCTGCCTGTAGCAGTGCTTGGGGTTCTGTGCTGAACGGCCAGAAAGAAGTCTATCTTTGTTTGCCAGTCACCTGGCTTGAGCCTGACACGCCTCCTTAGCGCCCGGACGGAACGCCTGCAAGGCCATTCGACGAGGGTGGAAAGGCGCAGAGGGCATGTCGGATGCCCTCCTCTGCCAAGTATTCTTCAAACTGGGCTGCCGTGAATTGCGGCTCATTGTCGGACACCAGAGTGTCAGGCAACCCGTGAGTTGCGAATAGGTGGCGAGGGCTGCGATTACTGCCTCGGCCGTAGTGGATTTCATGAGTATGATCTCCAACCATTTAGAGAATGCGTCGACAACCACTAGGAAAGTTTGGCCATGGAAAGGGCCAGCAAAATCAATGTGGATTCTTGACCAGGGCCCTTGGGGTTTTTCCCCCCTGACTGGGGCCGTTGGGGGTAGAGGTCTGGACTCTTGGCAAGCCTGGCATTTCCCTACCCTCTCAGCAATCTCTGAGTCCATGAGTGGCCACCACACATAGCTTCTGCTACCCCTTCATCCTTACGATCCCTGGGTGGCCCTCGTGGAGGAGGTCCAATACCTTTCCCTTAATTTATCGGGATTACCACACGATCACCCCATAACAGGCACCCCTTGAGCCGAGAGCTCATCCGTTTTTAACAAATTCTTTGAACGTTCGCCCGGCGCAACCCTCTGTACCCAACCGAGTACAGTCCTTAACATAATGTCCCGGTATGATGCCCGAGCCACTTCCTTAGATGTGACTGGGCCAGAGTCCAAAGAGTCAATAAGCAGGATGGGTCCCGGCGTGGGGTCTTGATGGCCCCTGGTAGTGGGCATCTGCTTAACGCCTGCATGCCCCACTTCTTTTCCTGGTCGATGCTGCAGCTTGCGAATAGCGGCTAGAAAATAGTCCATCGGGTCAAGCGTGGCGAAAGTGCCACAGGCGTTGGTGATCGCCAGCCAGTATCCCTAGTAGCGGTCTGTGGTCAGTCACGATTTCAAAATCCGCCCAAAAACATATTCGTGGAATTTTTCACCCTGACACAATGGCTAGTGCTTCTTTATCTAATTGGCTGTAGTTCCTCTCTGGGGAGGACATCGTTCTAGAGTAAAAAGCTATAGGGGCTTCTGTGCCGTTTGGAAGTCTATGGCTGAGTACAGCCCCCACCCCATAAGGGGAGGCATCGCAAACCAGCACTAGGGGCAATGAGTTATGATATTGTATGAGCAGGCTGTCACTTGAGAGCAGGTTTTTTACTGCTTCGAAAGCCCTATTTTCCGACTTTCCCCAAGACCAAACAGTATTTTTTCCTAAGAGCCTATGCAGCGGTTCAGCAACGGTCGCTTTGTTTTTTAAAAAGACCGCGTAAAAATTCACTAGCCCCAGGAATGCCTGTAGCTAAGCTTTGTTTTGGGCGCTGGAGCCTTCTAATTGCCTTGACCTTGCTCTCAGTGGGGTGAATTCCTTTCTTGTCTATCCGTAGCCCAAGAATTCGGATTCGACCCCTATCTGGCATTTGTTTACCTTGACTTTTAATCCGCTGTCCGGAAAATGCCCAGACCTTTCTTAACGCTCCCCAATTCCTCTATGTTTTCCCTGAAATTAGGACATCATCAAGTAGGGAACTACCCTGGGAGCCCTTGCAGAAGTCGTTCCATTAGGTTTTGGAACAGCCCTGGTGCCACACTCACCCCAAATTGCAATCGGGTGCACTTGAAGGCCCCCTGTGCTTACAATCGCTTGGGCTTCGCCAGGCGTCACTGGCAGTTGTTGGTAGGCTTGGGCCAAGTCTAACTTTGCAAAGACTTGCCCTTGCCCCAAAGAGTGCAGCAAGTGTTGCACCACGGAACCGGTAAGCGCTTTTCTGTAAGGCTTTGTTGCCGCCTTGTAGTCAGCGCAAATTCTAATTGACCCGTCTGGTTTTATTGGGTGATTGCCTCCCACTTTGCGTGATCGACTGGCACCAAAATCCCTGATTTATGAGCTTATCTAGCTCCTTGTCAATTTTGGTTTTAGGGCAAAGGGACCTCCTCGCCTTAAGCCTAATGGGAGCTACCTGGGGGTCTAAGTTGAAGGAAATAGGGGTCCCCGTGTACTTGCCCAGGCAGTCCTTGAAGACATCTTCGAACTCGTTAAAGAGAATGTCTTTCAGGTTACAGTCACTTCTGTAGATGCCAGTCACCCCATGCCCAGGGCACGAAACCAGTCTAGTCCCAACAGACTGGGCAGGGTCCTTCGACGATCGTGATGGGCAGGGTCTTCTTGTGTGGTCCGTACTCGACTCGGACGGAGGTGGTCCTCGAACAGGGATGCGATTCCCTGGTAGTCGTGGACTCGTAGCCGTTGTGCTTGCAGGTGGCGCCGCGACTGACGGCAGTGACTTCGCCAAAGTGTCCCAGGACATGATGGTGATCGCTGATCCCGTGTCACTTCAGCCGCACCGTACTCTCTATTTTGGTTTGGTGAAGATCTTCTTCTCCACTGGCGAGGCGCGCCTATGACCACAGTCGTTGGTTTGAATCGCGCTTTTTGTTTGAGCCAATCGCGGTCGCCTTGCCGATTCCGCTCTGATTGGCCGATTTGAATTTTCGCGGAAGGTTGGGCCGCTCGACAAACTTGAGCTAGGTGCCCTTTCTTCCGCACCGCCGACATGTCGCGTTAAACTTGCAGCGTTGGCGCTGGTGTTGACCACCGCAGCTTCCGCATTCGCCTCGGTCCCCTTTGTCGCGCTCGGTTCGGCAGACCCTTCCTCATCTTCACCGCCGGATTCGGTCTGAACCTCCTCCTGGTGCACTGGAGTTTTTCGCGCCGCCTTTGGTGGGACAGGCTTTGCAGTGTCTCCGCCGCTTGGACATTTCATGTGCTCTGGCTTCGCCCAGAGCGTGGCCAGCGTTAGGTTGCTCTTTGCTAGCAGCCGCCGCAAACGGATGTCTGACCTCGGATGAGTTGCTCGAGGAGCACCTCGTCCCAGGTCGTTATCCGCAGTCCTTGGACGCTTCTTAGGGCGGCCATGTAGTCACCGATGGATTCGCCTCCATCTGCCTTCGCCTGAATTCAAACCGCCGCACGATTTGGACGGCGCGTTGGTGCGAAGTGGTTTTTAGTAAAGTCTGTAGAGTTGGCCACACGATTGTAACGGCGTTGGCTCTGCCAGGGCTTCCGCGATATCAATGACCTCCGGACCACAGTGGCTTAAGAAATAAGCCCTTTTGCGGTTATCTGGAACTCCTTGCAGTTCGTTGGCTTCTAGAAAGCTCAAACGGGTCATATACGTTCCCCATTTCTCTTTAGCTGGGTCAAACGGTGCGGGCGGAGTGTAACTGGCCATCTCCGCTTTTCTGCCCTGTGTTTTGCTGGGTTCGGGTCTATCGTGCTTCAGCTCGGTTCTGGTTCTCCTTAGCCTCGAGATCCCACCTTCGTCGCCAGTGTTAAGTTCTGGAAGTAACGAGGCTGGAGACCAGGGTAGTGACAACAGCTCTTTAATATAGGGTGAACCCAGCAACAGGCTGGGGGAAAAACCTCTCCTTTTATACAGTTCTACTGGCGGCTTCGTCCAATCAGCAACGTGCTGATTTCCCGCCCAAATATTTAAAGGTACAGACAAGAATACATAACACTCTTGTTACTCAGATGGCATTATTAGCAGAAATCAATGTAAATTGTTTTTAACAACCTCTTCGCCAAAGAGGTTGCAGAATAAATGCTTTTAAAAGCATTTTGGCCAAAGAAAAATGCTTTTAAAAGCATTTTGGCCAAAGAAAAATGCTTTTAAAAGTAAAAAAAAAGTTGGCCACGCCCACCCAGTCACATTATCCCCCAAGCTGGTACAGAACCGGTAGTAACAAATTTTACATGTCACCCTGAGTTGAAGTCCACAAGTCTTAAAACAGAATTACTGCTAAAACATGAGAATAAACTAGCTCATTGCCTCCTTGGAATCCGGTTATTTAAGGTCCTGGTTACTACCTTTAAAGTGCTCCATGGCTTAGGGCCAGGGTACTTACGGGACCGCCTACTGCTACCAAACGCCTCCCACCGACCCGTACGCTCACACAGAGAGGGACTTCTCAGGGTGCCGTCCGCCAAGCAATGTCGGCTGGCGGCCCCCAGAGGAAGGTCCTTCTCTGTGGGGGCTCCCACCCTCTGGAACGAACTTCCCCCTGGCTTGCGTCAACTGCCTGACCTTCAGACCTTTCACCGCGAGCTGAAGACGTATTTGTTTATTCGCGCGGGACTGGCTTAGGAATTTTAAAATTTTAATGGGTTTGAATTTTAATATTTATATTCAATACAAATTTTAAGGGGTTTTTAACGGTATAAATGTTTTAAATTTTTTGCCAAACATATAATAAGTTTTTTAATTTCTGTTTTTATCTGTAAATTGTCATTATTTTTACTGTGGCTGTGAACCGCCCTGAGTCCTACGGGAGAAGGGCGGCATAAAAATCTAATAAATACTAAATACTAATACTTATTTCTTATGAAACTTTTCCAGAAAGGACATTTTTATGCAGCAACAATACATCTAGAGATGCTTGGGTTTCCAACTTGAAATGAGGATCCTTTACAAGTGATGCTTCACCAATGTTCACAGACTTAATTACAGGCTGCAGTCCTCCCACATGTTCTGGATTTGGGGTTTCCTCAAGCTTGTTCTCAATTCCAGACATAGATCACGGTAAAAGTTCAGAGGAATATAGTTCCTCAAACAGCAACTCTATTATAAACAACCTGAGCCAGCTAAGATGGTAGCTCTACCAGATGGCTATAATCACCACAGAAGCCCATAATGCAATTCTGTCAAAATTGCCCTTTTCCTCAGAATAGGAAATTATGGAGGTGCCTGAAGAAATAGCATTTTCCCTGCTATGCATGCACAGGCAGTATCTGAGTATCTGAGGAGGAAGAAAAGGGACTCTTGTGAACACTTTTTGGATCATTGGAACTTAACCATTTTGCAGATAGAACAAGCGGAATAATTTGCCCTGTTTTTATTCTGAACTGTAGCTGTTTAATGCTTGGTGTATGCTGAACAGGAAAGGGACTTGGCATATGAAGTTTTTAAGCTGGGACAGGAATGTTTTGTGTTCCAGCCAGAGGCCAAGTGGAATTTCAACTGTTTTTATGCTGTGTCAGGAGGAAAAATAGAGAAGAATCAAAACTGCAAGGGAGAATGTTCATTCTAACCTCCCATTGGCTAAATGATGAGGGAGCAAGAAGCAGATAGTGCCCCCTGCTGGGACACTGGAAGCATAGCCAAATTCAGTAATTAGAGGTAAAAATGAACACAGTTCTTTTTTTCCTAAACCAGGGGGATAAAAGCCACATGCTGCAGGAGATAGATGCCTGCAGTTATTAGACAGCACAGATACAGCTGCTAAAAGAAGTGATTTCATTTGTTTTGCTTTTTTCCATAGCTCAGAATGCCATATTAACATCCACTGAAATCTAAGATGCTTACCTCTGGCTATTACCTCAGGATTCAAATGTAAATTAATAAATGCAAGAAGTATTGTAAACAAATTACCTGAATTTATCCTCTTATTAAACAATGGTACATTTGACATCATATTTGTTTGCAAAACATGGCTAAACTCATCCTTCAATGACTCTATTATTTCTAACAAAGAATACCAAGTCCTTCGATCAGATCGTGAACACCGCAGAGGTGGTGGTGTAGCTATTTTTTACAAAAAAACACTGAACTTAAAAAATATTCAAGTTTCACATAAACTCTCTCTACCTGAAACTATTGTATGTGACCTGTCCACCAACACCACACTTAGATTCATACTATGCTACAGAGCCCCTGACTACGACATCACTCATGCAAATATGTTAACCTCACTACTAACATGGGCTACCTCTTGCCCATATCCTCTCATCTTTCTGGGAGACCTAAATCTATCTTCTATAAACTGGATAGCAAATGAATGTACAACTGAACTAATCCATACTACACTATACAACGCAGTTACAAACCTAGGTTTTGAACAACTAGTAACTAACAATACTAGACTCATGAACTGCCTTGACCTCATCTTTTGTAATAATGCAAACTCAATTTATGGACTACAAGTAAAAGAACCCTTTTCCAACAGTGACCACTGCATGATAAACTTTTATCTAAACATACCCTCTCGCATAAATCATCACAACAATAGTACTCCAAACTACAATTTTAAAAAAGCCAACTATGACCTTATAAACAATGATCTCTCATTTCTTGACTGGCAAAATCTATTCTCAACCTGTATCACTGTAGAAGACTACTATAAAGTATTCCTACTTGAAATCAATAAAATCAGCAAACTATACGTACCACAAATCACCACCAAAAAAAAAAAAAAAAGCAAATTACCCATATCAATAAAAAAACTGCAATCCAAAAAAAATCCCTCTGGAAAAAAAACAAAAAGGGTTATGTAGCAAACTTCAAAAACCGCTACAAGAATATTTGCAACTAAATAAAAATAGAATGTAACACTTACCACACCAAACAAGAAGACGACCTTCTACGCACTAATTCCAATTGTGCTTTCTATAATTTTGTAAACAATAAACTTAAAGAAACAAGATCCATCCCACCACTAAAAGAACCTAACAGCAAAGAATGTACTGACGAAACAGTTAAAGCAAACCTCTTCAATACATTCTTCGGCTCAGTCTTTGTAAACAGTGATGGCTCATATCCAACATTCCCCAATCGTACCAATAATATTAACAACGACTTAACTCATATAAACTTCACAGAAGAAAACAATGACCTAACACATATAGACTTCACTGAAGATAATGTTGAAAAAGCCCTTCGCAACCTGAAACCATCTTTATCTATTGGACCAGATGGGCTATGTGCATACTTTTTAAAAAAACTTTCAATTAATATAGCTGAACCCTTAAGCATAATCTTTAATAAAGCCTTCAAAACTAGTTCCCTTCCAAAACTCTGGTCTCTAGCCACAGTCATCCCTATATTCAAAAAAGGAGATCCAAGCCTAGTTGAAAATTACAGACCTATCTCTCTATGTTGTGTCTCATGCAAAGTAATGGAATCTATCATAAACCAATCCATTACACTCCACCTTGAAACAAACAACCTTCTCTCTAATAAACAATTTGGTTTCAGAAAAAAATTGTCTTGTAACTTACAACTTCTTCATTGCAAAAACATATGGACTACCAACCTTGATCAAGGTAAAGCAATAGATGCAATCTACGTAGACTTCTGCAAAGCTTTTGATTCAGTAGTACATGATAAACTACTCCTCAAACTAAAATCCTACGGCATTTCGGGACCTCTTCACAATTGGATACATGCCTTCCTGTCAAACAGACAACAAGTGGTCAAAATTGGTAACGCTATATCAAATCCTGTTCCTGTCAAAAGTGGCGTTCCCCAAGGTAGTGTTCTTGGTCCAACGCTCTTCATACTATACATAAATGATCTCTGTGACCTCATCTCAAGTTATTGTGTTCTCTTTGCTGACGATGTCAAACTATTTAATACCACTATCAATACTTCTACCCTTCAAGAAGACGTCGACTTAGTTTCCGATTGGTCTAAAACTTGGCAACTCCAAATCTCTACCAGCAAATGCTCAGTCTTACATATTGGAAAAAAGAATCCTATCAACAAGTACAAACTTGATGATCATTACCTTACTGACGACCCTCACCCTGTCAAAGATCTTGGAGTTCTCATATCAAATGACCTAAATGCCAAAGCCCACTGCAACTACATAGCAAAAAAGGCTCTAAAAGTAGTTAACCTAATTTTACGCAGCTTCTTTTCCAAAAACTCTACACTACTAACTATAGCATACAAAACATTTGCTAGACCTATTCTTGAATACTGCTCATCAGTCTGGAAACCACACCACATCTCTGACATAAATACAATAGAACATGTCCAGAAATATTTTACTAGAAGAGTTCTTCACTCCTCCGAAAACAACAAAATACCTTATGCCACCAGGCTTGAAATCCTGGGATTAGAAAACTTACAACTACGTCGACTTCCACATGACCTGTGTTTAACACACAAAATCATCTATTGCAGTATCCTTCCTGTAAATTACTACTTCAGCTTCAATCGCAATATTACAAGAGCAAAAAATAGATTCAAGCTTAATGTCAACCGCTTCAAACTTGATTGCAGAAAATATGACTTCTGTAACAGAGTTGTTAATGCTTGGAACTCATTACCTGATTCCATAGTCTCTACAAAAAATCCCAAAATCTTCAACCAAAAACTGTCTACTATTGACCTCACCCCATTCCTAAGAGGACTATAAGGGTGCATAAGACCTCCAAGGTCCCTTACAACTCTGTTGTTATATAAGATTTTGCTGTATTTGCTGACATAGGGATCAAAATAAGTGGCAAGCAGTTCAGGATTGGTGGATATCACATTTGAGACTAAGCCATATAATAAAGATGAATAGAAGATGAATTATTTATCTGTCATTCTTGGTGCTGATAAAGTTGGTATCTCCTTTTAATTTTTATTATTATTTTACAAATGCTTTAGGGCAAGACATCTTGGGCAAAAGCTCTGAATTAATCCACTCGGGAGAATTGACCAAAATCTCCAAACAAGGCAAGAGTCAGCAAAGGACATTCTTCCTTTTGACCATCAGCTTGTGTTCTGCAAGAAAGATTTTATTTATTAAAGCCAAGATGTAATATTTTGTTTATTTCTGATGTGGTTTGGGTATCAGTGGATTCAAAACTACTCAGAGTTGGGTGGTATATATATTTCATGATATGTTTTTCTTTTTTTTACTATGACAATAAAAATATTAAGAGAATGCCATCACTTCCAGCATCCTTGGAACTGGAGTGTATAAATACTGTAGCTATAGGTTTGTTTGTTTGTTTGATTGATTGATTGATTGATTGATTGATTGATTGATTGATTGATTGATTGATTGATTGATTGTTTGATTGATTGATTGATTGATTGATTGATTGATTGATTGATTGATTGATTGATTGATTGATTGATTGATTGATTGATTGATTGATTGATTGATTGATTGATTGATTGATTGATTGATTGATTGATTGATTGATTGATTGATTGATTGATTGATTGATTGATTGATTGATTGATTGATTGATTGATTGATTGATTGATTGATTGATTGATTGATTGATTGATTGATTGATTGATTGATTGATTGATTGATTGATTGATTGATTGATTGATTGATTGATTGATTTTCATCCCAAAATTACTCAGCAAACTCAGCTATATCACATTATTAATGCTTACTCCCAAAAGGCTTCCGAAAAAAATCTTAAGGACAGGATAACCAGGCTAAATCAAGAAACAGTGTTAGAAATGACTTAACTCCATTATTTAGTTATTTGGAGATTTTACAGTGATTCCCATGGCAGCTGGGTGATGACTTAGTTTTATACTTGAAATTGAGAAGAGGTGAAGTTGGATTCACTGCAGGGGTCCTAGAGAACCTCTAGCTAAGATTCTGTGCAGTTTGGAGAACCCCCAAATCCCACTCCTGGCTGGCCCCAACCCCCCCTGCCCCTCCTAAGAGTCCCCATGCGGCCTGTTTTAGATGCAGGTAAGTGCAGGGTGTGCGCAGAGGCTCAGGGAGGGCGAAAAATGGGCCTACCAGAAGTTCGGGAAGTGTCTTCCCCATTCTGGTAAGGGTTGCAGGAACTGGGTATGTCTAGTTTAATAAAAAGAAGGACTAGGGGAGACATGATAGCAGTGTTCCAATATCTCAGGGGTTGCCACAAAGAAGAGGGAGTCGGGCTGTTCTCCAAAGCACCTGAGGCTAGAACAAGAAGCAATGGGTGGAAACTGATCAAAGAAAGAAGCAACTTAGAACTAAGGAGAAATTTCCTGACAGTTAGAACAATTAATCAGTGGAACGACTTGCCTGCAGAAGTTGTGAATGCTCCAACACTGGAAATTTTTAAGAAAATGTTGAATAACCATCTGACTGAGATGGTGTAGGGTTTCCTGCCTGGGCAGGGGGTTGGACTAGA